>NC_133091.1:4721545-7121545 GCF_019914945.1 Typha latifolia
TTGTTGTCTTTGTTACTATCATGGAACTTCTAAAATTTATGTCAAGAAGATATTGAACTTTTCTTATACGTTCCTTGCTAGTGTATATATCACCTTTCCCAAGGCATTAACAAAATTTTCTACTCTTCAATCTTCAGTGCTTTTAACACTATTGAGGAAAAGAGAACATGTAGAATTTTCTTTTTTTAAGTTGAACTTCTCTTTGTGCTGTAGTCTTCTCCTTAGTGTTAATCTACGAGTCCTAGATTAAAAAGATAAAGTTGAGACTTTGATTGAAGCTAGACCATTTGAAAATCCTTGCTTTGCTTTTCTTTGTATTTGTACTTGTATTGAATTCTCTATTATCAGTCATAAGCAAGATTTTAGAATGTGTTCATGAAAATTTGTTCTAGAAATAGTTAGGGAGAGAAATATTCGTTACTTGACTTAACCTTTTACCTAGTTTCTTACCTAAACTTATATATCTTAAGATGATGACATTGTAAATCAATTTTTGAGAGCTGGGGAACAGTGCAAGGAGTTATGTGATTTACATTAGGTTTTGGCCATGGTTAGTAGGACTAGCCGATCCAAATCAGGATGGGCCAAACCTTCGGATCGGCCAAACCCGATTCCGATCCAGGTCCGATCCAAACTCTCCCTCTCTTTTGCTCTTTTGCTCTTTCTTCTCACTCTCTTTTTCTATCTTTCACTCTTTCCTTCTCTTTTTTTCTCTTTACCATATATTGTTTATCTTACGGAGAGATTTAGCTCCGGTGAGCTCTAACGAACTCCGGTATATAATTTTTTAATTTTATTTATATATTTCTTTCTTAGTTTTTTCATTTCTTCCACTCTCTCTCTTTTTCTTCTGTTTTCCTCTTTTTCTTCTTCATTGCATCAAAGTTTTTCTTTTTTCGTTTGATTTTCTTCCACTTGCTCTCTCTCTCTCTAATTTCTTATTCTTTTTTAGTTTTCACTACACTATAATTTTTATTTTTTTGTCATTTTTTCTAAATTTTTACAAGTTTTTCTATATTTTTAAATAATATTAAGAATTTAAATAATTAAAAAAATCTGATCCGATCTAAGCGACTGATACGACAAATACGTATCATTTTTTTGGAAGGTCGATCCTGATCCTGATCCCGATCCCGATTTTTCAAACCTTAGTTTTGACTATATGGGTGACTTTTCTGTCTTGTTGCATAATTTCATTTAGATTGGCAATAATTCTTGTTTCATCATCTAATTGATAAATAGGATGATGCTTATTTAGCTGTGCATAACTTCTCAATACGTTTCTTTTTGTTGAAGATCCTGATTCAGAAGTGGTTAGTTTTTCGAAACGGACTGTGAAGGATCTCAAACTACCTCCGACTTTTATGACACATATTGCACAATCTATCCAAGTAAGTAAATGTTTGCAGTTTGTAGGCTGTGTGTGTTTTTTTGTGCAATTTTTTTTGCTATAGTTCAAGCTAACTACATGCATCTTTCTCTGGTCCTCACATTTACATACTTTCCCAGATTTTCCTGTCCTTAAAATTTCCTTAGATGAATACTAGCTTGATTTCTTATGTGTACCCTAGCTTTCTTCTCTCATTGGTCCATCTTGTTCATTTGCACTTTAACTTGCACTCCTCCCTGAAGCCTACGTTGGTAAGAGCCTTGTGCACTCGAATACCCTCTTAAAGTTTTCAGTACTAGTGTACTACCATTATTTAGTATCATTTATTATCTGATAGCTTTCTTCCTGTGGATCTTTTTACATGCGCTCTACCATTTGAGTCTTGCTACCTGATTTTACCTCCTAGGTTTAGCTCAGTCCAGCAGCCAACAAGTTGTCAGCTTTTTAATATTTCTTAATTTGTGTCTTGCTGATTAATAGCTTCTTGTCCTTTTCATTAAAGACCCAACTGGCAGAATTTCGTTCATTTGAAGGGCAAGAAATGCATATTAAGGAGAAGATTGTGCCCCTCAAGGTTTGAACTTTTTTTGTTTTTTTTTAAATTTGTAATGATTGTGATTTCTGGTTTATATCTTGTAATGAATGGGATGATAGTGCATTCTACATAACTTTGACAACATGTGTGTTTGTTTTGCAGATTGACCTCCGAGTTAACAATACTGTAGTAAGAGACCAATTTTTGTGGGTATGTTCTTTTCACAATATTCATAAGATGTGGTGTAGAGGGTGTCACTTAGTGTCAATAAGGCTTGTCCTCATGCAGCTTACAGTGTAGGTTTGATCCTTCGAGACAAGCTTTGCACTAATAGGTGAAATGCTGCATGCTACTTTTAACTAGACCCTGCATTTGTTGGAGCCTGGTGCACTAGACAAATCTTTTTGTTTTGAACTTTTCCAACCAAGAAAAAGGTATCCTTGTATATGAGACTCTCTTCTACATGGGTCTGGGAAGGAGATATAGGCTGCCTTACTATCTCTAAAGAGGTTCTTGATCCATTCCAAGAAACCAACGACCTCTTGGAATGAAAGGGGCAAATTTTACAGTCTCACCAAGGGACTTTTCCTACTAGATAACTTTAATCAGCTGATATTTGGGCTCGTATCTTATTCTCTTTTAACTTGTTGGATGTCAGGACATAAGCAATTTTGAAAGTGATCCTGAAGAATTTGCAAGAACCTTATGCAAGGATCTAAATATTGGAGACCCTGAAGTTGGTGTAAGAAATTCTCTTTTATTGAAGATTATTAACAATTGTCTTGTTTTTCGTATAGAATACAAACTTAATGATTGGACATAAGCAATTGTTTTCACTCCTCTTCTATTGGAAACTGGGAAGTTAATACTACATTCAAAAAATAATTTGATTCAGTTGCATGTTCTTAGCGTCTCTTAATGAGTAAAAAAAAAGTCCCTTTTGTGATACAAATGTCTATCCCAATCTAGGACTGAATAAAGACAGCTATTTGGCCACATACACAATTGTTTTGTTTTACTAGTAAATGTAAACTAATTGTGTTCTGCTATTTTTCTCAAAGTTGGAAAACATGGTGAGACCCTTGAATGGATTGAAGTTTATTTATAAGATTCATCATTTGAGATCTATACTAACTAGAGGTTTACATATTTAAGATCTTGTTTAGTACGTTGTATAGGGCTAGAGGAGAATGTCTCTTTCGACGAGGAACACCAAACATCATGGACTCCAGATTGGCAAACAGAAATGTGTTGCAACTTGCAAGATCTTTCAAATTGCTCCTGCCTAAATATCTACTCACTTGAGGTCCTCTCTTCTTTAAAAGCCGGATAAAGTTGTTGTACCTTGTTTTGACTTTTAGTGACAAACCTAGATGATAATAACAAACATATATTATAATCAGCTTGTAAAAGATATGATATTTTTCAGACGTGCAGTTCTTACCTGTTTATTGGTGACACAAATTATTTTCATTTATTTCAACACAATGGTGCCATATTGATTAAACTGATGAACAATATGTACAGCCCGCGATTGCTGTTGCTATTCGGGAACAACTTTATGAGGTTAGATACTTAGATCCCTTCCATTGTGAATTGTTGGATGTTCTTTCTTCTAGCAGATGTTACATTTGGATTCCCATTATTTGCTTTAGGATTGACCATTTCTTGGAGATAGTTTGTGATTTGAAGAATAGTTTGTGATCACTATGTATGCATATATGCATATGCATATATATGTAAATGCATATATTTACAGAGTTTTTGACCAAACTAGCACTCTCAAAATTTTTTTACACATTTAGTATACTTTAAAATTTAAATATATGACTATGTGAGTTAGAAAATCGCTGATTGAGACGATTTTCTGGTTTGTTTGAGGGAAGGTAATTCTATATAAATCTTTTCTGGTTCAGCGACTTCCAAATATAAATCATTAATAGTATCAACAATTTATAGAAATTCTTTTCCCTCGTACTTGGTCATTTTCTTATTCATTTTTACATTTTTATATAAATCGCTGACGATATTGTGACTTATTTTGAAAATCACTGTCCCAATCAGCATTTTTTCAACTCACTCAGTCTTATATGTAAGTTAAAGGTGAATTATACACAGTAAAAAATTTGAGAGATGTAAAATAGTCAAAAATTCTATATTTACGTACATATACTTCTATATTAGACTCCTTTTTATATTTGTTGCATCATTACTTTATGAACCTAGGTTGTAAAGTGTGGTTTCAGTGAAATTAGGTCCTTAGCAATTTTCATCCAAATACAAAGTTCAGGTTAAGGAAGCAGAAAAGTTCAATATAGAAAAGGTAAGTACAATAACTGAATAAACAAGAAAAGTAAAGTGTAAGAAAACTTGTTGGACATTACTTTAATGTTGTATCCTCCTCCATTGGTTGTTCTCTTTGGCTTATGGGCTTTGTCTAAAGAAACTGCTCCCTTTACTGCTAAAATCTACCTGGGTTGGGAAGATTGTTATCTTGAGCAATGTAACTCTTTTTGGGCTTTGACATCTCTAAATCTTTTTGTAATAGCGGTGATTAATTGAGAACAATTTTCTTTAAACAAACTAATACCAACCATGGTCAAAGTTTGCTTAGATGGCCTTGTTCACATTAGGAATAGAGGTGAAATAGGATTAACAAATATGAATTATTATTACAAAATGAGAGATTTATTCTAGGAATAACTATTCCCGTGTTTACTTATATTATAGAATAATGGTGTAATAATTATGTTTGATATGATATAAAGTGAAGGTAAAGAAGAAAAAATTATTGAAGTATACTTCAATTTTATTTAAAGTAGATTGATAGAATAGATGATAAATAAAATAAAATATTTTATGTATGTAATGCATGCAATACACATATAGGGTGCAATTATGCAACGCTATATTTACGTGTACAGTGCAGTTAGCTTGGTATGCACAGCTAGGTTGATAGGTGTGCAACACACATGTAAGACGGTATTTTATGCAATGCTATATTTACATATACAATGTAGTTAGCTCGGTATGCACAGCTAGGCAAATAGATATGCAATACACATGCAGGGTGATATTTATGGAATGTTATATTTATGTATGCAATGCAGTTAACTCGGTATACATAGCTAGGTCGATAGTAATGCAATACACATGTAGGGCAGTACTTATGCAATGTTATATTCACATATGCAATGTAGTTAGCTCAGTATGCACAGCTAGGCCGATAGGTATGCAATACACATGTAGGGATCTACTTATGCAATGCTATAGTATTTTTCATACTATACAAATATTATTATATTTTATAGTCGAAAAGAACAAAATCTCATTCTACTTGGAAAATATATTTTTTTAGTTTAGCTTAAAACATGATATTATTAACAGTATTATATTACTTTTTTCCCAAATTTCCTATTTTATTATTTAAAGAAAGATTTAATTAGGTTAATATATTGTTTAAATAGTAAATATATTATTTTATCTATGAGTAAATATCTAATTTGATAAAATATTAGTTTATTAATGTTATATTTTTTATGTTATTAGTATATATAATTAATTATAAGATAATTTATAAAAATATTATATCAATTAAATACTATATTGTGTATATACAATTAAAATAATATTTAATAATAATACTTTTAAATTGTGCTTATTGTAAGAAATATTAAATTATTGGCATTTATATTTTTTAAGTTGAATTTTATTTATTTAGTGTAAAATAAAAAAAAATGATGAAAGGAGAGAGTAGAGAAGAGTGATAAATTATGATAAGATATTTGTCTTCACTTTAGAAACCCAACGACAACCTTGCGAGGTGATAAACAAGTCGGAATGGGCTTTGTTATGATCCAACAAAGATAAAAAAAAATAAAGAAAGAAGATTGAGACTGCCCCACCCACTTGTGAAGCTAATTCATCGTTGACTTTTTGACTTTTTGCGCTTGTGCCCTCTTAATTTGATGGAAAGATCGGACACCACTCTTTTATATACAAGTGCCCCTACTGAAAGAGAGGAGAGATGAGTAATGAATTATGATAAGATGTTTAAAAAAGATAAGAAATAATTGATAAATTATAATAAGATATTTAAGAGAAGTTGTAGTCAAATTAAGGGTAAATTGGTAATTGGTTTAATGTGTGGTATAATATGTAATTTTGATGAATAGTGTTTATATTTTTTAATATGGCTATTTTGATATTTAGTTGTTATTCTAGAATAAAATGTTACATTCTAGAATAAAAGTTTTTATTAATCCTGAAACGAACGGGGGCTTAGGCTCCACTTAGGTCCAACTAGGTATTTATCTCAATATCTTTATTATATTTTGCTATAAAAGAGAACTTAGGACTTGAAACTCGTTTTGATGTTGCCAGATTGGTGGATTCTAATGGATTTATGTTCTTATAATATTTTACCTTTTTGGTTTAGGTTCGGTTTAGCTCAAGTTGCGCCAAGCTCGAGCCGAGCCAGAAGCGATTTTAAACTTGAAATGAGCCTATTTTTAAACTGAGCCAGATTGAGTCAGACAAGAACCGACCTCAAGCCTGAAAGGAGCCCATTTTTAAGTCAAACTCAAGCCGAGCCATTAAAGCTTGAAATTTAAGATTTACCTATAAACTATAAAAATAATACACCTCTAATACATAAAAGTAGTATTAAATTATCAAAATAACAATATATATCACACCAAGTTCAATTTTTAATATAGAACTATATATCAAAATTTGGTTTAAAGCAAGTCCAAATTTTGACACCCAAATTGGAAGTTTTATCACTCGCTAAATATTACAATAAAAGTTATTTGTCACTTGCTAAATATTACAATAAAAATTACTTGTCACCTACTCTTAGCACCAAATGGAAGAGCATAGTGCATTATCCCCAGTGTTGCAGAACTTGAACCCACCTGGCTAAGGACTAAACACGTGGCAATAGTCAGAAAGTTTAGAAGATCATTTGAAATGTTATAGTTAAGAACATTATTTGGATTTAAAAGAAAGCATTAAAACATAACATATAAAGAGAATTTTGACTGGAAGGGTACTCTACTAAGTTCAAGAAGTTATAATATAATCCACATCAATTAGAAAGATATAAACAATGTGAAATACCAGTCATTCAAATTACAAACATTATCTTAAGATGTTGTATCATCATCCAACTACTATTCACGTCCAACAGTTTTTAGGTATAAAAAAGAAGGTAGAAAGAGTTTTCAGGTCTTATTGTGAGTAGCTTATATAAACTATAATAGAGAGATATAGCTAGTAAAAATCAAATTGAGTAAAGGTGAAAGACTGTCATCCCTCTTACAAACCAAGTTGCTACAAAAGTATATAATATAAGAAAGCTAGAAACAAGTGATCCAATAATAACTGTCCACAATTGGCATCTGTATGCATCCATAGTTTTCTTAAGGTGCAACCCAACAGAAGGCGAAGACAATTGGGTGTTTAAATTTCTAATCATCTTGAATTTTATGGTCTCTTTCTACAATAAAGTGACAATCTGTTTATAGGTCATTTTTAGAAGATGCAGCATATTTCAGATATATGAAATGTTCTTGCATGTAGATTATTATTAGATAATTTGTTCGTATACTGAGTTGTCAGTTAGATAAGGAATCTAATAACAAATAATTCACCTGATTTATCTACTGGTATTTTGGAGTGCCTTGGAGTTGATATCTTTGTGATCATGATCTCTATAAGATCATTCAACATCCATCTTTATGCCAAGATATAGAGCTATCAGATTAAATAGCTAAATTTACCTATATTTTACTGGTATTTTAACCCACTGTAGGGCAATGATTGACTTATCACATATTTTTGCATAACATAAGAATTAACAAGTTAGATATCCATTTGATGAGATTTAAACACCATCTTGCTTTTGAAAAATGAAAATTGAGCGGCATCTGTTGAGTTTGGAGATAGTAGGAGACATTTATACAATACTTTCCATTTATACAATTAAAACTTGTGGAATTTTCTCTAAGAATCTTTCACAACTATATTAAAGTATAATGAATTTTTGGATGACTATTTTTATGTTTCTACATTACATGAAATGGTATTATCAAAACATTGGCGGGAAGATTGGATTTGATTAGTCTGTTCCTAACATGCATTTTGTCAAGTATTGCTCGTAATCATCGCCATGTTTTATATAACAGATTGCAGCTCAAAGTATTTCATCAGTAAGAGAAGCTAGGTTAGGAAAAAAAGGTCGGCGTGGGGCAGAAACTGTTACAAATAGGTCAGTGTATTCTGGTGATGGCATTATATAAGTCTTTCTCCTTTAATCAAGAATATGCTATGATACATACCTATTACGGTATTCTGATGGTTTGAGTTTCATTTCTTGTGTTGTTTCCAATTAGTGAAATGAAGGTGAATAATTTTTTGTTATGCAGTAAAGCAGGCAACAGTGCCTTGGACTTGGTAAAGTATTTTGGCAGCAAAGGAAGTGTCATTCGGTAAGATTTTACTCTCAAATGTCTTCTAGTAATTCAAGGTCTGTGTACACATCATGAAACTGAAATTAGTAGTTCTTTCTCCCTGCAAAAGAATGTAATCAGAGAAAAAGGGAATAATCTAACCTAGATGACACTAAGGCAACTATTGCATGAGGAAAGCAATGTTATTAGGCCAAAGTTATTATAAATTATAATGAATGTTGTGCCACAACTCTTTCAGATCAAGTTTTGTTTGGGGATGTGTATAGCTGGATTTTGTTGTGGGATGTTCCATTATCCTGGATCCAGGAGACTTAGTTTTGGGACAGGGTAATAAAAGTAATACCATTACAGGTACTACTACAATCGTCATCAATTCAATCACCTCTTTGAGGCCAAAATGCAGGATTCTTCAAGGACAAGGCAGTTCCACCATTTGGAGGACCTAATAAGGCTAATAATGTCCTTCAATTCTTGAAGAAATAAATCTGTTAATTTTTTTTTCCGAGCAAACACAGAAAATGTTTGGAGGAATCCATCTGGTATTCCTCAGTTATCAAGATAGAAACTAAATTTGTTTATGATAGGACTACTGCAGAGTGGCCTAATACACTATTATCTCCATAATTGTACAAAATCACAAGTAGGTCTGTGCCAAAAAACAAACTCCGGTTATCTTCTTGCATATGAAAGATTTTATTTTTATTATCTGGCATATCTCTAAATATATTTTGTTACAACTCAGGAAAAGGAAGGAGTGGTACTTGTATGAGCCCATTGTTGATATTTTATCAAATGAGGAAGTTGGGGCTCTTGATGCAAGAGAAGAGCTGAATGCTCGGTAAGTATACTGACTTTGGTTGCATTATAGTTCTGCATGTGTAGAAATGGTAGACTTAGAACTAGGACTTCAGCATCCAAGTTAACATTGTGCATTAGGAGTGAGTTTAACATCGCAAGCATTCCTTATAAGAGCCATAGAGTGGCAAAATCTCATTTCTTTTGATGTTCGAAGTTATTATGTGTTTACATGGGCTAACACCAGCTTTAAGCAATTCTTTCTCTTCTTTTCTTATCCCATGGCATGCCCAGTCCTCTTCCTTATGCAGTCTCTAAACTATATAGAGATTCAAGGAAAATGCAGAAAAGAAAATGTTAATCCAGTATCTTGTTGGTAAAATGAATCCAACGCGCCATAACTTGTCTTGCTTTCTGCAGGTTGAAGAGAAAGTTAGATGAGAAAGAATAAAGCTTCCAGGCATGCTTTCCCAGGGCGGAAATGCACCTATTACCTTGGCATCTGCACCAAAAGGCTATGCTTCACATACACATCTGAATATCCGGCTCTGCTGATGTGAATCTTTACTGTCAATGTGATGAAAGTTGTTGCCTGCTGCCCAGGCAAATTAGTTTATGAAAAGGCTAACAGCATTTAATTAATTTAGTTTAGGTGGATACTTGACTAAAGAAAAATAGCTCCTTGTAATCAAGTATAAACAGTACAATGTTCACCGCTCAGCAGTTGCCAAAATGGATGGCTGTATTTGAGAATCAGCACCTTTGTTGTGCTGGCAAAGCTATATATAATCCAGAATATGAGGCAGGCGTTGCCAATTGCCATTCATTTTAGAGGACAACTTGATATTATCTTGTGATCCTGAAGCTTCTTAAGTTTTTCCTTTCCTCTGTCATATAAAGATGCAAGCACAAAATGAAATTTAGTCTTTACTGCTGATGTTGGTGTTAGCGACAACATCCTTATTGTTGATAGTGGTGATGCTTATGATAGACTGTAAATATTCACTTCGATATAGGATGTCAAATATCCTAGTCGAATTAGTACTTGATCATCATTTCACCAGTAGTCTCCACATGAACATAATCCACCAGCAAAGTGATGAAAGCGGTTCGTATCTCTTAGAACAATCTCTCGGCCAATGATCCCAGAAATGATCTTCATTACTGTGTGGCAATCTCCACAGGTTCTCAGGTTCTTCTTGATGCAAATGGGTGCACTAACAGGCAAACTAATAAGCCCAAATGCCAGAGCAAGCCTCTCACTATGGCACCACAAGTTCTGCTCCTTGTACTCCCCCATATCATTCACCGCACACCGGGCATCGGCAACGTACCCTTTCTCCCTCACCAGCTCCTCTAGCTTCCTCAACATGGCATAGATCTTCTCGCTCTCCCGGTGGGACCTATCATGCACGGTGAACACATGCGTCGTGCTTCCAATATCAATCCAGCTGCACCCAGTCTCTTTTTTCACCCCATTTGAGCTCATCAATCTCCTCACCTCCTTAGCTTCCTCCAGCCTTCCATAGGATGCATACATGTTTGACAGCAGCACATAGTTTCCAGGGTTATCAGGCTCCATCTCAAATAGCTTTTGAGCAACCACTTTTCCTAGTTCTAAGTCTTCACAGTTCCTGCAAGCTCCAAGCAGAGCCCCCCACACTGATGCATCTGGCTCAACCGGCATTGTGTCGATGAACTGCTTTGCGTCATCTAGGCAGCCAGCACGACCGAGCATATCAACCACGCAGGCATAATGCTCGTTCCCTGGTGCCAACCTATGAGTCTGAGACATTGAATTTAAGTACTTGAGCCCTTCTTCTACTAGCCCATTATGACTACAAGCTGAAAGGACGCAAACAAATGTAATGTAATCTGGCTCAATTTCTCTTTCAAGCATTTCATTGAACAATGCTATAACGCGGCTGCCGTGGCCATGCTGCTGAAAAGCAGCGATCATGGCAGTCCACGACACAATGTTGAGGTGGTTCTTTGTCTCCTCAAATGCTCGGTATGCATCAAGTAAGGTTCCACATTTGGCATACATAGTAATAAGCGAGCTCCCAACGCAACGGTTAGCTGCAAACCCAGATTTTACTATCAAAGCGTGAATTGTCGCCCCTTGAGCCCATACAGCGATGCCCACCAATGCATGAAGCACTGTCGAAAATGACGCCTCATCGGGAAGAATTCCCTCCCTCATCACTGATCTGAAACAGCTGCAAGCTTCTCCAAATTGGTCGTTATGGACCCAACCCATCATTAAGATGTTCCAAGCCACAACATCTCTATCAGTCTCAGGATCGAACATCTCCACGGCATTGCTGAAGCAACCACATTTGCTATACATGTCTACGAGCGAGTTCTTGACGTAAACCAACTTCTCCAACCCAAGCTTCAGAACATGCGCATGCAAGCTTTGGCCGAATCCCAATTCCCCAGCATTAGCGCAAGCGCTCAAGGTACTCGAAAAGCTCACTTGGTCCGGCGCCAGAGAGCAATCCCTTACCAACTCTTGAAAAGTGAAGATGGCGTTTCTATACAGCTTATTTCGTACGTAGCCCACCATGAGCGCGTTCCAAGAGACGAGGTTTCTCTGAGGCATTTCGTCGAACACCTTCCTCGACGCCGCCATGTCGCCGCACTTGGCGTACATGTCGGCAATGGCGCTGGCCACGAAGACACTCGACTCGGCGCCGTGTTTAAAACCGAGCGCGTGGACTTGCGAGCCGTGGGTTCGTACGCCAGTCTGTGCGCAGGCATGGAATGCGGCGGAGAAGGTGTGGGGATTTGGGCTAAGCGTTGAGGTCTTCTTCAGCTGGGAGAAGAGGGAGAAGGCTTCAAATGGGTGGCGGTATTGGGTCAAGTGGGCGATTAGAGAAGTCCAGGTCACGACGTTGGTATACTTTCTGGCGCAGTTGAAGGTGAGAATGGCTTGGGTCAATTGGCCAGACTTGGCGTAGAGGTTGATGAGTTGGGTGAGGAGGAGGGGGTTGGAGAGGTTGCGGGTGGTGATGAGTTGGGTGTGGATTTGGGTGGGGTGGTTTGGGTTTGGATTTGGGGTTTGGATGGTGGCGGCGGTGAGGAGGGTGGCGAGGTACGTAGCTTGGGTAGTGGTGGGTTTGGGTGGTAATCTCATAGGATTTGGAGAGGGTTAAGGGTGAGATTGGAACTCTCATAATATATATATATATATATAGAGAGAGAGAGAGAGAGAGAGAGAGAGAGAGAGAGAGAGAGAGAGAGAGAGAGACTACATGATTTGGTAATTTAAGTTTTGGATATTGGTAATTTGGTATCTAAAGTTAACAATGCCTTCAGGGGTAGTGCTGGAATAAAGCAAAGTCCCTCCCTATAATAAGAATAATTAGATTGGATAATTTAGTTAATCTTTTATGTTAAAATGGGTCACAGTGGGCTAATAACTATAGTTACAACAAATTATCAGATACATATTGATCTATGGTTCCATCTCTTACATATAACAAGGGGATAATTATACTTAAGACCATATAAAGTCTAAATTATTAGATATTTTCAAATGCACCTCCTCATTTATGTTTTAGTACATATTGACCTACTAAACTAATAAAAAAAATTATCACCTCTCTAATGGTATTAACAAAGAAAATATCAAATTACGAATTTTATTCTCAACTTTTCTCTATTTTTCCCCTATAAAATGGAGCGATATGGCCTAAATTGATCATGTGATACTCACATATTAATTTTAACAGAAAAATCTAATGTATAACCAATGATAAAAGACATTTCAAAGGTCTTTCCATTATTAAGGATTCAGTGTCATAAAAACTAAATAAGGGGGTTTATGTGAAAATAGACAATTGTTTAGGAGTATTGATATAATTATCACTATAATAAAATTAAAAATATAAAAATAAATATAGAAAAATAAAATAATAAAATTATTTATGATATAATAATTAATGAGTTCAACAAAAAAATATATGAATATATTAGGAAAAGTTTTATTATTTTAAAATCTATAAGCTAAATTCTCATAGAGTCTGATATCATAGGATGAATATAGAGATACCAATATTAAGGGTGTATTTGTTTGCTAGAAAATTGAGTTCAATAAATTGACTGACTTTAATAAAATAACACTCTTCTTTTAAGAAAGGAAATTAAAAATAAGAAGTGAAGTTATTTTGATAAACAAGAAAATCACTTGTTTGATATATTTTCTGTGACAAAATATCAAAATGAGTACTTTTTTACCCCACTTCTACTAATCAAACACCTCCTAATGGTGAGATTTTGAACTCTCATCCTAGTGAGTTTTACCCTTGGAGCTAATGTTAGGATACTCCCAAGGACCTACTAACTTAGATAAATATCTAATTTGGGCTATGGTAAATTTCAAATTATCCTAAAATTAAATTACTTTCCTAAACTTTCATTATATCACTTCACCCCTATGTAGTTTAGAGTAATATAAAATAGTAAACTTCTTCATCCAAACTTAACAAAGAAAATATAAATTATCATAATACCCCTATAATATTAATACTCTCATTATTTTAGTAAATATAAATCTTTTACTTATATTTTAGAAATGGTTAAAACTTTTCATTTTATGATTGTATGAAGTATATAGTTAGATAATTACTAAAATTTGAGGCCTTTAATTTTATATTGGAGAAGATATTTTTTAAGAAAGTTCGTAAACCGGTTATACTATTAGCTTCAAACAATCGAATATAACTTGAACACAAGAAAAAAAAAGGGGGGGGGGAGGCAAGATAAAGTGATTACTCTAGACATGCCCCATGCTTGGCTAACAGACCAAATTATAAAATATCAAATACAAGCACTCCGACATGATAAGAGATATAACGGGTAGGATGGCAGCCTAGAAGCAAACCTCCCGTTTGGCAGTAGAACTAGAAATCGGAACAACAAAAATCTTAAAAGAAGTTCAATAATGGAGCTAGAAAGGTAAGAATATCATAACGGACGCAATCAACACATATGATGAGACTATTAAAAGACCTAACACGCATAGCATACCTACAAAATCAAGCAAAGAACTAAAATAAAAACAAAACTAAAATGGTTCCTACGAAGTGGGGAATACAATGAAGGAGGGAGGGAGTTGATCTAATATTTATATCTACGTACAACACACACAATCATTATCACATACATATACACATATAAATAAAATGGAGGGAGAAAGTCTAAGGTAGTAGAGCAATCTTGCATCGGAGCAAAACCAAAGGCAAAGTAATGGAGTTAGAGCTTGGAGGCTAAGCCACAATAAGCAACCTCAAGGACGGTAAGGCATAGGGAAATAATAGCAACTAAGCCAACGTAGAGGAAGGGAGGAAGATAGCGGATCATAAGCCAAGGCATAAGAGACAAAGCATGATTTGAGGCTAAGGCAAGTATCACACTTAGTGCAAGGGTATAGAAACATAATAGAATGGCTAGACGGGACAATATGGAGAGGATAATGGTGAGATAGGAGGATCCAAGATTGTGAGGAGGGCGCTGATGAAGGAGGAGGTCATATAAAGGGCAACAGTGAGGTGAAAGATGAATGTTAACAGAGAGTGAGTGAAAGAGAGAGAGAGAGTCTTAAGGGAGCTATAAAGTGGACGATGGTGAGGGTGGATGGGGAACAATGAAGCCAGGGAAGGAAGGAGGACGAACAAGATAAAGAGAAAAAAGTAAAAAAGAAAAAAAATCTCTAAGGATGGGGAATGGAAGAGTTACTAATGGTGGCGAGGAAGCACATGTAGATGAGGAGAAAATCACTAACCCAATAGAGTGATTTAGTAGGGCTAGCTTGTTATTTGTAAATATAACACTTTTTAAAAACTAATTTATATAGAATAAGATAAAAGATGTTGAAAGTATATTTTAATTATTTTTATATCAATAACCAGTTGATTGTAGCCAAACTGGTTGGTACAATTGAGATGGATGATGAATAGGAAACGAGCAACGTAGCATTAACTAAGATGGTTTTGGATATATTCAAAAATTAAATGAGATCTCATAGTGGACTAGTATGGATGACTAGTCCTACAGACAGAGAAAGACCCCCAACTAATCTATTTAAAGAACCCTCTCTCAACAAATAATAAATAAATCACACTTAAGTTTTTCTTAATGAAAGAGGGAGTTTTAATTCCATTGAATAAAAAGTACATATTAAAGGCCATTCCAGAAACGCCTGTAGATCTCTGTATCAAAGCCGTATACAAGAAGGAAACGTCCAACCAATCAAGACACCTCATAACCAGAGCTTGACACGGCTCTCTTGCAACATTAGCGAAGTTTTCTTCCTGTTAGGAATCGCCATCACAGCTAGCATGCAAATAGACTTTATTTTCTCGAGCTTATCCATTAATTATTCGTTGACAAGTCAACGTCACACGTGGCACTTACTTATCCTTCCCACGACGCCCCCCCCCCCCGTGATGATGCGAAGCACGTACACTGACAGTTGACTCTTTGCGTATGGAGTCAACTTTTGACTGGATAAGCTTGAAAGTATTTTAGGATAAATTATAAATTAACTTGTCTTAACAGAACCATCAAATTATTATAAATATTATTAATTATTACATTATTTGAGCAACTAAAAATTTTCTGAGAGACAGAAACTAGAGGACAGAAAAGGAAGAAAGGCAAACGTTATTTTAAGTTTGAGGAATGAGATATGGTGAGTAAATTTAATGCATATATATTTTGATAGGAAAAAGATTTCTAAGAATTTTTTAAAGAATTTTGATTTTATTTCGGTTAAGTTTAGATGAAAAATATAACAGTTTCAAATTAATTAAGATCAAAAGATGGAGAGGCAAAATAATACAAATTAGAGTTTACGAGGTAGTTTAATTTTAGGATATTTACAAATCACGCTCTATATTTTAACTATTTTATGATTCATAATCGTCTTTGAGGATTTTATAATTTGATATTTTTTTTCATATAATTCTCATTTAACATCCTGACGTTATTTTAACTAACTAATATCGACCATATTACTGAAATACCTTCACCATTCCCTCTTATTTCATATATTCCTCTACCATCTTCCTTACCTACCTCCTCCACTATCGTTATTTTCATCACTGCCACCATCTTTTCTCATCTTCCCCTCCCTCCCTTCCTCGCTCCTTCTCCTCCTCCTCTTCTTCTTCTTTAGAAAGAGAAAAAAAGGGTGAAGAAGACAAAGAATAATTTATGTATTTATAAATTATTTTATATATTATAATAAAATATTTTTTTTAAGTGCTAACTAAGTTAACTAAAGGTGTTAAATAAGAATTATATGAGAAAATGAGGGACGAATTATAAAATCCTTAAATACGGATGTGAGTTACAAAATAGATAAAATATAGGGTGTAATTTATAAAAATCACTTTAATTTCAGAATTTATAATTTATCTGTACAGGAGTAATTCGTAAAAATTCATCAGGCAGTGCCGCAACTCTGTTGGCCGACATCGTCTAGCGCGGGGGCCGGGGCCCAGCAGGCCACGTGGTACTATTGCGATCGCAAAGTTAAAAGAGTCCAGCTCAAGATTCTAACCAATCACAGAACACCCATAAGAGCCAACCAACTCGTGCCACATGTGGAGAAAGGCCAGCTGTCAGCGTAAAACAGAAGTAAGAGAGACAGGAATCAAAATCCGCGTGCTATCTTAGCAACCCGAAGAATCGACACAGCTGATACGTGTCGTCATCTCAAGGGGATAATTACATTGTCATCACGCGCCATGCACGAGCTACTCCTCTATAAAGAGAGAAGAGTGAAGAGAGAAGAGAGAAGCTTCTCTACTCAATTATTCTTCTCTCTTTACCATCTCTCTCCTTTGTCTTCTCTCTCCCTCTCTCTTTCTCCTTATTCTCAAGTGAATTTTATTTAAGTTAGAAGAGAAAAACTAAGTGAAAGAGTAATGGGGGACGGCACAGCCACTTGCGTAGATATCATTCTGGCCATCATCCTCCCACCTCT
This sequence comes from Typha latifolia, assembly GCF_019914945.1. Classification (NCBI taxonomy): domain Eukaryota; kingdom Viridiplantae; phylum Streptophyta; class Magnoliopsida; order Poales; family Typhaceae; genus Typha; species Typha latifolia. The sequence goes on from NC_133091.1 coordinate 4,738,735, forward strand.
TGGGGTCTTCCTCAAGTTTGGCTGCAAGGTATATATTAATCTCGTGCATCCGCTCTTCTCTCTCAATTGATATATAACCTAAAAAAAAACTAACTAATCTCCCTTTCGTTCTGGTAAATATATATATATAGGTGGAGTTCTGGATTTGCCTGCTACTCACTATACTTGGCTACTTACCTGGAATCATCTATGCCGTTTGGGTCATCACCAAGTAAAAATCCCACCGTCTACTCAAGGAAAAGGTACGTAAGAATTACTTACATCTAGTTACCTGTTTGTGTAATTGGGTTGGTTAAACTGTTAATGGAGTTGGATTTAGAAATATATATGATTATTGTTTGGTTTGGCAGGAGCTAGTGGTGGTGGATGGTAGTGATTTCTACCTTCTAGACTCGACTTAATTGGCAGCTGCTGGTGGATTCTTCTTCTTTGGTGGTGATTGATGTGATATTTTTTTATATATTTGCCTGTCACTTCTTTTGTAAGTTTGTCTGCATATATATGTGGGAGAGTTATTAATTATTTTGTGTGTGATTATGTCATTTGTATAAGGAGGGTATATATCTCCGCCGTTTGATGTATGTTGCTTAGTTGAAGATGTGATCAGCTTATTAATAAACTCGAGGCATTATACTTCCTTCTTTATGATGCGTAGTGGAAGATTTTCGTCCTTCTTTATTATATATCGTTAATATTCTACCATATATATTTATCATCTGGCCCTAATTTTAGTTAAATTTAACCTGGTGGCGAATGGAAGAAAAAAACTATTTCTATTGTTTCTAAAATATATATTTGGAATACATGTCAACAAAATTATTACTGAAGGGGAATGCTACCATTGCAGTGTTATATGAAAAATTATTTTAAGCAGGAGTACTGTAGTCATTACACATATATAATTAATTTGACTAACTTATGATTAAGCAAACTTACGGTAGGATATTTTTGAGGCAATAAAATAAAGAGATGGCACTAATAATAAATATATACTGTTTTTTTATTATAATAAATTTCTATATCTAAAAGAGATAAAAGATCATTCTAGTTAGGGTGGTTACAATAAGTTGGTTTGGCTTCATGTATTTGAAAAAAAAAATTATATTTACACATGTAAAATATAATATAAAAAATCAATTATTTAGATTATATATCTCATGAAATATATTTTTTTAAAGGCTAAGAAAAAAGAAAGATATAAATACTTTTATGGGATAATTACACTAAGAACTATTACTTATTTTCACATACATTTCTCATCTTCTTTTAGTAGGGGACATCAAATGATCATTTTATGTTCAATTAAAATTATCCATAGAGGCATAAAATTAATTATGTAACACTTACGTATCATTTTTATCCTTTAAAACAAAAATCTATCTGAAGGTATAACTAATGGAAGGGATTTTAGAAGTTTTTCATAGTTAAGGGGTCAATGTCATGCAAAAAGAAAAGGTGAGGGCCTACGTGGAAATGAGCAATGTCTAGATATAATGTTGTCTTTATTATTTGATACTATAGATGTTATATCTTAAAACACATTCGGGCTCAACGAGGAATCGACCCGTCACCTACTGAAAATTGACAACTGAGGTTTGGGCCCACTTGGGCATAATATAATCCTACGTAGTGAAATTAAATCTTGTCCGCTATCTTAATAGAGTTGGTCGGTACTATCCTCGTGACCAACAAAGTTATAGGTTCCGTGGGTTCAACTCTAATTCCAAATAATATTGTGAAAATATTATTTGATAGTTTGGTGGCTTAACTCAACGGCTCAATTTGGTTGTTGGCTTGGCAATAGAGTTGGCTTAGAGGAGCAGCTCAGCAGCGTGACGATTTGGAGCAGGTTTCGACGACGTTTGGTTCGGAGCAATTGTTTGATGAAGCACATTGCTTGAAGTCTAGACTAGACAACTTTATTATATTTACTAAAAATATAGTTAAGTCTAAGTGTCTCTGCATTTAGGAAAGATTGATTCTTTATTCAGTGCATATCTAACATTCGGACTCATGAATGATAAAAAAAAATTAAGTATCATTCTACTTCCAATTGGATCTCTTATAGGGGATGGGCTCAAATTGAAGGCTAAATTTTTTTTTGTAGATTTATATTGAATTTAAGAGTTGAGTTACATGAGTTACAGCGCTACAGGACTCTTACAATTTAATTATATTTAATTTTTTAATTTAGTATATAAAATTGAGTGTATATATTTTTTTAGAGTTAATATATATCTCTCTAGAGTATAAATTTAGAAAATATTGGAAGAGTCGGTTAATTTTACATCAATCTTCTTATTTATTTTTTTGTGTCACATTAATTTACTTCTTTAATTATCAAATAACTCTCTATTTGACGGTGATAATGAAAAACATCAAATGAATATCTTACCCTCAGCTTCTTTATCGTTCTTTCCTCTTAACTAAAAGTAAAATAATTCCTAAGGTGCTTAAAGTTAATCATGTGACAGTTAATATGATAAATTTTAATAGGAAAATTAAATAAGTATTTATAGAAGAAATATTTTCGACTGTTTAACACAGTTATATGGTCAATGTGTCACAAATCAAACCTCCCCAACCATTATTTAATTTTATATAAATATTTTTATTTTTAATTTTTTTGACCCTTTGACTTTCTCAACTATTATATATATATATATAATAGAAAATATTAATTGATTATCTTACCCTTAATTTATTTTCTTTTTTTTTAATTAAAGAGTAGAATAGTTCCTAAGAGGCTTAAAATTGATCACAGAAAAATACAAGAGAAATATTTCAATTGTTTTACATAGTTACATGGTCAACGTATCATAAAAAAATAAATGGTCGGAGTCTATACGAAGATAGTTCAAGAGTAATTCTTCTAAATATTTATGAGGTATTTATAATATGCAATAGAGTGTTACATAAGGGATGCACATTGCAAGTTATACTCTTACTTTTATTTGTTTTACCTTCTCACCTTCTAAATGCAGCAAAGAGGAAGAACCAAAGATCCTGATATCTTTCCTTTGAGCTCCAAAATGGAAGGAAGAGGAGGACACCTTGAGCAATATATGGTTCAGAGATCAACAGCCATGCATACATAATGTTCCACACTAATTTATGATAATGCCAAGTGAGCTGAGAAGAAGATGATGAGTGATGCAACGACTCCACTGTCCTTTCCTGACCCCTCTCATGTCCTCTGGTGACGGGCCACTTACCCCACAACACATGCCCTTCTCTCTATCCATGAATTAAAGCACACTAACTTGCCTTTTACTGGGGTCAATTCCAACTTGTTTGTCTAATCTACTAAAGGAAAGTCGTATTGGTCGGGTGCTTTGGTCCTATAACTACTAAAGGTGATGATTGACCAGGCCGAGCCGAGGATTTTTTATTTTTATTTTTTCCGATTGGACTTAACTATTTGTTTATAATTTGACTCACCAATCATTTGGATCGAGCTAAAATACTATGTCCCGTTATCGCCCACTAGCCTATTCAATATCGAGTTTCGTTTGGGCGTAATTGCTTAGCATAATAGGTCAAAATTAAAAAATATTATATCTTATCAAGCCAAACAAAATGAATGATCATCTTTAACCACCACCGTGAATAAGATATCTTAGGTTGAGGGTACAAAATAGACAAGTGGATGCATTGTGATTTTGGTTTGTTGTAGAAGGATTGACTTAATTATCTATCTATCTATATAAGATTTTATAAGATTTTTGTTACATAATGAACGTTATTTTAACATAGACAACCTCTTTAACCAAAGAGATGACAAAATCACGAACCCCCTTAAAACATATTGATATATTTCACAAAGCAATAGAAACATGCTTAAGTGTTTAAGTACCATCTTGAATGTGTTTCATACAATTAACTATTCTCGTAAAATAAAAGTTCTCTTTTTGGTACGCAACCCGATTCTAGATCAAACTTTTGCAAATGTGTTATTGGTAGGGTGTAGATGTCGATGATGACAACTCGATTCAGCACATCCTATGTGATTGATCAATCTCTCATGTAGAAACAACAATTAAACATGTATAAATGGCTCTCCTCATACTTGATGTAAAGTATGCCTTGTGGAATAACCAATAACTCTAAGTTAGAACTTGATCTCATTTACATTCTCCTTGGATCGATGAAAGTTCTTAGCCTATGTTTTAGCGTCGCCAATGTGCTGCAAGTTATAGTTAGTGTTTGATTTGCACTTAGAAATCATAGTTAAATAGTTCCCCACAATTTATATAGAAAGTTAAAAACTTCAAGTGAGGGATCAAAAAATGGGTTGGATGAATAGCATGTTGTTTGACATGCTATTCAGTTTTGTGAAAGTTGTTTGACACCTTTAAGTGTTACCTAGATGCTACTAAGTTTCTTTTATAAAACATGCATTCCCTATTCACCTAACACTATCCATCTAGCACAATAACAAATGCTAAATTTTTTAATTTTACTTCTTTTTCACTTGAATATTCAAGCTCTTTGAATGTAACACTTTTTCATTAGTAATGTATCTTGATCATACATAGTTTTTAGATTATATATCATAAATATTGAGTGCTTTGGGACCACAAATTTTTTGTTACAATATTCTGCACAAAGTATCCTAATTCGACTAAGGGAAGAATATAAACTTTAGATGCTTATATAAAGACATAGAATGATACTCTTCTAGACATCGAATAAAGGCATTCTATGGTGCAAAGAGTCTTCGAAGAGGTACAGAGAGTGACGAGGTTGGTAATATAGGATAAGCAAGGATATGTTGATGGGCTATTATTATCCTATCAAAAGCTCGTAGAGAATCGATACATGATAGCAATAAAATGTGCTAAGGAATTCTCTTGTAGTCTGCCTTTTAGGAATTTTTTTGTACTAGCTATATATATGTGTAAGGATTATTCTATCTGAGATGAGTTAGAATCATTTTGTTATGTGTTTTGTATATTGCATTTGTTGATATGCCATAATTTTTTGCTACTAAGAGAGTTTTCCACTACTAAGAGGACTTTTTGTATGTATCTTAGGTTAGAGTTGCTGTGATTATGTTATTCTCTTTCGATATTTGGCGAGATTGGATCACATACAAAGTAAAAGAATGCTTTTAAAGATTAATATTAGGTTGTAAATAACAACTAATATCAAAACTAAGGGTGAGGTGAATCTTAACGATTTAGGAGAATTAACAACTGTGAGACTTATAAATTGATTAGTCTTGCTATTCAAGCTCAAGTCTATAGAATGGACTTATTCATATGATACAGTGTAACTTTATCTTTGGCGCAAAGAAATAATTTACTAAGCGTGTGTTTGGCTTGAAGCTAAGACTAATCCTTGAACTTGGTTAGGACCACTAATAATGTTTAGTATCTAAATATTATTTTATCCCTAACTAAATTTAAAACCAAAGAGAGATAGAGTACAAAAAAAAAAGTCTCCGTTTGAATTTACTATTGGAATGACTTGCATTTATCTTTTATATATTTAATTATGACACATCCTTAGTTTTCTTTAAGAAAAATAAATATTTTTAACTTTTTTCGATCACACCTAAAGAAAAAAAAATGACACCTATTTTAAATTATCTCTCATATATTCTCAAATTTCCTCCAAAATGAACACATTTCTCTCCAAAAAAAAAAGAAAAAAATCAAAATTTATAAGCTTGCAATGACTTATAAGGTGGTTGCAGGCTTAAAAGCTTCTCAGCCCTCAAGCGGGGCTTGTAAGTCGCCTACAATAGCTTAATATCTTTTTTTTTAAATTATATTTTTATTATTGAGAATATATTAAAAAGAATGTAAACTTACATGAGTGCTTATAAACTTGCAACACTGAAAAAATCCCACACTTTTGCTTGCTTGCTTGTAACAAAAAATATAATGTAACCTTAATGATTGTAAGCTTACAAGTCTTATGCCAGCAAGCTCTTAAAAACTTGAAATATTTTTTTGCAAAACAATATATCTATTTAATGGCTGCAGGCTTACAAGCCTTAAGCTTGCAACTATTTAGATTTCTTTCAAAAGAGAAACATCATTCAAAAACAAAATTTTAAATACTTATATTTTGATAATAATATGCTTCAAAGTCAAAGAGTCAAATAGCATTTTACTCCATTAATATAATATATCATCAATCTCTCTCTAAAATTAATATTCTTTTTACCTTTTCATATCACATCATCTGTAATAATGATACTCCGTATCTTTTTCAAAGACAAACACTTAATTCTTTTTAGACTAGTTTAAGCTACATAAAATGAGGCTAATATAGAGGAGAGCGGCCTTACCAGCGAGAATGTTAGGGGGAAGGCTAGAGAGTTCTCCGGAGCAAGAGCCGAGAATGTTGTCCTTCTCTTCCTCTACTCTATAAACATCCAAGAGCTTCCTTCGCTCCACCGATCATGACTTCTTCGGATGAGGAGCTGCTTCGAAAGTTCTCAGAGCTTCTCTCTGAGGGAAAAATGGAGGTGGCGATCCCAATGGTGGAAGAATGCATAGTTCTCAAACGTAAAGCAAGTCTTTGCCTCACCAACAATGTCAACACTGACAGAAACTTTGACTCTACTGGCCTCAAAACTGCCCTCACTAGAGCTTGGAACTTGGAAGGTGATCTTGACTTCGTCGAAGCTAGAAAAGGAGTCTACCTTCTGGCATTTGAGCTAGCAATATACAGATGGAAGGTTTGGATCGGCTCCCCTTGGTCCTTCAATAGAGATCTCTTCTCTATTGCTCCTTTCCAGCCCAACCTCCCAGCCGAGCTTTGGACCTTCTCCCACTACGAGTTCTGGGTGCAGTTCCACGGGCTTCCTCTAGAATACATGTCGATGAGAACTGCAACAACCCTTGCGGAGAGACTCAGGACTCTAGTCACCTCAGACATAGTGGATAGTTGCAAATGGACCTGCTTCATCAGATTGAGAATTTTTGTTGATATTACAAGACCCCTGATCCCCTCAATCTCCATCACCCTTCTAAACGGCTCCACCATAGAAGTCATAGTGAGATATGAAAGGATTCTTCACCATTGTTTCTTCTGCAGACAAATCGGCCACGAGCTTACAGAGTGCATGCAGAAGGGAGCCATCAAGGAGAAAGCAAAAGCGGAGTTCCTGCCCCACATGATGTCCCAACTGCTCAACCTCCTCAAACCAAAGTTTGTCAATTTTAATGCGGTGGCAACTCAGTTTGAGTCCCCCTACAAAGGGGGAGAAGGGAACAAGCCTCCTCTTAGGCATTTTTTAGAAGGATCCAACTCCAACTTGTCGGATGTGGGGTTGTACAGGCGGAGGACATAATCGCCTAAGCTTGGAAGGAGAGACGATGGAGCTAATGGTACGAGTCCTGCCAGGTCCGAAGACGTGTCATCTCCTCTAATACCGAGGAGGGAGGGTGTCAGTCCTACAACTCCTCCTCATACACCTATCGAGGGCCTAGTGGAGGTATCCCTGCTTGAAGGCAATGCCAGCCTCAACAAGGCTACATCACCTCTCAAGCTGGCTGTTTGCATTAATGATGAGAGCGACTTGTTCTCCATACTAGCGCATTTTGACAGCAGCTGGGGAATGAAGGCGACAGGTGCGCACAAAATAATTGTTGATGAAAGACAGATAAAGGCAAAGTGGCGCACATGGATTTGATGATCGTTTTTGTCCCCACAGCCCATCGCAATGCGGACGCGCCACCTCTTCAACCCCATGCAAGTGTCCATGCAAAGGATGTAGCCTCAACTCCCTCCTCTTACTCCCATGGCGACCCCTCTAGTCTCACCTAACAAAAGGAAAGCTCACAAACCTCTATTACCTGCTGCAAAGAGAGATATCTCCCTGTCCATTCCTCAAGAGCTCCATGAGATCACTAAAGCCATGCCTTTGGACACCTTGCCGGCTTGCACCCAAAAGAATGTCCAAAACAAAGCACCTAACTCAAAATCCGCAATGAGCAGCTACTCGTCGTGGAACCGCCAATGAGAGCATTGGCATGGAACTGTCGGTTTGGCGGAGGGGCCTCGACAGTTCGCAACATCACAAATCTCCTTTGCAGCACCCGATCACCCTTGGCCTTCCTTTTCGAAACAAAATGTGGAAAGGTAAAGGCTGAACGAACCATTATCTCTCTCCCTCTCAAAAATAGTTTTATTGTTGAATTTGTTGGCTGCGCCGGAGGTCTGTGGTTACTTTGGGACGATTCACTCCAGGTGAAAGTAATTGAGGCCAGTAGCAGCTACATTATTGCGACTATACAGGAACTCAATATCGTAGATGAATGGACATTCTATGGCGTCTATGGAGATCCCTACCAAAGTGATGACGAAGTTCTGTGGGCGACTGGTATGCCTCGGGTCAACGGCCTCTCTGCTGCATAGGAGACTTCAATTGCATCTCCGATCAAGGCGAGAAGTCCAAAGGCTTTTGTCCTGTGCTGGCTAGACTCAGGAAGTTCAAAAGGAAAATAAATGAAGCCGTATTACTAGACCTGGGATTTTGGGGCCTAGCTTACACCTAGTCCAATCATAGAGCAAAGAATAGCTTGATTCGCGAATGCCTGGACAGAGGTCTGGCCTTATCGGACTGGTGCAACATGTTCTCCACGAGGGTTTATCATCTCCCGGCAGTGTCGTCGGACCACAACCCTCTTCTACTTGACACCACCCCCTCAAGGGTTACGAAGCAACGCAGATTCTAGGTTGAGAACTGGTGGCTTAGAGTTCAATCCTACACCAAGCATTGCAAAGAGGAGTGGCCAAAGCTCTATGACCCTCAGTAGCCTCTTGCCTGATGTCTGAGAACCTTTACCCGCTCCATTCGGTCCTGGGCAAGGAGTCATGCCGACAGCATCAACAGGGATATTAAAAACATTGAAGAAGCACTCCTCAACTTACAACCTGCAGACAACCAAGCTTATTCCTGGATTACTGAAAAATCCCTTCGGTGCCGCCTTGAGGACCTTTACCTCAAATAGGAGATTACTAGCACCAACGCTCTAGAGTGGATCGGCTTAAAGGAGGAGACCGCAACACCAAGTATTTCCAAATTCTTGCCTCTTCAAAGAAAAGGAGGAACCTTATCTCCACTTTTGTCTTAGACCTCGGAACCAAAACCTACTGTCCTGAAACCATCTGCAATGCCTTCCTTAAGTACTTCACGAAGTTGTTCACGTCCAGTAACCCGACTTCTTTATTCGATTCTTGCCTGGATAAGCTCCACTCTCTTCCCAAGCTGCCAAAGTCTACCACTATCGAGTTTGACAACGCATCTTCTAATGAAGAGATTGAGAGTGTCCTCAAAAGCCTATCTCCAGATTAGGCACCTAGGACTGACGGGTTTAATCCCCGATTCTTCCAATCCTTCTGGCCTACCTTCAAGCCAAGTATCTACTCCACTGTTAAGTATTTCTTTGCAACTAGAAGAATAGAAAAAGAGCTGAACTAGTCCTGCATTGTCCTCATACCCAAGAAGGAGGTCTCTGAGCAAGTGGGGGACTTTAGGCCCATAAGCTTATGCAACACCATTTACAAGATCATTTCCAAACTCCTTGCACAAACAATGAAACTCTTACTCTGCAATCTAATCTCTGACACTCGAAACGTGTTCGTTTCGAGCAGATAGATAGTTGACAATCTCATAATCTCTCAAGAAGTGATGCACTTCCTCAAGCATTCAAAGAGCAAGACTGAAAGTTTTGTGATCAAGGCTGATCTATCCAAAGCGTTTGATCGCATGGAATGACCTTTTATTCGAGACTGCCTCAAGCTCTACGAGTTTCCATATAAGTTTGCTAATCGAATACTTACCTGTCTCTCATTGGCATCTCTATCCTTGAGCTTTACAGCAGCATCTCTGGTCAGGCTTTAAACCTGGACAAATTAACTATTAACTTCAGCTCTCACACCAACAACCAACTAAGAGACCAGATAATATCGCTGCTTCACATTAGAACCACCCAGCCAGGGGAGAAATACCTTGGAAGCCCATTTCTTTTGTCTAGAAGAAAATCTAAAAATTACAATCATGTGGTGGAGAAGATGCAAGCCAAAAACCTTTCCCATGCCAGTCGGCTAGTCCTCATCAAATCTGTTCTAATCTCAATCCAGATCTACTTTATGGCTGCAGCTCTCCTTCCGCAGTCAACTCTTAACAAGATAAAGAGTATCATGAGAGACTTCTGGTGGGGCTATAAGGAGGGGGGCAGGCACATCCACTGGTGCAACTGGAGTCTACTATGTCGACCAACCTCTGATGGCGGACTAGGCATTTGAAGCCCCGACTGGGTAAACGAGAGCCTCGTTGCCAAACTCGCATGGAGACTGGTTTCCTCACCAAACAGCTGCTGGGCTCGGCTTCTAAAATGCAAGTATTACCCAAAAATCTCTTTTTGGAATGCCAAGTCTAAAGGACTATCATCATGGACGTGGAGCTCTATTTTGAAGCTTAAAGAAAGACTTCAAGCCAATGTGGTTTGGGAGGTGGGCGATAGTAGCTCTATTGACATTGCTCAGGATCCTTGGCTCCCTATCCATGACATAGGCCTTAGTTTCTTGCCCTCTGAGATTAAATGAGTTAAAGACCTGATGAAGGAGGATGGCTGGGATTATGATCTAATCAACACTAGCTTCAGCAAGGAAGTAGCCTAGTGCATTCTTAACCTACAGGTAGATCCGGTTACTAGGATCCATCCAGACCGCTTATTATGGAAGCTTGCACTAAGAGGTACTTCTCGGCCAAGTCGACTTATGAATCACTCTCAAAGGGTGACTAGCACAATGCTTGCTCCTAATTCGACTACAAAGCCCTGTGGAAGTTTGTCGGAAGAGTTGCCCCAAGCATACCAAGGATAAGAACTTTCCTTTGGCGTTGTCTAGTTTTCGCATTGCCGGTGAAGGCGTCCCTAAACAGTCAACTTCCTGCGACAGACTCCTGCTGCCCCTATTGCAAGATTGAGGATGAAACTGTGGAGCATCTCCTCTTCAACTGTGAGTTCACCTGGGTTGCCTAGTTCTACAGCAGGTTTGGACTGAAGCTAGACAAGGGAGTCTCTCGCCTCGACGTGTGGATTGCTGAACAGAAGGAGACTTTGACTCCAGAGCTTCTCAACTTTGCATTGGAACTCCTGTGGTCTCTTTGGAAGGCGAGGAACAACAAGAACGACTTGGTGTTCAGAGCAATTGTCTCCTCGCATTACGAGACTGCTGTTAAAGCGGATCAGTCGTGGGCTGTGAATCATCCTCAATATATAAATCAAGGGAATCGAGCAGAGGAAACCGCTGAGACGTTGCATAGGCCCGCTGCTAGCATGGATCGGAGCGTTGTACCCATGCCAGGGAACTACGTAGTATGGGTTGACGCAGCTTGGCATGGAGTTTTGGCTAGCGGTGTTAGCTTATTGGTTGCCCATCACCCTAATGAGTACATCCTGGGTAAAGCGCTATTCTTAGAGCAGTGCTCCAACGCCCTTCATGGTGAGGTGTTAGTAATCTCGGCCGGCATAGACATTGCTTCCACGTGCTGCCCGGATAAAACCTATTGGATTTTCAGTGACTCAGCCAAAATTGTTAAGGCCATCAACAATGATCAAGAAGATATCCATTGGTTTATCACACCAATCATAAGGAAATGCACGATGTGGATCTCCTTGCATCCTTCTCATAGGGTTTGCTATACGAGTAGGGTCAACAACATGAAGGCCCACTCGCTAGCCAACCAAGCAATTCAGAATTGTATGACAAAAGAGTGGATAGTTCTGCATTTTGGCTGCCTTCGTTGTAACACCAAAGTTATTTGAATGAAATTTGGAATTTGAACTCGAAAAAAAAATGAGGCTAATAAAATGAATCTAACTAGCCACGTTCAACTACTAGATTCAGACCAAAAGAAAATAATTCCATCCAAATCCAACCTCAAAACTATTGGATTTTATTAAATTTACTAAAATCAACAAAATCTAGTCAAATCAATTAAAATATCATCATTTAATAGCTCTAACAACGATTTGGGATTGCCAAATTGGGTGTAAATCAACTCCTAAACTAGACGATTCACTATATGCTTCTCAAGAATTAAGATAAAGGTGCCAGAATTTCCATGTATACATTTCGAAATTAAGACAAAATAATTAGGGTTTTAAATCAATAATGATTATCTAATCACAGGTTTGGCAGCCTGTTATTGGCTACCAAGTACCAAAAACTAATCAAAGGGCTAAGTCCCTTGGTGGGCCTAATCAGGCCCAAAACATCCGTAGGATAACTGTCCGGATACTGTGCGCGTTATCCGAGGAAAAGATGGATAGATTTCTGTTTGAGAAAAGGCCATTGGAGTACAACCTCGGAGGATAAGATGGTTGGAATAGCGATATTTCTCAAGTTGCTTGCTTCAACTGAGTTTTTTTCCCTCTTCTTCCCCCCTTCGTTACTTCTTTCTAGTCAAGAACATCATTTTCAAAGAGCAAACAACATGGCAAATTCCAAGTATAAATCAGTACTTCATGGTTTCGAACAGTAGACTCAAATTATGTACTAAATCTCACCATGGAACTCAATAGTATCCATCCATGGGGATTCAAATGAAGTTTCTCATGAGATTGACACCTCTCTCTCTCTCTCTCTCTATCTCACTTTTTCCTCTAGATCTCCTTGTCTGGCCTGTGGGATGCATCGAGATGAACATAGAACTACTACACAATTACAAAACCACACATATGAACATGTTAACGTCGCAAAACACAACGCATCGATGATCACGAGCTCGTGTTATGATCCCCAACCCTCGACTTATCGAGCATCGACCACATTATGTGAACATCCTCATAAGGACACGCCATCACCTCGCCATGAAGCTTCAAGCTATTATGGTCGTGACCTGCAACAATAAACAAATTGCCTCTGAGAGATGACCTTTTACGTACTGGTATATCTACATAGCTAGATACATTGTACAGCGTATTGATGCTTGGGAAGCTAGGAAAAGCTTTACAAACCAGCTTGTGGCTTCTTCTCTTTTGGTGAGTTGAAGACAGTGCAGGCTTTTCTGAAGGGGGTGGTGATGGTCCGAACCCAAGAACCCATGAAGGGTAGCTTAGATGATAATGATGATGATGATCAGGAGATGGGTGCACGGATGTTGATCTAAAAATCTAGTACAAACCTTGCTATCTATATGTAGTGCTAGTGCTGGGGGAGATTGAGAAGAGTTTGATGATGATGATGATGATGATGATGATGATTAGGAGAGGAACATAGAGGAGGCAAGATCCGAGAGGTGAGGTCTCTATGGAACCAAGTATTGCACGAGCACATGCTTCTTGTTATTCCCTCAGCTGGTCTCCAACACACTCAAATGCTTCTTGTCTACTTACTTTTCTTTCATGTTTTTGCAAGTGGTAATATAATTGTATGCTCTCCACTTGTTCTAATTCCCTAATGTTATTTTCTCAAACAAAATAAATTAATTAATTAAAGATACTTTAAAAAAAAATTCCAGGGCTCGTAGGTTATATATATAGATTAGATCCGAAATCTCTCGGAGAATTAGGTTAGACAATTGGGATAACATTTGAGGGCTCTCTCTAATTGAAAACCGAGTTATCTCCTAACCATTTCTTCAAGAAATGATAGTTACTGTGCAAAATCTGTTGTGCATAGAACAATATGTTAAAAATAATAAAAGATACCTTCGTATAATTTAATAGAGTAGAAGAGTCTAAAAGATAGAGTATGAGTATAATAATCATTTTACTTATACTTGCTCTAGAAATAATAGTCCTTGCTCTCTCTATATCAGTTCCCTATTTATTCAAATTACAAATGCAAGATTCAGCATCAGAATCACATCCTATTTCTTCTCCTCTTCTTCTACTGCCATTGAAATGGTATACTTTACCAATTAATTCACTGAAAGATTCTTCCTGAGGAGATGTATAGCTGACTTCGGAATTCCAATTACTTAGGAAGTTGGATGATTTGGGTCCACGAGTTGATCCAAAATATTTCTCCAACATATCGAAGCAAAAATATACCGAAATTTATTTATTTATTTTCTTTTAAAAGTGTGAATCTGATTACTTTCTTTAAATTTTATTAATTTTTGCCATCAATGATTGCAAGTATTTTATGTTTTCCGTCCACGTGATGTGTCGGTGTCACATCCGGAGGATTCCCAGCAGCCCGTACATCGAGAACTGTGCGTAGATGCTGCCTCATCTAAAGAATAACAATTTGGTGTCGATGAACACTGCAATACGATTGGAGATTGCCATCCACTTTTAAGTCATGCGTGCCATGATTTCGTTGATTTAAGCGCAAGAGATCCGCATTATTGTACCTTAAAGTCTTTTAGAAAGGCGTACTCAATGTTGTCCCTTGGCACTCCGCACTTGGAGCCCGTACGGCTAAAATGTATTAAAGAGAATTAAGTCTATTCTTCAGAAATCACAAGCTATAATGAGTTCGAATTTGTAAGTACTGATGTACAAAGGTAACTTTATTCTTTAAAGACGATGATGACCCATTTCTCTCATCAGCTAGGTTAAAATAGTTAGCACGATGTTGGGAGGTAGCGGTGATCAGTGAGGATGACCCATGCTCTCCAAGAAATGCAATGACGAGATTACAAGCTTTGAGCTTCCTATGCTTGAGTGGGGAATTTAGGAACACCATATCTATCTGTACGGAGAGATGAACTTTAGAATTTCAACTTCATCTTTCGAGGGTTCTAGTTGTCTTGTCTACATTTCTATCTTCTATAGACCACCAATTACATTCACATTAGAATTTATAAATCATAAAAAAATTTGAGGGTGCTCTATTGATCCACAAATTTGGTAGACTATTAAAATACACATTTGATAGGTCCTAGAGACATATATCAAAGCCCATCTTTATCTTTAACATTTCCCAACAAAGCCCTCTCATATCTATCGTCTGGTGCACACATATGAGAAGACCTAGTATCAATAAGGATATATAGTGAACACTAACCAGGAACAAGGATTTGAATGGTGCGAGTTATCCAAGGAAAATATTCTTTTTTCTATTTGATTAAGGGACTTGGAGAGTTGGAGTAGGATTGCAATCCCAGAGTTGCATGATAATATTGCTTGCAGCTGATATGTCAAAATTAGACCCCTTTTAAGCAATAGGTTTGACAGATTGACCATTTTGGTAAATAAGTTTCTGAGGAGGCTTAGTTTGGTAAAAGAAACTCCCTCTATTTGCTAAAAATTTCAAGCTACATCCAACAACTTAATAGATAAACATAATTTAATCAGATCATTGTGTTAACTAAATTATAGAAATAAATTAAGCCTCTAAACTACTAACGTACCATCCAAAGATCAAAATATCATTTGAAATAACCAAAGTATTCTAGTTTTTATTCAATTCGCTAAATTTTCTCAGGAGTTGTTTTATTTAGAACGTAGACAAAATGTAGTTTGTTATTTGTAATTTTCTCAAAAGATGAAAAGCAAGAAAAATAGATATGTAATATTTGTGTCGAAACCGCATGAACTCTCAGAAAATCTAACAGAATTTTTCAAAAGAAATTCTTCACCAAACCGACAGACTAACTATACTGTGAATAGACCTAAGCAAGTTAGTCAGCACATATAATTGTCTAATAACATCTACAATTGTTAATTTATCTGTCTTCAAAGAACATATTGATACCGAGAGATAACTGCCCCAGTTCTACAGGCATGCGAAGGCTATCCATTCCTGCCCATGATTGATTTGCATGACATGGAGAACTTCAATATTTCATTGTTCTTGTGATTTTAAACACTTGGGACTTTTGATAAGCAACCAGTTACTCTCCCATTGGGATGTTTCTTCTCATGCTAGCCTATGGTAGTACCAATCAGGATCAACTTCTCTTACTGCCAGACTCGAGCAGGGACATGATATAACTTCATGTATATCTCCAAAGAATTTAAGTGTTCGATGTTAAGGTTCATATGACAGGGCTAAGGTAAAAATATAGTATCAAATCATGTAAATTTTAATATGCCAAAAATGAGAGAACTAATTGCATGTAGTATGTACAACCATGTTCACACATACCTCTGAACTAGTTCTCTCACCGCATTCTGGTTGCAGCTTCCCATTTGGAAGAAAAGAATTTACATAATCCATTTTGCTTGAAGCTAGACAAATCAGTTAATTATTGAATTATTTCTTCCTGCACGAAAACTCGGCTTCTTTCGTCTACCCTTCTTTCCATATTGGTTTCCTGATATTTTTTGCCTAAGAGATATAGAACAGAGTGGAGAATTATGTAATGTACAATAAAAATATTGTAGTGGTATCAAGCTGCCAACTGCCAATAAAAGCTTACCTCAGACTGTTAAGTTGGCTTGTCAAATCATTAATCTCCAAGCCAGATAGCTTCAGTGAAGATAAAGTTCCAGGTACTTCTTCTGAAACTACCTTTGACAGTTTATTTGCTGAAACTTCTAACCTTTTAAAAGCCTGATTATTGAACATCCAAAGCAATTTCAATCAAATTTCTTGACAGTAAACACAATGAACAGAGTGTTATCTAATCGCTAGATTCTCTTACACTCATGACTGGGAGAGAAACGATTGCCAATGAGAAAAATGATCCGACTACCTGCAAAAAGTACAATGAAGAGAACTTCATTCCTGACATAAATTTATTTAGATCATAATGAAAAAGTAGTCATACTAACTTCCATTACTAATATTGAAGCAGAAGTATAGCCAGCAGGATTTATGAGGTACTTCTGTACATCAAATACAATATTACTCACAACAAAGAAAAAAGAGGAGCATAATTAGTGACTACTTTTAAACTCATTGTACAATGAAAATGAACAGCTAAGTACTAGGATGTTTGAGGTTGTAAGCAACTTACAAATAATGGGAAGTCTCCAGATTAAGATAGGATATCTTCGAGCATCAATAATACCAACCAGTGGAGTGCTCGTAACAGATCTTCCAAGGTTCAAAATATTTCTATTGGCTTTGGTTGCACTCAGGCATGTGACTTCCATATATTGTATTTCCAACGGTTTGGTATTTTCGGATGAAACTTTCAAGTTTCAGATTATGAAATAATATTTTATCAGATTATGATATATATATATATATATACATATATATACATACATATATAACTATGAATCATGGATACTCCATTGGGCTCAGAGACGATCATTGAGCCCGAACTGCCCAAGCCCAACCCAAACCCGCATGATTTGGGCCCGGCCAATCTGAGCTCGAGATAGTAAAAAGCGGGGCATGGGCGCTTTGCGCGCCCGATCCGGCCCGAAAGCCTGACCCACTAAACCTGCTCGTGGTTCAGCCCATTATGCATGTCTATTCTAATAAGTTTTTAGTTCCACATCAAATATTTAATAAACTATGGCGAACACTGACACACATTGCATACAATATTAACATGTGATGCACATGTCAAACAAGTATCTATTTCCCAAAAATGAGAGGAGGATTTCCAAATACGGCTAGGATACAACAGGGATACATGAGGAGACGGGAGATATAGGAGCAAAATGCGACTAATTAAGTTGTTAAAACCAGAAGATGAACTAACGGAGTTTGATACATGTTTCAAGAGGAAAATTTTGATTGCCGCTTAGTTGTGATGAACCAAAGGAAAAATAAGGATAGGGAGATTATATGTTCCCCGTTCCCTAGAATATTAAAAGATTCTAATTAAGTACATTTCAATGAGACAAACCTTTCATTGAACTAATTTTTTATTACAAATAATGATTAAGCCTTACCTAAATTGACTAACCCAATTTAGGTAATAACTCAATACAGACACATCCCCCATATAGGCTACCATATTCGTCAATTGACTAATTCAATTGATTATTTGAATTAAAAATCAACAATTAGACCAAAATTGGATTCGAGTAATTCTATTTTGGTCAAATTGAAGATGATGATTTTACCCCCAAAATTTGACGCCAATAGCAAAGAAGATTTTAAGTCAAACTGTGTCTTCATCACAATGTGAAAAAAATTGGACTACTTTTTCCTTAATCCACACAGAAACACGCAACCGATTGACAATGAAAAAATTGGAGAAGTTAGTTTTTTGTCATTATAATATGAGATTGAGGGAGAGAAATTAAGAAGAAATGCATAAAATGAACAACTGATTGATTTAAATCATGTTTTTGATTAAGAATACCCCTTAACTCCATGGATCAGAGAAATAGAGGACAGGTTATTAGATGACAGAGATAACTCATGGTTAAATGAAATATTAGGAGAGACCACGACGAGGGCAGAGGTTGGTACGAGTCATTCGGCAGCAAGAGATAGTATACCTACTAGTACCAGTCATAGTCCTGATGATACATATGGTGGTGAGATCATTCTATCTATATTTGTTGAGGAAAGTCAAGGAGGCATAAGGAGTGAAGACAGAGAACTGATAACATATATATATATCAGCGACGTTGTCATGAGATGCATTTTAGTTCCTATGATTATGGTACATCGAGTATTTATTATTTGGAGTCATCACAAGATCCATATGCTAGTTATTATCCTCAGTATTCTCAGTATTCTCAGGCACAAGATCCAAATGCTGGTTATTATCCTCCTCAAACACAAATCACACAACAAGATCCATACAATATGACTAGTATGATGGAATCACTTTTTGGAGCATCAGGTCCCAGACATCAATATTTACAAACTTATAGTGATTATGATGATAAAGACTATAGAAATTTACGAGAACTAGCTCAGTATTCATCAAAGTTTTAAATTTTGAGTAAGTTAATACATATTTTTAAGTTTTTAGACTTCATATGTGAGTAATTTTTGTTTTCTTATTTTTTATCATTTTTTCTAATTTTTTCTGCATTTTTCTGCATTTTTAAATAATATTTAGAATTTTATATAATTAAAAAATAGTCCGATCCGAAATGAACGGCCGATACGTATCGTTTTTCTGGACGGCCGATACCGATCCCGATCCCAATACTGGGAACCTTGAATAGAACCAATCAAATTTAGCAACAACCAACAAAGCTATCATTACAAGGAGATCTTTGGGCAACAATATATGTATAAATATAGGATCCAATTATGCCCATACAACTAAACAAGGGTAACAATAAGAAAAGAAACCAAAAGAGAAAAAAGTGATCCATGTTTTGCGGTCTTCTTTTCTCTTTTTGTTTCTTCCACTATTTCTCTCTCCTTTGTTGCAGTAGTTTTGAGCAAATTAGTACTTTTTTTAGCTTTTAAACTTCATATGTGAGTAATTACTATTTTCTTCTTTTTATCATTTTTTTAATTATGAATTTTTTTTACATTTAAAAATAATATTTAGAATTTTATGTAATTAAAAATAGTCTGATCCGACCCGAGTAGCCAATACATATCATTCTTTTGGGAGGCCGATCTTAATCCCAATCCCAATTTTTTGAATCTTGTTAGTGTGGCATCCATGTGTATTTTAAATTATCTACTCAAGGTAAATAAGTTTGTAACTTATTTATCTTAATACAATGTTGGGTGTGTCCTACTTTGGTCAAAACTCCTTTGATATAGGTGCCTAAACAATGGTGTGCTCTGTCAATGTTGGTCGAAATATGTGTCGGTGTAGGGTGCTCGTGGCTGGTGCTGGTAGAGTTGGGTTGAGGTGTTGCTATTGGGCGTTAGCAAGGGTTGTGGCCAAAGTGGAGCTAGAACAGGGAGGAGCTGAGTTGGAGTGGTGGCTCGATGGGAAGAAGCTACAGCTGTAGTAATGGCAGCTACAGTGCAAAAGAGGAAGCTCTATGGAGGAGCTGGATGAGTTCCTAGGATAGGGATCTACAGAAGAATAGAGTAAGGGAGAAGTCTACACTAGAGAAGGGAGGGAAGTTCAGTCGAGGAGCGAGAAGCACAGCTAGTGGAGCTCGGTCTGCCTTGGTGAGCCATTGGCTGCTAGAGGAAGGAGATGAGAGCTAGAGAGAGAAGGAGAGGAAAAAGTAGAGCATCATATTTCTATAATTCCCTTAGGTGCTCACTGCACCTCTTTAGTGGCTATCCAATACCAGTCAAGCCTATGACTCAAGTGGCCCCAGCCAAGTAGTGCAGGATTACATGTGGCTAGACCCAACCCAATGTAGGAATAAACAATGCAGAAATTAAAAACGGACTCAACCCAATAAAACTATACCAGACCAAACCCATTAGACCTCCCTAAGCTGAGTCAAAATAGTCCATCACGCTTTTGTCACCTAGTCTTCAAGGTGATAAGTCGGGAATGTTCTGAGTTGGATCTATGCGAGCCCAACTCGTAGCCTCGGGTGGTGTTGCTGGTGGCCAGGGTATCTCCACTATGTCTTCCCCTATCCACGGAGGAATGGGGCTGCCCCATCATCCAATGCAAAGCCGGACTTGGCTTCGTCTTCATGCCCTTGAATCGAACTACTCTGCCATTCTGCCGGAATGCCATCCACATGCTACCGAAGTCAAATATTATGAGTCCCAATCTCCACAAACACTATGTACCTAGGACAATCCCTGTATACAGATTTCGATCTAGCAACACAAACTATCCGCTCATAGCTTCGTGTCGTTGCCAATCTCTACCTCGAGTCCGGACATCGGCTCGGTCTCTAACTATATCCTTTAGATGAGATGCTCGTCCAAGAAGTTATGTGTGTTCCCGGTGTCAATAAGGATGGCACGCACTACTTCTTAACTAGCCCATCCAATCTCAAGGTCTTCGAGCCACTCATGCCGGAGTAAGCATGTAGGGAGATCTCGGCCAATGTCTCCTTAGTGGCATTCATGCAATATCATCCTCAACCACATAGTCCCCATTGTCCTCCTGACTGTCAATCAGCATCATGCTCCCGCTGGCCTTGGTGCAACGATGGCCTAGAGTGAACCACTCATCACACTAAAAGCCTAATTTTTTAGCTCATCGCTCCTCCACTTGTACCGGTGTTAGAGTGTGAACCAAAAGACATATTCCTCCCCATCGAAGGCCTGCTACTAGTCTCGGGACAATCTTCATGCCATAGAGTGTAGGTGTGGCCCTGGGGCCCAACTCGGGTTCGTCAGCTGCACTAGCTTCCCTTGGTGCTTGCCCATTGTTCTAGCTAGTCCATGTGATCCTCATCACATTCTTCAAGGCGGTATGCTTCTACTCCATCCGTGTAGCATCTTCGAAAGCTTCACTCAAAGTCCGAGGCTGTAAGGAAAGGACATCGGCCTTAATCTCTTCGCGCAACCCTAAAATAAAAGTGCTAACTAGTAATGGCTGTGGCCAGAGTGGTCGGCACCGGCTACCAACCCACTCAAACTCCTCTTGATACGCGACTACGGTTGTCTGCTGCACTAACTCGGAGAGTGTGGCATTATAATCCTCAAACCCGACGGTGTCAAATCGTCTAAAAAGGCCTTCAATAAAAGTCATCCAATTATCAAACGGTTTGTGAGCACTAACCAATTAGTACTAATGGAGGGCAGCCCCCTCCAAATGAAAACTCACTAATAACACCTTAACGTCCTCTGTTGTACCTTGATAATCAAAAAATTATTTAGCTCAAAATTTTCAATCCAACAAGTTATTTTCTTAAAATTTTGGACATTCGAGCTGTGTCGTTCACCCTCAAATGTCGTTGGCGCGGTTGGGGTAATACACTTGTTTAGGTCTGACTCTTAGTGGATCGAGGGGCTGCAACACATGGTCACGCTGCCGACGACCATCTTCCTCTCACTGGCACCCAAATTCACCTAGTTCCAGCCAACGCATCACGGCCTCGATGCATAATGGGTTCAGAACTGGCCGTGGGTGCAATCCTTCACGTTCTGGTCCATAGGAGCCGTGGTAAGTCAACCTAGGATCTTGCAAAGGAGGTGACTGCCTCACTGGTTGGACAGCAACTACTTCAACCACTACTAGTGGCCGCGCTGGCCATGGTGGCCCCAAAATCGCGCATCGCTCCCTCGCTCGTTCTGGTCCATAGTGGCCGTGGTGAGGCAGCCTAGGGCCATGCAAAGGCCCTTCCCCGAGCGTCAATGGTTGTTGGTGAGGTAGTCTCGGGCCAGGGGAGTGAAGTAGGGGTGATCCATTCATGGTGGCGACAATCAAGGCTGCGATTGGGTGGAAAGAAAGATCCCGCACCTTAGGTTTCCTACCCGCGCCCTTGGTGCCGCGCGAGCTCCTAGTTTCCTCCCTCTTGTCATCTAGAGGTAAACGGGTACAGTGCTATAGGGCCTAGAGGTTGAGGGAGGGGCTCCCTTTGGCCATTGGCAGTCTAGGCTAGGGGTAACTTCGGCGAGAAGTCAACTGTCCCAAGTTGGTGTTGTTGTCGGCATAGGGATTTGCCAGCCCACCAGCTTGATTCTCCCTCCTCCAAGTCGTATGGAGGATAGTGTTGAGATCTTAGGCTAGGTGAGTAAGGAAGGAGAGGGCTAGTTAGGGTTGCAGCAACCTAGACCGCGGTCAGAGACGAGGGTAATTCCACCCTTGCCGGCTGGTCTTGATCGCGTCCGACGAGGACTAAGGCCCTCAAGTCTTCCCTCAGCCCTTGCATCTCCTCCTAGGATCGCTCTTGCAACTCCAACAGCCACTGGAGGGGAAGGGTGGTGAAGGGCTCCTAAAGTGGGGCTTCCCCCATCGGCGGCGTGCTCAGCGCACTTGAGAAGGCTTCGGCCTACATCAAAATAGTGACACTGGTGGTAGTTTAGGGTTTTCTTTCCGTCGATGCTTCCTCAGTAGCCTTTCTACTCGTCGTAGCTCGCGTGGTGGTCATGGTCAGAGGAAGGTTTCGCTCTGATACCACTGGCATGCTCGGGGCGGTCAAAGTTGGTCGGAATATGTGTCAGTGTAGGGTGCTTGCGGCTGCTGCTGGTGGAGCTCGATTAAGGTGTTGTTGTTGGGCATTAGCAAGGGTGGGTTGCAGCCGAAGTGGAGCTAAGAGGGGGAGGAGCTGAGTTGGAGTGGGGGCTCGATGGGAAGAAGCTGCAGTTACAGTAATAACATCTACAATGTGGAAAGGGGAGCTCGATGGAGGAGTTGGACGAGTACCTACAATAGGCTACTAGATCTAGAGGAGACTGGGTACAGGAGAAGGCTACATTAGAGAATGGAGGGAAGTTCAGTCGAGGAGGGAGGAGCACAACTAGTGGAGCTCAGTCTACCTTGGTGCGCCGTCAGCTACTAGAGGAAAGAGGTGAGAGCTAGAGAGAGAGGGGAGAGAGAGGAAAAATTAGAACATCATATTTCTATAATTCCCTTAGGTGCTCACCGCACCTCTGATGTGGGCATCATCTTCAATTTGATCAAAATAAAGTTGCTTGAGTCCAATTTTAGTCTAATTGAGTTAATTAGGCTCAACTTGTTTTCACATTTAATTTGTTGAGTTGATTTTTAATTTAAATGATCAATTGAATTAGTCAATTGATAGATTGGGTAAGCCTATATGCGGGGGATATCCGCATTGAATTATTATCTAAATTGGGTTAGTCAATTTAGGTAAGGCCTAATCAATTCGGGTCTTATTAGGAAATGAATTCCTATTAGAATTTTAATTGATAATTACAGTAAGCTTATATGTGGGAGATGTCCACATTGATTTATTACCTAAATTGGGTTAGTCAATTTAGGTAAGATGATTAATTAGAGTCCTATTAGAAAATAAGTTCCTATTAGAATCAGTTACAATCAAAGTTGTTAACATATTTAAGGGTTATTGTATAAGAAACAACGAACGATTGAATAAGATTTATTCAAATCTCTCATTTTCTCTCCTGTGGTCTTCTTCTCTCTCCATTTCTCTCCCTTTCTCTCCCTTTCTCCTACTCTATCTTAAGATTCTTCTCTAATCTCTCCTACTTCCTCTCTAAACCTCTCTATTTTTTCAATCTCTACTTTTCATTGGTTAATGTTGCTGTCCAGAAGATTCCAATAGTGAAAGAGAATCTTTGGGTGCCTGGACGTAAAGAGGAAGATTTGGTTTCAAAGTAAAATCACTACTATTCCATTTATTAGTAAACCTAAACTTTGAAAAAAAATTTACACCATATTTTAAGCCATTTTACTGTCAACATACCTATTTGAAAATTGATGAAGTTACTGTCTTATCGAAGTGATTTTCTCTCCTTCCATCTAGTAGTGATCATTTTAATCGATTAACTTATTATCAATTATTGCTTACTATATTTTATTTTAGTTACTTGTTTGGGTCGATTATTCTCCAAAATATTGCATTCATACTAGATTTGCATAAATCTCTTTAATGGCTATCCAATACCATTGAGGTCCATGACTCAAGTGGCCCTAGCCAAGTAGTGCAAGATTACATGGCTAGACCCAACCCAATGCAGGAATAAACAATGCAGAAATTAAAAATGGACTCAACCCAATAGAACTATACTCGACCAAACCCATTAGACCCCCTAAAGCTGGGTCATAACAATCAATCATAGTTTCATATTAAAAAAAATAAAAATAGTGAAGGTTCCTATATTTTTTTTTAACTAAAGTAACCTAACATTAAATATAGTCGTTGATGCATGCACTGTATATGTCTTGTCCCCCAACAGAAAACCAGACAAGTATATATATGTATAACAGAGGCTTTTGCAGAGTACGATCTTTTCAATTTGTTTTTGAGCACCAACTTTGGTGTTCGGGTGGCTTTCCATGCCCCAATCTGATTGATTAGGGTATATGCAGATAGATATCTATGCATCGCAACGGTGTGCACTGCAATTTTAGGGTATTCGTACGTAAGCTAGAACGATCGAGAGGTTGGTGTTCGAAATTACCTCGGAGAGTCTCTGGATCAATCGATGAATTTTCCAGATAATGCATCAATGGCATGTATAATAGCTCACAATCAAAGGAATGTTGAGTTAACACGGTGACTGCAATTGCCATACAACATCTATAGTTCCACAGAATCAAAGCAATGAAGTGGATAAAGAGAGGATTACCGCCGAGAGGACGAAGAGGAGGGCGAGGAGGCCGAGCTCGGGGTCGCGGCGAAACCCTAGGTCGGTCGGGAAGGGCGGGGGAGAGGACTGCGACGAGAGGAGTGTGGTTTTCGAATGCTGCGACGAGAGGAGAGGAGGGACACGTGGAGAGTCGAGAGAGACGGTCACCTTTGTGGTCATCTGAGATCGCGGGGGGAACCAGCGAGGCCTCGGCGCCGGCGGTTTCTGAGCTGGACCGGAGGAGAGGAGCATGGCGGGTGATAGGCGAGTGAGGCAGGACGCAGGTCACAACCCTGGGTGAGCGACTCGACCCTATTCATAAAAATTCGTAGAAATATCACATTCACAACTACTTCTTTAAGAAAAATATAAATAATTTAATAACATCATTTACTTAGAAATTATATTATATGACATTAAGTCCTTAACTCTATGAATTAATTATTAGAATAATTCTACTAAAACCTCCTAATTATTAGTCATTTCTACGTGCACCCCTTTTTGTCCTTTTTTTCTCACATTGTCCTCCTATATTATAAAAATTATCTCACCCTCCTCAAATTTTGCTCTCAACTTTTTTTTTTCTCTCTAAAAAAAGATAAAAATAGTTCTTAAAGGACTTAAAATTAATTATGTGGCACTCATATATTACTTTTTTAATAGAATAATTTAATGAATAACTAATGGAAATAAAATTTGAGAGGTTTTCTATAATTAAAAGTGTCAATGTGTACCAAAGAAAATATATTGTATGGCACATTAGTGAGATTATCCCTTACTTATTAAATTACTTTTAGGATATTTTCTAATCAAACTGTACGCATACTAACTTACTAAAATACCTTTAAAATAATATTGTTGAATGGGTAGCTTCTATAATGATATTTTAGATAGAAATTTATTAGAAGTTAAAAAGAAAAAGGAGAAATGTACACTGGGATATGTTAGATATAACTTATCTTAGAATTACTAACATAATTATATTTTAATATCATCTTATTTGTAATTAATTGATTTAAATAATGGCAAATTATCATATAAAGTTAGAATAGCATAGCCAAAATAATTATAATAATAATTTTTAATAAGAAAATCTAACTAAATATATAATATATATTGGAGGTGTCGAAATCGTTGATCCGTCCATGAGCCGTTCAAGCTGGGCACAAATTAGTTCGTGTGTGTGTATATATATATATATATAGTTTTTAGATTTGTAGTATTTTTTTTTCCTAATGGTAAGCTATATTTGTAGCTTTTCCTCAACCCCCTAGTGAACTTATAAATTTATAAGTTATCTTCAGCATAAATAAAATAAATTAATCAAAAAAATTAGAAGATACCATACTTGCTAAGACATTCTAGTTTCACTAGGGTTGCTCACTTTGATGTAATAATTAATTTCACTAGCTTCATTTAATGTAACAGAAAATTTTATCATTATAATTAATTTGATATTATTATTATGAATACGAAGAAACACTATATTGTGAACTTGATCAACTTAAAATACTTAAAATGAGTAGTGAAAGAAAATTGAAAAATGGGTTAATACAGACACCAAAAAGCACTGAATAGGCATTTTGATTAGTTTTTTAAATAGTCAAATATTAATATGATAATTGAAAGGCATGAACTAATAAGGTTTTTATTTATGAATGCAGAAAATTTACAATCAAAGATTTATTCTGCTACTCAAGCTAGTAATGTTGGAGAATCTACTCCCACAAGTGGAGATTTTCATTGAAGCCATTAGTCCGAATATGCCTAATCATATTTGGTGTGCCTCTTGCAATAAGATTATCAAGTCATATTATAATAAAATATTTCTATAATAGCAATGTTATCTTAGAGTTGTCAATAAGTTGTTTCGGAAACTATAGAATAGAACAAAATATGTGCAATATTGTAAGAATAACTTACCAAGAAATAAAATCAAATGGATGAAATGAGCTCAATATAAACATGGATAAATTAGATGCAATTTACTTTTTCAGAAATTTCATCTAATTTGGGATGACATTTAGTACTAAATTCTTATGTAATTTTACTCTCTAAATTATCACTATTAGTAGAGAATAAGTCATATAAGTTTACATAATATTTTACATAATAATTTAATTTATTATATAAAAATAAATTAAATATTATTAGTTATTTTTATTAGATTGTCAATAAAAATGTATAATTATTACTTAATGATCTTATTCAATGACATGGAATACCAAGATAGTTCTTTTTTAAATATTTATTGTACAGCGTGATATATTTTTATGTGTTATTTAAATAATTATTATTTTTTATCTCAAATTATATTTAACTAGTAAGCATGTTTATGAAATTAGTTTTGTTTTGTTAATACAATTATTGGTTAATATTTTATTAAATTTACACAAGGAGTTTATTTATTATTGTGATGATAAGTTGTGATTTATTTGAGATAATCTCCAAAATAGCACTAAATGTACATTTGTATTAGAGAAAATAATTGTACAAATAGTTATTTTTATATAAATTACTTTTTTTGACAACATATAAATATTGATAATAGTATAACTTGATTTAAAAAAAACTATTTTTTATGACAATCTAATAGTGCGACAAAATATTGTACTATTATGATACCTAGAGGGATGCAAAATGATAAAAATAAATAAAAATAAATTATATTTTATATATTAAATTATATTTTGTAATAGGTATAAGTTGTTGGTAAAAATATATTATTTATAATATATATCATACCTAATGTATATTCATATATTAGTTGTTATAACTATCACAAAAGCATTATAAATGAAAGAATTAATTTCAATGGTGAACATTTTCTTTGTGCCGAAAATAACGGACATATGTGATAGTAGTTATTATCTTAAATAATTATTTAATTGTTTCAGCTTAGTGTTATACTATTATAAATATTTTGTGACAACTTGCGACGATTTGTTATATCATTGCATATAGTTTTTATGATTTTTTTTTTAATTTTTTGTCACACTTATGAAACACTGCAAAAATTTTATTATATATATAAAATACCACACTTCTGTAGCATGCCATGCTTATGTCCGACAAGAAAAAAGAAATAAAACTAAAATTTGATTTAAGCCATTTTTTACCTAACTTAGCATGTATTGAAAGCTTATTGGATTAGCTAAAATCAAGTTTGCCTAGATCCTATCACAGGTCAACCTAAGCTTGTATATTTTAACTCGTCTAATAGAATTTGGCTGGAATTTGCTTAGCTTGACTTATTTTTATTCTTCAACTACCTACTTCACACCTCTTTGATGCGATCTAGGTCAGATCGAATCACATCATGGAGACATTGGGCACAATAAATTAATTCTAGTTATCTTATTTACTTATTTGGTTTAGTTAGAGTCTTAGTAGGTTAGGATTTCATTTAATTAGCTAAATCCAAATATGTGCGGTTTCGGAAAAATATTTGTAAAATATTCTAGAGATGTCAGAATAATATCAAACTAGCTGGATAAGGTTGTCAGCCTATAGAGCTACAACTTTGGTATCTATGACTTCTCCAGATTTGGCGAAACGAAGGATTAATCTGAGAAAGATAAGGAATGTTGATTTAGCTAAATCATGATTATCTCTAAGTCGTGTTTACCTTTAATATAAGCTAATAAAACAAATCCTAATGAAAGTCGGTCTAGGGTTAGCCTCTATAAATATGTGGAGTGCAGCTCTAATTGATTATCATAGAATAAATATGAGTTTAGCCAAATATTTCTTATCGTCTTTATCTTTTATCGTAGTCGTTAGATTGCCTTATCTTTCTAGGAGTAGAATATAGCCGTAGAATTATCTCAACCTTCTAAACCCTAGCCACATTTCTTCACCAACAACCACCTTACTTTACCGCATCCACCATGCCCTTGCAGTCCACCACCTTTCGATGACCGCTATAATGTCGGTTAATTATTGTTCTGCCCTATTTGACCCTACTCTACTATTTTAACTATAACTTTCAATCTGGATCTCTAATTGACTTTATTCTAAAGCCATTAGATTTAAGACTTCTGAGATTACTAGTCCTCAAAATCTCAGGATTATCTTACGAATGGATAGTTCAAGATCTGATTCGTAACACTCTCATTCAATAACTGACACAAACCGTGAAAACTTATTATGAAAAATTAATAGTAATATATATATATGATCATACATAGATTAATAATCGCAAACTTCAAATAAAATGATAAAAATATGAGTGCAAAAAATAATTTGATTTGAATTCTAATTATCATTCCCCAATACCCCACCCTCGCTCACCCACCCCAAAGAGGGTCTCTATATTTTTATGAATATATCCACTTAACTTCTTCGATTAATTTTTAACTTACTCACCAAGAATCATCTAGAAAGAACAATATTGGTGCTTAGAGTTGGCATTGCACAAAAATTTTAAATTTTTTTATAGCTTTAAATCATCATCAAAGAAGTGCGTAGTAAGACATAATTATTTATAAGTAGTTATGGAAGCCCACAAGTTGGATTTCAAATTTATCCTCCCAAGAACTACGTCTATTAAATTTTTAACATTTTCTTTCTACCCTTTTATATATTTTTTAAAGCATCTAACTTCATTGTATTTCTATTTGTATGTTCACTATAAAAAGAGTGTGACCAATACTTTCATAATCAACAAACTAAAAAGATGATTCATGCTTAATAATTGTTATTATTAAAATCTCATAATACTAGTCCAAACTTGGATAATTCCATAGACATAAATATTTTGTTTAAAAAGAAATAATTGTCCCATATCTTGGTTTTTTAATCTTGGTCATGTATTCATATGACGCCTTATATTTCTAATGCCATATTTGTTGTCTGTTATTCATTGTACCACATAATTTGCATATAACTTTTTTTTATCTCATCTTTTTTAATAGGTAAAATATTATATATTTTCAAGCACATGAAGTTAATTTTCTTTTGCGCTTACCTATAGAGTTTTCTACACCTGCTGCAATAAGTGAGAGATAAGTAAAAATACCCTCTCTCCAACTTTAATATTTATACACTGTTACACTTAATTCATTCTATCTATACCTTTGCATATAGATATATCAAAATCTCATATAAAATATTTAAAAAAGCAATATAAATAGAATGTAACGAATTTTGTAGGAAGTGATGAATGGATAAAATAATATCCATGAAAGTGGTTAGAAATGAATAGTTGAACACATTATCTCGAGAAGAAGCGAGGCAAGAGGGTAACGTTCATTTAAAATAAGTATCGTCAATAGAAGAGAATAATTAATTGCTCTTTTACTAGTCCAATAAAACTCGATGATTTGGGCTTTGTAGTCTAGCGGAC
Organism: Typha latifolia; assembly: GCF_019914945.1. NCBI lineage: Eukaryota > Viridiplantae > Streptophyta > Magnoliopsida > Poales > Typhaceae > Typha > Typha latifolia. The sequence goes on from NC_133091.1 coordinate 4,769,033, forward strand.
TAATAACTATACTTTAATTGCAGGTTATAGAAATGTGAAGTATGAATATATATTGATGGCTGAAGCATCCATAGTAAATGATGCACTCCAAGTGGTATAACAAATTAACATTGATAAGATATGGATTGAGATAGACTTTTTATTCCTTATAGATATGTTCAATGGAAAGAACCAACCGACGTGAGTTATTGATGCAATTTTAGATGACATTTTCCTCTTTCTTTAAAAATATTAATCATACAAAATTACTTACATCTACCATGGAGCCAATAGATTAGTGGATTGACTTACAAATCTTGGTAGAAACCAAAACTATACTTGGGTTAGTGTTTTTCCTAATTCTTTACTTTAGTTTTTGACCTTAGATTTTATTGTGGCCTTTTGCAATCGGAAGAGTTAACATATATTAATAAAATCTACTTTTAAAAAAAAATTATTCTTTGACCATTTAGCATTAAATGAGTGGGTTGAAGTTGCCTTATCATTAAGAGCTTGACAAAATAGATATAATCAAGTTTAAATTCAATAAAAAAGTATTTCATAACAAAAATTCTAAACAAAAATCAAGAAATTTTTTTATTAAGTATAGATGCAATTTAGATTTTATCTAAACAATGAATATCACGACGCATTGGCACCACCGAATAAGAAAAAAAGTGAGGTAAAGAGGAATATTTTGTCGTCTTGCTGTAGCGGAAGCTGAATTTGGGATTATAATATGCCAGAATTAAGGATTTAAGATTTAGGATACTGGTATGATAGGTTATATATATCATGTAATGGGTAAAACATGTTATAGGTTTACTCGATCGTCTAACCCAATTAATGAACGAGTTATATTGAGTCAAATATGTGATTTAAATCCAAACACAATCATTTAGAAGCCGAGTTAGCTTAGTTAACTCATTTATGACTCAAACACAATCACATTAAACCCAAACTCATTAAAAAGTCGAATTACTAGGTCGATTTGAAATCTGCCACCCCTATTTATTGACTATTAATTGTACCCTCTTATCTATTTTTAATTAAATTATTAAGTGTATAAGTAAAGAATAAGATAATATATTTTTTTCTCTCCATCAATGTACTATTTTTTGTTACACTTTATAATTTGAAAAAAGTGAAAACTTAATGGTACATAAGCTATTTTAACTATTCGAGAACTATTCACTTACCTTTATTATTCTAGAGAAATATATCGGCTGCTACTATCACTCAATACATCAGCTACTATACTATATGCGCATAATTAGAAAGAGTTAGTGTAGTTATCGAAACCTATTTATTAAGAAGGTCTAATCTATGAGTTTATGGTTGATAATAAAAGATTTGATGTTGTGTTATTTATTCATATTAAATATTTCACTAATAATTTATGTGGACTCCAACCAGGGGAGAAGTCCACACACATGAAAAAGGAAGGAAGGAAAAAAATGAGAAAAGTCCAAATTTCTTTAGCTTGGGAATTGAACTGAACTGGGTCATGTATTGTTCAGGCCCGAGGCCGAGTTTTCTTACTCGGTCTTGGCCCGGCCCAGACTGGCCTAGTCCGGCCGGGCCCAGCGCATGAGCATCCCTAACTCCTAAGCCCTTCCCGTCTTCACCCCCTCGCAGATGATCTAAAACCCTTTAAAAACCCCTCCATTAGCCGCCTCTTCCTCCTCCTCCAGCTAAAACCCTAACCCTAAATACTTGCTCCTCTTGTCTCCTCTCCTCTTCCCCAGCCATGGCCGCCGCCGCTCCCGAAGAGGACGACTCCTCCCAAAAGGACTATCTCATAAAGCCTCAATCTTTCACGCCTTCCCTCGACACCTCGACATGGCCGCTCCTCCTCAAGAACTACGACCGCCTCAACGTCCGCACGGGCCACTACACCCCTCTGCCCACCGGTTACTCACCCTTGAAGCGCCCTATTGATGTATACCTTCGCTATGGCGTCATCAACCTCGACAAGCCCTCGAACCCTTCATCTCACGAGGTCGTCGCCTGGATCAAGCGCCTACTCCGGTGTGAGAAGACCGGTCACAGCGGAACCCTCGATCCAAAGGTCACGGGAAACCTCATCGTCTGCATCGATCGCGCCACGCGTCTCGTCAAATCCCAGCAGGGCGCTGGGAAGGAGTACGTCTGCATCGCCCGCCTTCATTCCGCTGTTCCCGATGTCGCCCGCGTCGCTCGGGCGCTGGAAACCCTCACCGGCGCCGTCTTTCAACGCCCGCCGCTAATCTCTGCTGTCAAGCGTCAGCTCCGGATTCGCACGATTTACGAGAGCAAGCTGCTCGAGTACGACGCGGACAAGCATCTTGTGGTGTTTTGGATCTCTTGCGAGGCCGGTACGTACGTTCGAACACTTTGCGTGCATCTAGGTTTGATACTCGGTGTCGGGGGGCATATGCAGGAGCTGCGAAGGGTGCGATCAGGGATTTTGGGAGAGAAGGATAACATGGTGACTATGCACGATGTTATGGATGCAAGATGGGTTCATGATAATGAGCAAAACGAGAGTTATTTGAGGCGGGTGGTCATGCCGCTCGAGGTGTTGCTTACGAGCTATAAGAGGTTGGTCATCAAGGATTCAGCTGTAAATGCTATATGTTATGGAGCAAAGCTGATGATTCCGGGGCTGCTGAGGTTTGAGAATGATATCGAGGTAGGGGAGGAGGTTGTGCTGATGACAACCAAGGGTGAGGCCATTGCTCTTGGAATAGCTGAAATGACAACAGCTGTGATGGCAACCTGTGATCATGGGTCTGTGGCGAGAATTAAGAGGGTGGTGATGGACAGGGACACTTATCCAAGGAAGTGGGGGCTGGGCCCCAAAGCCTCCATGAAGAAAAAGATGATTGCTTCAGGTCTTCTGGACAAGCATGGGAAGCCGAATGAGAAGACACCGGCCGAGTGGCTTAGAAATGTGGTGCTTCCAACTGGAGGGGATGCGATGGTTGCGAGCCTTGCGGCAGCAGCAGAGCCAGCCGGAGTGAAAGAGGAAGGAGTAGCTGAAGAAGGGAAGGAGGAGAAGAAAAAGAAGAAGAAGCATAAGGATGGGGACGAGAATGGTGTTCGTCAGAAGCGCAAATTAGAGGAAGGTGGCGAAAGCCCTGCTTTGGTGGCACCTAAGAAGGTCAAGGTTGAGGAAGGACAGGGTGCAATGGTTGAAATTGAGACTGAATTAAAGAAGGTGAAGAAGGTGAAGGAGGATGTTGAGGAAGTTGTGAAACAGGAGAAGAGTGAAAAGAAGAAAAAGAAGAAGAAGAAGGATAATGAGAATGTCCAAGAGGGAGAATTGGGACTATCTGATGGGGAGAAGGCATTAGAAAAGGAGAAAAAGAAAAAGGAGAAGAGCAGTAAAGAGAAGATTGATTTAGGATCCTCCATTGATGAGAAGAACACGGAGGAGAAAAAGAAAAAGAAGAAGGAAAAGAGTAGCAAAGATAAGAGTGATGTAAGATCCTCCGATGAGGAAAAGGATGTAGAGAAAAAGAAAAAGAAGAAGAAGAGTAAGGATGCATCATCTGGTCTTCCTATTAGCTCTGCAGATGGCAATAAGGAAGCAGAGAGAAGTGAAAAGAAAAAGGACAAGAAGAAAAAGAATCAAGATGAGGGTGAAGCACAATAAAATCCTGAGTAGATCTTTAGATTTTGTCCTGTGGGCTATAATCGACCAGATTTTCACATGCTTGTGTTTAAGCTTCATATATCAGGCACACTTCCTGTTGAAGTTATGCTCCACGCAAGAATTGTTGTTGAAGCTTAAATGCTATTTGTCCTAGATTTTCTTTCATTTTTCCCCTTTGTGGAAATTATGTACTAGGAGGCTAGTTTTGCATTTTAATCAGATGATAAAGGCCTGTCTCCTTTGTTTTCAGTTATTTAATGAAATGAGATTATCTACATTCTGTCTTCTATGTCAATACAAACTATGTGGATAAATATTGGGGAAAATCACATCCCGAGCTCTGTTAGTTGTAGGGAGCTCTTTTGGCATTAGTGTCACCTCTACGTTGGTTCTGCATTTAGATGTCAGCAGGATAATGCTATCTGTACTTTGAAACATGTAAGCAATATCTCATGCGAAGTTCCTCTTCATTTTCTGCACTGCATACAGGGATAGTTGACTCATATAATTTGACTTCTGGTTTGTAGAAATTAGTGTCCTAGGGAGGTTAGGTCTACCTCTTTCAAAGGATGATAGTAATATAGATCTACTTCCCTGCTTCTTAGTCAGTTAAAGGGAATTAGATTTTGTTCATTTGTCTTGCATATACATCCTACGCTTTCTAATTTCAAAACTTCCTCATGTATGTTTTGTACTTTCCGACTGTTTTTTATGTGCTTTACTGTCATCTCCTTCTTGCTCTTTCATTTTGAAGTCAGCAGGATCATGTCTTTGGAGGTCGGAAGCAATCGTGTAGGCCATGCTGAAAGAGGGTTGTGACTGGACATGAACACATACTACTTGACAAATATCAAGCTTACAGGCAAGACTCTGAATTATTTTATTATGCCAATACCTTTCCAATTTATCTATTAGTTTAGAATTGTCCATATGCATTTGGTTCTTTTATCTTTAGGTGTACTCTTGATTGCTAGAAATTTTTGTAAACTTTGAAAGATGATTAATTCATACTTAATTAATTATATATCTGTACTGTTCTATATCTGAATCCTAAGTAAAAAAAAGTAATTTTGCAAATGAGATTTGTCTTTTAAGCTTTGCGAACTGTAGATAGAAGCCAAAGGTGTGAAGTGAATGCATAATTTGCCAAATGCTACTTGAAATGTTTAAGCAATTTTCTTGATTCAAAACTTTAATTTGCTTGTTCTGATGCAAACCACTTGTACAAATTGGAAAAGAAAGAAAATGGAAAGTTAATGTTTGTGAAGCATGGATAGGAATACGGGATACAGATATGACATGCATATGCCAATATGGCAAATCTTGAAAAATAAGGGTACAATATGCTTAGGATATGTAACTCATATATGTATATATTTATGTCTACGCATATATGTTAGTAAACTTGCGAACTTGCATTTCTTCATTATTACCATCTTGTATGATAGTTTCTATAAGGAGAACTCTAGATTATCCATTAAAAGAACTACTATTTATAACAAATGTTCAGTTTTATGTAGTATATTACTAGCTAAGATATAAGATAAACAAGTGAATTCAATCTATAAATTAAAAGAATATGATCTCCTAATATAGATCATAAAATAAACAAGAAAACTCAAATCTTCTAGATTTGATAAGAAATGATATGTAATTTGTCTCCTTAAATTTGACTCATATTGATAGGAATCTGAAAGGATCCAAGTAGTATCTAAAAACATTAGAGAATTATCCACAACATTAATTTTATTTTTAAAAATTCAAATACTTCAATGAAATATTTGATATGCATCTAGACGTATCCAATGAGTATTGTATTCAATATGGATATATCGAGAGTACGTAAGTATCCTTGTTTCCTAGGTTAATGTAGTCGAAAAAGGAAACTACTGAGAATGAAGTTGAGCAGCAACATGATATCTTTTATAGGTATTTTGGCTAATTTCAGCAGTTTGGCTCGGCGGTTTTGGTTTGAGAATTTCCACCTTGTTCTAATATGAGAAAAAATAATACTTTTATAAAAACATATGTTACGCATTTGGCATGCCGTCACTGGAATCAAATAAAACTTTCCGTGTATCATGCAGATAGTAGATGCTGATGCTGCAGATGTCTTCTTTGGTGGTAGTTTTACCAGAAGAGAAATTATAGGTAAATAAGTTAGACAAATTTTTGCTTGCTGACAACTCAATTTATTCTGCTTCCTAGCCAAATTCTGGTCGCTGATCGAGATTCACTCTTCTCTATCTGATTGCAATTGTATGATAAAGAAGAGGATGATGATAGACTTTTATTGCCCCAAAATCTGACAAAATAATACTGAATCGTCCTTGAAATTTTTGATTTAGCTATTTTTGGTCAACAAAACAGTCAAATAGACGAAGAGAACAGGTGACTGTAACTGGGAGCAAAATCACCAAAACTGTCTGAAAACAGATCAAGGCCGGTGACTTGCTAATTTTGAGGTTGATTTCTGCAATATCATGGCCCAAACCGTTCATTTTGGTTAAAAAGGATTGGCTTTGGCCAAATCTCAAAGTCATGGTATATACCTATACCAACCTTTGACCAAGCTTTATTGATACTTATAGGGAGCATGAAGGATTATTGCTGTTCAGTTGCAATTTGTGTTCATTCATTAGTGAACCCCCTTATTCATGTATCAAGCAGGGTTAAAGTACTTAGTGTGAAGCTACAAGGAGCATCATTTTTCACTATCTTTTATTTTAAGCTTTTAAATAGTTGATTTTCAAGTAAATCCCCTTATGTTGTAAAACAAGTTAGTCAAAATTTCATGTTCTAAAACAAGTTAGCCAAAATTTTGTAATTTTCTATTTCTTATTGATTATTTTATCTAATCTATTCCTTCTTATTTGTTGTATTCTTACACTTTTTTACCATATCTAAAGTATCGTTGTTGTGTTCATTATTGGATTAAACATGCATTATCATAAGCACTTGCATACCAGAAAGGTGCGATGCAGTACCTGGGCTGCCGCATGCTTCGCCTTCAAGTTTTGTGAGAAAGATCCTTTTTTCTCAAACTTCAAATTCTTTTCAAACCGAACACGAGCTAGGATTTCAGCTTGGCTCGTGTTTGAGTTTGATAAATTTAATTCCGAGCCAAATTGCTCGCTTGTGTTCAGCTCATTGACATCCCCTACCTATAGCTATGGATCTGTCTGGCATGCGACGTAAATGTGAAACTAAATACTCTTGGATATAATACATCATAAAGTCCACTATTTATCTAGTTTGTTTTATATCACAGTTTCAGAGTTGCCAGAACCTACATCTATTTGATTTTTGTGTTTCAGTTTCGAGAGCCTTATTCAATCAAAACAGAGGAAAAGGTACCATCACTTGTTCACTTTGGGAAGAAAACAACTAATATGTGTACAATTTAAACTTGACTGATGGATGACTTCCTTTCCTGATTTTTCTGAATATTCTCTGTCCATGTGGATTCAAGCCTTCACCTATCAAGGATGTTCGAGATTGTCCGATATATTCCTGGTATAAAGTATATAAACTACTTTTCTTTGGTATGTAGAATCACTTGTTTCTTCTGCTCATTTTCATTGTTTTTATCTGTGAGATTTTAGTAATTGAGAGTAGTTTCACTATTTAACTGCAGTCAGTGATATGAGAGAGTTGAGCAACTTTGAACTCATTTCAACTACGAATATACATCCTGTACTAGTTAGAAAATTTCTTAAAATTTGTAATTTAAGGTTGTCTTTGAAGAGAAGGTTTCTGTTTCTCCCTTCATATGTCGGAATAAAATCCTTGCTATTCTGGAATCTGGATAACTTGAATATCCAAAGTACCCTGTGTTGTAAATGCCTAGTATGTCTGTATATTTCAGGTTTTTGAAGGAGTTGGGACTTTTGCTTTTGAATTGTGTAAATTCCTTGTGGTCTTTAAATTTTATTCCACGTTGAGGAGGAAAAATAGGGAAATGTTTGTTTAGAGGAAAACTGGAATTAGGCTTTAGATGAGCTGAACTTTTCTTGTACTTTATCCATCTTCTCTAGGTTTGGTAGAATTTGATCTGAAGTTATTTCAAAATTTTAATATCATATTTTGATTGGGCTTACTTGCAATTATCTTTCTGAGCCACTCACCATAATTTATCTCCTTTGTACTATAGCCATTGTATATGCAAACTATTTCTATCAAGTCCTCTTAAAGTCATCTATTTATATAGAAAATTGTATGTATATGAATTGCTGAAATTTTGTGTTAGATACTATCGTGATAAATATGTGTATGAAATATAAAATAAGGAGAAGATTAGAATTATACTTATGTTATTTATCTTTAATCTTAATTTCCAAAGACAGGGATTAGGTAGGTCTTTCTCTTTCCTTTCTTTTAAATGATGTCCTAATAGAGTTAAGAGATGTCCTAACTGATTTGTAATAAATCAATAAGCTCACCCATTATGTGCTTAAAATACATTGGATCTAATAATGTCTACATTGAGCCGTTCAATCACATCACGCGATAATAAACGGCTCATAAGCTCAATAATAAATAACCTAACATGGCTTTACCATATATCTTAAAATTATTTTTGTTCAACCCAATTTTTTTAATTCAAATTTAAATTAAGTAATGCGAATCTATTTACATTAAATTCTAACATTTTTTCTATTACGAACCGGCTTGATCTAATCTGTAACGGTTATAGACCGGTTTGAGGATGTGACTTTCGAAGGATCTAGCTATTGGATGTTGCAGATATGTTGTCGGCCTTGAAGAGAGCTTTCCAACGAATCCAAGATCGTAGAGTTTGGATGGCTAGATTTTGAGATATAGACCGAACAATGACTAAAGGTCGGATAAATCTTAACTTGTTAGCCCTTCAATGACTAGGTAGGTACTAAGAAAATTCTTTTAGAGTAAATGGGAGGAAGTTACTACAGAAGAGGGGTATTAGGAGATAGGGGAGGTTGACCAAGGACTTGGGCAGTGAAAAAGGGAGGTAGGAGAGGGCACCAATGACTAGAGCAAGGAGGAGGGAGATAAGGGCAACAATGCCGATCCAATTATCAAATAAACTTTAATTAGAGTTTCCTCCATATATTTATAGAGCCTTACCCTTTTGACCCAAACAACCAAATTAAAACCCTAATAAACTAACAGTTCTTGCCACGGTGCGTTCGAACATGCCCGATCGCATTCGAAAACGCAAATACTGTTCTCTGTCATTACGAACGCGTGTAGGCGTTCGAACAGGCTCGAACGTGCAAATCTCGTTCTCTATTTTTATGAATGAGTGTGGGCGTTCGCATGGCCCGTTCGAACGCGGGTTCCTGGCATTCGAACGTCCCCAACAAAAAGTCTTATTTTCTCAAACAAAAATTAAACTAGATAAATAGACTCATCCCAATGAACCAAATGTCATGAGTGGATCTAATTTGATCGAGTCGAATTATTTTCTTTGATATTATTTTATGAGAAAAAATAATCTTTCTTTGAATATATTTCAATTTACAACTTTAAATCCTCTTTTGTGTGTAAATCTCATTGAAGTTCATGCAATATCCAACAAGTTTGATTAAAAGCAAGTCATTGCAGGAGAACAAAATAGCAAGACAAATTCAGCGTAAGCTGCAACTCGGTCTTTTCTGCACCTTGTTTGGTTTTGATGAAGAGAATCATAGAGAAGAGAAGAGAAAGTTGGTCCAAGAATATATATATGTGGATATAAATTTTAGAAGAAAACAAATAAGAAAAGAAGAGAAAAATAGAGAAAGAGACGAAAAAAACTTTCCAAAAGAAAAGAAAAGAGGGGAGATAAAGAAAGAGCTTTTGTGGATAATAAATAACCTAATAAATTTGGGTTGTACTAACAAATCAAATGAATCTCCTAGATTCTTTCTTATTTATCTTCATCCAACTAACTCTTTTACCTTGATCAATAGTTATCTTAGCAATTACTTCCGAAGAAAAATAGGCTTTCGCTAAGGAGATCCCTTATCTCCTATTTTATTTATCTTGGTGATTGGTCTGCTCTTTCCAATGATCTCTAAATCTAAAGCTCATGCTAATGTGATCATCAAAAGTATTGGTCATTCTTTTGACTTTGGAACTTTCCATTCTTCCCTATGCCGGTGATACTTTATTATTTCTAAACCCGAGTCCTTTTGACTCTTCCTATTTATTTCTTGTCGGTCTTCTAAGCGCATACTTTTTAAATGCTTGGACTCCATTAGACGTGGCTTCCTTTGGAAGAGCGTATCTTCTTGCCTTAGCTTCAATTGTCTGAATAATTGAAAGACTACCTGCACATTAAAGATTCAAGGCAAGCTGAGGATTAGAGATCTCTGTGGTTCCAACATTGTTCTTCATGAACCTACACTTTTTTGATCTATTCTTCCGTTTGGAAAGGTCTTCTCAAGACTTCGATAATTTTTTGTTGTGGTATTTCACATTCTTCAAGTGGTGGTTCCTTAACTAAGTTTTGGTTTATTAGATGGTTCACAAAATCTTTATTGATGCATGTTTTTTTCTTCAACTTTTGAGCTCTGTTTTAGTAAGGATATATCTATCACTGAAGCTTCACATTTTTCATATTGAGATTCCTAATTCTAACATTCTTCATCAGAGCTCTATATACAAATTCATTAATTTGAAAGAAGCCCAACTCCTCTGTATATAGAAGTCGAGTATAATAAGTCATATTCGAACTAGTCCTAAAAATTTATACGACTCAAACTAAAATTTACCTTAAATACTTAAATAACTTAATTAGACTTGTCTTAATGGCTCGCATAAGAGATAAGTATGAATTAATTAAAGATAAATAGACTCGATCTATCGAGCATAATATTTTCACGATGCAATCCGATCTGACTCGGTTCATATCACTCTGTTTTAATTTTTTTTTTACCAAAATAGATTGTTCATTTAAACTTATTACCAAAAGGTATTTATTTTATAATAGTCCTAACTAAATGGAACTCATAGTGTTTTAATATTTTACTTTTAGAATTTCGTTTAAGTTATTATTTTAGCATATTAAGTAAAAATTTTAATTTTATATAAAAAACGCTTGTCTTGATAATATTTTTACTCAAGTGATAAAATACTTATGAGTTTCTTTTTTAACAGGGCTATAGTAAATAGACCCTTTTTAAGTAATAAGATTGATATATTGGTAAATAAAGTTTAGAACTAGAATAGTTTGGTTGAAACGCACACAATAGGTTTATAATAATAATAAAATAAAAAATAGGGTGTAGATTGTAGAAATCTTTGGGGCTAATCACCGACCCACAGTTTCCTTGCTGTCGCGCTTCACTGCACAGTAATCAGTACTCGTCTTCTCCGTTAAGGAATCTTTGAGTTCGGGAGGATACCCATTTCAGATCACCATGGAGGATGCTCAGGGTATGCGTGGTCCTTTAAGCCTCGTCAAACCGCCTTTTCGTTTTTTTTTTCCTTGATGGTCCTCAAGTTGCCATTTTTCCTGTAATATTGATCTTATACTCGCGGTCAGTCATGGTTTCTTCCGATTTGTTTGTCCTTCTGGTGTATTCAACTTAGATTTGGTAAGGATGCAAGTAAGTGGCTAAGAATGGGAAGTTAGTTTCTTAGGCTCGAATGATTTGTTACTGATGGGTCCTAACTGTTCTTAATTATCTTCTCTTCTCCACCACGTTAAGCATTATAAGTGTGGTTATTGTGTGATTTTTGATATTTGTTTATCAACCGATTGTTGTTATAATAGCCCTTTCCCCTTTGGTCCTTCATATAATTTTGGAGTGACTCTGGCTCTAACGATACAGAGTTAGTAGTTATTGCTAATTATTGCAAAATTTAAATCATGTTTGATTGATGACATAGGGACTCTTCACATTTTCACTTTCGTGCTCGGCCAAAGTAAAAGGTGGAGATGCTGGTATCATTTTCATCTTTACAGGTCTATAACGCACTCGATTATTTTAGCGACATTAAGTTCTCTGTTCTATAACTTTGGCATATCATAGTGATAGCAGGCAACATTTTCATCTATAGTTTATCATTCTCTGCGGTCATAAATTACCGGAGAAGACGATTGTTTTGCATGATACAATGAGTAGGTGCCTAGTTCGAATGCTGCCATGCCAATCTATTGTTAAAATTGATATCCTCTAATAAGTTGATTCAATATACTTATCTTGAGCTCAATATGCGGAGTCCAGACATAAGGGTGGCCAAAAGAATATAAAGTCTACAACTTTTATATAATCAGTTGTTTCACAACTCTCACTATTTTGTCTTTGGTAGAAGACTGTATGCAGACACAAAGGTTTTCAAGTCTGGTTCATCACTATCATCTTTCACTGCCTTAATCCTATATATTCATCTTGCATAATCTCTTGCTTAATTGCAGCTTTGTGATGTAAGTAGAAACTCTTAAAATTTGTACATGTTCTTATTCATTTATCTGCTGCATCTTGTTTCTCACTATGGAGTCTTGTAGGATTAGATATTAGTTGTATTCTTGGCACCTCTAGTTATAAGAGTTTCATAATGACATTTCTGTATGTTGCTTTTCTCCTAATCACCTTAGTGGTGGAGTCCAAGGATGGAACAGTAGCTGTAGCTTCTGCATTTCCTGGACATCATGAAGGTAACACTTGGAAAATTTTGGCTTTCAATTATTCTTTTTGTTTATTACTGAATCCAAAGTTATAAAGAAAACGAAACATAACTTTAAAAGCAATATTCTATATTTTCTTGGATAATTTCAAAGTAACTTTTAATTCCATGCATATTGTTGGATCTTGGATTATACAGTTGTTCAGGACAGAGATTACAAATTCTTAACAAAAGCAATTGAAGAAGCATATCAAGGAGTTGACTGTAGTGATGGTGGTCCTTTTGGAGCAGTTATTGTTCGTAAGGATGAAATAATTGCTAGCTGCCATAATATGGTGTTGAAGGACACAGATCCGACTGCTCATGCTGAAGTGACTGCAATCAAGGAGGTCAGTTCAATGTAAAAGTTTGATCTGAGAATCTGATTAGCTAATATTCCCATCTCAGAAAAACTGAAATGTTACATAAATAATCTTATTCTATTAGAAACCAAACTTTACACTGCAGAAGGGCAGGTTTCCAAGCTATTCAAGATCAGTTGTAATGTCTTCTTGATGAACATTTCATGCAATAGTCTTGTCTTCGAAACTCCTACGAAATGGTCCTTTTTGTTTTCAGTGAAAACAAGTCAATGTTTAGATCTACTTTTGAGATGAAACAATATGAACGGCGTCCAATAATTCTTTGGAAGACTAGTATAATTGATAGAAAATTCTGGTGCTGTTTGGTTGCACAATAATGAAAACATGTGAGTGGAAAAACTTTGAAGCTATGTGTGGAAAAGCAAATCTGTATCCTTATCGGTGTCTACTGCATGGTTAGGAATCACTGATAAAGTAATTAATAAAGAGATAAATGAGTCCCTTTTGGTCTGATGATGTTTGCCTGATTCAGTGTCACCCTAATTGATGTATAAATGTCTTGCCCTGGAGAATTAGCATATGTTTCATATGAAAAATAATAGCCACTGGAATTATTGATGCAATATCTATAAATGTTCATCTTGCCTTTTTTCCTGTCTTATTTTGTTTTCTTTGAAAACTCTCATGTCTCTTCTTCTTTTCCATGATCTTTCTCAATGATAAGATCTATGCTATTGCACATTATGATCTTTCCATGTCAACGGACTATTTATCAGGTGCCTACTCTAGTTGCTATGTGCATGTGCATTGCTTATGAGCAGTTTCATGTGACCAAAGTCAAATGGCCTCAAGGTTTAAAGGGTTTGGTTAATGGGAAGTCAAGTATTGTTGATTGTTTTTTAAATTAACAAAAGTGCATCAAGAATTATGAGAATATTCACCAGCCATGTTTATTCAGATTTCAGATGTGTTTCTTCTGTTATTATAGCATAGAGAATTGTGGGGTTACACAAGGTGAAGATTTGAAGAAATTTTTATGGTAGTCTGTAATTTTACTCGTTCATATATTTGATCCTTAACTGGTAGAAGAGAAATTATTTGGCACTATGAAAAGTTGAAGACAACTAGCTATGCTGAAGAGAAAAATTGCAGCTAAAGTAAATAAAAATAATTTTGGACTTGGTTAAGATAATTATGGTAGTCCCCCATCTTATTATCTGTATGTGCTGGTACTTCATGTATATATATATATATATATATATATATATATATATATGGAGAATTAGATTACAATATTTTGTATACTTATAATCACCTGAATACATTATTGAAAAGTTATTGATCCTATCAACTTCTTGTAGACTTATTGGCTTTGTAATGAAAATTTCAAATTTGTTTCAGATTTTTGGTTTTCTGCACATCTTTTCATTGTGCAGTGTATATGGTTAATTGGTTATATTTCTAATTCTGTTACTTCACTTGTAACGAGAGTTCTGTATTTTGTTACAAATGAATTTCCATGGAGAAGATAGAAGTAGGTCAAGACTTGAGTTACCAATTTGTTACTAGATGGGCAAGAAATTGTGTAGATAAAATTTCTGTTTCTATTGTAATTCCATACTGCCAATATATTCATGGATGCCTGTAGAAGTACATGCTAATTTCGTCCTGTACAATGTGCAGTGTGATTTCCTGTTTTGTCTCATTGCTGGTTAACGTCTTCTGATTCAGGCTTGTAAAAAACTTGGGCAAATTGAGCTCTCAGACTGTGAACTGTATGCATCCTGTGAACCTTGTCCAATGTGCTTTGGTGCCATTCACCTTTCACGTATAAAGGTGGTAACTATACATCTCTCCTTTCAGCTGCAGTATGGTTGCCTATAGGCCTTTACGGTCTTGGTAATGTTGATCTTGTTTGATGTAGAGGTTGGTCTATGGAGCCAAGGCAGAGGCAGCTATTGCGATTGGTTTTGATGATTTCATTGCTGATGCTTTAAGGGGTACTGGATTCTACCAGAAGGCCCATGTGGAGATCAAGCAAGCAGATGGAAGTGGAGCCATAATTGCAGAACAAGTCTTTGAGAAGACTAAGACGAAGTTTCAAATGTACTAGCGGCTTAAAATGCCCTAACAAAAAGTCTCTTAATGAACCTTGTACTACTTCTGGTACGATTTCTCATTTTACTGCTGGTCAAAGAATTTCTGTGAAATATTTTCTGTAACACTAGAAGAAAGCCCAGGGCAGTGTTCGCTGCCTGCACATATGAAACTATTCGAAAATTCACTCTAAAGGTGCACCTCGACTAAACTATTTACTCAGTAATGCAAAACAATAATGATAAATTGCATTGCACCTAAGAGCCATGAGAACTTCCTATTGCAATAGGTTCTCTGACTTAATGAGAATGTTGAGTTGTTGATCATATAGTTACCTGGTAATAAACATGGCAAATAGAAAATGAGTGTTGTAGATGTACTGGAGTCATATTTGAAGCTTTCTTTCTGCTTTGGAGTTCACTGTCAACTGGTGGCATGTACTTACTGTCATGCAAATGCATTCTTGCTTTTCGATAAAATCCTATTCTGGTCACTAGTCGAATAGCTTAGCAGTTATTCTCTTCCATCTGTTTATGAAGATATACACAAGAGACATATCTCTAGGTTTGTTCGACACTGCTGATTAAGGAATTACAATAGCTCTTTAGAGATATTATTAGTTAAATTCAACATTATGGATTTAGATTATCATGATAAGGTGGATGATACGATGACATTTCTTAATAGATAGTTCCCAGCATTCCTATAATTAATCTTTTAGCTACTAATTATGCAACTAATCACATTGTAGAACTGTTTCGTTAAATGTATCTTGTGTTGTTAATATTCACTTGGACTCTGTTCAGAAATAAGAAATGCATTCTTAATATGGATTCACTTTAGTTCCATAGTGTTTCAACTTCTAAGGATCAGTTGAATGGCCTTCTTACAAGATTTTCCCCTTGTTTCATTTAAGTTAGCTGGAGTTGGACTTTACACCAAGCCTGACCTAATTTTGGCAAACTTTTCTAGTTCAAACTTGCCATAGATGAGGTTTAGAAAAGTAGGTAGAAACTTTTAGAGTTGGCAAATTTGTTTCACTCAAGTTAGCTGGATTTGGAATCCTCTCCATTGTTCAATTAGTATTCACTAGTTTTCCTGCCTTTTTGTTTTTGACGAACGATTAGGTCCATTGACTGGTGGGTTATACAGCTATTTTACTATATAAATTGAAGCAAGTTCTGTAACTCAGCAGCACTTAGGTTATGGATCTTCTTGCACTTGGCATGACGATCTGCGATTGGCCATTAAACTTGTGCAGCAGTTAATATATAGTGCATGCTGCCTGCTAGGTATATCGATTGTCATGTTCTTGATAGTTGTCATTCAGGATTAAAGTCTAAAGTCTGATAAGCTTGTCAAGTTTCAGACTTTCCCAAGTAAATACAAACTTGATCTCTTCTAAATCATGGGCCCCTTTAGTCATCTGAGCATAGTCTAGATGGTGGCAATGTGCCCAATTATTTCAAAATTAGGTCATCTAACATACTAAAACAGTGTCGAAGATAAGAGATCAATTATTGGATCAATAGGAGGGTAAGCTAATGAGACAAGAAAAAAAGAAAGGATTTGAAGACTATTCATCCCACCAATACTTTAATTTGGTCCTCCATGTTCTTCCAAAACTACCTCTTCCTTCCCTTTCATCACCTAACCTTTTCCTCCTCCTCTTTCATGGAAAAAGAGGGCCACTTGACACACATTTCCTTCGCCATTTCATTTTTACTACTTCCCAGTTCCCATGCTTGTCTCTTAATTTTCATTCTACTTGGAATTGTTTGCATCTTATTAGTAAATTAGAGCATTTGTAATTAACTCTATCCTGGTTTCGTGTGCAGATCTTTAAAGGGCAAAATGATGATATCATGACAAACTTGACATTGTGGTTTCTTGTAAGACTAGGAATTGTAAGAAAGGTTGCTCTCAAGTTTTGTACCCATTGAACAAGGAAAGTATAAGAAGTCAATGAAGGATTACTAAAGTCACAACAATTCTTTGACAAGATGTGAATAAATGGGGTCTTAGTCTTAGATGTCAACATTTTACACAGACTACAGCCACAAGGGAGAGTCCCAGATAGAGAACAATAGCCTAAGAGAATGGTAGGTCTAAGTCTTTAACATAGAAGCCAAAAGATAGGGGAAGAAAGCTTTCAATGTCTTATGCTTCAAAGTATGGGAAAGCATTCAATGTCTTATGCTTCAAATTTGCATTTTTCTATTCAGCATTTTGTAGACAGTGAGAGATAAAATCCTTTCCATGGTGCTTATTACCTCAAAATTCTTTAATAACTCGAAAGAGAGTTAACCCTTCTAAGTTTATATGCCAAACAATGTACCCAAATATTTGATGTTCAAACTTATTTGCTTGACTCTATCACTTTTAGTTGACTGGGATGCCCTGTCTGAATAAGTCCATATAAACTGCTAATAAAGTAGTGATTAATTATTGTAAAAGTCATTAATATATTTAGACATCTTGGGATTATATCTTAATAGATCTTTAGCTATGAGTATTAAGAATCGCTTACCGGCGAAAGCATATATAAGGCACCTACTTGAACTAGAAGTGACCTACTCGGGTAAATAAGTTTGAAATTAACCTACTTGGGTACATATTTTGTTCACATACCCCTTCTTGGCCAAAAACATACTACAAAATCTTATTGGCAATCTAAGTAGGGTTAGGTGGGTTCCTATAGGATAATAACTTGCTTAACTCGCATAACTTATTTTACCAATATAACAATATCACACTTTAAAAGGCATAATCATGACACGAACATCGAATCATTAAGCCACCAAAATGTAGCTTTGAAATTTGCATTTAACTAGCACGAACTCTTCTCAAAAAGTCCTCCACCAACTATATATGATTCCATGGTTCTAATAAAGAGGTTGCACTTTCTACCAAGTCAACTCGGCTACTCCCAAATTGGATAAAGAAAAAAGGTTCTCTTTCACAATCATTCTTTAACCTCCTGTGTCTCCTCTCAGAAGATTCATCTTGTAGGAATGATTATGGATAAAAGAGATCTTAAAGCATCTTTTTAAAAAACTAGTTTAGGTAACATGTCATATCCTATCTTAAAGAAAATAAGGATATCAAGGATAATTTAGTTTGGAGCAAGCAACCTTTGCAAGGTATCACATTGATTCATCCCCTATTGGTCATGAAGATACTCATGCTTTGCATGCATGACCAATTAAAACACACCCTCTCCCATAGTTTAATAATTCTATATGGTGATATTATTCTAGTTTACATGTGATATTATTATTATTTTTTGTAATGATCTACACAGGGGTAGAAAAAACAATAAATGCCAAGTGACTATCATTCATTTTCTCATAGCCAACTTGTTTCAATTAATTTTATTTGATTGAGACCTTACTCAAAGTAAATGATAGAAATAAAGAGGTGCAGTAATAATACTATATGGAGTACCATAGATATTTAATCAAAATAAATAAATAAATAGGGTACTTTACAAAAATGACCATGTAGGTTATGCCTTAAACCCAATATATTAATTTTGTGATATTAATAATCTCAACTATGAATCTTTTGCTTATTTTTTTTAAGATGATTGAGATACTTCATTGGATGACCATGTATTTGGGAGAGTTTACGGTGGTAGAGATGATAGCTTAGGAGAGGATAAGAGAGGGATAAAATGTATTTCGTTTTATGTTTGATGAAAATAGTGAACAAATTTAATAGAAGGAGATGGGAAATCCTATTATTTTTGTTAGGTTTTTATTTGTTGGCAATTATGTACAAAATATTCTAAGTATATTTTTTCATGTATATGAGCTTTACGCAAGTCTAGAATATCTCTGGTTTGAAGAATTGCAAGATTATTGGAGAAAAGCCGTCGAGTTCACACCGCGTTCACAAACGCGTTCAAACGCGGATACTGCGTTCACACAGACAGAGAGCCGTGTTCACAAACGCGTTCGAACGCGGGTACTGCGTTCACACAGACCGAGAGCTGCGTTCATAAACACGTTCGAACGCAACCTGAAGAATTCAAGCTGTCACGTTCGAACGCACTCGAGCCCGTTCGAACGCACCAACAAAGTTTAAGAATATTGTACTTTTGTGAGTACGGATAAGATTAGGATTTGGCTCTATCTTGTACTTTCATGAGTGCGGATAAGATTTGAATTTGACTCTATCTTGGAGATCATATATAAGGATTGTGAAACCCTATCTCTAGGGTGGTTGAAGAAGCATTATTGAAGGAGACTTCTTGAGGCTACATCGGTTTTTCAACCAACAAGGTTCCACTGATCTACAAATCTTAATCTTTCGTCTTAAGGGCTATCTAGACGAAAGATCAATCTCGAGGGTTACTGAGATTGGACTTCAATCACGAGAAGCGGTGAATCGTGGGTTCTAGTGAGCAAGACTGAGAGGAACAAAGTCGTTTGGATCGACGGGTTGTTTTGAGAGTCAGTCTTGTAATTGTTACTGTTCTAGTGATTGGTTTTGATCCGAGTTTGGATCCGTGGTTTTTTCCCGTTTGGATTTTTCCACGTTAAAATCTTGGCGTTCATCTCTGTTTTCGTTCTTAATATTTCTACGAACTTTTATTTAAGCGAACGAGTGATATCATTGCCTAGTATTTAGATACATACTTGTGTCTAGGGGTTTTTTCAATTTTGATGTCCATTCTAGTGAGAGAATCCATCCAATAATTAAGTTTGGATGAAAAATGTAATAGTTTCATACTATTCTAAATTAACAAGGGACAAAGTGATACAAGTAAAAGTTTATAAAGATAATTTAATTTTAAACATAATTAAAATTAAATTATTTGTAATTTAGCCAAAATTTTAATAAGTACATGGATAGAGCTCTAAACTTCACCATCGTGCGTACAGAGGCCCACGTTCAAGATTCTCCAAACCTTTTGCGATAATTACACCGACCATCTAAACTATTATCTAATTTTTTCATAAACTCTCTTATATATTTATTTGATACTTTAACCCTTTTAATTATGTAAAATATTTCAAATAGTATTTCCATCGTTTTTTCTATTGTTAAGAAGAGTGGGCGGAAGATATTGGACAGCTGATGTATCTTTAATAGTTTAAAGGGTCATTATATATAAAATAAAAAAAAATTTAAAAAATTATTATAAAAAAGAACGATAGTTGAGAGGATAAAAATAGAATTATATCTTCTAAAATAAAATATTCAATGACTGCTAAAGTGTTAAGATCTTTTTCCACTCCCTCTCCTTGTCATGGAGTGTCAGTTGGGGCGCCGCTTTCGTTTACTAGATAAATCTCCACTTCTACCTCACCTCTCTCTCTCTCTCTCTCTCACACACACACACACACATCTTGGCTCCATTGCTTGACGACCCCATTCCAAACTCTATGCTCTTTCTCTCTCCTATTTGACGCTGCCATTATTGGCCAGACTAAGAATATCTCGACTCCATCCGAATAATATATTGGAGTTTGTGCAACCTTGCCAACCTCCAAGTGGCGATAGGAAATGGGAACAAAGCAAAGAAATCTGAGAAACGACGTGATTGTAAATTAATATGATGAATTCCTTCCGACTGTCTTATAATGGAGGTGGAGGAGATCGCAACTCACAAGGAGATGTTTTTGTTTGTTTCCTGAGCCAGATAACCCCTTCGGTGCAAGTGATATAATCATGACAACATGAATTTGTATAAGGTGATGATAAATTTTCATTTTTAACTTTTTTTTTTAATTTTAATTTGAACCTTGTATTTCTAGTTAGAGACCCTAGGCCACAATTATATTTATTTAACATTTTATTTGGATGATTTCGATTTATAAAACTTTTTTTAATTTCACCGTCAACGACAGTTTCTGAATCTCCGCTATAGAGATTTGAGTGGGACACTATTAAATTTCTACTATTTTTCTCTTAAAAATAAATAAATAAATAAATAAAAATAAAAACATCAACGACTACTGGTCGTCTGAATAATTCCAAATTTAAAAGACAAGTGACAGGATTATGACATAATTCTTAGATACAACTTGAGCTCTAGAATCTCATGCCTAACATTGACATGGCACTGACGAGTCTACAGAAAATGGCATAAAATTTCATTTTCATTCTTTGTGACTGCCAACCATCTCTTATAAATTAAATAGCTTAGAAGAAAAAAACTGAGTCAATTACCACATCTTGGCCCACTAATAGTAGGCGAAGTATTGCATACTTTAATAGGGAAGGCGATCTAAATAAGTCCCAAAGAGGACAGGAGCAATGCTTGTGACTATCCATGTTAGGGCTACTTATGTACAATTAGTATTTAATATCCTCAATACTTGACTTAATTAGGTCGTGGTAATTAATTAACATAAGATTGTACTACACTTTGTAGTACACTTGGTAGGTAATGCATGCATTAGATAACAATATCTTGGTTTAAATACAAACCTTGCAGCATAATGGCACATGCAAGTTCTTAAATAATTGTCTTAGCGGATTTGATTTGAATTAAAGATTGATTACATAAATTTCATTGAATAGTTGAGGATTTCTAATATATTATTTAGAGAGAAGAGATAAGATAGATGACGTGTTATAATACTCTATTTGTTGTGCACATCTTGACACTAAGTGTGGAAAGTATTCTAACACTATGTGTATACTCCGAAAGGGACATAAAAAATAGAAATAAAGCAAGCAAAAATAATATATGTAGAAAACCTTCTAGATAGGGAAAATCCACATAGTAATAGAGAAAAATCTACTAATTGAGAAAACAGAGTATAACATCTTAAACTTCTTAGTTAAATTAATCATATAGTACAAGAATTGTACGATGACAAACCATAGGAAAATCTTTAGAAAAAGTATTAGAGAAGATAATATTCGACTAAGAGGATTCATTCTGTCATGGATCCCTAATTATCAAAGCTGATGCAAATGTCGAATATCAACTAGAAGCCCAAGCGGAACCCTTTCCTTTACTTTATTCTTTTTCCACTTTTTATATCTACGATTTTTCTCGTACTTCATCTAACCTATATTGATCTCTTTTCATAGGTGTTCAAAACCCATGTCATTCTCCTAGTTAAATTATGATATACTCTTAATTCTATTAGGAAACTCCTCATAAATTTCATAATTTTATTAAAAGAGGTCTCACTATCTTTATCATGCGGAGGCATAATCTAACAAATTTCCTCTCCTCCTGACTCATAAGGAGAATTTCTCTTAGCTTACCAAACTTTGTTCCTTTGATAGGAGTTTCATTGTAAAAAATGACGCATAACCATCACTTAATAAAGATGCGAACTTCACCCTACATCTTCTGTCGACCAAGCAACCTCTGTCTTGTTGTAAGTTTGATGAAGACTTTCTCCTAGTTTTCACCTTTCTTTTGAGTAATTTCAATTCTGTCTTGTACACCGTGCAACGTTTGTTTTCCTCTTGCAACAACAAGAACACCATTAGTAATTTTTCAACATCTTATACTAGAAGAATTTTTCTATCCCTCTTATCCAACTTACCAACTAATATTAGGTTATGCTGAAAGTCTAGCACCTGTCTTACATCTTTGAGAACCATCTTATATCCAATATTCATATCAATACAAACATCACTTACAACGACAACTTTCAACACATCTACACTACTCTTTTTTACATAGCCAAAATTTCTTGGCTTATATCATGAGTATATCTCAACTCAGTGTAATCAAACTATTTGTGTTCAGATAAGTTTATCCACAAGCTAAAAGGCTAAGTATGTCACCATCTGTTACTATGGTGGCTTATCATCTAAACCTATAAAGTTTTGGTCTTCTCCTTCTCATCTTCCAGCTTTCAACACCATCTTATGATGTCTCAGCTTACCACCATGCCAACAAACTATTTCAATTTTATTCTTCGACCTTCCACTTAATATCTCTCTCTGGTATGGATTTTTACTCTTATTTCTCCCTATTCTCTGTACAAAAAAATGCATGTGTCTCAGACGGACTCAAGAATTCTATCTAGTATTCTCATTCAATGAACTACTTATGACCCAACTCATAGTCACTACACCATAAAAACGGTTACTCGAAGACACCACCGTCTCCCAACTATTGCATTACCAACTCAGTAGTAGTAATACTTGTAAATATCATCTAGAACCGTCTTCACAGACGATACGACTCATGCGGGCGAACAATATGAACCTAGAGCCCCATTGCGCTAGGCAGTTGGCAGGCAAAGAAAGGGGGGTGAGCCGGCCGGTCGGGGCCTTAGCGATATGTCAAAGAGGCAAAGAGAAGCACTTTTGCTATTGAGAAAGCGACGGGTCAACCTGATGGGCATTCCCACTAGTTGTAGCTAGGTATCCATAGCCAAAGGGGATGAGGAAGGGGCTGACAAAACAACAAGCTAGCTCACCCCTAACACAACGAGCGTGAAGGCGTAATTGTCAACCAACTGAACCACTCTTCTAAAATTTAAAATTTATAAGCTTTTGTATCAGGATTGCTTTGTTACCTTGTCTTCCTCTCGTACAACCATTCCAGCTTCTTTCATGAAGTATGTGCTAAGGTCTCTGTTGACACATTGGAATACACTATAATAAGACCATTGTCGAATTTGTTTGATAGCTTTTTGATCTTTCATCCTCCACTCGGTCATCTTTCTTCTCTTTTGGTTTGCCTCTTTACCTCAAAAAGGGGTAAATAGATCACAATATAGAAGGTCCTCCATCTACTCCTTCTCGATCAATTAATTTTTCGTTTAGACTAATCATCTTCCCTATATTGAACTCTATAATTCACACTCAATCCTACTCTCGAATCTAACTCTAATACTATTTGTTGTGCACAACTTAACACCAACTACTGAAAGCGTTCTCGCACTCGGCGTGTGATTTGAGTTTTCCAAATGGAAACGAGATATAAAATAGCAGCAATAAAGTAAGACATAAAAATGTATATAGAAAAGTCACTCTATAGAGAAAAATTATGGGGCAATAGAAAAAAATTCATTAAGCAAGAAAATAGAGTACACCAACTTAAACCTTTAGGATAGATTAATCCATATCCGAGGAACACCACTTGTACAATGTAGTATCAAAGAATCTCTAGAAAAACCGAAGGATAATCTCAAGAAAAATGATCAAAGAAGATAATATCCGATTAAGAGGATTCATTCTGTTATTGATTCCCAACTATGAAATTGAATGCAGACTTTGAACATCATCTAAAAGCCTAAGTAGAAGCCCCTTTTGTCATATTACATCTAGCTTACATTTACCTTTGTATATAGGTGTTCGGAACTCATATCCTTCTCTTAGTCAAAGATACTCTTAATCTTATTAGAAAACTACTCATTAATCTCCTAATTTAACTAAAAAAGATGACACCGGTTTTTCATCTATAAGATTAAAGACAAGATAAACTTATATTTCTAATAAGATTATGACTCTTTATGAGGAGGCCTAATCCGACATTATTTAAACTAAGAAAGTATAGGACATCTAAAATTAAATACAGTATGATATGTATTCTGTCTCTTTCATTCATGGTGGAGTGTTTGTTGGTGCGCAGCTTTCATTTACTGTATATGTTGTTCTTTCTTCGTCCTCTCATTTAGCTTTCTTTCTTTGTCCAGAACTTCATTTCCTTATTGTCTAATGTAAACTACTATAAAGTATATCTTCCTCTCGAATGTAAGGCTAGCTTGCCAATTGGTTCAATCTGGTACAAATTAAATGGAATTATGGAAGTAGAGAAACAAACAAAGAAGGAAGATCATAGAAATGAAACACTTGAGACTACGATGAATTAGCTGCCACTGTCTAACATGCATGACAAAAAATTGTTGCTAATTTCCCCACTGAGTCAGTCTTGTGATATAGAACTTGTTAATTTGGTTCATGAACCATTATAATCTACAGACATGTTGGATATATAATGATCTTGTTGAAGCCGTAAATATAATTCGCATATATTGGCGCATGCATATATAATCTAATATGTTTTCCCCTATATGATGATGGCTCCTTTCTAATAAGGTGACAATGGATTATTTGACATCCGTGGCTTTCTTCCAAGTTTAACACCTTTGTCTGTTTCCTAAGAAGAAGAAGAAGAAGAAGAAGAAGAAGAAGAAGAAGAAGAAGAAGAAGAAGAAGAAGAAGAAGAAGAAGAAGAAGAAGAAGAAGAAGAAGAAGAAGAAGAAGAAGAAGAAGAAGAAGAAGAAGAAGAAGAAGAAGAAGAAGAAGAAGAAGAAGAAGAAGAAGAAGAAGAAGAAGAAGAAGAAGAAGAAGAAGAAGAAGAAGAAGAAGAAGAAGAAAGATAGTGAGGTCATTTGGGTCTCTGTTACCTTGATAAGGAAGTTAATCGAGTAGATTGACGAGTTGGTATCATTCACATGCAAAGCACGATAGATCTAGAGAGATTTCATTTTCATAGTGTGGGGGAGTTTGCGTCCATGCTTAGGTGAACGTCAACTTTAATTAGAGACCAAATATTCAGTAATAGGAGAAGTCTTCTCTTCCCATGTCCTTTCTACATCTCTTGGATCATCAATGGTTGGTTAGTAGGATTACTTTACTTTGGAGATTCAAAATATATAGTTCACAAACTAATTAATAGCTTGAATTTATATCTCAAACATATGTCCCCGTGATATTTAATCCTTAGAAAGGAAATAAAAGATAAAATGAAAAAAAAATTATAAGTTCATATATTTAGAAATAGATTATTTTTTCTTTTTCATGTATACATCTCAAAAGCTCCTTATTAATTTGCTTGTAAAACCTTCTAAGTTTTATACTTGTGAATATATTATTTTTCAAGTGTTTTGAGAGGATATCAATTTTAGAGGAGTATGGACACAAAAAGGAGATATAAATATAGTAGACCTGTTTGATTAATTACGTCTTGCATGACCTAAATAATACGGGCTTGTAAATAATTCCATTTAGAATCTTGAAGCAAAAATTAAGAATAATAGAGTGGAATCTTATATGCATGAAAAGTTTCTTCCAGCTAACAACAAAGAAAAATAAATGCACCTATCTAAACATGTGACTAACCATATACTTGTTCTCGATATTAAGTTGCAGTTTCTGAAGTCGTTATCTTAAACGATTGATAAGTTTTCAAAAATTGTTAGCGTGTAGATTCCAACCTCTTTGGATACACTCATTAAGAAAGTGATAAGCTTAATATCAACATCATGAAATGATAAAAAGGAAAAAAAAATGATCCCCAATTTCACTTAGATAATAATCGTTTGGATAGAGAGAAGAGAAGAAAAGAAAAAAAGAAATTCTCTCTTAGTTTATTTGGATTTACGAGAGAGAAAGAGAGAGAGAATCTAGAAGCTATTTTTTCCTCCATTTATTTTTTATTCTCCCTTAAAATTTTAATCTAAACAAAGAGAAAATATTTCTCTTTTTTACCTTTCGTCTCTCCTTATCTCGCCACCCATAGAAGTTAAAAGACTTATTTTCTTCACTGCATAAAACCTTCTTTAATTTCCTTGATGAAGAAACGGAATTATATAGTCTTCTTAGAAACTCAAAGAGTCTATAAGGTAATTCTTTCTCCATGGCTATCCTATACTAACATAGTACGACTATAATAAAAGTTTTCTGAAGTCATTTTAGAGTAAAGTTTGAATAAGTATTTCTCCTAATTCTTCATCTGAGTTCTTTCTACGCCGTTCTTCTCTTATATTACGTATTCAAATAGCTGATATATTCTTGATTTAGAATTTTAGATCATTAAGGTTTCCCTTTGATATCTGTGGTCTACACAAAGTTGCAACTGTTATAGTAAACTATTAATAGGGATATAAAAAGACTTTATTTCGCCTAGGAAATATAACGATTTAAAAAGGGTAGAAATAGTTTGGTTATTCAACAATAACTTATTGGGAAAGATATTAATGTCAATAAACCATATTAATTTTAATATTTGTACCATTAATTAGTTCTGAATTAAATATATAGAAATTGAAATTTAGTATAGATCACATCAAGTCTAAGGTTTAAGTGCTTAAGCTTAAAATATAAGGGTAAGATAAAATTGAGTGAAATCATAAGGGGTACACTGTAATTTGACTCAGATTTATTATTTCCAAGTTATAATTTGATATTGAGCACTATTTTAGTCGATAAAAAAATGTAAATATGTTATAATCCAACAACATAGGTTGAGTCAGTTGAGTCGAGTCGAGTTAGTATAATTTGCGTAGTCTTTAATTTTGAAATAAAATGGATAATCTGCATATGGATCTAATCTGCTAGGATACTATTCTTATAAATATGAGTGATTATGGGTTAATTATCATGAGTAGAATGATTATTGAGTTTAGCCAATTTTATTATTTATATTAATCCTTTTATTGTAGCTGTTAGATCGTTCGTATTTTTATAATAGTAGATTCCAACTCTAGTTCCATTCAAAGCGTGCAAACCTTAGCCACCCTCTTCTCAAACAAGCCATTCTACATTACGACCGTCCATTACCACCCTTCGACGACGGTCGCAACATCAGGTATTTATCAATCTGTCTAGATTTGACCTTTCTTCACTGTTTTATTTTTAAATTTTCACATCGACCTTAGATCGCATGAAACTAAGTCATTAGATCCGCAACTCGTGAGGTTACCATTTGCAAAAATCTCATAATTATCTTATATTTAGATCGATGCAGATCTAGGTCGTAATAGTGGTATCAGAGCCGACATTTGTTAAACGATGGTAAACACACGATCCAAAGCTAAACCAAGAGAGATAGCTATCATGGAGGACCAATAATTCATCTCCATCCCTATGGAAACTTCTTTAGTGCCACCAATACCATCAACCATCATTGCCGACATGTGGGCAACGGTAATACACAAAAACAAGAAGAGAGCCATGGAGAGCACTGAGAAGATCGAAAAGGTTCCTAAGCCGTGACAATAGCTATCCTGGCTCAACACCACCCCCCTGTACTGCTAGCACAACTAGCCATGACGAAACCAACCCTCCGAAGGTCATTATCTTCAACTCATTAGGGAAGAGAAGAGCCGCCCTAAACTACAACCAAAGCACCACCTCCGACCGTGGAGGAGTCCCTTACACTTCTATAGATTCCCTTCCCCTCCCCCTACCTTGCACCACCAGCATTGACAACCATGGCAAAACCAACCTCCCTATGACAAGAAAGTCCAAACTATGAGGTAGCAGAAGTCTACCCCAAATCCTCGCAACCACTCCTCCTTCAACCAAGGTGGAGCTCCCTCAACCCTTGCAGACCCATCCTACCGTAGTTGTGATGCTAAAGTAGCCACTAGCCACTGTTCTCAATCCATCTTAGAAAATAAAGATTGAAACCCTAGTTTTCCACCGGTGGTGATCTAGGCCCTCTTTGTCCAAGTCACCACCACCACCACCAACTTCTTGGACTACCAGCACCTAATCCATGGCCACCATTCCTGCCAGCACTAGCCAGAAAGCCACTGTCAATAACCCTCCACACTATAGTGAACCCATGGCTTGTAGTCGCGAGTTTGGGCCTTTCACGGCCACTAATGGACATGGCTAGATTCCCGGTCTTGACTGCCATCTAGTGGAGGCCACCAAAATAGTTAGCGATAGTCGCGTGGCTGAACCCAACAGTCACGCTCCCGGTGATATGTCTTGTGCTAAGCGATGTTGGAGTGGCTTCCATCGGCCTCTCTGCCGTCTTTGCTCCACTACACTAGGGCCATGCCCACCAACCGCATCCAACAGGGGACGATGGACCTACCGATGATGCATCATACTGTCGCTGCAGCAAACTGAGCTCGAGCTTAATTTTTGGCTTCCACCGTTGCTCGCTTTCCATCACCGAGGGGACCACTTGGAGGTTGATTGTTGGTAGCTCACTACCTAACCCAGTTGCCACTAGCGCTCATGCAACCCACGATAGCACCCCTAGGCCAAAAAACATTTTTAGCCCTAGGGTTAAGGTTTGAGTTATTGGGACAGAGAGATAAAGTGTGCGTATATCAAGGCATGCTGAAATTTTGCGATTCAGCTCGACCATCTCGCATAAACTAGCTAGGAACCCATAAGCATGACCTTGAGCCTGAGTATAAGCCCGAGGATGACTGCTGGAATAACCCATAAGTACAACGGTTGCTTGTAGTACAGAATATGGTTGTCGAATCTATAGAGAGATATCATAAAGAATACGCTGAAAGGATATAAAGAATACCAAACAGATAATTGTTGTTATAAAAAGTTAAAAAAATAATAATAAGCAAGTAAGATAAAATCTAAAGCAATTTTATCAGTTTTTTTTATCACTTACGAAGCATGTAGCTAATTTTATTTAGTCTAGTCTAAAGTCAACAATATACCCGGAGGCGATAATGCAACAAAGATCAAATTACTAAATAAAGACTAACTTATCTAGATATAATTATGCAAATCTCAACTACATAATTATTAGGATATATAAATTATGAAGATGGAATAGATTAACTTTTAAAATTATTTAAGCATTTTAGTATTACAAGATTAAAATAAAGTAGAAAATAACCTAAATAGGGGCAAGGCATCCCCTAGCCACGTCAGTATGATTAGCTATTAACTTCCTTCTCTTGTTTTGATATATTTTTTTTCTCTCTTTTTCTTTTCCCTTCTCTCTATTTCTCTCTTTTTTGGAATTTTTTAGGTGTTTTTCATATGTCTTTTTCAATGGCTCTACCCCTCTATTTATAGAGAATTATTAAAAATACTGTTGCATGATTTGATGCAGGAGGGTTAAAGGAACTTGGTGGAATTGGTTGCTTCGCATGCCTCTGCACTTTCTATGAAATATTTCGTATCGTTTGCAAGACATCACACAAAATCGAGGTGCAACGTGATATGGTAGTATCTGGTTGGTGCTCGTTTTTTTTTTTTTTTTTGAATGGAAAGCTCGTCTCAGCTGTGCCTATCCCTTAGGCAGGGATAAGACATCGGCAATAATAAGGTTACATAACTCAGATGGGATGGCATTCGAAGGTCCCAACCTAATCAGACCCAAGCTACCCTTATCGTGTTTGGCTGCCCAGTTTGTGGCCTTGTTACCATCGCGTCTAACATGTGACACATGATGATTTACAAAAGAGTTGAGCAAGACTCTACACTCAGCAACTACTACCCTCAGCCACCAGGGGCAGCTGATGACCTTGTTAAGGATTCAAACTAACTCCCTAGATTCAGTCTCGACCTCTACCCTGTTGTATCCCGCTGCAGTTAGTAGCCCAAGTATAAGAGCTTTCCCTTCAGCTCGTATCGTTGACTCTCCGGCAGTCAGTTCCTAGGCCACCGCTAATGGAGCCCCATGAGAATCCCTAATCACTGCTCCAGAGCCCTCCAAACCCAAGATGCCTTCGCCGGGATACGAGGATCCCACGAGTTGAAGCTCCCATATTTGGCCTTGGGAATTCTGACCCAAGGGTAGTCCGTGTTGTTCAGAACCTTGAAGACTAGCTTCCCAAGGAGTGCCGCCCCATGTCGTCTTCATCTTTCCGACTACTAGCCCGCCGTTCTGGTTGGTGCTCGTTGGCATGACTAATAAGAACCATGGCGTTGAATCTTGTGTGGGGGCAGTAATATGAATTTGGTGCATCCAACGTGTTTTCTTTTATTTTTTGATGTATCTATTGTCCGTAAATTTTGATTTTTTTTTTCAATCCTAGCACGTAGACTACAAGTTCTCTAAGCTTCATGCTAACAATAAAATATATTTTTAAATTAATAACTTAGTATTTTATAAATTGAAATATGAATTAGAGAAACCTATTTAAACAACCAAAAAGATACTTGTGTTTTAAGAATTAAGCTAGTATTTTTAATATTTATAAAATCATTTTTATGCACTTATCACATGGAATCGCATCAGCCGACTGAGCCGGACTTGCATGCAGCCCTAGCATGACGCGAGTAAAGTCGGTGGGTGGATTTGTTACTAATCACTTTAAAAACAATGTGTTAGAACTGTGATGAATTGTTATTATCCAATTACATAGGTCGAGTATAGTCTAATTTACTTATTATTTTTAATTTTGAATCACCGGACCGAACTTCTAACAGCTCAAGTTCTAAAGCACCCTATGACGTGGTACTAATCCTACGTCAGATGCAGCAAATCCCTGCCTCAGGCCCCACTCATTGATGACGTGTCGCCATCTACCGACGTCTCGATGGGATTCGGTGGGCTCGATCCCACCGTAACCAACTGGACCGCATCCTCAGCACGTGTGAAGAGACTGCCGAGTGCCGAGTCCCAAGTGCCAAGGCCCTGAACGTAGTAATTTCTTCCATTCCGAGAGGTAGAGGATCCTTCGTCACTTCAATTACTCGCGAAGACTCCTACCAGTCAGTTTACTACTTTAGCCCTTTCTCAAAAAAAAAAAAAAAAGTTTACTACTTTAGCCTTTCTTTAAAATCTCTATTTTCTATTATATAATTTTGGTATTATTACTCACACCCCCATTCCATATTCCTCTCCTCTCCTCTCTCTCTCTCTCTCTCTCTCTCTCTCTCTCTCTCTCTCTCCTTCACAACTTCCCTTCTCTTCTCTTTTCACTAAACCTAGAGATCTATCGAGAGATACCCCAACTAAGGAAACTAATGATACCGCCGAACGCCTCCGAGTTCCTAGTCGACGACCGCCATGCCATCGACGGCAACATCGGCCCGAGACGCAACATCAAGGAGCTCGATTTCTTCTCGGCGGCCGCTGCCGCCGCCACCACGAGCGATTTACTCAGCAGTCATCAGGACTGTAAACGAGTAGATGCCACCATACTTAAAGTTCGTGGTTTGGAGATGGGGTTAGATCTTTGCACAACGAATACAGAAGAGAACGAGGTGAGTTTACATATCTATATATATATATATATATATATATATATATATGTATGTATATCTATACTACTAGTGCATGTAGATGTGCATGAGCCTGCGTTAACTTATCAAGTTGTGATATATAGACACCTCTTGTAACACTCCAAGGAGAGCTCAACCGACTGGGAGATGAGAATAGGAGATTGAGGAGCAAACTTGATCTGCTCACGAGAAACTACAACTCTCTATATAGCCAGCTTCTCCTTGCCATGCAACAACAAGAAGTACAGGTTAAATCTTTTTTCCTTTATACTGTCAATACCCTAATTATTTTACCTCTTTCTATTTTGTAAAAAAAAACTTTGTTAATGCACAGAAGGAAGACCCAGGTGATGGATCGAATACTAATAGGGTGGCAGTATCAGTTCAGAAGCACATGGAACCTAGTAATCCAGTACTGGTGGAGAAGCAAAGAGAGCCCATGAACTCGATGCCACATGAGGAAATCCCATGTAGGAAGGCTAGAGTTTCTGTTAGAGCTCGATCTGATGCTCAATTGGTACATAATTTATTATTTGCTAGTAGCCATATGTATATATATATATATATATATATATATATATATATATATTTATATATATAAGATTTTAATTAGTTTAAGAGGTAAATCTAGTGATATATATATATATATATATGGTTGTAGATCCTTGATGGATGTCAATGGAGAAAGTATGGCCAGAAATTGGCAAAGGGTAATCCTTGCCCTCGAGCTTACTATCGATGCACCATGGCCATCGGATGCCCGGTTAGGAAGCAGGTAAATATATACTTGTTCTTATATATATATAATTACTTCCAAATTTTGCTATTCTTTCACCAAAAATAATTTTCAGATTTTAAAGTAATATGTATGTCTAATAAAATCAAGTTGCCGTAAACATTCAAGCTAAAATATGTAGATACTTTATGCATGTATATGTTTTGTAGAACTTCGTAACATCTATTAGTCTTTTTCTATTTCTTTTTTCTTTTTGAGAGAGAAAAATTTATCCTATTAGTCCCTTGATTAGATCTATAGATTAATTATAAACTGCCATATCTGAAATGAGCAAAACTTTAAGCATAAAATTGTGCTTCAATCAATCTTTTGAATCGATGTGGATTTGGGGGGGTTTAATATGAAGTTAGCTTTTGTTTGAACTATATATCAAGCATCTTGAATTTGCTTTCCTTTTCAGTTTATTTTGAGACTTAGCCACGGCTGTCCAGACTCTCACTAGATTGTTCCAAATCTTTGTCTAGAACAAATCTTAAGTCGATCTTCAGACTCTTTCAGATATTTTCCTTC
The DNA here is from genome assembly GCF_019914945.1 of Typha latifolia. Lineage (NCBI taxonomy): Eukaryota > Viridiplantae > Streptophyta > Magnoliopsida > Poales > Typhaceae > Typha > Typha latifolia. The sequence goes on from NC_133091.1 coordinate 4,801,890, forward strand.
TTCCTGAGATTTACTGTTATTAGATTTGGAAGATATGCTGTAAAATGATTCATTGAAATAATTCCAGAATAATTTGAAATAGATGGCTACAAACTTCAAATAACTTATATTAATTTGTAACTCTAAAGAGAGAAAAATAGCCAACTTCATGTGGATGATATACTGATATGCATTGCAAAGATAGTGACTCTCTGCCTACCTTCGTTTGTAGTCCTTTCATGTGAATTATATACGCCCTTCTTTCTCTATCTTGACACTGCTTTTGATCTGGAGTGCAACAGGTGCAGAGATGTGCTCAAGACAATACTATCCTCATCACCACCTATGAGGGCAACCACAACCACGCCCTCCCTCCCACCGCCGCCACCATGGCCAACACTACCTCCGCCGCAGCCGCCATGCTCCTGTCCGGTTCCATCACCAGTAAGGAGAACTCTCTCATGACCTCATCCAACCTCATCCTCCCATTCCCCTATGCTTCCTCAACCATGGCCACTTTATCGGCCTCTTCTCCGTTCCCGACCGTCACTCTCGATCTAACTCGGTCCCAGAGCCACCCTCTGCAGGTGTCGGTCCCAGTGCCGCATGCACCAACGGTACAATTTGAACCGCAGCAGAAGGCGGTGTTCGAGACGGTGAGCGCAGCCATTGCGACCGATCCTAAGTTCACTGCAGCCTTGGCTGCCGCGATATCGTCGGTTACGGGAGTTCCGCGAATTAGCAGTGGTACTGATGGAGGGAGCAGTGGTTGTATCACTGTACCTAAGGCAGTGGCTGGATCTCCACAGTTTCCACACTCTTGCACCACCTTTTCTACTAATTAGCTACTGAATGAGAGCTTGAGAGGTAGCGTACATGCCCAGAAAAAGTTTGTTTATGCCTTTCATTCATTTGCAGACCTAGAATCCATGCAGAGTATGCTTCTTGGGAGACAGAAAGAAAAGGATATGTTGTATACGAATCATAAAATTATGGCTATTTATATTTGGTAAACAGGTAATTATATTACCACAAAAAGGCACAAAGATACTTCAGTGAAGTTTAAGGTAACCCTTGGTGTATCCTGAGGCAGTCTATCTAAAATAGAAGTCAGGATCGAGTCAACCCAAACTGTGAAAACCCTGCTCCTGTCCTAGGTAAGCCAATCAATAAATGACGAGGTTGGTATATATATATATATATATATATAGAGAGAGAGAGAGAGAGAGAGAGAGAGAGAGAGAGAGAGAGAGAGAGAGAGAGAGAGAGGAGGGAGAGAGAGAGGGAGAGAGCAAAAGAAGAATGAAAGATAAAAGAGAGAGGATGTTGGGATTGCCGGCTATCGAGGAGCGGCGGACACCCCCTCAAATCATGACTTTTCTTCTTCTGCCTTTGCCCTATGTTACGATATCCTCCATTTAGTGAATCAAAGCTGTCTTCCGACTATCACAATTGGTGTGAGTCCAAATCTATCCACGGATCCAGATTCTAATTCCCAAGTTTAAAGGTAGGTTTATCGTGGATCGCCAAGGTCAAGACATTCTTGAGACATAATGATTAGATGGAAGTATAGGGTGGATGAACTAATCTATCGGAATGGATCGTAAAAAGGAGGCCAAGTAGTGGTAGTGATCGGACTAGGGTAAGGCAAAATGGAAAGGTGGGCGATGGTGATGATGGGTGGTTGTAGTCGGTAGAGAAAGTGATAGAGAAGAAATATGGGTCATTCCTTAGAGTCAAAAGAGTGCAACCAGAGAGGAGGTAGGCAGCGAAAGTCGACCTTAGGTGGTGGCTAGGTTAGCAAAAGCTTGGAGGTAGTCGTATAAAAAAGATGAAGTCGATCTTAGAAATTATTCAATAATCCAAGATAGTTCAGATTAGGGGCACATCACATGTTATATAGTAGCTTCTGAGCTTGGTTGACCTAGCTAATCTTAGCTTAGCTCCAACCGACTTAAATCAACACCCTGATGCATCCTATCAAAAGACTAGGCTTTAGGCCTAACCAGTTACAACTCCAAGAAGCATTAAAGCTTAAAGTAATTGAATAAAACATAGGGTCCCGATGCCCTTGATCTAGCTTTATTTAGGGTCGAATAGTATCACCTTATAGCTTCGTTAGACAACAGATTGATTAGCATATCAAAAATAGACTCCAACTAGGTGTTAGATAGATTAAGGCTTTGATCTCGAGCAAAGCAAATTTGAAAGCCTTTGCTTTTGAATGCAGAAGATCCAACACAAAGAAGAACAAGGCCCCTATTAGAACGGGTCATCCATCCAGGTTACAAATGCTAAATCTCATCTCTACTTTAGTTGCTTGATGCAAGAAAGCTCTATCCATGTTGACCTTCACAAACCCAGTTGAGAGGGCCTACCAACTGCAATTGAATTGACATTGCCTCAGGTCTTTTGAGGGAGACCTAAGGTTCTAGTAGTTTGCCACAGCTAGAGTCAAAATTTTGTAAAGAATCACCTAAGAGGATGAACTTTTGCCTTAAAAGAGCAGCTCATACCTTTTTCCTCGTAGTTGCCACACATACCCTGTTGAAATTTGGCTCAAATTCAGTTTTCTACAATTTTCAACAAGTTGTGCCAGTGAGTTTGAATGGGCCCTAGGGGTGTTTAAATGTGGTTTGCAAACAGAAAGTGTTGATTTGGGAAAAGTGTGGATTTGGGAAATTTTGCTAAAATGGCAGAATCATCCCAATCGGGAAAAAGGGTCTCAAATGCAAAATTTAAAGTAGAGAAGTTTGATGGATAAATAATTTTGAAATGTGGTGATGTGAAGTGATGGACACCTCGTTGCAATAAGAATTGGGCATCACCTTGGAAGAGAAGCCCGAAGAAGTATTGGAAAAGGAATGGGAGATGAACTGGCAAACATGTAGTACCATTAGGCTTTGTCTAACAAATGATCAAAAGTATTTTATAATAAAAAAATTCAGCGAAGAACTTATGGAAGAAATTGGAAGACAAATTCATAATCAAGAGCATTGAAAACTGGCTCTATTTGAAGAAGTTTTTTAGGTTTCAATACAAAATTGAAACACTTATGGCTGAGCATTTGAACTCCTTCAACAAGCTACTTGCATATTTGCAAAATTTAGATGTAGAGATCTCAGATGAAGACAAAGTAGTGGTACTTTTGAATTCTTTACCAGATATCTATGACCATCTCATTACCATCTTACTATATGAAATAGACTCTCTATATTATGATGATATTGCAAATACACTTATTAACAATGAGTATATGAAATTGGACAAATAGGCTACTCATGAGTTATCATTAGATGCTTTGATGATAAAGGGTAGATCGGAGAATATAGAATTTGTAAAGAGAGGTAAATCTTTCTCAAAGTTAAGGGGTGCATCTTCTAATAGAAAAATGATTGCAAAAAATCAATGCTCTTATTATCGAAATAAAGGGCATTGGAAGAAAGATTATCCTATATTGAAAACCAAGGATAAAAAATCTTAAAGGGCAAAAGTGGCACATTCAGATGATGAGGATTAAGAGAATGTCTTGATATGCACAGCTTTTACTTATGACATTTGATGAGTGGATATTGGATTTCGATTGCACATACCATATGTGTCCCAATCGGAATTAGTTTTCCACCTTTGATAAAATCTCGAGTGGAGATGTATTCACGGGCAATGATAGCCCATATAGAGCTGAAGGCATCGGTACCATTGCCTAAAGCTACATGATGAGTCCGTGAAAGAGCTAATTGAAGTCTAGTACATACTAGAATTAAAAAAGAACCTCATTTCTCTTAGTGTTTTGGATCAAAGAATTTCATAATTACTTTGAGAGGTGGAACATTGAAGGTTTCTTTGGGAGCATTAATTTGATGAAGGGTATAAGAAAAAAAAATCTATACTTCTTACAAGGCTCTACAGATATTGGAAGTGTAATAATGACTTCAAGTAACTCAGTCAGTAGGGCTAACACTACCAAATTATGGTACATGAGGTCGGGGCATCTAGGAGAGAAAACATTGCAAGGCTTATCAAGTCAAGGACTACTAAAGAGTGTGAAGAGTCTCAAAATTAGAATTTTGCAAACACAATATTTTGGGCAAGCAAACAAGAGTTAAGTTTGCTACTGGAGTGCATTGAACCAAGGGAATCTTGGACTATACATACAGATGTTTGGGGACCTACTCGAAAGGCTTCCTTGGGCAGAAAACATTGATTTGTGATCTTTATAAATGACTATTCTAGAAGATTTTGGGTGTACACCATGCACTATAAGCCTCAAGTGCTTAAAATATTTTAGAATTAAAAAATAATTATTAAAAATTAAACTAGCAAGAAGATCAATAAGCTCAAATTAGATAACGATGGAGAGTACTTCAAATCCTTTTATGAAGTTATGCAAGACAGAAGGAATTGAACGAAACTTTACTGTTAGAGAAACACCTCAGCAAAATGTCATGGCCGAGCATCTGAAGCGTACCTTACTAGAGAAGGTGCGGTGAATGTTATCCAATGCTGGCTTGGGCAAGGAGTTTTTGACTGAGGTTGTAAGTTATGCATATCATCTCATCAATCGGCTATTTTATCTGCAAACAATGGAAGAGCCCATTGGAGGTATGGTCTAGCAAATCCGTTTCAGATTACAAGTCTTTACATATTTTTGGTTATCCTATATATTATCATATTAGGGAGAACAAGTTGGATCCTAGAGCTAAGAAGGGCATCTTTTTGGGCTTTAGCACTGGTATGAAGAGATTTTGAGTTTGGAGGCTGGAATTAAGAAAATTAATTATCAGCAGGGATATTATATTTGATGAATCATCTATGTTGAAGTAGAGCCAATAGTTAGATAGCTCGGTATAAGGATGGAGATGTTCCACAACAAGTGGAGTTTGAGGCAAATTCAAATCCACTACAAAATAGATCTTCAGAAGAGGCAAATAAAGAAGAGGCAAATGAAGAAGAAGAATCAAATTTACAAGAGGATGACACTGTGCAGGTAGAAATAGATGAGAAAAACTCCATAGTAGTTAGAAGGCCAAGGAGAGAAATTAGAAGATTGATACGCTACTCTGATATGATGGCCTATGCACTTCCAGTGATTGATGAAGACTTTCCTACTATCTTCAAAGACGCCATGAAGAACACTGAAAGGGCAAATTGGAAAGTGATAATGAATAATGAAATGAAGGCTCTTGATAAGAATATGATTTGAGATTTGGTGGAGCTCCATAAAAGGAAGAAAGCAATTGGATGCAAATGGATATATTCCAAGAAAGAAGATCCTCAATCAAAAGGCGGCATTAGATTCAAAGATAGATTGGTGGCAAAAGAATATGCACAAAATGAGGGAATTGATTATAATGAAATATTTTCTCTAGTGGTGAAATATTCCTCTATTCAAATTTTACTAACTTTGGTAGCTCAATTTGATCTAGAGCTAACTCACATGGAAGTGAAAACCGCTTTCTTACATGGTAATTTAGAGGAGGACATTTATATGACCCAACTAGAAGGATTCAAAGTTGGTGGGAAAGAAAATTTAGTTTACAAATTGAAAAAATCCTTATATAGCCTAAAGTAGTCTCCAAGGCAATGGTATAAACATTTTGATCAATTTATACATAGGCAAAGTACAAGAGAAGCCATTATAACCATTGTGTCTATTTTAGAAAGCTTCAAGATGGATCTTTTATGTATTTGCTCTTATATGTAGATGATGTGTTAATAATATCTAAGAGCAAGGTGGGGATTGATAAATTGAAGCTCCAATTGTATAAAAAATTTGAAATAAAAAATCTAGGAGAAGCTAAGAAGATACTCGGCATGGAAATCAGAAGAGACAAAAAAAGTGGGATAGTATGCTTGACAAAGGAGTAGTATTTGAAGAAGGTATTACAATGATTTGGTGTTGACAACAAAATAAAATTAGTGAGTACACTGTTGACACCTCATTTCAGACTTAGTACAGCTATATCACCAATTACAAATGTCGAGAGAGATTTTATATCTAAGATACCATATGCAAGCGTAGATGGAAGCCTGATGTATGCAACGATGTGCACGAAGCTAGATATTTCACAAGCCATTAGCATTGTTAGCAGGTACTGCATGCTCCAAGAAAAGAGCAATGGCGGTGAAGTGGATTTTGAGATACATTCATGGTGCTACGAGAGTTGGATTGAAATTTGTGAAAGATGATAGAGTTGGTCTACAACTTATTGGATATGTGGATTTGAACTATGCAAGTGATTTGGACAAACGCAGATCTCCTACAGGATTTATTTTCACACTTGTTAGAGGGCCAGTATGTTGGAGGTCTACTTTATAGTCAACAGTTATTTTATCTACCATAGAGGCTGGGTATATGGCAGTGATGGAGGTTGTTTGGTTGATCGGCTTGACTGATGACTTAGGTATATCCAAGAGTAGGTGGAGGTACATTATGATAGCCAAAGCACAATTTATTGTGAGAAAATGTTTGGAAGAGAAGGATATCACTTTGCAAGATTGATATTACAGATAATCCTGTAAATATGTTGACAAAAATAGTGACCAAAATTATATTCCAACATTGTTTGGATTGATCAATGTCACTCATTATTGACTAAGGTTGGTTTTGATGTCTTGGGACACGAATTTGTAGACGGGGCACTTTTGAAAGCTTAAGTCACTTTGCGGTGGTGGAGAATAATTTGCTGAAGTCATAAGTTTTTTGCCAAGGTGGAGAATTATTGAAATTTGGCTCAAATTTAGTTTTCAGCAACTTGTGCCAATGCGTTTGAATGGGCTCTTGGGGCATTTGAACGCGGTTTCTAAATAGAGAGTGTTGATGCAGGCATTCGAACAGCCCACGTGCGTTCGAACGCAAATATCAACCTGAGAGCAAACTATGATGCAAGCGTTCGAACGCCAGTCTAGGTTTTGCAATATTTTTAAATCCCAGGTGCGTTCGAATGCGCTCTGCGAGCATTCAAACACTAAGAAAATTCCAACTTGAACCAACCCTATAAATACTATAATGGGTTTTTTAAGCCTTTCATATTTTTGGGAAAGAACAAGAAAGCTAGCCACCATTGTATTGAGAGATATTAGAGTTATTAAACTCTTTGTAATTTAGAGATTTACATAATAAAGATGATTGTTTTGCCCGTGGATATAGGCACATCGCCGAACCATATAAATCTTGTCTCTTCTCTCTTTATTGTTCTATTGCTTTTATTTTGTGATTACTTGCATTAAGGTTTCTAAGAAGTGATTATAAGTTATTTATTACTATTTCATCACTATTAGCATCATATTAGAGTTTTTCCCATACTTGCTTAGTTTGGTCATTATTATTCATTTGGTTACATTTGGGGGTAAATGTTTTGTTTTCGTTTCCTTCACCCATTGGGCTATTAACACAACGTACCCATGGCAACTTGGCTTTTAATTATCCCAGTAGCATTGGTAGGCAGAGCTTCACCTTCTTTTATCCAATCTCCATCCTGCCAAGAGGAGCAATAGTGCAACCTAATCCTTGCATGTCATTTAAGCATATCCTAAAACTCAATCGCTCTCCGACACCTAAATAGGAGATAGCCATTAGATTTCTACTCTTAGCAGAGATAGATTAGGAGCTAAAGAGAGTTAATGGAGTTTGGCATTAGAAGGAAGTCTTTTCTAACGAAGTTGTTAAAGAAAAATTCTAATTTTGAAGCAATACACAACCTTTAGATAATTGGCAACCCTTCCTAAGAGAGTTCACCAATCAAGTGTTGGAATCACACTGAAATTTCCACACTTGCGATTGAAAAAAAGGGTTTACAGCAAACAAAATGAAATCACCAATCAAGCAATAAAGAGCATTGATGTCAACTAACCTACCCAAATCGTCCCATATTGTCTACGAGCAATAAAGTTCACACTAGCATATAAACGTAGGAGATAACCGAGGAGGCATATCTCTCATGATAATAGTATCTGAAAGCGCTTGGTAGTAAGAATGGAAAGGTGTTACGTTGACCTCTATTTCCTTCCATCAGAGCAGAATACCTCCTAACAAGAACTTACTAGAGGTAGCATTCGTCCTCTATTGACTGCCAAACCTGCAAACACAGAGGCATGGCTTAGTAGCATTTCCAAAAGAAAGAATAAAAAACGTTTGTATGTTGTATTAGGTATTTGCATCTGTTCATCGTATCCTGCTTGGTGAGACCCCTACAGTTTGAAACTATCATTGACACAGCTAAATACCGGTAGGTGGGCCTTTGGCCTCGGGTTGTTCTTTAAGCAGTACTATGATTTTGCTCTAAGATTCTGAACCTTTCTTTTAGGTTTTTTTTTTAATTTTTCCGAAAACCTTTTTGACCAATTCAAGCGTCGTCGTCAGATCACTCCTCACCGCAGGTTTTTGCCGAGAATTAGACACATCCATCTCTGCCTCCTCCCATTCATCCTTTGAGTCATCAATAGGAGCCTCGTCAAAAGGGGAAGACGAGGATATAACCAGGCTAGCTAAGGCAGCCTAAACATTAGCACTTAGGTCATTATGAGCATCAAGCAAAGGAGAGGAAGGTTCCACTTCAGTGGCACAAAGCTCAGGCATCTTAAGAGGTATCGTAGGGCAATCTTGTTCATGGTTATCTAAAGACAATCTTCGCTCAATCTTAGGAGATAGGAACTGAGGAGAGGAGTTAGCATTCTAAGGGGCTCCAGGTAGAACAGTTTCCGGCAAGGAGGCTATAATCTTAGTGGTTAGTGAAAGTAGATTTACGAGGACAAGCCACTGAAATGGAGAAGGCTCCAACCTGAACCTTGGAGAACGAGAAAGGTCTAGGTGCCATAGGGAAGGGCTTACCTGATTCATTGGTAAGGGTGGGAAGTAGATGCACCAAGCACACTTGCAATCTTAGTCATGCCTAGCATAGAGGACATACTGACTACAGTAGGGATAATACTACGAGGAAACCATGTCGATCACCTTCTGACTAAGGACAAAGGGTTCCAAGCTTGAGGAGGGGTAGGAGATCTCTCCTCAATGACCATAAATGCAAATACCAAAGATGCTTGATCAACCTCCATATTTACCATCTCAGAGGTGAGAAAGACCTAAAACCTTCTTTGCCGAAAGCACCATCCCCTCATCTTTCCCATTTCTATCCACCATGTCACTCTTAGATTTTTTGACTTGTTGGATTAGCAGTTAGTCCCATTATCAAGGAATTAAGATGCGACGTCTCACCAGCCCGCGATACGCAGGGATCATGTGCATGACTAGAGTGAAATTACCCTCTCACACGTGAGCACCAGGAGTACCCCCAATCTTAGGTACATCATTGTAACTGTTCAGATAACGAGAGTTCTAGCCACTACTGGCAGTGGCATCAGCTCTCCTATTTCTCTTCCACGGAGGCCTTAGGCTTTGTCCCCTGTTCACGCACAACTGCAATAGTTTTGTTAGACCTGATAAGTTGGCTAATAGTTTTTTTTTTTCCCTCCAGCAGTCTCGAACGCTTTCATTTTCGAAGAATCAAACACTCTATGACCAATTTGTGAAGTAAATTTTGGAAAAATCTTCATAAAGAAAACATACTTGTATTCTCTTCTTCCCAATTCCAATCAATCAATAAAGCTCTTTTGAGTGACTTTGCTATATCTAAGCCAATGTAACTCTGAGCCCTCGACACTGTTGTGTTGTCCACCCAAAGCGGGGCGACCAAGCGTGACCGCAGTGCTCATGAGGAGCTCAATCTTCTAGTATTGTGGTAGCAGCTCCGTAAATTGTACCCAAATAGGCGCCAACCAAATTGCCACATCAAAAGGTTAGAAGTCTGACTGCCATGGGATGAAGTTAAGAACCTACCTCTGATAGTCAACAGTCCCTTGCTAAGGATGCAGATCATATCGTCCTCTAATTCTATCATGAACAAGTAAAATCTATCTTCTATATTCGAGGCCAAAAAGGGTACATTCACTGGCCATATTTAGCCAGAATATTTCAAAGGACACCAACGGGGAAAGGCTTACTAAGAAATTTATCAAAAAGGCGAAATTTCTATTATTCTCTGCTACTTTTAAGGAGATAGGTACCTATCTCCATAATGTGACTAGGAATGGTATGCATCCTCCACAGACGGTGCTTCAAGTTTGTCGAGCTATTGTCGCACATAATTTATGCCCATGTCTCAAAGAAACAAACTAATAAACCTAAGGTGGAGGCCTCCTGCACCACCTCCACAGGAACAACCTTTCCCTTAGCATCAAGATCTAAGTGGTGTAGGAGGGGAGGGCGGAGGTGAAGCTGGGGAATTAACTTCACCCATGACCCAAGAGATGAAACGGAGAATCAAAGTAGGCCCAAGTTATGGCTATTCGATGTGTAAGGTAGACATTGTCTTCTTTGTCTTTTTCCATCTTCTCTTTATTGAGAAGAGACATTGTTTTCTATTGGTTCTGTATTTACTTTATAAAGAAATAGAAAATCTGAGATTTCTCAACTACTTTTTGGAAATTAACCACTATAAATGTTGTTATAAGAGGTATGAAAATAGAATATAATATAACATTATAAAATGCGATTTCTAGATAATGCTCATCCATATGTAATGATATGATTATTTATTTTGTACTTCTCTATATACTATAATCTTATTCCAAAACAAGAAGTCACAACTTTTCATACTAAAGTATGATAATTTAATAACTAAAAATTAGAGCATAATATTTTAATTAGCTAACCCAAAATGACACAAGCTTAACATATTAGTAAATATAATAGTAATATGAACATTATTTTTTGGGTTCGAGATTATTCATTCGACATGAGTATTAGATTAAGCTTCTATTTATATAATTTAAGTACTGGATTACGTATCCATTATCCACAAACTTTAGAAAAAAAAAAAAACATACTACATATATATATATATATATTCATCGAAGCTCTCATGGGTAGGATCCAAAACTACCCTAATACCAAATCTGATCAACTTATTATATGGATCGAAAGTTAGTTAGATTTAGTTTCAGATAATTTAGATCCAGTACCACCCTTACACAATAGCTATTTTGTCAGCAGAGGCGCCCGCCCTATAGCCTTGACCGTTCACAGCCAAGTTAAAGATTTACCAATTTGAACGAGGCTGCAAGAGTTTAATCTGATAAAGATCAACTTCAAATTTCAGTTAGCTAGCAACCTCAAACACAATCGCAAAGTGCCAAAGCAGGAGATTGATAAGCATCGATCCTTTCCACAATCAATACATGCATCCATTCGGAAAAAGAAAGGTAGAATACCTACCTCCACAATAATTGGTTTACCCTCTCTTAACTTACTTCTTTACAAAGAATTTTGCTTTGTTATTTACTAACTATTTCTTTGTCACTTACTATTTTACCCATAAAAAGAACCTTACTTCAATAGACTACCGTTTCAATCATTCTCTCCCCCTATTTTCTCTCTCCTCTCTCCTCTCCTCAGCCATCTATTATAAAAAAATATTTATATCATTTACTAAAATATCCCTTTTTTTTGTCACATCAAGTATAATAATTATATTATTATACTGGTTTACAATCAAACACTATAATAGCCTAAATCCCTGTAAGAAAAGTTCTTTTATGCAAGTTTAAAATTGAGCATAGCTAAACTAGCATATTCTACAAGTGCACGCCACCTTAGTTTACCTCTGAAACTTGATATTACAAATCTGCAACCAGACAGGCTTCGATAATAAATAAACAAGACTATTAGAATGTTCAACAAGATAATAAATAAACAAGACGATTAAACAACCACAAGGACTAAGTGGAGGTCACTGAGAAATTACGAGGTTACCTGATCAAAACCAATACAGGACAGCTTACCAGCAAACTAGCAGGTGTAAGGGAAAAGATGGGCTGATAAATAACCAACCATTAGTTGACATGTTATATACACAATAGGATATGCAATAAACTATTTGTGTTTAGATGCCCACATAGTTTAAACGATACTGGACACTGCGAAGGATCTCACGAGCTGACAAGGATGCAGAAACATCAAGTTCCTACTGATGGTTTTGCAAAATTACACAGTAGGTAGCATCTGAGGCAATATAACTCCTCAAGTCACAGAAAACGAAGCTCTCTGTCTTTCTGGGACTCTGGTATGTCGCTCACTTTTATTTCTTCAGCTGCTTATCTAATAGAGGTCAATAAGCCATCACCACATCCATTCAGAGGTTCATAATGTAGGACATCTACTATTTTATAGGCATTATGTACATTATGGTACAACTTTATGCGCTCCAACACAAATACACTTAACTTTCACATTCATATGCATAACAATGTATATAATCGACTGCATCAATAAAGACCAGTGAAGTAGATAACTAAAGAATTTTCGAACCTAATTTACCTCAGATAATGAATTTTAAGCTTTGGCACCCTAATGAAAAAATTCTGAGAACTAGAGTTTAGAACACAAACCGGCGTATGTAGTACATTCAACCATTCAAGATATGTCAACATGCAGAAAGAAAATGACTGTCAACCATAATAGTTTTGGAAGACTAGCATTTGGGCAGTTGATGCACCCAAAAGTAAAGATCCAAGTTCGAATATAAAGGAAAAGCCATTAATAAGTGCCTTTGCTGCACTTCCCACTTTTCGCGTAAACCATAACTCTCATGTCACACACGAAATCACTCCCAAGACATTTAAAATCACAATATCTCGTCATGTCTAAGTTCATTCAAGAGACAAGCCAATCTTATTTCAATCGTTTCAAAGATGACTAAGATGCTCCTAAGTATATCCTCAAGTTCTCGTCTAGTGTCTTCTGACATCTAGAAGAATTATTATACTTTAACCAGTGGCCTTCCATTATCTTCCTTTCACATAATAACCTCTAGTTTGTTTGAATTCTTTTACCAAAACTAAATACTTCTGTCGTCAACAGAATTCAAAATACATTTCCAACTTTAAAAAAAAGTACAATCCACCGCTGAAGAAATTGTTTATATGTTCCATTGTCAATTCAGGGAGATGAAACCAAGTTCTTTCTTCTAATTTAGATGTCAGCCTCTAGAGACAAAAACTTCTCAATATTTGAATAAAGATCAACTTCAAGTGCACATCTACTTCACTTCACTTGCAACATTTATACTCTCCACCAATTGCTTAATTTCAGCCTTCACCATCAACCCCATGCCCTACCTGTTTCCTCATCAAGCCAGTCACATGTGCCCTCGCTGCTCTTCTCCTTGTAGGAATAGAGCAGATGGTGAGAAAATAAAAAAGGATATGCTAAAGCATATCTAACTCAAAGTAAGTGGATCATCCACTCCCTTTAAGCAATATCCATAACAAATGGATCTAACCTAAGAAACAGTCTTCCTCATCTAGTGCATCGCCACTTCGTTGCGATTACCACATCCTCTCCTTCCCTTTGCTTCCATTAACATCTCCACCCGTCCGCACACTAGAACCACTTCCTCCGGCCAGCTGCTGCTGTTAATCACCTCTAGGGGCCACTCAACAGCAGCGGATCACTTCTAGGATGGGAATTGATGGGTGCCATTGACACTCCCATACCATGTGGTATTGTGCCAACATAGTATGTGCCGACATGCACTCCCTATGCTGATTGACAAGGCAATCCAAGCGATAAAATGTCAATGATTTCATGAAATCTTTGTTGTCTACTTAGAAAATCTACACAAAAAAGCCAAACATACAAATACCTCTTTAGGTGAGACACTAATGCTTATCTTGGAAATATTGCGAAACCACTAACAATCTAGTTTGCTTGAAGTTTGCTACAAGTTAAACCATGTAGATTAAACCATATAGATCAAAAACCTGTTTGTTCACAAATGTAATAATAAAAGCAATTATAGAGCTTGTTATAAATTTAAGTGTAAATAAAGACTTGTACATTTTGGTGTTACACAAGACATAGCAGATTGTGATGTGTTTTCTGAACCAGCATGGCACCAATACCAAGAAGCCACCAACATACCCCAAAGGGCAGCACTTAAAATCTTGTTACCCCATATCCCAATGAACTGGAATTGGCTATATGAGAAATTTTCACCCTTAGGATGAGATTAGTAATTTTTCATTATTTTTGTCTAGTGTGTTTAACAGATCCATCTAAGCATTACCATCTTGATTGAACAAACTTACAAGCTACTCCCTAACTTTTGAACATTCTGAAGGATAAACTATTGTTGCCTTGTAAATGTCATATAAAAGCATTATTTATATCTAAGGGGTGCTTGATAAGATTAGGAACCAGTCAAGATGACAATAATATGATTTTGGACACATTAAGTAGAAAAGATTAGAGAGAGCAAATAAAGAATAAGATTCAAGAAGAAAGAGTGAACACAGAGAGATAGAAGGATAAAGAAGCCACACCTAGACAAAGAAGTTCTCCTCATTATTAAATCCATCAAACATACATGTTCTCAGCCCCCTCATAGCCTTTTATAGAACTCTATAGAACTAATCTAGAAAATGCAATCTGCAGAATAACATAACCTTAAATAAGTTTGGTACTTGAGTACGCCAATGTGAAAACCTATTTTAGACTTCATCCACTTCATTAACTTATTTACATCGAAAATTTTAATTATCTACATATGATGCCGACTTTCTTTCAAAGACCTAAGGCAATTAAGCCAATCACTCTAGCCATCTCTTGAACACAAGTTCTTAACTTCTGCTGTCACAAAAAGTCTTACAAATACTTATTCTAACACCTTTTAGATTGCAATTTTCTTCGACTATTTGATAAGAACTAGATTTCAATTTTTTGGGGATGTATTTTTTACATAAAATTAAATTTGTCTTAGATTGTCCTAAAATCTAAGAGATTTGATTGCTAGTTTGTTTTTCAATAAGTTTTGTTAGGATTTGATCATCTTTAAGTTAAAAGAGTCCTAGTTTAGTTATAGATTAGATTAGAAAAGATTTTAATAAATTTAGGTTGTGATTAGATGTAATTTCCTCATCTCTATATATAGAGGTGATGAGGAATTCCGAAAAAAAACATAGAAAATTGTGAAAATTTGAAAATATTATTGGGATTCCAGGATTATCTCTCCCCCTATTCTTCATCTTTCCCTTCTCCTTCCTCCACCATTTTGTAGTGAATTTCAAGCTTTCTCTATCCACCATAATTTAGATGGCTTTCTTTCTGTCCCACAAGCCAAGTGGATTAATCTTTTTTCTCGCACAACTAGTAGGTTTGATCTTCTTTTCCCTAATGACTTAGTAAGTTATTTTCTATCTTTCTAACCATGTATTGAAAGCATAATCGGAGGCATAAATAGAGATGGCACTATCTTTTCTCCTTAGGCATGGATCTACGTACTTCCTTATCTTTCCTCATATTTGCATGTTTTCTCATCCTCTAAGAATTTATTGTCATTTTAAGCATCAATTGAAATCACAACAATACATCTGTTTAATTGAACATATTAGCAAGGTTCCCAGTTTTGGCCGATCCCGGCCGAAATGGGTCAGATTCAACTCAGGGAACAACCCCCTCACATTGATGCATAATCCTGTACACATTGATGATAATAATAGTGAACAAAGTGGAAAGAATGATGAGAGACAGATGAGGTGGGCAATGAAAGAGAGCAAAAATATACATAAAGAAGAGAAAGAGATGAAAAGAAGTAATGGTGATAATTTTCAAAGATCTCGATCAGTTCATATATAAAGAGAAAGAGAATATGGAGGCAGCAATTCTACCATTAGGACTCCTGATGTTACAGCAGAGTCTAAAAATATTAGACCAATGAATACATTTCAGAAAAAAAAAGAGTTGTACATAGACTTTTATCAAGATAGCTCTCAAAAGAGTTAAAATACAAAGAAACACATTAGTAGGGCTATCTCTAAATTTTTATTTTACAATCATATTTCTTTCAATGTAGCTAATAGTTTTTATTATCACACTACGGTGAATGTTATACAATCAATCGGTCTAGTGTTCCGTTTCTTAGTTCAAATAATATTGCTACTAAATATCTTGACTCAGAGATAGACGAGCTTCGTATTTATATCAAGACATTTAAATGGTATTGAGATGCATTTGATTATACACTAATGTGTGATGAGTGAAGTACACTAAATTAAAAAAATATAATTAATTTCTTAGTGTACTCAGGCATGGAAACAATATTTCTAAAGTTTGTGGATGCTACTATTTATTTAGAAAATGCAGATTATATTTGTTAATTGTTGAACAAGGTGGTACAAAAAATAAGTGAAAAAAGAGTAGTCTAAGTGGTTACTGATAATTGAGCTAATTATAAAGCTATTGGAAATTTACTTATGATAAAAAAAACCTCATTTATATTAGACGTCATCTGCTGCATATTATATTAATCTAATGTTAGGATATTACAAAAGAGTCTGAAATTGACATAGTCATAGATGAACAAAGATTGACAATGTTTATATATAATCATGATTGGGTTCTTAATTTACTTAAACGGATGATTGGTGGTAGGGATATCATCATATTCGACGTCATTAGATTTACCACTCATTTTTTAGCCTTGAAGAGCATCATGCGTTACAAGAACGATATTATGCAAATGTTTACGTCATACGAGCAGTCTATAAAAATTAAGAATATGAAAACTTTAGGTAAAACTTTGAAGAACATAGTTCTTGAAAATATATTTTTGGATTTATAATTGCCACTGAAATATTTAAGCCTCTTGTCAAAGTATTGCAATTTGTAGACAGTGATGACAAATCTTAGATGAGTTTATTATATGAAGCAATAGATATAGCAAAAAAAATTAATCAAAAAAATATGACCCAAAATTATAGAAAGTGGTGGAAGATAATTGATTCTAAATAGAACAGACAACTATATAAATATATACACGCCGCTGGTAGGCATACTTTTAAAATTTAATTTACTTTTATTTATGAATATTTAAAAATTTAAATGCTTACAAATTTTAAATTTCTATAGGGTATTTTCTTAATTCAATATTTTAATTTTTTATAAATGTCAATAATGATAGTGAAGTCTTGTTCAGAGTTAGGAAGGTAATCAGCAGGTTTAAGCCCGATATACATTAACAAATCATTTGCGATAATAAAGTGAGTTATATTTAATTAAATAATTTTATTATTATTTGTTTTAAGTTTTAACTTTTAATATAATTAGTATGCAATAATATATTTCTAATTTCAGATAAAGAGATATAGATTGAGAGCCGAGCAATTCAGTACTGCTAAAGTTTATGCAACTATATCTCATAACACTTTAACTAAATGGTGGTCTATCTATAGATATGAGAAGGCACCAAATTTGACACCAATAACAAAAAAGATTTTAAGTCAAACTGTGTCTTCATCTTAGTGTGAAAAAATGGAACTACTTTTTCTTAATCCACACTAAAACACGCAATCGATTAACAATAAAAAGATTAGAGAAGTTAGTTTTTTATCATTATAATATAAAATTAAGAGAGAAATTTAAAAAGAAAGACAAAAAATGAATAACTAGTTGATTTAAATAATATTTTTGATCAAGAAGACCCCTTAACTCCATAGATCAGAGAAATAAAGGTCAAATTATTAAATGACAAAGATAAACTATGATAAGATAAGATATTGTTAGGAGACCACAACGAGAACAGAGACTAGTACGAGCCATTCAACAATGAGAGATAATATACCTACCAGTATAAATCATAATCCTAGTGATACACCTGGTAGTGAGATCATCTCATCTACATTTGTTGAAGAAAGTTAAAGAGGCATAAAGATTGAAGACAAAAAAACTGAGAATGTATACACCTATCAGTAATGTCGTCATAAGAATGTTGCTTCTTGTGATTATGGTGCATCGAGTATTTATTTTTTGAAGCCATTACAAGATCCATATGCTAGTTATTATCCTCAGTATTCTCAATATTCTTAGACACAATATCTATATGTTGGTTATTATCCTTCTCAGGCACAAGTTACACAAGATCCATACAATATAATGAGGATGAAGACCGTAGGCATTAGGTCCATGCATCATTATTTACAAACTTATGATGATCATGAGGATGAAGACCGTATAAATTTACGAGCCAACTCGGTATTTATTAAAGTTTTGAATTTTGAGTAATTTATTACAAATTTTAAGTTTTAAGGCTTCATATGTGAGTAATTTTTATTTTTTTATTTTCCTATCATTTTTTCTAAATTTTTAAAAGAATTTCTATATTTTTAAATAATATTTAGAATTTTACATAATTAAAAAATAGTCCAATCTGATACTAATGACAAATACATATCATTTTTCGGACGACCGATACCGATTTAGAATCTGATACTGGAAACCTTGCATATTAATATATTACACTAAACTCCGACCCTAAGTGAAACTTTATATAGGCATAAAATTTACTCTGACTCATTCATTTCTCCTTACAGTGGTAATTGCTCTACTATTCATATGAACAAAAATGCATCAATTTGCACACTATTCCATCCTTTCTTTTCTAGCGTGACCATATTCCTTTCACAAAAATCCTATCATAAGCATCTCTCCAATTTAATAAAAGCCAAGAACAAATAACTCCTTGGAAAATCTTACTCTAAATGTCCGGGCAAGAAAATACGGTTGACTTAATGTGCATAACTTCAGCTACACGAACTTCATATTGGTTGGTGGCAAATGGATCGACTCAAAGCATTGATGATATTTCCTTCTACTAGTATCAAGCTTTCTAATAAATTATTACAGGATGCACAAATAATAATTCTAGCATAAATAAATAATAATTCTAATAGTGTGAAAGGAACAGCTGAGGTTATATTAATCACATCCAAAGAGATTTTGTAGAATTCACAACATTTATTCCCACCAATAATTATGATTTAATATCAATTCTTAATTTCTTTGAAAACTTCACTTTCTTCATTTAGTGTTGTAAGGGTTCTCTTTAACTATAAAATAAGTCTAGGTTATGTGTAGTCATGACTGCATAACTCAAGATCACATGTGTACAACTCAGTAACACACATAGACACAGGTTAGAAAATGGGAAATAGTGTGTTCTACTCCTAGCATCAGGTATCCATTATCCAAACCAAAGCACCAATTAGTATGAAAAAAGATGGAATGAAGAAAAATCAATTTCTTAAATAAACTAATGATCAGTACTTCTCTATCCCTATTCAAAATAACCTAGCCACTCTAAATGATATATAACCACCATAAATCCCATGAAAATTGAGAAGAACAATTTTAAGCATATTATATCATGAAAAATTATTAGATTTCTTAAGAATAAAACAAAAAAACAAAAACGAATAGAAGGCAGCGGAACCCTAAAGATGAAAACTTTGTCGGTATGTTAAGATATTACACATGAAGGTCCGAAATTAACACAACAATCTCATTTTGAAAAGAGAAATAAATAAAACAGATATCTGATGCTCTAAATAAATATTAGAGAAATTGGTGAATAAGAATAATCAAGTCGTTTCGAGTACACCTATCTTCCTAAAGTTCTATTTTGTAAGAGTGTAAAAGGAAAGCAATTAATCCTAGTAGATATCATCAGAGAGTAAAAGCTAGTTTTTCTAAAGTCCACACCTTTTAAGCAATAAGTTCATTCAAACTAGCAAGAATTGTAAACTAAAAGCAAAAGATATCAGCACCTAAATTACAAGATTTTGAAATAAGAACCTCTAATCAAGTCCCTAAGGACTTGAGCTCCCCTAAAGTAGATTTGATCTGGTCTTCCAGCAGCTCTATCCGCTTCAAGTAGACCTCCAACTCCAGAATTTGCTGCTTTTTCCACTTCTCATTGACGGTTGCTACTGAGGCGTTCATTGAATTGCTATCAAGATTCAATGGTAGAGGAGACATCGTCAATGCCCCACCAAGAAGCCCGGTACCAAGAGGCCCTCCAATTGCTGAGTTGATTAGCTCCTTAAACAGCGGTGAGAGGCAATTCTTTACCGTCTCCTCAACGATTCCAGAGTTCATGGCAGACGGAAGTGAAGTTGCACGAGTTGTTGCTGGGATAGAATTCTCCACTGTTATGGTCACAGGCACAGCTGTTCCTCCTCCTCCTGCAGGTGCTGCCGTCTCTATTGCCACCGCTGCCACCGACTCTTCTACCGCCCTCCTCCTAATACGCCGCCTTGACCTCGACACCCGACCATCTCCATCATTCCCAACCGTAACATCAGGGGCATCAGCACTGTTCGGGGTGTTGAAATCGTCATCGTCGCTTTCACGAGCCCTCTTGATACTAGGGCTCCAGATATTGCGCGCAATCTCGAAAATTGCCTGTTCATGGGGGCTCCTAAAGGCAAAGTCTTTCCCTGCAGTGCGAATCCGATTCACGCAGTTCCGGTACTTCTTCTTGAGACGACGAAGCTTCTCGATGAGCTGGTTCTTGCTGAACTCGAGCTGTAGCTGCTTCTTCATGTCCTCGTAGAACGGGCCGGTGTCGTACTGGTGGGAAGCGAAGGCGGTGCCTCGCCTCGTCGTGAACTCCAAGAAGCCTCGAAGAATGATGAGCTCGTCCTCGTCGGTCCATAGCCGTTGGAAGAGACGGCGGGACTCATCGTACGCCGCGGCCGCTGCGGCGGCGGAGGTAGGAGCGACCGAGGCGATGGGGACGGGGACCACGGTGATCGCGCCGTTTTGAGGGGGATCGGAGGGAGGTTCAGGGCTAGGGTTCGGGGCTGTGCTAGGGTTAGGGTCAGGAGTAGCATTAGGGTTTAGGGTTGGATCGGAGGAAGACGAGGTTGGAGGAGCGATAGAATCGCTGGAATTCTCCTCAGCCTTTGGAGCCGGCGGAGGTGGCGCCGCCGCAGGAAGGTCGCCGGTGGTCTCGTCGTCATCCTCATCTTCCTCGTCCTCGGTGTCGTCGCCGTCGGTGTCGTCGTCGTCGTCCTCGAAGACGGCACGCTCCTCTTCTTCGGCGGTAGGCATCTCCCCTGTACTCTTGAACAGGATTTGGGGAAGAATTGGGTTTAGATCTTGGGTTGGATTAAATTAGGGTTAGGGTTAGATCATGGCTATTGGACAGGACTCGGTCGGAGTGATGTTTTTCAATTTCAGCTGCTCGATGGGGAATAGACGATTGTGATGTCAACATGAATATCGAAGAAAGATATGCATATACGCCCTCCCAAAGCGATTAATTTCATATCACCTCTCTGAAAAATATTAAATTGGGTCTTTTAGCGCGCACACTCTTCAAAAACAAACCTCATATTTCGTATTTGCTTGTATACATGATATTTATGCATATACCCTTTAAAATACACGACTTTACAAAAATACCTTTTAAATCTCTTATATTTTGTATTGATATCCTTTGGAGTTAACTAACTTTAAATTTTAAATTTGACAATTTAGACAAAAAAACATAAAACTATCCCTATTCTAGGTTTTATAATTTTTTCTTAATTAATGTTATCTTTAATTTTTTATCAAATTATTGAAGTAATCAAATGGGTATCTATGTAAATAATATATGTTTTAAGCTTGATTTAGGTTTAAAACAAGCTTAAAATAAGGCCTAATTTAAAAATATAAACTAATAGAGATATTCATATAATTAGAAAAGATATGATAAGATCAAAATTTAGAAATAAACTCTATAAGATCATAGTACATAACAATCCATTTAAGTAAATTTTAGATTATAACATAATGTTATAATTATATATATAAATTATTATTATTGTTATTATTATTATTATTATTTTGAGCCTTATTGAGCCTATTTGGTGGAGCCAACTCGTGATCAAGCTTGGCTTGAAATTATTTTCAAGTTGAGATTGATTGAGCCTTATCAAGTCGAGCTTAAGTCGACTTTGTTATTTTGACAGCTTTAGAAATCGAGCTTAAGTCTAGTATAATTATGTCATTCAAAGTCGGCATAAATAATTAAAATATTGAGAAATGCATTGATTATATTATCATCAGATATACATATATATCAAGTGGTCGTCATTCATCATACAATACATTTAAAATTGTTATAGTTGTCATGCACAATATATTATTATATATATTTGAGGAAGTTATGGTATAATTGTATCACACGAGATATATGTATTATTGATAATATATTTGCATACTCATATTATATATATGAGCTTATTTCTAATTTATATTATTATATACATGATTTACTCTCTATTTGACATTACTAATTTGGGATAAAGTTTATACCGAAGCCTTAGCTCATGACTATTCATTTATGTAGGAATTGATGAGTTAGAAGTGAGATAGAACATATAGGAGAATTTATGTAGGAATTGATGAGTTGTATTAGTACTATATATTTGTATCCCACACAATATTAGAATTTATATAATATGAGATATTGCACATGTTGGATTGTATTTTTATTTGTGTGTTAGTCATAAATTTGATGATTTGTTGTGACTTGTGTGCTATATTGTGCAGTGGTCTAATATAATTATTGTTGATTTGGATAATTATATGCTAATATATTTATTTAGATCATAATTTATCTTTGTGTTGAATTAGCTTAAGTACAAATTTGGTTGTCTAACAAGTATAGATTTATTGACCTAAAAATATTTTGGAAATCTAACAAACCTTTATAGAGGGCAACCTAATTTTATATGGGGCATTAAATGATTACGTAGGAACCCACACAAATAAAGTAACACCGCAAGTAAATTCTACCAAAATTCTCTAAGCCTAAACTTATATATATAAGACACTCAACTTTATACAGTAAAATCTAATATTAAATCCAGATATAAAACTATACCTAAAAAATAAAAACATATGAGCAGTCTTTTGGACAGACTTTCTTTTACAATTTTATTTCATTTTCTTTTCTTTTCTTTTCTTCCTTCTTTTTCTTTTATTTCCTTTTTTACATGGCCTATTGCTCACCTTAAAAGACCAAAAATCTAACATAATCTAAAACCAAATGACCAAAACTCATTTCCTGACTTTTTGAAGATCAGGCAATGGCTAAGTAAATCTTGCAATTATCTCCTTTACCATCAGCCTATACGCTTCATGAGTTAGATGAATTCCACCTCAGCTTATATATCTTGACGGATTAGTGCACAATAGAGTTCCTGATAAGCCGCAAAGCTTGTTATTATTGAAGTTATATTGACTGCAAGCACTATAGCATGCTTTGGTCAAGGTATCATTATCAAACCCTGAAAAGGAAGTATAAATTTGCTTATGCTAGTTATATAAGTACTTGTACAACCATGACATATATCTATCATTTAAATAAGTTTCATGAACATACCTAGATACATGAAAGAGCTGAAGTAGTCTGCATACAGAATGGCAGCATGAGGATATGAAATACATAGAGTTTGTATGACCTATACTATCTTTGTATTATGAAAGAGGGACAAAACATTTAAGCCTGCAATGCAGTTATTCTTATCATAAACAGATGGATCCGAGGAGTAGGTCGCCAATGTTAGATAGCTAGGCATGCATCCAATGAGGAAATTTCCAAGAATGATGAGTTTAGTAGCACCCATGTCAAGTAATTCCTATGATCATACAAATCAAAAGTGTTGCTGATTAGAAAAATTTACTTTTTAGAATGTATAGATAAGAATAATCTAAAATGAAACAAAGAGATATTACCCTTGCAACATTTGTTATCTTCTCCACAATAAGTGAGATTATTTTTTACACATCTTGAATAGTTTGTTATGTGAAGAACGCGTAATTGTAGTCACTACCGTCTATCTCTTCGACGAAGAAAGAGTGCATGCTTGATATTTTCGGCACAATAATAGTAATATTTGAAGTAGATCATAAGCATATATGTCATTCATTATGCAGTATCTAAGTAAAGAAGGCACAAAGTTAATTAGATTTTGCAGCTAGCTAACTAGCCTTTGTCTGATGAGCATACGGTCTTGAGATGGTGCTTGAACCATCCAAGTTGAACACCCAAGGAATTGTCAGTGAAAGGTGGCAATGTGCTCCCCTGTGTGAAGAAGGATTGGTCAAGTGCAATAGCTCTAGCAACAGCAAAGTTGACACCATTGTTGAAATTGACATTCCTATCCAAGTAAGGATTGAGAAAAGAAAGCCCAAGCTCCTTAGCTATAAAAAAATAATAGGTTAAAAGCTTTCAATGTTCGTGTTAAAAGATATGAATTTAGTAAACCATAATATCATACCAATAAAGTTGATCATAAGAAGGCCATCGGAGCAGCGGCCAGTTGGGTACTCAAAAGTAGTCTCACCGTAGGAAAGCTGAGAGATTCCTTTAAAGGAACCATTAGCAACTCCCTCCCTCGAAAGATTTCCAGTATTTGCAATGGAATCTATGAAACTGTAGATCGTGTTGACGCAACTATAACCATCACCAGCTTCCAGAAATCTCTAGTGAGGCCACGGAAAGTGGCACAGAGAAGTAGACTAGAAGAGGAGGAAGACGAGGAGAGCAAGAAGAAAAGCCTTGGAGGACACCATGCTCTCAGTGAGATAGAATGGAAGGAGATGGATTTTTTTTTCTTTTTTTGCTAATTAGGTTGCCTTGCTTATATAATGGCGAATTAATTGATATCCTAGTATGATTTCGGATCGAGTCATTAGTATCCTACTCGTTATCTATGCAATATTATAGTTTATTTTTTAGAAGGTTTCATGCATTACTACGTTACTGTGTTCACTATAGCAGTGTTATAAATTAATCTAGAGAGCAAATCATTCTCAAAATCACTATAAATGATAAGCCCATATACTACTTAGTTACATTTTACAGAATTGGCATTAAATTTGCTTACAATATTACATGTAATTTGCAAAAGAGAAAAAAGAAATGTGTATCTAGTTGCATTTTGTATTTGAGATATCATGTTTAGTTTTAGTTTTTCTTTGTATATCAGTGTTAGCCTCATAGTGGAAAATTTGTCTGTTCTATTCTTTCCCTATAAGCCACCAAGTAATTTTTTTTAAGAAAGAGAGATATTTATTAACTTTCATGGTTACAAAAAGCTTCATTAGAGTCGGAAGCCAAAAACTGTAGAAGATCAGAAGGAAAAGACTCAAACCATGTACAACTATAATCTACGGTTATACCTCAGTTTGCAAGCATTCAACAACCCGATTGGGCTCTATAAGGATATAAATAACTTTACAATTTAAAAAATTGCTAGTTAGAATTTTTATATTGTCAATAAGAACCTGAATGATCCAAGGAGTCTTTGACCCTTGCTAAGCAGTCCACCAACATGAGCAAATTAGTTTCAACGATAATGTTGGGAATGTTTTTGTTCTAGATGAAGATGAGAGCCTCATGCACAGCCACTGCTTCCACTGTTAGTACCGAGGTAAAGAAGCCACATCTTGACCTTGCATAGATAGGAGTACAATTAGGCTGTCGAACTATAAAGCCAGCCCCTCCAATTTCCTCTTTACTGATGAAGGAGCTATTAGTGTTTACTTTAAGCCACCCAAGAGGAGGTGGGTCCCACCGGATAAGAATTTCAGTGTTGGTTTTGTGGGTTAGACAAATCTATGATCAAAATATTTATTTGTTAAGGTTAAGATTCGACGGTTAACCTAGTCAAAGTCATCTCTTTCATTAGAGAAGGAGACATTGTTGCGATATTTTTATATTTGCCATAATGCCACAATGATAAGAGCCTTTAGCCAGGCCTTGGGCTTGGTATGCAGCCCCTCCCCCTCCTTGAGCTAGAGTCCCTCAGCCCACTGATCCCAAAAAAATGGAAGCAAATTGGTGTGTTGCCTCATAAAAATCTAAAATGGTCATAACAACCTGATATTGGAAGAAGAGGTGGGTTGAGGTCTCAGTTTCAAGTGAGCAAACGGGGCAAGTAGTGTCAGAGCCAAGCCCTAAATTGGCTAGGTGGACCTTGGTGAGGAGTTTATCCCAGCAGAGCTTTTAAAGAAAGAGTTTTATTTTAAAGGGAACCAAAATAGCCCATAAAATTTTCCAACCGTCCTAGTTGGACTACAACCCAAATGGGCTCGGGTTCCAAAGAAAGTGGTACACAGATTTAGAGGAGACCTGGCCAGACAGGTGTAATCTCCAAACCCAAAGGTCTGAGCAGCTCCTTATGGGTAGAGGAATATCGTTATGTATTGATCGAGAATTGGGCCAAAAATACTAGAAACCATCTTAAAGTTTCAAGAGCCATTATCTATGAGGTCAACAACCTTAGTGATGGAAGGTCTGCAACTAATATTGACAAATGTAGGCTAGAAATCCAGAGGAGTGGGCATGGATCCTTCCACACATCTGAATTCCTATCATTACGAATGTTCTTAATAAGACACTCTTTTGAAACTGAAAAGACTAGCCTCCACATCCAAGAGCAGTTTTTAGGCTTTTTCTTATCTCACGGGTGGGGGGTCTCATATCTAGCCCCAAATACTTGAGCTAAGGTCCCACCTTTCCTATTAAGGATTTTATTAATGTTCTTGGCCATAAGAGCCACTCGCATAGAATGAATGTCATGGATGGCCAAGCCTCTATCAACTTTGCTCTTAGTGATTGTATCCAAAGCCACTAAATGTAGACCCTTGGCTTACCCCTACTTGTCCCATAAAAATCTACAAAAGATCTTAGCGATTTGATTAAAAAATACGAGAGGGGTCCAAGTGGATGATAAAAGGTGTACGAGCATAGAATTGAGGATATAGTTAATCAAGGTAACATGTCCAACCTTAGTGAGAGAAGTTCTCTTCCATCTTGAAAGCTTAAGGTTATTTTTAGACATAAAATTCTCGTGGTCTTTGATATAGAGTTTCTTGGGAGATATTTTAGAGCCCAAAGCTAAAAAAAAAATTTACCCTCGTGCATGTGAAGGTTACTCAAGATACAGTTATGCATGCTAGTAAGATTTTTATCCAAAAAGAATACTTTAAACTTAGTCTTATTAAGACAGAGGTTAGTTAGTCTTATAGAGATACAAGAGTATTGCAAGCTTGGAGACTTGCCACAAGGACAAACGCGAGGTAATATCCCATGCCATCCTTAAGTTGGAGATAATATGAAATTTCCTCTAACGATATAAGAAATGCAAAATATAAACTTCTCTTATCTCTATTTCATGATAAAATATTTTTTCCTAAATCTAAGTTCGTGATTACTTAGATTTATTTAATGAATGATTTTAATAACAATCCTAATATTTACTAAGTTTTTAGTGACAATTAGATAAAAATATATTTAAAGAAACACAGTTGAGTTAATTTTAATGTGTGATTGCACGAGGATGGCAATTCAAAGATAATTAAAGAAAAATTTGGGCTTAAGATAATTATAAGCTCACAACATGCTATTTGTTGAGGTTAGGATAATTAATAAGATGAATATTTTAGTATTTTTTTTACATAATTATTAAAAAAAATTCAAATATCATTATTACTATTTAATTCAAATTCTTGCTTCTTTCTACTGTTCAATATTCTTGTTTACCATATTCTTTGTACTGCTAATTTTTTTAACCCATATAATTATTTATTTCTCTTAACTATTCTGGATTTAAATAGATTAACCCCATATTTAATCCGAACTTGATCCAGATACGACCAGTCAACTCCGTCCGACAAAAACGTCAAACAAAAGCGTCAAACAAAAGCGTTTAATAATGGAGTTAGATAAACTAATCCATATATTATTTTAAAGTAGGCTTATCTGCTTATAAGTAGTAAAGACAAAAGAGGATTTGTTTAATATAATTATATTAGTACGACAAAATACCTATTTTTAATTTTATAGTAAAAAAGAAAAAAAACGAGTCACTTGACGCTCCACGTCCACGGACACGACTACGATCTTATATTGCTCACTACGTTTGAAATTTTCAAATGCCTTACAGTCAATCAGGAGCTGAAGAGTGAAGTGATTGTACAAAATTCCTACAGCCGAATTACGAACGATCCATTCTACTGTGTGACGTAAGCAAAGAAACCGTCTTCCCCCACGTTTCTCGCAGGTAAACCCTAGGCCCAGCGTATCTTCCTCCATGGCTAATCCAATCTCGTCGGAACTCTAGGCTCCACCCCTCTCCCTTCTATGGACGACCACCACATCGTACCCGCCGAGAACGGCGGCAACGGATACGTCAACGGCGCCGCCGCCGCTGACTCCTTGAAGCCTCCTCCCCCCATCACGGCCGCTGAGCTCGCCTCCGAGTTCTCCCACCACGATCCCGCGGTCGCCCGCCTCAACAACGGCAGCTTCGGGTGCTGTCCCTCCTCCGTCCTCTCCGCCCAGTCGTCCTACCGCCGCCTCTTCCTGTCTCACCCCGAGGCCTTCTTCTTCCGCC
Source organism: Typha latifolia (assembly GCF_019914945.1). Taxonomy (NCBI): domain Eukaryota; kingdom Viridiplantae; phylum Streptophyta; class Magnoliopsida; order Poales; family Typhaceae; genus Typha; species Typha latifolia. Next base: position 4,830,156 of record NC_133091.1, read on the forward strand.
ACCTCCAGCCCTCTCTCTTACGCTCCCGTGCCGCAGTTAAATCCCTCATCGGCGCCCGAGATCTCTCCTCCGTCTCCCTCGTCGACAACGCCACCACCGCCGCAGCCGTCGTCCTTCGCCACGTGTCCTGGTCCCTCCTCTCCGGCCCCTCCCTCCCCGGTGATGCCGTCCTCGTCCTCCACTACGCCTACAGCGCCGTCAAGAAGTCCATCCTCGCCTACGCCGCCCGGGCTGGAGCCGCCGTCATCGAGGTCCCCCTTCACTTTCCCGTCTCGTCCGAACACGAGATCATCCAACAGTTCCGCCGATCGTTATCTCTCGCCAGATCCGACGGCCGTAGGGTTCGCCTCGCGGTGATCGATCATATAACCTCGATGCCGTGCGTCGTGATTCCCGTCAAGGAACTGATTAAGATCTGCCGCGAGGAGGGCGTCGACCAGGTGTTCGTCGATGGGGCCCATGCCATTGGCAATGTTGAGGTTGATGTCGAAGACATAGGCGCGGACTTCTACACCAGTAACCTCCACAAGTGGTTCTTTTGTCCACCGGCAGTTGCTTTCTTGCATTGCCGGAACCCAGACTTAGTGGATCTGCATCACCCAGTGGTCACGAACGAATATGGGAACGGCCTCCCGGCAGAGAGTGGGTGGGTTGGGACGCGTGATTACAGCGCGCAACTCATCATCCCTGACGCGGTGGCATTCGTTAATAGGTTCAAAGGGGGGATTGAGGGGATCAGAAAGAGGAATCATGAGAAAGTGGTGGAAATGGGGAAGATGCTTGCTCAGGCATGGGGAACGTTTCTTGGGTCGCCGCCCGAGATGTGCGGGAGTATGGTCATGGTTGGGTTGCCTGTGAGTTTGGGGATTTTTAGTGATGGAGATGCAACTAGGTTGAGGAATCTATTGAGAGATGAGTTTAGAATTGAAGCCCCTATGTATTATAATTCAAGGAAGGATTCAAGAAAGAGTTGTGAGTCTGTAGATGAAGAAAATAACTTCTCTGTGACGGGGTATGTGAGGATTTCTCACCAGGTGTATAATGTGGAAGATGACTATCGTAGGCTTAGAGATGCAATTTTGAAGCTTGTTCGGGATGGTTTCAATTGTGCAATGCTTCAGTCCATTTGAAAAGGTACATGATGGAATTACTGATATTTTAGTTGTTCTGTAGTCTGACATGCATAGATTACATATGTGGTGTCTTCTTTCAGTAGTTTTGATTACCTTTGATAATGCCTTTGTTCTGCATCTGTGGACCTTTTCTGCATGTGCAAGTCAACCATGTTATAGTTACTCATTTGCTTGTCTGTAATATTCCAGGCAACCTAAGTTAGGGAAGTTAAGATAATGAGAATCTAAGATATACTATAAATAGTGATAATATTTTAATGGTATATGGGCTTTGTTAAAAAAATATTAATATAGTATTCTTTACCAGAGTAGCATTTCTGAGGTTTCTTGAAGAAATAAGCAGCTTGCTTATCGGCTTATTGTTCTCTTTCTCATGAAGTGTGTTCTAAATCTGATAAAGCGACATGCTTTACAATTTTTCTAGTTCATCTCTTTGTGTGACATAATCAATTAAAAGTGTGTGCGTTAATTGCTTGTAGAACATGTTACATGTGTATTGAAGGTGCACAATGGTACTTTTATATAATTAGCATCAACTGAGCTTATACTTGGAGCCACATATTTGATATTGCTTTTGGATCCTTCTTTGCTGAAGCATTATGAGAAGCAAATGAATGGGATTGCTCTAGATCGGAATGTTAAGTGAGAAAGCTGGAAGATTGTATTTGTGCCATTGTTACTGTTGAGGGAAGTGAAATATACGGAAAGACAAATTGTTTTGTGTTCTTTGACTAAAACTGCTTGATCTGGTAAGGAGATCTACCTTTATTTTTTTCGTGTTAAGGGACTACTCATGGTTAGGCCTAAATTTGTTACCCATATGCATTTCTTTTGGTGGTCTCTTCTTAGTGTTTGCCCTTACTTCAGGTATACTAGTATAGAATGCCTCTAGTCTAGACAGTCTATCATAATTCTCATCTCAGGACTCTACTAAATTCAATTGATCTGTTTCATCCATATAGGGGTATATGGTATCCTTTTGAAGTTTCAGCCTAAAAAAAAGAAATGCTCTCTTTTGATTTAACCATTATGGGGCTATTTTTCTGGGTTTGGTTGAAATACTGGATTTTGGGTTACATGACTTCCTTTTTTCATAAGACTCATCCGACTTTACTGAAAACATTATTTCGTTTTCAACCCAGAACCATCATGATCTCTGGTATCTTTTTTTCTTTTTTATGTTTTGAAGCTAAAAACGAACTTGGTAACCCAAAAGCATATCATATGGTCATGTTAAATCTTCCAGAGTCAGTATGATCGTAGGTAGCTTAGTTCAAGTTTCTTCTTTTACACACAACTTCACTTTGTCTTGCTTATTACAATTCCTATATTTTGTTCTTTTGTTAGAATACCCTCATTCCTGTATGTTGCTTTGCATTTGTATGTATTATGTATTGTGCTTGAACTGTTTACTACATTCTCTATTGTATAATTAAATTAAAAATCAGAACATGGAACTGTACAGCACCTGAGGCAACATAAACAGTTGCCTTATACTATACAAGTTACATGATATTTATCAATATAAGATTCATTTGGTCTTAATATAATATTGTGGCCCAGTCCTTAATGATAGAATGGGTAAAATGTGTATCCTTCTGTTTGTAAATCTTTAATTCCTTTGGTCAAACTGTAAGACATACTCTAGTCCCTCTAAATACCACCTATACTCATCCTTAACTGTTGTTTTTGTTCCAGTTGGAAGCTTTCCTTGGCATCATGGTTTATGCTGCCCCCTCACTTAGACTGATGTTGCTGTTAATGAAATCAGATGCATGTGATATACTGTCTGGAGGATCATCCGTCCAGAGGGGGCAGGCCTGTTCTTTGGCTTTCTTTGCTCTTTGCTTACACTGATCAATTTCCTCACTGGAGAATCAGCCGTCTTGCTCTTTGGCCCCTTCACTCAGCTACAATTAGACTATAGTCTTCATGTCAGTTGTTTTATTGTTGTTGTACATTGAAACACCAACCTACTTAGTTTATGACATCAACATGAAGCATGTGCATCAGTAGCTGAACTAATTGGATATTCTACTGATGGTTTTAACAAGAAGTACCTTTAGGTATGTGCTTCGCAAACCTGAAGTTTTTAAAGTTTTAGTACTGGTGGAGAAAGCCCAAAGTTTGGCCATCTCTTAGAAGAGAATCTCAAATTAGGAATTGGTTTTCTTTTACTTGCTATTTCTCAATATAAGTAATTTTAAATCGTAGATACATTTATATCCTTGACCATTATTTTGTTTTGCAGAACGTCTGGAATTATTACAATGTAGGTTTTCTTTTGATATTTCTGAGAACAAAATGTCTGTATAGGTTTGAATATGATATTATAAATAGATTCTGGAAATTATCTTCTTCCTCTGTTTTTGGTGTAGGAGCGTGTGGTCCTTTTGAGAAGTTTAAGTTTAATTTGAGCCCATTGAAAGGTTCCATTCCTTTTCAACATTTAAATGCGACTAGTCTCCTTCCTACTTTAAGCTTGCTATCTAAAGAGATATGCTTCTGTATTATCTTCCATAACACGACTATGTACCACCTCTCATTTATATTTTAGCTTTGGAGGAAGTCTGCACTAAGACATTATTTTTTCAATTTCCTTGTTGAATTCTTTGAACTAAAATACACTGATTCTTACTTGTGGAAACTGGTGCTGTATTCAGACTTTATTCATGTTGCATGAGATTAAGCTGCAACTGGTGTTACATGAATAAAATAAAGTAATGAACTCAAATGGGCATCACAAGGATATTGCTATTTCGGAAGATATCTGGTGGGTTGGTCTCAGATCAGCTTGGGTTAATCTTCCAGGAGCCTGAAACAAATGCGAACTATAGAGCAATTTCCCATGATAAAGATTACTGACCGCCAAAATGATGCAAATGAGTTTCATCCTGACATCCTAATGCTTCAGCAGCAATAGCAAGATGGAAGCAGCGTGTGAACTCAGAAGAAGTGCCTTCGCTCATACTGTTGTCTTAGCTTTTGCTTTCTTCTCATCCGCTCTCGTATCTCCTTCCTCAATAAGCCCAAGTTGCTCTTCGTCTTCCTTTCTTGCAGTTATATTGAGTGAAATTATTACGGATAATTACATTCTTTGATTTTTTATTTTTTTCTGTGACAAGAAGACTTCTGAACTATCAAAGATAAATGAAAGCATGCTATGCCATACATTACCACAGTGAGAACATATAGGAACAAATCCTATTTTTTTTATCTTGGTGGATGAATTTATACTTTCGTTTACTTTCCACTTTTGAACATACCCAATATCTCTTTATCTTCTTGGTGGTTTGAAGTACTTCTTAGTTAGTCTTTGTTTCTTTATTTGCTTGCTATCCTGCAAAGACACAGACAGTTTTAGATTTCGATATATTTTTAAAATATCTAAGAACAAACTTGTACTTGCCTTTGAACATTTAGGATTTCATCTAGTTTAATTTTTTCCTTTTAGAAATAACGAAATGTGATCCTCGGCATAGTAAGCAGCCTTTCTCGGAATTCTTGTTCGGTTTCGCATTCTTTAGCCCGAATCCCTTCTTGACACTTCTTTCTCGTGACATTCATATTCTTGTTCCGTGTTCTTCGGTTTCTTTTTAAGTTTGTCTAACTCCTCTCTTGCTCAATTGCTCATATCCTTCTCTACCTTTGTTCTTGACATCTTTTTTATTTTTTCAACTCTGACTCCTTTTAATTTAGTTAGGATCTTGACATTTAACTTCGTCAGCTTATAAGATTCCTGATATAGCTTATTTTATGCTCTTTGAATTTTTGAACCATCTTCAAAATTTGACTTGTTCGAATCGTATTCTCTTACGCTCAAAGAATTAGAAAGTTTAATAGATACAATGAAAACGGTAAATGCTACATATATTCAGTCTTAGTGTCTTTGTTACTGAATTCATGAGGGTCATCACAATTGTCTTGAATTTTTTTTCCTTTTTCTTCTTACGACTAGGACGCACTTAGACAATGATCATACCCTGCAATTATAGCATTAGATGACTCCTTTCTTTTTTTCCCCTTCTGGGCTTTGAGCCTTTAGAAATAGGGGCAATAGAGGGTTCCCAAGTAATTTTATTCTTCTCTAAAATTTTACCCTTGAGCTTGTTGCCCATGGCTTTTTAAACTTTATAGAAATTTCTTAAAAATTCTTTTACTAACAAGTCCATCATTTTTTGAGTCAAATAGCATTTCTCATTAGACTTCTCATTCTTAATAATCATCAAGGCCATGCTTTTGGACACCAAAGTTATTAAGAGAAGCTTCAAAGATTTACAAGATTTCTACCAATTATTTAACTCTAAGCTAGTTACATCTTTTGCTTTTCTCGATTATAGTGACTTTTGTCGTGAATATTTTGAATAAAGATTTGACAAATTTTTTCTCAGAATTATTTCTCCTACGTTAAAACTGGAATATCACCCAACTTAGTGTAGAGCCCATTAAAAATTTCATAATCTTTCATACGAAGTATCTCAAAATTAGCAGCAAGCTTTTATAGCTTTTACAATTTATTAACATAATGCCCTTATGAATAGTCTTGAGGATGTCCTACACATTCGTGACGAATTAATCACCTAGGCTCATCAAGGTAGCCCTATTGAAATTGACATTTTATAACTTTACTATTCTATCACAATTTTTTGGAGGTTAAATTTATCCCATTAATAGGTTTTTTTCGCATCGTATTTGTCAATTTTTATTATAGGAGGTGTCCACCTGTGAATTACAAAAAGTCATACATGTTCATCTATAGATTTTAAGAAAGCTCTTATTCTAGCTTTTAAATATGAATAATTGGATTTATTAATAAAGCTATTCTCTAGGTAACTTTATCTCTTTAATGATCTCTTTCAAAATTAAGAGAGATATGCTCTGATACTAATTAAAATTTATAAAATACATTAGGAGATTAAATTATCCTACGCTGTCAACATAATAGTGTGAAAAATAAAGCTTAAAATATGCAATTGCAAACATAAGATATTTATGTGGGAAACCTCCAAACTCTATAGAAAATTATAAATCTTATTTAGGATTAAAATAATCACTAGAAATAAATGTAACAGTTGCAAAAAACTTATAAATCACCCTTTTATCTTCACAACTCAATCTATAATATCTTTCCTTTCTAGAATCCATGATAAGCTACTCTCCGTGATCGGTTCTCAACTTCATTGACTCTTGAGATTCATGATAACATCTTAAGACGAACTCTCACACAATATGGAGTAGATGAGATATGTAGGAATCAATTCAGCACACTTCATCGTAGACTCTCAAAATTGTGAGGTAATCTCCAAGTAGCATTGAAAAGATGATAAATTAGATGCTTAGGATAAGGTTGAAACTCTAATAAATACCTTATCATAAATATCATAAATGCCTCTTCAATTCTAGTGCAGATCGGACTTGGAAGACTTTGGCCTGTACAGGCGTAAAAAATATGTTCAAATGCACTTTGAGGATGAAAAATCTCCAACATTTTCAATCTTAATGCTTTGGTTGTTAGTCATGAAAAACTTTGTCATATACCTTCCAATCACTTTTGAGTGGATAGAAGCACATCTCCAAACAGTCTTTTTCTTTAAATATTTTATCAATTTTCTACACTTGTAACAATGCTCATTTATAAAATGTAGACTCTTTTAACAATCATATTTTTGTCATATTGCTAATAGCAAAAACCTTTACAAACTATCACTTTTATTAATAAACACCCAAACTTTAGCGAAATTTCAAGTCCAATTAAAATAAGTACAAACTGCTTAGTAAATATATATAGATTTTTTCCTTCGGTTTATGGAATATAAAGGTACTAACTTGTTCAGGAGAAGGCTTCCATTTCATTTTGGAATGCTTGCATGTGCTCCTTCTTTACACACTGCGTCATTATCCGTGCGCCCTTCTTCGGCACCGGCGGTGCTCCTATGATGGCCACGGCCATGAACTCGTAGTATGCAAAAGGTATAACATTGATCGGCGGCCCCCAACCATAATCAACCTCAAGGAAGCCCAACCTAGTCCAGTCTGAGACAAATAATGAGTCGTACCTAAAGGATAGCTCATATGGATCAACCTCGAAATCTCCAATAGCCCACCTGGCAAATTCTCCAGGCAATTTGGCTTTAGCCTCTCGGATTATCTTGACGACGTCGATGAGATCCCCTGAGACAACTCTACCGCTCGTGGCGGTGACGATCACCGGATAGAAGCAGTTGCCGTAGTAGCCACCTTCTGAGGGCATCACTTGGTGCAACAACTGACGTGTGTTGGCAAAGAAGCAAACATGAACCTCCTCATTCGGAGATAATTGGATAGCTCGAGTGCGTGCCTGCCATGCCTTGGCAATAGAGACGTCGAAGGTCGAGCACCGTTGGCCCATGGACTCAAAATACTGGGCTTTGATGTCATTAATGCGGTCCGGCGAGATGTCTATAGTACAGTGCTGAAGCCTTAAGGCGTAGAAGGTCAGCAGTTGGCCGGGCGGGAGCTTCGAGGGGTTAGGGATGAGCTCTCGAGACCAGACCGGGTCGACGGTGAGCTTCTCCAAGCCACGAGCCATGTCACCGATGGCGTTGATGAATTGGGCCGCACCAAGCCCATCTGCGATGGTGTGGACCGAAATGAGGCCCACGACGAATCCGCCGCATGTGAATTTTGTTACCTGATCAACAATGGATAAGAACCGTAAGTCTGGGAGGAAAAGAAAAATTCAGTTCAATCTAAGAGTGTATAATAATCTTTTGTCTTCTGTTATATGACGGAGGCCAATCCTAAATAAAATTTTCTTCTCTCCAATGGAGAGCAAGACTGATGTTAATTCCTTGACATTTGTTCAGCTGCTTGATGATCCATTGGACCTACTGCCTTATACTCCAATACAGTGATGTTGTTTCTTGAGGATCGATAATGGTACTTGACATTCTCTATTTCGTCTTTTCTTTTAATCTTAATTCAATTTCTGGACTTGCAAACAATCCACAGATCGATGCAGTTATTTTTCTCTTTCAGCCTTTAATTCCATTGGATAAAACTTTGATATAAGTAAACACTTGACCACGTAAAGGAAGCGGAAGACTTTCATATATTATAAACTCATATGATAGCCGGTGAGTTAATATAACATCGGAGCTCTATCTGCTTTAATTTTATGTTATCTAAATCTTACAATATAAAAGTTTTACTTATTTAAGTCAAGTTCACTTTATAGATCTTATAAAATATCTCAAGCTAGCGAAGAAATAAATTATTATATTTTAATAACTTAGGTTTTAATGTAGTTGTTGAGTTATCGATACTTACCCTAAAGCTACACTAGTCATAAAGATGGCGTGCTTTAAATTAGGATATCCTTTGGCATCACAGGAAAATTATATATATAGATCATGCATGCCTGTGAAGATATATACCTGCAACATCACAGGTACATTTAAGGGCTCAATCTCCTGAGATGGCTCAGGGAGGAGCTCATCCTGAGGGATAACAAGAGGATGATCAAGGTACTTCACGTCCTCCAGGCTACAATCCGCCGTGGCCTCGAAGAACCACGCGCCCTCGCCGGTGCACGCGACACGGACGTCGCCGTGCTCGGAATCGACGAACCTCCCGGCGAAAGGATAGTACTTGACAAGTGCCTTGGACAAAGCCTCCTTGATCACCTTCGCCGGCTCATCGCCACGTTTGAACACGTGGAGCGACCGGACGAGATGCCGCAGGCCGGGAACACGGTCGATGATGGATAGGTAGAGAGTCTCCGCCGGTGTTGGCTCGCTAGGGCTGACGAGGCAGCCAAATTTTCTCGTCACTGAGAAGGCCATGGCTAATATTAATTACACGTTAAAGGTTGAGGCTATGCAATTAGTGTATGTGTGAATGTGCAAGGTACCTCCAAGCTAGCTTATGGTATCCTATATATTGGAGAATTCATTGCAATATGTGTTCGAAGACATCTCATTCCCTCTTCTTGTAATAAATTATTTGGTGATAGGTGATGGTCTGGATTCCTTTACAAAATAAAAGATAAAGGATTAATGCCCCCCTCCCCTCCCCATTCAAATGTGGCGCTAATATCACAATTGGCAATTTAGCATCTTTTCTGGTACCCGGTTGTTATACTGGCAATATAATTATATATAATCATGATCATTATTAAGATCTCCTTGTTTAATCGTGGCTTCCATTCGAACCGAACTCAGTTGGTACCGACCTATAATAAAATAGGAAAAGCTACTCGATAAAGTAGTTACGTTTAACATACTTCAGTGTCTGCACAGTGAATCAAACTTAATTTCGAAGGTATTCTTGAAGTTGCTAGTACATTTTTGCATTGCAGAATACCTTACCAGAACTCTACTCAATATAATGTTACGATCCGATCACATGAGTTAAGTCGAATCAAGTCGACTAGAGTCAAGTTAGTTAGTTAGCTTTATTTTATTATTTAAATTTTAAATAAATTGAATAATTCGTGTAGATCCGATCAGCTAGAGATTTTTATTGGAGTGGACATGTATTGATAAGGATCATTGAAATGAATTTGAGTTTAGCCAAGTTATTATTTTTATTCTTATATCATAGTCATAGAAGCATCCCGACCTTCCAAACCCTAGCTGCCTTTCATCACCAGCAGCCACCCTATCTTAAGGCCATCCACCGCCCTCCAACGACTGCAGCAATGTCGGTTAATTACCGTTCTGCCTATTTGATCTTCCTCCACTATTTTAACCATAACTTTTCACCCAGATCTCTAATTGATTTTATTCCAGAGCCGTTAGATCCGTGACTTTCGAAATTACCTTTTAAAATCTCAGGATCATCCTACAGACGGATTATTTTAGATCTAATTTGTAACACATGAAGATGACAAATGCACATAGGATATGTTAGAAGGCTTTGCAAATTAAGGGTCAGATGAGTTCAGTGATCTTATAATATTGTCAAATAAAATATGACCATGAGCTCATCCAATAATATTATCATTTGGCTCCTAAAAAATTAAAAAAAATTAAAATTTACGTAAATACTTAGGTATGCTCTTGTACCAATTGAAAAAAATGTAAGAAATGCCCACTCTATAAATAATAATATGCAGAAAAGAAAGTGTGAAAAAGATGATCACAAACACAAAAAAATTTACGTGAAAAAATCCAAAAGGGAAAAAACTTGTAGTAGTTATAAGACTAACTTACAAAACAACTTGTCGATCTCCACGACTTTGTTTCTCTTAGTCTTCTTAGTCTTGTTCGCTAGAACCCACGATTTACCGCAACCTGTGATAGGTTTCCAAACCTCAGTGACTCTCGAGGTAAATCCTTCCGTCTCAGTGACCCTACATAGTTCTTCCAAATCTAATGCAGATGCATAAAGTTGATAACAATTCAACACTTCTATCTAAAGTTGAGAATTGATCTTCAATAGCCTCCAAAAGGTAACCTTAATATCATGAATGACAAGCTTCTCTAAAAGATGATCTTCAATTTAATACTTGAAAATTCTCCACGAATTCTCTTAGAGATAAGATAAATATAGATAGACCTACATCTAAGTTAAATCAGCCAAGGCCGTTCGAATGCCAAGGCCCGTTCAAAAAATGCGTTTGGATGCCTGATGGTTCGTTCTAACGGCTAAGCAGATTGTTGAATGCAGAGCTGTTGTTTCTGTGCCCTTGAGTATTTTTTATACTACTTCGACCATCATGGCACTGTTTGAGAACTTCAATGACGATTCCAAAACTATTTCAAATATTTTGACTTTAAATTCAATTTTTCACTTCAAACATTTCATAACTTGTCATAACTTGTGCATATGCTCATACATAAAATCTAGACACATTACATAAATAAAAATTATATTTTGAAACACAATTTGCTAATTATATTAGTACAAATAAAACCTAACAAAATTAAATCATTTGGGCAGTAGAAAACTAAAAAAGATAATTGAACGAGAGTAACTAAGTTATTGTAGAAAGATTGATTATACTATTTCTATGTATTGATATGTACTCATATACAAAATAGTATCATATTTATAGGAGTGATCAACAAACTAGTTATTTTCTAATTTGTTTACTAAAATAGATTACTCCTAAATTTATTAGTAAAATGAGTCTATTTTACTTTAGTTCTACCTAAAACGCTGAACTCATAAACATTTTATATTTTTACAAAACTACTAAAACGTTGAACATTTTAGTGTTTTATTTGTAGGACTCCATTTAAGTTAACATTTCAGCAGGTTGTGGTTATATTAAAATACTTATTTTGGTAGCTTTTTTTAATCTTAGAAGTAAAATACTTATGAGTTCAACATTTTTTATACTAAAATAGATCTTTTTGATAATAAGTTTGAGAAACGACCAATATTGATAAATAAAATTTGGAATATGTTTAGTTTGGTCAAAAAGTCATATTTATAGTTGACGAGGCCACAACAATAATAATAATAAAATAGATCTCTTTTGATAATAAGTTTAAGAAACAGCCTATATTGATAAATAAAATTTAGAATATGGTTAGTTTGGTCAAAAAGTCATATTTATAGTTGACGAGGCCACCACAATAATAGAGAAATATTATAAGAACCAATCCTAATTGATACTATAAAATTTACACCAAATGCGAGAGTAATATGGTTTAAAATAAGAGATATTTCCGTAATATTCTAATATCAATTATGATAATATTTACTTATATTATAACAATATGGCTAAACACAGAAATAGAATAGAAAATTGCAAAATAGTCTAAAAAAGGGTGCAGTACAACACACTATGTCTAATTTAATTATAAGGGATTTTAAAAACCTAAGCGTTATACAGTGTTGGTTTAATTAGACAAACTAAGATAGGGAGATGAATTAGAAATATAAAAATAAAAATAAAAACTAAAAATTCAAATATATGCACAAATTGTAAAGATAACGAATGAATTAAAGTTTTATGCAAATTGAGAATGAGAGTGACAAATTTTATATTTACTTATATAAGTATGCTGTGAAAAAATAAAAAAATTAGAAAGAAAAATAGAAAAGAAATAGGACAGTGGTTCGAGCCTTCATGTACTCCTCAAAAATCTTTCCTTGATAATTCATTATGTACTAAATTGCACACCACTTGCTTATCAAAGTTCTAGTAACATGTATTAGAAAAAAATTATCATAAAATCTCAATGCAATTGGGTCGGGTTAAGCGGATTCAAGTCAGGTCAAATTTGGGTTGGGTCAACTTTACCTTGACACGAACACAACCCGATTAATAAATGGGTTGTATTTGATAAACACGAACACGATCTGATTAATAAACAGGTAACACAACCCGACCTGTCTAACCCATTTAATAAATAGGTCGGGTTAAGACAACATGCTAACACGACATGTCTAACCCGTATATTTAAACAGGTCGTGTTAACCCGACACGTTAGCGCGACCCGTCTAACCCATTTAATATAAATCTTATATAAAATTTAATATCTACTAATTTATTATATATAAATGATGTATCATACCAACAAAACAAGTTTTAGTTCCAACTCTCAAATTCTCTGTTTTCATACAACAAGTCGACGATAACTGTTATACTTCAATAAGAGTACTAGTAACATGTATAGCAAGAGGTCTAACTTAAGAATGCTTTCCAAACTACGATGAGGGAATTGCCGCTAACTTCTTCCGTGGTGGATTTCCTTCAGCAAGCAACACATATGAATAGAAACAAATCATTACGGCACTGCAATCATGTTAAAAGAAAGTTTCATGTGAGTAAAATTCTATACAACAAATCAGTTTTAAACAGAGCAGAGGAAGAAGTACCTGATGAAAGCATAAAAACCCCAAGAAAGGATTTTCTTTGTCTAAATCAAGAAAAAAAAAAGTTACTAAAAAGAAGTGGATATAATAGTCAATAAGAGAAGAAAGAGCATCGCTTACCAAGATGTACGCCTGGGAGTACTTCCATGTAAAGCAGCATCCACTGCAACACCAAAAGCAGCATAATTAATTTAAGTAATGCAGCATTTTCCAATGGTGGTCACTATAGCTTTAATTGATAAAACTATAAGCCTATAACAAAGATCTTGCTCTAGGGGAAAAAGAAGATTTCAAGTTCTATACTGTTTTAGTAAGGGAGATGAAATAGGTGTCAAGTGCATTTCACCTTGTGCTTCCTTCTATAAAAGAGTATTCTGTTTCTTATGCTTTGTCAAAGAGTTCAACATTTAGCACAGCTTTCAAAATTTTGGCTTCCGTTCCTCCCCAAAAAATTCAAGTAAATGAACATTGTGTAATTTTCCAACTTCTGCATCTTGAGATGTTGTGGCTTTTAAATAAAAAATATTACAACTTTAAATCAATTTCTTGAGCTCCACCAAGAATAAGGTTTCTCAAGCCCAAACATATTAGTAAAAACTGAAAATTCACTCCAGGATACCAAATCCACATACCTGCTCGCCCCAGTATGAACGATAAGCTAGATGTTCCACCCCTCCAAACCTTTAGACTAAGTACACCTAGGGACAACACAGCAACCCCAGGTGCAACGCCTAAACCAAGACTAATAGAACTTCTCCAAAATAGAAATCCAAGAAGCCCCGTAGAAAATTAAAAGCCACCTGTGGAATGAAAAAGAAAAATAAAAGGTTATCAACCAAGTCACTATAAGAAGAATTGAAGAAATACTCATAGCAAACCTTGCAGAGCATTTTACTTATCAAGTCACAACAACTGGAGAGAGCACATAAATCTAAAATCAAGAAGAAAATATAAATTTGAAGCTCAGAAGTGTTATGATAGAAAGACAAAACTGTTGTGATTGAAACTGGAACCATGAAACTCAAGGGGGCGACGTCGTGAGGAGCTCGGGGTAAGGGAAGATGGCGTGAGGAGTGAGAGGTAAGGGGCGACGGCCGACGGTGCAGTGATTGGGCAATGGGCATAGGGAAGGGGCGACGGCCACGCTTGCCTCGGGACTTGTCATTGTCATATGTGTTGGGTGTTAGGATTAGAAAAAGTTAGATATATATATATATATATATATATATATATGGAAATTTGTATATAACACCCTATCTTTTAGTTAAATTTGCATTTACACCCTACATTTTCACTATTTACAGATCGAGCCCTATAATTTAATTAATATTTATAGAAAACACCATGTGTTAGATTTTAACACCGTTTGGGCAGATGGAAATATTCCGTCAAATTTACAATTAATTTTCTTAAATGACAAAAATACCCTTCTTCTTCTTCTTCTTCTTCTTCTATTTCTACTTCTTCTCTCTTCCTCTCTTTTAGGGCAAAACCCTATAGCTTCTTTCGATCAAGAAAATGTAGGATTTTCTTTTCTAACAACTCTCTTCTCTTGCTCTATCTTGGGTTTGATATTTTTTTTTAGATTTAGTTTTAGATTTGGGAAATGGCATAGCTTCCATTTTTGAAAATGGCACAGCTTGGATTTTACTTTTTACAACAATTTCACTAATCAAATCCTGAACCTACATCCTATTTGAAATGTTAAAGTATGGATTTCAGAAATGGCATAGCTATTAGCTAATTAATGAGCTCAAATTTATTTTTAATGTAGCTCCCAAGAGGATTAATATCATCATCAATTAGCTCAAATTTGAGTTGCAATGATGTGGGCGAAAACTTTAGTTGCCCTTGTGGTAGCAAAATTCGAGTTTATAATACGAAGAAGAACAAAATAGAAGATTTTAAATTAACAATGATTGCATTGAGGGTTTTCTGAAATCTGAGATAGATTTGGGTATTTGTTGGGTTAAGTTTGGTTAGGTTAAGTTAGGTTAGGTTAGGTTAAGTTAGGTTAGGTTAGGTTAGGCTGAGTTAGGTTAGGCTGGGTTAGGCTGGGTTGGGTTTGGGTTAAATTGTGTATATCTTAGGTAATTTAGTCGAGGGTATTTTGGTAATCATATTAGTTTAGTTAACTTAACCGTAGGGTTTGGTTAAGTTAAGCTAACAGAACTAATAGCAGGGTGTTTTCTGCAAATATTAATTAAACCATAGGGCTCGAGTTGCAAATAGTAAAAACGTAGGGTGTAAATGCAAATTTAGTTAAAAGGCAGGGTGTTATATACAAATTTCCCATATATATATAGAGAGAGCGGATTGGCGGGTTGACCCGACCCGATTTGACCCATTTACTTAAATGGGTTAAACGGGTCAAGCGGGTCAGAGGTATAAACCCGAGCACGACCCGATTAATAATCGGGTTAGGCGGGTTGACCCGTTTATGACCTGAATTCAATTAGACTAAACTCAAACCCGATTAGCAATTGGGTTATCGTGTCGGGTTATCGGATCGGGTCAATTTTTTCCACCCCTTCTCATAAACCATTAAAACTACCCCACATTCTTCACAAATAATCTTAGCAAAAGAAATGCACCCAAGGTATGTAGTCAGTGTAGTAATCATTTTCAAGTAATTGAATATACAAATGAAGCTTACAAAGAAAAGAAAGGAAGAGTAGAAACTTTTTAGGTTGAGGTCTTCTCTTCTTCTCCAATATTGGTCAACCTAGATTGCTTTCTTTTGTATCTTTTGATTTTTTTTAACTCTTACTTCAATATAATTGAAGATCACTTTTCAATTTAAAAATATTTGAAACAATAATATTATTTTCCAATTATTAATATCATATAACAATTAAAAATTAGCCGTAAATACAAAATATAGTTAGAGTTATTTCAACTTTCATTGGAAAGTTTTTTCTCCGTTGTTAATTATTGGGAAAATTAATCAAAATACCATGAGTTAACAGTTTTTAACCTCAATATTATGGATTTAATCTTCAAACATACCATGAGTTAAACTTAACTTGATAGCAGGTAATGAAGCTGAGAATATTCATTAATTTTGAAAATAAAATTTTAAATACCTTATTTATGGAATCAGTGATTGTAAATCAAGAACTTTAGATTGTTCAATATCTTGAATAATTAATACTAGGTGCTCTAATAAGAAAAAATATGTCAAAATTAGTAAACAATACTAATTTATATAATATTACAACTAATATCTTTTCTTATATATCTTATTCAATCTTGAATGCATACTAAAGCTTCCATTAACTCGGGATTCAACTTAATACGATAAGCATTAACTACTCGACCATCTATGCTAAATACAGATTCAGATATAACTGTAGCAACTAGAATTGTCAACACATCATGAGCAATCGTGATAGTATATAATACTTTCTACTACCTTCTATCTTTCACTAAGATAATAAATCAAAATGATTATCATTATATTGCTATAGGAGTGAGACATCCTCAATATATTGATCAAAATCTTTCTTAATAGATTGATATTGAAATTCTTCATTTAAAATTTGCTCCAAATCTACATCAATATTAAGATCAACCCTACCATTTTGGAAAGCTTCACTAGTATTTATATTTACATCATGATCAGAAGGATAAGAAAATTTAGATGCATATTCATTATGCACCTTTCGTATGACTTTATGAACTTTCTCAAATTTCTTAACACCACCAAGAGAATAAATTTTTTGAAAAGTAATAAACAATAAGTTTCATCTTGTATCGAGGATCTAGAAATCATGGTTTCTAGTTTCGGCCGATCGGCCGAAACGGATCGGGATCGACCCTAGCCGATCTCGATCCCAGCCAAAACTAGTTGGTTTGCTGGTTTCGGCAGTTTCGGCCGATCCCGACCGAAACGAGTGGGAACGGGTCGGATCTGACCCGGGGGACATCAATAATTGATGTCCCCACCCCCACCTGCCTCTCTCCCTTTTCTCTCTCTCTCTTTTCTTTTTTTCTCTCTTTCTCTCTTTTCTTTCTTTCTCTCTTTCTCACGGGTTTCTTACTCTCTTTCTCATCGGCGACTGAGTAGTGAGTAGATCTCCGGTGATCTCGACCTCCGGCGACGTTCTCCGACGAAGATTTGACAACCTCGATTTCCGGCGACCTCGATCACATGCAGTAGGTGCCGTTGCAGCAGAGACTTCTCTACAGCAGCTTCTCTACTACAGCAGCACCTGGTGCTGCTTATGTAGTTATGCCTCATAAATTTTAAATTGTTTTATATTTTATTTTGATTTTTGTTTATGTTTTTTAGTTGCAGAGTTAAAATATCAATGGCTCCAAAAGATGATACCGACATTGGGTGGCAACATTGCAGCACTATTGGGCAAGATAAAAGACGTGTTAAATGCAACTGCTGTGGAAAGGAAATGAGTGGTGGTATCAGCCGTTTGAAAGAACATTTAGTTGGAAGACAATGAAATGTAGGAGCTTGCACTCAAATGTCCTTGGAAGTTAGAAAACAGATGTTGGCTCATTTAATTGGCAAAAAGAAGGATAAATAATCTGCACAACAAAGAAAGTCAATGGTTCACGAAGAATTGATGCATAATCCTGTAAACATTGATAATGATAGCAGTGAGTAAAGTGAAGAGGATGAGGATGAGAGACAGATGAGGAGGGCAATGAAAGAGAGCAAAAATATGCATAGAGAAGAGGAAGAGATGAGAAGAAGCACTAGTGGTAACTTTCAGAGATCTAGATTAGTTAATATACGAGGAGAGAGAGAATATGAGGGCAGCAGTTCTACCCATAGGACTCCTGATGTTACAACAAAGTCTGAAAATATTAGACCAATGGATACATATCTTCAGAAAAAAAGGGGTCGTACACAGACTTCCATCAAGACAGCTCTCAAAAAAATTAAAAATGCAAAGAAACACATTGGTAGGGCTATCTCTAAATTTTTTTTCTACAATCATATTCCTTTCAATGTAGCTGATAGTCCTTACTATCACACTATGGTGGATGCTATACAATCAGTAGGGCCTAGTGTTCCCCATCCTAGTTCAAATGATATTGTTACTAAATATCTTGACTCAGAGGTAGATGAACTTCATACTTATATTGAGACATTTAAACGATATTATGATGAATTTGGTTGTACACTGATGTGTGATGGGTGGAGTACACAAAACAGAAGAAATATAATTAATTTCTTAGTGTACTCTGGCATGGGGATAATATTTTTGAAGTTTGTGGATGCTACTGCTCATTTTAAAAATGCAGATTATATTTGTCAGTTGATGGATGAGTGGTAAAAGAAATTTGTGAAAAAAGAGTAGTCCAAGTGGTTATTGATAATGGGGCAAATTATAAAGCTGCTGAAAATTTACTAATGATTAAAAGACCTCATTTATATTAGACGTCATGTGCTGCACATTGTATTGATCTGATATTAGAGAATATTGCAAAAAAGCCTGAAATTGACATGGTCATACGTGAAGGTTAGAGGTTAACAAATTTTATATATAACCATGATTGGGTTCTTAATTTACTCGGGCAGATGACTAGCGATAGGGAGATCATCAAAACCCGGGGTCACTAGATTTGTCACTCACTTTTTAGCCTTGGAGAGCATCATACGCTACAATGATGATATTATGAGGATGTTTACATCACAGGAGTGGTCTATAGAAATTAAGAATATGAAACATAAATATAAATCTTTAGGTGAAACTTTAAAAAATATAGCTTTTGGAAATACATTTTGGGATAATATTACAATTGCCACCGCAGTATTTAACTTTCAATATAATTAATAAGCTAATTATATATTTCTGATTTCAGATGGAGAAATATAGATTGAGAGCTGGGCAATTCAATACTGCTAAAGTTGCTGTAGCTATATCTCATAACACTCCAGCTGAATGGTAGTCTATCTATAAATGGGAGGAGGCACCAAATTTGATGCTAATAGCAAAGAAGATTTTAAGTCAAGCTGTGTCTTCATCACAGTGTGAAAGAAATTAGACTAATTTCTCCTTAATCTACACAAAAATACACAACCGATTAACAATGGAAAGATTGGAGAAGTTAGTTTTTTATCATTATAATATGAGATTGAGGGAGAAAAATTTAAGAAGAAAGGCAGAAAATGAACAACCGATTGATTTAAATCATGTTTTTGATGAAGAAGACCCCCTGACTCCATGGATCAAAGAAATAGAGGACAGGGTTATTAGATGGCGAGATAACCCATGGTTAGATGAAATATTGGGAAAGACCACGATGAGGGCAGAGGTTAGTACAAGTCATTTAGCAGCGAGAGATAATATACCTACTAGTACCAGTCATAGTCATGATGATACATATGGTGGTGAGATCGTTCTATCTACATTTGTTGAGAAAAGTCAAGGAGGCATAAGGAGTGAAGACAGAGAAACTGAGAATATATATACATATCAGCGACGTCGTCATGAGATGTATTTTGGTTCCTATGATTATGGTACATCGAGTATTTATTATTTGGAGCCATCACAAGATCCATATGCTAGTTATTATCCTCAATATCCTTAGTATTCTCAGGTACAATATCTAAATGCTGGTTATTATCCTCCTTAAACGTTAGTCACACAACAAGATCCATACAATATGACTAGTATGATGGAATCACTTTTTGGAGCATTAGGTCCTGGACATCAATATTTACAAACTTATGGTGATTATGATGATGAAGACTACAAAAATTTACGAGAACTAGCTCGGCATTCATCAAAGTTTTAAATTTTGAGTAAGTTAATACATTTTTTAAATTTTTAGACTTCATATGTGAGTAATTTTTGTTTTCTTAGTTTTTTTTGTCATTTTTTCTAAATTTTTCTATATTTTTAAATAATATTTAGAATTTTATATAATTAAAAAATAGTTCGATTCGATACAAACGACCGATACGGCTGATACGTATCGTTTTTCTGGACGGCCGATATCGATCCCGATCTCGATATTGGTAACCTTGCTAGAAATAAAGTCACAGCTAATATAAGATTGTATTACTTCTAATATTTATTAAATTTCTCTTTCATTGATATTGCCATAGAAAGAATAAGTTTATCAAAATTTTTGCACCATTCTTTAATTTACAATTAAATAGCACTACATTCTTTAAAAATAATTAGCTATTGGGTATGAAGTTCCTAAAAATAATTCACTTATTATATGGAAGGCTTCAAATATTTGCATAACACTGTAGCATTTTCCCATTGCTCATTTGTTGCACATGCAACAAATTTAATTTGATTAGCACAATGAAATCTCTTGAAGGCATTACTATAATATATAACATTTTTAAGCATCAAATAGGTAGAATTCCATCTTGTAGATACATCTCGAGAAAACATTTTATTTATACCTAAATTACATTCCTTTGCTCTCTTTATAAACCCTTTCAATGCAAAAGTGAATTTTGAGGATTACGATGATATGACAAATATTCTTCACTACATCTTTTTATTAATAATATATGTGGCACATCTAATATGAAAAAAATATGCTATCACAAATAAGATATTACTGTTCTTTAAGTTGAGTAGCCACATATCTAACACAAGCATCATTAGCACAATCATTATCTAAAATTAATGAAAAAAACTTTATGTCAATATTTAAATTAATCATATTATTTAGAAATGCTTGACATATATTCAACTCCCTGTATGTCTTCCTTCTAAATAAATAAAATTTAGAGTTCTTTTTTTGAATACTCTAATTATCATCAATAAAATATATTGTAAACACACAAATAACTCTTATTCTGTCTAGAAATCTAGAATTCTATAGTATCACTCATATGATATAAAAGTGAAACAAACATATTATATAAATTCTTCTGTTTCTTAACATATAGTTTTAATATCTCTTTTCTAATAATAATGCGTGACTTTGTTGAAAAAATAGATTATAGAGATTTTATCGAATGTAAAGTACTCATGCTCTATAATAGAGAAATGATATTAATGCATCACCTATTATCATGATAAATTTTCTTTAGCTTATTTCCTCGTCATATTTGCATAACTCTAAATTCTATCTTCTCTAACTTTTATGAGATTGAGTAATATTTATCCTCTATCTCTACTATGTTTATTTTAATAGTTCTCAAGTGTGTTACTCTGATAAAACTTTCCCTACTAAATTGTTTGCGAAAAGATTTACATATTGCTTTAATGGGCTCCAAATTTAGAGCCCTCCCTTGGAGATGCTCTACCTCTTCCATTAATTACTTCTATATCTTAAACTTTCTCAAAATTCTTCCAGACATCCGATATCAACTTCTTCTTCTTGATACTATTATTATTAAAAATACTATTGGAGGTGTCATCTTGAATTAATGCACTTATAGATGCCATTGACTCCTAAACATGGACATTAAACTAATTACAGGTAAAAGGATTAAATGTAAAACATTAAATATAAAAGCATATAAGATGGAATACATTAAAGATAAAAATATTCTTTAAAATTTAGCAATTTTTAAAAAATAATTACTCTTCCAAATTGCATAAATATCAAACAGCAGAGGAGGAGAGAAAAAATGAGCTACAAAATGCGCAAATAGAGGTGATTAAACACAAAAAGTCAAAGGATATGCCTGAAAACATCCCAAAGTCTTAAAACTATTTTAAAATGGATCAATAGTTCCATCTTAATAAATGCTGAACAAAATTAAGATGGACCAATATACCTCAACCATGTATTTATACTCATTCTCAATGTGAATACATGTGTGTTCTTCCATTCGTCACATGGTATCAGAGCAAGGTTGCAAAACAAAGCAAGTACATCCAAAGACATAAAGAATACTATAATCTGGTTTAACAGATAAAAAAACCTCATGAGGAGAGCGATCTCGTAGGAGAGGAGAAGGCATAAAGTTAATAAGGTTAACAGAGGTCAAGAGAGCTTCTGCCCAGAAAGAACGAGGGACAGATGAACTAAGAATGAGAGCACGCGTAGTCTCTAAAATATGACGATGTTTTCGTTCTGCTACACCATTTTGTTCATGAGTGTAGGGACAAGACTGTTGAAAAATGGTGCCATGAGAATGGAAAATGGAATGCATAGTAGTAGAGGTGTACTCTCGAGCACAATCAGACTTGAAAACCTTTATGTGTTTGTGAAACTGAGTGTAAATCATAGATGTAAAAATTTGATAAATTTGGGGAATCTCAGAGCGATGACGAATGAGATAAACCCAAGTATATCTAGAAAAGTCATCAATGAAACTCACATAATGCAAATATCCACACCTGGAAGATAAAGGTGCAGGGCCCCATATATCAGAATGAACAAGATCAAAAGATGAACTGCTTTTACTATTACTTGAAGAAAAAGGAAGAGCTGATAGTTTGGCTAACTTACAACTCAACACAATCCGACATAGAACTAAAACCAAAAGAATCTCGTCCTAAGGCTCCAGAATGGAAAATACCTTTAAGACGAGATTTGGACATGTGACCTAACCTACGGTGCCACAAATCAACAGGAGAGAGAGTAGCACCAACAAAATGGGAAATAGGTGAGACAGGTAGATGAAGAGAAGAGATGTGGTAAAAGCCACCAGCTCTACGAGCAACTCCAATCTCCTGGCCGGTAAGTGGATCCTGCACAACACAAGAAGTCGCAGTAAATAAGACATGATAGCCAGAATCACAAATACTGCTAACTGAGAGAAGATTCATGCTCAAATCAGGAACATGTAAGACATGCGGTAAAGTGAGACGACCGGAATGCTCTGAGGTAGTGGTAATAGATCCAGACTGACAAATGGGAAGAAGAGATCCATTTGCAGTTTGAAGAGGTGGCAAATGCGACATGGGTGAGCAAACAGTAAGTATAGAAGAATCTGGAGTCATATGCTGAGTAGCACTAGAATCCACAATCTAAGTGCCACGAGTAATACCAGATGGAGTAGATATGGCTGAGTGATCTGTTGGAGAAGTAGATGTAGTGGCCACTGGATTATGTAAAAGACGACTAACGAGTTGACTCTGTTGTGCCAGTGTTTGCTCAATCTGCTGAAGACGATCTGATGGAGCAGTATGCAAGACAGGAATGGTGGAAGGCATCTTAGAAGAAACAATAGTAGTCATAGATGCCATTGGACGTAGACGACTCTTTTGTTTGTGGTTTTTGCGTTTCTCAGGATACAATTCCCAACATGTCTCAATCAGATGTCCCGACTTATGACAATGAGAACACTGAGGATGAGAGCGAGAGTAATTAGCGAAGCGACAAGCAAGAACCTGTTCCACCCTAGTCGAAGGGAAAGCCACTAGTGGAGCATACGAGACTGAACAGTACATAGTCGAGTCTCCTCAGCAACTAGCTCAGTCACAACTGACTCTAAACTTGGCAAAGTGCCACAATGAACCAAAGTTCCTACCAAAGGAGCAAACTCCGGGCGAAGAGCATACAGAAACTAGTACAACTGGCGATGCTCTCTAAAGGTCTCATAAGTGCTAGCAAACTGCAAAGGAAAATTAGAAGGCTCCAATGCCTGCAACTCACGCCAAAAGCCTCGCATATGACTATAAAACTGTTGGATGGATCGTTCACCCTGCTGAGCTGTTTGAGCACTGGACAGAAGGTGATACTCCCGAGCACCACTAGATTCGACAAAACGAGATCGAAGGTGGCACCAAAGATCAGCTGCAGTGATAAATCGGATAAAATTCGGATGAAGTGCTTTGTCAATAGAGGCAATCAAATATGCCCGAACACGACGATCACGAGCCTTCTAAGTAGCATGCTCTTTGGAGTCATCGAAAGGTATAATACTAGATTTGTCAAGCTGAATTGAGAGGTCACATCCATCAAGTGCACTCTCTACTATAGCACACCAATATGGCCAATCAGCAGCGGTTACAAGCATAAAATCAATGGAAGAAGGAAGATAATCACGGACTGTATTAGAATTAGCCATTGAAAAATAGTAGCAACATATTCAAGTAGCAAGTTTAATCAATTAATTCTTTGTTGGCTCAGACTTCAAGCATGACCAAATTGAGATGAATTGATCTAATCAATTATTTCTCAGATAGGATTGAGATGAATTGAATCAAGTAGCAAGTTTAATCAATTAACCCTTTGCTAGATCAGACTTCGAGCAAGAACAAATTGAGATGAATTGATCTAATCAATTATTTCTTAGATAGGGATTGATTCACCTTGCCGTTGAGTCCTAAAGGCGTCCAACTTGTAACGATCGCCATTGTCGGAGTTGGAGGAAGCGCCGGAGTTAGCAAGCCTCTCCGATCAAAAGCTTCCGGCCTGAAGGAAGAGTCGGCGGCATTGATAGAGATCCAGAGAAGGGGCGGAATCGACGGAAAGGGGCCGGAGTCGACGGATTCACCGGCAGCGTCGATGGAGACCTTGGAGCTGCCACTCAAGCTCGCGACAATCGATGGCAGCGAGGCGTCGAAGGAAATGAAGCTCGCAATAGTCAACGGCGGTGAGGCGTTGAAGGCCAGGAGACGCCACTCCTCCTCTGCGGAATCGACGAAAAGGGGCCGGAGTCGACGGATTTGCCGGCGGCGTCGATGGAGACCTTGGAGCTGCCACTCGAGCTCGCGGCAATCGATGGCAGCGAGGCGTCGAAGGAAATGAGTGTGATCCGTCGACCGAAGAGATCGATCTGCTACGAGTTCACAAAGAAGGTTAGGGATGGTAACCTAGTGTGGGCTCTGATACCATGTGACGAATGGAAGAACACACATGTATTCACATTGAGAATGAGTATAAATACATGGTTGAGGTATATTGTCCCTCAGGTACATGATAAGAGTATATACATTAACAGGTTCCATCTTAGTAAATACTGAACAAAATTAAGATAATTATTTTAACCTCAAGATTGGAGGTAAATTAGCTAGATAAGATAAAATTTTGACAAACATGTTAATTTTGGGTCTAGCAGGAAAATATCGTAAGAAATGATAACCTCAGTTATAATTGCTGATATTAAAGCCCAAATCAAGATACTTTAACTTGAATTAGGGGACATGCACATCTGTGCAAATCTATAACTTGAATAATTTATTTTGGGTATTGCGTTTACATTCAAGTTCAAAAAAAAATGACTCCTATTTCAAAATTTGAATCAATACCCTAACCTAATGTCATCCTTTCCTTCTTCTTAGGAAAAATTATCTTATTGGAGTTGTAGAAGCAGTCAAAAGAAAGATTTTATTTTTCATCGTAATAGACTCCATCTCTCTTGCATTTGTGGCTCCTTATTCCAGATCAATAAGTTCTAATATGTGATAGGATACATAATTAGAGTGACGATGAGCTCAAGAAGGGAGGAGGCGTAGCTTGGCGACGTAACAAAGTGGTGATAGCGGCGGAGCTTGGTAACGAGGGAGAAGCAATGATGATGGAGGGTCGAAGAGGTAATGGAGATGGGGGAGGAGTTGAAGATGGTCATGGCTATGGAGGTTTCTCACTTCTGATGGAGGCGATGGATTAAGAGCGGTTGGAAAAGGCATGGACTTAGGGGTAGGGTTAGTGTTGACTTTAGTGGATTGAGTTGGATTGGGCATTTATATTATGCGGTAAAATGGATATCCATTATCCGGACGTGAATCTGACAAAATTAGCTATACTCATATCATTATCCGAATCTCACTGTCCATACCCGTATTCGGATGCAAGTTTTTGTTTTTTCCTAAAAGATTGTTTGTATTTGTATCCATATCCAGATCGAGTAGAATTTTTTAAATCCGTATCCAATCCGATCAAGGTTGGATAGTGGGTCGGATCAGACTTAATCTGACCCATTTTCACCTTTAGGTTGAGGCCTTCTCTTTTTCTCTAATATAGGCTGACCTAGATTGTTGTTTTTGTATCTTTTGATTTTACTTTGAAACTCTTATCTCAGTATAAAGTATAGACATCTTTTTATAAGCTTGAGAAAACTTTTTTCTGTATAAAAATATTTGAAACAATAATATCAGTTTGTAGAGCTTTTAATATGTGCATATTTGAGTCAGTTTTTTTTCTCACTTGAAGCCCTTTTAGACAAATTAAATGGTTAAATTTAACTTGGCAGCTAGAAAATAAGTTGTAGATATTTGAGTTGTCTCTCCAACCTAGTAACATTGATATTCTATAACAATTAAAAATTGGCCCTAAATACCAAGATAGGGTGAGAATATTTTAGCCTTAGTTGAAAATAAAATATTTATCAATTGTTAATTATTAGGGAAATTGATTAAAAATACCCTGTATTTTGGTTTTATTATCATTTATACCCTACCTTATCAGTATTTATGAATTGAATCGTAGATTATGGATTTAATCTTAAATAATACCCAAAGTTAAATTTAACCTGATAGCAGCCAATGAAATCAATAATATTCATTAATTTTAAAAAATTAAGTACCTAAATTATCCTTCATTTATACTAAAACCCTCACTTCCTTCCACATTTTCATTTTTGCCTTAGAAGAAAGCATGAGTATACCACTTTAGCTTTTAATGAATAAATCACCCTATCGACCTTAAGTATCAGCTCTACCAAGTTGAAGTTAAAATATAGATGCTTGTGAAAAAGTTAGGTTTGGTTGAGAAAAGGCACAATAGTTCATGATTGTAATGTCATTTGGCAAGAGCTTTATCAATTGATAAGTAAGAATGGTTATTATAATGACAATTCAAGTGATGTATGGAAGTGTATGTTTGAAATATATATATTTTTTAATTATAGTGTACATTTAATTGTAGTGCTATTAGGCAATTATGTGCTATAATCTATCTGATAACATCCCAGAATCTATTGACTCCATGAAAGAGGCTTGCCTCAAATAGGTAGGTAATGAGAGGACCAAAATAGCTGCTACCAAACCCTGGGTTTTGGCCATGCCTTGGATTAGATAGACGTGGGTGATCCATCCTACGTTGTTTAGAAACCTACTTGTTGTGGATCTTGTTGATGTATCCTATTGGAAGATGGACAGGACTCTTTGCGAGGATGGATCCATGTTGGCTTTTGACATTAGTACTCTCTCTTTGGATGACATGACCACTATCAGATTTAGTGATCTCATCTAAAAGGGCGACCTCAAGGCTGCCTCGTCTATACCTTTCTCCTCCCTACTAAGTTAGAGGACTGGGTTGCACTAGCTAAAAAGATCTGTGGAGAAATCAAATAACTTTAAGGGTGTGTACTTTTTGCTGGATACTGGTTTGGAATCATATTTCAACCATGTTTCCTTCATGGCCTTCGGATCGAACCATATGATAATTACAGTTTGTGTGAGCTTCATAGGGAGACAACATTCCACTTGCTGGTTTCTTCTTGAGGTTTGGCATCAAGTGGACTTGGTCATGCCCACTTCCATGTCTTTTGCCGATTAGATTGGCCTAGATTGGCCTAGATTGGCCTAGACTATCTTCTAACAAGCTGGGATAAAGATAGGAGCCAGAACCTACGTACATCAAGTCGTGATCGCGTCCAAGCTAGGGGTGCTGTCTGTGAAAGCAACATAATGATATAGTGTTTGGTGGGGTGGCAACTCCCATCATTGTGGATTACATGGTGGTGCATATGGCAGAGGAGTATTCTGTGAAGGTGATACCTCTGATGCTTAGGATAACAATCTAAGTGAAGTGGAGAGCACCTAACTTTAGTTGGTTTAAAATTAAGATTTTAATTACACTAACAACCATTGCAGTATAGGGCAATATTAAAGCCAACCCATGACATTTAAAATGCTATAACCAGACCCCTTAAATTAATTGAGCATTATAGTGTTGCCCTTCCGTTATTCTGCCATCCTATTTTTTTGACTAAAATAGTCACGTGTAGTTCAAGTATAAAATTTATGACAAATATACTCTTAGAATATAAAAATATATTATATTATGACAAAAATACCTTTCTCCTACCTTTTTCTTCTTCTTTCATTCATTTGTTTCTTTCTTCTTCCTCCTCCACCCATTTGAAACCTCTCATCCACATCCAGGCAGCACCTCTATCCTCCCTGCCAGTCTCAACCCAACCACCCATATCACCTCCAAGGACGTTGTCATTGAGCTCACTGTTCCTCTCCGCTCGCTTCTACCTCCCGTAAAAATCAGAGAATACTAGCCAAAAACTCCCCCTCCTCATCTACTTCCATGGTGGTAGCTTCATCATCGAGTCCTCTCCCACCTACCACAGCTACCTTAACTCCCTTGTCTCCAAAGCCAACATCATCGTTGTCTCCATCAAATATTGCCTCGCTCCTGAGCACCCACATCAAGTAGCCTACGATGATGGCTTAGCTGCGATCACTTGGGCCCTTAGTAGGGTCAGATCCATGGTTGGCTGAGCAGCCAATTTGGAATCAGGTTTACTTGCGGGGGGACAACGTTGCTATTCACATATCTTCTTTCTGAAATTTAGAAAAAGAGGCTAATTTTGCTATAATTTATCAATTTATTTTTGATAAATGATGTCTTATGGGTGATGGTGTGTGTGGCCGAGAAGGATGGGTTGAGATTATGGGAGGGCGTATTATGAGTAGTTCAGGAAGAGTGGCTGGAAAGAACAAGCTAAATTCTTAGAGTCGAAGCCTCAGCTTCATAATCCTGCATGTGAGCAAGTTAGGGAGATGATGGAGAGGAGAGAAAGGTAAAATTGGTGCAGAAATGTAAAGTTGCAACTCTTCACCAATTCCTTACCACCAGATCGATCCAGACGCGGTGGCGAAGGCATTCATTGAGCGCTACTACCGCACCTTTGACACCAATTGTGTTGATCTATTTACAGTGAAGGTTAAAACGAGTATTCTACATTTTCTCTAAAAACAACTAATAGAAATATAAAATAATACCAGGTGGATAGGGATAAAATAGTATGATACACTTAGTTAGGATCTTTTCTTATTACATTAGGTGTTTATTTTTATTAAAATAAAAATTTTGTAGGTCGCGTTTGAACGCAGGTGGAGTCGCGTTTAAATGCCCTTGTGAACGCCTTGTGAACGCCCGCGTTCGAACGCCTTGTAAATGCCTTGTAAACGCCTGCGTTTGAACGCTTGTGTCGCGTTTGAAAATCTAGAGAAGGGGTTCTTTTGAGTGCGTTTGAACGCGATGTACACACAACTTTCTAAGGATGTCCACACAACTTTCTAGACGAGAGGCTAGTGAGGAGATTGAGTTTGGATGCCGAACCGACTACGGGGTTTGACGTTGCTATTAGAGACTGCATGAAGCTTAGGACGGAGAGCCTGTGTCACCGAGTCGGTATACGAGTGCAAGGACACGACATTATTATGAACTTGTATCCGTTGGCGCTGTGAGGAATGGACATTGTCCTTGGTGCTTAGTGGTTACAAAGTTTGAGACCCGTCACATTTAATTTTCAGAGCATGTAGATGAAATATAAACAAGGAAATAAAGATGTGCGACTTGATAGTGTTCGGTTTTTGTCGATTCCTACGATGCAGCCTTTGGTGGGGCTACCTTGTGCGTATGATTTGGCCTATCTTCTTCAGTTAGGACCAGTAGGAGATGAGCCTCAAACGAGTTCAAGTATTACCATTGAATTGTCTAATTTATTAGATAATTTTTCTGGACTGTTTGAGGAGCCGCAAGAGTTGCTACTAAGGAGAGCAGTAGACCATCGCATAGAGATTGTACCCAGGGCTGCATCGGCGAACGTGAGGCCATATCGG
This sequence comes from Typha latifolia, assembly GCF_019914945.1. Classification (NCBI taxonomy): domain Eukaryota; kingdom Viridiplantae; phylum Streptophyta; class Magnoliopsida; order Poales; family Typhaceae; genus Typha; species Typha latifolia. The sequence continues at coordinate 4,859,800 of NC_133091.1, forward strand.
TATCCACATGTGCAAAAAGAAGTTATCTCAAAGATGGTAGCCGAGATGTTGGAGTAACGTCTCATACAACCAAGTCATAGCTCATACTCATCCCCTGTGCTTTTGGTGTGAAAAAAAGGATGAAACATGGCGTTTTTGTGTCGACTATCGAGCACTAAACGCTATTACCGTCAAGGACCGGTATCCTATTCCAGTTATCAAGGAGTTGCTGGATGAGCTTGCAAGGGCGACTATATTTAGTAAGCTTGACTTGAGGGCTGGATATCATCAAATTAGAGTTCACCCGGTGGATGTGTACAAAATTACGTTTCAGACTCTAGACGGGCATTACGAGTTTCGAGTGATGCCTTTTGGTCTCACCAATGCTCTAGCTACCTTCCAAGGCCTCATGAATGATATATTTCGGCCTCTCTTGCGAAGGTATGTCTTTCTTGATATTTTTTGACGATATTTTGGTGTATAATAGGACTAAATTGGAACATTAGCAGTATTTGGAGGACGTGCTGAATTTGTTGGTACAAAACCAATTGAAGATCAAGAAGTCCAAGTGCCTATGGGGAGTACTAAAGGTGGAGTATTTAGGCCATATCATTTTAGCGAATGGTGTAGCGGCGGATCCTCAAAAGGTTACATGTATGACCACTTGGCCTATTCCTACTACTACCATCAAATTGAGAGGATTTTTGGGGCTAACTAGTTATTATCATCGATTCATCGTCAGATATGGCAAGATCGCTACTCCTCTTACTTTTTTGTTGAAGAAGGATTCTTTTAGATGGACGGATAAAGCCACTTCAGCTTTTGAAAAATTAAAAACAGCAATGACGACGGCACCCATTCTAGCAATACCGGACTTCACCAAATAATTCATTATTGAATGTGATGCATCAGGTGCTGGCATAGGAGTTGTACTAATGCAAGAAGGACATCTCATTGCCTATCTTAGCAAGTCGCAAAAATCTCAGCAATTATCGACTTATGAGAGAGAGAGATGTTGGCAATTCTGCATGCAGTGACAAAGTGGAGGCCTTATTTGATTGGTAGATGATTATTATCCGAACCGATCAAAGGAGCCTTCCATACTTTATGAGACAGACACACTCTGGCACATCAGCGATGGGTCACAAAATTGCTAGGGTATGATTATAAAATTCAATATAAGAAGGGAACAGAAAATAGAGCGGCGGATGCACTATCGCGCCAACCCGATACCGCCGAGCTTGCAGCCTATTCATCTCCTACCTTTCCCTTCCTTGACGAGCTGAGGTATGCATGTATATCTGACCTAGACATTTTGAGAATTTTGCAAGAGGTGATGGATGATCCGGAGCGTCATCCCGAGTTGGAGAATCGAGGCAGTTTGCTGCTGGACCGCGAGTGCATTCGGGTGCCCGCCAATGATAGATTGCAGTAGAAATTGTTTGAGCATTTCCATCACACTCCAGAGGTTGGTCATGAGGGTGTCTTGAGAACTTATATGAGGATATCTCAGAGTTGCACGTGGTCAGGATTGAGACAGGATGTGAGGAGTTTTGTCCATGCTTGCGAAGTCTGTCAAAGGGCTAAAGTAACTACATTGAAACCGGCCGGATTACTACAGCCTTTACCTATATCGGACCGTGTTTGGGAGGACATTTCTATGGATTTCATAGAGGGTTTTCTGCTAGTGCGTAATTATTCTGTTATCTTTGTGGTGGTTGACAGATTGAGCAATATGCGCACTTTTCAGCATTGTCACATCCTTTTTCAGTCAAGACGGTGGCTGAAATTTTTGTTAAAGATATTGCTCGAATACATGGCATGCCACGCACGATTGTCTTGGATCGTGATCGTGAATTTATGAGCGACTTTTGGATTGAGTTTTTCATATTGCAGGGGACTCGATTAAACTTCAGTTCGGCCTACTATCCACCAACAGACGGCCAAATCGAGGTGGTTAATCGAGGCATTGAGCAGTATTTGAGATGCTTTGTTGGAGAGATATCGAGATGATGGTTGGAGTTCCTACCGTGGGCGGAATGGTCTTATAACACCGCCTACCATAGTAGCATTGACATGACTTCATTTGAGGTGGTGTATGGACGCACGGTTCCGACATTACGCACTTATGATCCAGTGACATTTGCAGATTGGACAGAGGTGAACTTAGCATTGATGGATAGAGACGCCACATTGAGGAGGTTGCGTGCTCATCTTAAGCTTGCTCAAAATCGTATGAAGTAAGTTTATGATCGTAGCCATAAGGAGGACTTTGAAATCAGCAGTTGGGTGTTTGTGAGGGTGCAACCATATCGACAGGTGACCTTACGTCCGATGCGAAACCAAAAGTTAGCACATCGCTACTTTGGTATGTTTTCGGTGTTGGAGCGTATTGGTCCGTTTACATATCATTTGGAGCTGTCGGAGGGGTCGTGAGTGCACCATGTCTTTCATGTTTTATTATTGAGAGAGCACATTGGAGATTATGAGATTGTTGGATTGGTTCTACCGGAGCTATTGGAGGAGATAGAGATCGTAGAGCCAGTTCGAATAATTGCTAGACACCGATGATGACATGATACCAGATTGATGAAGATTCTAGTTGAGTGGCTTGGCAAGCCATCTGATGAGGCAACATGGGAGTTGAAGACTGATATCTTGGAGTGTTCCCCTGACTTTTCACCTTGAGGGCAAGGTGGGGGAAGCATGGTGGGGTTGCGTTCATTTTCATTAAAATAAAATTTCTATAGGTCGCGTTCAAATGTAGGTGGAGTTGCGTTTGAACACCCTTGTGAACGCCTGCATTCGAATGCCTGTGTTGCGTTCATAAATCCAGAGAAGGGGTTTTTTTTAGCGCGTTCAAATGCGATCGGGCGCGTTTGAACGCGATCGACGGGAATCCTCTAGAATTAGGGTTTTATATTATTTTAGAATTTATTGGCTAGCCTTTATAAATATGTGGATGCCAACCAACTTTATTATGCTATTGGATTATTGATTTCTTGCCTCCTATATTCTCTTTAGACGTCTCCCTCCTCCCTCTTCACCATCTTCCACATTTACCATTGGTAAGGTTTCTCCTCGCTTCTAATCTCCCTCGACTGTCGACTCACCCCTCTTCTTTCGGATCTCGACTACTTTGTTCCCTTCATCTACTTCTTTTAATCACTTCCACAATCCACCCTCATCTCTATACCCATCCATAACCCTAACATCCACTTCACCCATCACCACTACCATCACCCACGTTATTCCGTGTTTTTGTCCCTTTTATAGTTCGAACCTGCGAAGGGAGTAAATACAAAAGTTGTATATTAGGAAGTTATAGATCCAACCCAATTAGTTTCGTAATTTTATGACTATCAGAGAATATCTCACAAATATATTCCCACGATTGCGCGGACTAGTTTTAGCAAAAAATTCAGATCTTAAGGAATTATTCCGTAACCGATCTTTTGGTTCCAGATCCTATCAATTTGGTATCTGAGCCTATCATTTGGTATCAGAGCCTTAACAATTTGGTATTAGAGCCTATCAGAGTAATTGGCCATTTTTCTTAACACCATCCGCTCCGTTACACCCCATGTTAATTTAGTAGGTCGGATTGTAACATTTTAAATGTCAAGGGGTGACTATGATATTACTCTATAGTTTAGGGGGTGTAATTATAACTAAACCTAACAATACATACATACTTGTCTAAGGGTTACTAGGGTCGTGATTAGGTCTGATTAGCTATCGCGTGGGAACCCACCCCTAGTGTTTCAACTATTATGGCTGAAGCGTAAATTATATATATCAACTATAAAATCTCATTGTGGAGCTGGATTTCCTCAATCTTATCTAGATTATATGTAAGATGATTATATGCCCTTGGCATATTAGGTCGCTCGTGGCAGATTGCATTACTTTTATTGAAGCATTTGAGGAGGTAAATTAATCCCACGTTTTTATGGAAGGACATCATGTGGTGGACTAGGCAACACGCTGAGGAAGGGTTGTCTCCTAGGGTAGTATTTTCTAGCCTAGAAAGGTGCTACCCTGGTATCATTGTAATCGTTTTGACACTTCTGATGCCACCATAAACAAAAGTGTTTCTAATTAAGTTGTACACGACTCTTCTTCTTAAAGAAAAAGATAATCAAGCTAGCACTATCACTCAGAGTTGGGCCTTACTAATTCATAGCAAAGATTACGGTTTGCTTGTCCCCATAGACATTAATTTTAATATTTACCATCGGAATATTAAATTCGCATGATTTGAGATCATTATAATCCACTTCTTGGGAGGTTTGCCTAGTTGTCGAACCATGGAAAGGACTAGCTAACCTCTTGACCCTCTTCTTTCTAGCCTGTAGCAAGTTACGCAAGCTCAAGATCAATAAATAAAATAAAATTATCGACAAATTGGAAGATGCATGCCATCCTAGGGTTGAACCTTGAAGAGATTTCCACCTTGCCGATGATAATTTTCATACTTTTAGCAAATCTGCTGCTCCTTGTAAGTAGTTGATCAAGGTAGGTGGGAGCCTCCCTCTGCTAATGGGCTAGGTAAAATTTAACTCTGATGATTCCTTTTGGCCTTCAGGACTATCTGGGGATGTCGTAGATTTACTGTATGTTGATGCGAAACCGACCGCAAGGGAGTCGGCCATTCAAGCAACTAGCATTAGACACTTCATTTAGCAATTTCTTTATTCTCTGAATCCTAGTAAATAAATATTGTGCATGCGTACAGGAGGAATAGAGGTGCAGATGGACATCTAATTTTGGTAGGAAATTTTTTCGCTGAGGGGGGCGATCCCATCCCTATGGATATGTTACTTTTCAACTCTTTCTAATTAAAAAGAAAGAAACAAGCATTGATAAGCTTTTCTTGCAATACGATAACTGAAACTTAATTTAACATAGAAAACAACACCTTTTTTCTGTGATAAATCAGACCGCAGCCCTTGTTTCATTGAAACTTAATTAGTGGTGATCATCCAAAACAGCACCTTTATTAACACTTACACATCCAAGCTTTAGTTAAATCCCACGTCCAATTAAGCAATTGTACAAACTACTTAACAAATAGATAAATTTTATTCCAAAGATCCGGCCGGCTAGTTCAGGAGAAGGTCTTCAGTTCATTTTGGAATGCTTGCATGTGCTCCTTCTCGACGCACTGCGTCATAATCCGTGTACCCTTCTTCGGCGTGGGCGGTGCTCCGATAATGGCTACTGCCATGACCTCGTTGTACGCGAAAGGTAAAACATGGACCGACGGACCCCAACCATAGTCAACCTCAAGGAAGCCTAATCTAGTCCAATCTGAGACAAACAATGAGTTGTATGTAAAAGATAGCTCATATGGATCTTTCTTAAAATCTCCAACAGCCCACTTAGCAAATTCTCCGGGCAGCTTAGCTTTAGCGTCTCGGATTATCTTCACGACGTCGATGAGATCCCCCGCAACAACTCTCTTGCTCGCAGCGGTGATAGTCACCGGGTAGAAACAATTGCCATAGTAGCCACCTTCCGAAGGCATCACTTGGTGCAACAACTGACGAGTGTTAGCAAAGAAGCAAACATGGACCTCCTCATTTGGAGACAATTTGATAGCTCGAGTGCGAGCCTGCCATGCCTTGGCAATAGAGACGTCGAAGGTCGAGCACCGTTGGCCCACGGTCTCAAAATACTGGGCTTTGATGTCATTAATGCGGTCCGGCGAGATGTCTATAGTAAAGTGCTGAAGCTTGAAGGCGTGGAAGGTCGGCGGTGGTCCCGGCGGCAGCTTCGGTGGGTTAGGAATGAGCTCTCGAGACCAGACCGGGTCAACGGTGGGCTTCTCCAAGCCTCGAGCCGAGTCACCGATGGCGTTGATGAATTGGGCCGCACCAAGGCCATCGGCGATGGTGTGGACCGAAACGAGGCCTACGACGAATCCGCCGCATGTGAATTCTGTGATCTGATGATAGATCAAAATAAATATTAAACTAAAACTAAAATCCAACTCAGTCCAAAAGCGTATATTAATCTTTCGTCTTCTATTGTATGACTTTATCATTGACTCGGAACCAGTGTAATTAAATACTACTAGTTTCTTATCGCCAAGTGAGAGTAAGACTGATGTTTACTTTGACAGTTGTTCTGCCTAATGATCCATTCGACCTACTCCCATTTACTCCAATAGGATGTATTAATGTTTATAAGCCATCTAGCCCTGTCTCAAACAAACGATATAGACTACATATAAACTTAATATTAGAGGTTTGTTTTACTATTATTATTAGTAATAAAATTACTTTTAGATAAAAATGACAACAAGTTCAGCATTTATATTTATAAATTAATAAAATAAAATGCTAATCATATCAACAGTGTATATATATACATATATATCTTTTATTTTAGTTTAGTTTTTTTTTGTTGCCGCACATAAAATATAAATTAAATTATCTTATATGTAAGAAGAAAATGGTGACTTATTTCCTCTTCTTAGATAAATATTGATAAGTTCAATATTTTATTGACAACTCAGATCTCTTTTCATATGAGTTTGGGATGATCTATTCTAACAGATGGCTAATTTGGTCAAAAAAAACTCCCCTATACTATGACATACCTAAAGTTTACAAGGCCGATGGAAATAATGCTACTTCTTGTGGACAATGTTTGTTGACAAATCTCCCAATTACCACCAAAGTTTTACTTGTAAAAATCGTACGTCGATAGTGTCATCGTATATATGTTAACTTTATTTGCTTTATTATTTGGCTAATATGATAGGGAAAGATAACAAGAGGAGACAAAAAGGATAACAAGAGGACATATATATTTGCCTTGATTTTCCATATACGAGTTCATATATAGTACTATCTACCTTGATCTTCTCTATCATCTTTTGGGTAATTTACAAATTGCTCAAAGTGATTATACTTAAAATTAAGCTACCCCCTAAATTTTATTTATATATAATTTTGTCTCTATGTGGTCTAGACTAATGTAAAACTGTAATATTTTTCAGCAAAATAACATAGTACACAAAAATTTCGAAAAGTTTTTTGAGAGATTTTTCCTACTAGAATAGACATCAAAATACCAAAATCATGCTTCTTATATCCTTAAATCTCCATATCCCCTTCTTTAAACTTAAAATAAAATGAATTTTCTTCCTCTCTATTCTCTTCTGCCTAAAATCACAAATCTTAAATTTCAATTATCATCTCTCTATTACTATGCATCTTCCTTTGAATGCATGATCATACATTGAAATATATTAATCATCTTAAAAATATGGGTAGAAGATTTATAGTTGCTCAAACAACAAGATTATCAATATCACAGGTGTAATATTGTCATTTGATAGCTCCATTAACAGCCTATTAATTTTTAATATTAATTTTATACTTATTAGGGATAATTTGTGATTTACGTCTTTGCTTCTCTTACGTGTTTACCCACAGCAAAAAGTAATGAAGCAACAGTTGACCACCTAACCATTTTATATTTCTAATTAATTAACAAAGTAACTTCCTTCCAAATCTCGTCCAAATCTACTTCTATGTCACCCATAAAGACAGCAAATAGATACATATATGATCAAACTATCATATCATGCATGGAGTGGAAAATACGAGATCCTGTTATCCGTTAATTTCCTTTCATTTCGAAGAGCGTGTATATATATATATTAACATCTTCTAGTAATATATACCTGCATCATCACAGGTAGATTGATGGGCTCAATCTCCGGAGATGCCTCAGGGAGGAGCTCATCCAGAGAGATAAGAAGAGGATGATCAAGGTACTTCACGTCCTCCAGGCTGCAATCCGCCGCCGCCTCGACGAACCACGCACCCTCACCGGTGCATGCGACGCCGACGTCGCCGTTCCCGGAGTCAACGAACCGCCCGGCGAAAGGATAGTACTTGACAAGTGCTCTGGATAAAGCCTCCTTGATAGTTTCCGCGGGCTTATCACCACGCTTGAACACGTGGAGCGATCGGACGAGATGCCGCAGGCCGGCGACGCGGTCGATGATGGATAGGTAGAGAGTCTCCGCCGGCGTCGGCTCGCTAGGGCTGACAAGGTAGCCGGGTTTTCTTGTCACTGTGAAGGCCATAGCTTATACTGCACTTTAAAGGTTGAGGCTATGTATGCTATGTATGTGCGAGCTCCAAGACCTATTTATAGGAAACCACCAAAGAATTAATGTTATTGTGTGCTTGAAGCTTAGGTTCTTTTTCACTCTTGTTGAAAATCTTTTAATTCTTTTATCTGGTAGTAGGTGGAGAGCTGGATGACTCACACTTGGAATAATTGTCAGTCATTTATAAGATAGCTTAGGCTACCACAGTGCAAATATTAAGATGCCCCCGGTTGGAAACTTAGATGGGTAAAATCTCGGAAACTAATTCTTGCAGTGCAAAATACCCTATCAGAACTCTATAACGTGAAGATGGCAGAGTTTGTAAGCAATCCCCTGCAGCAAAGAGGAATCCTTTATTTAATCTTAAGGACTAAATATATTTTATCCCTTACAGTTTGAACCAAAACTACTTTAGTCGTGAATTTTTATTTTATATCACTACATCTCACTGCACTTTTAACTAAGTTGTGAACACAAATACCCTTAACATAGGTGACATAATTGTTATAAATTTCATATATTTAACATGATTTTTTATTAACTTTGAACTAAGTTTAAGTGGGGACTTCATATTATTGATGAACTAATTGTGAAATTAATTTAGCTTAAAGAGTACTCTATTGTCATATATTCACTAATTCAAATCTATGAAGATAAGTGAATAAAAATTGGTTCTAAAGTGGATATCATGAAATGAAAATTAAAGAGAAGTGAGTTTAATACCATATTAAATATTTGAGAAATGTTAGTATGGTATATAAGTATCAAACTTTTTATATGGTTTGGGCCCCAAAATAAGTATCTATTTTGTGAGTAAATGATATTATTCAACTTAACTAACACGCGCGTGCCGCCCGACTCAGTTTGGTTCACGCACGATTCAAGTCCAAAATATATTTTGCATGTTCGAGTCAGTTGGTTAGTTGAACCCGAAGTGGTGCGACCCTTTGATTAGAACTATTAATCAGTTAGTTAGTTAAATCTGAAATTGTGCATCCTTTCACAATAAAACTATTAATCATTCATACCCGAAATGGTGCATCCATTCATAACCAGTCGCATCCTTTGTCAAGTCTATTTAATCCTATAAATAGACTATTAATCCGCATTATTTTTTCACTAAATTTTGTTCATTCATTTTAAGTTTAGTTCAAATCTTTAGTCTGCATTTGAAAAAGAGTACAGCATGGTTCAGGTTTGATAAGGCATTCGAATAAATGTTTCTTTTTTAGTGCAAGATGGTTGTTGTATCATGGGAGACTGACGTCCACTAATTTAGAATCAATTAGTGAAAGACGAATTTGTCTTTAAGGAGATAGTGTCTAACATTAGATTTATTTACTTATTTTAGATCAGATTTCTTATGATTTTGGAATCAGATTGTTACCGCCAAACAAAAATATCTCAAATAACTTTGTTTTAATTAAATAATTATGTATTTCAGAGAAAGCTTAGAGGGGACAAACCTAATTAAGGTTTTATTGAATGGAAATTTGCATTTTACGTGCTGCCTTTTAATCTATTTACACTATCTTTATTTAATATTTACAAATCAAACTCTATGTTTTATCAATTATATACATTAAATATTATGTTATTAAATCTATTAGCTAAATTTAATTAAACCCTTATTAACTATACCGAAAAGATACAAAAATAATTTCACCCGAGATAGACCTAACTTTACCCAATACAGACCCAACTTTACTTTGCTCTCTTTCTCTTGCTTTGAAGTGTTTTACCCAACGAAAAAAAGAAGTAATCTCATACCCTAAAAGTAAAACAAGAAGGAAGTAGAGGAAGAAGAAAAGGAAGAGAAAGAGGACGTATGATTATTTTAGTTTAATTTATTCTCCTTCTCAGAAAGAAGTAACCCCAAGCCCCTAAAGAAATTAAGGAAGGAAGAAGTGCAAACAGATAACTGAATTATACTTTACAACAACTAAATTTATTAAAGAAACCAATACATTTATTAGTACTTCAAAACACCCTAACTTTAGCTTGGTCCAGCTCAGCTTGAATGAGACTTGATGATAGGCTCATTTTAGACTCGAGCTCGACTATAGCTCAGTTTGACCCGGCTCGGGCAAGACTCGAGTTGAGCTAAGCCTAGCTTGAGCCAAACGCTTAGGCTCGGGTCGCACATTGCGTAGACAAATAATAATGAATTGTATGTGTAAAAGATAGCTCATATGGATCCTCCTTAAAATCTAGAGTTGGTTGGTGATTCCTCTTCTTTATAGTTTACATTTATTTTAGAGTCCTTATCTATGATTTGATTGGGTATTAAAAGTTCTCTATATTTAGCATCTTGATTGTGAATTTCTCATTTGATATTGATATTAGCTTTACTAATATATGTTTTACCATAATCTTTTGTTATCCTATTAGATTTATTTGTGTGTGTTTAGGAAGCACTTCCGCTGCCCTCCACTCTTTCGGATTGCTAGCACAATGAATTAGTATTAAAGCACAACGCGTCACAGGGTGCAACAATTGATGAGCGTTGACAAAGAAGCAAACACGGACCTCGTCATTTGGATCCAATTTGATGGCTCGATAGAGACATCGAAGTTTGAGCAACTCTGGTCCATGGACTCGAAGAACTCGGCCTTGATGTCATTAATGTGGTCCGGCGAGATGTCCAAGATGTAGCACTGAAGCTTGAAGTTGTGGAACGTCGGCAGCGGGCCAAGGGGCAACTTTGTGGGTCGGGTTAGGGATGCACGCCGATGGTCAGCAATGGTGTACACCGAAATGAGGCCCACGACAAATCCACCACTTGTTGAGTTCTGTTACCTAACGATGGATCGCACTATATGTTTGTTAGTGCCAGAAATTAAAATCCAACTCAATCTAAAAACTTTATTAGTTATTAGCTTTTCCTCTGTCTGTATATCAATCATTTGCCGCAATAGCAAATACTCGTTTCCTTGTGTCAGAAGGAAAGTAAGGATTACTTTTGCACCCATTCGACCTACTCCATTCCATTACACTATATTTGACTTTTTGTAAATGCCACCTAAAGTACACAGGCCTAAGAAAATGATGTTGCTTGTTGAGGAGAATGTTAGTTGACAATGTCGAAAACCTGATACTACTTTTCAGCTAATTTGTTAGAAATGGATAGCAAGAGGACAAGTATATTTGTATGTTTGGAGTTTGATATATGAGTTCGGAGTGTCAATTTGTTGTTTTCTCTTTTAAAAAAATCCAGTTTCTTGACTTGTAAGCAATCTAAGCTGCAGTTCCACAGTGATGTCTTTTTTTTTCTCCTTCAGCCGTTTCCATTGGATAAAACTTGACCACGTAAAGAAAGCAACCTCGATCTCTTTTGCTTCTCTTACGTGACTTCTAACCAATCTAACTAAGCTGCAGCTCCACAGTGATTTCTTTTTTCCTCCACCATTCCATTGGATAAAACTTGATTTATATAAGCTACACTTGAGCACGTAAAGAAAGCAGCCTCTATTTCGCTTGACGTGACTTTTAACCAACCTAACTAAGCTGCAGCTCTACAGTCATTTCTTTTTTCCTCCACCTTTCCTTTGGATAAAACTTGATATATATAAACTACACTTGACCACGTAAAGAAAGTAGACTCTCTTTCGCTTCTCTGACGTGACATTTCACCCGTCTAGCTAAGCTGCAGCTCTACAGTTATTTCTTTTTTCCCATTCAGCTTTCCTGTGGTAAAAGTTGATGCAAGTTACGACATAATCACGTAAAGAAAACAATTTCTAATAGAGTTGATAAGTAATTTTTTTCGATGACTAAGGAGTTATGATTTAGATTAGAAGCGAGATGGCTTGTAGTATAGATTAGACAACTTATTATATTAATTAAAATTTAATAAAATCTAAATATTTTTGTATTTAAAGATTAAATCTTTATTCAGTCTATATTTAATCTTCGAGCTCTTAATTGATAAAAAATAAATAAAACAAGGCACAACAAGTGTTGTATTATTATTATTATTATTATTATTATTATTATTATTATTATTATTATTATTATTATTATCCTCTTTGCTTCTCTTGCGTGTTGATGTAAGCAACACTAGCTTGACCACCTAACCATTTTATATTTCTAATGAACAAATAAAGTGGCATCCCTTCCAAATCTCTTGTCGAAATTTCCTTCTAAGTTCTGCCAAAAGACAATATATATGTTAAAATATCAATTCATATTTCGTGCAGTAGAAAATGCGAGATCTTAAAAAACAAAAAAAGAAGTCAAGTGCTACCTAATTATTTCCAATGTTCCAAGTCAAGTAAGAGATTTCGTCACCCGAAGTCACGACCTAAAATAGGAATCATGACCGGCCATGCATCTCAATATGCTTGAGATGCACGAAGCCTTACCAATACTCTCTACGTATAGATGACAAGATAAATAAATAAAATGAGAATATGCTTTATTAAAATTTTATTACTAAATGCAATTAAAATAAAAACAATGTTAATATTTTTGAGTCTCTAAAATAAAATAAAATAAAATATTCTAATTTAAAGCACAAAATCTAAAAGAGCGGAAGGGTAAATAGGTGAATCCTAAGTGGAGGTGGAATCCGGGTACATCACGCTCAGTCGCCCCGCTGTCTATTACCTGAAATAAATAAACAAATACAAAAAAAACAATATAACTCGTGAGCCAACAACTATAGCTTAGTGAGTGGAATCCACTCGAACCAAATAAATTTTAAAACATATTAATGCTGAATAAATTAAACTAAAAGCAACAATATCCATCATAATATGCAATAGGCATGCTCTCTACATAGTAATAATGATAACAATAGAGAAATGTCACAACTTGTAACCTTACACGTTTTCAACATATTAACATCTTTTTGATATTTATACTGTCATATGTCTCAATGGGTCTAAACCCTGTGGATCCACATCAGCTAGAAGTCACCTCGAGATGACGCTCGGGACTTTTCTTCATAGCTGATCCGGTTAGGGTCATCAGAGGGTATCACCCTGTGATCAACACACTCTGTCTTTTCCTCTAACCGTTGAGAGAAGTTAGAGTCACCTAGGAAATTTTCTCATACTTCCTAGGACTGTTCCCTAACCCCGCTAGAGTCACCTAAGAAAGTCACCGCAGTGATCTAATTTAGGACTTTCCCCTGGACTTCTAGATAGACTTGAGTCACCACGGAAAAATCGCAAACGATTTATAACGGGACTGTTCTCTAAGTCGTATCAATACTAGTCTTATTTTTCTTTTCACAATTTGTCAATATTTGTACGAAGTATGGTGATGCACTGAATATAATAATTAAATGCACACAGGAAATAAAACAATTAAATTTTCGCACGTACAGATGAAATAAATAGATTTGCACACAGAAATTGTAACAATTTAATTTTTACATATAACGGTGAAATAAATAATTTGCATACAGAAAATTTACATGGTCCGACAAAAATACGAAATACAATAAAATAAATATGTGAGTGAACCCACTCACCTGAGTCTAGGCAAGACAACCAAAATCTCAAATCTCTAGCCCACGAACTAAAAATCACCACCTTAAATAATAAACAATAATAACATTTTTAATTAAAATAATTATTAAAAATGTTTATACAATTTAACCTAAGAATAATTAAATTGAGCTAAAATGAGCCCAAAACAATTGGGCTGGGCTGCAGTTGGCCCGCAGCCCACCCAAATAAATTCTTAAATGGATTGGGCCAAGGCCCAATCCAAATAGATAATGGAACCGGGTCGGGTTCCTTGGATTCGGATCCAACCCGACCCGAATCCAACACTAAAAGGGAGAAGATTAGACTCGGGCAACCCGAGTCTGTCTTCCCCAAACCGAAGAGAGAGAGGAAAAGAGAGAGAAGGAAGAAGAGAAGGAGGAAGGCGCCGGCGACTGCCACGGCGAAGGTTCGCCGGCCGCACCCCCGGCGTCTCAACACCCATACGGTGCCGCCGTCCTCGCGAGGTGGAGGAGAACCCGCGAACGGCAGTCGATCCCATGACTGACGGCGACCGGAGCCACGAGGGCTCCAACGGCAAGGCGCTTCCAGAGGTAGCGGCTGCGACTCGAAGCCGCCGACCGGCCAGATTTACTTATTTAATTTTAAATTAAACTAGAGGGATGAGAGAGGGCTCACCGGGGAGGAGTGTGGTGGGTCCAATTTCCTCCGGCGACGCTCCGGCTGGCCGATTCCACGGCGTCGACTCCGACGGTGAGGAAAAAGCAACAGAAGGGAGGAAGGAGAGAGAGAAGAGGGCTGGGGGGTTATCAGTATTAAGCAGAGAGAGAGAAAAAGAGATTAGGATTTAATTTATAGTTTAGATGAGGATCAAATCTAATACGATCCGGATTAGATGAAATCCCTTCTTTCCCGCTGCGCACCGGAGAGGGAGAGGGGAGGGGCTGCACGTGCAGAGCACGTGCACCCTCCTCTCTCAACCCAATTTTTTTTTTCTGGTCCTAACACCCGACATGAAATAAAGATTTATTAAGGTCGACTTGTGTAGATAATGTGTCGTCATTGTCATTTTGTTGATCACATTATGACTCTTAAAACTTATTACGTAGATTTGGCTCCTAAGTTAAAAATCAGGCAAATTTTCTTTTTTTTCAGATAGGTTGTTATATTTTTCTTCTCTCGTTATAAAAATTTTGACCCCCAAATTTAAATCATACCGGTATTATAAGAAAATCAATATGCTTAGTTCCACCACCTTTTATTCAAATTGACAATTGTCTAATCTCACTTTTTCATATTCAGAACTCATACTTCGTTAACTAATTTACTCATTAATTCCTAACATTATACAACCACAAGTAACTTTCATATAAAAATAAAATCCCTAGATCTAGGTTAGCCAGGTAATCATATTATATTCATAGACATTGATAATACCACTGATCTGCAAAAAAGAACGTACATTGATTCTACAATATAGAAAGTGTTGTCATCTATATATTGTATTATGTTCTACTCTAAAATATCTCAACTTGTCCATCACTTCTTCTGCTAACTGTAACCAAATAATAATAAAATGATATAATTACCTATGGTAAAACAATACAACTTATTTAAATACGTGATCTCCAAGATCAATAGAATGTATACTCTGATCTTGAGCATGCTTAACTATTATCCCTCAATACTATCACTAATACTAGGTAGAACAATAAATACATATTATTTCAAGAACATCTGAAATACTTAACTCATGTTCCTCTTTCTAGACAAATTATTTCACTAACCTAAACATACTCACCATCATCTGATATCATCATAAAATTTAGGCAATAGTACAAACTCTCTTATTTAAAAGTAAAATGATCATATTCTTAACCCATTATACAAATTACTAAACCAATCAATATAAGAGATCACACTTATCCATATAAGACTACAATATTACTTGTATTTATAATACATTCTTCAAAATAACATATAGCATATGATCCAACCTATTAATATTAATCATATTACAATATCAAATAAAATTTATACAACCTTCTAATTCTCTAGAAGAGAAAAAATGAAAAGGGAAGGGAAGGGGGGTGGACCTGGCTGGCGGGGAGGGTATTGACCGTTGCTGGCCACCAGTGGCCGGTCTCTTGCCGGCAGCTCGGCTCTAGCGAGCCCAAGCTCGTGAGTAAGAAAGAGAGAGGGAAAGAGAGAGGGAGAGAGAGAGAGAGAGAGAGAGAGAGAAGAAAGAAGAAAGGAAAGGAGGCTCACCTTGGCCACTGTGGCGACGGTGGCAACAGTGGCTGGCCGACGGCGGTAGCAGTGAGAGAGAGAGAGGCCAAAAGAGAGAGAGGGGAGAGAAGTAAAAGAGAGAGAGAGAGGGGTAGTGGGAGGGGGAAAAAGCGGCCATTACGGCGGTTGCGACGGCGCCGGGGCCCACCGCGACTAGTTGGCCAAGCCAATTACTTGCGACAGCAGTGCTAAGGGGATGCGTGGCACCCGCATGCATCAAGAAAATAGCATGGGCACGAGGTCGGCCACAGTGTGGCCAACCATGTCGTTCCCATAATAATTTTTAAATTAATTTATTATTATTATTTTCGTTTTTTCGTTTTTTTAGAATGGGTTGTTACAAGTTGACATGTAAGAGTCATACAATCTATAAATAGTAGAGAAACGGTAGAGAACTTATATAGAAATAAAGTTCTTACAAACTTCTCTCTCATTTTGTCCAAGAACGTCTTCATGGTATCAGAGCTCTCAAAAGCTTCCGCTTCTCTAAGGGTCTCTTCTTCTTCGTCAGACGAGATTCTTCATTACTGATTTGTGGAGCTCCCTTAAAATCTCTTTTTTTTTTCTCTCTTCTATATTCTCTGTGTGAAGATTTGTGGAGACTTTTCCATGGCATCTTTCGACTCTTCTTTGTCGTTTGTGATTTCAACATTTCAAATCTAGTTTTAGTAAAATTGTTTGCATCAAATTTCGTACTCTGGAGATCTCAGATCATTTCGATATTGAAGGGAATTGACCTATTTGGCTTCGTTGATGGAAGTTATTCTTGTCCCCAGGAACAAATTTTAGACGCTTATGGTAATTTGATCAACAATCCAAAGCATATAATATGGATTCGTCAAGATCAACTTGTCCTTTCTTGCATAAATGCCACCTTGTCTGAAAGTGTACTCTCTCAGTTTGTTGGTCTTAATTCCTTTGAAGTAGGGACTGCCATTAATAAGAGATTTGCTTCACAATCAAGATCAAATATTATTCACTTGAAGACTCAGCTATAAGTAATCAAGAAAGGTGATTCATCCGTAATTGATTATGTAAACCCGAAAAATAAAAAATAAAAAATAATAAAAAAACCCCGACGCACACAGACCCCATGCCATCTCCCCCGTCCGGCCTGTCCTCCTCTTCTCCTTTTCTTCTTCTTCTTCTTCCCCTGCCGTGCACGCCACTGACACCCTCCTCTATTTCTTCCCCTCATCGCAACCATCCTAGCCCTCTCTCCTCCACCCCGCTACCTCTCTCTTTCCCTCTCCTTTCTTTTGGGTTGCCGACGCCGGAGACGAAGCCCCGGAGCCGACGGCTGACGAAGCCAACCATGCGACCCCTCGGTAAATCTCCTTTTCTTTTGGTTGTTTTCTTTCTTTCGCCGTGCCTTACCCCTCTCGGCCACGTGGCTGCGCCGTCGGTGCCATCGACCTCGATGGTGGCTGCGCCTCTCTCTCCTTGATTTCCTCCTCTCTTTTCCCTCCCCTTCCATCCGGTGAGCCACCCACCTCGGGTGAGGGCCGCGGGCTGCTGACATCAAGGGCGGGCTGTTGGCGGCATGGGCGACCGACAACGTTGGGCCCTTCTCTCTCCCCCTCTGTCTCCTTCCCTCGGAAGGAGATGGTGTGGGAGGGTGGGGGGTTTGGTTTAACCCCACCCATCCCCTTAGTGGACTGCGCCGAACCGTAGCCCACTAAGCTCAACTTTGGTGGGTCGCAGACCGCAGCCCACCAACCGCAGCCCACAACTAGCCTTGGTGGGTCGCAGACTGCAGCCCACCAACCGCAGCCCACAACTAGCCTTGGTGGGCTATGGTTGGACCCACAGCCCACCTCATGCAACCTTGTGAGCTGCAGTTGGACTACAGCTCACTAAGGCCCCCTTGCCTATTGGGTAGGTTTGGGCCTAACCCAATACCCTAGACTAGCCCATTTGGGGCCATTTGGACCCTATAGCCCCATTTTTCTATTCCACCTAATTAATTAGCCTAACCATCCCTTAATGATAATTTATTATTATCTAAATAGTTTAAATTTTAGGATAACATAGAACTCACCCTAGGGGACCCTTTACTCATGTATATGCCTAAACCTAAATTCCCTAATAAGATAATTAATTCTATTAATTAATAGTATCGACACTATGAGAGGAGGATTTTGGAATTTCAGAGGAGCCAGCTAGCTGAAGAAAAACTAGAGTACTGTGGAGACCTCCCGGGCGAGTAGAGTTTATACAAGTGTAGAATAATGTAGTTACAGTTATTATACCTCCATGACACTGTAGGAATGTTAGTATTACTACATACATCTAGTGTACTACGATATGTGATTGACATGTGTAATTCTGGCATCAAAAGGGACTCATCTTTTTATGAAGAATATAGAATGTAATGATCATGATGACTATGACATGTCTTATACACTCACAGATACTGCACCACTTCCACTTATCATTAGTAGTCGGGTTCTGACTAGCCAGTACCCCTACTCACTCAGCTCGAGGTTAAGGGTAAAGTATATCTTATATGACTATACTATTAGCGGCCTACACGTGAGGTTGGGAACCTGTATGGTATTCAGGTAACTATATTGCATAGTCAGAACTAGATTATGATGATAGAAGAACATGATTGTGAGGCGGGGATATATCTCTAGCAGTACCCGATGACGTAGGGTTAGGACATCCATTGATGAGCCGAGGGATCTCGATTCTCCCGTTGAGGATGGTTTAGAGAAAGTGAGATATGAGCTCAAGACCAGGGTCCTTAGTCTAATGGTCACAGACAACCGATCATATGTAGTGTCGCCATGCATGTGTGGGTGGCATTACCGCTAGATGTGTATATATCCCCCTCAATATACGAGATAATGGATGGTTATGTGATGGATGATTTTCTTGAGAATATCTATCGTGTGTGGTGAATGGCTCGGTGAGCTATGATAAAACATGATTAATGCTTTGGTGAGCATGAGATGATTAAACTACTCTTTTATTGTTATGCATAACATGTAAACACTATGATTGGGATTTGCATGAATAAAAGATTGTATCAAGTTTTATATCTGTGTGGACTTATCCTGATACGATTAGAAATTGGCATGTTCCAAGATAGTGACGTGTAGTCTTTATTGATTGCATTGATTTACTAATTCGTGGTAAGTCATTTAAACAAGCGTATTGTTATTGCTAGCAACTATAAGCATGCATTGGATATGCACCTGTGATTTCATTATTATAGATTATATGGATTTTACTCGCTGGGCTGTGTACTCACCACCTCTTGGTGGCATCATTTCAGAGCTAGGGGACACAGGTGTGGGTAGTGAGGAGTAGTTGCCTTTTTATTTCAGTTATATCTATTAGTTGTATTGAGCCTCTACGAGGGCATTATGATTGACGTTGTATTTTGGACTTTAGATGTAACGCCCCCGCCCGGCATGGGCACGTGCACGCCCACGCGCTCACACGGTATGCGCAGCGCACGCGATAGGACGAGTGGGGCCCGTCACGCACAGATACACTCCTGTGCACATACAATCATGACATCATCAAATACTACCTGCTAACATATCCATGCTTACATAGTCCAACACTAAATAAATCATACTATCAACCAAATAAACTTGTTAACATATGAATATCTAAGTCCACAATAATATACACTAGACCACTACATAATTTAGCAGGACCCACACAGGCCACGACAAATCATCAAGATACAACTAAACAACTGACACACGAGTACACTATAATCTGACATGTATTATATAAATAATCGTCCATACAATGAAGTATAAATATCAAATAATGGTACAACTCAATATCTGGTTAAACTATCTTCTATACCATTTTACATCTATAGCTCACCTCATCTTTCTAAAATATTTCCTCGGGATATCTCAAGTCGGTATCACATACTATATTATCTATGAGGGTTAGAAAAGAAATAAATAGAGTCATGAGCAATAGGCTCAGTGAATAGATCTTACTCCGAATGAGTGAAGCCAAACAAATAGTAAATCATGTACTGGATAATATAAATTAGAAAGAGCATCATGTTATGAATGAGTGTATGAATATAACATCAATAATATATAATTAAAATATAGATAATATGTCATAACTGATAAAAGCATATAATCCTCGATAATAAGTAAACAAATCTCCATGCCATAGTATCATTATGACTCTCTCTCAAATATGACACATGATGCATGCCGACCAAGACCATTCTATAATATCAAATGCAACTATATATGATGTATATTGACCACTTGATAATCAAGTAATCAGATGATAATAAAATCATATGCATTTTTCAATATCTTAGTCATCAATGTCAGCTTTATATGTCATCATCATACTAGACACTATGCACAGTCAACACTCGGTACCTAGTCTCAATATCATGCTCGAAGGCTCAGAGCATATTCTGCCATCCGCAAGGAGTATCTCAAATATAATCATACCTTACTATCCGCTAAGGGTATCAACATCCATCTAGACCGGCACCCTTCTAGCTGATAGAAATTTTGTGAGGATAACTCGCCACCCTAACGAACGACATGTGTTCGAATGTCTGCTGCGCACACAGACTAACGACCTCAGACGTAAGACCAATAGGATCGCGACTATGTCGAGTGATCAATCATCCACCAAGCGCGTCCTAACCCTCGCGCCCACTCGGGTATCCTCATGCATATATCAATTATCCTATCAATCACATTTCATGCTTTCATTCTAAATAACATATCATATGCATATATTCAGTACGATAACAAGTCAATGCATAATAAAACTTTAGGTAGAATAGGAATCAAGAGAAAAATAATGCAATGTAGTCTCCAATCATGTAGTCGACACATGCATACCCATGCTAATCTATCACAACATGCATACTCATGCTACAAATCAATTGGACATAAAATTATAATAGTATAGTCATCTTTAATCATCATCATACTCGTATCCAAAATCAGCCTAATTACATGCATGATAAAATATGCTCGATTGCAATCATCTAATTAAAATTCGTTCATGCAAAATATGATGATTTATTAGATTTTAGAATTTCTACTTATCTTTATAACTAGCTAGATTTTTAATTATAAATAAAAATATAAATATTGATAAAAACCTAATTATAATTAAATTATATCTTGATTAATTAGGGACTATGTAGTCATTACTTTATAAAATAATAAATAAATATGTAAGCCTATTATTTTATTTGTTACAAAATACTAATTTATTATAAATTATTAGAATTATTTAAAATGTATCTCATAAGAATATTAGTATATAAATTTGATAATTATAATTTATAAATCTATATATTAATCTAATAGCGATATAAATAAATAAATATGAATATTACCTATATTTATACATAATTAATCATTGATTATACAAATTATAATTAATACTAATCATATTGAGGATTATATTATTATTAAAATAATTAATGTCTAAATAATCTATTTGCATTAATTAAGAAGGAAAACCTAAATAAATAACATAATAAAATAAATAATTAATTAATTAAAACATTGCCATCAGTGCTGGGCTCGGCCCAGCACTACCTGCTATAGTGCTGGGTCGAGCCCAACACCCTGCAGAAAGAGAAGGAGAAGAAGCCAAGGAAAAAGAAGAAAAAGAAAGAAAGAAAGAAAGAAAGAAACAAACAAAGAAAGAAGAATAAGAAGAATAAGAAGAAGAAGAGAGGAGGGGTGGGAAGTGCAGACCCGGGCCGGCGGGGAGGGCACCGGCCGCTGCTGGCCAGCCACGGCCAACAGCTTGGTTCCGACGAGCTCGTGTGTGTGAGAGAGAGAGAGAGAGAGAGAGAGAGAGAGAGAGAGAGAGAGAGAGAGAGAGAGAGAGAGAGAAAGGAGCTCACCGATGCTCGCGGAGGTGGCGGCGGTGGTTTCCAAGGACGGCGGTGACAGCAATAGGCCAGCCTCGGCGAGAGAGAGAGAGCAAGATAAAGAGAGATATAGAGGGAGAAAGAGAGGCGGTGGAGGGCGGCGGCGCCGGGGCCCGTCGCGGCCAGCTAGCCGCAGCCGGTTGGCTGCGACAGCGGTGGTGGGCGCATGTATTTTTTATTATTTTATTTACTTATTTATTTATTATTTATTTTTATATTTTTTTGGCAGGTTGTTACATTAGAGTTGTATTTTGGATGTGTATCTTGAAGGCTTGTTGTGATTTGTGGAATTTGTATCCGTACTCTTATAGTTGAGTTTATTTATAGTATGAACATATATTACTATGTGCCTTGTGAATACCTATTACTGACAGTTCATGTTATGCACCGCGTGGGGGGATTTACCCATGCGGTTTACACATGTATTTGAAGATTTAGGTGTTTCAGATTACTTCCTAAAGGTTAAAGCTATTATAGATAGTTTGGCATCAACTTCTGACTCACGCACTCCATCGAACACCTAGTTATGTCAATGAGCTCTACATATCAAGGGAATGATCATGTAGCAGTTGCCAATGACCAAGGAACTTCCCATTTCAAACACGAGTTCATCCTTAATTAATTCCTCTAATGAATCCTTTTACATGAACAATATACTACAAGTTTTACTTTTGACTCGGATGCCTTCTATGTCCAGGACAAGGGGTCAGGGAGGATTCTTTTTAGAGGAATCTGCAAAGATGGACTCTATCCTTTTTCTCTTTTGTCTATTTCATAGCAAAATAAGTATAGTGCCATGATTGGTACCAAAGTAACCAACTCCATACGGCATTCTAGATTTGGTCATTCATCTGAATTTGTCTTGAAGCAGCTTGCTAATTCAGAATACAACTACACATTTCTTATGTGAGACATGCAAGTGCAGCAAAAGCTCTCGTCTTCAACTTCCACTAGAGATCCTTCATGTCCACCTCAACTTATACATACTGATGTTTGGGAACCCATAACAAATTCCCATGGCAGCTACAGATTTTATATCTCTTTTGTAGATGACAATACTAGATACATTTGTAGATGACAACACGAGATACAGATTTATATTTCTTTTGAAGCACTATCATTATTTCAATCTTTTAAATCTCATGAAGAAAATATGCTTTCTACTTCAATAAAGATACTTCGAAGAGATGGTGGAGGTGAATTTGTGAGTCATAACTTTCAATCATTCCTGTCCAAACATGGCATTACACATGAATTATCATGCCCTCGTACTCTAGAGCAGAATGGAATTGTTGAGAGACGGCATCGTTCTATTATGACCATAGCTCGCTCTTTAATGACTGAATCTAAAGTACCCAAAACATATTGGGTTGAAGTATTCCTTACTGCAACCTATTTGCTTAATCACCTTCTATCTCCAACAATCTCCAAACTGTCATCATGGGAAGCCTTATTCACCCGTAAGTCAAACTATTCCTTTCTCAAGTTTTTGGCTATGCTTGCTACCCTTGGTTGCAACCTTACACTTCTCAAAAATTAGATTTAAGATCAAAACAATGCATATTCATAGCATATAGCCTCAAACATCAGGGATATCGTTGTCTAGATCCATCTACTGGTAGAATCTACATCTCTCGACATGTGGTCTTCAATGTATCTCATTTTCCTTTCAAGTCTACACCACAATCCTCACCACCCATTTCTGAGATTCCATATCACACACCTATGGTGTCAGATC
The DNA here is from genome assembly GCF_019914945.1 of Typha latifolia. NCBI lineage: Eukaryota > Viridiplantae > Streptophyta > Magnoliopsida > Poales > Typhaceae > Typha > Typha latifolia. Next base: position 4,883,304 of record NC_133091.1, read on the forward strand.
CTATTCCTTTTTCTATACCTTTTACAAACTAATAATTCTCCACCACTTGTTCCTCCTAATAGTTCTACTACAACTTCAGCAAACTCCACTTCAAAAACTCTTTCTTTAGAAATCTCAACTTCGACAAGTTCCCCTACCTCTACTACATTTCACGCAACCTCAAATGACACTGTGCTTGAACAAGTTTCTGCACCAGTTCCTAGTGTAGACACAAATAGTCATTTTATTGCAAATAGACATTATATGATAACCATATCTAAGTCAGGCATTTCAAAGAAAAAAGCTTATACCGTTGCTCTTCTACAGATTCTATCATTGAACCAACAAGCTATACTCAAGCTGCTCATGATCCTAAATGGATGAATGCGATGAAGGAAAAAATTTCTGCCTTGCAAAGATAGAAAACATGGACCTTGGTTCCCAGACCACTAAATAAGAATATTATAGGTTGCAAGTGGATTACAAACTGAAATACAAATCTGATGGTTCAATATCTAGGTATAAAGCTCATTTAGTTGTGAAAGGGTTCAATCAACAAGATGGAATGGACTAACACAAAACCTTTAGCCTAGTGGTCAAATTCACAACAATTCGAGGTCTCCTAGCATTAGCAGTCTCTAAACAATAGCCTTTACTTCAATTAGATGTTAGCAATGCTCTCTTACATGGCTATCTTAAAGAGGACATATATATGAGTCAACCACCTGGATTCAAGCAGAAGCATTTCTTAGATTATGTTAGCAAACTACAAAAGTTTCTATACGGCCTCAAACAAGCACCCCGTGCTTGGTGTGATAGATTCACAGGTTTTCTGCAAAGTTTTGAATTTGTCGCTTCCCAGACAGATACTTCATTATTCATCTATCATCATAGTTATATTGCTCTAGTGATATATGTCAATGATATAATTGTGACAGGAAATAATGCAAATTCTATCAAACAATTATTAGAAATCTTGAAAACAAACTTTGAGATGAAATTCTAGGCCCACTGAGTCATGTTCTTGGATTGAAGGTAACTAGGGATTTATCTGGTCTTTGCTTATCATAGTCCAAATATGCCTCTTAGTTGCTTGAGCATGTAGGAATGCATCATTCAAAGCAGTGTAATACTCTGTGTTAGGTTTTTAATTGTTGGCAATTATGTACAAAATATTCCAAGTGTATTTATACATGTATATGAGCTTTTATATAAGTCTAGACAATCTCTGGTTTGAAGAATTGCAAGATTATTAGAGAAAAGTTTATGAGTTCATATCACGTTCACACCGCGTTCTCACAGACAGAGAACTGCGTTCACAAACGCGTTTGAACGCGAGCTCACGCGTTCACACAGACCGAGAGCTACGTTCACAAGCGCGTTCGAACGCGGGTACATATGTTCACACAGACAGAGAGTTGCATTCATAAGCGCGTTCAAATGCGGGCTCATGCGTTCACACAAACCGAGAGCTACGTTCACAAGCGCGTTCGAACGCGGGTACGTGCGTTCGAACGCGGGTACATGCGTTCACACAGACCGAGAGCTGCGTTCACAAACGCGTTCAAACGCAACCTGAGAAATTCAGGCTGTTGCGTTCGAATGCACTTGGGCCCGTTCAAACGCACTTGGACCCATTCGAACGCACTTGAGATCAAGTCAGGCCGTTCGAACGCACCCGGGCCGCGTTCAAACGCACCAACGAAGTTTGAAATTCTTAAACTTTTATGAGTTCGGATAAGACTTGGATTTGACTCTATCTTGGAGATCATATATAAGTATTATGATGCCCTAACTCTAGGGCGGTCGAAGAAGTAATTTTGAAGAAGACTTTTTGAGGCTAAATCAGTTTTTCAACTAACAAAGTCTTACTCTTCTTAAAAGCTTAATCTTTCGTCTTAAGGGCTATCTAGACGAAAGATCAATCTCGAAGGTTACTGAGGTTGGACATCAATCACAAGAAGCAGTGAATCGTGGGTTCTAGCGAGCAAAACTGAGAGGAACAAAGTCGTTTGGATCGACGAGTTGTTTTGTGAGTCAGTCTTGTAACTACTACTATCATAGTGATTGGTTTTGATCCGAGTTTGGATCTGTGGTTTTTTTCCATTTGAGTTTTTTCACGTTAAAATCTTCGCATTTATTTTTGCTTTCATTTTTAATATTTCTTTGGACTTTTACTTAAACGAATGAGTGATATTATTGCCTAGGATTTAGTTACATACTTGTGTCTAGGAGTTTTTTTTACTCTGATTTCAACAACTAGTTTGTCCAAATAGTCTAGTATTACTCTTTAAAATCCCTCTAAATACAGAAGCATTTTAGGTGCCCTACAATACTTAATTATCACCAGACCTGACCTTCAATATGGAGTAAATCAAGTTTATCAATATATGCATGCTCGTACATCCGTTCACTTTCAGGCTATTAAGCGTCTGCTATAATATGTAGCTGGAACAAAGCACTATGGCATTCAATTGAGTGGCAGGGATTTATGGCTACAGGTTTCTTGTGATGCGGATTGGGCCGATGACTTAGATGGATGTAGATCAATCTTAGGATACTGTGTGTTTCTTGGGAATAATCCGATCTCATAGAGCTCTAAGAAACAACAGTAGTGGCCAAATCATCCATGGAAGCAAAATATCAATCACTAGCTCAAATAGTCGCCAAGATTTCTTGGGTTTGATCCCTATTCCGTGATTCATATATTTTGATTACTTCCGCACTATTAATTTGGTGTGATAACATGTTTGGTATACATCTAGCCTCCAATCCAATTTTTCATACAAGAAATAAACATATAGAGATTGACTATTACTTCGTTAGAGAGAAGGTAGTTAGTTCATCATATCCCCACTGAGTGTCAAGTTTGCTGACATTCTCACTAAGAGTCTCACTGCAAATCGGTTTTCTCTCTTGCAATACAAACTTTTGCTTCAAGAAAGAATCATGCATTTGAAAGAGGGTATTAGTAAAGAGTCTAGTGATAGTAACGTGTCAACTCAAGGTGAGTGAGGATTTGTTATTCTGTTAAGCGTTTGTTACTCTATTAGAAGTTTGTTTTACGTAAATCAATAGGGAGTTGACATGTAAGACTCATACAATCTAAATAGTAGAGAAATGATGGAAATGTATATAGAAATAAAGTTTTTCTTACAAACTTCTCTCTCATTTTGTCCAAGAACGTCTATATATATATATATATATAATTACTCTTTCTAATCTTCAATATATATATACAGAATTACTCTTTCTAATCATAATATACATCTTATATGAAATCACGGATCATGAATATATCTATATATCTTCACATTTATTTTATACTCATTAATACCATTTTCAATGGGGTCACTCCTGCTGAATCTCTTCCATTGACGAATTTTTAATAGGGACATGAACGCAATTAACGCCAAAGATGCATGAGATATCCTTGAGACTACTCATGAGAGAACTTTCTCTATTAAACTTTTAAAATTTCAAAGGCTGATTACTAGTTTTGTAACTCTCTGTACGGAGGAAAATGAAAATTTTGATGATTTCTTGCCAAGCTATCTAACATTGTTAGTTCCAATTTTAACTTTGGTGGGTGGATACCCGAGAGTAAAATTGTGAGAAAAATCATCAACTCTCTTCTTGAGAGATTTCAAGCCGAAATGACCGTTATAGAAGATAGCAAAAATATTGACTCTCTTAGGCCTCGCTTGATTCGTACATAAAATTTTTTAACGATAATTTTATTCATATCTCCTAAATATAAATTAGAGGTACATTTATAATTTTACTCACATTTTGTTGCTTAGTTGTAAAATATAATGATTATCTTGAATAAGTTGATGCAAAAAAAATTTGTTTGGTTACTAACTATGAATAAGTATGTTAATTGTGCTTAAAATCTTTCTTAGAAAACGTGCATAAGCTACGAGCAACAAGCACAATGCCAAAGTCCTAAAGAAGAATAAAAATTCTAGTGAAGCCCTCACTATCCCTATTACTAAAGGCTAAAGTCTAGGAGCAAAAATCAAGTAGAAGAGATTCAATGTGATGATTGATGATCACTTTGCTAAAGAGTGTGCCAATCATAAGAGAAGAGAAAAAATTTTGCAAGTTACTTGGGATGATACAAATGAATTTGAGGATGATGGTCCTCATCTCGATCAAGAAAAATTCATAGCTTTTGTAGCTTTATTGTTATCTACTTACGGTTCTTGTTAGATGTCTATTATAGATGAACAAAGCAAAAATAACTCCAATGATGATGGAGAGATGGACATTCAAATTGCTCTACAAACTTAAAAAGGCTAATGTAAATCTTGTAAGAAAATTAAAAACAGTGATAGATGAACAATCTAAGAAAGCAATATAAAGAAATTATGAATGACATGGAAAAGGAGAAAAATAAAATTCAAGAGAAATTGGACAACTCTTTTTCTATCTCTCAAACTTTAACTTATAAAAATTCTTTATTATCTAATAAAATTAAAATTTTCAAAGTGAATCTGCATAAGTTACTTTGCGAGAAAATTCAATTGAGAAAATTAAGTTTCTTGACTCTGAATTACAAAATGCTATATAAGTATGTTTAACAAATTTGATGCACGTTCAAAACCTTGAACCAACTACTTGGACAGGACACGAATGCGAACCTTCAACTTTATCATCTCTAAGAAAATCTTGTAACATATCCCTATCTTCTTATTTTATAAAATCTATTTGCCATACGTATATTTCTCGAAAGAAAGATATTAAGATTGCTAAGTATGGTTGTGTGAAGCATAATATATTTAGGAATGATCATAAAATTAAATATTTTGTTCCTATTTATCATCGATGTGGTATTAATGGTCATATTAAATCTTGATATCACTTATAGTGCGGCAAACTCTTAAACCACACAAATCATTGTTCACCTAGATACAATAACTTGCATGTTCAAAATAAGTTTGGTGCTTTAGACGAAATTTGTGACTGTCTTAACTGTCTATATACATTCACATTTAGTACTTTATATAAATCTTTTAAAATTGATGTGAAGGTAAATATAAAGGTTGTGTAGATCAAGAAGTGTTATCTTTTAGCACCCATTTAGAGTGATGCTATTGAATGATCCCTTAATAGATAACTTAGCTAGGGGAAGCTGGTTTATTTATTTTCGTGCCAGAGCCATGTGTTTATATACATATGTTAAAAAAGGATTTGCTTGTTTCCTTTGAGTCATTGGTTTTGTATATTTTTTAGTTTGTCCTTGAGTTTAGAATTAACAAATTTTTTGCAAAAGTCAACTTTATATTGATCGAGGCTAATTTATATCTCTTGAGTTATCATATTTGTTATCTTTCTCGTTGTTAGTTCCTCTTCACATGTATTAGATATATTATTGTTTAGGCAAGGTGTTCATATATTTATATTATTATTATTATTATTATTATTATTATTATTATTATTATTATTATATGTTGATTTATATTATCAATACTTGTTATGAGCACTAATCCAGATATAGTGCTTATGACATGCTTTGATAATATTTTAGCTTTACTAAGTTTGATCATTCAACCTAATTATACTCAAATTAGTTTATTAAAATTATATTAAAAAGATTAATGGAAAGAGCTATCTCATGTCTAGTGTGAAAGTCATCTTGAAATTAATATCCAATTTGACATTTAAAATTTTAAAAAAATACTATAAAAATTGAGTATGTAATATTAAAAAAATATACTTAGTGTAAAAGCTGCTACTGAATGCGAAAAATTGAGTATGTAATATTAAAAAAAAAGGTGTGCATATGGATTAAGGTGGTTTGACTACAAGTCGATATTTAGGTCATTTTTGCATTGTTAGCATAATTCTAAATTATGTTTCAAAATAAGCATTAGTTTTTTTGCTTCTCATCATGAGTTTACTTATTTCATAGTTATATTGATATCTATGAATCCCATATCTATTTTTTAATATATTTATGTATGTGTTAGTGAAACTATTTATACAAAAGATTTTACCTAGTGAAAGACTCAGAGTTTAGGTGGTATCACCAATAGTTTGATTTAAAAAATACAAAAATATATTTTATTTTTGTTTTAAAATTGTTGTGTTGTTCGAAATGGATTTACTTGATTAGTCTTGTTTCATATGTGAGTTAATATGAATTTATTCTTCAAAATCTTTATCGAATATTTTCACGTATTTTTCTAATATATTCTAATATATTGGACTAATTTTATCTATGGATTTTAAATACATTCTCATGGCATTTAAATAGTCATTTAATGTTTTTCATCTCACATAATTTTATGATCATGATAATATTTTAATGATTGTCATATTATGATATAAATGGGGAGATTTGTTTGTCAATTTTGTGACAAGGGGAGATGAGTTTGTGTGTTACCTACCAACTATTCAATCACGATAAACCTCTCTCTCTCAAGCTCTCTCTTTCTTTTTATTTTGTTATTGTCATAATTGGAATTTAGTGACAACTTCTATCGTCAGAGTCATTAGTATGCCCCCTTCCTTTTTTCCCTTGTTAAATTATGTTGTCTTAGCTTGTTTGTGTGTTTTCTCAACCGCTCACCATCAAGAGGTTGAATTGGTCGGGTGACAAGGTTTGACAAATGACTTTCAAGGTTGTGTAGCATACGCAAGTGGACTGCTTCGGTTGAGTCTCCTTCCAACAACCAACAATGGCTAGGTTGACTGATTGATGGCGCCCTTATTTGCACCGATTTTACTGTCGTATTATCTCACTACCATCTACTTCAGGACTCCGCGACCCCTCAACCACCTTCCCCAGGGCTAGCTCAATAGTTAAGTTATTGAGGCGGCGGCTTAGCTAAGGACCCACTTAAAAAGAGCCTTCTATTTCTAAATACATATTTATTATTATTATTATTATTATTATATATATATATATATATTAAAAGGGCATTATATTGTTTATAGATACATTTTCATATAATAAATCACTTCGCCTCTATTTTTGTAATAAAAATGTAATTTTAATATGTGTTTAATTTTTATAATTTACTATTACTTGTTTTAGGAAGGGTTCTATTTAGAATTTTTGCCTTGGGCCACTATAAATGTTAAGCTATCCTTGCCTTCCCAACCATCTCCGCCCTTGCCCAAAGCCTTATAGTGTCCCCCCTCCCACTTTTTTCATCAATCCCATCTCGACCTCTTCTTTTAACTTGTCGGTTATCATCCTATGCATGTTGGACCCCATCTAGTCATGGCCATCTTCTTTGGCGACCCTCCCTTCCCCCTTATCTCCATTGGTTGACCGGCTATAGGTGGTTGTTGACTTTACCTTTCTCCTTGTCATTTCTTGGAAGAGAGTGAGAGAGGAAGGTGATGATCCCTTGCAAGTTGGGCTAACCCAGGCCCCTTGTGGACTAGCCTAAGCCCAACTGGGCTAGGCAATGTTGGTTAAGCTTTTATGTGTTGAGTTCTCATCATAGGCTTTGGCTCGGGTGGGTTAGGCTATGGACTAGGCTTTGGCTCGTAGACAAGTGCAAAGCTCGAAATGGGCCTAGTTTAGAGTGGAGCTTCTTGATCTCTAGAGAAAAATTAGCGATTTTGGATAAGCTGACTATTTCCTTTGCTAATAATAGATGTAAATATGTGGTAATAAACTTTTATACTATTGCTCGCCGTATGTGCCCTCTTATTGCTCCCCATATTTAAACTTTCCTGTGGAAGATGGTCCATATCAGGTTGTCTACCAATACCGTACCAGCCTGCCTACCAGTAAGATATGGAAATTGTATTTCCTTTAAGAAAGGAAGGAAGAATGCAAACAGATCACTGAATTATACTTTCCAACAACTAAAAATATTAAAGAAACCAATACATTTATGAGTACTTAAAACATCCAAACTCTAGCTAAATTTCACGTACAATTAAGACAAGTACTGATTACTTGATAAATAGACATAGCATTTTTTAGGATTTGCCATATACAGATCAACAGTAGTTGAAACTTATTAAAAAAAATAGTAGTAGCTGGTTCAGGAGAAGGCCTTCATTTCACTTTGGAATGTTTGCATGTGCTCCTTCTCAACGCACTGCGTCATTATCCGTGCACCCTTTTTCGGAGACGGCGGTGCTCCGATGATAGCCACCGCCATGAAATCATAGTACGCAAACGGCACGACATTGACCGGCGGCCCCCAACCATAATCAACCTCAAGGAAACCCAACCTAGTCCAGTCCGAGACAAATAACGAGTTGTACGTAAACGATAGCTCATACGGATCCTCCTTAAAATCTCCCACAGCCCACTTAGCAAATTCTCCAGGCAATTTAGCTTTAGCATCTCGGATTATCTTCACAACGTTGATGAGATCTATGGCAGCAACCTTGCCACTTGTAGCGGTGACTGTCACTGGGTAGAAGCAGTTTCCATAGTAGCCACCTTCTGAGGGCTTCACTTGGTGCAACAGTTGGCGAGTGTTGGCAAAGAAGCAAACATGGACTTCCTCGTTTGGATCCAAGTTGATTGCCCTGGTACGAGCTTGCCAGGCCTTGGCAATGGAGACATCAAAGGTTGAGCACCTCTGTCCCATGGACTCGAAGTACTGCGCCTTGATGTCGTTAATGTGGTCCGGCGATATGTCTTGAGTGTAGTACTGAAGCTTGAAGGCGTAGAACGTCGGCGGTGGGCCGAGCGGCAACTTCGGAGGGTTAGGGATGAGCTCCCGGGACCAGACCGGGGTGACCACGGGCTTCGCCAAGCCACGTGTAAGCTCGCCGATGGCGTTGATGAATTGGGCCGCGCCGAGCCCATCGGCGATAGTGTGGACCGAGATGAGGCCCACGACAAATCCGCCACATGTGAACTCTGTTACCTGATGATGACGATGATGATGGATCAAAACAGTGCCAGAAATTAAGATCCGAAGTAAGCACCACTAGTCCACCTAACCATTTTTTATAATTTCTAACTAACTAAGTAGCGTTCTTCCAAATCTCTTAATGTTTCCCAACAGAACATCAACAAAGAAGTTAAACAAGTTAATTAATTCGATGTTCGAAGTCAGATGAGGGATTTAAATTTGGTCAACCAGAATGAAATAAAGATTAATAAAGAGAATGCGTTGTTGTTATTTTATTGGTCATATTATGACTCTTAAAAATATTAGGTAGGTGTGTCTCCTAAGTGAAAGTTTGGTCAAATTACAATTTATTCTTCAATTTACATATATTGACTTTAAATAAGCCCTTAACCCACTTGTAGGTCCAGATAAAATTATAATTACTAGAATTTTTTTATCAAAGAAAAAAACATCGTACAAATGGCCAAACCACTTGCACCATTATTTATGCTAATATTTTTTTTATCATAAGCAAGTTGTTAAATGACTAAATTACTCTTACCATCAATAAATCAGACTATACATCTATAATGGTAATTAAATTTTTCTGCATCCCATTAATACTTAAGTAATTATTGTAATTTGGTCTAAACTACAACAAGAGAGTTAAATGCGTAACTTTAGCATACATGAAGATATATAAGTTGAAATACCTAATATGGTTATGAATGGTATATTTATATAATAATAATCATAATCATAATCATAATCATAATCATAATATTCATAGATTTCTAAAAAACCATCTATATAATCATAATATTTACATCTTATAGCAAGAGTAATATGAGATCAAAGAATATAAATCTTCACACTCATCCAATATCCATTGTTGGATGTTTGACTTCATGCATATTTTCTGACACCGTGATATGATTAAGATGTCAATATTCCGTAACTATTCTCCATTCTGGTACTAAATGATTGCCACTATATGATAGTGGCGATCCATATGTTAGAGATCTACCTCCATACTATGGTACAAATATACATGCGCATGGTCAGTTGCCACTTCCTCCACTTACCGGTGAGTTGCACACAGATGGTCTCTTCTCACTACGACTACTTCTACAACATAAGTAATGTAATCATTATGCCTCCAACCAAACCCAACAAATCTAGTCAAATCTTATGTCATAAATAAGTTAAAAAGGATAACACCATCACACCAAACCTTGAGTTCGACCTTCCTTGGTGTAATCTTTAATTTAAAGTGGACGTACGTCAAACTATATAAAAGTAAATATAAAAGATAAAAATCATCATTCACTAGCCCCTTAAATTTTTAGAATAGTTGATCAGTTCCAGAACTTTCTTTGTTGAAATCATACCAGGCCTATTAAATATCTTTTATGTACCCAAAAATATTTAGAATATGAAACATAAATAACTACTGTTCTCTTTCTCTTGACAGCTTAATCTCTTCGGAGTACAGTAACTTAATAACTATATATATATATATATGAAAGATGGCTAGTTTTCACGGTATCATTTGGGATCACAGGAAAACTATATGCATGCATGTGAAATTATATACCTGCATCATCACAGGTAAATTAATGGGCTCAATCTCCTGGGATGGCTCAGGGAGGAGCTCATCCTGAGAGATAAGAAGAGGGTGATCAAGGTACTTCACGTCCTCCAGGCTACAATCCGCAGTTGCCTCGACGAACCACGCGCCCTCGCCGGTGCACGCGACGCGAACGTCGCCGTGCTCGGAGTCGACGAACCGCCCGGCGAAAGGATAGTACTGGACAAGTGCCCTGGACAAAGCCTCCTTGATCACCTTCGCCGGCTCTTGGCCGCGTTTGAACACGTGGAGCGACCGGACGAGATGCCGCAGGCCGGCGACGCGGTCGATGATGGATAGGTAGAGAGTCTCCACCGGCGTCGGCTCGCTAGGGCTGACGAGGCAGCCGGATTTTCTTGTCACTGAGAAGGCCATGGTTAGCTAATACTGCACGTTAAAGTTAGTTTGGGGCTATGCAATGTATGTGTGAGCTCAAAGGCTTGTAAGATCTTATATATTTATAGAAGAAGCCAACGAGTGTTAGGGTGTTTTTTTTTTTGGAGAGAGATTGAATTCTTTATTTGGTAGTAGGTAACCCGTGAGCTGGAAGAGTTATAGAAATAAAGATAAGCATCACTATTCCCAGTGGCGTATCATGGTAATTTTAATGGGGGCCCAAAATCATTTAAAATATTTTTTAAAATACTAAACAACAGCAAAATCTATCAACATAAGCAAAGTTATACATATACTCATATGTTCAATTAATAATAAAACAATATTTATTTCTCTAATTTCTTTCTGAAAATTATAACCATCTCTACTCCTTGAAAGCCATTGAAACGGTCAAGATTCAATTTAAAAAAAAAATGTTACATTACTGTCTGATTGTTAGGTGATTTAAAAATATTCATTAAAAACTATTTTCTCACTGTGTGACTAAGTTACTATCTAATGCATGAAACAAAACTTTGGCAGTAATACTGATAAAAATTAAAACCAAATTTTATGTATTTTAATTTTTTTACTTATATATATATATATATATATATATATAATATTAGTGAGCAGATTAAAGTAATCATAATAAAGAGGAAATGTAATAATTATACTTTAATTAATTAGTTATTGCTGCTGCGTGCATTGATGCAATGATGGATTTAGCAACATTTTTTCTATTCCTTCCTTTTAGCTTAAAATACTTTTATCATATAAGATTAAAAATTCTTTAATCTAAAAAAAAAAAGAATCTATTCTCTACTACCAGTTCTCATTTGTTTATAATTAAAAATATTAATATAGATTTGAGTTGGATCCGACTCTGGAGAAATGCCAGTGTGTCATTGTTACCAAAATTAAACTTGAATAATGGTGGGACCCAGGTAGACTTGCGGTCCACCGGCCATTGGAAAAAATTGTATAGAATTTATGTGGTGGGGTCCAGGTATGGGTGTCAATTTTGCACCAATCCCGTCTCCCCCAGTGGCTGATCTCTTGGTCAAATGGATCTCAACATACTTGTAGGTTGGCTTTTGCTTTTGTATTATCATGTGGGCACGTAACATCTGTACATATGCCACATAAAAACTAAAGACACATGTACTCGTCTTATTTGTTGGTTTTCTTTTTCTCTTTATCTTTTTATCTTTTCAAAAGAAATATAATATATATATATATATAATATACTTATACATAAGCTATTTTTGGTTTCTAATAATAAATGTAGTACCGCCATAATTGAAAGCTTTGAATGCAATTGTGTAGAAAATAGTGAATAAAAAGTAATTCTTACATTGTAAACTACTCTATCAGTCCACTCAACAAGAAGATGGCAGAGTAGGTAACAACACTACTTCAAAGCAATTTCGCATCTAGATTTCAAGAACCCTTATAAGAAACTAGTCAGAATAATGGTTGAGTCTTATCCATCAATAATGGAGGTTGTAGGGTTACTTTTTATTGGATTTATCATATAAAGATGATTTGAACTTATTATGACTCATTTCTTGAATATATATCTTATATATTGAAGAGAGGTATCTTTTCATCTAGCTTACCGATTAAGAGCTCATTACTGGACAAAAAATAGAGACAAAGTCAATAATATTTGTCTGCTAGCTATAATGTCTTTTCTAACATTGTTGATATATAGAATGTTCTATGCCATAGATAAAATCTCAAAGACGAGAAGATATTATAAATTTATACAGATAAGAGTGTCATATATGCGAAGATACATATAGTTGTCATTAATTGCTTAAAACATTTATTCTTTCAACATCGAAGCATATGCCATATATCAAAGTTAAAAAGGAAAACTCGAGACTAATTATTGGCGTGTATATTTATTTATCTTTGAGACTCATAATTATTAAAGTTATAATATATATTAGTAGCCTATTATTAGCAACCACTTCTCTCGAATCAAATAAAAATACTTGATAAACTGATTACCTAGTATAATATTAGACCTCAGAGTTCAAATTACACTTATACGAAGTAAATGACTGCACACTCTATTATCTTTCATATGTTTAAATATAGCATACAAAAATTATACACATAAAAACATAATATATATTAGTAGTTGAATTAGTATAGAGAATTGGTGATAATGGTATTTATATTGAAAATACCATTGATAATTAGGTGCTGTTTAATTTAGGGGGGTAAAATAGTAATTTTAAAGTATTATTAAATTAATTTTTAAAAGCTTTATGAAATAAAGGATGAATTAGTATATATATAAAAAAAGTAAATTATTGTTGAGTTACCATATGAGAATAAAAAGATCTCTTTTAAAAGAAGATTATTTCAGGGCTAATAGTTCTAGAATTCGTGGGTGTCGGCGAAGGACTTTCAAGGCATCAAATCGAAATTATATTTTGTCGTAAAATATAATACTTTACGAACGTGACTCCGCGAAGCACAATCAAGTTGGTGACGATTAGGATGGATGAAAAGCAATACAACCTACCTATGCATACAATCAAGAAGCGTTAGTCTTAACTAACTTGTACGGGCAGAAAGGGAATTAACGACCCTCTGGCCTCAGCATGCCGTCCGTCGCCTGTCCTAATTTTCTTTCTCAGATATTAAGAAAAAAGAATTTTGATCAGAAGAACGTGTTTTTGAAACAAACTTAGTAGAAGCATAATTTCTTAAAAATAAGTAAATAATTAGCAATTATATAGTTTTATAAATTAAACACTAAGCAATGAGAAGAGTGTTAGATTATAAAATATAAAATAAAATAAAATAATCTATTCTAGGAAATAAATAAGTTTGGAAGTAATCTAATTAGGTTGTAACACTTTTGTGCTTACACCCAGTCTTGCTTGGGGTTGTAAAGATGAAGCAAAGGCTTGCCTCTCATTGACCCAGTAATTAACCTCAATGGATTTAACCTTCCTATCAACTCAAATGGGGTAATTAACACTAGGGCGTCCTTTTTGGATCCGCCACTTGTCGTCGCTAGGTTGGCGGAACGGCTCTGTGATGTTTAGGTGGAACTTGCAAGTTGGAAGGAAAGTGATCACAATAGTTACCTACTTTGATCAAGCAAGTCTCCGTTGAATAAGGGAATTGTCACTTTCAACCATGCACTAGAGAGCGACAGTGGCCACTCGTCTTGTTCTTATCCATGGTTAGATAGCTTTTTAAAGCTTTTACTTTCATTTCTATGGAGAAATGGAGCTCATGTTGACTGCTGAGCTACCATATATAATATGGGGAAAAGGTGAGATGTAGGTATTAATATCCCTTTCATGCTATACAGAGAGCCAAACACGTACTAAATATCTTGTGATTGGGTTTAATGGTAGAAGATGGCGGATTCAACGTTATTATATTCTGCCACTTTTGGAGAAGAAAACTAGAAAGACATATACTTCAGATTCTTTGCAAATTTTCAAATTTTTTTGGAGAGGTAGTCATTGCAAATCTCCAATATATTGACAAGCCACTATGCAATATAATTGACACGATTCGACTATGTGGGTTAAATCAGCCGAGTCAGTTGACTTAAGTCGAATCAAATTAAGTTAGTTAATTAATTTTATTTTATTACTTCAAATTTTAAATAATTTAGATAATCTGCATGTGGACCCGATCCGCTAGGACTTTACTTCTATAAATAGGAGCGGTTATGTGTTGATTATTATCATTGCATGAATATGAGTTTAGCCAAATTATTCTTATCATTTTTATTTTTTATAATGAGTTTAGCCAAATTATTCTTATTATTTTTAACCTTTATTATAGCCGTTAGATCGCCCTAATTTTTATAGGAGTTGATTTTCACAATAGAACCCTTTCAAGCATCCAAACCCTAGCCACTATCTTCAACCACGAGCCAACAAACTTTACGGCCATCCGTCGCCCTCTGACGACCACCGCGACATAGGATAATTACTATTTTGCCCTCTTTTAACATTTTTCTATTATTTTATTTATAAGTTTTTATCCCTACGTACGTTCACGTAAAATTAGAATCATTGGAACCTTAACTCATAGGGCTACCACTATAAAAATATTATAATTTTCTTACATCCAAATTAATCCAAATTTAGTTCGCCAGAGACATATAACTACAAATATCACATAGTCGTCATTTAATTATGGAATAGGAATAAGCTTATTTTAGAATAAGTCTCATTATTCTAGTATGGTAACTAAATAATAACTTACATTATTCTGATAGAGTAATTCACCATTCTCTTCGTCTTATTCCATACAACTATTAAAAAATAACTTAATAATAACTCACAAGATAACACTTATGTATACATCCCTTCATCTATAATTAATTTTCTCTCTCTCTCTTCACTATCTTTTCTCTTAAATACCAGTCATCTCAGCTATAGTTAGGGATGCTAAAAAAGCCCATGAACCCGAAGCCCGTCCATGTCCAACCTAATAAAATCATGTCATAGCCTATCCCAAGCCTGCTTTTGACTCGGTCTAACCCAACCCAAAAGTATATTGGACTATCTTGGGATCAAGCCGTGTCCAAGCTCGGTCGAGCCCGAGCCCGTAGTGCCTAGTCTGTCCATAAGGTCCATAGATAATGGCCCATCTTTTGAGCTATGTTCATCCGCAATTAGTTTGACCCAAGTAGATTTCGCAACCGCTATTGTTATTTATATTCTTTAAATTTCAAATATATGTTTTTATTATTGTGCTCATGAAAGAGCATTAGCAACAATCACAAAATTTGATTGTCACTAACTTGGTCGAGATTGGAAACAATTATGGAAGTGAGAACATTTAGAAATTTTTGAATCATATAAAATATTATTTCTAGACTTTTAGAAAGTATTCTACCATATAAAAATATTCTTTCCAAACATTTAGATTCAATTAGATATAGTATGTTAGTCTGCTCATAATTGGTCCGCTTAATAACATGCGCATGGATTGGACTGTGTCAGAATACTTGAACCAGACCTAAGCTCGGACCTGGCCCAATACTAGTCTAGGAATGGACTGGGCCAGACCTTGTCCAAGCCTAAGTTTGATTTTATTTTTTCTAGATTAAACACAACCTGATCCATGATCACCCCTAACTGCAGTTTATATTTTCTCTCTCATCTTCTTTTCTTTATTTTTTTTTAGTGCATATTTTACATAAAGTGCGAGCTTATGACTTTACATTATCCCGCAGTGTATATTTATATCCTTTAATGGATTGTTATTTTACATATAGTGCGGGCTTATAATCCCACATTTTCTCATAGTGTCGGCTTATAATCCCACATTATCTCATAGTGCCTATTTATATTCTCTAGTGTATAATTAATTTACATAGAGTGTAAGCTTATAATCCTCGTAATGCTTCTTTATATCCTTTAGTGCGCAGTTATTTTATATAGAGTGCAGGCTTATAACCCCACATTATTCCGCAGTGCTTCTTTATATTCTTTATTGTATAATTATTTTACATAAAGTATGGGCTTATAAACCCCGCATTACTCTGCATTGTCTCTTTATATCGTCTAGTTCATAGTTACTTTTCATAGAGTATGGGCTTATAATCCCATATAGTGCGGGCTTATAGCTCTGCATTATCCCATAGTGCCTCTTTATATTATATAGTGTATAGTTATTTTATATAGAATGCGGGTTTTATAACCCCACATTATCCCTAGTGCCTTTTTATATCCTCTAGTACATAGTTATTTTATATAGAGTGCGAGTTTATAACTTCGCATTATTTAACATGCATCTTTATATCCTCTAGTGCATAGTTATTTTACATAAAGTGCGGGTTTATAACCCCACATTACTCTACATTATCTTATAGTAAAAGATAATTATAATAAAAAATAATATTTTTTAGAATAATATTATTTACTAGTAGTACTACTTTAACATATACTCGATAATACTTTTGTTATTTGGTTTAAAACATTATCAATTTCTAATACAATTTCATTATTCTTCAATACTTTAATATCAACTTTATGTCACATCAAATATAATTATTACCCTTATACTAGGATTAAACTAAATATTAGATAGCTTAAACTAGTATTATCTCTCTTATTTCACAAGTGAACACATGCATAAAGTTTCCACGAAGCTAAATTATTAGATGATGGCTTAATCACCATCTTATAGAATTCGAAACTTAACAAGCCAGCCTTCTCAAGTCACAATGCACCCTGCTCAATTTGTTTTGGCTAGGATATTATTGTAATATCCTGAAAAAAAATTTGGCATGCACATGACTTGCACATGCACCCCTTTTCTCTCACCCCTCTCTATTTTCTTATGCTTTCTCTTTCCTTTTCCATCAATTTCTTTTTCTTTCCTTCTCCCTGCTCGCAGCCCATTTTCCCATTTTTCTTCCCGCCTCACCGTGGATCGAAGCACCGAAGCTCCCCCATTCATCAGGTAAGTTTAATTTAAAATATACTAATTAATTTGTGTTTCTTCGTCTTCTCCCCCTTCTCTCAGTTTCACCAAAAATTCAGCCAGCCAGCAAACCTATGCCTCGCCGCACTATTTCGAGAAGCTTGCCCATACTGCTCTCTCCCTCTAGGTACCCTTAATAGATACCCTGAACTCTTAAGGGAGGCTAACCTCGTAGCCTCCAGTCGTTGTTGGAGGGCATTTTTTGACCGTCTCCGTCGGCTTCGCTACATGATAGGTGGGTTAGCTTCCTCTTCACAATGAGTTTCCATTAGATGCTTGCATTTAGACCCTCATGGTCGGAGTTCACCTCCCCAACTAGGATAAGGGATGATAAAATATATTATATTATTGTATAGTAGAGCCCATGCATGATGTCCTAGTTTGTGGATCCTAGACAATCAAGCACGCCATTCCTCAGGCTTAGATGTATACACTTACGAGAGTCAAACCCTTTATGATATTTATGTCAAAAATCACTATGTCATTAACTCCCATTGGCTAGCTGGCGACCTTTGGCTAATTTGGGATGACTCTGGGTGCATCAAGGTCTTGGAAGCCTCACGGAGTTACATCTTTGCGCTGGTCCAAGGTCCCTCGTCGAAGTTCAATTGGATCCTTGGCGGCACCTACAGTAACCCCTACCATGAGGAAGACTCCGAGCTTTAGAATGCCATCAAACGCTTCGCTCAAGGTCCCCTCCCCCGTGCTTGTATTGGGGATTTTAACAACATCTCTAGTCCTGAGAAGAAACTCGGTGATGCAATAGCAAACTTTGCTCGGATCAATGGCTTTAGCTCCAAAATCTCTATTGTGTGACTCATGGACTTGGGATACTCTTATACACTTGGTCCAATAGGAGGGATGAGCACAGATTAGTCCAGGTGCATCTTGACCAGGCTCTAGCTTCGCCTTCATGGAGTTGTCTATATCTCTCTACTCGCATTATTCATCTACCGGCTATCTCTTCCAACCACAACCCTCTTCTATTGGACTCCACCCCTACTAGCAGGAAGGAAACTAGGAGCTTCAGGGTGGAAAACTGGTGGTTCAGTATAGAAGGCTACCGCGATCATTGCAAGACCTCATGGTGCAATGCGTATTCTCCTTGCAGACCCCTCTCTACCACCATATCCTCCCTTACAAGGGCGGTCAAGGAATGGGCTCAGTCGAATGCAAGTTCCTTACCCAAGAGCATCAGCAAGTTAGAAAAGGAGCTCACTCAGCTCCAAGGTAGTCCTAACCTTGGCATTGATTGGCTCAAGGAGAAGAGCATTAGAAGCCAGTTGGAGGATCTATATCTCAAGCTTGAAGTCTACTAGAGGCAAAGATTAAGAGCTGACTAGCTTAAAGCAGGTGATCGCAACAGCAAATTCTTACATTCTTTTGTGTCCACGAGGAAAAGAAGGAACTCTATCCACTCACTCAAAATGGACTCTGGTATTTGTACTCACCATTCGGAAGGGATCAAGGAGGCCTTCCAAAAAACTTTTCACTTTGGTTAACCCTTCTATTTTCAATACCTATTCTTATTTGTCAAAATTGATCACCTATGTGCCAAGCAGTGTTGCAGAAAAGTTGAATGAAGCTCCCATAGATGACGAGATTGAAGAGGTGCTCAAAAGCTTAGGCCCAGATAAGGTCTCGAGTCTAGACGGCTATATGCTCGCTTCTTCCAATCTCTTTGAGCGGAGCTGAAGGAAGGGATCTGCAAAGAAGTCAAAAGGTTTTTCTCGAGTGGAGCTATGGACCCAACACTCAACAAAACCCATATTATCCTTATCTCGAAGAAGGATGATCCCTCCACCACCGGTGATTACAGGCCCATCAGTCTCTGCAACATCATATACAAGGTTATAACAAAGCTTCTAGCCTTGAGAATGAAACCCTTGCTTGAGGACCTGATCTCCAAGGAGCAAAATGCGTTTGTGCCGGGGAGACAAATATTAGACTACCATGTCATCGCTCAAGAGATCCTCGCCATATCAAATCGTCCAAAAGCAATGTTGGAAGCTTCATTTTTAAGGCAAACTTTTCAAAAGCATTCGATAGGATGGAGTGGTCCTTTGTGCAAGGTTGTCTAAAGCTATACTGCTTCCCTGAACCTTCTCTAGCTATACAATGAGTTGTATCTCCTCTTTCCCTCGGTTGTTTGATCAATGGCATAGCTAGTGGAAAGATTACCCCTACAAAGGGCCTAAGGCAAGGATGTCGCATACCACCTTATCTCTTCATCCTTGGGTCCAACATCCTTTCTCTTGTTGACAAGGGAGGCCAGATTGGGCAAGTTTCGCTGTACCTGTCCCGCCAAGGGTGCCCCAACAATCACTCATTTGATGTTCGCGGATGACCTTATTCCATTTTGCAGAGCCTCAAACAAGGATGTCATCATGCTCAAGGAGACTATCAACCTCTACTGCAAAGTCTCAAGCCAAGTAATTAATATGGAAAAGTCGTCTATTATTTTTAGTAGATTCACCAGCCTTGAGCAGCGACTGTGTCTACTCTCTAGATTAAGAGTTTAAAAGTGGGTGATAAATATCTAGGCTGCCCTCTTCTCCTTCCCAAATCAAAGTTAGAAGCTTTCAAATTTGTCACTAAATTTTTTTTACATAAGCTGTTTGGATGGAAGGCAAAATTGTTGTCCCACGCCAGCCGATTAACCTTGACCAAATCAATTCTCTCAGCTCGATATCGATCTATTTCATGGGCACTGCCATCTTCCCTAAGACCTTACTTAATAAATTATGGGTTTAATGAGGGATATTTCATCAGGTTTTCAGCTGGGTAGCTCCCACATCTATTTTAAAAGATGGGACCATGTTTGTCGGCCTATCGCTAATGGTGGTCTTGGTGTGCACTCTCTTGAGCTCACTAACAAAAGCCTTGTAATCAAGTTAGCCTGGAGACTTTGTGTGCAACCTTGTGAATTCTTGGGCTCAAATTCTCAAGGTTAGATATTTCTGCAAATCCTCCTTCTCGGATGCAAAGGCTGGTCGAAAACCTTTTTGGACTTGGGCGATGATCTTGAAGATGTGTGAGGTTTTGAAGGACAATATTACTTGGTCCATAGGTGATGGCAAATCTATAGAAATTTTGAAGGAAATGTGGCTCCACCAGATCAACCTATCAAACCTCTCCCTCCCTAGCTATATTCATATGGTGCATGATTTCTTAAGAGGCTCCAAGTGGAATGCTACTCTAATTAGAAGATTATTACCTCTCGAGATAGGCACACGAATTATTAGTAAATACATGGGCCTGGCCATTGCAAGCTTGCCGGATAAGGTGATTTGGATGCTATCCCTTCAGGTATTCTCACTTGTAAATCGGCCTACAACACTCTCTCTAAAGGAAGCTGGCATAGTTCCCCCTCCTCGACAAATCATAAGCGCATCTAGAGGCTTGTTTGGGGATGTAAAATCTCCCTTCCTCGTATAAAAACCTTCCTATGGAGGGCTATTGTTAGAGCTCTTCCAGTCAAAGCTGCCATTAAAAAACACATTCGGGAGCTCGAGCTAAACTGCACCTTTTGCAAAACTGAAGTAGAAACGGTTGAGCACCTCTTGCTCCAATGCTTGTTTGCTAGGGCAGCCTAGTTCCACTCAAGGCTTAGTCTAAAGGTAAAGGGCTCTTCGGTCAGCTTGGGTGTTTGGATTCTCTCTCTAAAAGAGCATATCACTGTCGAACAGTTGGCTTATACCTTTAGTTTTCTTTGTAATATTTGGAAGCTCAGGAACGAAGTTGTCTTTAGGGTTGTCCTCCCTAACCCTAATGAGATCTGTGATACAGTGGAGGTGGGCTATTAGTGGTCTTCCTTGCTCGACCATCTTTCTTAGAAGCTTCTCGAGTGCCAGCTTGAGGAGGTTACATCAGCTTCTCCCATGTTTGGTGGCACTGTTTGCTAGGTTGATGCAGCCTGGCAAGGTGGGCATGAAGGTGGCATGGGCATATATATTTGCTCTCTCCCTGGTGGTCCTCGCAAAAGCATAGCCCTTTTTTTGAATGATTGCCCGTGTGCTTTAGTTGGGGGGGTACTCACTTTTCTCCGAGGTTCGGAGACAACAAAAGATTTCGCGTCGTCGTCTTGTTGCTAGTTCTTCTCTGACTCCCGGTCAGTTGTTAAGGCCATAAATGGTTGCAGTGAATGTATCCATTGGATGATTAGGCCCATTGCATTAGAATGCTCCAGGTGGATTTCTGCTAACCCCGCCTTTAAAGTTTGTTTTACGGACAAGAGTAATAACTCCATGACCCACAACTTAGCTAGGCTACCTAAGTGATCATGTCACTAAGGTTTGGACTGAGCCTCCTTATGACTTTGCTTGTACTACCGATTTCTAATGCAACTTTGGTCGCTCGACCCTTCAAAAAAAAATGGTACTCAATGATTTAGGGTGAGGATGCCCACGGCTCATAATTTTTAGACAAGTGGTGCTAGGATGTTATGCTGAGGAATTGGGTGGGTAGTATAGTATAAAGTGTATTGTTGACTTATGATAATGTGCCTACAAGGTGCTTAGTCTACGGTGACAAATAATTAATCAATCGTTTGCTAAGATCTACCCTTCCTCAGGGTTGATTGTGTTGTACGAGTACGAGTGTTTATGGGCCTAGTGTCAAGCGTGATGACTAGTCATAGCGGGGTGGAAAGAGTTATCATGCGTCGAGTCGATCGTATTAACCAAAACATTGTGTGCATAACTTATAACTATTATGATGTCTAGTTATTTATATATTTATGCACTATTCATGTTGGGTGTATTTTATATCTATTTTATCCTCCTAGTGATAGTGTCACAAAGTGTTAGATTCACCTATATTTGACATATATTGTAGATTGACTACTATCATGACAAGAGCTTTGTAGCAGTTTGCCTAGTCAGGCGTTACGCCTATTTTTATTTTCATAGTGTAAAATTTTATATTATGGATAGATTATTGTGGCCTGTGGCCCCTTCTTTAACTTTTTACTATTTTTGATCGTATTCAATATTGATCATATGTTGCTAACTCTCCCACTCTTCACATGAATCATATGTGAGGCAACCTCACAAAGGAGTCATGTGCCCACGAGCTCAGGATTTCCACATATTATACTTCTTTACATACTATTTTAACATTTACCTTGAAATCAATATGAGAAATGCTTAAGTTATAAGACAATTTTGACAAAAAAAAAAGAAAATGAGAAACGTATATATTACATTGCACTTTAAAAAAATTGGGATTTTCATCCTAATATCCCCGACCATCCGTTAAGTTAATTCAAGTTTCTGAACTCTATATTAAATATGTCAAGTGCAATCTTAGCATTATGTAATTTAGAATAAGGCAATTGATATTAGTTCATGATTCATTATTTTCAAGGTCATGCTCGCGTGTTAATGACTCGATCACGAAGCCACGCTATAAACAAAACTCCAAGAGTATCCAAATCATTGTGCTAAGTTAGCATACATCTCACAAAGAAAGGGAAAAAAAATAGTATTTATTCCCTTAAGTCTATTGGATAATACTAGTTTTATGGCATGATTTTGAGATAGAGAGAGAGACGTGTGGTTGGTGTGTGATGGTATCTCTCCTCCAACTCATACGTAAAAAATAATAAAATAAAAAGTAAGACATTGCAACATACGGGAATATTTTAAGGAATATTTAAGGATTATTTTATACGCACATCTTAAATATATATTTAAGGATTACTTATATTTTATTATCTTAACTATATATTATGTAATGATTATCTTCAATAACTTTATGCAAGAATTTATATTTACTTTTTCTTTTTGCAATGAGTTTAAACAACTATTTAATTTTGGGTTGATGTCCAGGCTCCGGCCATTCCATGAAAGAATTAGCATTTGGCCGTTCGTGTTAATAATTTTACGGAGTAGTCTAAGAAATAGTGTCTTAACTTTAGGATTCGCATACCAATGCTAAATAAGTAAAGTCCATGTGATATATTTGCTTTCATATTCGAGTAGAGCAGTGACTTACTACTAATTATAAATAAGTGAGTATTTAATTATAAAATATATTTAAAAAAATTATAATTTATAAATAAGTATCACTTTTACACGAATCAAACACCTCTTAAATGTCAAAGTGGGACCAGTGACTTCCATCTCACACTATAAGAAAATTTAATTATTAGGAGTATTTTTGTCAACCGGTTAGAATTTAGATGGTTGAAAAAGTTTATCTTGTATAAAGACACATAGTTCGATTCCGTGCACGAATAAGTTTATGTTTTAGTAGCATTAAAGGAAGTTAGCTGAAATGTCTTCGTCATCGATGCCATGAAGTTGGATGAAATGTCTTCGTCGCCGTTCAGAAATGTCGATATAGTCGACGATGAGACTAAATTAGGAGAGTTTAGAAATTCCATAAATATTCATACTCCTGTTCGAGATTAAACCTCAGATGCGATGCATGTATTCATTACTTGTGGTAAAAACAATTTAAGAGATTAAACTTTTTAGGTTATATTAGATTCAGTATAAGAATTAAACTCTACTTCCATTGGAAATTGGAATAGTGGCTTCAGATTCTGGTTAATTTGTTCAAGTTCCAGTCTGAATTAAGTTAGGCATAGTCACATTCATTCTAGTTGATTGGAAAAAGGAAAGAAAAGAAAAAGATCATTGGTAATGGAAGTGTTAGGAATGTAATTTTATTTATTTATTTTGTTCTCCAAGAGCTTAAGCCATTTGAGAAATAACAAAAGCAAGGGTTGATAGAACTATATTAGGCTTCTTGCGATATCCTTTTAATTTTAATCGGGCCTTAAATTTCATGAAGCTTCTTGGGCTTTTTATTGTGTGTGTGTGTGGTCAAACTAAATCAAAATACAGGCCCAAAGCTGTTTATTAAGACTTTATTGTAATAATTTCAAATTGGCATTCGAGTATTAGTGATAATTTGACAGCCCCAAGCTAAGGATTAGCTAGGAGCTTTTTGCAGGGTCATATTGCGTGCAACCCAACTTGATCAACAAATTTCTACCCTGCCAACATCACTATAGGTGAGATCCCCACTCTTCCTATACTCCCGCTGCCTTGACCCCTAACACAATACCACCTCCATCTCTCAAAACCAAAATGATACATCTTCCCTCTCTCTCTTACTGCTTCTCTTGGAAACAATTCTTATATCTCATACATGAGCTCCCCTCTCTTCCTAATAACTACCTCCTACCTAAGTAATGGCTCGCTTAAATATAAATGAAATCACTCATATATTCTCAAAGCTAGCTAGTATCCTTACCTTCGTAGACTTCCAAACCAGCAATCCAGATTCCGTCGCACTACATCCTCCTCTATCAACCTCACCTCCTAGGGAAGACCTTGTCTCTAAATGTTCATCTTCCCCGGGCTTAGGAAGATTAAAACATAACTCTATGTAAAAATTTATCCTAACATGGTAGTTCACTACTGAGAAGGCAACCTAGCATTCCTAGTTACTAAGAGTAAGATGAAGCTTATTACGTATAATTATTTGCAAGGTTTGGAGGCCTCATGACAATCTAAAACCTTCACAGCATCCTCCATAAACCTCGTGCAAGTATCGCCTTTCTCTCTAAAACTAAGTGTGGAAACATCATAGAGCTCTCGATTGTCTCCTCACCTGGAAGCTAGTCACTATTTCATCGTCACCATTATCTAGGGTGTCTCCCTTGATTACGACCAGATCCTTGCTTGGGTCTATGGTGATCCTTGCCATGATGACGATAATCCCTCATTTGGTCTTGAGACTCTTCTTTATCCAGAGTGTCTCATTTGATGCATCTTCCAAGAAGGAAGCTAGCCTTTCCTTTAGCCTTGCCATGATTATATCCTCCACCAAGAAAGTCTATATGTTTTGCCTCGTGAATCTAGGGTTTGCTAGTCCTGCATTCACCTAGTCAAATAAGTAGTCTAACCGCAATCTCGTTAGGGAGAGATTATAAGGCTAGTGCCTCTTCTACTTAGTGTCCATTCTTTCCGACGGCAAGGTCTTGCACTTAGATCATCTCTAGTGGCCACTTTTTTCTTATCAGTTCACCTCCGGAGAAGGCTAGACCCTATCACTTTCATTTTGAGAACTAGTGGACCTTGGAGGACTCATTTTCTCACCTCTGCAAGTCAGCATAGACACTGCTAACTTTTAACAAGTTTATCTCCACAAACCTAATCTCTTTTACAAGGCATATCAAAACTTGGGGGCTTCTTTACACTCACAAAATCTTGGAAAGAAACTATGAGATGTTGAAGTGGAGATCTTGTAGTGATCAAAACAATAAGTACTTTCATTCATTGTTCATGCCTCATAAGAGACGCAACACTATCTCCTGCCTCAAGCTCAGCGGTAGTGTCGAGTCGAGCTCAAATGTTAGTATCATGAATGAGTTTGTGAGGCACCTCAGGTCGACCTTTGTCGCCTCTAAGCCTCCTCGCTTTTCATGATTCACTCAGATCAGCTGGAACCTTCTCCCTAAGCTCCTTGATAGTGATGTAATTGGCTTGGGCACTTTGTGTTTGTAACACTCTCTATAAGCTTGTCATTAAGTTTTTTTTATAACTTTATTAAGCCGCTGCTCACAACCTTGATCTTTAAAGCTCAAACAATTTTCATGCCTGGTCACTAGATTATAGACAACCACTTCGTGGAATAAGATATGGTCTCCTTCCTCAGCTCATCTAGAAGCAAGCCCAGAGTATTTATGCTAAATGCTAACTTATCAAAAGCTTTTAATTCTCTAGTATGAAATAGTCCTTCCTAAAAGGATTGTCTTGTTCCTTATGGTTTTCCAAGTGATTATATTGTTTTTTCTTTTGTGAATGCATTTGCTCCTCCTCGTTATCAATCAAAGTAAATGTTCAGGTTGAGAATTCCTTCAATCCTTCTAAAGGACTTTGGCAGGGATGCCCTTTCTTGCCATACCTTTCTATTTTGAGCTCTAATGTCCTCTCTTTCATCCTCAACCATGTCTTAACTCCCAAAAAGCTTGAAGGGATGAAGCTAGCAAGGGTTGCTCAATCTATGTCCCACTTGATGTTTGTACGACCTCTTGCCATGTGGGAGTGCATCTGCTATAGAAGTCATCGCTCTATTTGAGTGCATCAACCTTTATTATACTTTATTCGGCCAAGCTATTAACCTCAACAAGTCTGCCATCCATTGTAGTAGAAGAGTTAGCTGTGCAACTACAGCTCTAATCTCGTCAGCATTTAAAGTTCATGATCTAGCAGAAAGGGCGAATTATCTAGGGTCATCCCTCCTTCGGCCAAAGTCAAAAGCAAAAGCATAAGCTTACATCCTTGACAAAGTTTAAACAAAGCTTACTGGTTGGAAATGTAAGCTTCTATCTCATGCAGGTCGCTTAGTTCTTATTAAATATGTTCTTAACACCATACCCACCTATTTCATGTCCGCCTACATCCTCCCTCAGAATATACTCAATAAGCTTAACGCTATCCTTTGCAAATTTTGGCAGGATTTTGAAGGGGATAGTCGATATCTATACCTCCTTAGCTGGAAGAGCATTTGCAAACCCTTTCGTATGGGGAGCATGGGATTAGTGACTTTGCATAGATTAACAAAGCTATAGTCCTAAAACTTGTGCAGCGGTTGATCAATAGTGCTCAATTCTCACGAGCTAGTTTACTAAAAGCTAGGTCCACCTCCTTCTAAAATGCCACTCTAAAGGTAAAAGCCTCATGGACAATGGAAGAACACTCTACGGTGGTTTGGCTCCATGCTTCCTTCTTCGGCTAGAATCACTCCCCTTGCTATCCTCTATGTTCTTGTGGGGTTTCCAGACAGCTTTCTCCTAGCTTTGGTTGGATTGCTTTCTGGTTAATAGATGTTTTTTTGTCTTTTTTTCTTTTCCTCCATGAGAGCTCCATCAAGGAAGAAGATGGAGGTGGGGTTAGGCTGGGCCAAACCACACTCCTTATGTACTTAGCCTCATGCAAGCTCCGATTGGGCCACGAGAGCTTGGTAAGGGTGGGATGTGGGTAGCCCACAGCCCCTCCCTTTCCTTGGACTAGGGCCTAGCCCAAATAATTGGTTTATTTTTTTGTAGCTATTTTGCTTAATACTGATTTTTTTTAAATTGAGGTGATATAAATCTAATTATTTGAAAATGACAATTCATTTATTTAAAACATTAGAGGGCATGAACCATAGTAATTGTGAATAATATTTTTATTTAAATCAATTATTTATAATAAATATTGGATTTAGTATTCTTAAAAGTTATTTTTGTCTAGACCAATAATTAAACTTACCAAACTCAAGATGAAAGGACCATGTTATGTTTTATTAAATAGTTCAATGATTAGATTCGTTTGCTTATAATGCAATTATATTCATCATATTAGATACACATTCGTACGAGGAGGATATTTGTGACGCAGAGGGAAGCAAATAATTGGAATGATTTCAAACAAGTGACTTCTCTATAATCTAAGAATTATATAAACATAAGAGGATGGTGCTAGCATTTTGATACTATAATATTATTATGACATTCATATTTATTTATTATTTATTAGTATTTATGTATTATTACTTTATGAGGACTAAATATATATTTTGCATATTAATTGTATGTTCTTCAGCAATGATCATGCCATGTGGCATGCTCTTATCACTGTTGTAAAACATAGTCTGGCCCAAATCTTGAAGCCTTATGTAGCTTGATCTTGAATGAATTGAATCTATGGATCTCTTTCCGGAAAAAAAAATAGAGCTAAGATTAGAGGTGTCAATCAAGTCAGATCAAGTCAATCTCAAGACAAATGAACATGGCTTATTAATAAATAGGTTGGAATATTAAACATGTTTCAGTTATTAAATGGATTTATAAGGGTTTAATGCTAGTTTGACGACCTCAATATTGACTTTGACCAAGGATTAGATTGATCCAAATTACATAGTGGCAATCAAACTATGTTAGGTTGGGTCAGTTCAAGCTAACTCAAACATAATCTGTTTACCATTAAATATAGTCACAATGTAACACCTACAAAAAAAAATTTGCCGCACGCGCCAAGCGCATGCGTTACCCTAGCTAACCCCCCTCCCCTCATTTTTTTTATTTCCCAACCATCACTATTCATCTTCTTCTCCACTTCACTCTCTCTCTCTCTCTCTCATTCTGTGGTGTTGCAGATGCTGGAGCTGACGAAGCCTCAGCACCGAGTTGAGCTGAGCTAATCCAAGCTCCCAAACCATTCTTGGTAAGCCCCTAACCCTCTCATGTAGTTAATCTATTTTCGGTAGCTATCTTCCCCACTTCACCCTCACTAGAGGAATTTGTCGACTAGTGACTTCAGCTCCATTTCGACCGGTCCGAGAGCTCCAATATCGGTATAGAAAAGGTGGATGCTCACCTTAGTAAGCTTCGAGTTCTTTTGAAGGGGGGAAAACCTCCATGGTCGCCGATTATGGAGTGCATCCCGTCACACCGTTGGCCACCCCGACCGATGGATAGTTTGCTCCCACTCCTTCCATTGAAGGCACTGGAATAGTTTTCAAAACCCTCTCCACAGTGGGCTCGAGCTTGTGCTCCCTTCATTGCCATCGAGCTCGAGTTCCCCTCGTTTCCCATTTTCTTTCCTCTCTTTCTGGCTGCCATCCTCCATTGGGTAACGAGCATTCTCGTCGCCTTCCCCTAGCCTCGGGGCTAGATCGTCGGTAATGGTAGTCGCCAGGCATTCAAGTTATTACACTGTCTCGTTAAAACTAGATTATGATGATAGTAGGAATATGATTGTGAAGTGAGGATATATCTTTAGCGATACCCGACAATGCAGGACCATGGCGTCTACTGATGAGCTAAGGGCTCTTGACTATTCCGTTATGGGCAGTGATGATTTTAGAGAGTGAGATATAGGCTTATAGTTGAGGTCCTTAATTTGATGACCATAGACAACCAGTCACATGCAGCGTCGCTAAGCATATTTCAGCAACATTACCACTAGATGTATATATACATCTTTGATGCATGAGATGATTAGTAAGCATGTGTTTGTGATGTAATGGATAGCTCTTTGAGCATATGTGAAATATGTGATGGAAGGCTCGATGAGTATGTAATGATCATTCATGATTAAGACTATTTTGGAGTATGTTGATATCTAACCCTCTATGACTCTGTGTGAAGATGATAAAAACTAGTATTTGAGACTTATGCAAACATGTGAATGCTAATGATTGAGATTGTGTATGAGTAAGATGTTTGTATCATAACTTTATACTTATGTAAATTTATCTTGATATAACCAAGAATTGGCATGGTCAAAGATAGTACCATACAGTCCCTATAGTTTGCATTTATAAAGTGATTCATTGTTAGTCATTTCAAATATGCTTATTTTAATTGTTAGTAATTACTGGCATGCATTGGAACATCCAAAAAATTGTGATTACATTATTATAGATTATATAGATTCTACTCGCTAGGCCGTGTGCTCACCACTTCTTGGTGGAATTATTTCAGAGATAGAGGAAGCAAACGTCGATAGCAAGAAGTAGCTATTTCTACTTCACATTAGAGTTTATATACTTGTTAGTTGCATTTAGCCCTGTGAGGGTATTATGATTTGAGATGTATTCGAACATGTATCTTTGATGGCTTGTTGTGGCTCATGCGACTTATATCTGAATTTATATTTTTGCTCGGTAACATTTATGGTATAGAACCTTTATTTCGTATACTTTGTGGAAACATGTTACTAACATGTTACATGATGTAATACGTGGGGGATTCACCCATTTGATAAATACGTGTATTTGGAGGTTTGTGTGTTTCACACAACTAGTTTATTAAACGAGTTACATGTGGGTGGAGAGAGTGGGAATAGGGCTAGGGGAGAGGGAGTTCCGGGACATTAAATAAATATTTGTCCTTTCTAAGAAAGCTATATAACATTCTATATTAAACTATGCCTTTTATCCTATCTATTTCTCCTTCATATTCCTCTTGTCTCTAATCCACTTCTGTGTTTTATTATGAGGTTCCTCCCTTCCAATTGTTAAACTTAGCAAATCCCTACAAATTGGAAGTCTTAAGTGTAATGCGAGAATAGTTTATCTAGTCAAGAAGAAAGGTTTCTGAAATATATTAGTGGAATACTATAAATGATAGAAGATCGGATATACACACATTATTAATATAACATCATAAAAAATAAAGTGTAGAAAGATAATTATAAACTCACATTTTTATGTGAAAAAGAAACTCTTAAAACCTAGAGTAAAAACCCATGGTTCCAGTTTAGGATTGAGCCAATTATTAAAAGTGTAGCAATTATAAGATATGCTTATAGACTACCCATACTATTATATCTACAAGGCTTTGCTTACTAGAACTCAGTAAGTACTACTTACTATGATTAATTTCCAACCTTGGTAACTCTTGAAGATGATAATATTATCTCATGATCCTCGAGGTAAAGTTTTTTAATGTCTAAAAAAATAAGATATATAGAAACATATTCGATAAGTTCCATTGCAAAATCTCCCAAACTCGTCATCTTGATCTCTTTCTAAACTTCAAAGTCAAGGCTCCAATAATTCAAAAATGCTTTAAGGTTCGGTCTTAAGCTCCTCCTATAATAGACCAAACTATCTTCAAAAATTTACAAAATGAACTCTGAAAATTCAAATCCACACCCCGTGGATTCAAACCACTTAGGGCATTCAAATGCCCTCATGAAAGCTCATTCTAAGTCAGTTTCATTCCTAAGGTGGTTAAAATTCTTCTTCAAAAGCTTGTACACCGAAAAAGGTCTCGGACTTTACGAAAGAATCATATTTTGGGTGGTTAGAACCACTATACCAAAATTATCAAAATTTCATATATGTCTTCTTCTTGCAAACCTACAATATAGATTGAAATCCATGAGTTCAAAATTCTAAATATTCTAAAAATTTTTGGGGAGATAGAATTTCTAATTCAACTAGGTTTAGTGATAAGAAAAAATAAAAGTCCAAGACAAAGCCGAAGTAAAAAATTAAATCCGAATTAGTTCAGAAAAATTATACCCTACTAGGTTTGAAAAAACTGACTAAGAATTGTATTTAAGAAACTGAAATCAAGTAGAAAAATTAAATTTGAATATTATTCTAACCACAAAAACTAAACTCAAATCAGTGAGTAAAAATCCCAATACCAGTAGAAAGCAAAAAGTCGAGTAAGAGTATTAAAAAGAAAACACAACAAATACATCACAACACATTTTTTTAATATAGAAAACCTCTCTCGCATAGAGAGGAAAAAATACTATAGACTCGCTTAAAGACGTATTTCACTAAGCAATATAAACAAGATTTACTTATAACTCTTTTTGACACTAAAATGTCGTAGTGTAGCATATGATTAACTATACTTATAAAGTAAATAGTCTCTCCTTCATAAATACCAGAGCAGTAGATCAACTCCCCAAATGCAATGTGTTGATAGTAGTAGATGTCAATGTAGACGATGTCGTTTTTGGATCATCCTTTATTGAAGCATAACCACTTGGACATATTTAAATGACTCACCTCGCAATTAATAAAAAATATACTTCATGAGGGATCCTACTTGTAAATGATTTTTTTGAAGTCCTTAAGTTTGATTACTTCCTCTAATCCTATATATCACTGTATATAAAAGTGAAGAATATTTTTTACTTCGAACTAAGATAATCCATAGAGGAAACTACTTAGGTTTTCTTAAGTATGTCATTCTAGTCATCTGGATGCCATTTACCTAGTCCAAGTGAGAGACTCTAGTAGTGAATCTATAGCAAGGAGTTATTGAACCTTGCTTATTTTGATATAAAATCTCACAACCCCTTAACTATAGAAAACCTCCAAAATACCTCTTCCATTAGTTATATGTTAGAATTTTTATTAAAGATAACATGTGAGTATTAGATTATCAATATTAGACTCTATGGGCCATTTTAACAATGAAATTTAGAAAGAGAAAAGAAAAAAAAAGTTGGAAGGTAAAATGATTATTTAAAGTTTTTTAATATTACCTTTAATGTGAAGGTTTTTCATAGTTTAGGAAATTAGTATGCACTAAAAATATACTAGGTAATGTATGTGGAAATAGGGAATAGGATATTTAAAAGCTATTTGGTGGCAATTACATAAAAATTTCAAAAAAAAAGAAAAAAAAAAGAAAATAGAGTAACAGTAGGTTGGGGAGTGAAAGCTCACAATTTGTGTAGCTTCCCCATCCGCACTATACATTGGCTGTCTTTTGGGCTTGGGGAGGTCGAGAGATGGGGAGGCTACGGTGGGCCGCAGAGGGGCGGTGGGAACTGGACATGGAGGCGCCGGTGACTATGGAGGGTACGGCCCGGCCCGTCCCCGGCCACCCTTTGCCGTTGGGCCTCTCCCGTGGGCCCCGCATCTCCCGCCCCAAGCAGCTCGACTTCATGCACCGTTTCATGGCCTCTCCCCTCGTCCCCTCCTTCGCCGGCGACCCATCCAACGGTGGCTGTGGCCTCCTCCTCCACCACGCCCACACCTTCCACCTTGCCGAGAACTGGTAATGACCCAATTATGCATTTCTCCTTTTCTATCTCCATATATCCGTTTTGGTATTAACCAATATGCACTCGTAGTGTTTGATAATTTTCTTGTGAGAGATGTTTTGTTGTTTTGTTAGAATGTGAGGTGACCAAGTTGGACTCTTGTATAGATTTGGAGGTTTTTGATGTTTAGATTAGCTTTGTGGAGGTTTTCTTAAAAGGATTTGTGGGTATTTAATGAGTTAGAATTTTCGTTCCTTAAATCAGTTGTGGTGGATATAGTCATTGCTATTGCAAGTAAGCTACCTGAAAATCATGGTTGACTGAGGATAAATGCTTTGTTCCAAGTTCACTCGTTCAGCGGAGTTCTTTTCACATTTGTTTGGATTATCTTGTAGGCTGCACATTTAATTCCTCTTCCTGCACCAATTTGGCAAATCATTTATCTTTGCATTTGAACAGATATTTTTTTATGGATCCGTCATATTGAACTGATAGTTACTGTAAGGAGGTTAAAAAAGAAATTTGCGCAAGATAGAATTGTTTTTCTTAAGCCCATTAGTTACTACCTCATATATCAGTAGTTTTGTAGATTATGTAATTGGAAGCATTACTATGACTATCTTTCTTCAGCTCAATTTGGTGGACTTTACTATCTCTTTTACATATGTTAGGAAAAAAGAGGGTTTGTCCAATTTAACCCTAGTTAGGTTATGATTATTGTTACTTGAAAATAATCTTTTCAGAAATTAGGATAACGCTGCTTACATTTTCCCTCCTTAGGGATCATAAATTAATGCTTCATCTTCATTTTCTCACTTATAGTCATTATTCCATCATTCTTGCCTAATATTTCAACTTAAGGTACTATTGCTATTATACCAATTAGTTTGTACTTAATAGGACTGTCAAAATAATCAAGCCAGCTCGAGCTAGGCTCAATAAGGCTTGGTCATGCTTGGATCATTTGTAAATGACCTGTGCTTGATTCATTGATTTAGGCTCAAAATTAATTTCAAGCCGAGCTTGATTCATTGGTTGAGGCTCAAAATTAATTTCAAGTTGAGCTTGATCATAGACAAACTTTCTAACTTCTTAAGCTCGGCTTGATACGTCTTAAGGTATAAATTCTTAAAATTTAGAACCATTCGATGAAGATCTAAAGTTTCATAGTATCATCTCAACAAAGCATGATTCAATTCAAGCTCGAATTAAACCTCAATCAGTTGAATTAGGCTTGGCATGAAATATGAATCATTGTGATTTTGCCTTTAAACAGCTCGTTTAGGCTCGAGCTCAACTAGGCTTCAATTGAAACAAAATGAGCCAAGCTTGATTATAGTTAGGCTTGAAATTAATTTCATGCCAAGTTCGGCTTGAGCAAGATTAGGTCAATCACACTGTTGGTTATTGAATGTCTGGATAGAAGCTATACAACCCAAAGAAGTGAGCACAAGAAAATGTTAAGTACAATTTACATGTTCCTATAACTCTATTGTACTACTTTTTGTTGCCTTCATTTGTACCAAGGCCATCAGAATGTCCTAACTTCATCAGCATGACATGAAATTTGATGGAAGTCCACGTGTTGAGATAGGTATGGCACTAATATTGCTAGTTCAACAATTGATTTAGTAACTCTTCATATTCAGGAATTCATAGGCAATTATGGAATTCATTTGGTTCTTAATAGTGAGGAGACTCTAGCGGTACAATACCACTAGGCCTTGAAATTGTTGGTTACCTCTTGATCGTCCCTGGCTTCTTAATGATTGGCCACTTGATCTGAAAATGGCTGAATCTAAGTCCATCCAGGAGTCTTTAATACTTATATGGACCTATAACTCATCCATATTCCTTTCAGAAACTTGAGCCATACCACTAAGAGTAAATTAAGAAAGCCTTAAAGAACTAGATAGCATGGAGGATTTTATGTCCATGATATCTTTTCACCTTGTAAGGATGTTTTCTGGAAAACATGAATTTTAGTCTCAAGCAAGTCTATAACTTTGTTGTTTTTGACAAATTTTATCTTGCAGGAATGTTAAGTAGGAGTTTTTAATATTTATTTGTGTTTATCTACCAAAACTGAAGACAATTTTTCATTTATTCAGTTTTAAGAAAGACAAAAGTTGTGCAGGTCTACAACTGTTCTGGAGCAGTTCCATATACAGAAACTTCTATCCTTTGTGACAGAAAGAGTACCAAACTGTCTTGAGGAGACATCATGGCCGAAGACCATAATGAGGAACATACGTGACGTAATTTCTCTAGGTTTTGGTACAGAACTTCTAGTTACACCAGATTCTACATTACTTCTTGAAACATACAATATTACGAAGGAGAGTCGAGGCAAAGCAATCTATCATCATAAGGCAAGCTATCTCCAGCACTCTTACATTTATGGGTTTTAAACTGTTGTGCAAACATTTATATTACTATACTTTGTTGGAATGAATTCCAATATTCTAGCTTTTTCAGATTTAGGTCCATTCAATTATCTGAAACTCTGAAAGTATGATGTGATGGAAATGGATAAGTTTTTTCTAGTTCATCATGCTCTTTATTAGTGTTGCTTGTGTCTTATCATGTCGCCAAGCATTCTATGCACTTAGAATTATTCCTAATATGCTGGCTTATGAGCATATATAATTCTTTACTCTGTGCAGCTTCCTCAACACAATTTAACATTGGAGGCGGCTTGGCCTGCATTATTTGTTGATAAGAGAGGGACATACTGGGATGTCCCTTTATCATTGGCAATTGATCTTGCTTC
This sequence comes from Typha latifolia, assembly GCF_019914945.1. Classification (NCBI taxonomy): domain Eukaryota; kingdom Viridiplantae; phylum Streptophyta; class Magnoliopsida; order Poales; family Typhaceae; genus Typha; species Typha latifolia. Next base: position 4,918,884 of record NC_133091.1, read on the forward strand.
AATTTGCTCAGGTTCTGGCTTGGACTATCATCTATGCTTACAACATAATAGTGGACAACCAAAGCACTTTGGTGTTGATCAAACCAATGAGGTGCCAACCTCTCTCCTGCCAGGGTTATGTGCAAAAGCAGCCTTTTCCTTCAAGAAAAATGTAGACTTTTGGAGAAAGAAAGAAGGGAAGCTAAAAATGGTCCAACCTTATGATGTATTTCTTTCTGATCCTCATGTTTCGGGTTCAGGGATCATTGGTAAACCTCAGATTGCTCTTTAAGTGTTCACTTTGTGAGATGAAATATGTGACTATGTTGTTTCTTTGTTTTCTGTTTCATAGATGTTTGAAATATTCTCTTAAATGAAGTTAGATTTCCCTCAAACTATTGCTTTGATCAACTCTCAAATTATACTTCTTTTTCTTGTTCCCAGATTGTTTGTCTTACTGATGCCCTGCTGACTCGTATGGCTTTTTGTGACTCTTTATCCTTTAAATGTTTACATACTTTGGTTACTTTGAGTGTTCTCCATTAGCAGCCAATATATATTACAAACTGAACTTTATTTATGTCAATATGTAAATCATTGAGTTCGTACCACTTGATTTTACACTAAAATTTAAGCACCATTCTTTCTGATATCTTAATCAGAACCTTCGAGAGATTTTTAAGAGCTCTCGTGGGACTTGGAATATTGGAATTTTTTTCTAGTAATTGGTGCTCCAGTCCTTTTCACTATCCTTGATCATCACAATCTTTATTAGAGAACCTCCTGTTTTTAATTTGGTTTCCACTATCTGTTCGTTACCCACACTACGAAGCAATATGCTTATCCTGTAAAACATGAGTTACCATTCAGTTGTTAGCTCTATATCATATCTGGAACATGCAATTTATCTTCTTTTTCTGTAAGAATATTTGTTCTTGTATTCGCTTAGTAAGGACTTAAGCTAGTTTATATTTTCTCTCTTCCTCCAATCTTTTCTAATAATTTGATTATACTTTGTAACTACTGGATGATGGATTATTTGCTAGAGTGATAAGTATTTTATTCTTGTCCTTGCAGGTGCAGTGACCAGTGCATCCTTCGGAGATTGTTCAGCGAGACTGTCTGTGGAAGATGAGTCTCATATATGCAATGAATATAGGTTATATGTCCACAGAGATAAATTTGCTCTATTTGCCGATCTCTTTGCATCTGTTTCTTGTACAGCACAACTTGGAAATTTTCAAAGACGTTTTCTTGATCTCACGAGGTTCAATGCCCGAATAGATGTTCCTTCAGGTTCAACATTTTTAACTGGCGCAATTCATCTTGCACAAGATGTCTACCATTCACGTCAACTGGCTACAGATGCAATCCAAGCTATTTGTCCAGACTTGATAGTTTCTCTTCAACAACAGGTCACAGTTTGTTTCTTCTGTAGCAATATATGTGGTTCTGTCTCTCTGTAGATCTGTTACTACACTGCTGTCATAAGGGCTAGATTAGAAATTTTAGGTTAGAATATTTGAAAATTTTAAACATCTTTATAGCCATTGAATGGGCCTAGGGATTTACAAATGCTAATCCAAGTGATCAAAAAAAAGTGAAAGACCATCTCTCTCCACCTTTGGATTAAATTATTGGATCACAAGGTGCACTTAATGGCTAAAAGGTTGTTAAAGGTTTTCTATTCTTTTCTGCAAACTTCTTAACTAACGGTTGTAGTCTGTCTCATAACATAAATAGGTACATGCACAGATGCTAATGAACCCATCTGGATGCTCCAATTGTCCATATCTGTTGGAGACATACAGTTGCTTTAAATTCTATTTTCTCTATTAATTTCTTTCTAGGCTTGTTTTCCTTTATTTCCTTGGGAATTCTATGCTCTACTTTATTTAAATGAAAAACCATACTTGCTGTAAATGAGGAGATTCCTTAGATTCTTAATTTTCAAATATCTTCTTTTTAGACTTGTGCTCCTATATTTCCTTGAAAATTTCGTTCTTTATTTTATGGAAATGAAAGCTGGGTATAAGGTACAATTGGATCGCCCCTATTGGTTTTCCTCTAGGTATAATCCATCTGCATATTTGCCAAACTCATGCAAGAGAAAACTGAACCAGTGTTATATAGAATGACATCTGTTCTTCTTGGCTTCCGAGTTCTCTCTGATCTTGTGGGATTCCTGTAAACCTATCCCTCTTGTTGTGGTTGAGAACACTATGATGTCTGATTTTTGCTTGAAAATCTCCATATGAACTGCAACAAAACATTTGGGACAAACTAACTATTAAAGCTTAGGGCCTAAGCTATGTAATACCAATTGTAGCAACTCATTGAGGAACTAGATTGGAGGGGACCAGTGTGATATGTTTTTTTTTAAAACTATCTAGATCTTTTTATATTCTAAGGTACCATAAAGTATCTTGTACGGGTCATCATATTCTTTCCTTTACATCATACTTTGCTTTCCTGGTATAAAATTTTTGAACAAATCATGTGCGACATTCATCCATTTCATTTCCAAGTACTTGTCTGCAAAATTACCAGTTAATATCTTATTTGGTTGCAGGCTTTTAGCCTTATTCTGATAATTTTATCTAGAAGAACTGTAACTTCCACAAACTTTAAATTAATGTTTGTATCTATAATTTATATAACTTTTACAAACTTCAGGTTGGTTTTAATCAGAGTTAGACCAATATTAAAAATCTTTATTTTCTAAGAGGGCATCATCTCATTCCCTGTTACAGATAGTTGGGCCATTGAGCTTCCGAGTCGACTCCAAATTTGCATTTGACTTGAAAGATGGCAATTATTTCCCTCGGTTAGATGAGTCCGTGTTTGCGTTTGACTGGGCTCTGAAGGTTCTTGGTTCAGCTAGAGCAACAGCTTGGTATTCCCCAAGACATAAGGAGGCCATGGTTGAGCTTCGATTCTTTGAGAGCTGAAGTTCTTGGGCAAGTTTCCCTCTTCATGAAATAGTCTGGCATGTTTAAAAGTAGGTTAAATCAATGTTATCGCCAAACTGGATGCAAAATCTTGCCATGATTCTTTTTTTTTTCTTCAAACTCCTATGTATTTTAGTTTTTTTTTTCTAACTCTTCCCATGCATTTAGATGCTTCTCATTGTCGGTTTAAACTTTAAAGCACAATTTATGACATTGAAATGTGAGATCCTTGTTTCATGCCATCTTCATTGACCAAAATGATGATCTAACATCCACTTATTTTTCCAGAAGTGTACTCATCAGATTCTTGTTCCTCATTTTCACCATGTGTTAGAGAGAGCAGATAATCAACAATCTTCTAGTACGGGTGTAATGGAGCTGAGCTCTGGTCAAGCTTGATTCCAAATTAATTTCCAACCTGAAGTTTGATTCGAAATTAATTTTGAGCCTGAATTCAAAATTAATCTAGAATTGATTCGGTCTTGATGTGAGCCAAGTTCAAGTTAATTAATTATACTGCACAGTCAAGCCTATTCATTTCAATCCTAGATTGAGCTTGGATTAAACTTGAATTGAATCAAAATTTGACTTGATTCAACAATCAATCTATATGCAAATAATTTAAACTACGAAAACATAGAGATTACAGAAACCTAAATTAATAAGTAACAAATAAATTATTAAATGTCACTTGGATCAATATTTCCTTCTATGGCATGATGGCTTAAAAATATATCTTTAGAGTAACTAACAAAGGTTTATATTTAATTATATCAAATATATAATTTTTAAATACTATATTATTCATTTTTATCCTATCGAATGAGCTCTTAATCAAGCTTAGGCTCTAAATTTCGAGTCTGGCTGAGCTCAAGCAGGCTCTAGTATTTTAACAAGCCTACTTATAAGATGTAATGTAATGTTCCACCTCAGTCTACCTCCTGTTGCCAGAACTGAGCATCCCCCCTGCCATTCTGGGTATTCGAAGATGCTGCTAGGGCTCCAGTGAACAGTGCAATTGTAAAACATTTTCAAATTAGGGGTGAAAACGGGTCGGATAATGTCAAGTCCGACCTAGTTCCGTATCCGAAAAGAATAGTATACAGGTTGAAAATTTCCTATTCAATCCAGATTTGAATATGGATAGAATTTTATTTTTAAAAAAAATTAGTTTTCTTGAGTCCACTGCGAACTTGTTAACTAGTTTAGTGTTAAGAATTTATATATTTAGAATTTAATATATTTTACTCTCTGAACCTATCATGCCTCAATATATTGCCATTTAAGTGCCAAATCAATAAATGAGACGGGATGATATATTGATGGCTTGGAAAGCAATCTACCTGATAATATAGCTTTAAAGAGTGTGAGAGTATTTTCTACATTGATAGATAGATTTAAATCGCTTTCTCAAGGGCGATGTACTTTTAAAAAAATATTACGTGGCAGTTTATTTAGCCAAAAAATGTAGTACTTTAATAAATACTTTAAAAGCTATAATAGAACGATATTTTTTATTGGTCTAAGTTTGCATGCTAAACAATGTATCCAACTAGGTGAGTTAAAACTTATTTACCCCACTGTTGAGCTTTGGTCATTATGAATGTTTGGTATGATAATTTGCACGTATTTGTGTATATAAAATCTCTCTTTGGAGTTCGCAATTTTAATTAAAAAATTGTTATTCCCCAAAAGTGATTCTACTTATGTTGGCATCCATTAATCCACATATGCTAGAAGTCATCTCTCTAGTAAATAAATTTATAACTCATCATTTCGATCTTTAAGGGTATAATAGGAATGAAAGATATTACCGATTCAGCAGATAATTTTTTTTTAGATATATAATCTTGCACATTATTTTTTAACAATTATATTATCTTAATATTTTATTAAGTAAAAGACATATATATCATTAACTGAGAGTAATGTATATATATCAAAATAAGGGTATTGATGTCTTTTATAATTAACTTGATGAAAATTTAATTACATTTTATCTTTTTGATTATTTTTGATTATTTACATATATCTCCCATTAGTTTAAGATTGATTTAAATTAAATTTTAATAGATAGAAATAGAGAATTATATTTAAATTGAAGTTTATCTCCAAATAATCAAATTTAAATTAATATTAAATGATATCTCCTATAATTAAGGCATAATTATATTTAAGAGAGAAATCTTAATGGAAGAAAAAAAAACGTGTAGAGTGCTTCTTCCGTACCGTAAAGTTAATTGTTTATCAATCAGTTTGATGAAGATCTAATGGTTAAGATCTTCAAGGGTATAACAAGAAAATTGAAAAGTTAGGCACATATAATTAATCTTCTTAACTAATATATTATTTTTCTTACGTAATGTGGTTTTGGAACCGGTACCGGTTTTGGTATGAAAACTAGCTATTATAACTGTTGGATTAAGATTATAATTTTTAAAAGTGCATTGAAGTATTTGCCTAAGAAGTTTTATTAGGTAAGACATTTTATCAAAATCTCCCGTAGTTTAGTTTCGTGTGTTCCAAGAGGTAGCATCTATAGTATTACATGAGAAAGTAATATAAACAAAAAATTTATATCTTGTTTATTTTCTCGATCAAAGGTTGAGAGGATATATTTTGATATCACTTAATTGAAGTGAACATTAAGATGTTATAGTACAAATTTTATAGTTGTAAAGCCAAATGGCCTCTTAGGTACCTTGCTAGGTAAAGTATTGTGAGCTTTCACATTGTTAGTACTGCTCGTGTAACTGACCCACATAATAGGGAGAGAAGAATTTACCTTTTGCATCAATAAATAGTAGATAGAGTAGATTGATCAATAAACTTGGTCCATCTACTCGTTGATTGCAATGACAACAAAGAGACAATTGTCGAAAAACCAACACCTATGCAGCTCTTGATGGATAGATAGTAGTTTAAACTCTTACTGAACCAAGTGTGCTTTCGCTAGGAGATCATTTTCATAATGGCTGAGGAAAATGTACTTGGCGAGGCTAAAATTGGTAGGGAAAGAGCAAAAGAGGATGCTCACCATGCCTACGATGTCATCTCCCCAGAAGAAACCAACTCAGAAAACTGGATCCCCTCATGTAGGCTCTAGTGAATCCTTAAGAGGGTCGAAGCCAAGGCCTATTGCTGGAGTGACTTGACTATCCTGGCTGTCATGTCGACTAATAATTTAAGAGTCTGAATGCTAGATACTAAAACCAATATATTAAGCTATTTGATCTAGACTTCAAGTTGTGTGCGTTGCTAAATTATTACTTCAAATTAAATGATGTCGAAGTCTGCTCCAAGCTGTCGCACTGTCAAGCTACTCCTCCAAGCCAACCGCACCACTGAGCTAATAATCGAATCGATTCGTTAAGCTAAGATACTAAACAATTTTCTCCATAATAATTAGTTAGAGTTGGAATCGATCTTATTACCGTTTTAGTCATAGGGAATGAAACCTACTAATTCTACAATAATTGGTTGGTCATGTCTATTAATAATCGAAAGAATCGTGATGGATGAGCTAGAGACACCCTCGAAGATCTTATCATTTCAAGATTTTGGATATCCTACGTAACAAATAGTTGCTTCATTGAGAGAATACCCCTTAGGTGCATAATCCAAATGTCAAGCCATAGTAATGAGGAGTCCAATCTGATCTCAAAGCTCGCTAGCAACCAAGTTGCGCAAGCAAATTGGCATTCCATAAGCAAGTGATCCATAGTTTCAATCGCAGCCTAGCACACCTGGCATGTAGGGTCAATGGAGGGTATACAAATAACTCCATTGTAGCCCCATATGAACTTCCAGAGTTTGCAGCTATCTAAACTGGCATAGGAGTGGTCTATGCACCCTCTGAGACGATATTAAAGGCATATTTAACCAAGAACTCCCATGTGAGGTCTGCTTCCATATAAGATGATCATACCGAGTTGCTACTCCTTGCCCAATGAAGACGTTGAGGATAGTTTTAGCTGCCTAGAAAGTAGGCAGCAATCCTCACTCTATCTCAGCTCAGACTTGTGATAATATCTTTGACAAGAGATATACCAGGCGGGAGAGAAAAGCTAGATAGATCAAACTACGAAAGCCAGGGTCATCAAGTATTAAGATGGAAGTGTCATCCCTAACAATCCATCTGACACTTCTTCACATTGTTCCTAACCTACAAGATAGAATCCTAGATCAACAAAGCAAATGAACGTGAGCCTACTACCCAGAAGGAGTGCCATGGGAATCATCTAGCTTATAATAAAGTGGCCCAATCATTGGATGGCTGCTTCAACATGGGCTAAGCAAGCTTCATCATTAAAGCTTGATTAACGAGGTTAAGATAGCAAATACCAAGCTCATCGTTTTGCTTAGTTCTACATATAAGGCTCCATTCCCTTAGATATGTTTATTACCATCAGAGAAGCCCCTCCAAAAGTCCCTCATAAGCCCATTTATCATAAAGATGAGAGTTTTGGAGAAGAGGGAGAGAGCCATAAAATAAGACAAGGCGTACTGCATGAGAGATAAATTGAGCTTTCTGTCTAGTTGTTGGATCTTATCAGCTAAAAAAGCACGTCTCGGCCTTGGACTTTGGGAGGATAAAAAATTGCTAAGGCACATTTCTCCCACCTTTAGTTGTCTCGCCTTAAGACCAGAGATGATAGCGTTGTTGTTGCATTGGTCGATAGATTTGCTAAGATCCATGGTTGACTTATTAGAATTAATTGCTTTCCTAAACATTTTATAGTAGATCAATTACCTCCTTAAGATCTGAAGCTTCCCTAGTTGAGGTTTTGCCAAACAAAAGTAAGTTGATCAGCAAATAATAGATGCATAAGAGGATTAGCTCCTCGGAAAGCCTTGATAACAATGATGAATTTGCACTTTCTGTCCTCCTCCAGCATATATGAAAAGATATTTTAGCCTAGGAGGTAGGGCGAAAGAGGACATCCTTGGCGAAGGACCCGAGAGGGAAAGAAAAAAAAACCTTAGAGATACAGACACCGATTAAATCGACAAACTCAGTGTGGATATCATATAGCTTAAGGTAGACTATTATAAACTTCAATTCCATTATATCAAAAGCCTTGGATATATCAACTTTGAGCATGAAGAAACTTGGCATTTAGACCTCTTAAGCTATCATCTGGTTGTTACTGATGTGTCAACCCAAAACAAACGCCTTTTGCAACTTGGAGATGATACCATCAAACAGAGGTTTGAATAGGAGAGCTAGGAGCTTGGCGATAAATTTGTAAGTAGTATTACAAAGATTAAAATGTTATTAGTCGCCCACAATTGAATGAGCTTCTTTCCTTGGTATAAGGCATAAGCATTATATTTGTGGAATTTAAGTCATTTTCCATTTTCTTAGTAAGTAGCACCCCATAGAGTCGGCTAGAGAGATTGAAAGAAATGAGCACTAAGTCCATCCAATCCGGGAGAATGGTCTGGTCCAAAGATTTTGAGCACACAATTTATCTCTTCATTTGTTGGAACCACGCACAAGGTCTCTATAGAAGAAGTAGGGATTTTTGGCAAGGAGGGCAAAAGACGATGGCATAACTTCATAAGAGAAGGAGGTTAGAAGTCTTATATATATCTTTAAAGTAAATAACAAAAGCTTCCCTGGTCTAGTGAGGGTATCTAGTCGTCGTTGGGCATTTTGGTCGAGGAGATGCAATTGCGCCTCTTCCAAGCTATGGCGGTGGATGAAAGAATGCAATACTTTGATCTCATTAGGACAACCACCTTATTCTCGATCTTTGATGCTAGTATATTTGTTCTTTCAAAAGTAGGTCTTTGTATATGCTTCTTAGAGTTCTTACTTTAACCTAGTCTTCTTAATTGCAAGCTGAGTTCTGGAAGAAAACAAGGTTGCACTCGATACTCTTTAGACGTCTCTAGATGTTTATAGGGTGCAAACTGACCCACAAGCTAATCTTAATAGTAAGGGCTAGGTTAGAGGATAAACTATACTTTGGTTGTAGGAGATAGACCAAATAAACTGATAAAATGGAGTGTAAGAATCGATTTTGAGCCACTAGCTCTCGAACTTAAACCTCTACTTTAGCTTATGGCTAATAAGAGAATTATTAAATTATTGCTAGCTGGTGGAAGACTCGAACGGCTTGGCCAAGGCAGGCTAGCTAGGGCTTTATTAAGACATTCTCTAATAAGATAGTAAGGAGACTGCATGTCCAACTAAATGTAGGCCGATCTAGCAAAATCAAGATCCATCATTCCCACTCCACTTATCTAGGAAATAAAGGCCTTGTCTTTAGAAGCACTAACCAAGGAGCCGTCTTTCTTCTTAAGTGGAGAGGCAACATAGTCAAAGTCTCGATGCAATAGAGGGGAAGGAGAGTGTTGCTGGCATAAAAATTGATTTTGGAATAAAAGAAACTACCATTAATGTGGTAAAGATTTCCATAAACACCCTCTACTATCTAATTGTGTTATGTGGATGAGCCCCCCAAAAAAAACAAAAATACAGTTGAAGATGGATTCTAGGAATTTCAGGCATGTATTTTTATCTAGAGTGACCATAAACTGCTAGTTAGCCCAATGAAGCTAACAACAAAGTCATTCTTGAGGGGAAATTCGAGTGTAATCAAGTTAGCTGTATTCTTGCAATGTTTTATTTTCAACTGAAAAAGCCATGTTCGATTGTGTACTATAGAGGAAGCTTAAAAAATCTCAATTGTTAGGGACCCTTTGCATTGTTGATGATTCTAAGCTATTAGTTTTATTGCTGGCCGAGCGTAGTTCCAGTTGCCTCACTAGGGATAAGGATGAAGTAATATCAAATAAGCCCTATCGAAAGAGAGTGGAGGGTGAATGTTTGGTATGGGAGAAAGAGGAGCTCACCTTTTGCTTGCTTGAGAGGTGATGCAAGAGCTAGGATTTCTTTTCCTTTCACTTGAAATGCTTTTTGCATGGGATGCTTGCATGGGAAGGATGTTGGCCCTACTCCTAATAAATGTGTTATCCTTTGCATAAGTGAGTTTGACTAAGATCTAAGCCTATGATTTCTTTAGCCAATGGCCGATGGTCTCTAGTAGCTTCTTCAATTGATAGTAGGCTGTTTTTTGTCGGAGGTGACAATTTTTCACTATTGAGGTAAGGAAGGCTTCAACTTGGCCAACGAGGATAGTAACCAGACCACAATTGTTGCTAAGGAGAGGAGCAATAGAGATTTTATTAACCATCTTACTCACTCTGTCTATCCCTAGAGTGAAAGGTATTTCTAGAGCCAATAAGGAGTCAATAATAGGGGCTAGGTATCGAGGCATTTAGTACACATTGCACCTATAGTGGATGAGTGACCAACAACTAGCTTTGACTTTATGAAGTTGCTTTACAACTTCCCTGAAGGAGGGAAGAGCCATGATAGGTCAGAGCTCTGTAGTGTAAGCTAAGGATGTTGGACGCCTTATTCACCCTCCTTGAAAGCAGAGTCTAGTCAATTTTGGAAAGTTCCTAGGTTGGGGAATCTAGGTTTTAGAGATTTAGCAGTTTGCCTTGAATGTGTTCAGGATAGTTACTTTTGACCTTCAACTTGAGCTTGATGTGGAGGATACGTGATACGATCACGCCTCTGGCTATGGAGCTCTGATACTAGCTTGATACAATCTCGCCTTTTTGGTGAAGGGTCGATCTCTTCCAATTCTTGATCTGAACTAGATCTGGCACGAAACTTTGAAATAAGATCCCGAAATATGCCGCCGTCGGATCGACGTGAAACTCTGATATGTTGTAGCCCCAGAAAAGAGCTTTCCAACAAATCTAGTTGCAGGCGAATCGGATGTGGGGATTTCGAGATATCGTCCGATTTGTGGACAAAGGTCAGATGGTCTGTTTTGGATCCGTGGATGGAGGCACGTGATCCTAGGTAATGGTGGTTGAAGGTGGACCGGCGTTAATGTGGTGGCACCGGTGAAAAGTGATGGTGGAAGGGTTGTGGTTGATGGAAGGATTAGGGCAAGTGTTGGATAGATTGGACGAAGGGGGAGAAGAGGGCCACCCCTAAGGGACTAGGGTGATTAGCCGGACGAGGGAGGTTAGAAGCGGCGTCGCCGGGGATTGAGATAACGGGAGCGAAGAAGACGAAAGAGGCAAGACAAAACTCAATCTCAATAATCAATAATAATTTTGGTTGCCATACACACCCTTTTATAGGCTAACCAACAACTCAAATTAACCCTAAAACATAATTTTCGCCGACCGCATTCAAACTCGCCCGACCGCGTTCGAACACATCGAATTAGCTCTTCTGGATTTGCGAACTCGATGCAGGCGTTCGAACGTGGGAGCGAACACGCCTGTCGGTATTTGCGAACGCGATGCAGGCGTTCAAACACTATCTTGACTCACGTTCACAACCCTGTTCAAAAACTGCGTTCGAACTCACTCCACCCGCGTTCGAACGCGACTTACAGAAAACTTATTTTAATGGAAATTAAACATTAAAACATGAAACAAAAACACTCCTAAAGTGAATCCATGCTCGAGACGACGTCGGTGAAGTCCGAATCGTATCAATACGTTTAGCTCTTCCATAGAAGGGACAATATGAGGAGGTCGCTCATATTTTAATAGATACCCTAATTGGCTCGATCGAGCAATAAAATAAAATGGGATCCCAACAGTGGTTTGAAAATATTCATCATGACACGAGCATGGATGGACCTTATCCAACAAGAAGAGTGTGACACCCGCACTCTGAACACGTGCATAGCACGAGCCCACACGACACGTGCATAGCACCTGACCAATCAGTTTGTTACTGACAATCAAATAAACACGTAGTAACATCATAATTTTCTCCACAATATCTAAACTAAGAATAACCCAAGTCTAACTGTCAACAAAGATACGTATAACCTTACTTGGGCCCCACACAGCCACAACACATCATCAAGAGCTTTTCACAACTACATATACACAACAGAGGTATATACATAATTATACAAGTACAAAGTCACCGCTAAGGTATAAGACAAGGATACGATACACTTTGGAGGATGTCTACTATTACATCGTATAAGATAACTCAACCGGCATACAACACTAACCACACCCTACTCCTCACGCACCAAAGAAGACCTCTAAGGGAGTATCCTGTTCTTCTCAATCACCCGGGTTTTTGGAAAGTAGAAAACAAGAGAGTCATGAGCTAAAGGCTCGGTGAATAGACCTTACCCCGAATCGGTGATGCTAAGCAGAGAGTAAATCAAGTACTGGATAATATGAATCAGAAAGAGTATCATGTCATGAATGAGTAAATGAATGTGTCCTCAATACTACATAAATGAAATATAGATAACATGTCATGTCATAAATAATAAAAATACATAATCCTCGACAATGAATAAACAGATCACCACGTCATATGATCATCATAACTCTCTCAAATATGACACACGATGCATGCCGACCCCGACAATGCTATGATATCGTATAAAATTATATATGATGTATATTGACCACTCAATAATCGTGTATGTCGATAATAATGAAGTCATATGCATTTCTTAACATCACGATCATTACCGACATCTCGGTATAATATCGTCATACTAGACCACTATGCACACCAATACCCACACCCGGTCTCAACATCATGCCCGAAGGCTCGAGCATACTCGCCATCCGCAAGGAGTATCTCAAATATAATCATACCCCGCCACCTGCTAGGGTATCAACATCCATCCAAACCGGGCACACACATAGTTGATAGAAACATCGTGAGGATAACTCACCACATATGCCCTAGCGAACGGCATGTGTCTGAATGTCTGCTGCGCACACAGACTAACGACATCAGACGTAAGGCCAACATGATCGCGACCATGTCGAGCGATCAATCATCCACCAAGCGCGTCCTAACCCTCGCGCCCACTCGGGTATCCTCACGCTTTCTATCAACTATCCTATCAATCACATTTCATGCTTTCCTTCTAAATGACAAATCATATGCATATATCTAGTACGATAACAAGTCAATGCATAACAGGAATTTAGGTGGAATAGGAATCAAGAGAAAATGATGCAATGTAGTCTCCAACTATATCGTTAACACATGCATACTCATGCTAATCTATTACATGCATACTCATGCTACAGATCAACTCGGTAAACAATCATAACAGTAGAATCATCTCTGATCATCTCTATATATATCACCAATGTACTCTTATTCCAAATCAGCGTAATCGAATGCATGATAAAATATGCTCGACTATAATCATCTCTAGATAAAATCATATAATCATGCTGAAGGCCAAAACATGCATATACACAAATATATAATATAACCTAATTTGAGAAAGGCGTCTAAGAGATAAGACTACTCACACCACTGCAAATACCAGACCACCACTGGTTCACGCTATTATGATATCAATCACGCCTCGATAGCTAAGTCCACGGAATCTTGAACAGGGGGGTCGGGATCTGAAATTGTTTATAGCAAATATGTCAGTCTTTCTATTAATTTAAAATTAACCAGACAAAAGAATAGTTTCTTATTGTAATTATGTACTCTTCAAATATTTGTTTTTGTTATTTATCAATCATAATTATATTATGTATTTGTGTATTTAGAATATATTTTATCTGTCTATTATTCTCTTTGATAATTAAGAAAATAAGAATTAAGTTACTGTAATTAATTACGTAAAAATATACGTACATAACCCTAAAATTCCTTAGGATTAAAATAGTAATTTATATTGCAGGCATTTTGCTAAACATGGTATAATTAGAACTATATACTAGCTATGATATAATTATATTTAATTTGTATAACTTAATTACATTAAATTAACTAAGCTAACCTAATTGTGCATATATATATATATATATAGAAAGAGAAGAGAGAGAAAATGAAAAAAAAACAGAAAATAGAATTGCATTTAGTGCTGGGCTCAGCCCAGCACCATGCACAGCTAGGCGCTGGGCCGAGCCCAGCGCCACTTGCAGGGTGCAGACAGAGGAGAGGAGGAAAGAAGGAGGAGGAGAGGAAGAAGGAAGAGAAGAAGAAGGAGAAGAAGAAAGAAAAAAGAAAAAAAAGAAGGTTGGGCCATGGGGGAGGGGTGCGGCCGCTGGTGGCCACTCAGCGGCCGGCCTCTCGCCGATGGCTCGATCCTCCGGCGGTTCCGAGAGGAAGCCGACAAGGAGAAAAAGAGAAAGAGAGAGAGAGAGAGTTAGAGAGAGGGAGAGAGGGAGGGAGGGAGAGAGAGGGAGGGAGGCTCACCGGAGCTAGAGGAGGTGGCGGCGGCAGTGGGTAAAGAGAGAGAGTGTTTGAGAGAGAGAGAGGAAGAGAGAAAGGTCAGCGAGAGCTCGAAAGAGAAAGAGAGAGAGAGAGAGAGAGAGAGAGAGAGAGAGAGAAAGAAAAGAGGGAGAGAGGCGGTGGGGAGGGAGGCTGCGGCGGCGGCAGCGGCGGCGGGGGCCCACCGCGCCAGCTGGCTCGGCCAAGTTGGCCGGGCCAGCGCTTGGGGCGCGTGGCGCCCATCTCGGCTGCCACTGCATGGCACGAGCTGTCGTGCCATGCAGTGCAGGAATAATTTTTTTTTTTTTTTAACCTTGGGTTATTACAAAGAGTCTAGAGTTTTCGAGGTAACCAGGGAAACGACCTTTGCCATTTTCTTGGCTATCTTATGGGTGAGGTATTCTAATGGCAATCCATGAAACTGGACTTATAATCGCAGTGAGAGAAGATCCAACTTTTGATGGGTAAGTTTGGCTTGAACTAGTTGAGAACAAATAGATCGTGCTTGAAAGACCATGGTGAATTAGTCCAAGTATGCCATTTGTCGCATTCTTTCTCAAAGACGGGGAAGAAGACACACATGGTTGCTTCTATGAATTACATTATACCTTCTAGGTTCTAGGCTTTGGTTAGGGAGCATTTAAGCACGATAATATTAAAGCTCTATCTGTAACAAGCTCATCGACAAGACAAGAGTTAGGTTTTCTAAGTAGAGATGTTATCTTTGTGGAGGGGAATCACCTCGTCCATACCATCATTAGAGAAGAGAGATGAGAAGCTCTTTAGCATCTCCCCATACTTTAGAGGAGGTAATGAAGGCTTGCGGGGAGGGGAGAGAAAGGCATGGATGATGAGGAAACAGAGGAAAGTAGATGTTTACGTGAAGATGGTGAAGAGGGGAGACAAAAGTTGCGAGGAGGAGAGGGAGGAGCTAGTGAAAGACACTAGGATGAGAGTGGAAGGAGGTGAGACTTCTTATAAGTAGAAAAAAAAAACAAGATGAGAGAAAAGTAGATAGTCGAGAGGAGTGGCGAGGTGCAATATCAGGGAAACACCTAGCCAGGAGCTTAGGGGAGAATCTAGAAGATTAGGGAGTTATTTGCATAATTATAAGAAGCGGGCAAGATATTGACCCGATCAAGGGTTGGATCACTAAATTATTGGTTCAACTAGTGGTTTATTTGGTCAGATTACTGATTTTTTTAAAATATCTAAATAATATATAAATAGATCTAATAATTCTAAAAATAAATAAATATCTAGAAAAGTAGTATGAATTGTTTATATATCTTTCAAAACAAATATTATTTATATAGATACCATCATGGTTATTTCTAAGCTAAGTTATTTAATATAAAAGATAAAAAATACTATTAACTAAGAGAAACACTTGAAAAAAATAATAAGGATATTTTTGTCTTTTTATATTTAAATTGTTCGAATTTTAATGATAGTTTGTTCTAAGTAGTATTCACGCAAAAAATAAGAATTTTAAAAGGAATACATGCAAAAAAAAATTATATTTTAAGAGATATACGTATAAATTTAAATTTAAATAGACATACAAATAAATAAGAGACTTTTTAAGAGTATATATACACAAAAAAAAACTAATTTAAAGACAACATATATGTTATAAACTAAATATTTTTAAAATTTTAGGACTAATATAACATTATGATATAGAATAGAATAATCAAATATTAAGAATAATTATGTAATTTTGTAAAAATAGTTGATCCGGCCGGTTTATCAAAAATCAGCTAGGTTGCATAATTCATTGATTCAACCACCGGGTCTGTTGATTTTTACGGAATTGATTGCTTATTCGGTCTAATGACAAAACTGAACCGAGTTAGTTATTAGTTCACCACCCAGTCCGGTGCGATTGTGGTAACTATGATTAGTTGTTATGCTAGGTGAGGTAGGGACAAGCAAAGTTCTAATTCCTCGCCGACTTCAGAGGCAAATGAAGCAGGAGAAAGTTGACGTTATATCAGAAGTTACAACGACAAGTCAACCACTGATCTGAAAGCCTCTATCCATTGGTCGAGCACTGCTACTAATGAGTGGGTCCCCCCCCGGCTTGCTTGTTTAAGCCCCCTCTCTAAACGACGAAAAGCGTCTCCATCCTTTATTAGGAAGTCGTAGCTAATTTCTGCTCCAAATTTCTTCGACCACCCTCTATTATTGGGGTTGTATGCATCAATGAGCCAAGTGGGACCCATCTATTTGATGCGATCTTTCGCCAATTGGATGGAGGAGTTCTTCCACGTTGGCAAAACTCTTTCATCACTTCAACCCAAATATACCTCGTCTTAGGGTGCACGCTTTCTCAACTTAAAATATCATAATGTTGCTATATTCTTTAAAATATAAGAATTATCGTTAAATTCTCCTGGTTCTTTCATAATCATTATTATAATTAATTTTTAATAAAATATTTCTAACATATTATTACTAAAGTTAATAAATACATGTAGATGACTAAAAAATAAGATATATTTTATTGTTTATAATGTTGAGAAGTTTAGACTATATTACAACCGTTAATTTTTCTATCATTAGTGGCGCTAATATTTTTCACCATGAGACAAATTACTAAATAACCAAATTATTTCTCTTATCATCAAATCAAACTATATATCTATGAGAATAGTTAAGATTTTTTCTTTTCATATTTCTATTAATGATTAGGCAACGAACGATTGCAACTTGATCTGGAACCAAGCGAAGATAAACTGTAATTTATGGAATGATTTATATAAACTCGGACTTCCACAAAATTTTAAAAATTACGTCGAATGCCATTTCATTTGGATTGTGACTCCACCGTCTCCCCAGTGAGTAAACTAAGACCAAAAGCTTTTTATATAAAGTAGAGAAAAGTGGGTCTATTTGGAAATTGGCAAGAGGGGTAAAAATGTAATTATGGTTTAACTTCCCGAACTCGTCTACGGAGAGACCCGCTGACGATAGAACAAAATTGACAAGCCGGAAACTATCTCTAATCATCTTCAATCTTGAGGCAGTTCAGAACTCTCCCTCCCTCTCTCTCTCTCTCTCTCTCTCTCTCTCTCAACTCCCCTTTCGAATGGGAGGAGGAGAAGTAGAGCAAGAACCTCTATTACCTCCAAAACGCCTCCTCCACTCCCACCTCTCCAACCCTCTCCCCCTCTCCTCTGAGATCTCCTACGCCACCTCCACCTCCACCTCTGCCCATGGCTCCGCCCCTCACCGCAAATCCTCCGGCCTCCACCGCACCCGCACCGCCCCCGCCATGGCCGTCCTCCGCGACCTTCTCCCTATACCTGGCCCAGATCTCTCCAACATCAACCCCCCGAATCTCGCCTCCTCCGGCTCCGTCCTCAACACCGCCGCCCTCCTCCTCCTCCTCTACCTCACGCTCGGCGTCGCTGTCTACTCCGCCGCCTCCCCCGACGGATTCTCCGGCGTCGAGACCCACCCCGCCGTCGATGCCCTCTACTTCTCCATCGTCACGCTCTGCACTATCGGGTACGGCGACATCGCCCCGCTGACTCCGGCGACGAAGGTCTTCTCTTGCCTCTTCGTCCTCGTCGGGTTCGGGCTCATCGACGTCCTCCTCTCCGCCGCAGTGTCTTACGTCCTTGATATCCAGGAGGCCGCCATCCTCGCCGGATTCAGAACCGGGTACCTCGTCGATGCCCAAAAGGGCCGGATGCGGATCCGCTCTAAGGTCTGGTTTGAATTAAAACTTCCACCAAATTTTCGACTATAGGAATATAATTTAGTAGGAGATTTAAATCTTGTGATGTTTTCACACAAATCCGAAAATGTTGGGTTCAATTTGCAAATTGTGAAACATAGGGGGAATTTTGTAACTTTGTTTTTCAGTTTTTTCGGAATTATAACTCAATGTTAAATTTCAAACAAAATAGGTAGCCCTCGCTGTCGCCGCCGTCGTGCTATGTGTCGGGGTGGGGACCATTGCGCTGTACTTGCTCGAGGACTTGAATTGGATCGACGCAGTCTACTTGTCGGTGATGTCGGTGACCACTGTCGGATACGGGGACCGGGCGTTCAACACGTTACCTGGTCGGATATTTGCATCGCTCTGGCTGCTGGTGTCCACGCTAGCGGTGGCGAGGGCCTTCCTGTTCCTGGCCGAGGCGCGGATTGATAAGAGGCATCGGAGGATCGTGAAGTGGGTGCTGCATCGGGATTTGACGATCGAGGACTTGTTCGCCGCTGATATCAATCAGAATGGCTTCATCAGGTTGGTTCATCCTAAATTCTCTTCTCTTCTTATTTCCTGCTCCCAAAATTTGGTTCCTTTAATATGGAACTCAAGATTGCTTTTTGAATGCAAGAGTTAGTACCAAATTGGTTCCGTCAGGTAGCAATTAGTAGCTGATAGATGGCGCATCTAGTTTCTCCATTCGTTGTATATAACTTCTGGTGAGGGCTTACTTTGCAGATTAAAGAAGTAAACCACCATAAAATTCAGTTAAGCCAAAAGCTTCATCATGTGATGCAGTTAAGCCCAAAAACCAACGTTTGGTTTGGTTCAATCGACTGTTGATTGCCTGCATTGTTCACATCAAACAAAGTCTAGGTTTCGGATGAAACTTCAAATCAGTCAGAAACATCTCTTAGGCATCTAGATTGTCCCTCTTGGTGCTTCATTCAGATAGATCCACTGGACACGAGTTGCTCAGATCGCAAACTAGTTGCCTTATTGCCTAGCACCTGCAAAAGACAGCCTAGTGCTAAGCGACGTCATACGCAGCGAATCTGAGTTTCTATCAGAAGTTTCTAAGTGTAGCTTAACCATAGATATTTTATAAGTGTTTGTCCAATATTATTTGTATAAATATATTACCTATTTAGAAAGTCAGAAAATGAGGTTAAAGAGAATGAAATAAATGAAGCTTTAAGTTCATTGGTCAGATCGATGTACTCTCAAATGGAAGGGGATTTGTCTGGTTCCTAACATAAGTCTGATCTTGAAGTTCATATTTCCATAGAGTTTTAACTGGTGCAATACATACATAACTTGCAAACACTCATACATGTTGGGATCTCAGACAAAGTGGTCTTAATGAGGCAACCTTGGATGATAGGAGACTGAGTTTAAGCTTTTAAATTTTACAAATGGATCTTCCATAAAAGAAGAAGGCAAATGACTGACTGCCCCCCTATGCAGGGTACATATCTGCAGGCTAAGGTTTTCGTGTAAGGTAAAAACCAAACAGATTTGCGCAATTGTTCAAAATTTCTCCTTTTCTATCTTGAGCTGGAAGTCAGATTGCACTCACAAGAATTCATTCAATTGTGCACTCATGTGCATAGGATGACATATGTCCTGCAATAACTTGTAGGAAATTAATACCATATAGTGCAATGCAGCAAGTATCCATCAGAAACTTTGATAAAAAGAAATTCTAAATGTTGTGAAGGATGAATAGTGCCACCCATATTATCAGTTTTGATAGATTTTTTTTATTTTATCCTATAAAACTCATGATTTCATATATTTGTATTGCTCAAGGACAAGGGTACTCATAGAAATGTGCTTCTTTAAGATTTCATATATTTGTATTGTTCGTGAAACATATATCGTTTTGCTAGCACGAGTGTCAAACATAACGCACTCATTCGAGTGCATTAAGCACACCTTGAGCAGTACTCAATCTAAAGGCCTTTCCTAAAATGTTAATTTAACCATATTCTAAGAAGTGCAGACATGAAAATAGGACACAAATACGGCACAATACAGACACGGGAATACGACAAATCTTGAAAAAACATAACACGATACATTAATATGATGGATTGCATAGGCGAATATGTGATTTTACAGTAATTTTCATTAATATTAATTTCCTTGTATGTGTTAACTCGTGATTATTGCATTATATTTCTATAGCATATGCAGGAAATTCCTAATAAATAATTTATATTATCAACTTTTATAGTATATGATAAATTTTATATCTAAAGTTTCTCAGGATTGTCTAAAAGTATTTAAGAAGTGTCCGAATTTATTCTATATTTTTTAAATATCAGATACATTGTAAAAGTGTCAGACACGTGACTAACGAGTGTCCAACAAGTGTAGGATACGGACATTTCATGCTATTTGAAGTGTCCGTGCTTCATAGACCGTATTTAATACTTCTTCATTGAAATGGATATCTCAGTGACACAGGATATCTAACCAGATATGGACTTTTTATGTAGTTTGAGCAGTAATTCTTTATCTTTATCAGAGGTAATCAGATTATCAGAGTTTCAGTCTCAGAAAGGAAGTCATTTTCATGTTGTTTTAAGTACTGTTATAGTTTATGATGAAAAGTTATATAGATGGCATGGATTGTGGGATGAATCAGAAGACTATCCATGATAAGCTAGAGTAAGGTGAGGATTTTGTTCTAGATGAAAGAGATTAGCTATTGGACTATAATTTGATTTCTCAAAAAGAAAAAAAATTACTATTGGACTATAATTGTATTCTGAATGGCCTAAGCTATAAAAGGCTTGACTGATATTACCAGTTAATTTGAGAAATATCATATTCATTTTATTGGTATTCAATTGATTAAATAAATCATTGGAATCCCCAAAAATAGCACATTCTCGAAGAGTTGTATATTCCTGCTGATCAATGATGATTGCAATATGGGGCTTTCAGTATTCATGCGGCTTTCAGTATGGGCGTAGAATAGTTTGATGGACTATTGCTCAGTCAATTAATCTAGTCACCCCTTGCTTCTATAATGGGTGACCATCAAGCTTGGTGAGCTTATCACTTGTTTGGAACTGCTCTTAATTAGCTCCATTAGGTCTTACTTATGCTGCACAATAGAAATGCACTCCCATTATATATGATGATGAAACTGCTAGATAGATGTGTATTGTTTCTTGCTTCCCTTCAGTGTTCCTTTTAGCAGAAACAATTCTTTTTTCAATCCATTTTTCAAATCTAGATAATTTTTATGCACATATTCCCTGTTTGTTTGGATTAATAAACTTTCATTTGGTTAACTGTATAAGGCTAACAACACTTTAAACGTGGTTTTTGAGTCAAACAGTTAGACTACTTGTCAGATAGTGAAGCTAAATATAGCAGTTGGAACTTTACAATATCCAACTCTTAATACTTGCCTTTAAGCTCCTAAATAATGCAGTATAATTGTTCGTTGTTCTTAAAATTTATTGTTTTTTATCATCACTTGCTGCACCTACTAATGAGACCTGATTCTTGCTGTTGCTTGTTTCACTCTTCAGTAAATCAGAGTTCGTCATATACAAGCTGAAGGAAATGGGAAAGATCAATGAGAAGGATATTTTGCAAATTTGTGACCAGTTCAACAGACTTGATACCAACAATACTGGCAAGATCACCCTCCCTGATCTCTTAAATGCTACCAGATGACCCTTAAAGTTAGTGCCACATTCAGTTGGAGTAGAATAGCTTCACACTGCAATCTAACTGCAGGTGGACGTTAAATTCTTCCATCTAATGCAATTATTTCTTTTGTATATCAGTGACAACTGTAAATAGAATACAAAGTACATCAGCACTTGGAAAATTTATAAATACAATTTATATATACGAGCCTTTTCGGAGAAAACCAGTTCATGCGATTGCAGATCTTATTTGAGATGCTACTTGAATCGCCAAAAAATTGTAGTTTCTGGTACTTACGTGCTGCTATACCTATGGGAAGTTTTCAGGATGGAGAGAATACAAGAGAAGAGAAAGCAGAGATGCTTGTTTGGACAGAAATTGTACAAAAAAATAGTGAAGAAAGGGAGGAAAAGAAAGTGCCTTTAATAGTCACTTTTTTCTCTCTAAAATTCGAGAGAAGATGAAAGAAAGGAAGAAACTAAATTACATTTCCCATTATCTTCTTTTCTCTAGCATATCTAAACAAGAGGACAAAAGACTCTCTCTCTCCCTCTCGGTTTTCTCTCACGTTAATATCAGCAAAAGCAGTGCTGGAAAAAGTCTTCCCATGAACACCTAAAACCTAATAAATGTCTCACATTAGCCAACCAATTAACAACATGAGTACCATCTAAAGGCCATCCATTACCCTCCGACGATAGTCAAATATTTTGTCTAGTTTCAACCTTTCTTCATTGTTTTATTTTTATCTTTACATCCCGACTTTGGAATCACGTCATTCCAAAACCAAAAGATCCCTAACTCAAAGTTTACTATCCATTAAAATATTAGAATTTTCTTACGAACAGATCAATCTAGATTTAGTTCGTTACAGTGGTATTAGAGTCATCATTCCTTGACCTATAGTAAACACGCGATCCAACCCAGGGGAGATTGCGGTCATGAAAGACTAATAACTAATCTCCATTCTTGTTAAGGTTTCCTTGACACTACTGGCCATCACTATTGACAAACCACCTGTGTGGGCAAAATCGTTGGTAAAGTCTATGGACTTGCTGAAAGAAATTATCGAAAGTGAGAATCAAGAGGATCGAAAAGGATCCAAGTCTTAAGGGCAGCTATCATGACCTAGCATCATTACCCTACGTTGCTAGTGTCATCGGACACAACGAAACCAGCACTCCATGACCAATATCTTCAACTCGTGAGGGAGGCAAAGAGTCGGCCAAATTGTCGCCAAAACACCACCTCCGATTGTGGAAGAGTCCATGCCGCCTCTATAGACCCAGGCCATCGTAGTCACAACACTAGATTAGCTTCCAATAATGGGCTTGACATTGTCTATCCCAACCATGGTGGAAGCTAAGGCCCAAAATCCTCGCTTTTTATCGATAATGATCTAGGCCCCCTCGACCCAAACTATCACGTCTAGTCCCTTCTCCCGGACCTTCGCACAGAAGCCAAGTTAGAGACAAACACAAGAAGCAATAGCCTGATTGCCCACAATGGTCCTCTTCATTACAACAAACCCAAGTATTGTGTCCTCAGGGCCAGCATTTTAGCGACCATCAGCGGCCACGGTCAACTTCCATTGCCCTACTATAAGCACGTGGCGGACTTCATAGCCACCAACGAATGTCTGATAGTCAGGCTTGACGCCCCTTCTCTCTACAGCCTTGACTAAGCCTTATCTCACAAGAGCTCCACTATAGTGGGGCCATGGGTACCAACATGCAACCACCAAAGACCGTGGGGATCGTTAGGAGCACTTTGTGGTGTCCCGTGCAACTAACCCAGCTCAAGGAGAATAACCTCCTCCCACTGTCGCATACCAGTGTTCCACCGCCACGGGGACCAGCTAGAGGCTAACTGTCGGTGACCCATGACAAAACCCAACCGTCGCCAGCGGTGCTCTTAGGACAAAACACAATTTTGGGCCAAGAATTGGGGTTATGGCATTTGCATGGAGGAGATGAAGTGCATGAATCTCAAGGTAGGCCGAATTTTTACAAATCAGTTCAACCATCTCGTGCAAATTAGTTTTGGACTCCTGAGCATGCCCTTGAGCCCGAGTGCGAGCTTGAGGATGACTAGTGGAATGACCTAGTGGGCTTGTGTCAATCAACTGAACCGAACCCGCATGCAACTCGGGCATGATGTGAGCCAGACTCGTGGGTCAATAACCCATGAGATCAGCATCGACTAGGAGGTCACTTGGACCATGATGACAAGCCACATTTTGGGATTCAAGCTCGGACCATCAAATTTGATTTTCTAAAATTCTCATGAGTTCATGAGGAGACCTACAAGACTGGACCTATCTAGCAAAGTAATTTTTCACGTACCATGGCACATCTGATCATTAGAAGGTCTAACTCACATTATTCTACTTAGATGGCATGGCAATGAAGTGGTACCAATCGGTAGAGCAGATTCAACCGTTCAAGTCATAGTTAGGTTTGACCCAGTATAAGGACTTCGAGGCCATGTTAACTAAGCTAACTCAGTCAACAATAGTTTAGGTTTACCGAGAGAAGTTCAAACAAATTTGCAACTGAGTCACTAATTGGTCAAACTCGGCGCTAAAGAGCACGTTGATCAGTGGGCTTATGCCTAACATTCAAGCTAAGATTAAGACTCTAAAGCCCACTACTTCTGAGGAGGTCTTCTAATTGGCAGTTTTGATGGAGTCCATGTTAGATCAGCTAAACCATATCTATAAAGAGAGAAGGAAGATGGCCCAAGCTCAAAACCCACTAAGGCTGCACCTACCCCGCCCAACCCTGTACAAACAGCCCAGTAGAACCAACAGCAAATCACACACAAATTTATGTTGAATGACTTAAAAGACCACAAGAAGAAAGGCTTGTGCTTCTACTATGATGACTGATTTACCCCTAGTCACAAGTGCAAATGCTAATCGACTCACGTCATGTTCTTAGGCGATCTTGAAGAAGAATAACCTGAGTCCTCCAGCTGGCATGACAAGTTATACAAGTACAAGGATGTAAAGAACTAGTCACCTTAAGGACTAGGTGTCGAAAGCATGGTGAATTATTATGATTTGACCATAGGAGTCGAGTCAGTCGAGTCGAATCGATTTAGTTAGTTAAATTTATTTATTACTTTTAATTCAGATAAAGTGGATGTAAGCCTAATATGACAAATTGGATTTGACTCGCTATAACTCTAATCATATATATAAATAGGATAGGCCATGAGTTATTTATATATATGGAATGATACTAAGTTTAGTTATTTTACTATCTCATATTTATTATTTATTCGTAACCGTCAAATCACCTTACTTTCCTAGGAGTAAATTTTAATACTAAAAATCTATCAAGCTGTCAAACACTAGTCACCATCTTTCTATCATGTAGCCGACCTCCACCATCCCATGGCCGTCTGCCACCCTCCAACAACCGTCGGAACATCAGATATTTATAATTCTATCAAGTTGCGACCTTCATTCACTGTTTTATTTTTATTTTTCCGCTCCAATCTCAAAATCACATTATTCCAAAATCAAAAGATCTCTAACTCACGAGGGTACTATCATTAAAATATTAAAAATTTATTATGAATAGATTGATCCAAATCTAGTTCTTTAACACTCTCTAGCTCGTCCTCCTCCTCTCTCAACTCTAGTCACCTACTAACTCCTCCCTCTTTCAACTGCCTTCTCCCCTTAACTCATAGTGCTGATCTCCTCGTCTCTCCTCTTCTTTTCTCAATCACAACTCTACCCTACATCATTATCCTCTCTATCTCCACTAATATCACAACCAAATTGCCCACCACCACCATCTCCACCAAATATCACCATAAAATCGATCCATAACAACGGGTACCAGAGCTCTGGTACGATGGTTCAGACAAAACTTTGTCTAATAATTAGCTCATCCACTAATAAGTGGGTCACTATTATCAAAATTCCAAGCCGAACCACGAGTTGAATTATAAAGCAATTTAAACTATGGGTCACGTTATTTCTTTCTTTCTTTTTTCTCTTTCTTTCTTTCTTAAAAATTTACAAATTATATCTTATATTTTATCTATTTTATAATTCACATCTCATCTTTGAGGTTTTTATAACTCGACCCTTACTTTTTTCTTAAAATTCTTATTTAATATTCTCCATTAATTTAAACGGTACCAGCAAAGATATATTTAATGATGTACTAAATAATAAAAAAGATAAAGTTAGAAGAAAAATAAGAAAAAAAAACCTAAAGTCCAAAGAAACCGAAAAAACCTTGGCTCACCTAATTGAAAACAAGTGAATTTTCGGTGCAAATAATTAATTTGTAATTGTTACAAATTTATGTCTTACTTGGCTAGCAAGCCCGTAATCTTTAAAAATAGGAAAAAAATATCATTAAAAAGTAATGATAATATTTTTGTACGAACAAATAAAAAAAAATACTTTGACCTATTTTTCTTACTCCTTAAAACTATTTTTTTTTAATTTTTTTGTCATATTAAAAAGAACAATTACACTCTATTTCACAACCAAATACTCAATATTTATAGACTAACTTAAGGTATCTAAAATATTTTAAAAAAAAGTTCTAATTAGCCGAGTTTAGGAGTTAGTCCCAAAACAAAAGGAGCCTAAAAATTTTACTCATAATTTAATCACACTTGATTAGTTTTCCATATCCAACGTCACTTTTTCCCCCACCGACCGACCCAATTCAACTTCTTCGGCTATTGATTACTTCATTAGTTTTGGACCTTCTTCCAATCACGACAACCAATCCAAAAAATACGAACAATTTGCACCAAAAATTACTAATTCGTACTCAGTTTTCGTTGCATGATCATACCTAAATTTATAATTTATTTATCTATAATGTTATTTTACTAGTATTAAGAGGAAACAGAGAGAGAGAGAGAGAGAGAGAGAGATTGTCTCTTTCGAAAGATAGATATAGACTTTGTTTCTAATCAATTTAAAGTTCATATAGAGTTGTGGATTTTGTACATAGATTTATTTATTCCGTCCAAATCTATAAAAATTTAAACAAGTTATAACATGAAAAAGAAAAGACTCAGGATAAAAGAAAAATATAATGGCAAATTGCATTTTTTTTTTTTGTGTGGTTCAGCTCAAATTTGACGTATATTTATGTAACTTTTTTGTGGGTTCAAATTAAATTATAAATGATAGGTTTTATATCCAAATTAATCGTATAAATAATGAAGCTATTCAAATTATTTGGGCCTTTTGATTTAAATAAGTAAAATTTGAACCATGACCTTCCGTTTTAATACCATGAAAATAATTGATAATCCATCAACTGCTCTAGAAGATTGAGATAGAAGGATCGTTTTTATCTTTTATATATATACCAAGACAAATTTGCTGTCAAAAAGCTAAATATTTTATGGTGATTTACGTTACTGACGTTGACCATGCAATGTCTCGAACACGTGGAAAATCTTGTACCCTAAACCCTATACCATACTCTAATACTTGGAAGAAAGGACAAGTAAACAACCCATCTACTACCACTCTCTTAGATACATTTGGAATCTTTCCAATACTTAATTAACTCCTTAGCAATTGCTTTCCATACTATCATATTCATATATAAATATACATCTTGTTGCTTTGGAGTGTGGAACAAAACAAACTGGTATTTATTCTTTGGATTTATAGACGCTTCTTACTTCTTAGCTTAATTTGTTACATCTCTGGGGCCCACTCACCTAACTCAAAGGGGTGTTGGCTTTCTTAGTCGCCAACTGCCATCTTATTCTCCTACAACTTCACTTTCTTCTCATTTATTGTTTCTTTTTTTTTTATAGAGAATGCTAAATATATTAGAATTTAATTTTCACAGTTATAACCATAACTTATGATTCTATCATAATTAGCAAGCCAATCAGCAATATAGTTAGCCTCTCTAAAACTATGAATAGTTTTTATTATTTTAATAATTATAAGTAAAATATTTAATATCGGAAAACCAAATCCTCCGTAGCCTATGCAGGTAGGTTTCGTGACACTATTCAATGAGTTGATTAAGAGAAATAAATCTAACTCTATGATGATGTTCAAAAAAATTTTATCCTTTAGAAATAGTAGCGTCTCACATACTGGGATCGTTTTTGCTCTTAGTACTAATTTATACCCGCCACGTCTAGCCCCTGCAAAGAATAGAGTATAATTAGCTTGTTGAACTATGAACCTCGCTCTACCATCTATATTTACCTTCCAGGCGGTGACATATTGTTTCTTTCTCGTTCATTGGAACTCTCTTCGGTAACCATTTTATTATTTATTTTATTTTTAAAAGGTAATTCATTTTCAACATACAATTGTTTCTTCCAACGAGATTATCTAGAAAAAAACATAATCACTGGATCATTAAATTAATGGCATTTGATGTGAACGTGGAGACCAATCTGTATGATTCTGAACGACCAATCCTCGTGATTCGCGTCAGAGGTTTCAACGCCCAATCTCTAGTCGACACGGTGAACGTCGTTCTCTCTCTCTCTCCCATCTCCTCTGCGACATCCATTCCTCCTGCCCTCCTATTTATGGACGCAGCTCGTAGTTCATTTCTCCTGCCCTCTGTTCATTCCTCTCAGAATTAGCCGACCCGATTCATATCCTGAACCGGACCGGACCGGACCGGACTGGCTCGGACCTTCTTCAGCCCGGCTAGGCGTTGTGCTCTTCAAAGAGGTGAGAAACTACTAATAAGGAATTATTTCTTTTTATCCGTACTTTTTTGTGCAATTTAGAAGCTTACCTTTGTTCCCAGATTAATATTCCCTAATTTCTTGCTCTACTACATGTTTCGCTAATTACTTACTAATTAGATACTAATATTTAAGACTACAATTAGCAAGATTAGTACCGATCGTACTTGTCTTGCCTAAAGATTATATTATATAGGCAATTATTTCTAAGAGCATTGTTTAGAAATTAAGAACCTCTTTAGTACGGCCATCACATAGTGGTGGAGGAGGTCACAGATGGGCATAAATTCTTTCGTACTTCATGAAAGAAATATTTTTATTAAAAATTAAAAAAAAAAAAAAAGACTTGCACTTATGGACGTTTGTTTTGATCCGAGTCATAGTTTGCTTATTTTATTTTATTTTTTTTTTTTTTTTTGTAGCTAGGAGAATTAGCCATATACATACTGACTCATGATCCATTAAAAGGAAAATTAAGCCCTTCACTAAACTGTTAATCTCAAATATATATTACTTTCGTTATCAGCTATTGCTATTTACGTCAACCTTTTTTATGCTTGGAATCATTTGCTAAAAAGGTGTTAACCTTTTAGCTCTTTTTGGAGTATATGTTTAATTTGAGATTAAGCTACGAACTCGATTGGTTAATCTTATTATTTTAATTTTAATTTTTTAAAGAGTAAATTTAATTAGATATAAAAAAAATAAAAAAATATTTAATTACTGAACCAGTTTAAGAGTCCCTAAACTAGTTCAGAGAGGATCTCTAAACTCAAAACAAACAAGACCCAATGAGCCAAAGTTACCATTGGCCTTGAGATTTTAGGTTTCGGTGAAAATGATGAAATAAAACATAATCGATAGTAAATTCGAATCTTAGCAAATGTATCGGTCAATTAAAATATAAGCATTTTAGATTATAAAATATAAAAATTATTATTCTATAACAGCTAAATTTTTAAAGCAGTGGGTGAGTTAATAAGAGATTCATCTATTAATTTTACAAAATATTATAATAATACCATGTACTTTAGTGATTCTGTGATCTAGGCCACATAACAATCTGGCCACAAAAATATTTTAAATATTTTATAAAATATAATATTTGTATAACTATAGACTAATATAACAGCATGATATTTTGAGCCACATCGATATGTCTATTTCTATGTGAGCTAAAATAGAGCTGAGCTTGATGATCATGTATCATCTAAAAGAATATCTGACCAAATTTCGAAGGCAAAAGCCTGTTGCTCGATTGTTGCATCCAAATTATATATATTGTCCCACTCGAAGACAACTTCCCTAGCAAATTGCTCCCCGGTCCCCACCTAATACGTGGACTCACATGATTCTGCTCTTTCGTGGAGCCCACCTGAGTTGTCGTCCTGACGTGTGGTCCCGTTCTGCCACGTAGCAGCACATCTCTATGTTCGTCCCTCTCCACGTCAGCAGCCTGCATGACAATAATGCTCAAGTAGCGGGTGGTTCTCCCTTAGAACGTACCGTAAAATGTATTGATGACTCGGACTTTCCACGTATCCATCAGGGGTTAGTTAATACCCGCTACTCTTGTTAACGAATAGGATAACTTTCCTTTTCCAATATGAATGCGGGATAACAGACACGATAATAACTTAAATTATCATATAAAAACTATGATATATTATGCTAAAATCTATAGCACAATAATTCACATAAGAAAATTACAAGAAATCTATGGCAAACTACTAGGGGGAAACCTTATTTGATGACTTAGAATTCTGTCGTATGCTAATTAATTAATCCAACTCATCCAACTTCACCTAAAAAAGATACAATTTTGTCATACCCAAAGCATTATTCATAACAAGACATCCAAATAAACTGGCCTTCATTTCAGTATAACGTATTCCTCCATTTGGTCTTATCCTCCTTACCTCTTGCCTCTTGCCTATTCCTTCTTACCTCAATAATGCAAGCAATCCAACAAAACCATTTTACGTGGAGCCACTTGGTCCCTTTTAGTGCCCCCCTTCATAGTAATAAACATTCCTCGTGATCATTGAAGAAAGCCACTGTTACGGATAAGGCATAAAACCTCCACCTATTCTCCGAATAGAAAATCCCGATAAAATAACACTTTTCCCTCGCTTTTCCTATTAGAATAAGATTGACGGGGATGCACGAAATAGAACAATATTATCCATGCCAGGGGCATTTTAGTAAATGGCGGTCACCATATCTCACGGCAAGTTTATGAGAAGGCTTTTTGTTAATACGTTGCAGGCGAAGGAGAGGACCGGTTGGGATCCCGTCACCGCCCTCCCTATAAGTAGCAGTCCTCCCGCCCCTCGCCCCCAACCCCCCCTCCCCTCTCTTTGCTTCTCGACTCGAGTCCTTTCCTTCTTCCCGGATCTCGCGATATCTGAGCTCGGAGTGGGAGCCGTTAATGGTGAGGGAAGGAGGTGGGGGATTCGACTGGGGAAGTACGAGATCGGGAGGACGCTGGGGGAGGGGAATTTCGGAAAGGTGAAGTTCGCGAGACACGTGGAGAGCGGGCAGGCGTTCGCCGTCAAGATCCTCGATCGGAAGCGGATCCTTGAGCTCAAGGCCGATGACCAGGTAATGGAAATTAATCTTAGACGAGCCCTTTCTTCTATCTGTTTGTTCTTCCGAAGGGTATTCCGGGAAGAATATTCGGGGGGAAAAGGGGGGTCATTATGGGGATTTTATTTTGATCTTTGATCTTTGATCTTTGGAGTGGGAACAGATAAAGAGGGAGATCGGGACGTTGAAGCTGTTAAAGCATCCGAACGTCGTCAGGTTACATGAGGTATCGTTCTCATCATCCACTGCTTTGAATTCTTTTCGTTATCTACTAATCCGTCTTCTTGCAAATAAGTGCCTGGTAAAGTGAAAAATTACTCCGGTGCATCATGGATCGCTTTAGCTCTTTCTATAAGTCAATGAATACTTCTTGTGTCTCAGATTTTTTAGTTTGTTTAATTAAAACGAGCTGAGTTCGTCTCCCTCAGCTCCAGCTCATTCCAATGAGTAGGAAGGTGGCTTTTATTAGTAGGCGTAGAAGTATAATACTAGAGAGGATGATTGTTTTTATTTTAATTTAGCCACGTCAGCAATTACAAATAACTACAATATTTACCATATAAAGTTATATTAGTAAGTTTATCTTTTTATCTTCGTTATAGTAAGTTTTATTGATCTGGAGGCTGATCAGTTTACTATATCGACTTAGTTTAAGGATGCATACATAAATTTTAACGGTTTTTGGCTATTTTAATTCTGTCGGTGTTTTGTTTGTCTTTTAGACGCTTAATTTATCTTAAAATTTAAATATGAAATTAAGTATGTTTTGGCACTTTTTCCAAATCAGTGTGTTATATAAAAAATTAAAAGTTATTAAGAAAATTACTATGTGACAGAAAGAAAATTCATATAAGTTGCTTTAGGGAAGAAATTTCTCAATATAAATTAGTGAATTGGAAACTAGCTTATATAGAAATTTTATACAAGACTTAGTAATTTTTTAATAATTTTTTAGATTTTGACATAAGTCACTGATATATATGAAAATTAATTTTATATTTAATAGTCAGTCATCCCAATTAGTAGTTTGACATACCATCACGCACCTAGTTAAGTATTTTAAGATTTTCATTGGAGGAAAAAAAATTGGGAGGACTGGTTTGGTCAAAAACAACGCCTTGAGGACTAAACTGCAATAAAGAAAAGTTAGTTTTCCGGACGTCACCCACCCGTAAGCCGTCAGTTAAATAGGTGAGCCGTTTGGTGGGCCCATTTGAATCAACCAATGGGTACATCGGGTCCGTTCCACCTTTTCTGAACGATTCGGACCGCAGCATCGCATGTGGACCCTCTTTATTACAAACTCCGGACCCCATAATTCACGATAGCCAATAGGAGAAGCCCTGCCTCCGATTATTTGTGGGTCCCGTTCTTTAAGAGATGGGGCCCTGCCATGTGAACCCCTAAATCGGACCTCAAGTTCGGTTTTCTGCATACTAGACTACTAGTAAAACGCTTATTTCTATGGTCGAAATCACAGCGACTTTTGAGTTGCTTAATAAGCACTACATATTGGTATGCAATTCTTTCCCGATACGCTTGCACCACAAAGTTGCTTAATAATCTAATATTTAATTGGATGTATGGAGAAAATATTAGTAAAATAATTTATATAAATTTGTCTTTATATGCACTAAATTTAATATTAATAATCTAAATATTTTATCAATTTAAATGTGAATATACTTTGCGTATAGTTTTATCTTATTAAAATCTACAAATATATTATTTTAGAATATTTTGTTTTATATACACTAAATACATAAAAGTAAACAATAAAACTATACATATTAATAATTTAAAATTTCAAATATAATATTGTTTTCTTCTTTTGCATTATATAATTGTCAATCCAATCGTTCCTTTCTCTCTTATAACAACAAAGAGCAGATACCAAATTCCCAGAAATTATAGGTTAAATTTATGAAGCTGTAAATATTTGAATTTATTAGTAATGTCAAAGAACTTATTGTGTAATTCCACATGCTTCAGCCATTTATGAATCTGCTCATCCATTCGATGATCCTTATTTAGTTGGATGCAGGAGACCAAACAACTTGACTGAATGAAATAAAAGGATCTAAATCTAATTAGACGATTCCAGATGGTTGGAAGTAAAATATAGCTTGCTTATTGTTGTTATGTGTATCTCTTCCAGTAGCCAATGACAATTGTGTCTCTCAGGTTTCAGCAAGCAAGACTAAGATCTACATGGTTCTCGAATATGTAAATGGAGGAGAGTTGTTCGGAAAAGTTGTAAGCATAGTTGTTTAGTCTCACATTGTTTTAGCTTTTAAACAGAGTTATCTAACATGCTAGTTTATTCTATCATTAGGATTTGAAGGGTAAGCTCTCAGAGCAAGAGGGTAGGAAGCTCTTTCAGCAGCTAATTGATGCTGTAAGCTATTGCCACGAAAAGGGTGTCTATCACAGAGACCTCAAGGTAAATAAACTTTACATTTTCTAGAGTTGTTTGCAATCAGGTAGTAGTAATTAATATGGAAGCAAGAGGAAGAAGGAGAGAAATGTAGTGAAAACTGCCTGTTCGTATACACTTCATCCACATCCTAAAAATCTCATAGGACTTCTAACCTCCTATCTAACTCCTAAACTTGATCAAGAAGTAAGAAAGATATCATACCCTTACTTACACCTAAAATTACCAAGATGATGGACACCATAATACATGAGAACTATGACATTTGTTCCTCAGCATCTTATGAAGAGGTTAGATGATAGTGATGTGGCCTGCTTATTCTTCTACATTCATTTTGTTAAAACTACAATATATATATATTATTGGCATAATAACTTTATAAATTTATTACAGCCCGAAAATGTTCTTGTTGACGCAAAAGGGAACATAAAGCTTTCTGATTTTGGCCTCAGTGCTTTACCTCAACATCTTGGGGTATGTGATTATATATTTGTCTTGATCATATACTCTAATTCAAATTTTACGCATATATTTATTCGTTCACCTTCTTACATGTCAGAATGATAAATTATTGCATACAACCTGTGGCAGCCCTAACTACATTGCTCCTGAGGTAAGAATATTAGTTTCTTTCCTCTACGTTGTGAACTTATACTCTTGCTTCATGCAATACCTAAGGTGACAAGTTCTTTTGACTATTAAAATAGGTCCTTGCAAACAGAGGTTATGATGGTTCAATGTCAGATATCTGGTCTTCTGGTGTCATTTTGTACATTATTCTTACGGGAAATCTTCCATTTGATGACAGAAATCTTGCTGTTCTTTATCAAAAGGTATGTAATTGAATCGAGAGAAACATGAAAAAAAATTGGGCTAATTAGTGCTGTACCATTTCATAATGCGATTTTCTTGGTTGTTTTCAGATATTCAAGGGAGACTCGAAGATTCCTAAGTGGCTTTCTCCAGGTGCTCAAGATATCCTCAAAAGAATTCTAGATCCTAATCCAAGTACCAGGATAAATATAGCTGGAATGAAGTCACACGATTGGTTTAAGCAAGATTATATTCCTGCTGTCCCCTATGATGATGATGAAGATATTAATATTGCTGATGCAGCTCTCCCTATCAAAGAGGTACTGGAAGATTGATTGCATGACATTTCCTAATATTATAATGATGCTGTTAGAGATGTTAAAAATGCAAAGCATCCTTCTGTCTCTTGAAGCATGATGAGGCGGATGATCACAGGGCACCCTCCCATATTAATGCTTTTCAGCTGATTGGAATGTCTTCATACCTTGATCTTTCAGGATTTTTTGAGAAAGAGGTAAATACATCTTCTTTTCTTTGCCCTATTGGTTATATATTCTCGGTCGAAATTATCAGGAAACTAGACTCATAACTGGTTGGGAAAAAAAGATATGTTATAATAAATTTGATACCATTCTGCTCATTCAGACCACCTACTAGCCTAGTACTAATCATGTTTAAAGCTCATATGTTTCCTATAGTCTTCAATGGGTGCCATAGTGGTCAAAGCTCTGCTCTATATATTTTGATTCAGAACTGCAGCTTTGTTAATAGGGGGCCAACTTCTAATAATATTCATGCTATTGTGCACATTTGTAATTATAACATGAAGTTCTCAGGACAAGAATCATTTGGTTACTGGCTATTGCAGGAAGCCTCTGAAAGGAAAATCAGATTCACTTCAAGTTATTCGCCAAAAGATTTGTTTGAGAAGATCGAAGGTATTGTTACAGAGATGGGTTTCCAAGTACAGAGAGGAAATGGCAAGGTTAGTACAATTATATTCTTCCATACAATACAATCAGGTAGCACTTGTCTTTCAAAATGTTAGAAGCTCTAGAAAATATAATTCTTTTGATATGACTTGCAGCTGAAAGTAAAGCTGCACCTCAAGGGTTCAGCCAGCCTAAATTGCCCTGGGTCTCTATCAGTTGCTGCCGAGGTAAAACATTGTGATGTTCATTTTCTTGATCTTAGTAGGAATAAATATGCATCACCTTGCACTGAAATAGTGATATTCGGTATATGAAACTACTGTACACACACACATATTGAGCTAAAAAACTAACTATATGACTGTGTTCAGCTATTTGAGATCAGTCCATCTCTGTATGTAGTCGAATTGAGGAAATCATACGGTGATTCTTCATTGTATAGACAGGTATTATTTTCACTCTTTCTGGATACCAACTCCAAAATATTGTGAATAGAGTAATTTGTGCATTGCAAAAATCCTGGATAACCTATTGGTAATGGATGCAGATGTGTGCTAAGCTATCAGATAATTTGGGTATCTGTAAAAGCCAGCAGCTTCTGATGACGCAGTCCCTTATGACAGAGGCCTGTAAGTTCACCAGCGAAATGACTCATGCTGCTTTATAACTAGTCCTATTGGATTGTATAGAGAAAAAAGATTAGTGTACAAAAACTTTAGCAAGCTTAAGAATAGAAGGTTGATTGTTTCTTCGAAGGCCTTATGCTCTGGATATTTGTGGAGTCATGCTGTTTTGAATATTTGAGTGAGGCAGAAATGAGAATGTAAATATCTTACAGAAATAAAACAAGCAACTCCACAATTTCAAGGTTAAATGCTTTAGATAGCTTTAGTTGTGACATGATTCCATGTTTCACTGATACTATGTAGAAAGTAATCTTCTGATTGTTAGTCACTGGAAAAAGTATATGCTAAAAGATAGCTGCAAGGTGGTGGTGGCACATCAAGAGAGAGACTTCCATGCAGCTTGACAATTTGTAGAACGAAAAATCCATTAAAGCTTGATTATAGTCAACATCTTGACGTGCAAAAAATGATGAAATCAGAAATACCCTGTATACATGCATCCTTAAATTTTATAAATCATTATGCACAACATCAGATGATGTTCCAGAGCCAGACAAGCATCAACCACTTTACGTGTATTTTATAGGCTATGGTACATGGCCATTGATCAGCTTATAACAACAAATGACAAAACAAATTTAATCTATTATTTAATACTTGTGTGCAGCTTCAGAAGAAACCACCGATTGTTTTGCTGATCAATGAGAACCTTCTATGCCTTTCTCTCTGTAGTTCTCATGCTAAAAGATGCAAGAAAAAAAATCTGTGAAGGTCCCATAAATACTCTTATTGGAGAGCCTTCAATCAGTGCCTATTTAGGTGCCCATAAAACTCTGTAACTTTTGTAATTCTGATCTACAATAAAGACGAGACTCACCATCTTCACCATTGCCACTCCGAACCAAAAATTCAAAGAATCCAAGTTCATTCAGAAATTTCATTGCATGTTTATCTATCTTGACCTCGTAAGGATCTTTTCAGGCTGAATTGTCATGTGACTTTTGGGTTGTATCTGAGGAAATGGGAAAACGGTTGCCATCTATGCAGGTCATGTGAATTTTCTCCTTCTTTCAGCTAAAGATTTTCCTCACACTTGAGTCAGTAGAAAACCAGAAACAAATTTTACAAGAGGGGAGCAATAAGAGAACAGGTTAGTGGTCTCACTGCAGCAATAGACATTGATTTTTTTTTTCCTCATCTGCCTAACCAGAAGTGGTATTGGGTCATTATTTCTTCTCAAACTCATGATTCACCAGTAGTCCCTGCAGGAGCACTCCCCTCCAGAAAAATGATGGAAACGATTTCGGTCCCTAACAATAAGTTTACGCTCATATATTAAAGATGCAAGTTTGATAGCAGAATGGCAGTCCTCACACACTCGAAGATTCTTTGTTATTCGGATGGTTGACTTTGCAGGGGTGGTTAGAAGCCCAAAAGCAATTGCTAACTTTTCACTATGTTCAGTCAATGAATACTCCTTTGCTTGTTCATCAATGTCCTGCAAAACCAAAGATGTCATTGGCCTGTAGCCGGCCTTCTTTAGCCGGCCCATCATTTCCTCAAGCATTTTATAGATCTCATTACACCTAGGATGCAATTTATCGCCAGCAAGAAACTCATGAATTGCATTGTCAATTTCAATCGAACTGCTTCCCGGAACCCTTTGAATGTTCTTTCTCCTAATCATTTTCCTCATCTCTGCGACACCATTCCACTGGTTGGCCTGTGCATATATGTTTGATAACAGCACATAGTGCCCGTCTACATGAGGCTCCAACTTTAGTAGGTTAGCAATAGCTTCTTCTGCTATCTCTACATTTTTATGGATACGACATGCCCCGAGAAGTGCCCTCCAGACAATTGCATCTGGCTCAAATGGCATGTCTCTAATGAGCTGCCTTGCCTCTTCAATGTGGCCTGCTCTTCCTAAGAGGTCAACCATGCATCCGAAATGCTCAATCCTTGGTATAACAGCATATGCATCAATCATAGACTTGAAATAAGCCCTACCGTCATTCACAAGTCCAACGTGATTGCAAGCGCTAAGCACTCCAATAAAAGTAATTTCATTCGGTTTAATGCCCTCCTCTATCATCTTACGGAAGAACTCAAGAGCAACCTTCCCTAGCCCATGGTTTGCGAGCCCTATGATCATAGAACTCCAAGCAAGAACATCCCTCTTACGTAGCTTGTGGAACACTATTAAAGCATTATCAATATCCCCACACTTGGAGTACATGTCAACTAAAGAAGTCCCAAGCCTTAGATCTATTTCAATACTGTTCCTCTCAATAAATTTGTGGATCACCAAGCCAACGCCCAATGCCCCTGTGTCACCACATGCAGACAAAACGCTAACCATTGTGACCTCATCTGGCACCACATTCGCCAACTGCATCTCGTTAAACAACTTCAATGCCTCATTAGACTGCCTGCTCTGAGCATACGCTGAAATCATCAAGCTCCAAGAGAAGACATCCCTCTCACAAATCCTATCAAATATCTCCCTCGCAGCACATACATTGCCATCCTTGGCGTAGCCACGGATCATGGTATTCCAAGAACAAACATCCCTAATACACATCTCATCAAACAAATTGCGAGCCTTTTGCATGTCACTGCATCCCACATAAGCCGCCAGCATAACATTACACAAAAACAAATCTCTCACAGGCATTTGATCAAATACCCTTCTTGCAACCCCAATGTCTCCCACCTTCGCATACATCTCCACCAACGCAGTCTGCACAAACAAATCCGATATGAAACCAAGTTGCAGAACATGGCTATGAATATTTTCACCCATCCTACGCTCATTCGACCTCGCGCATGCCTGCAAAGTCAACGAAAGGGTAAAACTGTCGGCAACCACCGGCCCTCGAAGCCTCATATCGTGAAACATTCTTAAAGCTTCAGATGGATTTTGGGCTTGCAAGCAAGCACGGATCAAGGTATTCCAAAGGAAGGTGTCCGGGGAATCGATTTGGTCGAAGAGGGATCGACCATGGAAGAAGGATTGAGGAGAAGGGAAAGAGAAGCAACGGCGGAGGAACTTGGCGAGGACGAAGTGGGCGTGATCAAGAGAGGTTTTGAGGAGGATGGAGTGGATTTGGAGGAGGTGGTCGAAGTTTGTGGCTTCTTGGATTAACTCCATTGCTTTGCGTTCTAGGCTTTTGAAGGGTGGGATGGTGAGTGGTATCCCATGGTTCGGGAGGAGCATTCCTCACTGATTCTGGTTCTGAGTTTGAATTTTAACAACAATTTAATTTAACGGCTATAAAAGGAGGGAGCGAGTAAA
Organism: Typha latifolia; assembly: GCF_019914945.1. NCBI lineage: Eukaryota > Viridiplantae > Streptophyta > Magnoliopsida > Poales > Typhaceae > Typha > Typha latifolia. The sequence goes on from NC_133091.1 coordinate 4,957,894, forward strand.
CGACCAAGAGATTAAGATGAAAAAGTTTTCCCATGTTATGTTATCTTCTTAGTTCTTATCGGGTATTTGCATGATGCGGGTGTAATCGAGTACCAAGGAAATTTAATTCAGATCAAGTCTAATTCGAGTTGTTGGGTTCAAACTCAAGCTTGAATCAGGCTTGATATCTGTGCTAAGTTTGATCAAATCATCAAATCAAACTTTGAATTGACTTCTATTTCTATTCGGGGGACGAATGCCGTACGTGTAGCACCGCTCTTCACACGACCGTCGAGCTACCGAAAGAGAGAGAGAGAGAGAGAGAGAGAGAGAGAGAGAGAGAGATATGCAGAGCGGTGCTGCGAAGAAACTCTTGGGTTTCTCTCCCAATTCTCGCCCCACTCTCTCTCAGGTACAGCAATTCTTCTCTATCGCCCTCCCCCTCTTCTTGATCACCAAAAGTTCGTACTCTATCATTCGTCCAGAGAATGGTTTCTAAAAATTTTGAATCTCTACTTTCTAGGGTTTCTTATATGGAATTGCCCCGTTTAGTTCTTGGCTCTTAGATTGCGATAGAACCACATATTAGTATTTGGTTTGATTCCTTTTCCATATCTCCTCATCCTTCTGTTTGTTTGTTATCCTAATTTGATCAGCAATGTTGCCCGTGATTGAAATGCTAATGGTTAATTTCTTGATCCTGCAGTTGGGGTCAAATGAATTAAGGTAATTAAATTGGGAAAAAATGTATTGCGTACTGGAACACTAATTTCTGAGTAAACATAAGTGAACATGAAATTCTTGATGTGATTCTGCCGCTGTTGTCGGTCATATACCACTGGGTTGTTTACATAGGATTAGTTAGATGAGAGAGATCAACAAAATACTGAGCCGAAAAAGTATGTCAATTAGCATAGAGTTGTGAAGTATGTTTCTCAGACAAAAGAAGGAATTGAGTTGCCAATGCATTTAGTAGATAGAAATTATGGACTCCTGTCTTAAGAAAGGTTTTGGAAGACGGGAGATAACCTATGAGTAGCAAAGTGAAGCCATAGAGTAAAGAGCAGAAAGGTAGAAAATGCTTATGTAACTGCGGCAAATTAACTTGGGACATAGCACTATCATCATCAGTGAGTTGTTGATTGACCATAAAAACATAATCCTTATAAATTTTTTGCTACTTAATTTCTTATTGTGAGATATTACATAGCTATAGTGCTATACAATTGATTTACCGCTTGAAATCACTAATTTTATCGCTCCTCTTTTACTCACTGACCTTGTGACTTAAAGACTCTTTGACATCTGAATTGCTTGTGCAGATTAAGGCAGCATATAGAAGAAAAGTGCTAGAGTCTCATCCTGATCTTTTCCCAGCACATGAAAAATCCCAAGCTGAATCAAAATTTAAACAGGTGCATTTTCTTGGGCAGAAAAGAACTATTCCCCATCTTGATTGTTTTGGTTCTTTATTGATCTTCGAGCAACAAAATCTAAATTATGTCATCCTTCATTACATTGTCTTGTTTTGGAGGAAAATGAAAATTTTATTGTAAATTGTCAAGTTCTAAGTTACCAATCACCAAGAAGCTTTATCACACACCATGTTGAAAGAAATTCCCCTATCTTTCATATTAGTCATTTGCTTTTTCAAAAGAAGTGACATTATTGACCTATTTGATTTATAGATAGTATAATCAAACAAATATAAAATTATAAACAAGATGTAGTTGTCTGAGGAGCACAAAGCAATATTAGAAAGGAGAACTTCAGCCTGTACCAAATGAGACTCAAAACAAAGCATCAAAGAGAGCATCTTCAAAGAAAGAATTCTGCATCATTGCTCATGCTAAATTCCTAATGGGATGCTGAAACAATCCATATAGACATATAGTTACTTGATGTACTTCCTTTACTCCTATTACTGATTTGACCTCACACCTTCCAGGTTTCGGAAGCCTACTCATGCTTGCAGGAAGGTATGTGCTCTCCCCATGAAGCTCCATTTAGATTCTACATATGATAATTTCCAAAGTCGCTGGCTATAGAAGTTGTGATAGGTTGCTCAATCATAGAGATGTAATCTGTTTTGTCATTACTGTGGTTTAGTCAATTGAGTTATCTTGGTAAGGTAAATATTAAAATTTATTGGAGATGGATATTAAAATGCTTCAACAGAACATGAAGTTTCCAGATTTGATCAACTTTCCTGGATTTGCCTGATGTGGTAGGTTTAGTTCGGACATTTTATGCTCTACTTGGAGGGATTTCCTGTATAGTTCTAGAGGACTGACTCATTGTAGTGGGTGTGTAGGATACTATTTTATCTTTCATTTTATTGAAGTTATTTTCTTTTCTTTGATTGCCTGCATATGGCAACTATCTTTTAGAACATTGCAACTATATGTGAAGATCAACCTCCAGTTGAATATGAACTAAAATTTTCAAATTATGTGTCTATATTCAATCATTTTGTTTCATTTTCATCTCGATTTTGTAATAATGTCTCACTTCCATTTGTAGGTTCTTATACTTCAGATAAACAACTATATCTTCACCCACAGTTACTTATATTATTATATACTCTTGAAAGCTTGAAAACTGTTCTATATTGCAAGTTGCGACCACTTTTCTGGTTTTATTCTTTCGAACTGGATGTTTCTCCACTACGAATTCTATCTTCAGAAAAACAATGCCTAATAGTTTATTGTCATATATGTTGTCAATGCAATCACTTGTGGATGTAAATGACATACCAAGTATTTGAACTTAATGAGCTGTAAATTTTGAATTTAATGAGTCATTGAGATATTGTGGAATAATGAGCTTCAATTATTCAGAGATTTTTCTAGTATCTTACTACTTGTAATGTTTTTGTAAATGTGATTTTATACTTCTTATTCTTGCAGGCACAAGATTCGGAAGTCCTATGGAAGGTACATTTATGTTTGACCCATATCAGTTCGTCTTACTATAGTACTTCTGTTGATGGTATATATATATAATAGGTACATATGTGAGAGTTGTGAGAACTGGTGTTCCCACGGGATACGGGAGATCCAATCGAACTTTGGTTAAAACCCCATTTGTCCTCCTAGTGCTGGGAATCGTTTCCTTTGGTGGCTTGAATGCTACAAGGTAAGTAAAGCTTTCAATTCCCCTCAGCTTCTGTATGTTCCTGTCTTGTATGACTGGTGCTGCATCATTTTGTATTATGCAGGGCATACAAGAGGCAAAAGGAGGCTTATCCTTCCCACAATCCATTTCTACCCTAATTAATACACCAAGTAATCTTTCAGGTAAATAATTTATATACAATATAAGCATACATATACCAACTGAGAGGCCAGCAGCTGTCATTGATCTTGAATGTGTTGATTGTCTGTGTATCATAGCAGAAAGGTGAACTAAAATTTATAAAGCTCCTCTTTGAGATGCATAGATATATATATATATATATATATATATATATATATATATAATTTATTTATTTTAAAAAGTGCACAAAAGTGCCTCAAGTATCCCAACAAATACTAGGACATCCACCAAAAAAAAAATAGAAAAATCTCTGTGATCTACCAAGGGCTGCTAACCAATTTGCAGATCGAATGGTTGATGGAAGAAATAGATATATACAATCCAACCGGTGGAAGATGTCAATGAATGTGTCTGATTTGGGGGTGGGTCCTTCCTTCTCTACAGGATCAGGATGTGAAGCCGAGATTTCAGAGTCGAATTCGATGAGAATGTTTATTTAATATGGGGGTTGATCATTGGTGCGTTGGAGAGCCAGCTTGAGGCCTCGGCTTGGACAACCCAAAAGAAGGCTTCTGAAGTGTCTGAAAATACTTCATGACCATGGTTTTGATGAAAGCCAGTTCCTGGGAAGAGGTTGATTGGCCCCAGCACAAGAACTCATTTCTGTTCTTCTAGACCTGCCAAAGGCCTTGACTAAATAATACACCGAAGGGTAGTTTTGAACTTGGGTAAACCCCTTTTAACTATTTGAACATTATCCCATTGGCCATTCTAAAATGCTTTTGCTCGAGAGCAGTAAATGAAGAGATGATCAATATCCTCTGTTAGCGGAGTTATCGTAATATAAAGTCATCTTGATTCACAAGTCGTTGAGTAAGTTCCTTAACCATAATAACTCACATACCCCCAATTGCCATGCCTCTATACTCAGCTTCGGACACTATACTTTGTTACTACTGGTTGCTTTTTACTCCTCCCGAGTCACAAGGTTTCCACCTACAGAGATGAAGTATCTTCAGGTAGATCTTTGGTTATCAGCATCAGTATAACCTTCAACCTTGAGGTGACCATGTTTTAAGAACAATAAACATTTACCTGGAGCATACTTCAAATATCTCAAATATGCGCTCAACGACAATAGATCATCCCCTTCGATCCTTCCATCTTTCTTACATTGAGTTTGGTGGAAAAGAAAGGGCTAGCCTGATTGAGTCCGTCATACAGACGACGTTTGACAAAGCATCATGCCAGCCCCCACTTAAACTTCCAAAAGAAAATTATAATTTTTGGCATTCTGGTCCAAGTGATATGCCAACCATCCCAGGTAGGAACTACACTACTTGTCTAGGCTCTGCAAGGAGGATTATAGAAATCCAAGAGGCAGTAGTGTGGCCAATAGGATTTAGGACAGTGGCCCAAATCCACTTATCATGACAGGGAGCAATAGGAATCATAAATAATACTATCTGAAATATCCCCAATAGGATTCCCCATTCCTAATGACTTTGAGTAAACTCTTTTCAAGGGTGGAAAGAGTCATGAAAATGCTTATAAAGCACTGGCTTTTTGCCCTTTGCCCATAATTTGCACCAGCATGAGTTGAACCAAGAGCTCATTAATCCTCACAAGCAAGTTCATCACCCTTGGCCCAGAAAGGCTCATTCAAAATGGAAAGAGAGACAGGAGTACTACTAAAACAGATGGGCAGGGAGGAAGTCAAATGGTAAATCTCAATCAAGGTAGCATGGCTTCTTTTTATTTTCTTTCTTTTTCCCTTTCAAATTGATCGTTTCCTTCATAGAAAAGAAACTCAAACCTTCAAAACGTGTAGAGATATCCTTTCATGACTTTTAAGTGGTGTTTTCTTTTTCCCCACAACATGAAAGACTTAATTCATGGGTTCCATTTTTCAAGACAATCAGACTGCACGAAAAGTCTATGCAGTGATCACATAATATATGACAGCGATGTAAAAAAAAAATAATGGAAAGCTTACATTTAACACCCTGCGTTTTAGACTATTTATGTTTTACGCATTACTTTCCTCTTCTTTTTTTTGACTTATTTACACATTACTTTTGCTTGGACTTAAAAACAACTCCATATCTTTTTTATTTTAAATTCCAAAAAAACACCTAACCAATAGTTAACAACGATACTGCAATAGGAGGATATTTGATCAAGTGTCAAATTGAAACATAGAACTATCCAAAATATTTACCGCTATGTTTAGGGGAGAAAAATAGATTAAGTCCATTATGTTGACTAATTGAAATATTATTAAGTCTATACAGGCATATTTTCTCATTTGAGATTAAGTTAACCTAGAAAATGAATTAACTAACATTCGTCTGATAAGATGGAGGGTAAGGGTGTCCACTTTGTAAAATAAAAGTTATGTTACTTTCTGCAACTCTTCCAGTATAAATTGAACTCTTTAGGGCAATAGTTAGCAGATAATAGTTGCACAAACTGGACGTTGCTAATCTCTTATAATATATTGTAAACCAGCAGCAATATCTTTCTCCCAGTAAGCACATATATTAATTTCCCTATACATGAAAGAAGAGAGATTTCTGATGAATAATACAGAATCCGGCGGCGGGGAGTTATGGCAAGGGTTCCTGTGAATCTCCTAGCCGAGACAAGTGAAGGTAAGCATCAGTGCCTACAAAAGAGTAGATATAGAATAAGAATTTGCATGAGCATGAAGAAACAATTGAATTAGAAGAAAATTTATTTATACATTTCTAGAGTTTTTGACCAAATCAACCCTATTACAAACTCTTTTTTTTTACCGAAATAGACCACCATTCAAACTTAATACTAAAAGAGGTCTAATGATGATCTAATCAACATTTTATGTGTGGCAATAAAAAAAAAAGAAGTAAAACAGATTTAGTTGAATTTACCAGCATTTTATCTAAATGCTAATAATAATACCATTTTATTTTGTTAACTTATAAGTATAAATGTTGAACTTATTAGTGTGTATATCTAAAAGTAAAAAGCTGATCTTATATAACAGTTATAATGAAACAGACCTCTTTTGGTATTAAGTTTAGAGTATGGTCAATTTCGATAAAAAAAGTTGAGACAAGCTAGTTGGTCAAAAACTCTGGCATTTCTACATGTATCATATTCCCGGGAGGATCATGACAAAGTACCTAGGATATGACTGAATTGTTAATGTTCTCTGACATTTATCTCAAACTAAATGAAATTAAAATTCAAGATATGTTAAAATGAGATAATCAAACAGACCATGGCCATAACTCTGGCACATCATTTGCATGCTTCATCAAAAGAAATTCTAATAACTAGTATTGAAGGTAGAAAGGGGAAGACAAAGAAACAAAAAAGATTTGACTCACAAAAACATGAAAGAGTTATAACTCATACCAAGTTACCAACATAAGCTAATTGGTGTTTCGCATCTTTCAACTCAAATAATTTGGACTAGCATTAAAGAGCACCAGACATGCAAATTCAGAACCAAGAAACCAAGAAAAGAACAAATAGATACTACCAAGAATCGAGTATACTACCAAGAAAAGAACAAATAGATATCATGGATCTTAATATACGATCAAGCACTAAAACATACAAATCAAACTAAAAGGATTATTCTGGAGAAAAACTTGCATCAATAAATGCTTTTACTAGTATGAAAGGCATCAGCTTGCTACTGAGGTTGAGAGAGATCAATTCAACAATACAACTTTCAAAGATTGAGAAACTTATAATTCATTTGGTTAGTGTATAAGCCTTAAAACATAAATAAAATTCTTATGCACATTTTGATAAGAAAAATGATGTGATAACTTTATCACACACCCTCTCAACCTGAGATAGAAAAACATGCATAATTTAAAGTTATACATATTGACCATACTTAAGCACGCTTCTAGAGAGAAAGAGTGATGTTTTTTGTGCTATCTACAAAAAAGGGGATGCTAATTCGCACATAAGAGAGTGATATGTACCAACAAAACCGTCTAAGAAAAGGAAAAGAAGTTGAAAAAAGGACAGAAAAGAAAAACCAACAACAAAATTATGTTGCAGAAAATAGCATGTTAAACTTCCCAAGTCCTATATATTACTAAAGAGATTTGATTCCTCCAATTAGTATATAAATAGTAGAGAGGAGCAAATTTGTGGCTTAACTTATATCCCTCTCTTCCTCTCTAAGAGGAAGGAAATGGGGAAGTGTAACAAAGGGGAAAAAAAGGAATAAACACACTGAATGGTGTAAAGAGGCAGATTACAACAAAAGTTTCTACTAAAGCATGGATTAGTAGTTATAAGAGGTGAACTAGCATAGCCTTTTATCATGCTCCGGATAGTTATTTAGACAAACAGATGTGCTGGTCTGATGCTCTTATTTGTCACCGCCTGTCCTTTTTCCTTTCTATTCTAGCCCTTCAAGTGATCTACTTCAAACATAAAGAAAAATTCCTTGGTCCCATCTAATTCTAACATGATAAAACAGATGTTAATCGAAGCATTATAAATTTCGACATCAAGAAGTAAAGTGAAAAAATTATAGTCATGTTTTATATTACATTTGTACCTAAATAGACCAAGTTCAACACCTTTGTAAAATCAAAATTTATAATTTTTTGCCTGTTAAATATGCCATCTTTTTGAACCACAGGTGGAAAGCCGGTGAAAGACAAATGCTGGAAAGAAATTGAATAAGTATTCAGCTTTAAAGAATAATGGTCATACCATATCCTTCCATTGAGATAATTTGCAAATCACCTCCAAAATATCGAGCATAAAGACGACTGATGGGCAACCCACAACCATATCCAGCCATAGTTACACCTTCAGTTACTCCTTCATAACTCTCATCCAGTGGGTTTGTTGCTGTACTATAAAGATAAGTGAAAATCTTTGAAAGACCACTTCTTGCTATTCCACCACCTTCATCAGATATCTGCATTTGGAAGAGATTGAAAGTCAATGAAAAACTTCAAGCTGCAAACTTGGGCAAATACATTTCCAATAAAACTATTAACTCAACCCCTGCGGTTTTCAAGTTTATAGTATCAGTCCCCATGGTTTCTTATTTCAAATTTATAAAAGAGGGATGTGGCTTGAAATTTTATGTATTAGATCATTGTGGTTTAATATCTATAAAAGATATCCTTATGGTTTAGTATCTCATAAGTGTGATCCTTGTGGTTTGCTACCTTTTCAAAATTGCTCCCTTAACTTTAAGGGATAGAGAGAATCATTATGATAAAATAAAACATAAGGACTAACTAAAAAAGTCTGAAACCACAGAAATTTCTTTTACAAAACTAAAACCACAAGGAGTGATTTTATAAATTTGCAAACCAGATGGATCATATATATAATAATTAAAACATAGGTAAATTTTTCAAGAGAAGCAAACCACAAAGACTGAATTTGTAATTTTACCTATATATTCTATACAAGGAAGAGCTAATATGAAATTAATGTGTTTGCAATCATGTAGCCAAATATAGATGAAGCTTAAGATAAGGCTTTAGAGCAAGAACATTTTTTATTTTTATAATAGGAATATACGATTACACTTCCAAGTGGACACCAAGGTTCACTGACATACAGGAAGATCTAAATCTGGTTGGTAATAACTAGTTAGTGATCTATAAGTAAGTCCTTGATATAGTAAATCAGGTTACGACTCTCACAATCTCATAGTAAATCAATAATAACTTTCAAAATGTTAATGAATATTGTTCTCTTCATAGTTCCACAAGAAAAATGTGTAAAGTTTCATCAATTATCCTCTGCCCATGATGTCTCGTTAGCAGAAGGAATTACTTCTCTTTATTTTGGATAAGAAAAAGACTTACAGTTAATCTTTGCACTAGAGTTGCTAGTATGGATAATTCTTGGTAATATGAAAAATAGAAAAGAGAAACAATAGACGCAATAATATAACCGAAAGTTTGGAATAACATACTGTCCAAGATAAATAAAATTCCATTGTGTTGAGGTTCAAGTTTTCTAGATTTTAGGACAGCCTTGAAGAACCTAGCATAGCAGCAACATCAAAAATGTAAGGGGACATTAAAGACTCATACCTTGATAGTAACATCCTCTAATCCATCAGTAACAATTATTCTAACAGGGGGCGGCTCTTTATCAGAATCCATGAATCGTTCTTGGACTGCACGTAGTGAGTTCTTTACTAACTCAAAAACCATAAGATGCAAATGTGATGGTACATACCTGTATCAAAGTTTCGAGAATTTTACCAAAAGATAGGAAAAAGACAACCAATAATTTGTAATTAAGTAAACTTGCCTCTGAAATTAAGGAGTACAAATTCACAATGCAAATATGGCATTGACCATATAAAAACAAAACAGAAAGAAAGCAATCAACTGCAAATATGTGCAGGCAGACCTAATACACAAAGATTTGTTATTAGATGGATTAATTTATGTAACCATGGCGCAAGAGTTCATACTTGCATAGACATTTAGAGGCCTAGAATATGGTTGATAAGTTACTGCTACAGAGAATCAGAGATATCCAACTCTTCCAGAGACATACTGTGAAAGAAATAAAAAAACCAAAATTTGCAGGAATAAAATTATTAAAGAAAGGAGAAATACCAGTCAAATCACAAAATTCGTGAAAAATAAAAACAGAATGTATGTTACTTAAACTCTTTCTTCAGAGGGAGTGAGAAAATTTTCCCAGTAAGCATGCACAATGGACTTGCCTTCGTTGGATTATCAACTGATCAACCATAGTACCATATCACCTAAAGTAGATTGATTGTATGATGCACGTTTATGCATCACCTTTGCCTGATATAGAAGTACATAATGATAGCTTTTCAATTAAAAAATCTATAAATTTCTTGAACATTGATTCCTGTCATAGAACCGTATACTAGCATTGTATACTCCCTAAAAAAAATACCAATACGTGAAAGCATAACTTGCTATCTTTTCTTTAAGATAACCGATAAAGACTTACGGAAAGGTAAAACTAGGATCGCCATAAATGTCAATTTCAGGAGCAGATCCATACTCCCGCAGACAAATACTGCGTGCATCCTCACTAGCAGCCCTGGCCATTTGCATGGGAGATAGTCTAGTGCTTATCAGTCCAACACAACCAGGTTCTGGATCAGGGTCATGCAATGCTACATGCTGCCCTGAATTCACCAAAGACAGATCTATTACGATAGTGAGAAAGCAACATATTTGTTCATTCCTTCACATGCATATCGTTGTAAGAAATGTTATTATTGATATTACTAATTAAATGGTGAACTAGTTATAATAGATCAAGAAGAAATGAAACAACAAAACCATTTTAGGAAAAGAAGAACAGAGGAATATACTGACCTATCAGCATACGAATACCAATCCTCGACAGGTAAAAGCGGTCAAGAAATTGATGAATTTCCTCCAAATCTCTTGGAAATATCTTAGGGTCCAATTCTTTCTTCAACTGCTGTACACCCAAAGCCATTGTCGGTACCACATTGTTATGTCTCACTTTGATCATCTTGATCATTCGAGTGAAGGCTAACTCATCACTCATGTCTTTAATTTCTGGAAAGGATCGAATATCATGGAAAGAATCCAGATACCAATCACGTACCTTCAGAATAACATAAATTTATTAGTCCTTAAAGGACCTTAGGTTATCTGATTATGCAAATATTATGTGGCCCTAGGAACAATGAGCTTACAGGTAAAGAATTATGTGATAATGATGGACATCGTGAAGACTATTAATTGCCATAAGATTAGAAGCGCCAGTCAAGAAGAAGTAATATTATTGTGGGTAGTGAAAATAAATTAGGAATACAGTGGACGCCTAAGACCCTCATGGAAAGCAAAGCCTACCTAACTAGTTTGTATGCCGAAGAAATAAATTTAGCATGACAGATACAGGCAACTCTCTTTCATATCCAACGTGTGAACCCTCATATATTGAAGGATGAACATGAATAGTTCATCCGTACTCCAAGCCCAATAGAAAAGCCGAGGACACCAGAGATTCACATATGAACACCTCGCAAGCAAGAAGAGATATAGGCTCATCAAATCCTAACGCAAATACTAAAATGATCCAATACCATAGACAAGAACACCCTTAAAAGAAAATACTACATCAAAAAATTAGCGTAGTCCTCTATATAACTTAATTTTTGACTTTTCTTATTCATGCGAAAAAAAAAAAGGAAAACTTGGACTCCCCATGAAGTAAACGGATGTGGACGAACAAATAATAAAAAATAGTAAAAGAAATCTGACGCAAGATACGAGAAAACCCAACAATTCTAATCACGAAATCTTGACAAAATAGTTAAAAAAAAGTTCTAAACTTTAAGGACGCATTATCAAAATCGACGCGAGAAAACCAAAACCCACATCCCAAATCGCACCCAGAACTCGAGAAGAATCACAATATCCAAAGAAATAAAAGAGAAAGAAACCCTAGTATACCTTCAAGACGGCGGTCTTCTGAGACAACCCGAAGGGCAAGCTCTCGAGCTCGATGGCCCTCCTCGCGATCCTAACCGGCAACTCCTTGTGAAGGAACTGGGCGGAGATTAATAAATTCCTCTCCATGGGCCTGGAGCCGAACTCCATCATGTACCTCAAGCTCACCCCATTCTGCTTCATGGCTCCCCATCGATGCACCTCGTCCACCGCCGCCTTCGAGAACGACTCCGCCGCTTTCTTCGCCGCCATTAGAAGCCTTAAGCGACGTTCAGAAGAACCCAAAGCGAGAAGGAGGAGGAAGCATGGAGAGATGAGATTGAGGAACCGGCGTTGGGGAGGACGAGTAAATGAGCGAAATTGGATCGCAAGGGAATTAAATAACAAGCACGAGGCCTTTTTGCTAATTTTGCTCTCTTGTTCTCATCTCTAGAAATTTTAGTTAAAGTTAACCTTTTTATGGTTTTAGTGGACGTTATCGAGCGCCCAGTGACCGACGCACGACGACACGTGCCGGTCGGAGTGACGTGGACCTCCGGTGGTATGATTGCCATTGAAACGCTGACACGTGGGGACCGAGATTAGTGGATCCTGTTACACGGCATTTTTCGCGCTTGAAACCCGAAAATGTAACCAATAGAGAGTTTTAGAAGATTATTTTTTTAATTCATATTTATCTGTTAACTAAATAAATAATTTAGATTTATCTACCGTATAGAAATTAAAAAATAAAAATATTTGATTTATATTTATTTTGAATTTAATATTTTTAAATTAACCATTTGGATAGACAAGTTTGTGAGCAGTTTTGTTTTGGTCAAAAGCTTCTTCAAGTATTTATGACCATTTGCACCAGAACATCAAAATAGATTTCAATTCTGTGCCAAAATTACGTTTTACCTCTTGTGATATAGTTTAATTTTAATTTACGCCTTGTACTTTAAATTTAAGTACTTTAACCCCTTGTATAATCGATACCAAATTATAATTATTTAAATCGACCTAGTTTATTTGCATAAGTATTTGCAGTTATAACTGAGTTGCTAAACGGTCAAACTATTATTGCCATTATTAAGTAAGGCTTTTACATCTAGTTGTAGCTTAATGTAGACCACAGAGTTAAGTTAAAATCGGATCAAACTACTGAAGAACATACTGTAATTTATCATTTTCGTGTCCTTTACAAACTGTTAAATATTAGAAATAAGAAAAATTATATGTATACTCTTTTTGTAGTTGGGTTTAATTTCACTTCACCAATTATTATTTTATTTGTATCAAATTATCTCTTATGGTTATATCCAAATTAAAATTAACCATACCACATACCGAATTTAAAGATACTCATTAGATATAAAGTTAGTAGAGTATTAAAATAAGTTTTTCAATGCATCTAAAATAATATACTGTCTCTATAATTTTATCTCTAATAAATATCTTTAAATTCAACTTATAGTACGATCAAATACGACACTATAGATAGTAAAATAAATTGAAGCCTAACTAGGAAGAAGGGTGAAAGATAATTTCCCCTTAAAAACTCTACAACAAGTAAATTCCAACTTAAAAAATAGAGAGAGAGAGAGATGTAATTAATTCAAATCACCTCCCTTTTCTGTATCATTGCCTCACTCAGATGAAAATAAAAAACTATGTATGTTCATCATGGGTGCGTAACACGGCGTTCAATAATCCTAGAGTCCGATGGTTCCGGGGTCTGACGTGGCATACTTCGTTTGGCTAGCTGTATGCTGACTTGGAAAAAGTTGTACTTATCCACGTGGAAGATGCCCTCAGCATTTGCAGTTAGTAAGCTGGCACTCCACGTCTAGTGTAACGTTCACAATTATTACCATAATTTCCTCTCGATAAAGACATGTAGAAAAATTTGGAGAAGATGAGGATCCTTGAAGAACTCGAGTTTAAGGTGAGAGAAGTGATTAATGCATGAACAACGTTGGTTCATAGACCAAAATTTATTTATTACTGGGAGAGATTATTTATCACATCCAGTTGCTCTCTGTTCCAGCGACTTGAAGTCTTACGGTGTTAATCTAATATAAATATCAATTTTGATCCGATTTAAATAAATTTAATATATTAATTTTAACTTTTAAAAAATTTGTCAGAAGTTTTGGGGGAAATTAAATTTCCCCTTTAATTCTTTCATTCAGAACTAGCATTGGAATACTAAAAGACCCATATAAATAATTTATAGATATATTATTTTCACACCCAAAATTAGTTTTAAAAATTTTAAATAAAAAGATTTTTTTTTAAAAAAAAAGGCTTAGCAATCAGCAATCAGCGTAACCTCGGCACAAGATTGCACTATACTGGCACAGCCCGAATGCTCTATTGAGAGCACAAGTGTCGGTGGGCCATCCTTGGTTTTAAAACTATAAAGATTGCTTGAGATAAAGAGTTTATTTTAAGAAATGTAGAGGGGAAATTCTATCGTTACCCATGGCCCAATGGTAAAGACAGACAGACAACATCACTTGCACCGAAATGTGGCTGGTATTGAGCATATTAGAATAATGGCTCACACGTGAAAACGAGAGAGCGGTGATAGTGGTGGGGGCTCCAGTGAGTGCTTCGTCTACATCCTTCTGTAGCTCATATTACAATTATAAATCCCCATCTAATTTTATCCGAATCTCCTACTGGTTTTAGATTTGATTTCCTATTCAAAACTAATGATATAAATGCTCGTATTACTATAACCTGCAGAATCTAATAAGTGTTTCAGTTTAGAGACCCATCTTTTTAATGAAATTGTAATTTATGTACTATATTTTTATTATTTATAAATTGAGTCTTATAATTTAGTGAATATGTGCAGAGAATATAATGAGGATAGATTTAAATTAACACAAATTATGGCATATAATATCAAATAAGAATATTCTATTAATTAAAATTATATTTATTTCTATGGACAAATTATATTGTATTGCAAATTAATAGATCTATAAAAATATAATATCAATTATTATAGTAATCAACCCTCATCATTGAGGATTACAATCAATCTTTATAAATTACGGTCTCAAGATACTGTGTCGATCTTCTTTCTTTGTTTAGTGATAATTAGATTCTATCTTATGACTATTTTATTTTACTAGGAATAAAGTAGAAATATAAAATAAAATAGGAGAAATTAGTTGCAAAGATTGTGAGAGCAAATGGGATCATTGGATGACACGGTAGTGAGGTGGATAGATAAGTACTTGACCAAAAGTTCTCCTTGCTGGATTCGTGCGCACGTAGAATTCTTCATTCATCTCTATCTCTAATTTTTTTTTTTAACGTCTGGATATCTTCTACTGGATTGCGTGCATTAATCTTTTCCAGATTGTTTGAGTAAAACAACAAAGATTGCATGATATTTTAGCAACATAATCTACTTAGACCCTGAACTATTTTTTATATCCACTCATACCTTTGAACTTTTCTTTAGTACAACTCCCTATAGATTGAAAAAGGTGAAATAACAAAATATCCCTCTATTTTCTTTAGTATATTAAAAATTTTCTTTCTTCTTCCCATTAAAATTAAATATAGAATGATTACATTGTTGCCCATGTGATTTACATGTAACAATTTATCAATAAAAATAATAATAAACTAGCAATCAAAGGGTTGAATAATCCCTATTTTAGCACAATCTGCCTTTAGGTTGGTTCGAAAGAGCTCGCTGTAGTACCCAAAATTTCCCAGGATATATAATTAAAAATCCCAGTGAAATTGTCATTTCCAATGAATAAAAAGTCTGGTGCATAAATAGTTAATATTTCGTACAATTATGAATCTAACAGCATATACTCGCAATAAGCAGGTTAAGAGTTAGTCAAATTCAGTATTAGCGTATGAAAAAATAATACTAATGGTGGATTATTATACTTTGGAAGAAAATATCACCATGGAAAATTATGTCCTCAGAAACTAAAAATAACGGTATGTGGCGGGAGAGGCATATGATTACATATGACCACAAAACTAAACACCCATCATGCTTTGCTCGTCTTAACAGTGGGGTTTGAAAGAAATTTTCAATGAATTTGACACACGGTAGTTGAATTTTTCTCTACCAACATGAAAAATATGCACGATCACCACTCATGAATGAGATGACCAACTTGCGCTCACAAAACCAAGCAGGCACGTACGTACTTGAAATTTTCTCTATTATAGTAAATATGGCCAGAAAGTAAGATGGCAAATTGAATCCACGGTATCACAGAGAAAATTAATAGACAAGTTCATATATCAGGCAATAACTTTGTGTGACTCCCTTGTAATAGTTCCTTCTCTACTTCATGAAGATAAAAACTCTGTGTACATCAAAGGAGAGGCCCAGCTAAATACAGCACCGAGTAATGAAGTACAGCTAAATTCTCGAACTGATGGTCAATCAAGGAACAAGAGACAAACCACAAGAACGGTGACAAAGTGAGGCATTACTATACAAGCCGAGAAAAAACTAAAGTCTGTGATGGCTCATCTATTTCCGTTAAACTTAATATGGTCAAAAACTCCAAAAATAAACACCAAATACGTGGGGGTATACATATATACTGACAGTACTCCTATCACAAACACTACTGGAATCTGTGGAAAGCTTTGGTTGACAATAATCTTCTTGTAGTTTGAGCAGGCGGTGCCAATCCAGGAATATCTCTGATGTTTTTGTTATGTGGGTTGACGATCTGGCAAGATAAGCAATTTTTCGAAAAGGAGAAAGAAGCTGCTGGTATAAATCCGATCAAATAAAATTTATAGATATTAATACATCATGCATGTCTAAGTATCTTGTGCGACAGTTACAGTCAGATACAAGTGTAGGGGTTCACCAGATATCAACAGAACAATATGCTTCACATTAAAGTAATAATAGGTCTACAAGGGAGAAAGTGGGAAAGAGCAAACATAGGCATGAGAAAGATTTTCTTCGTAATCATCAGTCAGGCCATGGGGAATATCTTAACAAATCATAAGTATCAACAAAACATTCAAAAATGACAATATCAAATAGAGAGAGTAGGTTGAGTTAAGAAATTGCTAAACATACCTACTACTGATTAGGTTTCTACTTTCAAATTTCAGCTATGTAGTATATGAAGATTTTCATTTACAAACTATTTAAATATTAGATAATACGTAACATGATAAACCTTTTATATATCATTAAGAAAAGCTCTGGAGAAGCATACCTTTACAATGATGATCGCAATTACACCACAAACAATCAGAAATAGCAATGCCATGATGCACTTATCAGTAGCCATCTGGAAGCACAAGTTATGACATTTATGAGGGAGCAACTGAGATTACATGAGAAGAAAACTATGGATGTATATGTTAGAATGTGGATCAGAGCCAACCTGCCGACCAATCTCTTTCACCAGTTGAGAAGCCTTCTTAATAGAAAACTGAATCGTATCCAGCTCATTGACAATGCGACCCATTTGTTCAGTCTGCAGAATCATAGCATTAACCACTCTGGGCATGAAAACAGCATAAACTGGAAGTCGAGAAAAATCCATTTATCATCAGAACTATGTGTATATGCATGCTAGCATCTTAGGCTTCTAGGGTTCTCAACTGACTAGGCTGGACCAAAGCAAGCCTGGTCAAATGAAAATTACTGCATATGAAAAACGAAGGTAACATGAATTGGAAACGACTAGATCAGGTCCATGGAAAATGATTGTACACGAGCAGGAGACTATAGTAGCTTGGGGACATTTTTTCTTTTATTTTTTATTTTTTTCCCCTGATGCCATTTGTTTCTTTTCTTTTTGGCTATGCTAATGCGGGAAAGGAACAGACCTTTCCAAGTTGACAACTGTAGATTGGATAGGTCGAAAAGTACCCTTTTGTATCTGCTTTGTGTGAGATACTAATAAAACCTAGGAGTCTAGCAAACATGAAAATATAATGAATATAGTGGATACTTTAAAAGAAGGCCTGAGCTAGCTGCTTTTGGTAGAGGAGGTTTTGTCATGCGAACCGGATGACGTTGGATCACATCATAAGGATATTGGATTTGATGGATCAAATCTATTTATTTTTTAATTAATTTATATTTATCTCTTATGTAAACCTAGTTAAATCATGTAAGCCTCTTAAAATAAGTATAATTAAGTCATGTAAACCTCTAAGGTAAGTCCAATTATGTAACACCCCAATTTAAAATAAAAAAAAAAAAAAAAAAAAAACCCCGACTGACGTGCGTCAGCCTGTCAGCCTGCCACCCTGCCCTTCCCTTCCTTTGCCGTGCACGCCACCCATCTCCCTCATCTCTTCTTTCCCTCACCGCAGCCCCTCCGTTCTCCTCTCTCTCCCTCGTGGTTGCCGCCAGCCGCCGAAGCCGCCGAGCTCACCGACCCCCCCCCTCCGGTAAGCTTTCCTTCCCCTCCTTCCTTTCTTCCCTTCTTCCTTCCTCTCCTCGGCCTCGTGCTGTGCCGGACCCATGCCGTCGCTGTCCCCGCGCTGCGCCGCCGCAGCCCATCTGCCTCTCCGCCTTCCCTTCGTCTCCTCCCTCGGATGGGGAATACCGAGGGGGGGTGGGTGGGTGGGGCGGGGGGGTTGTTTAACCCCCCGTGATCCCCCTCCCCCTTTTCTTTTGTGGGCTGCGGTCATACCGCAGCCCATCGAGCCTGGGTGGGCTGCGGTCCAGACCCCCAGCCCACTAGGCTTGGGTTGGGTGGGCTGCAGACCGCAGCCCACCAACCAAGCCTCTGGTGGGCCGTGGTTGGACCCAACCCACTTCGGCCAACCTTGTGGGCTGCAGCCCAATTGCAACCCACCTTGGCCCCTTGCCTATTAGGTTAGGTTTGAGCCTAACCCAATACCCCTAGCCCAGCCCTTTGGGGACCATTTAGACCTTATAACCCCGTTTACTTTTTTGCACCTGATTTAATTAGCCTGATCTAGTATCATGTGAATTGTAGGATGACATAAGACCCGCCCTAGGAGACCCTTGACTCATGTAATTGCCAACCATAATTACGCTAATAAGATAATTGATTCTATTAGTTGGCTAACCTTACATATGACTTTACTTGCGTGAATTAATAGGATTGACACCGCGTGAGGAAGATTTTGGGATTCCGGACTAGCTGACGAGTTTTACCATACCGAGACCCCCCAGGCGAGTAGAGTTATACAAATCTAGAATAACATAGAATAACATAATTACAGTCATTATACCTGTCATGATACGGTAGGAAATGTCAGTATTAATGCATGCAGTTGGTACTCCCTGTTATATCTTTTGCATATGTAGTTATTTATAACCTGTTCATCATAGTATCATGAGGATGTTAATGTGTATGATAATGCTTTACATGTGTCCTGTATGGTATACCATTGCATAGATGTATGATTGCTGTGAATATGGAATGTAATGATCATGATGACTATAACATGCTTTATACACGCATAAACACTGCACCACTTCCACCTATCATTAGTAGTCGAATTCTGACTAGGCAGTACCCCTACTCACTCAGCCCAGGGTTAAGGGTAGAGTGTATCATATATGTCTATACTATTAGCGGCCTACACCTGAGGTCGGGAAGCCTGTGTGGCATTCAGGTAGTTATACTGCATAGTTAAGACTAGATTATGATGATAGAAGAACATGATTGTGAGGCGGGGATATAACTCTAGCGGTACCCGACGACGCAGGGTTAGGGCGTTTGTTGATGAGCCGAGGGCTCCCGATTCTCCCGCCGAGGGCGGTGATGATTTAGAGAGAGTGAGATATGGGCTTACGACCGAGGTCCTGAGTCTGATGGCCACAGACAACCGGTCACATGTAGTGTCGCCATACACGTGTAGGTGACATTACCGCTAGATGTGTATATATCCCCCCTCGATGTATGAGATGATGGATGATTGTTTCTTAAGAGTATTTACCCTGTGCGGTGAATAGCTCGGTGAGCGATGATAAGTATGATTATTGCCTTGGTAGACATGAGATGACTAAACTGCTATTTTATTGCTATGCATAACATGTAAAACCTATGATTGAGATGTGTATGAAAAGAGATTGTCTCAAGCTTCATATCTGTGTGAACTTATCATAATACGTTTAGGAACTAGCATGTTCCAGGATAGTGATTGGTAATCTTTATCAATTGCATTGACTTAGTAAATTGTGGTAAGTCATTTCAATAAGCATATCGTTATCGTTAGCAAATATGGGCATACATTGGATATATACATGCGATGTCATTAATTTAGATTGTATGGATCCTACTCGGCTGGCCGTAAGCTCACCCTCATGGCGGTATTATTTCAGAGCTAGGGGACGCAGGTGCGGGTAGCGAGGAGTAGCCGCTTTTCTTTCCAGTGTATTAAGCCCCTGCGAGGGTGTGATGATGACGTTGTATTTTCTTGGACTTTAGCTTTGTATTTTGGATGTATATTTGGAAGACTTGTTGTGGCCTGTGGACTTGTATCCGGACTCTTATAATTGAGTTTATTTATGGTGAAATTGTGCTGTTGTGTGCCTTGTGAAATCCTTGTACTGACACGTCATGTGATACACCGCGTGGGGGGGATTTACCCACGCGGTTTACACGTGTATTTGGAGGTTTGGGTGTTTCAAATTAAGTCATATAAGTCTTTAAAACATATCCTAGTTCGAGTCATGTAAACCTTTAGGGCTAGTCCTAGTATGACTCATTATACCCGACCTCTCTATATATACATATATATGAGAAGTTAGACTTTTTTTAATCATCCAAACATTTAGAAATTTATAAAGTTTAGCTAATTTGTTATTATCGCATTTCCCGTTTTATCGTAGCCGTTAAATCGTCTTTATCTTCATATGAATAGATCTTAACCGTAGAACCCTTCTAAGCTTCCAAACTCTAACCACCACCTTCCTTCACGAATCACTCTACCTTATAATCGTCCACCACCACCCTTGGTCGTCTGCCACCTCACTGTTTTATTTTTATCTTTCCACTCCGACCTCAGAATCATGTAAACCAAAGCTATTAGATCCGTAACTTGTGAGGCTACCACCCATAAAATAATCATAATTTTCTTACGTCCAGATCAGTTTAATCTGGTTTGTAACATTTTGTAATTAATTTGATCATAATCATTTGATTTTCTTCTTACAAGCATGTCAAAAAAGATCCAGCATAGCACTAAATCAAATTGCAAACATATGCAACTAGGCCCATTATAACTGAAACTGCAGGCAAAATGTAAGGTGGCAAGCAAGTAAAGTTACCTAAATTTGTTCATGCCCTTTTAACAAATACAAGACTCCTCACTTTCAATGATACAATAATAAATATTCCAAGATCAACTTACTTGCCCCTTAAGATTTGCAGCAGTTTGAGCTCCTACTTCAACAGTTTGCTCAACGACCTGCAAGACAACTTTCAGATGAAAATCTAGAAAGTGAAATGATGAGAGACAAAAGAAATTGCAAGTTAACACCGCACCATTTTTGAACGTTCAATAGCCTGATCAGTCTCATCCATTTTCTTCCTTCCAGCATCAACGAGCTCTAGGTTAGACATCGCTGAAACATGAAACAATTAAGAACCATTCTGAGATGCATATCTCAACTACTACTAGAAAACTCAAGTTTATGTATACACAATTAGTTGCTAGAGATGTGAAGCTTCAAAAGAGCTGAAAATAAAGGAAAACAACAAGACATGAGGAAAGGAATTTCTGCAAAGACAGACACTGCAATGCATAACCCCAACTATGGAAACCGAGAAGAGATTTCCAGTCCACAAGATGGATGTGAACGGAGCTGCATATTCCTTCTGGTTCTTGTGTGTGAGACGAGCACTTTGTGCACACAGACTGTAGAGAGGGGGAAGCAGTGGGAAGATCACACATTTATTAAAAACTCACTACTAGAATCAAGAACTGAATGGCCAACTTCTAGCAGCCATATATATGAAGAAAAAATATCTAATTCACTGTGCATATAAAGACTGGACACAGTAGCAAGGATTGCATGTCCATTAAATCATAAAATTCATTAGCCAGTAGGCATGTCTAATCATCAGATATGATCACTATCTATCCTCTTATATTGGTTGCTTGGACAATTCATCATTCAAACTAGAAACAGACATTAACATGAATAATATTGTCAGGAATGCTTAGATACCCCAGACATAAAAAAATAGCACCCTATAATCTTGCTTAATTGTTTCATTGGTCATTTTTTACCTATCATGTTTTGGATATGTACTTTCAAGTCACAGTTTCCCAGTTGGCCAGTTCCAACACATATATTTACTATTTAGCAAATACTCTTACCTTTCGTGATACTAGGACTTGCATGCATAAATAAATCTAATCTTGTATGTCAGAATTTACCACGCAAGTGTAAGCTGTCTCAAGAATCCTAGTGAACCTCACTATGTATACGAAAGCAAGTAAGCGATACTTCCATCTCAGTATACTGGAAACTTGTCCTAGTAAATATTCACATGGAACTGCATTAACAATCACTAAAGTAGTCCAAAACATGATTTAACTCCGATATTTATTCTAGGCATCAATTAGGTAATTACACCTTCATGAACACATTTTATCCTTCTTTCCTAGTACATTATTTTTAAGTATCAAATGCAACATCCAGTATGCTGTATATCATAAGCTCTGAAAATCAACTTGACACCTACTATTCCTATCTTATCAATGAGCTAATCATACATAGCAGTGTTTCAAGTGTTGACATAGAGTATCTTCTCAATGATTCTCATATGCAAAGTCCAAACAGCCGGTAATTTCTGGGTTGACACTATTAGCATAATTAAGCACCAAGTTTTAAATTTTCATA
This sequence comes from Typha latifolia, assembly GCF_019914945.1. Lineage (NCBI taxonomy): Eukaryota > Viridiplantae > Streptophyta > Magnoliopsida > Poales > Typhaceae > Typha > Typha latifolia. The sequence continues at coordinate 4,980,442 of NC_133091.1, forward strand.
GCAAACAGAGATGCCACCTAATCCTTTGCTTCAATAAAATGCTAACGCAACTATGTATACTCCTCCAATGCATCCCTTAATGTAGAATCTTCAACCTCATTAGATCATCAACATACCTACTACCTCTTAATATACTTGTACAAAATTTGTAGTACTACTAATAAGTAATAACAAAACACAATGAGCTCCTCCAGTGTCACTGAAATGTGAAGAAATTAAGGATCACCTGATGCCATTTGCACATTGTCCTCAGCAACAGGATCACTACTTCCAGCACCCATATCAAACAGTTCAACTCTTTTGTTACCGAGGCTACTTTGGTACCTGCAGGTTCATCATCGTTGGAGAAAATAGATATCAATAAGGAACAAATCAAGAATAGAAGAGGATACACTTTCATGAAAATGATTCAAGAGAAGGAATTTGGACACTATAGAAGGTCAATTTGGTTACATAACAAAAGGCTAAAACTTAACAATAAGAAAACAAAAATATGTCAATGTCTCCTCTCCCGCTATTCCTGATGTGAGATGTTGCTGCAAATGCAGCTAATATAAAATGCGCAATATTAAAAATTAACAAAAGGATACATTGACCCTAAAATTGCAGAGAAACTAAAACACCATAAAATGGTAATTGGATTTAATTTCCAATCAAGGAAACCAAATGTCAACTAGTATTAACCACAATCGGATAGAAAAAACTTGGCAGCTATGTATTAAGATAAGTTGATAACAATGAAACTAACTTGTATTTCCATAGCCTCTTAGAAATGACATCATGCTAGTTATATTAGTAGATGACGAATATTAGGAGAACATCACAGTATCACAGAAACCTTAAAAGTTGAGCTAGTCTAGAATAATATGTTGGCAATACTGATCACAAATGCTAATCTTCAATTTGCCCAAGAAAGACTGTTCCTATTCATATTCAACAAAACAAATATTCAGTATTAAAAGTACGACAAGAAGTTCAGAGAATAGTTTGAAAGACAGAATATAAGATAAATTTGAGAAGAAATCCAGATACCAGAACTTCTATCTTTGTTTACTAAAGCAAACCATAATGCACAGCATCTCTTAAACCATGCTGCAAAACTTTTTTTTTCCAGCAGATGAAGCAATCACATGCTTACTTTCCAGTTTTTTATTCCCACCAGTTACCATTTATAAATGGCTCAAGTAATTAGCAGCTCACATATAATAGTACAATCATAACAATAGTAGTAGAGGTAGCGATGGTAGTAATAATAATATGAGACAATAGAACAAGTCCGAAGGCTGTCCTTCCCCTTCCTCTTAAAGCTTGCTCTACTTCAATAATGGAAAAGTTGACACCTCACTGGGAATTGTTAGCATGATCAGTTGGAGAATGCTCAGAACCTTTATCAAACTATTCTTCCAGTATAAGGGACTTTGTCAATTGTTATAAAGTCATTACTGTTACAAACTGAAAGTACGGGTTATGCCATGTATAATGGTACTAGTTTAAATTTTAACAATTCTACTTGTTCAAGTAAATTCTGCTAAGAAAAACACAACAGGAGAAAATGTGGTTAGAAAACATAATTAATTGCATTAAAGCACTTTGGGATGATTCTTTGCTAATGGAGATCTTTTCAAGACCATAAAGCCTCTACATTTCAATGTGGAAAAATATTACTATGGCCAAACTGAGGTCTTGATAGCTCTGAAACTTAGGACTCGAACTATGTGAATGAAACATTTTAACCAATTTAAGAGCCTCATAAGCCAACTAAACTTAGGAAACAAGGTAGAACAATCAACAAATAAAATCCATAAAGTGCATATTCTATTTTCCTTTTTCATAATCTCCCCAAGATGGATCTCAATTAAAGACTCTCTAAGCATTTTCTATTGTAACCTTGCAAGTACATGACATTTCACATATCTAAGCATTCAAAGAAAATGATTTTTCCCTGAAATAGTAAATATAGTCTTTGTATTGCTCACATGATCATATTCAAGTACAAAGAAACAATATATTGATATCAGTACATACACCAACGAACATCTGAATAGCAATAGTTTGACAAGACTAATAGAACATCTTGAATAGGAACCTCAGTATTCTTTCACTATAAAATTTGTATTGCAAAGTACAACAAGAAAAGGGAAGATAAGATAAATAAGCTTGTTTTTGCACTAAATATTTCAAGACTTACGTTTTCCTCAAGGCAACATATGAATTTAGCTCTTTGATCTGTCATAAGGCAGGAAACTGATAAGATTGGAGCAAAAATAGACGAACTGAAGAGAACACAAGGTAAGATGAAATTACAACCATGGATTGCTTCTTCTCATTAAGCTGCTTATTAACCTCAGGAGGATTTTGACTCTCTTCATCTTTAAGAACACGATCAAATTCTTTGACTAAACTGTAAAGCAAGTTCTGCAACTGTTACATACACATGCTCCAAAATGGGTTGTCAAAACAAAATTTCGCAGTGGAAGTTAACAATTAGTTCCAATTGGAATAAGTCACAAGTGATAAAAGTGCATTCGTTGTCATGAGTTCAGATGCCTATGTGAACTACTATATAGTATGTATAACAGATATTAAAAGCTGAAATAGTCTGTGAAGATTCAGCAATACTGGAGAATAGAGAGAACAAGTTAATTTGACCTACAATTTACACTCCCTCATTTTTCCAGTGAGCTCCTCCAACTGCTTGGACTGTCTATTAGGGTCCTTAATCTTGTCCAATTTCTGGAATCCATTTCTGCAGCAAAAGGAACAGTTTCACAAAATGAAGGAGCAGAACCAATGACATACTTGCAATAATATATTCAAGCAATCTAAAGTAGCAATTTATAAGCAAAAGCTGAATGCAAACAATATGTCCAAGTCCTACAATGTGGTAGAAGTGCATAAAAGAAAATACTATATCTTAGTGTGAATTTTCATTCGAATCTCTTGCTATACGGTGCCAAATGGACCTAAAATTCTTCGCAGAGGTTTTAAATTTTTAGCAATTTCTAAACCCATATATAGCATACAAACCTTTCAGCTCTGCCAAGCATTGATCAGTTGGGCCAATTGGGTATGCCAACTATTTGGACTCCTAGAGTAACAGCGGTAAAAGCTATATCAAATCAAATGATTTACATGACACCTGCACCGGCTCACTCATAATGGTTATGGGAGAGGTAGGAGCACGACGATCTCAGCAAGATCGCCGGGGGAGTGACTGTGTCAAACCTTAACCCCACGACCTCTGTTTTTAAACATAGAAAATCCTCCTTCCCCACATCGTCTTCTCCTTTTCTCTCAATCTCCCCACGTTTTTCCTTCTCAATTGAAGGTGTTCATTGGAGTGCGCATGCAATTGGAGCATCACCAGAGCAAAAGGACTCCATCTCTCAATCCGAGTGAGTTCTCATGCCGATCACCCTTCATTACAATTTTTATATTTGATCTTTGTCGAAGAAATTCTCCTGGCACCGACCTCATAGCAACATTGCACCGGTCTAAAAAATATCCATCTCATCGCCCTTGTGTTGCAGGTACCATTATTGGGATCCCAAGGTGTGCGAGGGAGGCTACACCATGAAACCTACTAGCCTCTCACTGCCAATTTCCCGACCGATGTCCGGCCACTGACGACAATTTCAATTGCATGCTCTAGCCCATTATGTTTTCCTCTGTTGGTCGAAGTTGTAGGTCTCCATGTTTGGAACTTTTGATACCTTGTGGTTCCAATGAACTTAAGCCCCAATTCACTTCCGGAATATCTTTTTCCTAATTCTAAAATACAACTCCTTCTAGAATAATAGCTAAACATTATAATAGTTCTATTCCAAAATATAAATACTACTTATCATACATCTTATACCACACACTAACCCCATTCTCAATTTACCATTGACTTGACTACACGTTCTCTCAATATCTTATCATGATTCATCACTCCTCACTCATCTCTCATCTCTCAAACGTCTTATCATTGTTTGATTATAATCCATCTCTCCACTTTCCTCTCTTTTAAACATTTGACTACAAGTTTTCTCAAATATCTTATTACAAATCATTACTTCTCTCTCATCTCTCAAGCATCTTATCGTAGTCTTATCATAATTGATCTCTCCACTCTCCTCTTCTAAACATCTTATCAATATCTTATCATAATTAATCACTTATCTCTCTCTCAAACACCTATAATACATAATACCACCTCATATAATAATATAATAATAATATTATTATTATTATTCTAAATTCTAAACTTAAGTTTATATATTACATAATTGCTTAATAATACAATATTTAGTTGGACATAACAAAAATGTATTTATAATCTAATGTTTATAATATTTTTTATTTTACATTAAATAAATAAAATTTAACTTAAAAAGTATAAATGTCAATAATCTAATATTCCATGAAAATAAGTACATTTAAAAAGTACTATTATTATTAAATATTTTTAATCCTATATATTTAAATAGAAATATATATATATAAAAAATTTCTTAATAATATAATGTTTAATTTGATATTACAAAAATAAGATTATAAATATCTTATTATTAGAATAATTTTTATATCTACTAATAGCATCAAAAGTATAATAATAAATAAACATATATGTTAGCAAATTAAATATTTATCCAAATATAAAATAATATATTTACTATCTAAACTATGTATAATAAATTTACTATTTAAACTATGTGTTAACCCAATCAAATCTTTCTTTATTTAAATAATAAAATAAGAATTTAAGAAAAAATAAATATATGAAAGTGTATATTTTAATATTATTATTAATCTTATTTTTAAGATAAAATAAAAGGCAAATTTTCCATGTAAAATAAAATTTTATTATTGTTGACTATAAAATATAATAATATCTAAAATATTTTTCATTATAAGCACTAAATATGTAGAATTTAATATAAAAAGTATAGATACTAATAAAATAATATTTTATAAACTTTAAATATATTACAATTATCATAATATATTTTTATAATCATTGCGCACCTATTTCATAATATATAGTCCACGACAAACATAAACAATTGCTTATAAAATAGTTAATAAGAAGTATTGCACATATAGCAAACATTGCATGAGTAATTATCAAGCATTGCACGTGTACCGATGATATCTCAAGCAATGCGCACCTACCGACAAACTCTCCCCTATTGTGCACATAGCAGCAACTTCTCAAGTAATGCACAGTAGAGATTAAGCATTACACAGCTAGTGGCCTCCAAAGCATTGCACAAATAATGGCGCAATACAAAAGCATAGCAGATGTATTGAATGATAATGCATATATGGATGGCATGCATGGCATACATAGAGCCATCCCATTTAATAGTTAATCTATCTCATCAATCTATTTTATTTCAAATCAAAAGATAATTTTATTAATTTTAGAAGAAATAGAATACTATTTTCCTATCTTTTCCTTCACTTTATATCACATCAAAAATAATTATTACTATTATTCTAAAATACAAGTGAGCATAATAAAAGTTATTCCTAGAAATAACAAATAGGAATTGTTATTCCTATTTTAACCCTATTCCCAATGTTTCAATAGGCAGCTGCAAGTGGCAGACATCACCCCACCATCTAGTGCCTAGGTGGAAGGCGGGCGACAAGGCAAGTGACAAAGCGGTCTAGCATTTTTAATATAAAAAAATTAAAATAAACATATATAATACAAATATATAATATATGTAAGTTGTAACTAATATACATTACATTAACACTCTAATAACTAATTAACTAATTCCTCGTTTCAGTGATTCACTAATTCAACAAAAATGTCAGAAACGAATTAAACCTAAAAGTTAACTCACTAGTAATCAACAAATTAAGTGATTAACAGTAACACATTTTACTTTAAAAAAAATTTCAACAAAAACAGAGAATATTAAGTAATTAACAATCTTAAGTTCTAAATTAACTAGAGGAATTAAGTAATAAGAAACAGGAAAAAAACATATTATCATATAATTACTGAATTAATTTCTGAATTAAGTAATTAACTATCTTAATTAACAGAAATAGATAAAATTTTGGATCTAATGGTGTAAAGTACACATATATCAACAAACAAGTGTCACTGTTTTAAACTAACAAGTGTCAACTTTTTTAAATTTCTTTCACTGTTTTAAACTAACATGTGTAGCTGTTTTTGAAATTTCTGTCACTGTTTTAAACAAGTGTCCCAACACAAGTGGTAGAAGACCAAAACCCAAGAGGAGAATACATAGGTAAGGTAGGGATTTGGAAATTTTGGGTTTCTAGATTTTAGTTTAACCAATTATTGGATCGGGTATTTTAAAAAAAATTGAAAGCTTGCACCCATAAGCCCGAAATGCATTGGCATGTCGTCCACAGCATGTCCCGACGTGTCGCTAGAGTGTCCCGACGTGTCCGAAATAGATTTTAAATTTTATTTTTTAATAACGGATGCTTCGCAACGTGTCCGCCACGTGTCAGAGCCATGTCGCCGACAACAAACACTGTCCTTTACGAACACTAGACATTTGACAATAACAAAAAATACGATTATGAGATTAGAATTATAGCTCGAGTAGTACCCAATAATGTAGGGTTATGAAGTCCTCAAACTATGTGCTCATGATCCTGCAGGAGTATGTGGCAAGAGATAAGAATATGTACTTATCATGGTTCCAAGTTTCGGCCAATCCTGAGTGGGCTCAGCCGAAACGAATCGGGTCCAGGGTCTAAACTAGTCCAATGACTGGTTTTGGCCTGGTATCGGCCGATACCCAATCTATTTCGAGTCAGGATCGACCGTATCGGCCGAAACTAACCGAAATCAGGAGAGAAAAAGGGAGAAAGAGGAGAAGAGTAAAACAAAGAGAGTGAGAGCTAAACAAGCTCGTCGGAGGGAGTGAGAGAGAAAAAGAGAAAATACCTAAAAAGAATCGAAGAGGGAGAGACCGAGAGAGAAGGGAGTCGGTGAGGGAGAGGGAGAGTTATTGGGAGAGAAAGATAGGAGAGAATCGGAGAGGGAGAGATTGAGAGAAGGTAGTCAAACAAGGGAGAATGGGAGAGAGAGAGAGAGTTAATGAGAGAGAAAGATGAGTCGGTGAGAGAGAGGTAGTGCAAGAGTTAATGAGAGGGAGGAAGAGTTAGTGGGAGAGAAAATTAATAAGAGAGCTTGGGAAAGAGAGCTTGATAAGAGAGAGTTAGTAAGGGAGAGAATAAGAATTTGTTTTTATTTGTATGAGAGGGATAGTGTAAATGGTAGAAAGAGGGAGATAAAAATTAAGAAAATAAATTTTCTTTTTTTATTTTTAGATTTATATATAAATAAGTTATATTTATATTTTTTTTTTTTCTGTATTTTAAAAATTATTTTAATATACAAACCAATACGAATGGCCAATCTCGATCCTGATTTCGATACTTGGAACCTTAGAGCTTATGAACTAAGGTCATTAATCTAATAACCACACATTATTGATCATATACAGCGTCGTCAAGCATGTACAGGTGACTTTACTACTAGATGACTATCTCTCCTTAATGAGGATGAGTTATAACATTTTTATAATCTTAAAGTTTATGTGGATTGTGATTATGACCTTGTAGCTTTATGTGAACTTATTATGTGGAATGTGGATTCAAATTTATATTAATCATGAGTAGTCATTAGGAAAGAATTTATTTACTATGCATTTTACTGTGATATTTTTTAGCATGTTATTTCTTATTCATTGTGTATTATATTACTCTTAGACTATTATGGATTAATTTGATGTGCTTTGTGCTCATCACATCTGGTAGAATATTTTACAAATTTAGAGAAGAGCAGCAACGATATCAAGGAGTAGCTATTTCTAATAGATTATTAGTCATTTCCTATTCATTAAAAAATTAGATAATGTATAGCCCCTGCGTAGGTATTTCATTTTAAGAACATGTATTTCTAAAAACTTGTTGCGGTACGTGGTATTTGGGTATATTGTGTTTCAAATTATTTGTATTTATTATAATTTTTATCTTCAAAACTGTATAGAAATATTGACCGATATATCACGTGAGAATTATGTGAGTTCCATTCATGTAAGAGAAACGTGTATTTGGAGGTGGATGTTTCACCTAGTTACAAGATCTAGTAGATGTGGAAGAATATTCCTCATTACTTTACATTACACAAAGCATTTTGTAGATATATATAGTAGCTAGTAGCCTAGTACAGCATATTGCACTCAGCCGATTGCAGGTGCCTTGAAGCCTAAAGCGGTTTCTCTAAATCAACCTTACTGAGCAACGAATTTGTTGAAATTATGAACTAATAACTCAATAGACTTTATATACTCTTCAAATAAAAGATGACTAAAACAAATTAATGGTAACAGTCAGAAAGAAAGGATAAGATATAAAAAATAACATCATTGAGAAGAAATAAAGAAAGAAAAACCTATCTTTTTTAAAGATAGCCTATCATAGTATAAAATACTTGAATAAATTATTTTGGCTTAGGATGGCACCAACCATGAACTTGGGCATCATTCAAGGCAGCCCAACACATTATATAGTGAAAGGGCCTAAAACCGGCAAGTGGACTGCCATTGTGGATGCTAAAACCATTTTTCAGGACAATGCTCATTACAAGATGACACAATGAGAATAAATGAGTATATGTACAAAGATATGAAGATTAATGGAGATAGAAGTCCTATTTTACTTGACTTTAGTGAGAGACTTCTCTTATATGAATTTGAGTTATGACAAGTACAGAAAATCTTTGCCCTCATAGAAAGCAATCTCGTTTCTCGATTGACAAATTTTACCTATGTTATCTATATTTATATAAGAAGAGAGCAGAGAATGAAGTCAACAAATAAAACAACCCCAATCATCACCAACATGATATCCTAGTTATAATTTATGAGAGATTTCTTCTCTATAGGGTCAAGAAAAAGATAGGCATGTAACTTTATATGTACCTGAGATGACTTAAGTTGATAAGGATTTGCAACATGCTAGATCTCAAAGTTTATGACCATATTTAAGGTATAAGTATAATATAGGAAGACCAGCACAACATTTTCAATTATATAGGATTTTATGTAGAATAAGAGATTGAATTCTTGGCCCAATCCACTTAATGAATCAACTTTTTCATGTGTTATAAGCCCGGATCGCTGTATCATAAGAGGCAACATTTTATTCAACAATTCTTTGCAAACCTCATATCTTTGATCTCTAAAATGTTATTCCTTTTTTCTTTTAATCCAAACTTTTCAAGATCTCATACACATTGAAACTTGCCAGTTGCCACTTATGGGGCTAGACCAACTAATTGGGTTCTTAGGCAAAATTTAAACTGCACTCCTATAAATGCAAGATTAGAAGATAAATAATAGTTTGATGTTAATAATAATGCTGCTATATATAAAAACCTTTTCTTCATAGTTAAGATCATCTCCCATTAACTAGTCTTTCCTAAAATTTTCTCTCCTGTAGTGTACCCCTAGCTGCACTCCAAATTAATAGAACCAAATAAATCTCTTTATGGTATTGATGATTTATTTGTAATGTATGCAGCGGAAGCAATATAAGTTTTGTCAGAAGCTCTAACACTCTTGTTAAGTACCAACAAAAGAGGGGATGGAAATGAAAGGATTATTTAGAAGATACCAAACTAATTATTATCTTTTATTTCTCTCACGAATCATCCCAATACAATTACAAAATGGTCACTACTCTTGACTCTTGATATTCAGAATCTTAGGGTCTTAAATTCAGGACCCTTCAACTCCTTGACTTAAGGACTTAAGACTCCAATTAGGAGAGACAAATGCTGCAATCCATCAAAATTTAGTTTAGAAATAATCTCTTGTTTTTTTTTCCATCAAAACATATCTGGTACATTTATCATAGAATGCAAGAGTTGTGATTAGAACGAAAAGACTAAGCTATAGAAGGAAAGAGAGAACTTACTGGAGAACCCGGAAGATGTCTTGGATCTCCCCATCGATCTGTTCTAGCTCCGCGCTCATCGGCAAGCTACTCGCCATTGTCTTCCCCAAAAAATCACAATTCCCTCACAGAAGTCGCCCAATTCCGTAAGTTTACACCATTAGCGGACTCAACCAACCGTGCGGATAACAATACATCAGTGATAGGAAGGGAGGAGACGGCATTGATACAAGGATTAGGAACTGGGAAAAGGAATCGCTGACCCAAGCGGTCACCGCGATTGCGGCGGACGAATCATGGAAGGAACGAATCGAGTATACCTAGGGCTCCGTCGTAATCACTGGAATAGCTCCCTCGAATACTTTGTTATCCAAGTTCAACATGACCCAGCGCGAACACTGCAGCGGTTGATTGATCAAAGTAGTTGACGGACGGTCAGGCTGAGATCGGACGGCTAGGGTTACTTCAGGGATGATGGCTTATGAGTCGGATCGTCGCATCTCCGGTTGCAGGAATTTACTGCAGAGTATTGCCAAACTGTTTTCTTTGGTACGGAAATAGACAGCCACCAAATTTAATAACAAAATATTCTGCTTCACTGTAATTGTCAGTGTGAAAGCCTAAACTTATCTAAGAAGAAATATTTTAACAATTCAAAGTCTTCCTTTGATATATATAAAAAACGTGCAATTAAAAAGTAACTAAGGCAAACTTAACTTAATCTAAAAAATTTTAAATAAATCGTTGATCAATTCAGTGTTTTATATATTTATAATATTAATAAGATTAATATTTTATTTCGTTAATCTTACATATATAAATGCTAAATTTGTTAGCATTTTTACCTATGAGCAACTTACAGATATATTGAAACATACTCTTTTTTAATGTCAAGTTTGGAATATAGCTTATTTCTATAAAATAATTTTGAGACAGGACTAGTTTAGTCAAAAAAAAAAAACTCTTTGATGTAAGCCGAACATTCGTTGTTAAATATTTTCCTGAGAACTAATTTTCTAAAGTGAGATTGTAGTTAGGTCTAACATTATTTACATATCTAGCATGTATCGGAGCATAATGAGAGAATATGTATGACATTATTAAATGCATGAAATTTTATCTTCATATTGTTATTGTGTTTAATATTTTGGAATAATTCTACTTAGACCCTAAACTATTGTTTTTTTATACATACACTCCCTAAATTTTTTTTATTACCTATAGGGTATAAACTAAAAAATATGTTCTTCTATACTATCTTGAACTACCAACCAACTCTAAAAGAGTTAGTAAGATATCTTCTGTATGATTAAGGAGGTTATGGGTTTAAAAAAAAAATATCTTGAACTTAAAAAAAACTTATATATATCTTGAAATTTAAAAAAAAATAGATAAAAAAAAGTTTAAAAAGTATACAGAAAAGATGGTATAATTTAGAAGATTTATGTAGAATTATTCTTAATATTTTTTAAATAATATTTACTAAATTTGCTAATAACACCGTTTATTCGAGCAAGTCTAAATTAAGCCTAAGCAAACTTGAATTGAATCGGTCTTGATTCAAACTTTAATTAACCTTGAGATAAAAGCTTAAATTAATAGTGAAGGTATAATAAAGTTACATTATTTTGGTCGAGCCAACTATGATCAAGCTTGCTCCGAATTAATTTCAAATATATTCTGCAGATCAAACTCGAATTAGCTCACTTTCAGGCCAACTCAATTATTTTGACAGCCCTACTACCGACACCATAATGAAATTGAAAGCAAAGATAGGAACCTCCTAAGAATTTCGTCATGTACAGATGTAGAACATATATGGATAACCTAAATTCCTCTCGGGATCTCAAATTTAGCTTTCCTTACCAAAATTTAGAGAGAGAAGAAATTTTTTTGATGTGGCTGTTTGGATAATTTTTAAGTTATATTTTTGACTCTCTCAAGTATCGTTCTATATAACTTTCAGACCTTCAAAGAAAAAACTGGACATCTCTATCGATGCCACCACCTTTTTCTCCTCCTCACATCTCTCAATTCTCTATTTTTTTCCTCCAAATTTTCTTAAGCTATTCAAACATGATAAATTAGATTAATCCAAAGGAATCCTTTAGTTGTGCTTTTCAATTCCTACATGAAATTTTTTCCTAAGTTACAGAAACAGGCCTATAGAATGACAGACAGAAACCTTAAATTTCACTATCTATACTCTAGAACCTTCTGATTTTACTTCATATTCTTGCAAATAAAAATACCTAAAATTTGTAGCTGCAGAGCTGGAATGTCTCCTGCTAGGAACTCAAGTTGCGAGCTATATGATGCTTGAGATTGTTGATATATCATACAAAGGTCTATAATTTATCTTTAAACACCGTTTCATTGGAAGAGCATGGTTTTTAACCACAAAACACATTTCACAACTTTGTACCTGCAATGTCTAATATCAATGTTATACATTTTGATTTAACTTATTTCACTGCGTAGTTTGGCAGAATTAATAAATCATATTATGGGCATATATTGATAAAATCAATCAAGTTTCATAGTTCATATCATGATAACAATGTTTAGCATTAGAAGAAACTACTTAAAGATTAAGAACATAATAAACATCCACGGCACTTCAATCTTTGGCAAAACTCTTTGGTGGAATGTGATGCATAGAGTTGACCTGCAACCAATTAAATCAGACAATATAAATTCAACATAGATTGAATATTCCTTATACTTTATGTAGCTTAACAAGGAAGAAAACTAAGTACTTGGCGTCAGCGTTCTCTTCATCTTCTTTTCTCTCTTTTCCATTTAAAGTCAAAAAAGGAAGCAGCTAAGGTAGTCATGCAATTTTACAAATTTAGTTTTGATTCTAGAATTTTTGAATCTCCTCAAAGATAAAATTCAAGTGACTTGCCCTTTGGGCTTGCGAAGTATGCTAATTTTTCAGCAAAATCAATTATATAACAGATGTCCGACTCCCAAAATCAAAGATAGGAGCAAAATGACCAGACTCATATAGTCAAATATGACATGCAACTTAGTCTAGAGTATAATTCTTACCATGAGGAAAGGGCATCAGTAGGAGACGATTGACCCAGAAAATTACCTCCTTAAAGCGATCTTTGCCAACAGCACCCATGCACCGCGGTGCTATCCTGTACTAGCACAGCATGTGTGGATCGGCACAGGCAGTGCCAACACAACAAAATTTGTTGTATGGTGTTATATCTCTACAAAGTGTGGAAAACCTAAATTCGTGCAAAGATTTTATTAGTATACATTCTGTGAAGGCAATGTAGAACTCCACTTGCATATTTTCCTAGTAAGACACAGGAATTCATGCTGTTGGATATCTACTTTTCAGGGATGCATTCTCTCATGTGAATAAGAGATCACTGAAGAAGGAATCAGAAAGGCAATCTTTAGCAGACTCATATAAGCTTAAACGCTTTTTCAATGACCGAAGCTCCCGTTCGTCCTTTGCTGTTCGTTTCTGGAAATGAAATGCTTAGAAAGTTAGAGAATATTACTTTCTTCACCGTCGTGGTGCAGAATTAATTTTTCCAATTAATACTAAAGAGATTCGAACAAGTTGAACTTACAAACGATTTCTTCAACAGCAAGATATCTATCAGATAAATTAACCAGAGCACATTTGTCTTTGGAAAGCTGCATAATTACGAATATTAAAAAATACAGTTGTACTTGCTGAATAGAAAATCTTAGTAACTGAAGAAAAAATATATATCAATCTTTGTCCAGATTATTGTTGGTTTAATTGTTTCCTTCCCTGTGTCTTTACAATAAATCTAATACTAATTGCACCATAAAATATGGTTTGGTTCTGATATAGATGAAAAATTACACACAACTTACTAACTGCTCTATTGTGCACAAGAAGTATCAGGTCCAAAGTAGACCAAGATTTCATGAGATTATGGAATACCTAAATAGTCCAAAATACTGCACATTATGAAGGAACAGCTGAATAGTGTAAACATAAGTTTTACCTTTCTTCCCAGCATTCTTCAGTTACTTCTTTCATTTTCCGATAGGTTTCTGACTGCATTGAAAAATGAACAATTAATTGGATTGCAAAGAATGTTCAGATATCAAAGGTCAGTGCTTAATCTTGTCTTTACCTGTTTATCTCCTTTTGGTCCCTCAAACAATCCAGGATCAGCAGATAGATCAAGAAACAGTATAGCATCCCCTGTAAATTAACATAAAACATCACAAATTCCATCTGAAAATTCATCACTAAAGATATACGTTCAAAAATTTTCTTATCAAGAAATTTTGGGATAAATATTTGGTACCCAGACTAGCAAAATACCATTAGACTTTATATTATCACTGAAAGTCAAATTACAACTTACAAGCACACTGAAAAGGAGTGATAGTTGAGCACACTAATGGATGACAGTTCAGAAATAATTGTCACTGGAGGGAAATAATGTTTGACACCATCAGTATCACAAAAAAGGAAAACTATGTAGTGCGTTGTTGCATATCCAATTATCAGTTTATATCAGCATTTTTCTAAATTACAACATGCAAAAGCTGCAATCTTTTGCCATTGGACACAAGCTAAAACCTAGATATATTTGATTGTTTCATGCAATACTTCCAGTAATGATAGATAGACCAGCTTTTCGACAGAGAAAATAGGTTCTGCATTTTATCTAAAATGCTCTCATATGGAAATATATGAAATATATGGAAGTTCTCATCTGACTACTCTACATTTTTTAAGGTTCTGTGAGACCTTATCTAAACTAACAACTTGTAATGTTACAGTGAGATACTACAATATTATATACATGCACCCTTAAAAATACTCTATGAGGAAACGTCCTTGTATGTTTTACAAGAGTTCATTTCATCTGAGCTATTGCAAGAAAATCTTCCCTAACAGATACTACTGAATTAGAGTCAGAGTACTTTAGAGGTCACTCCATGTTGATGTGCAACGAGTATAAAAAAGTTTAAAGAACAAAGAGATTTATGACAGTGGTAGAAACCAACAATTTAGCTTACTATTTGGGTCAGCTACATGATTCTTTTCTAAAACTTGCAAGGATAGCTAGATGGCAACTCTAATGAAATGCAATTGAAATTCCCTATAGAAACATATGATTAGGTTGTTTCTTGTAAATGACATCATAGTATGATGGTTAAGGCTTGCTCCATACGCCGCGGTGGTATGGGAAGGGGAACAATCTTCCAGTAATGGAGCCTCTTCCAGTTGGATCACTTTTTGTACATGGAAACATCTAGTTTCGACCTTGATAAGCTTAATTTTTCATTGTCAATCAACTACATTTTTTTCTTTCAAAAGCGATAAATGCAAATGATACATTATCTTAGCATGCACCAATAACCTTTTCTTTGCACAAGATGATCAATTATGTCAGCAGTGGTTGAACATGGTTTGAAGTTTCGTCCGAAACCAAGATGCCTTGTCCAAAATGCTTCACATTTCGGTCCTATTTGATCCAAAACTGCTTCTAAGCTAGATTTGACTTCAGTCAAACTTGTACATAAGTCAATATTAACCTCATTGCTTAAAATGTTATTAGATTTTGTGTGAGTGAAAAAAAGATAAAGAAGACTATTGATCAAAAGAAGCTCAAAATCGATATAACGAAACTAGAACCAAAACTGGCCGAAATGTTTTGTTTTTTAAGCAAGCCAAAACCATACTCGAAACTGAAACTTAGAACTATGGGTTGAAGATGTTTAAACTTTAAAAGAGATTTTCTCATAGTGGTCAACAGAAAACATATCAGAATAGGAACTCTAACTGGAAATCTACATGTAAAATATGTTTATGCTAGACTAAGAATGTTAATCATTAGGCAATCAAGCTTAGATGCAATATACCTTTCCTATTAATACAAAACCTGAAGGAGAGAAATCACCTGTATTGATCCGAGAAAGGGTGAAATCAATTATCGCAGTGATTAGACCGAAGGTCCTTAAGCACAGTACCTTTCCTTGGATAGTGAAACTAATTGACTCCGTTTCATTGCGAGCCAAAAGAATATTCCCCCTGAAAATCATCCAAAGATTGTTAAAAAAACAATATGAACAGATCTTCTAAACAAATTTACAAAATATTGAAAATGACAAGTCGACCAATGCAAATCTCGATGTTCAAATTCGCATGCGCTTTCTGCCACAGCTAGAGAAGCAGTAACCTGCAACAATCAAGTGGAAACCAGTAAACCTTAAAGTGCAAGAATTGCTAGTTAACCTGATCGATATAAAAGTATACTAGCCTACCTGCACTAGCAAACTTCGAGCCTCATTATAGTTTAGGAGTACAAAGCTTTCAAGATCTCTACCCCCATCAGCTAATACAAACACGATATAGCACTGAAATAATGGTTATCATTTATCAGAGATCAACTAGAGAATATTATAAACTTCCTAACAATGTTATATCACCAGATTAAAGTAATTTTAAATGTTCATGCAAAATACTTCAAGTTAAGGGACCTGTTCATCTGAAAATTCCTTTGGATGATCATTTTCTGAACTATGCTTTGCATCCCAGTCTTCCCATGCACTGACCAGTCCAGAATCATAGGGACCTCGGCAAACCTTAAAGCTAAAGAGAACATATTTATCATGATCATTGATATGCTAATGTTAACCACTAAGTGATATGCTGAAACTAAAGTCCTTTTGGAAGAAGAAATACTTCTTTACAGCATTTTGCAACCAAAACCATGGCATGCATGGGGAAGAATGTCTCTTACATACTCTTTCGTTTCTATGAACCCCGTGCACGAATTCTCATTATTAGTTTCCCCCTGTTCTATCCTTAAATTATTCAGAGTCAAAGAAAGCAAGACTTCTTCAAGAACCTCTTCAGATTTCTGCAATAACAAACATGAAGTTAGAAATTGATGGAGTTTTAATGAAGGTACAGCTTATAAGTTGATGTGTGTAGCAAACCTTCTGTACTTCTCCATTTACTAGTGCATCCCCATCAATTGGAACTACTTTGCATACTGTTTTACCTGCTCTAAAGGCCTCTCCATATGTCCCTTCGCCAATTTTTATAATGCTACTCGGCTCACTGTTTTCAAGAATGAAATAAGTTGTTACATAGACCTCCTAAAAGTGGAGTGTAAAAGAATTAAAAACTCAGAAAAATCTGAGAGATATAGCAATAACAAATTCTACATAATCAGTAAGAATCAGACAATACACCTATCCTTGATTTAATCAAGTCACTGTCTTGCAGCTAAAAAAAATGCCAATCAGCAGCCTGCAGTGTTGCTATGCACTCATAGCCACATTATATGCTCATGGTAAGTGAGCACAGAAAAAAGTAGTTATTCTTTTTCTTTTCTGAAGATAAGGTTTATTTATACACTTTGATAACCAATCCGACAACATAGTTGTTCTTCCAATATATGATAACAATTGTAAGAAGTTATTTAATGATTATCTGAGTAGCAGGCCAGGAAAGAGAAGTTGGTATGATTTAAAAGTAGAAGAACTAACCAATAAATGGAGAAGACTTCAGCCAGACTAACTGGAGCAGACTGCCGGCAAACCATTAAAAGCTGAATGAATGCACTCAGACATTCACCACTCAATGATGGCAAAGACACAGGCCCCTTCTCAATTTCTCCTTCTAACCCTTCACCTATATCAGCTTGCTTCAGAACCTCCACACCTTCAATATTATCACCTGTTATGATATCATCTTTTATGCGAAGTGCATCAAGTGAAGTCACGACAAAGTTTTCGTTTGAGGCGCCACTCAAGCTGCTATCAGCAGCTCTTGAAGTAATACTCATCTGATAAGAAATATGTGTAGAGCAGATCCTTGATCGCACATCCTGTTCTGGAGTTTTCTCAACAAAATTATCACAAGCATTGGAACCACTATCTGCAGAGGGAATCAGTGGTGTTTCCATAATTTTGAACATTGGTTGCAAAAGTCCACATCCGGAAGCAAGCTTCAAGATCTTCCACCTCTCTAAAATCAAAGGCAGATCATGCATGATGCTATCCTGCTTTGTGCCCATGGTCCAAGTGCTAAAGTTTTTGGGTGAAGGACTCTCTTCTAGCAGCTCAAAGGCATCTACTTCTTGAAAGTATGCCTTCTCCTTCCTGAAATCCAGAGGCTCTGCTGCAGCTTTCTTCTGTAAAACCAATCCAAGCTTTCTAAATAAACCAATCAATACTTCCAACAAATGAAATCACTTATGAATTAGAATCGCACCGAGCGTGGACCCTGCTTCGGTGGTCTCTTAGTGGCACCCCCTGGTTTAGGGTGACGACGAAGATCCACTCCAGCAGCAACAACGATACTCTCCCTTCCTCTATCAACAATGACAAAAGAAAAAAGAAAGGAAAAGAAAATGAAGAGGTAGAGAATGAGTAATCAGCAGCATTGTGAAGAGTCGAAGTTGCTTTCAGTAACATAATGTCATAACCAAGTAGAGACCCTAAGTTTTGAGTTAAGAGGTAGAAACAAAAGAACAACAAGCCAGACGAGATGAGTGGCATCTTACACAAGAAATCACGCATAAAACTACAAAGTTTCGAATTTCTATAACCAAATAGAAGCCTTAAATTATTTAATGCACTAGAATAACAGAAACGGATGAACTGCAAGAGAGGAATCACATGCTTCAACAGAACCTAAGTATATTTACAAATAAAAAAGGGGCTAAATTAAAAAAACATGATATGAGAAAACTGAGTAAAGTTACAAACTTTCTCAGTTAGAGCACCCTAAAAGTTCACGAAAAAGAGTAGCAACTACACTAATAACGAGTTTTAAATACCTGATGGAAAGGGATCGCTTCCAGCTAGTCCTCTTGCTCGGTGCGACGCTCACTCGCCTCGCTCTACTGGATCGGCTCCTTTTGATAATCAAAATTAAGAAAACCAAGAATTTAAAATTTTGCAAAAACCATAGAAAACCCTGAAAACTTTAAGGACATCGTATGGAATGTCTACATCTCGTCGTCTCTAGGATTAGTGCCTTGTGCTCTTCGCCGTCCATAGAAGACGGCGATTTGGGCATTTGGACGTTCTCCATCTTGGGATGCGATCTCCTCCCAGAGATCGCCGCCGGAGCCTGGAGAGATCGGAGAACGAGATGTAAACTGAGGAGATTAACGGAAATAGAAGAGAGAGAGAGAAGGATCTAGGGTTTCGATTGCTTACCTTGTCGGCAATCCATCGCCGGGATCCCGGTGCCGGGAGAGAGATGAGAAAAGACGCAGTGCGAGAGGTTGGACAGAGCAAGAGAGGGAATTTTGAACTTGGTTTTGGGCCAGAATTCACATGAGGCCCAAACAAAACCTCTCCAAAACTCTCCCGTACGTTTACAGACAAAATTTCCAACAAATTAACTGCACTCTAGCCTTAGCCTAACCCTAATGTATTATTAGTCTTGAATCTAACATGTCCACTATTAAAATACTTTTGAAAAAAAAATTGGGTTAATTTTGTTTAGACCCTCTAAACTATCACTATTTTTCATATACACTCCATAAATTTCTTTTTATTACCCACATATATTCTCTGAACTAAAAATATATATATCTATATATATCATTTTAAACCAGGAAAAATAATAAATATATGAACCTCTACATTAAAACAGACCCTTAGAAGTGAAGAGAAAGGAAAAGAAAGGTTTATCCAAATAAGCTGAGAGAAATTTATTCTTTTTTTTTCTCTTGTATTCTCTCTATCCAAATATAAATGTATTTCTGGTTAACCAATATAGATATGATTAAATTGTTGGTGTAATGTTAATCACTTTCATTCAAATTGACTATGAATCACATTTTTAACCTTTGATTTTTATTTTTTTTTCAAAGCTAGATAGATTGTGTTATTAGCCATAGTTACTATATGTGTGTCTTGGCTACAAGTATAAAAGTGCATTTTTTTTTTAGTGGAACACTGCATACCAAAGGAAAAAAGCTCTAGGCAATATAAAAAGGAGGAAAACAAGTTTTTTTTTTCATCCATTCATATATTTAGTTTTAAGGTTTTCTGTTCTTGGATGCGAGAGAACTGGGAGCATGTATAAAGATAACATGGTTTTTCTTATTACTATTCTATTTGAAAGTTCGTCAAATAAGAAGCTATGTCATGCTTCCATCTTGATCGATGATATGTATTGATATGAAGTTATTGAAGACCACAAGAATCGCTGCAAATGAGAGTTTAGCTTGGAAACTTATGATTTTCATGAACTCTGCATTTTTAAAAGAGAAAAAAAAACTTTATTGCAAGGTACAAGACATGTCACAGTTCAATAACAAGCAATGTTTATATACACCTTAACTATCATATATTCTTCGTTCATTAATTATCACTCCTCAATTAAATTAGACATAATAGTAAATTTTATCCATACTTTAAAGAAAGCATCTATTTTACAATATTTAATATTTGTTATCTATGTTAGTGAGAGAGAGAGAAAGAGAGAGGAGGTAAAAGTTACTTAGTTCTCTTTTTCATTTTTGAAATCTTACGTAGCTTTTCCTTTTCTCTTGAGCTGATTGACACATTCCTATGCAATATGATCAAAACTAGAACATTTATAATGTCATATTTTGCCCACTTGATTTTTATATTTTTGTTTTGTTGAATTGTTAACCAACCAAAAATTTGCATTTCTAGAATTTTTCTATTTTGCAAAACTATTGTTCTTCCCGAATTTCTCATCTATGAACTTGAAGTTTCTTAAAAAATTTAGTGAACTTTTTCACAAACATAGTCAAAATCATAGTTTCTAGATCGTCTCTAATAATAGCTAAAACCATGCTTATAGAGAAGAGAAAAAGCCTAACGGGAACTGACCTTTTTAAATTTTGAGAGAGTTGACTCAAAAGTTTACAGATGTTTATACCAAGTGTTCAACAATCATAGTGTCAATATCTTTACTTTATTCTACGACAGTAAATTTAGCGTAAAATCTATCAAGTAGATGTTACGATCCGACCATATGGGTTAAGTCGAGTCAAGTTAGTTACTTAGTTTTATCTTATTATTTTAAATTTTAAATAAATTGAATAATCCGTATGTGAATCCAATCCACTATGAATTTTACTCCTATAAATAGGGGTGGACATGTGTTGACAATTATCAATTGGGAAGAAATCTAAGTTTAGTCAGTTATTATTTTCGTTCTTATCTTTTATCTAGCTGTTAGATCGCTTTATTTTTCTAAGAGTAGATCATAGCCGTAAAAATATCCTAATCTTTCAAACTCTATCCACCTCCTATCTCCACTAGCCACCCTACAATACGGCCATCCACCACCACCCTTGGCTGAAATGTCAGTTGCTACAACTATATGATAGTTTCACTCATTCATATAGTGACTGTTTTGGAGGATCCCAACAATACGAAGCAATAAGTTGGTTATTAGTTTATTTTATATGATTACTAAGTTTACAGTAGGAATTAGTAGGAATCTGCCTTTTTTTAATTCCAACTTTAAACTATAAAGAAAAAACTAACGAGTCACATATTAAGCATAGCAATTATACCAAATAGTCAATCAAATTTTTATTCAACCTTATAGAATTAGAATTGATTACTTTTTATTTAACAGAAAAAGAAAGAAGGAGTTTGTCATTTTTTGTTCTATCACTGGATAGAATGGGAAGACAAGGTGAATTATTCGTCACAACTTCAGATAATTACCATTTTGTCCTATTTTGATATATCTCTACTATTTTATTTTTAACTTTTCATTCTGGCTCTGATTTAGGTAAAATTATAGCCATTAAAATCCTAACTTATGATGCTACCTCCACCTAAATTTCTATAATTTTCTTATGTCTGAATCAGTCTAGATCTGGTTTGTAACATTGGTATCAGAGCCGACATTCCTTAGAAGATGGTTAACACGCGTTCCAAGACCAACGAGGAGGGATCGGCCATGGAAGACCATGATCTCATCTCCGCTCCTATGGGAGTTGATCTAACGCCCCCACCATCACCACCAACAGTTGACGATAAGCCGTTGGCATGGGCGAAGGCATGGGTAGAGTCCATATACTCGTTGCGAGAATCATTAAGGAGAGCCACGAAAAGTTCCAAAAGGATTGAGAAGGCAATCCAAACCTTAATGGCCATTCTCCTAGCTCAGCGTAGCCAGCCCGTGCCGCCCGTGCTGCCAGCGTCGCCGACCATGGCAGAAATAGCCCAACCATGACCACCAACTTTAAATCATGAAGGAGGTGGAGAGGAGACCCCTCCTCTGGTCGAGGAGGAACACCTTCCGTCCCTGTAGGCCGAGCTCATTGTTGCATGGATGCCAGAGCAGCCGCTAGAGACGCCCTGCGAGTTGTCTTCCCCACCCGAAGGGGGTGCTAGGGTTGAAAACTCTAGCCTCCTACCGACGGCCATTCGATAGCTCTCGGCCCCCGCCACCACATCTGCTCCCTTCCATGAGACCCCTGCACCTGAGCCTAGGCTGCCATTCACACTGGCACTAGCTGGAAGACTACAAGCGACGATGGTTTACGCTGCAGCAAAATAGTGGTAGATGGCTGCGTGTCTAATGTTCCAACGACCATCGATGGCCATAGTTGACTCCCACTGGCTGACTGCAATACCGTGGTGGCCACCGCAATTGCCGGCGACCATCGCATGGCCGAACCCGACGGCCACGCTTGCGATGATATTAATCGAGCCAAGCCACGTCGAGGTGGCTTCCACAGGCCTTGCTACCGTTGGGGCTCCACAGCAGTGGGACTACGACCACCAATCGCAATCGCAGGGGGTTGGGGGACCCAATGGCGAGGCACCATGGCCACCGTTGTAGCCACCCGTGCCCAAGGTCAATATTTGGCTTCCATCGCTGCTCACCGCTACAAGGACCGGCTAGGGGCCGATTGTCGGCGACCCAAGACCGAACCCAGCCACCGTCGCCCCCCATGCAACTTGTGGCGGCGCCCCTAGGCCGAATTTCGAATTAAGCCCTAGGGTTAGCTTTTTGGGTATTAAGTGAGAGAGATGAAGTGCATGTATCTTAAGGTGTGCTAAATTTTAGCGATCTAGTTTAATCAATTTGCACGAACTAGTTAGGAGGCCATGAATGAATCGGTGGGCCTGCATTATCAGATTGAGTCGTATCTACATGTAGACCCGTGGGCCTATGAGCACGACAAAAATCAGAAGATCTAGCTTGTGTACTAGTCACCTTGAGGATAAGGTGTCGAAAGCGTGGTGGATTGTTACGATTCAACCACATAGGTTAAGTCGAGTCAAATTAATTACTTAGCTTTATATTATTATTTTGAATTTTAAATAAATTAGATAATCCATATGTGGATCCGATCTACTTAGAATTTTGCTCCTATAAATAGGGGTGGACATGTGTTAATAATTATCAGTTGGGAAGAAATATGAGTTTAGTCAGTTATTGTTTTCGTCTTTATCTTTTAACTAGCCGTTATATTGTTTTATCTTTCTAGGAGTATATCATAGCTGTAGAAATATTCCAACCTTTCAAACCTTAGCCACCTCCTATCTCCAGTAGACACCCTGCAATACGGTCATCCATCACCACCCTTGGCCATTCGCTACCCTCCGACGACCGCCGCAATGTCGAATAATTATCGTTTTACCCTATCCTGACCTATTTCCACTATTTTATTTTTAACTTTTTATTCTGATCTCCAATTTAGGTAAAATAAGATCCATTAAGTCCTAACTCACGAGGCTATTTTTATCTAAATTTTTATAAATTTCTTATATCCGAATTAGTTCAAATTTGGTTCATAACAGTAGAAACCTAAAAATTTTGCACACTATCTTGAGTTCACTATATCACTGAGTTTAGCATAAAACTCATCGAAAGTTTCATTCTCTTCCATGCGAAGAGTTTCACAACTTATATTCAAATCTTTAAAGCTTCAAAAGCTTAATAGGAATGGTATCCTCATGTGTGGTTTATAAGATAACCCATGCATCTCTAGCAACCTCATATGTAGATATTCTTCAGAATTCGTCCGAAGAAACACAACTAAAAATAACATTTATGATCTTGCTATTCTAGCCAACTTTCTCATAGTTTGACTTTTTCCAAGACTTAACTAGTTTTTAAACATGCTCATCATCTACCAAGTGCATTGGTAGACTCCAGCCGTTTACACGATAAGCCAAACACGCTCACCTATAGGTTTTATGAAAGCTCTCATCATAGCTTTCCAATAACCATAATCCACTACATTAAGAATAGGAAGTCTAATTGATGATTGCTATTTCTATGAAAATTCATGCCAAGCGGATCACTTTTAAGTTAAGAGAATTTGGCTCTAGTACCATTTGAAAATATTTAGATACATGTATGTATCTAACACTTAAACATGATTTCCAAGTCTTGCTTAAATAAGAATGAGGAATAGTAATTAATAAGTAAAGTAAAGATGAACACCGAGATTTTTACGTGAAAAAACTCTAAATAGGTAAAAAAATTATAGATCCAAACTCCGATCAAACAAATCACTAATAACTGTATAAGATTACAAGACTGACTTACAAAATAACCCGTCGATCCCCACGATTTTGTTTGACTCAGTCTTGATCGCTAGACTCCATAATTCATTACTTCCCGTGATTAATCTCCAATCTTAGTAGCCTTCGAGGTTGATTTTCAATCTTGGTGACCCTTAAGGCATGATGAAGAAGACAATCAAAGCCTTAGTCCTAGTTGGAGAAAAATATTATTTCTTCAAAAGCAATAATCGATGTGCTTAGGGTTAGGGCATCTTAACCCTTATATACTATAAATATAAGGCATAATCTAAGTTAAATATGGTCTCATGGAATCCCAAATTTTGTAAAAACTCTATGGTCTATTTGAACGTATGTTGTGCTTGTTCGAATGCCTAACTCGATTTTCAATTGCATTCAAAAAATCGAAAACAACTCTCTATATCTTTGCGCTTCAAATGCTCGAAAACCTATCTCTGTATCTTCAAACGCCTATTAGATGCATTCGAATGTCCTTCAAATGCGTCAACTTAAAATATTTAAATCTCAAAATTTTTCAATCCAAATCTTATCAAAATTTGTAGGTATGCTCATATACATGAATAAAAATATTTATAATATTTTGTACATATTTGACACCACTAAAAACCTAACAATTCAGGTGAAAAAATATCATACCTTATCTACTACTACTGCATATCTTATCTCAATGCTAGTAATCAAGAGTATGGACCTCATAAGAAGCTAAGCATGGATATTGTTAATTTGTTATTCTGTTGTGATATTATTGTTATTTGTTTAGGATACTTCTAATTCTTTTGTATATGTAAATTTATATAAGAGAAGTCCAGCCAAGTTTGGAATTTACGTTGCGTTTTCCACTACTCTTCATACTCATTTAATTTATTTTAATATAACTCTATGAGTAATTAATGCAAAAATCTAGTGTATATCACACCTTGTGTTAACACTATATAAACATATATGATATAAGCAAACGTAAAAAAAAATTATAAAGCAAGTAGACAAAGAATCACCGTCTTATAGCTTAAGAAATAAGATATGACTAAAATATACAATTAATCAAGCTATAATATAGAGACTTGCACAAAATAGTCTATTAAGATAAATGCAAGTAAAAAAAGATAGCAAAGTAGCAAAATAGCAAAATAAATAGCATAAAAAAATAAGATCTGACCCTTTCTAATTAATACGAAAGTGATTTATTCTAAGATGACATGTTTTGATACCAATTGAAAGTCCTATATTTTCTCAAATGATGGGCTTGTCTTGCTGCATTTACTCTCATACAAATGTATTTTTTAAGAAAAATCAAAATAAATTAAAAAAAATGGGTGGTTTGTCTTGGTAATGTTTTCTAATTAGATTGTGCTACTATCTAGATAGATATTTATATAAAATATTATTTAAATACCTTAAGTGAAAGCAATTAAGTAATCATCACAAACACCATAATTAATTTTCTAACATAGAAAATCTGCCTCCTCTCATTACTCACTAGAAAGGAAAAAATTATAGTGGGGAAAGACTATAGTAGGGAGAGACTATAGTGGGGAGAGATTAGCGGCTACTTATCATTCCTCAAAATAATGGTGGTGAGCGGTAGGATGAATAAAATTTAGTTTCGTGGCATCTTTTTCTACAATGTTTTAACTATGGTAAGACCTTGACATATGGAAGGATTTTCTATCTTTTATAGTGGGGAGAGACCCAACTAAAGAATGGTTAAAATTCTTTATTTAACTCCTCCAATCTATATCAGCTTGAGGCGATTGGCTACAAAAAATAAAGATCAGTCGAATAGATCAAAGATTAATTGAATGAATTTTAATAGTTCTTTAGATAATGCTCTCAGATTCAAAAATTTTAGTCACCGTTCGAATGTGAACAGTTTCATTCATGCCGCAACTATAATTTCGAAATAGTAAACTTCAATCTGATTTAACATATCTATTTGAAATTAGAATAAAGAGTTTGACCACTGTAATACTTGCATCACCGGGCACGCTTTCGTTTAACATATTTATTTGAAATTACTTTTAGTAGTTTAAAAAAAATGAAAAATAAATTATAAAATTACTCTAATTATTAGAGACAACCTCGTAACGAGAAATAATTTGTCATATATTTTTCTTGCTTTTTTGTTACTCTACCAAACTAAAAATATTAAATATCTAAAATTTAATTTATTATATATGACTGTGTTAAGTATATCCATGTGGTTTGAAAACCATTAGGACATACCGATCTCTTCATGAATAATATCATCTACAAAATGGATTGAATTAAGATTGTATTATTATCTTCTAGATAAAGTTAGCTGTAGATTATACAATACTAATAATTATCACAGTAGAACTCACGTAACAGTGATGTCCTGAACTAAATAACTATGATAACTTAGTAATTGAAGCATAGATGAGCCAATGATTAACTTTTTTTCTAAAACAATTATAAGAAAAGAAAGTTACAACACTAAAAGTTAAAGCAAAAGTAGATAAATGTATATAGATCAAAAACTATTATTTTTGAATACTAATGCTGATCGATATAAGAATCTTTATTTTTACTCTATCATTTACAAGTATGTCTCTTCCTGTAAATTATATAGAGAAACACATTTAACTTATAGACAATATATTTATATATTATCAAAAAATATTTAATCTTATGCATCAGCCAAAAGATTGTTTTGCGTTGTTAAATAGTAATATCTTGTTTTAACGAGCTAATAATTGATCTCTAGAGGCATATCAATTTGGTAATTATTATTGGTGTATAGGATTTCTTATAGATCCGTGAGTAGAATTATAAATTAATATTATTTTATTTTTTTATAAACAATTTTCTCAATTCTACTGGGAGAATTTTCTTTTATTTACTACATCCATGTCAAAGTTTAAAGCATCAACAAAAGTATCAGTCATCTTGCATCTACAATTATCACCTCTTGATAATAATAACCTTACTCTCTATTAACCTTTTGACATATAAAATCATAAAATCATACGGTTGCTAAGAGCGTAGAATCAATAAGAGCCTTCATGGTTGCTAGTCATGGTAAGTTATGATCAACTAAAATAATTTTTTTTTAGATAGAGTTCTAATATTAAGTTAATTACAATTAGACTTTTTTAACTATTATTATTTTCCACATATTTCTCTAGAAGTTTTTAGTGAGACGCAACTATCTGAACTATTAAAAATATCTTAAACACTCATTCTATTTGATTTCTGTTACGTTTTCTATTCATAAGTTATCAAGTGCAACTCATGTGAATAGTTATATTATATATTTACCGGCATGCTGTTTAGTGATGAAGATATAAAATTTAGTATACTACATACACTTACCTTCGTAGTGAGTTATATTTTAGTTTTTTTTTGTCTATGACATTAGTCTTTTTAGTTTTTCAATTTTTCAGATTTTTTAGAGTTTTTGACTAAATTAGTCATTCTTTCTTTTTACCAAAATAGACTATCTCTCAAACTTATTACTTAATGAGATCTAATTCACTGTAGTCGTAACAAAAATGTTAAACTAATCAGTATTTTTAAAAAATACTAATCAATTCATCGTTTTTATTGCTAGCCATATTTTTTTCCTTAACTGCTGAAAGATTAAGTTAAAGAAATTTATATATATAAAACGCTGATCAGTTTAACATTTTATGTATATAAATATGAATTAATTAGTGTTTTTCTTTAGAGATAAAATACTGATTAGTTCAGTATTTTTATTAGGGCTATACACCCCTATTTAGTAATAAGTTTAAGGAATAATCTATTTCAATAAAAATAAATTGAAACAAGACTAGTTTGGTTAAAAAGTCGAGATATTTTTGATAATTAAAAGTATGTATGTGTCGTAAAATAATTTAGAGAAGATAAAAAATATTGATAGTTCAGAAGTTATAAGTATTATTGTAAATTTTATACCGTTATCTACATAAAATTGATCCTATTTTAGCAAAAGAGCAAAATGGAAAATGTCACTATGCTGTAGAAAATAGCAAGTTGGTCTGTCGGTTTCCGGTGTGAACGCCAGGACGGGTTTTCTGACTTCCTTCTAAAGCTTTCGAGTTTCGAGTTTCGAGTTTCGAGTTTCGAGTTTCGAGTTTCGAGTTTCGAGTTTCGAGTGCGCTCTCCCTCTCCCCCTCTCTCTCTCTCATAATTCCTCCATCTATAGCTCCTATCTCGATCTGGGGGTTCGCAAATCGCATCACCTGAGGCGATTTTCCTCTGCTAGGGTTTCTTTTATAGAATCTCCGACCTTTCGCTTGCTCTTTCCCCCTCGATTTGGGCAAGATGATTTGAAGGTTTCTTATGGTGGAATTGCTGGCAAATGGCCGACAGTAGGCGATTTGCCGTGAATCCTCAGCTAGGTCTGTCTGTCTCTCTCTCTCTCTTTGTTCTCTTACGTTTTCTCTTTTTTCAATCTCCAATTTCCTTATTTTTGCTCGAAATACATTGGCACGAAGTGAGTGCTTTACGAATTGATACTTTAAAATTTGATATTTTATTTTTATTTTGAAAAATTGTGGCCTTTTAACTGTTTGGAATCCGAGGTTTGAATGGGGAAGGAAAACTTAAGGTTTTGTTGTAAGCATCTCTGCTTCTTTCGAGTAATACGTTAAAAGGAGGAATTTTGATGGGTTTTTGGAATATTAATCCCGTCTTTCTTGTATCAATGTTTTCTCTCAAACATGAAGTTGGGTTCTTCTGCTTCGCGTATTAGGGATAGGTTGGCTGGACGGATACTTTTACAGTTTCGGTTTGTAGGAGTGGGCTTGAGTACATTCTAGATGACAAGTGCATTATATCAGAAGAGAGCAGTAAAGCTTTAATTAGCTCTCTTTTGTGATGCTGTTCAGAAGTCATAAGTTATACGCTTCTGATTAGTTAACTTATATGCTGTTCGTCTGATGGATGTCATTGGCTTGGATTATGAGATATCTGGGCATGTTGGTATAGCTTCATTTGGGACTGGCCTTAAAGTAGAAACGGAAGTATGTGCCACTTGATATCGCTGACCTGGGTAAAGAAGATAGTACATTGGAAGGACAAAATATACATCTATCATTCTATTTAAGAAATCTTTCAGTTCAAGCAGATTCTTATCTACAGGCACTACAACAGCTTGATGTGGTTTATAGTCCCTAAAACAACCAGAGAACTGAGCTGAATTTTAGAGGGAACCTTTTGTTACTTACTGTATACCTTTAGTTAGTACAAATGGCTAAATTCATGATTTTGGGATTTTTCCTGTATAGGTATGATTTTGGGATTCCTTATCTGGAAGATCAGTACATGACTCCGAAGTTGTAAGATGAAGCTTGACTTAAGTACAGAAAAAAGACAAATATAAGAACACGATCAATAAAAGGCCCTATGTTTAAAGATTTTAACCCTGTGGATAACATGAGATTCTGATATTGCATCATCTATCTGAGATCTAGCATACTAGGTTACACCTTGTGTTGTACCATCAGAATATTAGGGTATTAGGTATAAGATAGCTGTTGGGCCAATAGAAAACTGGCTTAAGATAGAATAGGTTAGTATGCAATTAAAAAGAAGGTTTTCTAATTGGACAGGTATAAAAAACTAACAGTCCGATTCATATAAGCACAATAAACAAAGGTCCCATCTAGAATGAGAACAATAAAAGGATGGTAATCAAATGCTAGTTTTGTTTACAAGTAAGAATTAGTGATAAATAACATTTGTTCATCTCATAACCAGACTGCGGAAAGAAATATTCTTTAGCAATCTATTGTCAACTCCTCAATCTTGAATCAGATTTTAAATATTCCTTTATAAAGCTTATGATGATTAGACTCCATGTCAAATTTCCCTCTGATGAGATGAAAATAAAAATATTTTAATTGGAAATTTCGAATAAAGGCAATATAATGCCCTTTGGAACTGAGAATTAGAAATTTCGAATAAAGTCAATATAAATATTTACTTTTTGTAATTATATATATATATATATAATTTTCAATAAAAAATGTTTAGTATTAGTCAAATCAATTTTCATGTGAATTAAACCATATATTGTATTAATTGGATGATAGCTCAGTGGTCACTTGCTTTTAACAATACAGCTGCCCCATGTTCGAGTCTAATATGTAAACAATTTGAAATTAAAAGTGGTATTGGCTTATTAGACCCTTAGGTTTTCTTTTCCTAGACATCCTAAGCATATTGAGCCTTAAGATTTTGATAAAGGGGCCTCAAATGCATGGGTAGATGGACTAGGGTAGGCTTCTTTTAGGGCCCTAAATGCTTATACCTCTTCCCCATTTAGGGTGCTAAATGTAGTTCTATGGGCCTTTCCTAGCAGGGGCCTCTAGGCTTTTGACAATGCACTTGATCCATGTTCAAGTCTAATCTGTAAAAATTTTAAAATTAGAAGTGGTATTACCCTATTAGACCCTTATATTTTTTTTCCCTAGACATCCTAAGCATATTGGGCCTTAATATTTTGGTACCGGGCCAGCACTAGATGGACTAGGGTGTGCTTCTTTTGGCACCCCAAATGCTTAGACCTATTCCCCATTTGGGGCCCCTAGCTGGGGGCCCTAGGTGATTAAAAGTTGACTGATCTTGGCCCGAGCGTAAGAGTAGTTAGAAAAATAATATCTAATACCACGGGAAGACATTCTAGTATGAAGAGCAGTGCTAGAAACATGCAATATTTATGTTAGTAAAAAAGTGGAATGCTAGAATTCATGTCACTCCTAAAGTAGGAATTGGATAACATAGCATAGAGAACAGACACTGTTATGGAAGACGGTAACATACTTCAACTTGGAACTTTATTTCTCAAAAGGTCAAGATGAGTAAATCAAAATGTTGAAGCTTTAAGAAAAAATACCAAGGTTCCAAGTATCGGAATTGGAATCGGCTATCCAAAAAACAATATGTATCAATAGTATCGACTTATATTTTAAAATAATTTTTAAAATACAGAAAATTTAGAAATTTTTTAGAAAAAAAGTATAACAATATATAAATAAAAATTATTCATATATAAATTTTAAAAACTAAAAAATAAATATTATTTTCTCAATCTCTCCCCTTCCCTATTACTCACTATTTCTCCCTCACATAAATAAA
This sequence comes from Typha latifolia, assembly GCF_019914945.1. Lineage (NCBI taxonomy): Eukaryota > Viridiplantae > Streptophyta > Magnoliopsida > Poales > Typhaceae > Typha > Typha latifolia. The sequence goes on from NC_133091.1 coordinate 5,012,029, forward strand.
TTTTTTTTATTTTATCTCTCCCACTAACTCTCTCTCTTATTAGACTCCCCCTTACTAGCTCTCTCTCCCATTAATTCTCTTATCAAACTCTCTCCCCCACTAACTCTCGCTCCTACTATCTCTTTCTCTCACTAACTCTCTCTCCTTAAAAAAAAACTCTCCCTCACCATCATCGACTACACTTGTCTCCCTCTTTACGATAGTTTTTTATTTTTCCTTTCTCTCCACATCTTTCTCTCCCTTCTTTTCCCCTCTCTCTTCTTCCCTCTCTTTCTTATTGCTGCAACCCATAAACTCTCTTGTTCCCTCTCTCTCTGTCTCTCTCTTCCTTCCTTTCTTTCTCTCTCTTCCTCCCTCTCTTTCTCTCTCTTCCTCCCTCTCTTTCTCTCTCTTCCTCCCTCTCTCTCTTCTTATCCATACTCATCTCAGGTAGGACTGGTTGATATATCAGTCGAAACTAGGATCCACGAAAAATACCTCAATTATTCATTGCCAAATTCAGTGCTAAATTCATGTTCAAAGGTTGAAACCACCTCCCATACCCTAATACAGTGAGTATGAGAGAGAGAGATAGAGAGAGAGAGGAAATAAGGAGAAAACAAAGAAAGGGAATCATGTTCTTGTAATTGAAAATTTGAAACAACTCACTCCTCCAACATGATGTAGCTGCTGAAGGCTTGAAACCTCAAGAAACTCCAAAGCATCCCCTCTAAAGCTTCTGCATGGCATCCAAACTAACTTTTCTTAGATAAATAAAGTTTCACATGACATTTTAGCTTAGCGCTTAAGCAATTTAATAAAGACCTCAAAGTTCATGGGATATGACTATGACATGGTATAAATAAGGCTATATGACATTGAAAAAATAGAACATAACATGCTAAAATAAATAATAATACAAACACATAAAAGGATTGTTGTACTAGTGGCACGTGCAGTGTTGATACCCAATGACACACCTCTAAAATAGGTTTTTATAGGGTTTTTATACATATTTTAGTTTTAATAAATGTATTAAAACCTATAAGAATATCAATTATTCATCATTTAAATGAGCAAACTAATAACTATAAATCATTCAAAAAATATGCGGGTAAAAGGATATCAGATATTCATATCTATATCCAGAAAATTATATCTGACTCGTATCCGAATTTGTATCCGGACTTTTTTTCCAAAAATCTTACCCGTATTCGAACCCGTATCTAGATCGGATAGGAATTCTTTATCCGATTCTAGTCGGATATAACTCTGAATCATTTTCACCCCTATTATTATGAGAACAAGTCACAATGATAATGCTAATACAGGACAATAATCACAATACAATTCAATATTATGAGAACAAATAACTAGCATTATTTTTCTCTTTGCATATTACCTTTACAAGCTGGAAGATTGCAAATTGCTTTGGATGGAGTAGGCAAATCTGTGATTTTAATACACAACATTATTTTTCTCTAATGCACTAGTTTGTGATTTTTACCTTAACCCTAATTTGTGTTTTCACTTTTCAGCATTATATTAATGCAACATATGCAAGAAATTCCTTTAATAGATGATTTCTGCTATAGATTTCCACAGGATACAATAAGTCTCCTGTCCAAAATGTTATCTAAAAGTGTTTAAAGTGTCTAACGATTGTGTGAATTTATTTTTATATTCTTTTAAATATCGGATACTTCTTAAAGTGTCCCACACATGTGTCGGGCACAAACATGACATGCTGTTTGAAGTGTCTTTGCGTCCTAGCCTAATAGTATGTAACAAAACTCCTTCATGAAGATGAAAATATGTTATGTTTGAAGTTAAAGATTTTGTTTTCATTAAATTTCGAGGAAGTTTGTTTTAAATTTTAATTGTCCTTTTCTTTTTCTTATGAACCAATTATTTTGCATCTTAGAAGATGTTGGTGCTAGCAATGTTAAGATGCTCACTCTAGATTATCCTCATATGTTGGACAGATATTGCACAGATTTTGCATGAGGCAAAAACTCGTTGGCTTCGTCCAAGTGAGATTTGTGAAATTCTTCGGAACTACCAGAAATTTAAATTGACTCCTGATCCGCCATACAAGCCTTTTGGTATGCATTTAGTCACTGTTCTCATATGCCCACATGAATGGTAGAGGTCCAATATTTAGTTTGCTTCATGAATGGGTACTCATATGCTCAAACGAATTGACATGAATTGTGCAATATAAAACTTGCTGCATGGATATGCATATATAAATGTGTAAGTCTGTGTGCATGGATGTGCATATGCGCATGCACAAGTGAATGCACCGATATATGTGTATGCATGTGGGTGATTCAGATGGTCTGCTGTATGTGGCTTACATGTGAAGGTTGTGATTGTCCTTTAAGATCATGAATTTGATCTCGGACAAATTTATGAAAGTTTTCTTCCAAAGCTATGTATGCTTTATTCCATTTAGCATGATTTTCATTTATAGGTTTCTCAACTAACCTTTCTCAGGTTTTCTGATTCACTATGAATGGATTAATATGTGTAGAAGACAATGGACTACTAAGTCGTGTTATTTCTTGTTGATTTACATTGTTTTATGTTCAAGTTGATTCTAAGGTTGTTGGTGGGCAAGGTTAGATTTTATTGCATGGTTGAAGCCAGAATTACATGCTGATACCTTGCAGGCATGCAAACTAAATCCCTTCGGAACAATGAGTCAGCGACACAGAAGTGCAAAGGATTTGCTCTTTGTTCAAATTATCTTAGTGCTATCTAACTTATCTTTTTAAGTCTTTTCTATTCAACACCTTAATACTTTTTCTCACTGTCCAGACCCCATATACCATTTTAAATAGACATACAAGTAAGAACAAAAGTAGATGTAACAGTATTACTTATTGGTGATCACATGCTCTATGCTTGGACTTGTTAGGCATTGGAGATATGCTAAAAAGCATAAAGTGATCCAGAGTTGGTATACTAGGTTCATCTTTCTTCTTTTACGAGATAATTTAGGCTCAATCCACTATCAGAGGTAATAGCAGATATAACTGTAATTCTGTTTATTGCATGCATTTCATAGGTTTAAGCCTCCCTTCTGGGTCATCTTACTCAGCTATATGTACATATCAGCAACAAAAAGCAAGCTCAATAGAAACACATAGGCTCTATTATCTATAAGAGAATTTTGATATCTACATTCGACATTCTTTATGGATTTGTGCATATGCCCTCTTAGTGGCTACGGTTTTATACTTTTATACCATACGTGAGCCTAGATATCTTATAACCATGGGAGTAAAAGAATTACATAAGAGAAGATGATCGATTCGGATTGGTATGTAGTTATTACCCCATGCTCAGCTTTCTATTTTTCTCCCTGGTTAGTCAATAGGATGTGTCTCAACTCTCAAGCTTCCTTTTAAGATCTCCTTAGATCAAGAAGGTACTTTCTAGTTAAGCATGCCTGAAGCTTGAGACCATGCAAACAGTATACATATGCCATATGCATTAGTCTTGTGCTGTTAAAATTTGTGGTAGAGGCCAATGAATAGTGATAGCCTGATTGGCGTCGGAATGGACAAAACAGAAAACAACTGATCTTATGTCACTGCTGAATAATTTGGCAGGATATAGGTGATATCGAGGGTATGTTTTGGTGTATTACAATTGTTCCACATATACATCTTGGTTGTTACCACGAATTATGACTAATTAACTAAATATCTATTTCTAGGTGGTTCTTTGTTCTTATTTGATCGAAAAGCACTTCGATATTTTCGCAAAGACGGCCATAATTGGAGAAAGAAGAGAGATGGAAAAACTGTTCGAGAAGCTCATGAAAAATTGAAGGTAATATCAGTCATACATGAAAAGTTTTTGCCGTGTCAATTTTTTGGTATAAAACTAATGAAGGTTTTTCTTTTTATTTTTTTACTTACTATTAGTGATAGTGGATGAAGGATTGTTTGTTACTATAACGAGAGAAAAGCTTTCATTCTTTCTCATTAAGAAGAATATACATATATACACACATGTAGACATGTAGATTATCCGCTAGGTGTATCTTAAGAATATATATACATTGCGGTCAAACACATAGAGTTTGCTAATTAGATACTTAAGACGTGGAGGAGGATATGATTTGGTGCAGAGATTAGCTATGTGCTCAGTTGATGAGACATGGGGAAGACTGATAGTGCTGGCTGAAAATTAATTTTAAACAAAATTACAGTCCACTTCAATGCACTTTGCTCTCTCATGCAATCTGTATAGGACTCCTATTATGACAACAAATAGCAGTGAGCATAGAAGTTGAGGCATCTATATCACCCACTAGATGTTGAAGATGAATGATCTCCTTAGAAGTGGTGGACATAGTCCTATATTCTGTTCTAGTAATAGAGAGAGACAACATCTTGCTTCTTGCTCCGCCAAGGTATAAGAGAGTCATAGAAAAACCACAAAATCGAGTAGTAGAACGATGACCGGTAGGATTACTATCCCAATCAGTAGCAGAATAAGCATGAAGCATAGGAGATGAATGTGAAAACATTAAGAGAGCGAGTAATAGCCCCGCACACATATCTAAGAATCTGAAGTCATATTGTATGATGAACTAGTAGCAGACCTGCCATAAACTGACTGATTATGCTCACGACATAAGAACTATTTGGTTTGATTATATATATAAATAAAAATGCTGACCAACAAGCTGCCTATATCTAGTCGGGTATGCAAAAGGCACACTATATATAGGACAGAGCTTCACATGAAGCTTAAGAGGTATACCAATTGCTCTATCATCAGATATAGCTGCTCGACTAATCAAATCAGAATTATACTTTTCTTGAGATACAAATATGCCTTTCTCACTGTTAGCAATTTGAAGACCAAGAAAATAACATCAGAGACTCCGAGTCCTTTGTTTGAAAATGCTGAGTAAGAAGTTTTTGCAAAGACTTGATAGCAGCTAAATTATCACCTGTAATAATCATGTCATCTACATAGAGTACTAGAATGTTCTTCCCCTATGGTGATGTATGCATAAATTTAGAGTGGTCATAATTACTTATTAAAATTGACCACTATCATGGCTCGGCGGAATTGCTCAAACCAAGCACGAGGTGCCTAATTGAGTTTGCTGATGGCACGACAAAATTGACAGACATGGGATAAAGGAACAAGCAATCTAGGTGGAGGTTGCATATAAATTGTTTCAGTTAAATCGTTGTGAAGAAAATCATTCTTTACGTCCATTTGAAACAAGGGCTAACAACAAATGGTAGTCATCGCAAAATAAGTATGAAGAATGGTAATATGAGCCATTGGAGCCAATGATCGGTGTGCTAAAGGCACGTGGCATGTCGTGCCACTATCGACACAGGGCATGTCGATTGACACGCCCTTAGCATGCCTTTAACATATTTTTAATAAATTTTTTAGGATATTTAGAGATATTTTTGGGACTTTGGTATGTCAATCTTTAGTTTTTGGTCTAAATATATATTAAAACCTACATTATAGTGTTCTATCTTTAGATTATTTTTATAAATGACATATTTTATTAAAGATAAAGCAATAGTCAAATATAAATATTATTCAACATATTATATAATTAAATATGTTCATTAAAACTAATATAAATGATTGAACACTTTGTAATATGATTGAATACTTCATAATATAATTAATCACATAATAATATTCATAATATTAATTAATAATAGTTTAATTATTAAAACTAATATCTAGTTGAATATAGAATGTCGGGGAGGATCAGAGGCTTCATTTACCGGCAAAAAAATAATACGAGAATGTTGTGTTAAATACTATCGATAATCTTCAAAATTCATCCTCTAATAGTATTGCTTGTTGTAGTGTTTCACATAGTTTTTATATAAATATAAATATTTAATTCTCATATGATATGATATGATATTGATATTGATATTGGACGTAACAGGAATGACTGACACCTGTATTTGCACAACATTAAGTTGATTGATGGAAATATAATTTTTTTTGGAAAAAAGGTTCCACATAGGCACGGACTGGCACGCAGCCATGTCGGTCGGCATGGCTTGATATGGGAGTGTGCCGCTAGCACACCTTGTGCTAGGTTTCGTACCATGATCAATGTTTTGAAAGGCGGTCGCGGATGGCGAGCGGTCACCCCACTGCCTAGCGCCAAGAAGGAAGGCGGGCAATAAGGCGGGTGACAAGGCGGTCTAGTTATATAAACAAATTAAAAAAAATTATATATGGTATATTTATAATTTTTAATACTAATATAAATCAGTGATTTACAGATCAAAGCATGCTTGCCGTGATTCACAAACTAATAGAAAATTTACCAGTGATTTACCTATTGCTATTAGTAATTAACACTTAACACTGTTAATTACTAATTAATAATTAGAAAAGGAACCTAATGTTACTGTAGCAGTGAAGAAGGCCAACAGTGAAAGGGAGAAAGAGAAGGAGAAAACTGGGAGGAACTTACTGTTACAACGGCAACCTTTCGCATCGGCGGCCAAACCGGGAGGTGGCCACTGAGAGTGAAAAGGGAAGAAATCAAGAAAGAAAAGAAAATAGAAAGTTAAGAAGAGAAGGGTTTGATGAAGATGGAGGTTCAAGAAAAGTTGGGTCATGAGACTCAGTGAGAGTAATAGAGGATATTCTTTAGAAAAGAAACATGACGGGCAATCCGCATTTGATGAGTTAAATGGCATAGCATTGATGAAATTTTGGTTTGGAATTGTACCCAAAAAGAACACATCACACAAATCAAGCTAATATCTTATGAACAGAAAGCAGAATAAAGCAAGTACATATGAAAACATGAAGGTGGCTTTAAGCCTTTAATCAAGTTTAATAAATAAAGGATCCTCAACTGAAGAATAATCTCGTAGGAGACGAGAGGGCATGAGAATGATAAGGTTAATAGAAGTCAAAAGAACTTATGCCGTAAAAGAAGAAGGGACAAAAGAAGTGAGAAGAAAAGCATGGATAGTCTCTAAGATATGACAATGTTTCTGTTCTGCTACATCATTGTTGATAAAGGGTGCCATGCGAATGGAAAATGAAAGCAGAGATGTACTCTCGAGCACAGTCAAACCTAAAAACCTTAATGCATTCGTGAAACTGAGTGTGAATCATAGATGCGTAACTTTGATAAATTTGGGAAATTTTAGATTGATGATGAATGAGATAAACCTAAGTATTTTGAAGAAGTCATAAATGAAGCTCACATAATACAAAAATATCCACACATGAAAGGTGTAATGGTGTAGGGCCTCAAATAACAGTGAACTAGATCAGATAATGAACCACTTCTATTATTACTTGAAGAAAAGGGAGAGCTAATTGTTTTACCAAGTGACGACCTATACGATCCGAGAATTTACTGCTCTAGAATGAAAAAGGCCTTTAAGATGTGATTGTGACATATGACCTAACCTAAGGTGCCACAGATGAGTAGTAGAGAGAACAACACTATTGAAATTGGAAATATGTGAGATATGTAGATGAATAAAAGACATATGGTAAAGGCCACTAGTTTTACGACCAACTTCAATCTCTTGGCTGATTTACTGATCCTGCACAAAACAAGAATGAATAATAAATAAGACTTTATAGGCAAAATCATAGATACTGCTAACTGAGAGAAGATTATGTTTTGATCAGAAACATGCAAGGCATGAGTTAGTGTAAGAGGACTAGAAGACTCCGAGATAGTAGTAATAGATCCAAGACTTGCAAATGGGAAGAAGAGAACTATTTGCAATCTGAAGTGGTAGTAATTTTGATGTGCGTGAACTAGTTGTAAGGAAGAGGAGTCTGGAGTCATATCTTGAGTAGCACTAGATCCCACAATCCAAGTGTCATGACTAATACTAGAAGGAGCATACATGATTGAGTTATTTGTCGGAGAAGCAGACGAAGTGGATGTTGGACATTGTAGAAGATGGCTACGCAATTGACTTTATTGGGCTAGTAGTGGAGTAGCAGTAGTAGGACCAATAGAAGGTATCTTAGAAGAAACCTCAGTACTCACAACTGTAGTCGGATGTGGACGACTTTTTTGTTTGTAGTAGTTGCATTTTTCATGACACAATTTCCAACATGTCTAAATCAAATGCCTTAACTTGTGATTATGAGAACACTAAAGGTGAGAGCAAGTTGAATACATAATAGGATGGGGGTATGGGAGAAGCTGCAATAGCAGAAACTTTATCCATGTATTGTCAGTCACTACATAGCCACACACTGTATATTTATATGTCCGCATTGTTATGTATTATATGACTATATGTCTACATTGTGGCACACTATATGACTACATGGCTGTATGTTCACATTGCCACGCATTATATGACTATATGTCCACACTGTCATGCATTACATGTATATATTTTCGCATTGCCACATATTTGTATGTGGATATATAGAGCTTTTTAGGTTTGCATTTGTAATAAAAATATTATTATATTCGAAAAATATATATTATTACTACTATATATCCAATCAAAGGTATTTTTGTCATTTGGTATAATACATCACCAAATTTCAATACAAATGTAATATTCTCCAATATTTTAATATCAACTTTATGTTACATCAATTATAATTATTATTCCTTATATTAATATTAAACTAAACACTAGAATAACTTATACTGGTGTTAGTTCTCTTCTTTTAGTATCAAAAGTTGGAATACTTATGCTAGAATAGACCTTATTCCACAAGTGAATAAGGCCTAAGTGAATAGGGCCAATAGTTACAATGCCCACTTCTTTTTTTAACTAATACTGTTAGTACCATTGATATTGCCTCTTATGTTTCTTTAATCAAGACTAGAAACATTTATTTTTCTCTTATCAGCAACACTTGATTGAGATGTCTTTCGGTCTTTCCTAATGAGAATCATTTTTTTTTTTCTTCATTTTTTTCATACCTGATGTTGTCATCAAGGATTTAAAGTGTTGCTTGCCCTTGATACGAGCATCTTATTGGCACAGTAAGTGCTAATATGGTATGTGCATGTGTTACTCGACACTTGTCCATGGTTGTCATCATAGCTATCAGAACTAGACTAGGCTGAGTTGTTGGACCAGTAAACTGGTGAATTGACCACCTAGCCGGTTTGTTTTGGTTATAAAACTGAGGAAGGAGTTGACTTGGTTCAACCAATAACCTTATGCAACGCAGATGGGGCAACCGAGTTTGTCATTCATTTAAAAGTATCTAATTGTCCTTAAACATTTAAGTATTCTATTGGTAAATTAAACTAAATATTAAATATTCTATCTTAATTCTTAAATGATCTAAAAACATACCTACAAAACCCCTGCCTCGGCTATGAAATAGGAGTATAGGACACACCAACCACTCCACTCAAATATCCATTGCCATATCGCTCATCTTCTGCAAGACAAAAAACTAAGGGACAAAAGGTAACTCTTTGTAACAATGGTCTTTCATCTTTGAGTCTTACCTCACTTATATTATATGTAGGTGGGATTATAGTATTGCCATCACCATCTCCCTTAAAGTACAAACTAATCAGATCACTGGCAGTGTGTGTTGAAATATATATATATATATATATATTGTTCTAAATAATCCTAAAAAACCCAATAAGTATCTAGAAAAGCAATACAATCCATATATAGATTCTAACAAAATTTCAATATATATATATATATATAATATGTAAAATTATTTTTAGATAAATTGGTGGTCCAATTGGGTGATTCACCGGCTGAATCAATAACCTTGTGATTTGACCTCTTATCCGGTTAATGTTCAAGCCAATTTTGGTAAGTGATAACTATGATCCTCTTTGATTAAAGTGGATCATATTTGTAAAAAGTAAACATTATGTAGTCTTTTCCTAATCAAAATTCTCACTTGGAAATTGGACATGGATAGTTTGGGATTGTACCATATTGTACCAAATTCACCACATAAGTCAGTCACGTGATTATGATGGATGATACTTGGCTCATATATTGATTTGACATTCATATTTAGATGTTTTATAATTTTTTTCCCCTTTGGAATTGAATTGTTTACAATACTTCATTCTGATGGGCTTTTGTTCTTTGTCTAGTGTGGTAGTGTTGATGTACTTCATTGCTATTATGCCCATGGTGAGGACAATGAGAACTTTCAAAGACGTAGTTATTGGATGCTTGATGGGTAAGTTTGCTAATTTTCCACCTCCTTTTGCATAAGTAGGTCTTACTTATGAAGCTTTGCTTTACTGCTATTATTTTATTTGAATAGCTTTTGGAGTATTTACTAGTCTTTGTGATCCTCTCTCCATTTTTGTTTTCTAAATCTTACTATAGCCGATATTTTGACTTATACTGTTGTAACTGTTCATGGTACCATAGCAGGGACTTTCACTCAGTTGCTTTTCATGCCACAGGGACTGTGGAATATAGTCCTAGGTTCTTAAAGCTTTAGAAATTTATGTTTATCTTTTGCTTAAAGAGTCTTAGTAATAGTAAATCCAGTTATTTTGGGAGATAAGGTAAGATCTCTAAGGAAGGCCTTCAGTAGCTGAATATATGGATGTTGATTGATGAATGAAGAAATTTTATTAGTCATGTTGGAATACTCTAATCCCTTACTATCCTCTTTCCATCTCTTTGTTTTTGTTTCCCTCTTTCAATCTAATATCTTTTCATCTTATTATTCTAAGAAGTTAGTTGCTGTCTATTACTCCCCGTCGATCTTGTTTTCTCTTTATATTCTTACTCCTCTCCTCTCCGTGAGAGGTGTGCCATTGCATAGTAGCTCTTCCCTTTATACTACAATTTGGTATAACCGTATAAGGTTGAAGTTCCAACCTTATATAACTCTCTTCCATTTTATTTCTCACTTTCTAATTTTTAGATCATATGTTATTCATTTATTACTATAAATAACTATCCTAAATTTCAAGCATAAAGATTTTCCATGATGTAGGGAGTGCAGCTAAGATAATCTATTGATATTACTCGAAGATGCTGTTGAAGTGTTGAACTTAATATTTGTAACACCCACAACCCTAAACACGTGCATGGCACGAGCCCACATGGCACGTGCGTAGCACCTGACTCTTTGGTTAGGTACTAACAATCAAATAAATCTGTATAAATATCATAATTTATCCATAACATCTAAACTAAAAAAAACACAAGTCTAACTGCTAACAGTACACGGATAACTCTACTTGGGCCCCACACAGGCCACAACACATTATCAAGAGCTTTTCACCACAACATATACACAATGATAGTTTATATATAATTATACAAGTACAAAGTCACCTGTTAAAATATAAGGTAAGGATAAAGACACATTTTGGAGGATGTCCACTAATAGATCAAATAAGATGAGACATCTAACGCATAACACTAACCACACACTACTCTTCACCCACTGGCAAGATCTCTAAGAGAGTATCCTGCTCTACTCGTTCACCTGGATTTTTGAAAAGGAGAAAATAAAGAGAGTCATGAGCTAAAAGCTCAGTGAATAGACCTTACCCCGAATCAGTGAAGCCAAACAAAGAGTAAATCGTGTACTGGATAATATGAATTAGAAAGAGTATTATGTTATGAATGAGAGTATGAATGTAACCTCAATAATATATAATTGAAATGTAGATAACATGTCATAACTGATAAAAATATATAATCATCGACAATAAGTAAACAAATCTCCATGTCATAGTATCATCATAACTCTCTCAAATATGACACATGATGCATGCCGTCTATGACCACGCTATGATATCAAATGCAACATATATGATGTAAATTGACCATTTGATAATTAGGTATTCAGATGAGAATAAAATCATATGCAGTTCTCAACATCTCAGTCATCAATGTCAGCTCTATATATCATCATCATATTAGACCACTGTGCACAGTTAACACCCGGTACGCGATCTCAACATCATGCTCGAAGGCTCCGAGCATAGTCTGCCATCCGCATGGAGTATTTCAAATATAACCAATGTGCTTATATCCCAGATTAACCTAATCAAATGCATGATAAAATATGCTCGACTGTAATCATCTCTAGATAAAGTCATATAATCATGCTGGAGGCCAAAACATGCATGTACATAAAAGAAAAAAAAGAAGAAAGAAAACCATCGCTTTTTGTTTCATTAATATTATAATATAACATATCATCAATTCGCCTCGAAAACCAATATCCCTTTTACCTTTTCATGTCACGTCAAAGATAATAATTACACTCCTAATCTAGTTCGCAACTAAACAACAAGGTCTTATTGACATGTGGAATAGGGTAAAATAGGAATAACAAATTTTATTTGTTATTATCAAAATAAGGGATTTATTTTAGGAATAATTATTCTTATATTCGGTTGTATTCTAGAATAAGAGTATAATAATTGCTTTTGATTTGATATAAACTGAAGTAAAAGATGAAAAAAAATATTTAATTTTTTATAAAATTATGATAAATATTCTTTGATTTGATAAAGTAGATTGTTAGGATATAAATATCAAGGGTAAATTTATAAGTGAGTTAGTGTGTGGTATAAGATGTAATTTTGATGAATAGTTTTTATATTCTAGAACAAGACTATTATGATATATAGATTTTATTATGGAATAATGGGTTGTATCTCAGAATAAAAAAAGTTATTCCTGACGTGAATATGAGCCAAATTTTCTCGGCCTAATTTAATCTACTTAATTGAGACTAAGAAATGAGTATAGCTAGCACCATGCCATTGCTGGACTCGAGCCAAACAATGCCTAAAATAATAACATTCACTCTATGGTAGATTCGCCTCCCTATTTGATCATTGTAGCTATAAGCCTAGAAGTATTGGAGTGAGTGGAGGTATACAGGGACCTCTTAGATTAGTCACTTTATCAACAAGGCCTGGGAAGTTATAAATGAATGAAACTGTAAGAAGAGCTATATGGTCACCCTTTATACTAGTCCTCAATTGTAGTATAGGTCTTATAGGCTATAAGTTGTGTAGATTAATAAGCCTAAAAATGGCATAATAGGCAACAACCAACAATTTATTCCTGTCGCCATGGGCCGTTGGCCGCCTTGTTCTAGTTCGCCATTTCCTGGTGCCATATCAATAGCATTGGTGGAAAGCAAATTTGCCATAGTGGCCACCGTGATATTCTTTAATGGCGAATTGTGCATTAGTTTCACATAATGAATTTTACTTGACAGCTCGTTCTCATCATAAAGGTCATTATTTGAATTTCAAATAAATTTTTTCCATACTGTTGTTATCAACTTACTTAAGAGTTGCTACTCATATTGGTTAGATCGAGAAACAAAATTATCAGTGGAGCAGTTGAATCCTTATTTTGTTTATATGTAATTTTTGGTATGTGGAAGCTAGATTAATTTACATTCTGTAGCCTGTTGATGGTTTATTCTTTAATAGAATGACGAAAGGAGCCTTGTAGATAAGATATTGTAAACTCTTTGACACACTTGAAAAATCAGAGAGTATCTTCATCTTTTGGTTCTTATCTAAAAACTAACGCATCTCAATTTATTGAAAATTTTCTTTGAATAATCTTAATCTTTGTTTTTGGCCAATCTTGGGACAAGATTAATTACCATCCAGGTTCTTCATGGCTGAATTAGTACTAACCATTTCACCTATCTGAACTTGGATATGATGGTCTTACTCTGCATCCTATTTAGTGGGGCATAAAAATCGTTACAATTTTGTTATACTTGATTGTAGCTGTCCACTACTTTCTTCTATCTTTTCTTTCTTTCTCTTTTTTTTTTTTTGAGCAATGAAGAGGTCCATCTCACCCATAAAAATTATTTGCTCTGACAGTCATGAGTTCCTGTTCCATGGATTGATGAGAAAGGACTTGGAAAATTGAATAGCCTGATGATGATTTGGTGGATCAGTATGGAAAGTGTGTGTGCGTTTCAGGGAAAAAGGGGGTAGGGGTTAAAGTGTGTGGGAAGGAAGAGTTAGCACACATAGTTTAGGGTTTGGTGTAAACCTTTTGCTACTGGCCAATCTAAGTTGCTTTTATTGCTATCTTCAGGTTTGGGAGAAGGTAATAAAAGTTTTCAGATTTGGTAAATGGCTAGTTAAAAGTCTATTTTTTTTTTTTTTTTAAATCTGTATGTGAATAGGAAACTTTTGACTTAGCAATTACTGAATAGCTGCTTTTGTTCTTTCACCATTCGTTCTTCAATGGCATTAACATGCTTCTTCATGTTAAAGTATATTGGATAGACTTACATTTTTTACATCATAATTTTCTATCAGAGTTGAATTTTCTTATTCTATTTTCTTGACATCTACAGGCAGTTGGAGCACATTGTTCTTGTGCATTATAGAGATGTCAATGAGGTGATTTTTTGATCCCTTTTGTACTCTCAGAAAATTGATAAAGTTTTCGACTATTCATACATTTCCTTTTATTACTGTATGGGATCATTAAAGAAACCGATGAGGCGATGATATCAAACAGCAACAAAATTCACTTCGCAATTTCAGATGTTTCTATGTCCATGTATCTTCCAAGGACTTCAACCTTGGGCTGCCGTTCCTACCTTGGGATACTAAGATGGATTACTTTTGTCTCTTTTTTAGTAATGACTTTTTTTTTCAGTCATTTGTAAACTCCTTGTATATTTCCCTGAGATGCATAAAATGCATCTTAATAGTTTCTTGGTATTTGAAAGAACTTCAATTGTTTAAGTCTAGAATTTCCAGTAGGATGCTAAGAGATCACGCTGAAGTTTAAAACTAAAAGCGATGACCTAACATAATGTAGAACTAAATGCATTTGACTTGACCATTTCCTTAATGAGTCTGTTTCTGGACAAAAAAGTTGATCCACTAGTTGTGCTAGATCAGGGATATTGGAAGAGCACAAGGTCTGGTGTGATCCATATTTTTTTATTACTGGATGTTTATCCAAGCTGCACCAACCTAACCAACTTCTACCCCATATAGAGGTGATTTGAATACCATTAAGTTGAATATTTGGATGCAATCAAAATGCACAATAGTAAATGTCGATTTTTACCAACATTTTTTATGCTTTTGTTTGTGGGTGGCTAAAGAATAGTTTGACCCATTTAGGAGATGATAATTTTGAAGCTTATGCAAAATATTGTTGGTTTTAGGCAGGTACAACTGGTCTGCTCAATCTAAGATAATTTAAACTGCTGCAGAAAGTTTCTTCTCTTTTATTTTTTCCTTCTATTATGAGGTGATGGTAAGCCTCATCCCTTGTATCTAAGAGGTTATGGGTTCAAGTCCTAGAGGCAAACATCTTCAGAAATGAAGATTGCATAAATCCTCCTTACCTGGCCCAGCATATTGGGGAACCTTGTGCACTGGGAGGCCCTTTTATGGGTTAAGTGCTGATTTGTTTTCTTGTGTGTACTTTGTGAAATGACCCCGACTCTGGTTGTTTCACCTTGTTGGCATACTTTTAAAGTGCACACATGAGTATTGACTATGTTTTAGGGTATATTTTGCTACCTGTAGTTAGGCTTCACTTGCACCTGTTAGGAAGTCCCAGTAAATAGTGTGCTGTGCAATCCAGGTGACAAAGTGCTCAATTGAGTAGTTGTTCTACAGACTGGCCTGCAAAATGATTACAGCAAGTGCTTTGGTAATGTTGATGTTTTAGTAGCATTATTTAGTTCATTTTACTTTCAAGTTACTGGTTAAACAGTGGATTTGACTTTGCGGCTTGCAACCAAAACAGCTAAGACGACAGCTGTTACATTAAGCAATGCAATTTCCTGGAGAATTTTATGTAATCCAGAGACATTAATGTATATTTTTGATGTGGCTAACACTGTGATTTGGGGGTGGAGTGTGTGTTGGTAGTGCAGGTTGACAGATTATCATATCTTCTGTTTGATAAGTTGTTAATTAACTGTTTTCCTACAGGGAGGTAGACCAACCTTTTCCCAGATATCTAGTACTGGCCCAATCAGAGTGAGTCATTCTGAAGGAACTCAAGCATCTACATCTTCTCAATTCAACCCTCCTACCTTTTCATCTCAAACATCTAATGTATCAAGCCGTAGTGCTGCTGACTTGAGTGGACAAGCTCCATCTTCTGATTTTGACGATGCAGATTCTGGCGAGGAATTTGGTAGGGTTTCACTTTCTGATTCTATGTCATATTCAGGATTCCAGTTTTCTTCTTTTCCTGGAAAAACTATGACAAGGGAAAGTGTTGCAGGGTGTAACAAGTCCATACTACATCTGTATCAGAGAGATATTCCTGATGCTGCGGTCTCGAGTAGATTGTTTGATCCTTTGTTCTCTAATCAGATCCCTTTGCAAAGCCTTCTATTTAGTGCGGAGCAACAAAAAGACAATGGAGCCTCACAAGGTAATGCTATAATGGTAGTACCTATGATGATTTTTCTAGCATCAACTATAGTTTCAAACATTATTGCTGCATTGCCTTCACAGATGAAAGGAAAATGGATAGAAACGGCAACAATAACAATTACACCAAAGCCTTAATCCCAACTATTTGATATTGGCTATATGGATTGTTTCTCTCCATTCATCTCTATTTAGTGCATCTGATCAAGCACTATCATATCCTTTCTTATGGATTCCTCCAATGTTCCTATTCAAACCATCTTAATATATTCTCACATAATTTGTCTTCTAAAATTCGCACTTCTAACTTCTTTTGTAATAATGCTACTCCTTGTTCTATCTTTTCTAGTAAGTGCACATCCATCTTAACATCCTTACCTAGATGACATTGGATTAAAGAATAAAATGGACATGCATGCTACTAAGAAAATTCCAATGATTCAGTAATTTGTTTGGCAATATGTTCCATTAACATTATTTTGTCCTATATCCTAAGAGGTATTTTCTTTGCAGGTTCAGTCAGTGGACCATCTACAGATTGTCATCCAGTCGCATCCAAATTTCCGAACTTGTTAAGCATGAGTAAGAAGGAATTTGACACAAACGTGCAGGATATTTCATTTGAACACCCAAGATTTTATAATGACATTTCTAGAAGTGTGAAGGATGACCATGCTGTTATACTTCTGTTGCAGGTAGAGAAGATAATGTTCTGCCTAATGTCCATTCGCAGATCTTTATTGATGTCAAGAGAGGAAATCAGGTATATTTTGGTTTTTTTCCTTGTATGTATACCTTTCAAGAGTTGGCATTTGCATGTATATCCCTTAAAACATTTGGTTTTTGCATAAATAACCTTAAAACCTTTATTTTTTTTGCATGGATATCCCCCAAAAGAAAGTAAACATTAAGATTTCATCAAATTAACGGTAAAAAGACAAACACTCTTAAGCCAGAAATGGTCTTGTTGTACACGCATCAAACCAGAGACCAAAGCAGGCGTCGATGTAATAGAAAGTATCATGGTACCTTTTCTTTCTTGGACTTGAAAAGAGCCTTAAAGCCAAACCAGTGCAGGGTCCAACCATGGCATGTTGGTTGACTTTTTGTGAAACCCATTTGATTCTCGGCCAACAATCAAACCTTTGCTTATTAATGCTCCTTTCACTTTTGGAAGAAGGCCCTAAAAGAAATATTCTAATTTTTTATACTAGAAGAAGAGAACTAATGCCAATATAAGCTATTCTAATGTTTAATTGAATACTAGTATAAAGAGTAATAATTATATTTAATGTGACATAAAGCTGACATTAAAGTAATATAAAATATTAAAATTATAATGGGAATTGGTGATGTTTAATACCGAATGACCAAACTATCCTTGATTGGATTTAAAGTAGTACTAATTTTTAAATTTATCTGTAATTGTCATATTTATTATTAAAAGTGCAAACTATATTCTCTATATACCCACATTACATGGTTAGAAAGAGAAAATCTTTCTCACATTTCCCAACATCCTGTAATTACCAACAAAAGAAATTAAAAAAAGAATTCTTTGCACCAACGCATTAATAAAACGCTAAGTTCTCCCAAGTAAAATAAGTATTGATTTTTAATTGATGATGCCAAAGTGGTATATTTTAGCGTACCATTCCATTTATTTAAATTTGTGAAATAAGACCATATGAGAAGATGTAGAATTAACCCGCAGTGTGGGGATATATATCTGTGTGCTAGATTATAATGTGCACCGTGTGGTTACTTCTCCGTATTGCTATAAGAAGTTTGCATCTTCTCACATGGCCTTATTTTACAAATTTAACGTAACATGTCTTATGCTGTTGGGAGATTGTGACCGCAAATCTACTTCTGGAACAAAACAATCTTAGTGGAGAAAGCAAAAAGCGGGAGGGTTGAGCTCCTGTGCTTCTGTTGTTGCAAGTCATTTGTTGATTGGAAGGATGACCTTTGTTACCTCTTCTTGCTTGCTCAGAGAAGTGGGAGAGATGTGTTCTTGCAACGAGACTGTGTATGAAGACTCAATTCTTTATGAAGGAGAGGGGTGCTGAGGAGGAAGGATCTTAGTGATGGTCTTGTTGAAGGAGTGATGTCATGTACACTCATGGCAATTAAGTATCGTATCGTATCGTATTCTCAAGGGGCAAAGTAGCAATTTTGTGTTATTATTAAATTGATTTAATTAAAATGTATGGAATAAAAGGAGAGAGAAATAATAATCAGTATACCAGAATAAGCCTAAGTAGTTGTTTAGTTGCTCTATTAGAATAAGAAATTTTATTTTAGAAGAAACCAATTTTTATTCCACAAGTGAATAGAGGCTAAATCATTTGAGAATTAGTAGATGACTTCCAAACAGAACATCTCCTAACATTTCATTCCCATCCCACCACTGAGAGCAGCCGTCAGCATGCATATAAAGGAGCAACCAACGACCTTCAATTATAAGCCCTTGACCACTTTATAAAGGAAGGGGGCTGTTCACCTTTGCTTTTGAATCTTAACTAAAATGAAAAAAAAATTGTTAACATATATTCTTTTCAGTTAAGGGCATCTATGTCTTTTCATCTGCAAGATTAATAAGCTTTGAACTTATAGGTATCAAACAGTAACATCAAGAGTATCCATGCAAAATTATGGGTTTGAAGGGATACATGCAAGTCTGAAACTTAGAAGAGTACACACAAATGAGAAATTTTGGAAGGGTATACAAGCAAAAAACCTTATATTTATTTTTAATATGGTTTTATCTGAATTATATTATTTTAGAAACATAGACCTTCCTCATGCTAATTGGATCTGTTCTCTTGCACAATGAGTTAACAGACCATAGTATACTTCTACAAGAGATTGATATATACATATGGGTTGATGAGTGATTTTAGATAGATGTCTCATGCATAAGCAGTATCCAGAAAAACAATTTAACTGGGCGCACAACCGTATAGTGTCAGCGACTCAGTTCTATGGATTCTTTTCTCCTACATCTCTATTTTGTGCAATGCTTTGTTCCGTAAAATTTTAGCTGTCTACAACTATACTGCCATGCCGTCATGAATCATTGCATATTGAGTGATTTGGCCTTTTGATGCTTTATGAATTTTCTTGTAGATTTTTATTAGATACTGGAACTTTTTCAGCTCATTGCTTTGATTTTGAGATTATCTTTTCTATTATTTGAGATTCTCTTTCATGGGATGTAATGGTCAAGAGGAGATAGTAACACGAGAATTTTTTGGTACATAAACTTAAGGTTGACTTACTGATGATTTATTATATTATGCATTACTTCTCATACTGTGCCACATTATTTTTATATATTGCTGATGTAATCAGTCCCTGTAAATATAGTTGGATTTTGGTCCTATTTTCTCTATCAATATAGAAATGTGGATTCCTTGTGTTAGCTTGTAAGAGTATTAGATATGCGTGCTATGTAAGAGTGAACACATGTACATACAATATTATCTATACCCGTAATTTCAAGACATAAGTGCATTCCTAAATCATAGCCCTAATAAGTTTCTTTTGAATCGAGTTACAATGGCATTCTCAAGAGATGATTTTCTCTAGTGGTAGGAAATGCCAGTTAACATGAATTGAGACTTCACCCACTCATTATCCATCAAATTTAGATCTTGTATCAGCAATACTGGTGATGGACAGTATGCGAATGATGTCTTCTTTTGGGCTGCATGGGCATGCTAAGCTATATTTTGTTCCTCAACCTAGTTTTCTTTACTAAGCTAGACTTACCTCAAAAGAGTCAATTACCCCTTATCCTACATGACCTTACCTGCAAACTGGCACCAACACTGGCGGTGCTCCTCTCTCTGTTAATCACATGACAAATTGAGATCATAATTTCCTGGAAAATCTTTTACAGGGAGGAATTTTTGACATACAGTATTTTTTATTTAAATCTTTGCAAATTGAATTGCCTAGTCTTATATCCTCTCAATGCCAATCGGATATTGGAGCTTATTTCTGAAAATGTTTTTATATGCTGATGGCATTTGTTTTACTGTTTTGTTGCTTTGCAAAGGCAGTTCCTGTGCATGCATATATGGCTCATTGAAGGTCTATGTACGCTGCCATCTTAATTGTTGGCTTTGAAAATGTAGCATATATTGTGCAGGTGAAACAGGAGAATGTTGAAAGTGTAAATCGTCTAAAAGACAAGCACTTGATTAGTGAGACTACTTTTATTTATCCAGAGACGAAAGAGCAGCTTTCTCATACTGCACTGCATTTTAGAAGTGATCGTGGCATTGCTGATAAGGACCACCCTCTTGAATATGAAGAAGTTTCCTATGCTTTCAAAAATAAGCTAGAAACTAATTCGCTTGACAATGAGCATGAAAACTTGAAAAGGTTAGATAGCTTTGGAAGATGGATGAGTAAAGAGATTGGTAAGGACTGTGATGATTCATTGATGGCGTCAGATTCTGGCGATTACTGGAATGCACTTGATACCCAGGGTGATGACAAGGAGGTTACTAGCCTATCTCGTCATATGCAATTGGATATTGTGGCATTGGGGCCTTCGCTTTCCCAAGAACAACTATTTAGTATCCTTGACTTCTCACCTGATTGGGCTTATTCCAGCATTGGAACAAAGGTACTCTTTTTGTGCTTTATTTTCTTTTTCTTATTATTCTGATTTAGCCCCCTTTGTCAGGAACTAATGTGAACGACTATTTTTTTCCAGGTTCTCATCTCAGGAAGCTTTCTGGGTAGTGTTGACCCCAGAAGCATCAAGTGGTCTTGTATGTTTGGTGAACATGAGGTTTGTGCTGAATTTGTGACAACAAGTGTCCTACGATGTCAAGCCCCTGTACACGCTCCTGGCCGGGTTCCATTCTATGTAACATGCAGTAATAGGTTAGCTTGTAGCGAGATCCGAGAATTTGAATATCGTGAAACTTCATTCTCCTCTTTAGTAACAAGAAATGAACCAGAGGACGAGTTCCTTCTTCAAGTACGTTTGGCAAGGTTGTTATCAGTGGGACTTGACAGGAAGAGTTTAGTTTGCTCTCTTGAAAACTGTCATAAATGCAACGTTGAGAAAAAGTTAGTCTCAATGTTGAAAGGCAATGAAGCCGATTTTTTTAAAATTGAGAAGGATTCCAAGGCTGACAGGGTATATATTAGAAATGCGAGAGATAAATTAATTCAAAATTTATTCAAGGATAAACTATATGTGTGGTTGGTCTGCAAAGCTCATGAAGAAGGTCGAGGAACCAATGGCTTGGATGAAGACGGACAAGGAGCTATCCACCTGGCAGCTGCTCTTGGGTATGAATGGGCAGTGGCTCCCATAGTTGTTTCTGGTGTCAATCCAAGTTTTAGAGATGCACGTGGTCGGACGGGGCTTCACTGGGCAGCATATTATGGCAGGTTTGTTAAGTTTTTTTTTTGTTGTCTTTGTTAGGCTATTTGATTTTGTGCAGTTTGCTGTAGTGATTTGATAGGTTCTGGATCTTATTCTGTCCCTTGAAGCTAGAGAGAAGGAGATGGCAGGTAGAGTAGACTCAGCAGAGGAAGAATAATTTTTATTATTTCCTCAACCAAAGCCTAGCTTTTATATCCTTACAATCCTAAACAGAATAAAAGTCGGACAACTAATTAAGATAAACTATTCAGATCTAAGCAATCCTAAACAAGTAAAAGTCGAACAACTAATTAAGAGATTAACTAATCTAAACAAGATAAAATCCTCAAGTTATTCCATCTCTAGCTTGCCACGACCTTATCAGATCTGCGTTGGACTGTCACTCAACGTGGAGCCATCATAATCCACCTTGGAGGTGATTGTAGCCTACCATGTTTTCATGTATATTTGGAAAACGATATTTGCTTTGCTTCTTTAGGAAGCAATAGCAAATCCTTCTAATTGGACAAGATGAACATGTTCTTTGAAAGCCATCTATAGGGTTCGTTTCATCTTTTGTATGCTAGATTTTAATGTTTGTGCCTAAAAATTTCTGGCGAGATGGAGAAATCTTAAAGACCAACTAGATAAAGATAGATATGGAAAGTAAATGTTAGAGTCCAAGTCAAAGTTAAAAGTTCAAATCTGACTAAAAGTAGGAAAGTCGAACCATACTAGGCAAGGTTTTGAAACTCAGTATTGGGATTGGAATTGACTGTCCAAAAAAATGATATGTATAGGCTGTATAGGTCGCTTGTATTAGATTGGGCTATTTTTTAATTACATAAAATTCCAAATATTATTTAAAAATATAGAATATTTTTAAAAAAAATTTAGAAAAATGACAAGAAAATAAAAAATAATAATTACTCCCATATGAAGCCTAAAAATTTAAGAAATATATAACTTAAAATTTTGATGAATACTAACTTGGCTCGTGAATTTTATAGTCTTGATCATCATAATTATCATAAGTTTGTAAATAATAATGTCTAGGGTCTGGTGCTTCAAAAAGTGATTGCTAGCCATATCATATGGATCTTATTGTGTTTGAGGAAGATAATAATCATTGTCGATTTTGTGTCTGTGACTATTGAGGATATTAACCACAATACGTATTCAGTGGCGGTTCAAAATATTAATACTTGATATACCGTAATCATGGAGAGCAACATCCTTATAACGACATCATTGATATATATGTACATACTACATCTTTAGTTTTTCTTTATTCAATCCCTATACTACTTTGACTTTCCTTAGCAAATATGGAAGAGATGATCTCGTCACCAAGTGTACTATTAGGATCATTAAGATTATCATTGGTACTAATAGGTATACTATCTCTCGTTGCTGAATGACTCATGTCAATTGGTTTTATGTTTTGCTATGGATCAAGGAGAAAGTAGTCTACTTTTTTTCATTATGTAACGAAGACATAATTTGACTTAACGTCTTGCTATTTATGTCAAATTTGCTTCCTCTTCTCATTCATAAATAGACTATCATTCAGTTGGACTGTTATGAAATATAGTTGCAGCAATTTTAACAGGACTAAATTGTTTAGCCCTTAGTCTAGATCTCCTCATGTAAAATTTGAATCATAACTCACTTCTTTATTGCAAATGATTTGTTTATGAATGTCGGGCTCATGTCTACTGATTATCTTCCTAACTTTTAGCAAGACTTTAGTATCATTATTGATATTTATAGAGAATTGAAATATTTGATTAAAAAAATATCCTGTAGAAATTTGTTAGTACTCAAATTTCAAAATATTTATAAGTAAAAGTAAATTAACAACATGCTACTAGTAGCGTGTATTTCTCTATGTAGTTCTATGTTTTATTTGGAATCAATTAATCATCTACCACTTCCTATGACTTGTCCACATTTTTTTGTTGATTCTTTTGCTCTGCCCATAGTCTTATATAAGAATTCCATTTCAGACTTGTCGTTACTATCTACAAGTTTTAATATTTTGATAAGAGACTTGAATACTACGGTTGTAATTTTAATACTATCCCAAAATGCATTTCTAAAAGTTGTGTTGTTCAAAATTTCATCTAAATTTTGATTTGTAGGTTTCATATTCTTAATTTTTTTATAGACTATTCCTGTGATGTAAACATTTGTATAATATTATTCTTGTAGCGTTTGGTGTTCTCCAATGCTAAAAATTAGTGACAAATCTAGTAAAGTTGGGTTTGATGGTATCTTTAATACCAGTTATTTACCTAAGAAAATTAAGAGCCCAACTATGGTTGTTTATAAAGTTTCTCTACCTCTAACCTTCATGTATGACTATGCCAATTTTAGGATCTTTAGCAATATCCTCAAACATGAGATTAATACAATGAGCAGCACATGACGTCTAATATAAATAATGTCTTTTAATTATAAGTAATTTTCCAACAACCTTACAATTGGCCCAATTATTTGTAATCACATGGAATATTATTTTGTACCTATTTCTTCTACTATCTTATCCATCAATTGACAAATATAATTTGCACTTTTGAAATGAGCGGTAGCATTTATAGACTTAAAAAATATTATTTTCATGCTCAAGTACACCAAGAAATTAATTATATATTTTTTTATTTTGTGTAATCCACTTATCACATATCAATGTACAACTAAATTTCTCTCAATACTTTATTTGACTTAAAATATTTAGTAGTAATATCATTTAAACTAGGAGACGAAACACTAGAAATCCAATTGATTGTATAGCATCCGCTATAGTGTGATAATAAAGACTATTAGTTACATTGAATGGATTATGGTTGTATAAGAAAAATTTGGAGATAATTCTACCAATGTAATTCTTTTAATTTTTAATTTTTTTGAGAGTTGTCCTAATAGTGGTCTGTGTATGATCATTTTTTTTCTAAAAATATGTATTTCTTACGAGTAGATTTGCTATTTCATATTCTTTTTCTCTATGTATATGAACTGATTTAGATCTCTAAAAACTATTATTACTGCTTCTTCTCACCTCTTTCTCCTTTCTATACATGTCTCTACTATTTTTCAT
The DNA here is from genome assembly GCF_019914945.1 of Typha latifolia. Lineage (NCBI taxonomy): Eukaryota > Viridiplantae > Streptophyta > Magnoliopsida > Poales > Typhaceae > Typha > Typha latifolia. Next base: position 5,036,896 of record NC_133091.1, read on the forward strand.
TGCCTTCTTCATCAGTTTCTTTTCATCATCTTCTTCACTCTGCTCACTGCTATCATTATTAATATTTACAGGGTTATGCATTAATTCTTGACGAATCAATGACTTGTGTAGATTATTTATTCTTTTTTTGGCTTATTATATGAGTTGACATCTGTGTTTTAACTTTCACAGTCACATGAGCGTAAGCCCTTACTATTTTTGTCTTCTAGCCAAATATTTTTTCAAATAGCTGACACCACCACTCATTTCTTTTCCATATCTGTTGTATTTGACATATTTTTTATCTTGCCCAATAGCACTGTAATGTTGCCGCTCGATGTCGGTGTTGTGTGACTTTATTTTTAGTCATTTTAATTTTCAACAGAAATAATTTTAAATAAAGATCAAAATGAAAGATAAATTAATTTAAAATTTTAAAATTGAAACCCTCTCTTTCTTCCTCTCTCTCTCTCATTATAACTGGCTTACTGCCCTAAGCATTTTTTTTCTTTTTTCTCTCTTTTCCTCCTCTTCTCTCTCTTATTGCCGCAAGGCAAATGCTTTTTCTTCTCTCCTCTCTTACTGCCAAAAATAAGTTTTTTTCCTGAATTTCTAATTTTTTTTTTCTCTCCCTTCTCTCTCTCTTTCTTTATCTCTGTCTTCCTCCTTATTGCAGCAAACATAGATTGTTTTTTAAATTTTATCCATTTTTTTTCTCTCTCTCCGTTCTCTTTCCTTCCTCTCTCTCTCTCTCCGTTCTCTGTCCTTCCTCTCTCTCTCTCTCTCCATTCTCTTTCCTTCCTCTCTCCCTCCCTCTCCCTCCCTCTCCACTCTCATCTTTCAATCTCACTCTGTTACTGTAGCAAATTTTCAGCTGCAGTAAGAGAGAGAGAGAGTAAGAGAGAGAGAGAGAGAGAGAGAGAGAGAGAGAGTATGGAGGGGGCTTGTCGGAGGTCGCTAGAAGAAAGAGAGAAAGAAAGAGAGAAAGAAAGAGAGAGAAGAAAGAATAAAATAAAAAAAAAATGTACTCATCTGAGGACACCGGAGGTTTAGGTTGCTAAATCTTGGTCGGAGGATGTCCCCAGACGTTGAGGTTGTTGGGGAGCTGCCAACGGGTTGGGTGGGAGAGTAGAGAATGAGAAAGAGAGAGGAGAGAAAAGAGAGAAAAGAGAGAAGAGAGAAAAAGTGTAATTGATGTTCAATCTGTATTTGACTAATCCAACCCGTATCAGGCAAGATCAGCTGATCCTGACTCGATACGGATCAGGTATTGATCGATATCAGGCCGAAACCAATAATTGAATTAGTTTCAGCCTTGGATCAGGATCGGTTATGGTCGATCCTGATTTGCAATTTAGAATATTGATTACAAATCCAACTTAGAAAATCAAAATCAAGTAGGAAAAAGAAACTTGAATCCTAGTCAGATTAAGTAATCTGAATCCTTTTAGGACTAGGAAAATTGAATACTATTCAAACTATGAAAATATATCTAATTCAAATCCAAAAGTGAAAACCAAGAGTAGAAAACATAAAGCTGATAATGAATAAGGAAAGTAAAAGCACAAGTAACATAATCACACGATTTATTTTTAACGTGGAGCTCTCACCAAAGGATAAAATCAGGGATCCAATCAATCTCTCGGATTATTCTATTTCATTATCAAACGAAGATACAAGATTCTCAACAATTACTTCTACCCTACTCCGGACAACCTCTAATTGAAGCACTCTTGATCAAACTCCCGTTTCAATGATCTATATAGTGAAGTAGATTGAATTTTCATTTGATTGTTTTTAACTCGATGTGGATTAAATTTTTGAACTCCTCGTGTTGGTATAGATGTCGATATAGACAACTCAGTTCAACTACTCCGAAGTGTTGCAAAATGTATTCGGTATTTGACTAGCATTTAGACTGTTCCATTACAGAAATCATGTCACGGTTCGAACCTGCAAGGATCGGTTCGAACCGGTTATACATAATCGCTGAAATTGGCTTGATTTTGAATCCATTCTGCAATTTCTTTGCATGTATAAAACTTTCATAAGTAGTGTGACTTGATTATACACAAAACCAATATTGTATATCATATTTATGAGTGCTTTGTGTCCATGAATTTGTCATGATAAAATATTGCACATACAATGCCAAGGTTATGAATGCTAGTTATTTGTCTTGTTCAAGGTTATAGCCGATGAGCCACATTACAGTAGTTAGTCTCCCTTGACTACCAGTTAGCTCCTCATGGCTAATTAATGATGATTTCTTCATATGTGCTTTCAATGCTACTGAATATCACCATCTTGATGTGTTATTCGGCTATCTTTTTTTTTTCTCTCCTCGACATAGTTAAAATTTTGGGCAAGACAAGGAAAAGAATGAAAAGTATAAATCAAAGTCGAAGATGAAAGCCAACAACCAAAATCGATTCGGTTTAGAAAACAAAATTCTACTAGTTTAGAAAAGTGATTTAAAATCGAACTTTGAAAATCGAAGTTAAGTACGAGATAGAAATCTGAGTACTACTCAAACTACAAAAATTGAACTCAACTCGATGAATGAAAAATCACGTAAGAGTAGGAAAATGAAAAGCCATGACAGAATATGAAAAATGAAGCATGACAAATACACCACGACATGTTTTTTTCTTAACATGAAAAATCACTCACGCATAGAGAAAAAAAATCATCGATCCGCCCAAAACCGATTAATCTATTTAATTAAGAAATAGAAATAAGACTGACTTACAACCATTCTTAACAGTCCAATACCGTAGTGTTTAAGTAATCTTTTGAATAAGAACTGCCTAACTAACTATTCTTTCTCTTTGGTACACACTAGAGCTACATATTAACCTCAAATGCAATGTGTTGATAGTGGTGGTAGGCAAATGATTAGTTCCTCTGATGCTTTAGAATCATCCTCTGTTGAGGCTCACAAAAATATATATGGTGATGCTCCTCACAATTGATGAGAATAGAATTGAAATGGGTTCTCTTTCTATTTTCTATCTTCCTCTAATCCCCTAGATCGTTTTTATAGATGTGAGGAAGTATTTTACTTCATACTAGGAGAATCCACCAAAGAAAACTCCAAGAATTGGTTAAAGAAATCCTTATTTTCTGTCCATGTCAGCCATCCGGATGTCCCTTACCAGTGAAGCATAGACACGGGCACGGGACACGGACACGACACGATACGGACACGGCAACACAACAATTTTTGAAAATATAGGACACGGACACGACGAAATAAAAAAATAAAAAAATATATTATTGATACATCTAAAGTAAAAGTTTGCAATCTAATAGTGTTAAATACATATATCAAGCTATAAGAACTAAGAAGTATCATTCAAAGAACTAAGAAGTACACATCAAGCTATAAGAACTAATTTAAAAATAATAACAAAATTGAAAGACAATCAAAAGCGTAAAAAATTCTAAAAAGATATCAGATTATTATTACAAGCTCCAAAAGTGCAAAACATGTCCAACTGTCCAAGTAACTGAGTTCTACAGAAGTTTAAAAACTCACAATCATTACAAAATAGCAACATAAGGTAGATCATTCATCTTCAATTGCCTCATTGCCTTCATCAACAAACATTATAGTCTCCAAATCCGGTTCATAAATTGAGAGATCAGCAAACTCCAACATTCCTGCACCATTAAAGGAATCATAAGAATCTCCTCCAACATCCCACATCTTGGTCTCCTTTCTCAAATAATCTGGAGACCTCCTTAATAGAAGGTGAAGATTAGTATGCACATATACTAAATCTTCAGCTCTTTGTGGAGTTATCTTGTTCCTTTTCAATTAATGGATGAAAGAATAGGTGCTCCAGTTCCTCTCACAACTTGAAGAAGAGCAAGGTTGCCCAAGTAACCTAAGTGCTAAATTATGAAGAATAGGAGCAGAAGCACCATGAGCAACCCACCACATGTTTGGATCAAACTCATTTCTATCTACTATTGAATCATACTCAGCAAAACTTTTGGTTGATGTGGAGAAACTAGTATACTCTTGGTATGCCATTTTTCATTCTTCTGCATTTGGAAATAACCTTTTTAAGCATTTATTCCTCATATTAGAAATTTCCAAATCCTTATGCGGTGGTACACGATTTGGATCCTCTTGAATTCATGATGAGCTATAATACCTATTAACATAATCATATAATTAGTAAACAATAGCAATGAAATAACAATAAAATTTTTAATCATAAGAAAGATGACTATAGAAATTAAATTAACCTTGGATTCAAAGAATGTGCTAAGCAATGTAATGGCGTATTGCTTTTATCCCATCTATCCACTAGGATCTTGTGCACCACTGAATAAAAAATAGATTCTTCGCCTTCTTTCTTGTTTTCATGCATAAATATGACTGTCTTCACCTTTTCAATCATTGTATTCCACATTTCATATATCAAATGTAAGCATGGTTTATCTGTGTCTGCAACCCGTAGCATACTGTATATAAGCTCTGTGAAGGCAAGTATATATTCAATTTTATCCCACCAAATATCATCAAGAACTTTATCTTTGACAAACTGTGCTTTGCCAATATCATCTTCCCTATAAGAATTCCATTTATCACTGATTACCATTGATTGAAGACCCTTCTTGATCATTCTAAATCTTTTCAACATTATAATCACCGAAGCAAAGTGAGTCTCCGCAATAGCAAGCAATTTTAAGTTGACAAATTCATTAAAAATAGCCAACCTCATTGAATGCTGCATGATGACATTTTTTATGCACATTACATCCCCTGCAATTACTGAAATTTAGCTACACTCATCAAACACAATCTCATTTGCCTCGGTGTTTTTTGCTGCACATATGTTCTTCAAAGCTAGGTTAAGAGTGTGAATTACACATGGAGTCCAAAAAATGTGAGAAAACCTTGCTTCAAAAAGCATCCCTGTTGTCTTATAAACAGGTGCATTAGCTGTAACCACTTGGACTATATTATGAGGTCTAACCTCTTCAATGATTTTAATGATCAAATTAGAGATAAAAAAATTTGTCTTTATATTCTCCTTCACAATTCACAACTCTCAAGAACATAGGCTGAAACACCCACACCTCCAAATACACGTGTAAATCGCGTGGATAAATCCCCCCACGCGGTGCATCACATGACCTGTCAGTATAAGGATTTCACAAGGCACACAACATCACAAATTCACCATAATTAAACTCAACCATAAGAGTCCGGATACAAATTCCACAAGCCACAACAAGTCTTCCAAATATACATCCAAAATACAATGCTAAAGTCGAAAATACATCATCAATCATAACGCCCTCGTAGGGGCTTAATACAGTTAATAGACATACTGAAAAAGAAAGGCAACTACTCCTCGCTACCCGCACCTGCGTCCTCTAGCTCTGAAATAATGCCACCAAGAGGTGGTGAGCTTACAGCCCAGCGAGTAAGATCCATACCATCTAAAATAATGAAATCGCATATGTATATACATTGTATGCCTATATTTGCTAGCAATAACAATATGCTTGTTGAGATGGCTTAGCATGAGTTACTAAGTCAATGTAATCGATAAAGATTATTAGTCACTATCCTGGAACATACTAGTTCCTAACGTATCAAGATAAGTCCACATAGATATAAAGCTTGATACAATTTCTTATTCGTACACATCTTAATCATAATGTTTACATGTTATGTATAGCAATAAAAGAGCAGTTTAGTCATCTCATGCCTACCAAAGCATTAATCATACTTATCATCACTCACCGAGCTATTCACCACACAGGGTAAATACTCTCAAGAAACAATCATTCATCACATAAGCATCCATCATCTCATACATCGAGGGGGAATATATACACATATAGCGGTAATGCCACCTACACGTGTATGGCGACACTATAAGTGACCGGTTGTGTGGCCATCAGACTAAGGACCCCGGTCGTAAGCCCATATCTCACCCTCTCTAAATCATCACCGCCCTCAGCGGGAGAATTGGGAGCCCTCAGCTCATCAACAGACGCCCTAACCCTGCGTCGTCGGGTACCGCTAGAGTTATATCCCCACCTCACAATCATGTTCTTCTATCATCATAATCTAGTCTTGACTATGCAGTATAACTACATGAATGCCACACAGGCTCCTAACCTCAAGTGTAGGCCGCTAATAGTATAGTCATATAAAATACACTCTACCCTTAACCTTGGGCTGAGTGAGTAAGTATTGTATAGTCAGAATCCGACTACTAATGATAGGTGGAAGTGGTGCAGTGTCTATGAGTGTATAAAGTATGTCATAGTCATCATGATCGTTACATTCTATATTCACAACAGATATACATATATGCATGCGTATGTCATACAAGATACATGTAGAGCATCATCACACTAATGTTTATGCTACATTAACATTCTCATAATATCATGATGAGTAAATTATCAATAACTGCATATGGAAAAACATAACATAGTATACTAAATGCATGTATTAATACCGACACTTCCTACAGTGTCATGACAGGTATAATGACTTTAACTACATTATTCTAGATTTATATAACTCTACTCGCCTGGGGGGTCTCCACAGTATGTTAAATCTCGTCAGCTAGCCAGCTCTTCCGAAATCCCAAAATCTCCCTCACGCGGTGTCAATCCTATTAATTCACGCAAGTAAGACATACGTAAGATTAGCGAACTAATAGAATTAATTATCTTATTAGAGCATTTATGTTTGGCAAATACATGAGTCAAGGGTCTCCTAGGGCGAGTCTTATGTTATCCTAAAATTCACATGATACTAAATTGTCATTACGGGGGGTCAAGCTAATTAAATCAGGTGGAAATAGATAAACGGGGTTAGGGTCCAAAGGGTCCCAAATGGGCTAGGCTAGAGGTAATGGGTTAGGCTCAAACCCAACCCAAAGGCAAGAGGGCCTTGGTGGGCTGGGAGCCCAACCACAGCCCACTAAGGTTGGATTAGTGGGCTGCAGGCTGCAGCCCAATTGGGTTAGTGGGCTGCAGCCTGCAGCCCACTCGAGGCGGCGAGGTGAGCTCCATGGCCAGCGGCCATGGAGGTCCTTCCTCCCAAACCCAAAGGCTCGAAGCCCGTCCAGGAAGCCCCTTCCCCGGAGCTCTTAGACCGACGGCCGGACGCGGGGGTGTCGGCCGCCGAGGATGATGGCGAGATGGGGGGAAATTAACTATTGAATTTTAACGAGGTTGAGGCTTACCGCGATCCGTGCGCTCGACTTCGTCGGCAACCCACGAGAGAGGGAGAGCGGTAGTGAGGTGGAGAAGAATGGGGGGGGGGGGGGGGTTCGGGATGGCTGCGGTGAAGGGAATGAGATAAGGGAGATGGGGAAGGTGGCGTGCACAGTAAGGGAAGGGGAAGAAGAAGGAGAAGAGAGGACGGGGAGGGTGGCAGGCTCCCGTGACGCACGCGCTCGGCGCCTGCGTCAGGGATTTTTTTTTTTTTTAAAATTGGGGTGTTACATAGGCCCACTCTTAGTCATCGCTAAAAAATTTATAAGTGGTCTCCTCTGTGCATTAGTCCAACCATCACATACAATAGGGTTTTGCAACATTTCAATATTTGCTCTCTCTTGTTAAAGTAGTGTAGTTCTCAACATATTGTAGCCCGGAGGCACAAATCTAGAAATATTATTATTTGTTGCAAATTGAAAGGCTCTAACATAATGAGGGTTTCTTGCCAAATGAAAAGGCAACCCTGCTGGATAAAACATTCTTGTAATCTCACAATATAATTGATTACGAGCACCATAATTAAATGACTTCTCAATAGGTGTCATTTATTATTGCTCTTTTTTTTTCTTGATGTCCCTCCCATATCAAAACCTACACCTCCAACTGAGCTACTAGAAGATGCCGCTTGTCCAAATTTTGCTAAAGGAATTTGTTTAGGCATCGAATTTTTAATTCTCAACTCAGCCATATCAATAACCCTTTTTATTTCCATAACATGTTCACTACTCACTTTTGGACAACCTCTAATTCCATGCCTACTAATTTTCAGCAAATGAGTTTTTACTCTATAATATAATCCCTTGTAGACTTGTTGACAATAATTGCATGTAAAATTATGATTTCCTCCACCTTCTTCCAATTTCTCTATCTTAGTAACATATCTCCACAAGGGAGCATTATCATCCACAGAAGATGCAGTATTTTGACTAGAATCAGTATTATTTTCAGTATTCATTTTTCTTCAACCGCAATAAAACTACATTAGTAAAGAGATATGTATTAGCAGATTAATAATTTAACAGATAGAGATTAGAGAAGCTTTAATATAATTTAACAATTTAATAATAGAGATAGCGAGAGAGAATGAGAGAGAGAGAGACAGTGAGACAGAGAGAATGAGAGGGAGGAAGAGATAGAGACAGAGAGAGATAATGAGAGGGAGGGAGGGAGGAAGAGACAGAGAGAGAGAGACATCGTGAGAGTGAGACAGCGAGAGAGAGAGAGAATGAGAGATTGTGAGAGAGGGAGGAAGAGAGAGAGAGAGAGAGAGAGAGAGAGAGAGAGAAAGAGAGAGAGAGAGAATGAGAGAGGGAGGGAGGGAGGAAGATACAGGGAGAGAGACAGAGACAGGGAGGGAGGGAGAGACAGTGAGAGAGTGAAACACCGAGAGAGAGAGAGAGAGAGAGAGAGAGAGAGAGAGAGAGGGAGATAGGGAGATACAGGGAGGGAGGGACGGAGACAGGGAGGGCATGGAGGGAGGGAGGGAGGGAGGAAGAGACGGAGAGAGAGAGAGAGACAGGGAGAGAGAAGAACTTGCGTCATCGCCATGCTCAGCTCGCCGCACTCGCTTAGCAACCCGTCGCGCCTCGGATCGTCGCTCAGCAACTGCTCGAGGGTTTTAGGGCTTCGATCGAATCGATCAATTCCGTTGCTCAACAGTGAAGGTAAGGTTTTATTATAGGGTTTGAATCTGGGTTAATAACATTTGACCGAACCCTACCCGACCCGTTAAACAATATCTAAAATACCGCTCGTGTCCCAACAGTGTTTGATTTTTTTGGTTTTTTTTTGGGAAACTCTAGACACGTGTCCCACGTGTGTCCGTGCTTCATAGTCCCTTACCTTAGTCGGACGAGGTTTTGAAAGCTGCTTACTGAAACTGAATTTTGGTTGAAATGTTTTGATCTTCTATAAATTATGTAACTTGTCCATATACTTGAATCCAAATTGTACAACTTTAGTACATGTAAGTTTGTACATGAATTTGTTATTACACAATAGTTGCACTTACAACAGTGATAGTACTCCTATTATAGAAATTGGAATGTTTAATGAAATGCCTTCTGTATTTAAAATCTGTTTTAAATAAGACTATTCAGGATCGTCATTGTTATTCTACTTCCTTTTAATTCATATTTTGTATATAATACTTTGAATTTGTCCTATGCTTCAAGCTATTTTTAATCTCTAATTCATACTCTTAAACTTAGAACTCCATCATGAATAGTTGAATACTTAACTATTAGGCCTTATCTTCTAGTTTACATTGCCGGCCTATCATACTTAATATACTTCGTACGTGTTTTACCACTTCATCTTAGCTTTTCTTGTTAATTGCGATGCTTTATTGTATTTTCTCATTAATTCCTCTTACATTTGATTTGCTCATCCTTCCTTCTAGAAGGGGGACCTTTTACTTGGATAAGATCACTCCTTTTGGTGTCCCATGCAGTCGCCGATGTTTTAAAAAATTGTAGGCCATTGTTATGGATCGTGCGTCTGTTCTCGATCAAGCTTGGATGCAGGAAAGTAGTCCGCGCAGTCGGAGGAGAATATTATGAAAATATTCTCCCGTAGTCAAAAAATTACGAAACCAGTGGTGATCATTCCGTATCTTTCTGATCTACTTTTGCAGATTCTGATTGCACCTGGGGTGAAAATACGCAATATTGCGGTGAAGGTGGAGATGATGGGTGATGGTGATGATGGTGATAAAGGTGGTGATAATGGTGATGGATTTGGTGGAACGTGGTCGAGGGGGATTAGAGGTAACTGGTGTCAAGATAACACACGGCTAGGGCTTGAATGAGGAGAGAGAAGAGTTAGGTTAGAGGAGGAAGGGAAAAAATTTAATATTCATTCATAATAATTCATTAGGTTGCCATCCACATCTTAAAAGGCTAGCCTAACAAGCCAAATTAACAATCGGTAAACCTAAAAACATTGCATTCTCGCCGATCGCATTCAAACGCATAATTGACATTCGTAAAGGGCATTCGAACACGATCTCCCCAATTCGAACGCGACATTCAGGATTCTTTTTTTCTGAAGAAAACAACTAAAACAAAACAAGAAATATGGCCCATAGGTTGTATCCATGCACGAGATGACTTAGTATGGTCTGAATCACATCAGCCATCCCCTAAATATAAGGTTGTAAAATAACACAAAGCTACAAAACATTAAAATATCTCCAAGTATCTACAAGAAAAGCTGTTGTTCCTTAAATGGAGGCGGTTGTTGTTATTGCTGTTGCAAGAGTAGTCTTATAGTGTCAGCAGCCTTTTGGCTGTTGCTTTTCCTGTTCTCAGTAGCAGTCTTCAGTACTAATCCTTACAAGTAAAAGCCATGAAAAAAAGAACAACCTCTTAAGAGGAATTACGAATCTCTTAGAATGAACAATAGGTAGGTTTGGGACACAAGTAGGCATAGTAATTTATATTTAATACCTACACGAGAACTGTTAATGGGTGCAAAAACCATCTATTACCAGCTACTAAGCCCAATTGAGTGATTAGGTGCCCGATTGACTGCCTAGGCGGGCATCTAGGTTCAAACCGCCTTAAGGACCTGCCTATCTTTTAGATGGGTGCTTTTGGCGGTCTCCTAGGCAGCCACCTTGATAGTTTTCCAAAACATTGACATCACTGTTGGACTTGTCCAAACAACTGCAGCTGACTTTAATGTACTTTATCTCGTGTGAACATTGTCCATTACTTGTGTTGAATGCAATGATCTTTTATTATACTTTTTTCTAGTGACGCCACTCATCCATCTATGTTCTCAAATTTCCCATTTTGGCACCATGGTTGATTTTTTGTATGTTATTTTCTAGTTGCCTAATATTCATATCCATAAAGCATGGTCAGTTTTATACTTTAGATGCATTTCTCTGATTTAACATGTGTAGTTACCAACTTAATTACCACATTAAATGGTCAGTTTTATACTTTTTGGACGCTGTTATGCATGTATTCATGTTACTGTACTTTATTGCTTGCAGTTCATCCATTTAAATGGTTTTGAAGATCTATGTTTGTTTTTGCTTCAACATAATGCCAAAATATAAATTGATCTTTTATCATGAAGGATAAAATGCCATTGCAACGGAGATTATTAAAGAAAAGTAGGGAATAAAATATTCTATAATTCAACATGATCATACACACGTGCATTCCTCTGTCTGGTGTTCTTCACATTTACATGAATTATTTAATGATAGAAGTACTTCAAAACATCTTTTTTCTGGAAGGGTCCCATTGTTAGATCATAACTGGAGTGTTTCTTGTCATTTGTGTTCATTTTGCTTGACTTTATATTGCATAGACATGCAAAGGACTTCTTATGTCAAATGACATCATTATTCTTTACCAGAAACTTTTAATTGTTGGAACATTGTGTGTCATTCCTAAGTTGCATTAGGCTTAGATACAGCAGGTAAGTTTGGTAATAGCATGGATTCATGTGTTGGGCAGCATAGTACATTCATCATATACTATACCAACATTCATCATATACTATACCAACAATGCGGCTCCCAACCAAGAGCCTAGCATGGCCTTATTTTATGCAAGGCACACAAGGCTGTGCCAAAATTACTTTGCCGGCTCAGTACTGTGGCACATGACATGTACAGTAGCAACCTTGTCGGCATGGGCTGCAACGTCACGTATAACCTTGGATATTAGTATGAGCAAATTGTTCCTATTTGTTTCATATGAGCCATTTACCTGATTTGGCCTTGGGATAGGATGACCTAATTTCCTCTTTTAATTAGAATTTAAAATTTTATTGGTCAGAGAGGAGACAGTTGCTGCACTTGTCAATATTGGAGCTGATCCAGGTGCTGTTGAGGATCCAACCTCAAAATTTCCTCAGGGGCAAACTGCTGCTGACTTGGCATCAATTAGAGGACATAAAGGAATTGCTGGTTACTTGGCTGAAGCACATTTGACAAGTCATCTTTCATCATTAGTACTAAAAGAGAGTGCCATGGATAGTATTTCTGCAAGCCTTGCTTCTGAAAAGGCTGTCGAAGCTGTGCAGGAATCAAGTATTGTTGCTCTCGATGGTAGCAATGGAGAGCAGTTTTCACTAAGAGGATCCCTGGCTGCTATAAGAAACTCGGCTCAAGCTGCTGCACGAATACAAGCAGCTTTTAGAGTTCATTCATTCCGTCAAAGGCAATTGATGGAGAGCAAACATGAAGATACTGAGAACTTGGCTGAAGTGATTGTGCTGTCCTCTCTAAGTAACAAGCCTAAAAAATTAAGTCATTTCAATGAATCTTTGCACGGTGCTGCTATTAAAATTCAACAAAAATACCGTGGATGGAAGGGGCGGAAAGAATTTCTGAAGATCCGTAACAAGATTGTGAAAATCCAGGTACATTATCAAACAAAGTAATTTCCAGCTACATGTAATTCTGTCATTGCTTGAATATACCATAATCCCTTTTAGCTACTATTTCTGCTTGTCTACAAAATTTGAAATCAAAGTCAACTAACGACACTGTTTATATAGACGTAGTTGAAAATGCAAGCAGAAATATGTGTCTTGCTGGAGGTCAGGCACCAACAATTCCAGAAATGAATTTTTGATGGTTAACTGTCTTATGGGATTCTTCTTCATTTCCATTCCTTTTCATTTACCCCTTCTCTTTTCTTTTTTAATTTCTTTTGAGATTGGAGGTATTTTAGGAAGTGCAGGAAAGTTTAGGACCCTACATGTTGAATGAGGTTACTATCTAGTTCTAGCCAACTTCCCAATACTAGCTTGCAAATTCCAATATTGTCCTCTTTATAAAAAATGTAATGTTTTTTTTTTAATCCTTCGTAGGTTTAGAGTTGTGAAGTAAAATTGGTGCAAGGGGTTGATATCAGGGATGAAATAAATCTGATATTTTTTAGTAGTATGCTTGTGATTAAACGTGTCAGTGCTATGTTTTGTATGTAGGGATTAATAAATTATTTCGTTTGGTTCAGTTATTGCACCTTCTCCAACTCAAGGGAAGTCATGTAGGAAGCATTCCATAACACACTGAAGTTTTTTACATGTAGTCTAGGTACAAATAATTGATGCTCAACAAAATCATCTTATCTTGGAGAGTGATGATGCTTTTGTCTTTCATCATTCTATTTTCACTTCTTAGGTCTTCTTTTCTGGAGGTGATATGTATGTTACGACGATTCTACCATCATAACATTTTTGTTTGAACAAATGTTATGTTGTCATGATAGGACATTTCATATTTAAGAAATAAAATGTTTGTCACTTGTCAAGAATAATATTTTAATAGACGGTTGCGGATGACGGGCGGTCACCCTTATCGCTTAGGCAGAAGGCGGGCGATAGGGCAGGTGGCAAGGCGGTATAGCACTTCTAAATTAAAAAAATAAAAAATAAAAAAGTAAACATATATAATACAAATATTAAATAAATATATGTAATAATATAGTATATACACAATATTTAGTAGTGCGCTATAGCAAATTACTAAATAACATAATCACAATTCACAACCATAATAACAAGTTCACAACCATAAGGTCCATAACAACTAATATAAATACATAATTAAAGATTCAAAATTATTATAGCTATATGTTCCTAACAACAAGTTCACAACCATAAAAAATAACATGATAAAAAATATTAAAACCATAACAAATAACATATGATCAAAGAACTTATCTCATCTATCAGAGGAAACACTTTCAACTAGATTAAGTGGTTAACAAATAATAGATTAATAGATTAAGTGATTAACAGAATTACAGATTAAGAAAAAAAATGTAAAACAACAATTCAACAGATTAACTAATTAACAATGAAAACACAATCAATAATTCCTTCAATTAACACAACAGATTAACTGCCTAGTATAACATATTAACAGATTAAGACAGAAAGTTGAAAATAAAAAAACATAACAATTCGGTGTTTGCCGCCGGTGGGAAGAAGTGGGAGAGAGGATCATACAATTTGTCATCGTCAATCCTTTTCTATCAGTTGCACTCATAGTTGCTCGATATATAGGATCTAGAGAGTCGTAGAGGAAGAGAAAGCCTTCACTACCGCTGGCCGTGGAAAGGTGAGCCGTAGAGGAAGAGAGAGCCTTCACCGCCGCTGGTCGTGAAAAGGAGAGCTGAAGAGGAAGAGAGAGGGGTTTAGGATTTTGGCGAGCTGAACCGCTTCCATTAGTTTTAAGAGATGTTTTTTTTTTAATATACAACTTACCTGTACCTGATTCCAACTTGACTCGCGTCCATTAGTTTTAAGATTTGGTGAGCTGAACCGCTAGCCCGCAAGGCCCACTTGGCGTTTTTCAGCGACTAGGTGGCCCACAAAGGTGAGTGAACACCTTTTGCCAGCACCAATTGAGATGTGGCGGGTCGGCCAGTGCGCTATCCCGACATGGCAGCCACCAAAAACACCATTCAAAACATTGGTCAAGAAGACGAGCACCGTTTTTTTTTCACGAAGCTATTTTTTACATGTTGTTGTTCTGACTTCTAGGATTTCTGGGAAATGGTAAGGAGCAAGTGAATTAGAGAAGGTTTTGGGGAAGAAGAGTTTAATAATAAATAATATATCCAACACTTGTTCTCTCCTGTGAATGACCAAAATAATACCGAGTAGTTTTGCTTTCCCTAAATTCTGGAGTCCATAGGACTATTAGTTCCTTTATTAAATATCTTTGTAAAATGGCATACTAATGCGCGACGAGGCCCTCACCAATGCTTGTCAGGAAGGTCAAGATGTGTGCAACCTTTCATCTGTATATGTCTGTATGTTCAGTTGAATTGCAATATATATGTTTTCTATATGTATGTCAAGTTGTCATCCAGCCACCTTCCTACAGTTAATATACGTATGCGCGCCACTGCTTGGAATTACACATGCATGCTTGCCTGAGAAACTTGCGTATGTTAGCTTCGAAGCACCATCCTGACTGGTATGCTACCACTGTCCTAACCAACACATACTTTATTGACAGGCTGCTAACACATCTCATGCTGGCAGCACTTAAAAACTTGAAAAACATATAGACAGCAACTAGGTCAGGTCTTTGTATTGCTGGTGAGGCTTATCCAGGGTAAGTTCACAAGATTTTTTTTCCATGGATTTTCAATAACAGTTTGAATCTTGTAATGCAATTTAATATTAAAAGTTTAAAACCATATTGCTGCTATTCCTACTTCATACCATCTTAGGGAACTGTATTTGTCCCAAAATTCCTCTATTGCAGTCACCAGAATTATCAAATATTAACTGTGTGCATTTTCAGTTTTAAAAAATAAACTGACCTTCAACTTTGTCATTCTTGGACAGTGTCTGATTAGGCTATATTATTTATTATTTGGAAGAATATGGGCATGCAAAACATGTGATACAAGATGGATGTATCACTGCACATTTAGCTTGCTGACCAGCTTGTTTCAGGCACACGTGAGGGGACATCAAGTTCGGAAGCAATACAGAAAAGTAGTTTGGTCTGTCAGTATTGTTGAGAAGGCTATTTTACGTTGGAGGCGTAAAGGTGCTGGATTACGAGGCTTCCGAGCTGCGAAAGTTACTGACATTGAGCAGGAGGCTGCAAAGACTGATGAATATGAGTTTCTTCGTCTTGGACGGAAACAGAAGGAAGCTGGTATTGAGAAAGCGTTGGCAAGAGTTCAGTCAATGGCTCGTTATCCAGAAGCTCGTGATCAGTACATGAGATTAGTGGCATGTTCCAGTAAGTCTAAGGTGATTCACTCTCTTTCTGTTTATACATCTAATGTAATTTAATTAATCTGTTTTTAATACTTATGGTATTGGAGTCAGTAAAACAAAGCTTGTTCAATTGGTCTAACTATGCTACTAGAGTGGGCTGTATAGTTTTATCTTTATGTCAGTGTATTTATTCAAAATACAAGACCTGTTCTGTTTTTTTTTTTAAATCTAATCTTTTATCTTTTCTGGTTCAGTATTTCCTTTCTTGCATATGCATAGAAGATAATATGTTTAATTTTTACTCATGCTGTCCTATTATGTCTTGACAATATGCGGAATGTGAGATGTGGAAATTGCATGTCTAGTTTTAATTGTTAGGATGTGTGTTTGTGTGTATATATATATTCTCTGTTATAGTTCTATTGTAATCTAAGGTCATATTTCAATTATCATTGCAAAGTTTAACTTGCAGATATTCTTCTTTGGTAATTGATAGTTATATTGTGTATCACATCATGAGATTAATTGTGAGGGAAGAGAATTCTGATTTCTTATTGGGCAGCATAGTCCATGCCACCCAAGTTGTCTTGTAGTTACAGGAACTTGGCACAATAAGTAGGTTTTGGTACATGAATCTTTTGTATTAATTTCCTATTGGTATTTTCATCTTGTACTCTTGTGATACGGACTGGGTTGTATCAGACTGTATCATGAAGATATTGGACTCGATGGATAGAGTCTATTTATTTTTTAATTAATTTATGTTCATCTTTTATGTAAGCCCTTAAGGCAAGTCTAGTTAAGTTATATAAACCATTAAGGTAAGTTTAATTAAATCAAGTAAGCCACTAAGGCAAATTCAATTAAGTCTTATAAACCTCGAGTTGTATAAGCCTTTAGGGCTAAATCCGAGTAAGACGCATTATACCCGACCGCTATATATAGAGGGGTTGAACTTCTTTGTTTATTAATCTAAACATCCAAGCAATGAACCACAGACACGGGACACGGACACGACACGATATGGACACGGCGACACGGCAAATTTTGAAAATATAGGACACGAACACGGCATAGAACACGGCGAAATAAATAAATAAATAAATATATATATATTATTGATACATCTAAAGTAAAGGTTTGTAATCTAATAGTGTTAAATGCATGTACATCAAGCTATAAGAACTAAGAAGTATATATCAAGCTGTAAGAACTAATTTAAAAAGAAATATGTATTAGAAATTTAACAATTTAATAGAGCGAGAGGGCTTTAATATAATTTAACAACAGATATTTAAATTAAATATAATTAGTTTATCACACTAATTATAATTAATATAAACAACAGATATTTAAATTTAAGCCCTAATGCTCTCTCAGTGTATAAAAAAAGGAAAAATGAAACTATGAAAGGCTTTAAAGGAGAGCAGAGGGAGGGAGAGAGAAAGAGAAAGGAGCTACTTGTGGGAAGGGAGAGAGAGAGAGCAGAGAAGCTGCTTGCAGGGGGAGAGAAAGAGAGCAGAGAGGCAATGAGTGTGTGTGTGTGTGTGTGAGAGAGAGAGAGAGAGAGAGAGATAACCGCGCCATTCGTCGCAGCTGTCCGTCGCTCACTACCGCACAACTGCGCACCGCCCGTAACCGTTCGCCGTCGTACTGTCGCTCGCCATCGTGCACTATCGTCTTCGGCTGAGAGGGATTTGGGGCTAAGGCCAGGGACCTGGCGTGCTTATGGGCCGATGGCACAAGATATACTGGCATGATAACCGTGCTTTAGATTAATTTTTTTTCTATAAACCTTATATAGCTTTATCATCAAATTTATGTGTAGTTATTGCTGCAACAGAACAATCAAGTTTACCTCTTTGAACTTTCCAAAGTGTAGTGATTAACAAATCTGTTGCTTCAGCTTCCACTTTGATTGTTTTTTGGAATCCTTTCATTTTTTCTTCATGTTTTATGTTTCTGTCATCTTCTCAACAGGAAGTCATCTCCATCTGCCACTAGATATTTGTCGCATTGTACTTGTTTTACCAATCAATACTTGTTAGGCTACCCGGTCATTGGCTTCTGATTTTTTTGAAAAGTTCTGGTTTGTTTTTCTCTATGTATATATCCTTATAGCAGTTTATTACTTAATTTCATTTCACTGCTTTGTTCTAATCAAAGGGGAAATGTTGGTGTTCCTTATTATTTCTCACTATTGAATCACCTTTGCTATATGAGATGTTGGAGTACTTGATATAGGATCTATTTGGTATTCTTTTGATCTATAGACTGGTAACCAAAAATATTTTTACTGAATTACTTAATTAGAATTATCTTGCTTGAGTTTGTATTGAACAAGTTTTCATGGCAAATAGCATAATGTTAAATATATGAGTACCTGTCCCTTCGGCATGTGACTGTCTCATTTGCAGGATAACAAGATGGCAACATTTATGCATCATATCTTAAATCCTAGTTTGCCTAGTGGATTCCTTAACCCTGCCAATATGTCTGCTCTAGTTTTATCTCTATTTCATTTTGTCTTTTTGTTTAAACTTGATTCCTATTCAATAGAATAAAAAGCTATAAATTACTTCTCATAGCAAGGAAAATGGAAATCTCTTCCTAGGGGCATGTCTATGTTTACCTGCACATTTTGCCATCTCCTTTGTCTTGAATCGGTTTTCTGAGTTATTTTCTTTATGAAAATGTTTCTTCTACAGTTGGGAGACGGTGAAACCTCCTTGCAAGTACAAAGTCATGGAGAAGAAAAGAAGCAAGACAAGGATCAATCTGCACCTATGTTACACTAAACTAATACCAGTCTAGTTTGAGTTGACTATTGCTAGGGTCTTCAGCAGTGTTCTACAGTTCTCACCAACGCATGATGGTTCTGTAAGTAGTCTGACTTGCAACATGTAAAGGCTATTTGGCAAGTGTGAAAAGATAGGAAATATTATACATATGAATGACAGAAAGCCCTTTGTGAACAGAAGGTATGTATTCGGATATATTTGTCGACCAGGTTTGGAACTGGCATTGACTCTGACAATAAGAATTATTTTTTCTTTTTAAGTATGTAGCATTTCCAACAACAGTAAGTTTTTCTTCTGTTGATTGTATTGTTAGTCTTTGCATTGCCTTCTATTGCACCCATGTAAGCGTCAGTAAATCATTGCTATTGTTACCCATGCTTTTTAAAACATGGTCACTTGAAATGTGTATGCATGATCATTTACCTACTGTAGCTGGATTGTTGAGGTTGTCAACCCACTTTGCATCTCTATTCAGAGTGACAAGGCGAAATCATAACAAAGAAGAGCTGTTTTTCAAAGAGTTGAAGATGTTTTTACATGTATGAACCAACTAACTAATGTTTTCACTGGTAGTATTATTATGGAGCATGGACTCGGCTGGTTTGGTAGCAATTACTGGAACACCTCTGGTTTGCAGGAAGACAATGGCACCCGTCTTTCCAGGAGAAGTATGATTTGGAAATTTTCTGCCCTTTCTGGAACTTAAAAGTTATTTACATTTGTCTTTTCTCTCTTGTAAGTTGGTTTTGTATCTTGGTTTCAGCATGAGTTATTGTAATTTGCATATATAATAAGACCGTACTGATTGTTGGTAAGCATATAGAAAGCTAATTTCTCAACAAAAGCATATGAAAACTGACTTGAATAGTGCAACAAAAAATTGTGTACTATTATTATGGAATCTGAGAAGTTTTTTGTAATCCCTTTTTAGAATAATTAACATTTGGGTTCGTTTCCAAATGTGATGCTGCATTTATTGATATAGAGCATTTCCTCTTAGTGTACTTAAGAAAAAAAAGGAGCCCATTTTGATGGTGTAACTTTCTATGATATAATATGAGAATCACATTTTTGAGGTTGATGCGCATGTTATGCAAGGAATAAATTAGAGGATTCTTATGCTATTGGGGTTAATGCCTGAAAGCTTATCAAATGATTATGCTATTGATTGTAGGGGGTGCAATGTTATAAAACGCAACAAAAAGAAAAGAAAAGAAGAATTGACCGATATTTTATGTCTACCTATTGATGGCTTTGTTCTTTAATGTTTGTTTTAGTATCACTATTTTTGATGTGATGGTCAGTCATATTAAAACAAAACTCTTATAATATTAGGATGAAGTTAAAACTAATTTTATATAGTTTTTTTAACTCTAATACATGATCGTGCATATTATATTAGTAACAGTATTAGAGCAGTAAATGAAAAATTATAACAAATCATAATAATTAATTAAAACTAATGTGCATAGAATTTTCTGAAAAAATTGATGTGTAAAACAAAAGTTGAAACAATCACCTGAGATTAAATGATTTGATTGTTGTTACTAGTGTCCATGAATTTATTGAAGTTTGCCTTTCCCTTCACGATATAAGTTTCAATCTATCCTCAATAGAGACAATTATCTCCTATTTTTAGATAGGTTTAGATTATTTTAGATAGATTTAGGTTAGAATAATGGCGGACCCACCAGATATACAGTGTTGATGACTCGACCAAATAAGTTTTATATATATATATATATATATATATATATATATATATATTAATTTATTAAATTTACTAATCCATTTCCTCTTATATTTAATATTTAATATTTACCAACAAATTTTAATTATCATTTTGCCTTTAAGAGATATCATTTTTATCATTCTGTCTTTCTCCTCTGTCCTCATTTATCCGATATAACGAATATTTTAGCTATTTGTTTCATTTAGATTTATTATTTTTTTCATATCAAAGTACAAGTATCATACTATTGATTGGTATAAACAATTTTAGGCAAGTTTAAGAAATAAATTATAACTAAATTAGTTTAGGAGTTTGTTCTACCAACCAAATACCATTTTCACGACAAAAAGAGGGCAAATGCCTCCCAGTCCCTCCCTCTGTGCTCCGCCTTCACCCATGTATTCTAAAACCTTTTCAGATTCCATGTTATTCTCGAAATAGTCATCAACTGACATGACATTGTCAACAAACAACACAAACATATCACATAAGCCCTCTGAAATGGAAAATTTATATTTACAGCACACTTAGCTTGCTGTTTTGTCAATTAATTATATACATGCTGACGATTATACTCAGCGCTCACTACGATTCAGACATACAAAAAGTGAATTTACAGGAGTGAAAAGTTACAGATGGAGATTCATTTTGTCGAATTTAAAAGAACTTGTAGACCCAGAGAAAGAAAAAAAAAAAGAATCCTCTCCGAGGCTAGAGTCATAAATAAATAACTAGAGAGGAACGTTTGAATAGGTGTGCGGCTCCTCTCCATTCATGTTAGTCAAGCAGGTTTTTATGGTTAGAATTGCGATAGCGAGAAAGATCATGTCTTGCATGAGAAAGAAGCTTATCTGATTGGGCTAGCCGCTTGCTGAACTCCTCACAAGCAACATTTTGTGAAGTGCACTCCTGTTGCGAAAATCCAAAACTGATTAAAGAGAAAACAGGCTACATAATAATAGAACGTTTGAATGTTACATACCGTACTCCCAGTCTGATGTATATGGTCTTTGATACTTTTTAATCCAAACAGTAATTCCAATTTCTCGTCCAACTCTGCGATCTTTCGACTAAGATTAACTTTATCCATCTGCAAGGACGTGAGAGATAATTACACATCTGTTATAAGAAGACAGGTATAGAATCTGCAAAATATTATCTATTGCACCTTTAGCATTTCATTTTGCGCTGCTAGCAACTCTTCTCGCTGCTGAAGCTGTTCAATAATCATCCGACGAGAAATTATATCTGATTTCCGTTGATTTATTTCCTCAACCAAGCTTCAAATAGAGACAACCCTGAGTTAGTCTTTAACTGCTTGATTTTGTTGGATAAGGAAGCGCATAGGAATATGGCTCAAGAGCGAACCACCTCCTTCAACGTGCATATATATTATCACTGTGTGGTGAACTGTATCTTCAGATAATATTTTAGGCTTTTTTTGGTCTACTTTCTTCCTATGGTTGAAAGGTATGGAGGCAGAAATAAAGCGTCTCAAAGTCAAAGAAAGTGGTTAAATACTATTGCAAATGAGAGGGTACATCACCTTAAACAAAAAAGAAAAAAAGAAAAAAGAAAAAGAAAATGGACACAAACCTGTCCCTTTCCAGAAGGAGATGATCAATTTGTTGCTTCAAATTTAGGATTTCCAATTCCTAGATTGGCAAAATGGCATAGTTAAACAAGAGATCGTTATCAAGGTATCAGAAATTCATTGTGTTGTACCTTAGCCTTCGATTCTTCTTCTTGTTGCTGAGACTTTGCTAATAGATTTTGCAGTTGTTCTTGGTCTAGCAAACTCTGGATATATCAAAAGATTCAACTTCCTCATTGATGAGACAGATTGTTGAACAACTAAATGAGCAAAGGAGCATAACTCACAGCATAGTTGGTCATGTCTAATTTGACACCCAGTAGATCCCTAATCACATCATGTGTCATGATATCTGCTGCTACTAGTCTTGTAGTTAGCAAGCATACCTGGGTACATCATAGGATAAGAAATATTAAGAATGACAATAGGCTTCACTGTAAAGAACTAAAGAAAAAAAAAAGAAAACTGATTTTATCCAGAAAAACTTCTCACAACTCAACTCACAGAAGTCTTGACAGTTGCCCAAAAAGAAATAAATCATATGAGGAAAATATAAGTTAAACGGATAGATTTGGATACAAATCTAGAACTGGCTAGTTACTTAAAATCACTTAGAAAAGTTAGGATATAATTTTCAAAGACTAATGATTAATTTCTTGGGACAGAGATGCAAGGACAAGAGAAGCCAATGTTGCAAGTCAGCATATTTTCTGCTAAAAGACATGGAGCAATGCAATGTGGGTCGATAAAATTAAGTTTCTGACTCTGGATTATGGTGAAAAAGAAGTTTAAAAACTTTGAAAAGGTATGCCTAAAAATTTGATATTAGAAGATAACGGGGTCTCCATTTTTTTGATTGTCTCGTTGGTACCATTAGTCATTAGGAAAACTAATCTAAGCTAATGATTTTGCTTAATATCATATCTGAAAAAATCGATAAAATATCATTTTGTGGGAACACAAGCTGTGAGAAAATAAGCAAATATCGGTGAGGGAGGGCATGATATAAATGTTGCAGAAGAAAGAGAAGCAACAAATTGTGATTTTTTTCCCTGACAAACCTATATCTTTTCAGAAGAAAAAAGAGTATAATCTGTAAATCTATCAGCATGACTCCAAATTATGTAGCACAAATTATAGATTTAGTAACATGGAAAAACATTACCTCTTTTTGTTTATTAGCAGCTATTGCTTCTAGCTCTTCTATCCGGAGCATTGCTTTTGATAGTTCCTGGTCTTTCTCCAAGTTCATTTGCTGAACTATACTTGATATACATCGGAATGGTGAGCTAGATCCCCTTGTCCTCACAATGGATTTTTCTATTTTGTTTACATCTAGCTCAGGCTTTGATGTTGATGGATCAGCCTTCACTTCAAAAACCATATGTTCTAATCCTTTGAACTGTACAAAGCAACGCAAAATATTAGCAGGTATGTGACAGAATATAGTAACATATATGCTGAAGCATATCCCATACCTTTTCCCGGAACAATGACGATTGCGCTTCAGAATGCATGAGCAGCTCAGAGATATGATCTTTATATTCCTTGATCTTTAATTCAGTAATTATTTCAACCATGACATCAGAAAAGTAGAGGGATTATTTGACAAATTAGGACTTACAAGATTGGGGAAAAAGTAGGAACTGCAAGGTTTGAATATACCTCTTCCTCTTTACATCTTGTTTCCATTTCAAGATCTTCTATATATCTTCTTGCTTCATGAAGTTCGATTATCAAATCACCTAGTTTCCTGCATATTAAATTCCTATGACCTCATGATTTGTATAAAACAGGCAATCGTCAAGTTGCAAGCATGCTTTCTTACATCGGAATTTGAAGCTTTCCTCCTGTAACACATAGATCCTCTGCAACATAAACTTCACCACCATTTTCTACCATTGCAATCCTCTTCTTTAGAGCCTGAACTTCTAGCTCTAAATCTTTTCGTATTAATTGATAACTTCCAACCTCCTCTTTTAGTTCATATACCTGATTTTCCATACAATGAGCAACAACAATTAACACCTTAAATATGCGTACAAGGAGATGTGCACACCCGACAAGCTAGCATGAGCATGTGCTATGAATATGCAGCACATGCAAGGACATTTCTACAACACTGCAAAACTAATTTGAACAATTTTTAAACCAAAGTGTTAACTAAATACCCAATTAACATTATTTTTCTTTCCTAATCTTTATTTAATTAGTTGAACAACTTACATTTCACATGAACTATCTTGCAACCATTTTTTATTCACTGGAATGCCATGCTGACCAGAAGTTCACAAATTTTACCTTCCTCTCCAGTGCATTAATGGTGTCCTCAAGTTCTTCAACGGAACGTTCAAGAATCTTAACCTCTTCTTCTTTTTCCTCTGCATAGATTTTAGCTGTCTCTGCAGTCTGAAATATTGAATCCAAATTGAGTTAGACGACGTTTGTTTTAACTCTCAGAGGTCTGAAGATGGCCACAGAAATACATAGTTGCATACCTGGCGAGCTTCAACAGCAATGGCTTCTTTTTCATCAGCTAAAGACATTGCCAGTTCAAGCTTGTCATTCATGTCGAGTTTCTCTTCTTGGAGATGATCCCTCTCCTTACTGATTCTTCTAAGTTCATTCATTACTTCTTCAACAGATGATCTAATGCTTTCCTGCGCTGAATTTCTTATGAAAAGGATTTGCTTCTCTAAACCATTTATAACCTTATTCTTCTCTTCCAGCAATTCCTCTATTTGAGCAGTCTTCGAATATCCATCTTCAAGCAAGAAATGTAACTCCCTGTTTTCCTTCAAAAGCATGGAGCATAAATTTTGGGCTTGCCTCAGTTCAGAATTTGAAGTGGACAGTGCAGCTTCATTGTCAGCCAGTTGTGCTTCCAACATTTTTTGTTTCTCCAAGATATTGTCAATTACAGAATTTTTCATTGTGAGCTCACGTTGAACCTGGATCAGGGCAGCTGTTATCTCCTCATTTTTATCTTTCATGTCCTGTGCATAAGAGTTTGACTCCTGCAATAACCTAAGGTCAAAGCATAATCCTTCAACAATTTCATTTTTCCTAGCAAATTCTCTCCTTAATGACAGATAATCTGTTCCAATTTCAGCTTGGTTCCTCCCATTGCTTGAGGATCTTTGTTGAAGAGTGCACACTTTCCTCTCAATGATGCAAATGTCTCGGAGCAGTTTTTTAAGCAAGGAGCCATTTAGTTCTTTTTCATTGTCAAAGTGTAGAATAGAACTAAATGTATCAGCTACATAGAGCAGATTGCTTCTTATCTTATTCAATCCTTGTAATGATTGTTTTCCAATTCCAGTCTTTGGATGATAATTCTGTAACATCCCCATCTTTTCTCCATGCATAAGCATTGCACTGACTTTGATGACTGAGCTTTGCATATTGTCATGTTGATGAACAAGCAATCTGTCAACTTCTTCTGTTGCTAATGGTGATGTAATCAACCGAGTACATTGGCACCTAAGATGTTGAATGTCTTTGAAAATACCTTCTACATCACTTGTTGCCTCTTTGGTTCTGTCATCATGGACTTCATCCTCACATTTAAAATAGCCAGCAACATCATCTGGAAGAAAGTTATTGTCGGCTCCTATATCCTGAGACATGTCAGAACTAGAATCATCTGAAGACACTGGTTCACTTGTTTGCTTTTGTTGCGCTGGAAAGGAGTCCATATTAGATACTTGTTTGTCAACAGAAACAATGTCCTTTGAGGTCAATTCTTGAACAAAGTTATCACAGAAAACAGCAAGACCACAGATTTTCTCTTCTAATAGTTGTATATCATCTGTAAGATCCATAATGTCATTCATCATTTGTACAGATTTCTCTGGTGAATTTATTGGTTTAGATGGTAATTTCACTTTCCCATTACCAGCATCATCTGTCCTAACAAGAGGTACAGAGAGCATGCTTTGAACTGTATGGGATTCATCCAAAACCTCCTCAGTTTTTCCAATATTTGGGACTCTTGTACAAGACTTCACATTTCTGCTTTTTGAACAGGACTCTGCTTCCCTGCATTCAAGTGAAGGAGGATTTACTTTCAAATAATTGATTTGCTTGAGCAAGGTTCCTAGTTGACACTGATTTACCACATGAAAATTAAAATCCCTCTCCTTTTTGTGAGATATCACATTTATAATTGATCTCAAATTTCCAACATAACTTATCAGCTCTTGCCCAAAAGTAGACATGTCAGAATAAATGGCATCCAGCCCCTCCATTGTAATCTTCTGTATCTGTTGAAAAGATTCTTCAATTGAACATGCTATTCCTGATACCTCTGCTAAATGGGCGTGCATCTGTTTTTGCAGTATCTTATACTGTTGTAATGCAGAAGAAGTGAAGGCATCAAATTGGTGCAATTCTTCAATTAGAACGGTTTTTTCTGACAGTAACTGTTTGGTTGCTTGTTTCCAGGAATCCCTTTCGTGTTTTGCATCTTCATTGGCCTTCATTAAAGCTGTTAGAATAAGTTCAGCCTCTTCCATGGTTTCTTGAGCCTTCTCATACTTCAGAAGCAAGCTTGTGGCCTGGTTTGCTTTCTCATCAACGTTCTGTGACACATCATCAAGCTTAAGCTGTAATGTCTGTTAAAATTACAAAATTGGAGTATAAGTTTAGTCAGTAATGAACTCAATAATAAATTACAAGGTATTCACATCAGTGTAATCTGTGTCTTCTTTAATCCAAAGCACTTTTTTAGTCGATTTTTTTTTTATATTCTCAACAAATTTACTTTATAATATAGTTTACAGGAAAGAGAATTCCTAGTGAACGGCAATTTAGAAGTTGTCTGGTTCTAGAGAATTGTAACTTACTTAGCTACAAGAGTGTTAAATATTTAAAACCTTTTCCAAAGATTTCATGTAAAGTATGCATTTTAACCCATGTAAGTGCGTGTGTTCATTTTCTTAAGAAATAGATCCTATAGAAATGTGCTCTAAAACATGAAATGATGTTTGTCACTTCTCTATAAGATATAATCTGGATTAATATCAAAACAAGCTGCAGAAAATATTCTGAACCTAAATATTATCAACCGAGTGAAATGTTGCATATTTCGCAAAGGCGTATGTTGAATGGTTAATAGTATAGTATAACGATGGCCGTGCCGGTGATGGCACGACACCTAGCACCTACGTTCGAACATGAGTGCGTGCTAACCCGTGCCGATGTGGAGCCCATTTTTTTTAAAAAATTCCTATTTCCATGAATTATCATCAATCATCTCTAGTGTTACTTTTGTGCTGACAAATAATGTTATCGTCATCAATATGATTAACGATTATCGACATTATTTAATAAAACATTCTCGTGTAATTCTTATGCTAAATAAAATATTTGATCTTCCCTACTATTCTAAGTTCAACTAGATTTAGTTTTAATTATTAAATTAATATTAATTAATATTATGTGTTAAATGTAGTATATTTTCAATTATATTATGGAGTATTCAATCATAGTAATATATTATGAAGTGTTCAATCACTAATATTAGTTTAAAAGAATGTTAGTTATATTTGCATAATATTAGTCTAATCCGATATAAGCAGTCGATATGACAGATACAACCAAGGTTCCCAGTTTCGGCCGATCCCGAGTGGGATCGGCCGAAACGGATCGGGATCGGCCCTAGCCGATCCCGATCCCAGCCGAAACCCGATCCGTTTCGGTCGGGATCGGCCGTTTCGGCCGATCCCGACCGAAACGAGTGGGAACGGGTCGGATTCGGCCCGGATCCGACCCGGGGGACATCAATAATTGATGTCCCCACCCCCCCACCTGCCTCTCTCCCTTTTCTCTCTCTCTTTCTCTCTTTTCCTCTCTTTTCTTTCTTTCTCTCTTTTCTTTCTTTCTCTCTTTTCTTTCTTTCTCTCTTTTCTTTCTTTCTCTCTTTTCTTTCTTTCTCTCTTTCTCACGGATCTCTTACTCTCTTTCTCACCGGCGACTGAATAGTGAGTAGATCTCCATCTCTCCGGTGATCTCGACCTCCAGCGACGTTATCCGACGACCTCGATCTCCGGCGACCTTCGGTAAGTTTTTTTTTCAGTTTTTTTTTTTTTCCATTGTCTTTGCACCCGCAAAGTGTGCTTCCGCGCACTGCAGCAGTGCTTCTTCAGGGCACTGCGGCGAAAAGTGCCGTTGCGCACTGCGGCGGCAAGCATTGCTTCTTTGCACTTGCCGCCGCAGCAAGTGCGGCATCTGCTTGCACTTGCCGCCGCAAGTGCGGCATCTTCTTTGCAGCGGCAGACTTGCCGAAATCTTCTTCTTTGCGTGAGTCGCAAAGAAAGACTTCTCTGCTGCTGCTGCAGTAGAGAGTAGAGACTATATTTTATTTTAAATTTTATTTATATTTTTTAGTTGCAGAGCTAAAATATCAATGGCTCCGAAAGAGAAGTCATATGATACTGACATTGGGTGGCAACATTGCAGCACTATTGGGCAAGATAAAAGACGCGTTA
This sequence comes from Typha latifolia, assembly GCF_019914945.1. Lineage (NCBI taxonomy): Eukaryota > Viridiplantae > Streptophyta > Magnoliopsida > Poales > Typhaceae > Typha > Typha latifolia. Next base: position 5,065,477 of record NC_133091.1, read on the forward strand.
AATGCAACTGGTGTGGAAAGGAAATGAGTGGTGGTGTCAGCCGTTTGAAAGAACATTTAGCTGGAACACAAGGAAATGTAGCAGCTTGCACTCAAGTGTCTTTGGAAGTTAGAAAGCAGATGTTGGCTCATTTAATTGGTAAAAAGAAGGATAAACAATCTGCACAACAAAGAGAGTCAATGATTCGTGAAGAATTGATGCATAATCTGTACACATTGATGATGATAGCAAAGAGCAAAGTGAGGAGAATGAGGAGGACAGACGGATGAGGAGGGCAATGAAAGAGAGCGAGAAATATGCATAGAGAAGAGGAAGAGATGAGAAGAAGCTTTGGTGGTAATTTTCGAGAGATCTAGATCGGTTAATATACGAGGAGAGAGAGAATATGGGGGCGGTAGTTCTACCCATAGGACTCACCGGTGTTACGAAACGGAGTAGTCTCGAAAATATTGGACCAATGGATACATATCTTCAAAAAAAAAAAAGGGTCGTATACGTACTTCAATCAAGACAGCTCTCAAAGGAATTAAAAATGCAAAGAAACACATTGGTAAAGCTATCTCTAAATTTTTCTTCTACAACCATATTCCTTTCAATGTAGCTGATAGCCCTTACTATCACACTATGGTGGATGCTATACAATCAGTAGGGCCTGGTGTTCCCCCTCCTAGTTCAAATGATATTGCTACTAAATATCTTGACTCAGAGGTAGATGAACTTCATACTTATATTGAGACATTTAAATTTGGATGAATTTGGTTGTACACTGATGTGTGATGGGTGGAGTACACAAAACAGAAGAAATATAATTAATTTCTTAGTGTACTCTAGCATGGGGACAATATTTTTGAAGTCTGTGGATGCTACTGCTCATTTCAAAAATGCAGATTATATTTGTCAGTTGATGGATGAGGTGGTAAAAGAAATTGATGAAAAAAGAGTAGTCCAAGTGGTTACTGATAATAGGGCAAATTATAAAGCTGCTGGAAATTTACTGATGATTAAAAGACCTCATTTATATTGGACGCCATGTGCTGCACATTGTATTGATATGATGTTAGAGGATATTGCAAAAGAGCCTGAAATTGACATGGTCATATGTGAAGGTCAGAGGTTAACAAATTTTATATATAACCATGGGTGGGTTCTTAATTTACTCAGGCAGATGACTGGTGATAGGGAGATCATCAGACCCGGCGTCACTAGATTTGCCACTCACTTTTTAGCCTTGGAGAGCATCATGCGCTACAAGGATGATATTATGCGGATGTTTACATCACAGGAGTAGTCTATGAAAATTAAGAATATGAAACCTAAAGATAAATCTTTAGGTGAAACTTTGAAAAATATGGCTCTTGGAAATACATTTTGGAATAATATTACAATTGCCACCGCAGTATTTGAGCCTCTTGTCAAAGTATTAAGACTTGTAGACAATGATGACAAGTCTGAGATGGTTTCTTATATGAGGTAATGGACATAGCTAAAGAATCAATAAAAAAAAATGTGGGCCAAAGTTATAGGAAGTGGTGGAAGATGATTGATTCTAGATGGAACAAACAACTACATAGAGATATACACGCTGCTGGTAAGTATGCTTTTAAGTTCTAAGTTTTAATTTACTTTTATTTATGAATATTTAAAAATTTGAATGCTTAAAATTTACAAATTTTAAATTTCTACAGGGTATTTTCTTAATCCAAGATTTCAATTCTCTAAAAATGTCAATAATGATAGTGAAGTCTTGTTGGGGGTTAGAAAGGTAATCAGCAAGCTTGAGCCCGATATTCATAAACAAATCCTGTGCGATAAAGAAGTGAGTTATGATTCAATTAAATAATTTTATTATTATTTGTTTCAAGTTTTAACTTTCAATATAATCAATAAGCTAATAATATATTTCGATTTCGGATGGAGAGATATAGATTGAGAGTCAAGGCAATTCAAGATTGCTAAAGTTCTTCTTTGCGGCTATATCTCATAACACTCCAAATTGAAATGTGGTCTATTTATGGATGGGAGGAGGCACCAAATTTGACGCCAATAGCAAAGAAGATTTTAAGTCAAACTGTGTCTTCATCACAGTGTGAAAGAAATTGGACTACTTTTTCCTTAATCCACACAAAAACACGCAACCGACTGACAATGGAAAGATTGGATAAATTAGTTTTTTGTCATTATAATATGAGATTGAGGGAGAGAAATTTAAGAAGAAAGACAGAAAATGAACAACTGATTGATTTAAATCATGTTTTTGATGAAGAAGACCCTTTGACTCTATGGATCAGAGAAATGGAGGACAAAGTTATTAGATGACGAGAGATAACCCATGGTTAGATGAAATATTGGGAGAGATCACGACGACAGGGCGAGCGTAGGCCGGTACGAGTCATAGTCCTGATGATACATATGGTGGTGAGATCGTTCCATCTAAATTTGTTGAGGAAAGTCAAGGAGGCATAAGGAGTGAAGACAAAGAAACTGAGGATATATATACATATCAGCGACGTCGTCATGAGATGCATTTTGGTTCCTATGATTATGGTACATCGAGTATTTATTGTTTGGAGCCATCACAAGATCCATATGCTAGTTATTGTCCTCAGTATCCTCAGTATTCTCAGGCACAAGATCCAAATGCTGGTTATTATCCTCCTCAAACGCAAGTCACACAACAAGATCCAAATGCTGGTTATTATCCTCCTCAAACGCAAGTCACACAATAAGATCCATACAATATGACTAGTATGATGGAATCACTTTTTGGAGCATCAGGTCCCAGACATCAATATTTACAAACTTATGGTGATTATGATGATGAAGACTATAGAAATTTACGAGAACCAGCTCGGTATTCAACAAAGTTTTAAATTTTGAGTAAGTTAATACATTTTTTTAAGTTTTTAGACTTCATATGTGAGTAATTTTTGTTTTCTTATTTTTTGTCATTTTTCTAAATTTTTCTGCATTTTTAAATAATATTTAGAATTTTATATAATTAAAAAATAGTCCGATCCGATACGAACGGCCGATACGGCCGATACGGCCGATACGTATCGTTTTTCTGGACAGCCGATACCGATCCCGATCCCGATACTGGGAACCTTGGATACAACCAATACGACCAATATATATTATTTTTTCAAACGGTTGATCCCAATACCAATATCGAGTTTTGGAACCTTAGAAATTACTCAGCTATTATTTTGTAATTACAAGAATTTGCTCAGTTATTAGTCTATTGTTACTTGCTTGTAATTACTTAATGTTTGCAACAGATTGTGAAAATCAACTTGTTTGATATGCATGCTTGAAGAGAATCAATACACGAGTTTCTAAGACCTTTAGCAATTGAATCGATACCCTATTTAGTCCATTGAACTATTTCTTTCAATTGATAAATCTAGTCAGCATCAATCTATAAGTCTTCAATGATGCTAGTTATATTTTATGACCTAGTCAAACTAACCTCATAATATTAAAGGCTGTAATACATAGAAGAAATTTAAAGATAAGGGTACTAGGTCACCAAATCGTATGATGTTGCGTCTAATAATTACTAATGCTGCTCAAGTACTCAAGGAGGGGGTGACACATGATAACAGTTATTCAATAGGCAAAATCTTAAAGGTTCAAATTTCAAAAGACCAAAGAATTATCTTAATGATGTCATACTCATTATGTCAATATGTTTCAAGGTATAGCTAAAATATTCTAGTATGTGCTCTTAAAACCATCTACATTTCATTTTCACTTGAGTTGTTCTTACATGTAGTGCATCCTCAGGTTATTCAGCATTTCTTAGAACTTATAAATTACCAGGTTCAAGTGAAGAGAAATTGTTCACCTAGTTTCTACATTTGCTGAAATTTCAAGTTTAATAGTATCAAATACCTTGGCAGTCCCTACCTGACATTTTGGGTCAAGCTCATTTATCACTAATTCTGTTTTCTCCATATCCAATACTTTTTCAGCATTCATATCATTCAAGTTTTGGGTCACCATAGATCCAGTATCAATACTTTTTTCCGTTTCTATGACAAAATCTTCATCATATTTCAAGTCATTCTTCAGTTCTTGTATTTGCGAGAATTTCTCATGTTGCTGTTTCTTTAGATGAAACAACTCTTTGGAACTTTTATCATTCTCCAACTGCTGACTCTCCATAATAGCAAGAGCTGCTCCCCTCAAAGAATCCAGCTTTGCTTTCAATTCCTGCCCGATTTGACCTGCATTATCTAGGTTATTTTGCAGATCTGAGATTATCTTATCCTTGTCAATATTAACCTTTATAGCCCTCTCAACATGTTCATTAACCCACAAGTTTCTCTGGGGAAATAAATTGACAACATTCTCAATATATTCAGATGCATTTTCGAGTGATTTTCCACCGTCAATGAGGAAGCTTGTTAAATCAACAATTGCGTTCTCCCATTCCTCCGAAAGTGAAGTAATTTCTACATCTCTGGCAGCAACAAGATCCCTAAGCTTTGCATTTTCTTGACTTAGAATAAGCAATTGATTATAAAGTTCCTGATTTGTGGTACTTAGGAGCACAGAGCTTTCTGCTGCTGACATATGGACAATGCTCAATGCATCATCATCCTTTGGTTGGTTATTCAAAATTTTGTCATCTTCAAGGTCTTTATGCAACTTTTCCAGTCTTGCAGCCAAATCATATTTTATAGTATGACCACTTTCTGGTACTTGATCGTTGTTTAGATCACTAGCCTTGAATGCAGTACCATAACTAAAAGATTGTATATCATGTTCTTGCTGTCTTTCAAGATCTGCTCTCTCACATACTTCTCTGATCAAGAATTTCAAGTGCTTGCAGTTCTCCTGTTTTACATTCTCTAGCTCTGTGAGTAATTTAACCTGTTGCGATTCATCATAGCTTTAATAAAGATTCTGTCATCCATTAATTCATTTTGAACAGCACCTAATTTCAAGTGTAAAAAATTCCCTCTCACCTGATAAGGGTTCACATCTTGAACCCTGTCATCAACACCACATAGTGCTGTCCCATCTGCGAAATCTCCTTTGATCAGTGATAGCTCCCCCTATGAATGTTCAAATTTGTCAATCAATAAAAAGTATGAGATTGGTCTGACTTGGTTAAGATTGTTGCCAGTGGATTATGGACAAAAACTTTTGCAAAGAAGGAAGCAAGTGAATACCCTTACAGTATACTGTTGATCTTTATCTTGCATCATGTGATTATCGCTACAGGTGTCTCCACCCTATGAGGAAAGCAATTGCAAGCTAAAAGATCCAGGCATTGAAAAATAACTCTGAACAAGAAATCTTAGCTGGAATAATTCTTACAGAACAATTTTCTTGTCCGTACTCTTGATACTGTTTAAGTTGGGGATGCAAGTTATTGTTTCTGCAGAGAGAAAATGAAGTATCACATATTACTTCAAGCTGAAATTTATCCCGAAGAGTTATTCCTGCATTAAGTATCTGATATATGCTAAATCATTCAGCACAAAACTACCCTAGTACGACTTCACAATTATCAAAAAGTCAAAACAGTAAGCATTATTGGATAATGATAAAGATGTGAATGAGATCAAAAAGTTGCATTAGATTAATATGCTTCTAAAGGTTTATGGGAGTGAAACAAAAATTAAGCTCTATGTCATCAGGAGCATTCATGGAGGCTTGCCTATTTGCCAACCAGCTCACCTTTTCGCCAGAAAATAACCTACTTAGCATTTCTAGAATTACTCAAGCAGTACTTGGAAAGCTGCTTTGAAAAATATACATTATAGAACGAATATTTGCAGCCAAAAACACAGGAATGTTCCCATTGTGTCATTACAGTCTGACCCTGAACTTTTGGTTGTCATCTGAAACAAAAGCAGTTTGTATGTGCTTATTTTTACAGGATAGTGACAATCATGACGAGAAAAGGAACAAGATTTTATGTTATTTGAAATGTTCCATCTGAATATTAGATGCATGGAAATAAAGATAGAAGTCAAATTTGTCATTTGATTTTGATGTACCGAGGATGACATGATGAACATCACGGTATAGGCTCCTGATAACAGCTTCTGCTTCTCTTGACAAAATATGCATCCTAGTTATCAACTTATTATACTTATACTGTTTAGCTTTTCACAACAATATATATATATATGCTGCAGAGATAAAATTCCATCAACTTGAAAAATAATCAATAAGTCTGCATACCATATCATTTTAGTCAGTACTTGACATGAGTGAAAGGCTAGCAACGTGAATACATTACTAGTGCCTAAGCAACTGATGATGCAGTGTATAAGCTCTAAAAGCAATTTTGTGAATTTCAGGTATGAAAAGCTCATATAAATAATCATCAAAGAAGTCTTAACACATAAGAATTACTGAAGTAGCCAACTAAATTTACTGCTAAAAGGTTAACATGCATTATATGTCCAAGCCCTTATTTAACTGGATAATTGTGAACCAGAAAAGAATAGAAAAGGCTGAACTAGAGACTAAGCTATTATGAGGACTAGTTCAATTGCCATTAAACTAAGACATCACCCCACATGCAGCCCCTAAACATTGCATGCCCTTCCGCAAAAAATAGATAATAAGAATTAAATGGGGCTAGAGAAGGCTTGAACTTATGGCATCTAGAAAATTGGCTGTGATACAATATTAGATAACCAAGTGACCCAAAATTTCAAGTCGTTAGATAACAAACTAGCAATGTATATTGTACCTTTAAGAAATTGAAATAATTATGTTGTTTAAATATGCAGAATAACATATCATTTTTTTTATTAATGAGAGAATTTAAAAGAACCTTGCGTATAGATGCACATTTATGCACGCATGCATGCAATGCATGCAGACATGTGCACACACATAATAACTTGCAACTACTCTAAAAGCTTAAATTGTTAGATTATAGTGGTTTTTATTTTTTATATACTCATACACCACTTTACTCCCAGGCTTGAAACATTTATGAATTATGATAGACCTAAGAAATTGACTTTACTGAAATGGATGGAGATCTTTTAACTTGACAAGGTAGGCTTAGTGTAGTTTGGACTCGAAACCTTTTGCTCTGATATTGTTGATAACTCACAAACTACTTTATAAGAGCTTAAGCTGTTAAAGAAAGATGGTTTCTGACATTCATATTCTAAGTTTCTAACAACACAGAAGGGGGTAGTGCAGCCTTGTATTGCAAGTTCGTCATGGAAAGCAAACACCCTCACTTGGTAAGGCCACAAACATCTTGCCTCCAAGAGTCTTAATCTTGTATCTGTTAAAGCCTTGTGCAATAAGACACAGTCAGAATAATACAATTGTACATTTTTATGTATGAAAATACCAAAAGAGAGCCATAATGTCAACTGGCTAGACATAGGTTGTTCGATAGCTACATTCTATAGAAGAAAAAAAATATTGGAGCCTGTCACTATGGCACAGTTCTAAACCATGTAGTCAATCAGAGTCTAAAATTTTCATTAGCTAACAAGATTAAGATGTTAAAGAAGCATTCTTAGGTCATTCATGTGCTATTCGGTAAGAAAACTAGGTATTTTCTAAATTCGCTATTCATATGGAAAGAAACACATCCATTAAATAATGTTAATTATATAGTCAATCGAACTATTTTCCTCTTTTCAGTTTTCACAAAACTCTAACATGCAAGGAAACATAAATCACTTGTTAATCTGATTAGCTCGAAAATGTGAAACCATATTAAGATCATAAGATGGCAGGAATTAATTTACCTAATGACTACAATATTACTTTCTAGGCATGCAGGTTGTTGCCTCCTGCATATATCCAACTCCATTATCTTTTCATCATCCTGAATATTACATTGTGAGAAATTACTCAAAAAGAGAAGTTAGAATTGAGTTAAATAATGTCCCAAAGATCATGAGGCAAAATTGAATACCAAATTGATTTCAACCAAAATAACGATCATTAAGCTAAGGAATGAATAGCAGGTTTTCCGGCGCTGTGCCAGAAATCAGGAAAATTTCTAAAGATCATCTACGTCAATTTTATCTGCTTGAAGCATCTTGTTGACTCAAAAGTTTCATACGTATTTCCACTAGAATCTAAATCTTGTTTCACTTGAAAACAAAGAAGTGCTAATGACAACACAATGTAAATGAACTACAAAGTACAAAGTCAAGCAAATCTTTGAAGTACATACTTGAGGTACTTAAAATCTGATCGGATGATCAAATGACAACTGACATGAATTCATTGAAGCTTGCTAGCAAGATTCTCAATGGCCATACAATTTGACAATGGAAGAACTATGATAGAATGATAGAAATCGAGTCTATCTGTACCTTTTAATCTTCCCTTATTTGTTCAAGAATGTATATTATGTAACTACCTTTCGTCTAGTTCACTAAAAAAATTGACTAGGCATATTAATAGTTTGAGCCTCCAAGGTCCAAAATATTACCCGAAAATTTAAAAGTTAGACATGATAATACATTACGAAGCTTACAATTAGTAGATGAGTTTAGTAAAAGGATTATAGTATTTTCTTTATTCTACATCCCAGGGATGATATTTCATGTCTTTCTAAGAAAATAAAGAAAAGAAATTAGTGAGATTTGGTGATCCTTTCACTTGAATTTGAATTTTGTACTACAAATATTGCATGCTTGCAGGTACATGACTGAAACATAATTTCTCAAACAATTTCAGGTGTCAATGTAACAAATTCCAAAATACTCATACGCACATTACACATACCTGAGTCCCTGGCCTATTAGGTGTTTCATATTTCCTTTCAAGAATGTGAAGGAGCTATATGCGGTTAAAAAGAGAATATTAGAGAGGTAAGCTTAAAAGGTCAACATGAGAACGTATATTGAAGGGAAAAAAACTAACATGGTTACGCAGGTTTGAGATCTCTCCTAACAATGTCTCACGTTCTCCTTGCTCACAGTAGTGTTGAAGCCTGGATACAAAACAGACAGATCAACATCCACTTGCTTAAGCTAACTAATGGTTTTTTCAGCTAAAGGAATTAGAAAGAACAAAATAATGATTATAACTTAGTAAGATTTAGAGCTTACACCCTAAGCTGGTCAACCAGCCTCATATTTTCCAATGCAAATTGACTCATATTAGGATTCCTATCAATTTGTTCTCGTAGTAACTGAATTTCTTTGGACAACGCAATATTTTCTTCCATGAGATAGCCATCAGAAGACACCAGGTCATCTGCAAGTAACTCCAATCTTCCGAGTTTTTCATCACGGAGTTTAAGCATTTCTCTAGTCCGCTGAGCATCATCTTCCATCAGGTGCATCTGCAAAAAATTGTAAAGTTGTGAACATCAGTCAAAATACTTTTAGAGTAAATATAGAGCTCTAAGTAGAAGAATATGAGAACTTATATACTTGTAATATGCATATGCCACCAAATTATTTCAACATTTCCATGTGGAAATTCTCCAATATATGAACAACACCATGACGCAAAAGTATATTTACCAGGTGATTCATGTGCTTCATTTCAGCCTCTAGCATCCGGAATTCAGCTTCTGTCATTTTCTCTCTCCTAAAACTACCAACTAAAGCAACTTCCAGGTTGTTAACCTGATTTTAAAACAATTTTTAGTTGCTTAAAGTTTTTTTATAATAAATAATTGCCTAGAGGTAATTGATAGAACTGTAGAAGCATGTGCTACATGCACATACCTTCTGTTGCAGAACACTTAAATCACTGAAAGCATCATTGTTCCCTCCTTGGAAAGAATTGTGTTCTTTATAAAGATCACCAGAACTGACTGGCTGAAAACTGGAAGATGGATGACATACAGATCTAGAAGTGTTTTGGTGCTTCTTAAGGAAACTGAGTTGATCCTGTTGAATAGAGTCAATAGACAGCTAACAAAGTTGGCATCAAGTAATCATCTCCAAAGAACTTAGGCAAAGATATAAATATCTGACCTTTAACTCTTGTACCTGCCGCTGCAATGCCATAACATCTCCTGAAGCATCTTCATTCACTTTTGCCTAGAAAAAGAAAGAAATAGAATTAGAAGATATGCAAAATTTTCCTTTAATCTGTCAAAAGCAATAAGCAAATTCCTCTGATCCAGTACATTATTTTGAATGAGCTTGGCACGCTGAGCAAACTTTAGAGTGCTTAGAGTCTCATTTGAAGAGCTGCAAGGTGCAACTCGCTATCAGTTGTACATATTAGATATTTTATTCATAATGGTACTAGATACTAGAATGAAAGCTGAAAAATTGGAAGAAACAATACGTACCAAATAGATGGGCTGATGTTGGCTACAATTGTAGTTTTAGAATTCCCTCCTAGAGAATCCTGCAGAGCGAAAAAAAAAATTGATATGAGTCATGACAACCATGGTAATTAAGGGAATGGTGGGACCAGGAGAGAAATTGTTGTTAGTTTCTAGTATGCTCTGACCTGAAGGAGGAATGTGAGCCTTGAATCTCTATAGGGCACGTGACGGTTTTTGCCATTTGCTACATCAACTAGAGTCATGATCACTAATCTGGAAGATGAAAAAAAAATTTCTTACGAGCTTTGATGCATTTAGAGGTAGACCCTAATGCCAAACTCAATAAATAAATAAATGAATAATGCACACTGTTACAAAAAAAGTCATGCTAATATTATATAAATATGTCCTCATACCTACATGGTAACTGAATAGATATGCATACCATAAAAGTGGTATCAGAAATTTAATTAGAATGAGACAGCTAATCAGATTTTCATGAATATCAATATTTCCTGTAAATCACTCCATCTACAGACATTAATATTTGAAAGAATGGTGGGAAGATTATTACTTAACATAAGCAACATTTTACAGTATCCTTGGATGACATTGCCCTATTTAAAGTTGTTACAATCCGTTAGGTTAGTCAAATCAGTTGAGTCGAGTCGAATTAACTCAAGTTAATTAGTTAGCTTTATCTTATTATATTGAATTTCAAATAAATCGGATAATCAACATGTGGATCTAATCAGCTAGAATTTTTACTCCTATAAATAGTAATGGACACCTGTTGATAATTATCATTGAATGAATAGTTTAGCCTAAGTATTATTTTCGTCTTTTATCTTTTACTATAGTCGTTAGATCACATTTATCTTTATAAGAGTAGATCATAACCATACAAGCATTCCGATCTTTTAAATTCCAGCAACCTTCCTCCACCAACAACCACCCTACTTTACAACCGTCCCACCACTCTTGGCAGTCCGCCACTCTCCGACAACCGTCACAACATCGGATATTTACTTTTCTACCCCGTTCTGACCTTGCTTTACTATTTCAAACTATAATTTTCCATCCAAATCTCTAATTGACTTCATTCCAAAGTTACTAGATCCAAAACTTTCGAAGTTACTACTCATCAAAATCTCAAAATCATCATACAAACAGATCGTTCCAGATCTGGTTCGTAACAAAAGTATAAACCACTAGGATGGAACAAATGTTCAAAAAATTTTAAGGGTTAACACAGCTGGACCCAAAAGAGGATCAGCTTGGTACCATTCTAGAAGAAGAAATTTGAAATAGGTTATTGACTCAAACAAGTGGAGAAATATGTGTCTATTATCTACAACAATTAGATTCATTACTTTCATAGTAGGAAACAAGATTACCCTAATGTTGATAAGGATCTATTGATGTTTGCTGCTTCTTTCAAGCGCTCTCCTTCTGCACCAGAGCTTTTCTGCCTAGTTAAGAGGATCAATTTGGTATTAGTAATGGATAAAAGAATATGAAGAATAGCTATATTTCTTAGCATTTAGCATCACCTCTCTGAACCAGCAAGATCCACTAAATTCAGTCTTCCATAACGGAGATGTGTCATGGAATCAGTTTCCCATCGGCTCTCAATAACACAGGTAAAGACACTATGGGAGCGACTACTCTCACTGTTCATGTTGGTTGCTGCCATTTTTCTGTTAGCAGCACCCTGCAGTACACAGCAAGCGAGAGATGTACCTAAGTATCAGGAAGAGCCTTTGGAAGTGCCATAAATTGACAATGCATGATTATATTACCTGTAACAGAAGTTCAACAACATCTTTGACAGATGAAACATCATGCTCACTTAGGTTTTCAACATACACACCTTTCTTCATGTCTTCTCTTAGCTACAGGAAGGAATCCTCTATAATACATAATCTTGCATGAAATGCTAAAGAGAGTCTCAAATCACCAGTATATTACCTGAAGGTTAGTTGATGATGGTTCAAGTAGATCTGTAATCTGTTCATTGTAGATCTCAAGAAAGGAGCATTTACAATTATACCTCAATTGCTCATTGCTTCGACACTCCTCTTCCTTACATCAAATGAAGAATCATTCAGTAAGAACAATAAGGCTACTAAGATTAAGTATACTTCAGTACCATACCTCCCGTATCCTTGTAAACAGATATTCAAAAATACGAGGTGTCATCCCACGATCATTGCTAGGAGTATTATCCAAGTCACGAAGCTCTCCCATCATTGTATATGTCTTTCCACTACCAGTCTACAAGTTAGAAAGAAAAGAAATCATGTCCCTGTTCCCTGATCAATTTGAAAGAAGCTACACATGTTGCAACAGCCCACCTGACCATATGCAAACATGCAGCCATTATAGCCAGACATGCAGCTCTCCACCATTGGTAGACCAACAACTCTAAATAGTTTCTCCTGCTCAAAAAATGGAAAAGTAAGAATGCCTTTGATTTTGAACCACGGCAAATTAAACAGGACGAGTAGTTCTACACTAAATATGGCGACAAACCTGCGACATTGTCTCACAAGCAATGTTGTCAAATGTAAACCTACTTTCAGGATGCCCTGTCCATGTTAAGGTCTGTGAATTTTCTTGAGTCAAACATCTGTTGTAGCCATGCAGAGTACTCTCAGAAACATTAATTGGACGAATTCGTATCAACACCTGTATGAATCATCCATGACGTAATATGAATATAGATGTCATAGTGACCAGATGCTTATAAAATGCAAATAAAGATAATTTTTATAAAAAAAAAAGGACTAACACAAATATAAAATTTGGGTTGAGGAAGCTTTATAAGATGAGAACCAAAGTTTGGGAATAGAAGTGAGGATAATGAATTCAGAAGAATAGCATCTAAGAGATTGTTGAAACAATAAATGAAGAAATTATCCCAGCCACGACAATCCCCATTCAGGAAGGGATCCCTCCCATCCACCCATAGGGATTTGGAGAGAGTAACAAGTAACTAATAAAAACATTAACAGAACTTGCATTATATCTTATAATGTGTAATTTTGTCATCACAATATCATGTAATGTAAAAGCTGAAAACGAACAAATTACAGTTCTATCCATGGTCGCGGACATTACGATAAATTCCAATCGGGTGTACTCTTAGCGATGCCCAAAATGAAGAGGAATTGCAACAAAAGAAGAAAAAAAATCACCTTTCCAACGTAAAACTAAGAATAAACACTAAATCTGACCTGCACATTATGATCCTCCCAAAAAGATGGATCCTCCTTGAGCTCAAAATACGGAACCTCAACCGGCACCAAAGATTTTGCTTCACCAATCCCCTTCAAACAACTCCTCTCCCTAACCCCATTCCCGGCATGAAACCTAGAAGCTGCCCTCGCCGGTGTACTATGCGACGCTTTGGGGGTCAAAATTACTCCCCTAGGGTTCTGAGCGGGATCTGGGATGGAAATTAGAGGGGATCTCGGAGGAGGGAAGGGAATCGGATCGATAACGTCTCTGAGCTCGTCGTTCTCGTTGGCTTCCGCGATGCGGATCCGGGAGCTGCCTCGGCGAGAGGCAGCAGCCATGGCAGGAGGAGGAAGAGAGGATCAATGAGGAGAGGTTAAAGAAGGAAACCCTAGAGAAAAAATGGAGAGGGTTGAATGTGGCGGTAGAAGAAGCGGAGCTAGTGGAGAGTGGAGACGTCTCTGACAGGAATAACGTGGAGGGGGGAGAGAGAGAGAGAGAGAGAGAGAGAGAGGGTTTTCGGGATTCCGCTGGATTTCAAATTTAAAGTTCAAGCGGGGGTTTGACAAGGGAGAGGCACTTTGCTGACAAACAGTCCCCACAAGATCCACACTACTCATTTGTTTGCTTATGATTAGGATCACGGAAGGCAATTTTTGACGCGTTATCACACTCGTGATATAAATTGATGACGCCAGAGATACTAAGGTAGATTAGGAGTCTGTAATCAAACTTGAAAGCTCCAGCAATAAGGGAGCGACAGCAAAAGCTAGTGTGTTTTCCTATGGAACCCTTGGCAGGGAGGTTTTGCTTGGGAAGAGACAAAAAGGTGGATGTAGACATGATCATTGGGCGGGCTGGGCAGGGTTCGGTCCGGGCTTAAGTATTTGTCCATGACCCGACCCACCAATCACTCAGGCCGGGCCGGGTTCGGGCTGGGCTAGAATAGTCTAGCCCGTTACCGCCCGTTGGCCCGTGAGAGATCGGGCTAACCGGTCGGGCCGGGCCAGTCCGACCCACCAATCACTCGGCCCAACCCATATTTTAGCTATTTTTAAAATTTTTGTAACTATTAGCTTATTTTAAAATATATATATTTATATTCCTCCATTTAAAAAAAAATTAAAATTAATTAATTTTTTTAAATGTGTGCATAAAATAATGCAAAACGGTATAATACCAAAATATTTTTTACAGTAGCAGTGGTAAATTAATGTAGCAGAAGGGCAAAATACTGTAGCAAACGGGCGGGGTTAGTTGCGGGCCAAACGGGCGAGCTTTCGGGCCGGGTCGAGCAAGCAAAGAGCTGACCCATGTCGCCCATGGGTAGTTCGGGCTTGGGCCGGGCTTAGCCCAGTCCAAACTGGGGCTGGGCACGGGCGGGCTGGGCCATTTCATCATGTCTAGGTGGATGATGTTGATGACAAGCCCATCGAACCGAACCAGGGAAAACCTAAAAGGCTAAAAGGTAAGGGGATCTCCCAGATCTCAACCAGGTGCCCAAAGGCCAACCTGATGCCAAAAGTTGGGCGTCCTTGGTTAGTGGTGCTAAGGGGAAGATGAAAGGAGGAATAGGCATAATCCCTAATGATGTCTTGAAAATTATCATGGAGGAGATTGAGGATTGCATGATTGCTGAACTTAAGGTGATGGAATGGTGTTGGCCTAGATGGAAGCTAACCCTCTTCGGCCATTTTCTAAGTAAAGCTCTTCCTCTTAAAAACTTTAATGTTGCTCTGGCCAAACAATGGTCTAGAATAGAGATCTTTTCGGTCTCAAATATGGTTGACGGTTGCTATGTTTTTTTTTTAATATTTCAAAGAGAAGGACTTGTCATTTATCCTAACTGAAGGGCCCTAGATCATCAACGACCAGGTGCTCAATCTCATCAACTAAAAGGATAACTTCTGGCCAACGTCGAAAGCCTTTCAAGTTACCTTGGTTTGGAATCAATGATTTGCCCATGGAATGGTGGGAGCTTGAAGCCGTCATTTTGGTTGCTACTAAGTTTGGTAAGCCATTGTGGGTGGATAGGACTACCCTTGATAAATTTTGTAGTTGTTTTGCAAGATAGTGCATTGAAATTGACCTAGCTATACCCATTTAAAAGATAGTGTTGCTGGGTCATAAGGATTACAAGATCCACTAGAGAGCTATATATGAAAGCATCCATGTTCTTTGCTACAAATCTGGAGTCATTGGGCACCAGCATAACCAGTGCCCTCTCTCCCCCATCAAGGAAGAAAGTGATGTCGAGGAGCCAAGATGCCTAATGTCCCCAAGATGAGTAGAGTACATTTGAGGCACCAAAATGTTCCATTCAAAGGGGATCGCTCCGATTGGAGTCCAATTAGAAATAGGAATATTATAATACCTATGGCCCTTGGGGCAATATGCAACGAAGAAGAAAGGGTGATGGTTTGTAGTCATTCTTAGTTACGAACTGTCTTGATTCGATCTGTAACAGTTCTGAACTCAATTGAGGATATGATTTTCGAAAAAAAATACGGATAATTTAGACAATAGATCTTTCTGAATTTGTCGCCATTGAAATGAGCTTTCCAACGAATCTAAGATCATAGGGTTTGGTTGGCTAGATCTTGAGATATCAGCCGAAGAGTGGTCGAAGGTTAGAGAAACCCTAGTGATAGCCCTTCAATGGCTAGATATGTGCTAGTTTAATTTCTTAGTGTGAAAAGAAAGAAGTTGTTGTAGAAAATGGGGATTAGGAGTTAGAGGAAGCCGACCAAAGACTTGGGCGGTAGAAGGAAGGAGGTGGGAAAGGGCGCCAATGGCTAGAGGAAGAAGAGAAGGAGATAAAGGCACAATATCATTTTCAATTATTAAATAAACTTCAATTAGGGTTTCCTCCACATATTTATAGAGGCTCACCCTAAGGATCCATCAACTAAGTTAAAAACTCTAACAAACTAACAATTTTCACCGTATTGCATTCTAACGTGTTTGATCGCGTTTAAATGCGGAATTACAGTTCTTTATCGTTGCAAACATGTGCAGGCTTTCATATGATTGCTTTCGAACGGTGCGAGCTCGTTTGAACGCGCAAATCATATTCTCTATTTTTATGAACAAATGCAGGCATTCGCATGGCCCGTTAAAATATAGTCCCTACGTTCGAATGCCCCCCAGCAAAAATTTATTTATTTTTTGAAATAAAAATTAACTAGATAAATAAACTCATCTCAATGAATCCAATATCGTAAGTGGAGTCAATATGGACTGAATCGTATCAGCCTCCTCCTAGGGTAGAGACTCGAAGGGGCCAGGGAAAATTGGTGGATATAGATTTGGTCAATCCAACATCTAGGTCAAGATGAACTAGGTAGAAATGTAAATGAGTAAAGACTAAGCGAGTCAACTCTAGGCTCAAAATTAGTTTTGAGCCATAGTTTGATATTTAGGCTCAGCTTAGCTTAACTCGAGCTAAGCTAAATCGAGCCCAAGCCGAGCCTAAGCTTGATTAGAGGAGGAGAATGAAGATGTCGAAGGAGGAGGAGGATGAGAAGGTCAGAGGAGGATGAGGCTGACAAAGGAGGAGGTAGTGGCTTGTCGATGGAGAAGGAGGCCATTGGAGGAGCCGATCGACGAAGGAGGAAGATGAAGATGATCAAATCAAGAGAAAAAGGAGGTATGGAGGTGTAAGCATTTAATAGGAGTTTTGTTTGCTGAGCAATGTGTCGAATGGACAAAAAGGAGTAGATTAATATATATTGAGCCTGAGCAAGCCAACTTCAACTCAGGCTCGGCTTGAAAGAATTTTGAGCCTTATTTTTAATTTAGACTTGGCTCAGCTCATTCTGAGCTGACCCCGAGTAAAACCCAAGCAGCTTGTTTATTTTGATGGCACTAGAACTAGGTCAACTATTAGACCAGACTTAAATGTCCTAATCAGGCTGGTTAGAATCAATGCTGGATCAAGGGAGACCAAAAGAACCCATCGAGTTAACCCTAACCAGCATCATTCGAACTCGGGTAAGGCATAAGTCGGCCACCTTAGGAGGAGGAATAGGAGGGCAAACGGCTCCAATCAAGACAATCGTTGAGGCCCTCTCGAAATTCAAAGTAGGCATGCTTGCTAACGTCGGCCACATTGTGAGAAAAGGGAGCCATACCTCGAGCAATGCGAATCATGTGGCACAGGACGCATGTCATGCGTTGGAGAATATGCAGCATTCCAAGGATCCCTTGAATAGAGTGGGTGTCAATTCAACTGGTCAAAATTGGCTCTAGAAAGACCCCCACTGACAATGCCAGCAATGAGAGGCATGGGTCCAAACAAGTAAGAGGAAAAATTGCCTAGATTAATGGGTATATTATCCAACTTGGCTCTTATGCTGATACACATTGTCACTCCCTTATTGCTCATACCATGGGTGGACGAGGTGCTGGGATCT
Source organism: Typha latifolia (assembly GCF_019914945.1). NCBI lineage: Eukaryota > Viridiplantae > Streptophyta > Magnoliopsida > Poales > Typhaceae > Typha > Typha latifolia. The sequence continues at coordinate 5,083,375 of NC_133091.1, forward strand.
TTTCTCCCTCTAACCCAATGCCCAACCCCCATATGGTTAACACTATTAGCACCTCAGTTGTGCAAACCGGCACCTCTCTATGCACAAGGTAATGGTCGAGATGTGCAAACATGGCCTTTAGGGAGAGAATGTGGAGAAACTAATAGAAGAGGTTGTTGATGCAGCCTCCTCTATGGTTGTGTACAACCCAAAAGGAAAAGGTAAGATTGGTGGAGAAACATGTTCCATGGAACCCATGGACTCGATGGAGGTGGAGCATATCGTCATACAGCATGTGCAAGGCATCCAACAACTTGGTTAGTTGCTGACAATTAAATAATCTATAATAACATCATAATTTATCTACAATATCTAAATTAAGAATAAATTATATCTAAATATCAACAACATATTAATAATCCTAATAGGGCCCCACACAAATCATAACATATCATCAAAAGTATTTTACTATTACATATATACTAGGGGTGGTAATCGGGTCGAGTTAAGTGGGTTCAAGTTGGGTCAGATTCTGGTCAGGTCAATTTTATCCTAACATGAACACGACTTGATTAATAAATGGGTTGCATTTGTTAGACACGGACACGACTCGATTATTAAACGGGTAACACGACACAACCTGTCTAACTCGTTTAATTAATGGGTCGTGTTAACATGACCCGTCTAAACTGTTTAATAAACGGGTCATATTAACACGGCACGATAACACGACCCGTCTAACCCATTTAATAAATGGGTTGTGTTAACACGACAATATAACACGACTGTCCTAACCCGTTTACACTATTTAATTCAAAATTTGTTAATTTATCCTATATAAATAATATATTAAATAAATAAAATAACCAATTTTCATCTCAAAACTCATACAACATAAAATTGCAAAATTCACCACAATATAAATCCATACAACAAATTGTAGAGAATAAAGTTTAGAACAAAATTTAAAACAAATCCATACAACAAAGTTTAGTGATACGATCTCCCATTTTAGCTAAGGTTCGATCTCTTCCAATTCTCAAATTTGGACTGATTCTGATATGGAACTTTATAAATAGATCCCGAAAGATACTGCCGTCGAATCGACGTGAAATTTGGATTTGTAGCCCCATAAAAGAGCTTTCCAACAAATCAAGTTTCAAACGGATCGAATATGGGGATCTCGAGATATCGTTTAATTAGTGGACGAATGTCAGGGGGTTTGATCAGGATCCATGGATGGAGGCACGAGATCCTAGGATGATGGTGGTTGGAGGTGGACTGGCGTTAATAGGGTGGCACCGGTGAAAAGTGGTGGTGGAAGGATTATGGTTGATGGAAGGGTTAAGGCAAGTGTTGGGTAGATTGGAAGAAGGGGGAGGAGAGGGCCACCCCTAAGGGACTAGGGTGATTGGCCGGTCGAGGGAGGTTAGAAGCGGTGTTGCCAAGGTTTGAGAGAACGAGAGTGAAGAAGACGAAGGAGGCAAGGCAAAACTCAATTCATTAATAATGACTCTATGATTGCTATCCACATCCTTTAGAGGCTAGCCAAACAATTCAAAATTAACCGTAAATAGTACATTATCGCCGATTGGGTTCGAATGTGCCCGCTTGTGCTCAAACGCACCTAATTTGCTCTTCTCTGGATTTGCGAACGTGATGCATGCGTTCGAACACGCGACCGAATGCAAGTGTTTCCCATTTCTCTGGATTTGCAAACGCGATACTGGTGTTCACAGTGCGTTCGAACGCACAATTCACACTCTCTAGACGTGATGCAGGCGTTCACAACCGCGTTCGAACGCACTCCACCCGAGTTCGAACGTGACTTACAGAAAACTTATTTTCTTAGGAATTAAATATTAAAATAAAAAACAAAGATACCCTAAAGTGAATCCATGCTCGAGATGACATCAGTGAAGTCTGAATCATATCAATCCACCACGCTTCCGCAACCTTGTCCTCAAGGTTTGAAATTTGGGAAGCGATCCATGATATCTGACTCTAGCTCCTCCATGATTTGATCTTCTGCATTGGTGTTGAAAAAGAGGCGAGCTCACTTGTGTCCAATTGGTGTGAAAGGGCATCGGCCGCTTGATTCTTGATCCCCTTCTTGTAGACCAATTCTTAGTCATACCCAAGGAGTTTTGTGACCCATCGTTGTTGGGCTGAGGTGTGCACACGTTGCTCCATGAAGTAGGATAAGCTACGCTGGTTCGTGCGGATAGTAAACCGTTGGCCAATCAAATAGGGTCGCCATTTGGTGATGGCGTGTAGAATTGCTAGCACTTCGTTCTCGTAGGTGGATAGCTGTCACGACTGGTTTGATAATGCCTTGCTCATATATGCCACGGGTCTGCCCTCTTGCATCAAAACTGATCCAATGCCCTCACCCGAAGTGTCGCATTCCACCACAAAGGGCTTGCTAAAATCCGGTAGTGCTAGAACTGAAGCGGTAGACATAGCTGTCTTCAAGGCTTCGAAAGCCTCCGTCGCCTTGCCCGTCCATTGAAACTCACCTTTTCTGAGTAAGGAGGTTAGTGGAGCAGCAATTTTGCCGTAGTTGGCAACGAACCACCGATAGTATCCCGTCAACCCAAGGAATCCCCTCAATTCCCACTGATTAGTAGGAATCGGCCAGTCCACCATATTCTTGATCTTGCTTGGATCGGCTTCAACTCCACTTGTTGATATTATATGTCCCAAGTACTCCACTCATGGCTCTCCCCAAAGATACTTGCTCATCTTGACTTTTAACTAGTTTTGTCGCAAGATATAAAACACCTCATGCACATGCCGCAAGTGCTCGCTCCAAGTCCTACTATACACTAGAATATCGTCAAAGAGGACGAGCACGTACTAACGCAAGAGCGAGTGGAAAAGATCATTCATCAACTTTTCGAAGGTGGTTGGTGCATTGGTGAGCCCAAACGGCATGACTCAGAACTCATAGTGGCCATCATGAGTTTAGAACGCCGTTTCGTGCACATCTTCATCTTCCGGGTCGACGCGGATTTGATGATACACCGCTCTTAAGTCAAGTTTGCTGAAGTAAGCTGACCTTGTGAGTTCATCTAGCAACTCCTCGATCACCGGTATTGGATACCGATCTTTGACTGTAATTGCATTCAAGGCTCGGTAGTTGACACAAAATTGCCAACTCCCGTCTTTCTTCCAAACCAGCCAGACCGGCGATGAGTAGGCACTTCTACTCGGTTGAATAATCCTTTGCTCGAGCATTTCCACCACCAATTTGCTGATCTCTTCCTTCTGGACATGTGGGTACCGATAGGGCCAGACATTTGCTGATTCAGCCCCTGGAATGATTTAGATGTGATTATCGTGACGACGGGTCGATGGCAGTCCTCGAGGTTCCTCGAAGAGATCCTTGACTCCTGCAGCAACTCTTGCAGGTCAGTGGTTATTTCTCTTGGTGATGGATGTTCTGGTTCAACAACAGCCATTTGCAATAGTAGAGCTCGGTCCCTTACACTAGGAAAGCCCACAAGTGGTTGATGTCCAGCCACACCTTCATCTTCAGCTGCAAACTCATCCTCCACATCCTCCAATCTATCTACTAGCATCACTGATCCCATCAATTTAGCGCAGCGATGTCCGGGTATAAACTTCTCATCACAACGAAAATATAAGCCTTTGGCCCTTCGTTCCTCTACTTGAGTAGGTGTGAGTGCTCCTCTCGGACCTCTAGGTACGTACTTCACATTTTGGGATGGCTTTAGGAGTGCTCGAGGAGGCACCATTGCAGCAGCAGTCCTTGGTACGCCGGTAATATTTTCCACCGCTATGGTTGGTTGAGCTTGATTGTGGCTTCCTTGGCTTATCCAATTCTGTTTCAAGTGTAACTTCATGGCCCTATATTTTTCTTCCATGAGCACCGCATCTTCGAAAGCCTCCTTTAAAGTTCTAGGCCTTAAAGTCATCACGTCGGTTGTATGTCACCCTGCAACCCGAAGATGAAGGTGCTGTGACGTTGCTGATCTGACCATGGGGGTTGACATCGGCTACTTATCCTCTCAAACTCTTCTTGGTATGCCCCAACCGTGGTCTTTTGCACCATCTTTGAGAGGAGAGCATCGAAGTCTTCATACCCCGACGCTCTAAATCGCCACGTGATATCGGCACAAAATTCAGCCCAAGTTTCGATAGCCTCATTGGCATTAGCTGCTCGAAACCAATGAAGCGCTGCATCTTCAAGGTGGAAGCTCACAAGCGTCACCTTGTATTCTTCTACTATACCTTGGTATGCGAAGAATTGCTTCGCCCTATACAACCAATCGATCAGATCGCCACCTTTGAACTTAGGGAATTTGAGACGCACGATTTGTCCACGAATGTCGTTGTCTCGTTCCGGATCATGTCCAAGTACTTGTCTAACCGGAGGAGGATGCACCATGAAGGGTTGATGATCCCTCCTTCGGTTTTGATTAACTCGTCGTGGTTCCGGATCGTATTGACCCGCCCACGAATCTTGATCTCCAAGGTGATCTCCATAGTGGTTCACTCGTCGGATGGGTTCACCTGCAACTGGCCTTGCTGGAACCATTCTTGCTTGCCTCTGCTCATAGGGTGGTGGCAGCAGCGGCTCTTGTGGTTGCAAATTCTGAACCAGTGGCGGTGGGTTCATGGGAGTGGACTCGCGTCGTGGGGTCGATGGTGTATTCCCATTCGCTATGGCTTCCCTTGTCGCCCGTAACTCTCGCATCATCTCCATAATCATCTGGTTATTGATTGTCATTTGTTCGGAAAGAGACCCCAACACGGCTTGAACACTAGGTTCTTTCGTATTCCAATTAGATTGGGTGGTTCCGCGAGTGAAAGTCTCTACAACCATTTCCTCCTCCTCTATTGGGAGAATCTCTTCTTCATCATCACGCCGTGCAGCCATGGCTCTGGTTGTCATCATAAGAAGCACGTGTCCGAGGAACGGTGGCTCTGATACCAGCTTGATACGATCTCCCCTTTTGGCTAAGGTTCGATATCTTCCAATTCTTAGATCTAGACTAATTCTGATATGAAAGTTTATAAATAGATCCCGAAAGATACTGTTGTCGGATTGATATGAAATTTGGATATGTTGTAGCCCCAGAAAAGAGGTTTTTAACAAATCAAGTTTTAGACAGATAGGATGTGGAGATCTTGAGATATCATCCAATTAGTAGACGAACGTCAAGGTTTTGATTAGGATTCGTGGATAGAGGCACGATATCCTAGGATGATAGTGGTTGGAGGTGGGCCGACGTTAATGGGGTGGCACCGGTGAAAAGTGGTGGTGGAAGTGTTATGGTTGATGGAAGGGCTAGGGCAAATATTGGGTAGATTGGAAGAAGAGGGAGGAGAAGCCACCCCTAAGGGACTAGGGTGATTGGCCGATCGAGGGAGGTTAGAAGCGATGTTGCCAGGGTTTGAGAGAACGAGAGTGAAGAAGACGAAGAAGGCAAGGCAAAACTCAATTCATCAATAATGACTCTATGGTTGCCATCCACATCCTTTAGAGGCTAACCAAACAATTCAAAATAAACCATAAACATTACATTATCGCCGACCGCGTTCGAAAGCGCCCGCTCACGTTCGAACGCACCTAGTTCGCTCTTCTCTGGATTTGCGAACGCGATGCAGGCATTCGAACGCATGACCAAACGCACATGTTTCCTATTTCTCTGGATTTGCGAACGCGATACAGGCGTACACAGCGCGTTTGAACGCGGCGTTCGAACGCACAATTCACGCTCTCTAGACGTGATGCAGGCGTTCACAACCGCATTCACAACCGCGTTCGAACGCACTCCACCCGCGTTCGAACGCGACTTATAGAAAACTTATTCTCTTAGGAATTAAATATTAAAACAAGAAATAAAGACACCCCTAAAGTGAATACATGCTCGAGACGATATCGGTGAAGTATGAATCGTAGTATAAAGCCGAACACGACCCGATTATTAAATGGATTAGGCAGGTTGACCAGTTTACGATCCAAACCCAATTAGACTAAACCCAAATCCGATTAAGAGTCGGATTATCATGTTGGATTATCGGGTCAAGTCAAATTTAAGATCAAGCTACTATAACTCCTCGCGAGTGATCTATGTACAATCAGACTCTGGTCGCCCATGCTATCGAACGAGAAAACGGTGAACCCCTCCTTCTGCAGTAGATGTTATTTAATTATCCAAAATAGCATCTATCTTTTTTTGTGATGTAGATGGAAAAGCAGAAGTGATATGTGGCACAGGAAGAATGTCTAGAAGGGTAGCAGATGTAGCATAGGGTTCGATGGGGATGTGCATAGGTGGTTGGTAGGCTACTAGATCCTCAATATTAAAAGTACAACTAATGCCATAATTATGAGAAATATCAATGACATAAGCTAGCACCTACACGTTTCAGAACTTAGAACTTATTTGGTGGGGACACCACTTTTCGTCAGGTTTATTCTCATAGGCACGAAAGGGCTGCACCCATGGCATTTTAGCTTAATGAGGGTTGTGACTAATCACCTTATAGGACTATTTTCGTTCTTTGTCTTTTATTTTATTTTGCATACATAAAGGCTTGTAATCATCATTTATGGGATAATGAATATTTTGATAGCTTTTACATATTGAGTGTTTGTTGGTGGATTCCAACGTCGGTTGATTTTGACACCCCGATTGGTGGATTCCGACACCCCGATTGGTGGATTCCACGGGTTTGATTATTTTCCTACTTCTTCTTCTCACCTATAAATCGAGACGTTGTCCTGCATCAGCTTTGGTATCAGAGCAGATCATTTCCTAATTTATGGACGCTCCACCGCTTGGATTCTACACTGCGCCTAATCTTTTCTTTGTTAGATCAATTGCTTCACGAACACCAGATTGCTATGATATCTATCGCCCGATAACATTAGGATTCAAATCTGAGTTACGCGAGGAGATCACCCTCAACGAGGAAAACAATAAACCATTACCATCACCAAATCTCCACACAGATTATCACAAGTAAGCTTTATTCAATAAATTTTCTTTCTCCGTTTTAGATCCAAAAAGAAAGAACGTTCTGTTGAAAAAAAAAACAGAGGAAAAAAAAAGAGCGTCTTTGAAGAAAAAAATTAAATGTCGAAATTCAGTTTATTTGTTTCATATTTATCTTTAATTTTGAATTTCAAAATTTTTGAAATTTCAAAATTCAGATTTAGAAGATAATTTTTTTCCTTAATTTTGGGAAATTTGTTTTCATAATTTTGGGATTAATTTCCATAATTTTGGGGATTAGTTTCCATAATTTTATAGAGTAGCTTCTATAATTTTGGAAATTAGTTTTCACAATTTTAGGGAGTAGTTTCCATAATTTTTGAGAATTTATTCCCATAATTTTAGGATTAATATGTATCTTATCTAGCTTCCTAACTTAATCCCAACTAACCCAAAACCTAAACCCATTAATATACTAAACCCAATCTCCGCCAACCGAACCAACCCGATCCAAACCCATCGTCATCTTCCTCCTCTTTAGCCCCAACCATCACTCACATCCATCATCCCATCTTCCTCTATCGCCGACACTGCCGCCGACCTCCACAGATGACGTCGCTATCGATTTCCACAACCCTTGCTCTGTCGTGCCACCATCTTCACCACCATCACTGTCGTTGCAGCCCCCCCAACCGCTACAGTCCCTACCGTAACCACCCGCCGTTGCAGCCTCGTCATAGCCATCCCTGCCACTGCACCTCGCCGTAGCCTCCTCTGCTGTTGCTCTCCGCCACTGTAGCCCCTGTCGCGGTCGCCTCTGTCGCAGCCACTCGCTGCTACAATTTCCTATCGCAGCCGCCCATTCACAGCCATCTCTACTGCTGCGACCACTGCTGTCGCAGCTTATCTCCACCGCCATCGTCGTTGTTGTAGCCCCTGCACGGTCTTGCCATTGCATCATTGCAGTCGCCGCTATGTTTGCCGTTGCCATTCTTGTAGCCCCTTGCCGCCGCTGCTGTCCCTGCCATCGTAGCTGTCGCCACCGCCGCTGTTGTCGAATTACGGCCATTGTCTTGACGACCACCATCTTAAGTGGACATGCGACATTCGGTAACATCCGTCATTTCTTTACTATTATTTATTAGTCTTAAAATAGCAACTGTCTTTCTATTGGTGTGGATCATAACCATATTGAGCCTGTTATTGCTTGCTATTGCCTACTTATTTACATTGCTTAAATCATTTGTTTCATTTCGACAAGTGCTTGAGTCTGCTATTGCCTACCTACTTCTTTTTGCTTATTAAAAAAATAAAGTAAAAGACAAAAGATGAAAATAGTCCTGAAAGGTGACTAGTCACAACCCTCATTAAGCCAAAGGGCTACGGGTGCAGCCTTTTTGTGTCTACAAGAATAAATGTGACAAAAAGTGGTGTCTCCACCAAAAAATAAAAAGTCATGAGATACAGACTTAGTGAATAGACTTTACCCCGAATCAGTAATATGAAATAAAAAGTAAATCATGTACTGAAAGAAGTATCATATAGCATATAAGCATGTCCTCGATAATATCATATGTATAATAAATATCATGTCATAATTGATCAAGAATATAATTCTCGACAATATATAAATTAATATTTATATCATACTATCATCATAACACTCTCAAATATTACACATATGGTGCATACCGACCATGATCATACTATGATATCAAATACAACAATATCTGAAACATAATAATTACTCGATAATTATACATATCAAATAATAATAGAATCAAATGATAATTACTTAAGTTGAGTTGAGCTGAGCCTAAATATTAAATTACAGTTTGAAATTAATTTCGAACCGAACCTAAGCTAGAGCCGGCTCGTTTACACCCTTAGTGTCAATCTTGTGCTATTATCTAATGGCTCTACCATACTATACATAAGGTCATTTCTTTTATAACTATATCACCTAACTACAATTATTATATAATAGCAAGCGGATAGTCTACTTGCCGGAAAATGTTAAATTTTCTTAGTAATAAGGATGTTCCACTTTAATCCTGGTCTATTATGAGGGAGTTGATTCCTAGGAGCTCTAAGATAAAAATACTAAGTCAAAACCAACATCTCAATATTTAAAACAAATGAATAGGGGAGGGCTCAAGGGCTTGGGCCTGGCGAAGCCAGGTCAGCCTAACCGCTTGGGCTCAACTACTGTACACCGCAACAAGTCGAGCAGAGCCAACAAAAAATGGGTGAGGTCAAGGAGATCACCACGTTAGAGTCTCGATTAAGGTGATGATCCGTGGAGCACTAGCCCGAGAGTCGCGACAGAGAGAGAGAGAGTCAAGATGCCTGGAACGCCTATTTTTATTCCATGAATAAACGGAGGCTAAAATTCCGTTTACAATAAGTGGGCCTTCAGTGCATGCAATTGTCACCATTGTCTCTATCTGTCAAACTTCCTTCAAAGGCCCTATCGAAATTGGATACTAATTGCCCAGATTCCCTTGACTTGTTACCGTTCACACACACACACTGCCATCACGGCTAGCGAGTGAACATGGCAGGTCCCCAAGTCCAAATTCAATAAATGGCAAACATAAATCCAAACAGATAAATATATCTTCTCACGCGTGTATCATCCAAAGCTTATTCCAAACAACCGATTCTCATCCAAAGCTCCTGCCACTCACTAAAATCGACGAACCCCACCCGTTGGATGAATGGAGCCAGAAGGAACCATCCTCTTCTCCACCGTCGGATTGCAGCAGTTCGGCTTCGACGTCTTCTCCGTGTCCCTCCCCTCCGACCCGATCGCCACCTCCGAGTTCACGGAGCGGCGGCACACTGACGGCGTCTCCGTCAACTTCAACGCCCAGTTCGTCGACGAGGGTGACGCCGTCGCCTTCGTCTCCGAGCGGACTGGGTCGGCACGGTTGTTCCTGGCTCGATCCGAGGATTCCAAACCCGAACCGCTCCCAGGGGCGCCTGATAGCCTATTCCACGATCGGCCGACGGTTAAGGATGGCCGGGTGTACTTCGTCTCAGCCCACGAGCCCCCTTCCGAGCCGATCAAGAGCTGGGCAGCCGTGTACACCACTCGGCTCGGTTCGACCGAGCCGCCGGTCCGGGTCACTCCGCCCAGCGTGGTCGACTTCAGCCCGGCGGTTTCCCAATCCGGCGACCTCATCGCCGTCGCTTCGTATGGATCGCAGAAATGGAAGGGCGACTTCCGCGAGCTCGAAACGGAGATCACCGTCTTCCGCGCAGCCGATCCAAGCCGCCGCGCCGTCGTCTGCGGTCGCGGCGGATGGCCGTCGTGGTGCGGCGATTCGGCGGTGTTCTTCCACCGCAAGGCCGACGATGGTTGGTGGAGCGTCTTCCGCTCGGATCTAACGCCGGAGCTCGAGAACGCCGGCGGCCGCGACGCCGCACGCCGGATCACGCCAGCGGGAGTCCACGCCTTAACTCCAGCAGCGGCGCACGACGGCAAGAGGATCGCCGTCGCCACGCGGCGCAAGGGGATGAGCCACCGCCAAATCGAGATCTTCGATCTCGAATCGGAGCAATTTTACCCAATCACCGAGCTCATAAACCCTAACATCCACCACTACAACCCCTTCTTCTCGCCTGGATCGGGTCACCTCGGGTATCACCGATTCCGAGGGGAACCGGCCAAAGGGGATTCGATCGTGCGCTATCTCCAGCCCGTGGCGAGCCCACTGAGAGGGCTCAGGTTGCTCCGAGTGCACGGGGCCTTCGCCTCCTTCTCCCCCGACGGCAATCTGATCGCCGCGAACGGCGATTTCTTCTCCCCGCCCGGGTTGATGATCCACAGATCCGACGGCTCGAAGCGCTGGATCTTGATCCAGGAACCTTCGTCGTTCTACACGGCGTGGAATCCGAGGGAGAAGGGTGTGATCTACACCTCAGTAGGTCCCATCTTCGACTCCACCAAGGCGACGGTTCGGATCGCGCGGATCACGTTCGACCCGGCCGATCTCGACGACCCGGAGCAGGTGCCGGCGGCGGTGACGCTACTCACCAGGTCCGGCCCCGGCAACGACGCGTTTCCCTCGTGCTCGCCGGACGGGAAGTGGTTGGTGTTCCGATCCGGTCGGTCCGGGCAGAAGAACCTATACATCCTCGATGCCGTCAACGGCGAGACAGAGAGCGGTGACGGTATCCGGAGGCTCACCGAGGGTGAGTGGATCGACACCATGCCGGCGTGGTCACCGGACGGCGAGCTGATCGCCTTCTCCTCGAACCGGCACAACCCCTCCAACGCCGACGCATTCAGCATCTACCTCGTCAGGCCCGACGGCTCCGACCTCCGCCGCGTCTACGTGGCAGGCCCAGAGGGGAGCCCTGACGTGGACAGGGAGAGAATCAACCACGTGTGCTTTAGCCCGGATTCGAGGTGGCTCCTCTTCACGTGCAACCTCGGCAGCGTAACGGGCGACCCGGTGTCGATGCCGCACCAGTTCCAGCCCTACGGGGACCTTTACATGTGCCGCCTCGATGGGACGGGGCTCAAGAGGCTGACGTGTAACGCATACGAAAACGGAACGCCAGCGTGGCACGCGACCAGTGGGGTCCCCGATCTGGGTTCGCTCTCGCTGGGGCCCACCGCCAAGGTAGCCGGGGAGAAGCTACAAGGTCGGTTCGATGAGCCGCTTTGGCTAACGTGCGACCTTTGAGTGAATAGTGAATAGTGAATAGTGAATAGTGAATAGTGAATAGTGATGATGCTTTGCGTTGCCGCATCTCGCGCTTGGAATAATTTAATGCACGTTTAATCGGTGAATTCTTCTGATATTTAACTAAAAGAAATGATATATGTGTGTGTTTATTCTGATAATCGCATCAAAATGGAAGACTAGAAATTTGGCCTTCAATTCACAGTCGCTATCGACCCCTCCTTCCATGTTGTTTTCTTTATGATTTCGTTTGATAATGGATGTGTCGGTTTGGACGTTTTACCACATAATGCTCTCCTATAATTCTTTGTTTTAATTATGACTAATACTTTAATATACTTGTAAATATTAGTCCTTGTCTTTAGGATAATTTTAGACGGTTACAAAAGACCATGCACGTTCTTTATTTAGTCTAAAGTTCTCTCTATATGTCTTTAAATATGATAGATATACATAGAAGATAATAAACGGAAGTTTAACATAAATTTAATTCTCAATCTCTGTACATTTTCAAGTTTTAAGTTTAAATCAATTTTAAACTAATCTAAGATATACATATTAATTAAAAAAAGTAACCCCTCTAAATTCCTTTATTTCTACGTATAACTTTTTAAATTTAATATTTGTGTTTATACTCTTCATTTTTTAATAACGTTAGAACATGTATATATATATTTTTTAAAAGGATGTATATGGAAATAAGATATTTTAGAAGGGTATAATATCTTATTTGAATGCTTTTGTGAAGTCCAAACTTGATGAGGATGCCCGGCCTACGGCTCCCAAAAGTCTTAAGCAATGAGCTTATGGGTACGAAAACAAAATTCTCCAGAATTGACCTTCTTTTGACAAAGGCAGATTGGCAGCACGAGGTATTCTTTTGAGCCTGTTAGCTAGGATCTTTGCCGAGCATCTTTAAAGTTGCATGTTTTTATATCACATTCTTGGCGAACTTAACTATATTTCTTTTAAAAATAATATCTAAATAAGTATATTTTGTTACAGACACTGAATTCACTTTTTAAAATATCAAAATTGTCGTTACGAAATCTAGCTAACCTTCTTCAGAAACAATGTTTGATGGTATGTTGCTAAATTTAGTGAGATTAAGCTAGCAAGCATGTCCGGGATATTTTTATATTTTTTTCAATATATTGAAAGGTGGTAGATGGTGGTGAACGGTTACCTATCGCCTAATGCTTAGGCAAAATATGAGTGTATATATATATATATATATATATATAGAGAGAGAGAGAGAGAGAGAGAGAGAGAGAGAGAGAGAGAGTGTGTGTGTTTTACGCCAGGGCACCGGTGCGCCGTGATAGTTGCCTAAATTACTTTTAAGACATTAATTTTATTTATAGAGTTAATAAGCAATAATGTAGAATTATGATTGATTAATCTAAATAATAATAGGGTACAGTAAGAAAGTTATAAGCAAAAGGAGGGATCAGATTTCAGATTGTAACAAATAGTCAATAGAATATATATATATATCAAAGAGATTATGTAACGACATCTTACCATTTTATTTTATATCGTAAAGGACGTTATTTAATAAGATAGTTTGCTGCCAAAATCTCAATCAAAAGAATAGTGATGCAGAGAGTCGAATATATATATATGTATATTATTATTATATATTGAATATATAATAATATACTCAGTTCCTATATGAATCTCCCTCTTGGAATTCCACTAACTAAACTTTTCTGTACGTCGGACAGGTATAATAATATATCAACATGGCAAGATGACGTGCTACTAATACCAAAACAGACTGTCAAGTCTGCGAAATATATGTGGATCTACGCAAAAAGATGACACACTGATTGTTGGTGAGTAATTACCGCGAGGTAACGAAGCCTTTCCCAACGGTAAACCAACGCTGTTTATGCTTTATAGTGCGCAGTAGATAGAGTGGGTGAGTCGTGCATGCACTGCATGTTATGGAAAACGGTTGCCACGACTCTTAATACGTGGCTTACATGAAGCGAACTCAAGCACCAGTGAAGTCCAGCCCTAAGCGGTTCCCGTAACGGATCACTACTACAGCCAATCCCACCATATTAGAGTAAGAGAGCAAGAAGAAGAGAGAAGATTAGAAAGATGCCAGGACTCACCATTGGAGATACTATCCCTGACCTCGAGTTGGAGACCACCCATGGCAAGATCCGTATCCACGACTACGTTGGCGATGGCTATGCCATCATCTTTTCCCACCCTGGTTAACATCTTTTTTAGACCCAATAATCAACACATCATTTCACTATTATATGTACTGTTACTTAATTGGTGAGTTCTTTAGGTGACTTCACGCCGGTTTGCACGACGGAGCTGGGGAAGATGGCGGCATACGCGCCGGAGTTCGAGAAGAGAGGGGTGAAGCTGCTTGGCCTTTCTTGCGACGGCGTCCACTCTCATAAGGAGTGGATTAAGGACATTGAGGCATATACGGTGTGATTGATGTTGTCATGTTTTTCTTCACTTTATTACCTTGAGAAATCGTTTTCAAGATAGTTGTTTTGAAACTGTGGATTTTAATTTAGCCGGGGAGCCATGTGACTTACCCGATAGCAGCGGACCCAAATAGGAACGTGATCAAGCAGCTAAACATGGTGGACCCGGATGAGAAAGACTCGAGTGGAAACCAAATGCCGTCACGGGCTCTCCATATAGTGGGACCTGATAAAAAAGTACACTATTCTTGATTTAACGTGCAACAACACTCAAGAGCCTATTCATTTGTCCTCTTACGAAAGTTTTTAATGTGTGGGGTTGGATTAGGTCAAGCTGAGCTTTCTGTATCCATCATCGACGGGCCGGAACATGGACGAGGTGGTGAGGGTAGTGGACTCGCTGCAGAAGGCGGCGAAGCACAAGGTGGCCACTCCGGCGAACTGGAAGCCCGGGGAGAAAGTGGTCATCTCGCCGAGCGTGTCCACAGAGGAGGCCAAGAGGATCTTCCCACAGGGGTTCGAGGTCGCAGATCTGCCGTCCAAGAAGGACTACCTTCGTTTTACCAACGTCTGAGCGATAGGTGTCGGTGTCATGTAGTTCGTGTGTTACTTTCGTTGGCGTCAAGTTAATTAGTGCACTTCTGTTCTTCTGTTATAATTCGCTATGCCTAGCTTCTTCGATGTTTACCTTTGTCTGTAATTTGTAAATAAATGCAAGTTGCTTCTAGCTAGCTTTAGTTGTCACGTTGTCGTCTCTGATTGGTTTCCTGGCGTCTTGCGCACGTATCTTTGCAACTTTTGGTTCTTTCCTTTCATGAGCAAATGTGAGATCTAGTGGTATCCAAAGTGGAGTGGAAATGTGGAATGCATGGCTAGTTGTATTTATTACCTTTCATGAGGAACAATCATGAGCTGTATAAGATATAAGAGTAGTACAACAAATTATTCAGGAACATTTATTTTACTAGCAACGATTACGGAATCTAGCTAGTTACATCTCTTTATGGTAACAAGCTCAAACAATTCTTTTATTGGAAGGATAGCGCACGCGGACAAATAAATCTGTGACAAACAAAATGAACACAAGAAAGCCATTTGTGCAATGGTATTAATTGGAACTGTAGGGGGTTTCTAGTTCACGACCCTGCACATCTTCCTGACCTCCCCCCCTTTTCCAACGCGAACGCCGATGTGGCCCATCTTCACCATGGCAGCCGCAAACTTTACCTGCCAAATTGTTTGGTCCCTCGCGTAGATCGACACCAAGTCCGCCGTCTTCTTGCTAGTCAGCAAGGCGTTGTCGGAGTCGAACAACACTCTGTGGGCCTCCACGTTCTTGTAGTACTGGTTGTCAAATAAATCCGGGGTCACGACATCCTGATCCACCGTGACATTCCCGCTCGCCGGCGACGGGCATTTCTTCTTCAAGGACGCGGCTAAGGATGCGTCGATCGGCACCCCGGGCTTGAGGCGGTCTAGGAAGGAGGAGCAATGGGAGTCGCCGATGGTGTGCGCTCCGGAGAGGACGACCATATCCTCCAAGTTCATCCCTTTGACTGCAAAGTTTTCCTTGAGCATGTCAAGGTTGAAGGTAGGGTCGGGGAGATCTCGCATCGACTCGGCCGCGAGGGAGACCCTCCCGTCACGCCTCCCGGAGGGGATGGCGTAGTGGAACCCCCCGGCGATCTTGGTTGCGTCGCGTGCTGCGAAGGCGATGATGTCGGCGCAGGAGACGACCCCCGGGCAGTGCCGCTCGAGCGCGGCCTTGACCTTGTCCACCAAGTCGAAGCCTTCCAGGCTGGGGTCGTTTATAGGCGCCGTTTTCTCGGGGTGTGGGTTTTCCGGTGTAGGGTCGAGTAGTACAGAAGCATCACACCCCTGGTTCAATCATAGCAACTCTCATTCACATCTAGATATATATATATAAATTCTAAAGTAAATTGTGTCAAACTCCGACGATACGCATATGTAACTAATGTACAAGTATAACTTACTCTAACAAAGCAATCGTGGAAGAACAATCTAATAAGGCCGGCGGCCAGGCCAACATCATCGGAGATAGCCTTGCGCACAAACCTTTTCACAATCTTCTCAGCCTTTGGGCACGTATAACGATAATATCCAACTTCTAGGGAAGCAGAGGATAAGGGAAGCATGGCTTGGATGACCATGGCGAAGAGTAGGCATGATGCCAAGAGGGGAAGCTGAGTTCTCTCGCTCCTCATCTTTCAGTTCGCTTATGTACACCAGAGCAATGAGCACGAGGAATAGCTCTGCTTAAGAAGTTGGTTATTTATAGGCGGGGAAGAAAGGGATAGGATGGGCTCGAGCAAGTAAAACCGATCGAAGGATCAGATGAGAGTTGTTGGCCTCTTTCTTGTGCCAGATTACTATTGTTAATAAGTGAAACGAGAACGTGGGCTGCAGCACCTCATTAGTTGACTACCTTTCGTCATATATGATTAACAAAATTTTAGTATTATGTACTTGAAATATTTTAAGTTTAAAGTTGTGACTATGCCACATAAAATTAATGACCATCGATCTGATCATGAATGGCCCAATAATTCGCTTAGAAAAGTCTTCCACCGAACACATTCATTGAAGCCAGCTGATGAATTCAAGATGGCAATTGCCATTTGTATCTCAATCAAGGAGGTTAATTGGAATATTATTATATTTATCCCGTGGGGTTGCTATATCTTCTGCCAAACACAATGTGTAATAAGGATTAGTTACTCGATATATATTGAATGTTGAATTACACTCTAGGGGTAGCCTCTAGAGATTGCCAACACAAGTCCATTGAGGAGTGCAGTAAAATTATGCACAACTTTACTAATCCTAAAGTATAATAAAGAGCATATAATATATTAATATTGGAGAAAGGACAGGATTGGAAATTCAAAAGGACGGCCGAAGTAAGGGCCCATGGCCATCTGCCCCTTGGCTGTCTTTGGAAAGGGAAAGGAAGATGCCTTGTTAAGTTTTTTTTTTTCTCTTTTATTTAACAGATAATAATACTCTAAATTTAATCATAAGCTAGATAAAGATACTATAAATATTTTAACCAAATTTAAACTTCAGTGCCTGTGGGGGCAGTCCTAGTGACAAATTTGTATTAGAATAATGACTACCAATTTCACATATATGCTAAACTTTTATTCAAATTAATACCCACCTCTCGCCTACATATTATACTATTCTTCATCTATGAAATATCTTACTTGTTAGATAGCATTTATAACGACCCAACAAAAAGAACTTGCTTGCTAACACTACTCATCTTCGGCACTGCATTCATGCATCTTAAGTCAAAGTTCCAACAGTGGGTAGTCTATAGCTTTCTCGAAAAACGAGAGAAAAAAAAATTAAAAAAAAAGGGGAGAAAAACCTCGTGGTGGGTAGACCTAGACCACAGCAAAATGACAGAGAATCTCACCAGAAGTTGGTGAACCATCGTGCATTCTTGATTACAGAGCGCTGCTTCTTCTTCTATCAAAACCAAAACGGGACCGTTAAATTGCTGCCTACTTCCATTGCTAACATTATTCCTCCATAATAGGCAACGGCAAATTGCAGGAGGCCAGTAGCATGTCTCCATCCATGGTAACAGATCAAGAATAGAGTGAATGCTTTTGACGGGAAAGAGATTAAATCGTAAACGACGTACGTGACAGTATGCTTTCAGATGTTACCGTATCGCTTACCTACATATCTACGTCTGGGCGTTATGGAAAAGACCTCGTACCTTATATATTTGCAGTTTGATTTCTCACTTCAATTCTTTTTTCAGAATAATGGCATCTACTTTTTTTTTATGACACATTAATATAATTAATATGAAACACAATTTCTTTTGCATGTATGCCGGTCAAAAATTCTTTATTTGTTCATATGCCTCTCTAAAATTGTCTTAAAAAGATATATGTACATAAACGTTGTGTTTTAAAAGGTATATATATATATATATCAAATATAGAGATGATGAAGGGTATATATTAAGGTAAAAAAACACCAAAATAAAATCTGGGAAAAGCTCAACTTTACCTGATTTGGGTCTACAGGGCAAGATTTACTATATTTTTTTTGTAAGTGGACAGTTTTGCCCATTACCTAATTAGACATCTCATAGTATCTAATTATATGCCAAGTGGTCTGTACATGGGCCATCTTTTCGGATAAGAAGGAAGATATCTTTGACGTGTTCTTTTCGGAAAGATTTTTCTTTTTCTTTTCCTTTTTCTTTTGTGTGTTATTTAAGGTCCTGTTCGGAATGTAGCGAGTGAGGGAGATGCTCATCTCCCTTAGTTTAGTTGTTTTCTATTACTTCATAGCTAGGCTGTCTCACTAAGGGCATTCTAGTATATAAACTGGTTACTCTTCACATATATATATATATATATATATATATAAGCTAACCGACTTGATTAGACCTACTAATCAAATGACTCAGCTAAATAGCAAGCTGAAATAAGAAATGACTAATTTGAAGTAGAAATTGTCTACACTAATATAACTAACTTGACTCAATAAGCCCAATGCCCTGTGAGGAAATCTGATCCGACCCAAATCACATTATTCCATCACATTGGACATACCTCATATATCTTATCCCATTAACTCTAACTCATCCAAGTAAGGGGCTAACTTGATCGACATGGGCTAGTTCTAGGCTAGCTGAATATGAATTGCATCCAAAGCCTTTCAGAGCTTGCCCAAGATGAGGATATGGCCAACCTATGTTGTGAAAGACCATCGCAAGCGTCTAACCAAGGCTCAGCACGATTGTGGATTTGGGCAAGGCCCGAACGTAAGGAATGACCCTACTGGTTGATAGATGCATGCATAGTTTTAGTTAGACCAGTTGGATTTGAGGTATATCGAAAGCTTAGAGAAGCACATCTGAAGTGAGTTCATGACTAATCTAGATAAGGTATGACCTAAAAAGGATCAAAATAAATCCAGGCTTTAGCTTCAAGTTGACCAAGGCCTAAATGGAATTAAGAGGAAAGCTGGCTCGGTTGGTGGGTGCACATGCATGGAGACCTCAACATGGATCTCCTCCTCGTTCTCCTTTCAAAAGCATCATGGCAGCGAACTTCATGCATTCGTGCCTTGAGATAAATTTCTCATCATTATAAGTGCTCAATACTTGGACTCTTCTTTCCTCCACCTGGCCTATTGTGAGGCCTTGAACCCCTACTTTTCTCGATAGTCTTCTTACCTCTGGTATGCTCAAGCAAGGTGAGGGGTAGGCACGATCCTAGAATAGTGTTGTCCAGGCAGAGGATCCTTAAAGTCGTCCCACTCATCAATGTCATCAATCAGTGGCTTGGTGATGGTCGGTGGCGATTGCGAAGGAGAGATTCCATTGCCGTGGGGTTTCGTTGTGCATTGATAAAAGCTTGCGTGAAGAAGACCTTCGCCGACTCTTGCATAGCCCGCTGTGATTCTATCAAGGTGACCATTATCTAGACCAAATTTAAATGTCTCGGCATGGAGTAGGCATATTCATTGCAGAAATCTAATTTGGAAAGTTTTGGGAGAATATTTATGAAAAATTCATATGACAGTACAAAAATTGTGAAAGTTTCTCTATCTATGTTTTTGGGATACAAACCCTTTTAAGATGCGAACTCTCTCTGGTGTCTAATCAAGATCTAATCTGGCACTCTTAAGGGAGCATAACCCGGAGGCCGAGGTGGTGATAGTGGATGATCTTGTTTGGGGCTATACTATTGCTAATAGTTAAGTAATATTTAATAAAACTTAGCATCAAGCTGCTTTTGATAGATTTAGAGAAAAGACAAGTCGATTTGCTAATAGCAATATTGCCATATTGACCCCTTAAACATAAGAGTAATTTCCAAATTTCCATTTCTTTTATCTACGTGTTTCAGAGCTATTTATTTATTTATTTTACTTACGAGTTTGAGAGCTATTCTGATCCAATAATAAACTTATATAATTGGATGAAACCAATGGTAGAATCCCTATCTTGGAGTGTTGGTGTTAGGGTCCCCAGTTTAGTAGCATCAGATGGCTGCCTAACCTAAAAGCTCCAAATCTGATTGCATAGAAGTGGTGATCAGAAAGCTTTTGCTGCCACTTAAATCAGACTGGAGTTTTCCTATAATCCAAGAATGTAATTATGGAAGCGACAATCTTTCTTATTTCTTAAAAGATCTTTTTACTAGAGTAGAGTGGAGCCAACAGTACTACTTCTCATAAAATTGAACAATCAAGTGTTAAAAATAAGCATAACATTGAGTAATAATATTTTATAAATTATATTTTACATTTTACTTGTTTTATGATTTACATCATGTTCTTGAGAGTTCTGTAACACGACCTCTCCTTTTTATTTATAATTTTTATTAAATACTCGGACGTTATTTTAACTAATTGACATTAACTAAATTACTAAAATACTTTTACCTCTCTACCTCTCCATCATCTTCCCGCCAACCTCCTCCTTCCGTGGTCACCACTGCCACCTTCCTCCTCGTCGTTGTCGTCGTCCTCTTCTTCTGCCAATCCCATGGGGATGATTATTTACATCTACTTAAGATTTGTCTTTCTCTTCTTGTTAAGTTAGTTATCTTAAAGTAATTGGTTGTATTCTAGAGTTTTAGCTATTGACTTATGATCATCAAATTCTTTAAAGACTTCGTGTATCTCAAGTCAATATAATTCTAATTTCAGATAGTAACAATAGAGGCTAATCTTTTATTATATATAAGTTATGAATAATTTTACTTATAACCTATGAACTATTAATATATTTCATATACACTCTTTAGATTTTTTTTATTACCTATATACACTTTCTAAATTAAGAAAAATATTTATTTATATCCTCTTAAAATTAAAAAAAATAAGATAGACTTCTAAACTAAAAGACTTATTAGATAAATGTGTACGTGGTTAAAAAAAAGTTCAGAAAGTATACCTCAGAAAATAATAATATTTCAGAGAGGATCCAAATAGAACTATTCCTATAGATTATACACATAGATCAACTCTCCAAGAAGCCAATTGGAAGGCAATCACAAGGTGCATTTATTTCCTGGGAGTTTTGCTTTGCTGATAAGCAAAATGAGGGGCCATCAGTTAATGACTATTAGTTATATATGGTCAAAAACATATGTCATGTTATTAGTCATTTTAGGCATGCGGATGGCGTCGTGATTGCATATGATTCATGCCGATGAATCTTCCTGTGAGTCCTTCGTATCTATTATTTGAAAAGTAATCACTAGATTCCATATAAACAAAGAGAAAGTCTCTCTGCACATTTTTCGATTGTCGTTTTAGACACCCTCCAAATTAATGACGAGAAAGGAGAGATGGGTTGATGGGTGGTGGGCGAGTGATTCATTTTTAAATGTCTTTGGTGCTAAAATCTCTCCAAATTTCTTGTCTTCTTACTAAAGTTCTTATTAGATTTTCTCGCTAGAGTTAAATAAAAAAAATGCGACCCTCATTAGTTCTAAAGAAAATTTGCATTGCTTTTTTATTTCATTTACATGTTCCACTTTTGTTTTTAATATTTATAAATTAAGGCTTGCATTTAAATTTATATGTGATTAGAAAACATCTTGCTGTTATATCTATTAATTATACTTGTTAAGTTAACTATATAAAAAGATTATAAAAATACTGCCATCCAAATTCTATCTTACTATCGAAGCTATACTCAACTCAAAACTCTAAATCTAAATTATAGCTAAACCTACACACTAAGACTACCCAACTCAAAACATACCAAACCTTCTGATATCATCTCCATCTCCGTCTCCATCTCATCTCCCAAGCCCAAGTTTTCCCTCCATCTCCATCTCCATCTCGATCTCCATCTCCATCAGAGGAGTTCTCATCTCCTATCTCCCAAGCCCAAGCTCAAGCTTTGCTTTCATCTCCATCTCGGTCTCCATTCCCTCTCCATTGGAAGCTAAACTATTCACAATGAGGTCGATTTGATGGGACCTTATATTAAATCTTGTTCTTTAGTTTATACCAAGAAGAATTGACATTTAAAATAAAATGTAATGGACGGTGTAAATAATTTGAATTTCTACATGTGCATGTGTACTATCTGGCAACACATTTATAAGGAAATATAATGAGAAGAAAGAAGAATAAGAAATAAGAGCATTTTGATTATTTTAGAAATAAATTATATGTAGATGGCAAAATATTTTTGTTTATGCCATATATTCATACTATGTTAGTGTTAATCGAACTCAGAATATTTTTGCACATATATAATAAAATATAGAGCTCAATTTATAAATATAAAAATTGGAGGATTTAAACTATAAAAGTTAGGGCATTAGATACAAATTTCCTTAATTCTATTCTTAATTCAATGAAAGTCTATTTTCTCTCCTCTTCTTAGACACCCGGTGGCTATTGTTAATATTTGTTGGATTAGGCCTACTCATGGGGGGTCCTAATACGAAGGAGTAGTAATTCATGTCTTAGTTTTCTATATGAAGTGGGAGATGGTGAAAAGTCTTCTAGATAAATTAGGAGATAAAGAAATATATCTAATTTGACTAGGAGAGAGACATATTTTGGATGCATATATAAAGGCATAGAACTAATTTTTTGAAATAGTGATTATAGATTCAAGATTGGTGTGAGGAGAGTTTGCGGTGGTCTGTGGATATTTACATGATATGATCCAATCATATGGGTTGAGTTAAGTCAAGTCGAATTGAGTTAGTTAGCTAGATTTATTTATTACTTTAAATTTCAAATAAAATGAATATAAGCCCAATAAAGCAAATTGGATTCAATCCACTATGATTCTATTTCTATAAATATGAGTGATCATTGGTTAATTATTATCGCGGAATCACTAGTGAGTATAACCAATTTTATTATTTGTTTTTATCTTTTATCATAACCATTAGATCGTTCTTATCTTTGTAGGAGTAGATTTTAACCCTAGATCTATTTAAAACATCCAAACCGTAGCTCCATCTTCCTTAACAAGACACTTTACTTTACAGACATCCCTTACCATCCTTGGCCGCCATCCCTTACCATCCTTGGCCGTCCGCTAGCCTCCGATGATTATCGTAACGTCAGATAATTATCAATCTATTCGCTCTCAACCTTTCCACACTATTTTATTTTTAAATTTTCACTTGATCTTCCAATTAGTGAAACCAGAGCCATTAAATCCATCCATAACTTCCGTGGATAATAATCTCCATCCACCACTGCATACCGGCATTCCATCAACGTGAGGACTAGCTAGAGGTCAACTGTTGGTGACCCACAACTGAACCCAGTCATTGTCCCCCATGCAACTTGTGGCAGCGACCCTAGGCCAAAATTCAATTTCATCCCTGAAGTTAGGGTTAGGGTATTTGCACGGAGGAGATGAAGTGCATGAATCCCGAGTTAGGACAAAATTGCTAATCAATTTAATGACCTTATGAGAACTAGTTTGAGACCCATGAGCATGAACTTGAGCTCGAGTATGAGCCTAAGGATAATTGGTGGAATGATTTGATGGGCCTGCGTTATATGATTGTTCTAGATTAGCATGCAGTGCTAGATCGATGTGAGCAAGACCCGTGGACTCATGACCCACTTGACTAGCATCCACCATAAGGTTGGTTGGCTCACCATGATGGAGCACACGGGGGAATCCAAGCTTGGATTGTCAAGTTTAATTTTCTAAAATTTTTTAGAGGAGACCCACTAGATTGGACTTACATAGTAGAGCAGTTTTTTAGGTATCACGACATGCCCAACACTAGAAGATCTAGTTTGCATCATTCCACTTGGAGGGCATAGCTATCAGGTACTAGTTAGTTGAGTAGCCTTGACCATTTGAGTCTCGGCGTAGATGCTATCCATGCTCGATTTTATTCGACCTAGTACGAGGACTTTCATGCCATGTTGGCTAAGCTAACTTAATAACAATAATTCGAGTTTACCAGGAGGAGTTTGAATAGATCTGCATCCTACTCACCAAATGATCAGACTTGGCCTTGAAGAGTACTTTTCATTAGTGAGCTCAGACTTGATATTCAGGTTGTCAAGGCTCTAAGGCCCATTGCTTTAGATGAGGCATTCTCCTTAGCTATACTGATAGAGTCATAGTTGGACTAGCAAAACTGGCATCGTAGAGAAGAGAGGAGGAAGGCGACTCACATCATGGACCCATTTGAGCCAACTCCACCTGCTTCAGCTCAGCTTGCACAAACAAGCTCAGCCTAACCACCAGATCACGTGTCGTTTTGTACCTATTGACTTGGAGTAGCCTAAAAAGAAAGGTTTGTACTTTTACTGTTACCGTTTAACCCTCGATCATAAATGAAAGCTTTAGCGCGTCATGTTGTTGGGTGATCTCAAAGGGGATGAATTGAGTCCGCTAATTGACACGATCGATTGTATGAGTACAAGGACATGAATTACTAATCACCTTGTAGATAAGGTGTCGGAAGCATGTTGGATTGATATGATTCGACCACGTGGGTTGAGTCAAGTCGAGTTGAATCGAGTTAGTTAGTTATGTTTGCTTATTATTTTAAATTTCAAATAAAGCAGATTTAAGCCCAATAAGATGAATTAAATTTGACCCACTATGATTATACTCTTATAAATAGGAGTAATCATAGTCTAATTATTACAGTAGAATGATTATTGAGTTTGACTAATTTTATTATTTGCCTTCATCTTTTATCACAGTCATTAGATTATCTTTATCTTCGTATGAGTAGATCTTAACCCTACATCTATTCAAAACATCTAAACCCTAGCCACCATCTTCCTCCACGAGCCACCCTATTTTACAGTCATCCTCCACTACCCTTGACAGTCTGCCACCCTCTAACAACTGCCGCAATATTAGAAATTACCAATCTATTCAGTCTCAACCTTGTCTCATTATTGTATTTTCACTTTTCATCCCGACACTAGAATCATGTAAAATTAGAGCCGTTGGATCCATAACTTTCAAGTTATATCAAAATTTTCATATGAATAGATCGATCTAGATCTGATTTGTATCATTAAAAGGCGTTTAGAAGATGTGATATTACATAAAGAGCTATGAGATGGACACATAAGAGGTCCAGAGTGCATGGTATACACAGACGATGCAAGATGAGTGTGCAACACTTCTTGGCTGCATTTTAAATGCAAAATAATAGTAAAAAGTGGTAAGAGAAGATTTTTCATGGTCTATAATGTATGAGTTTAATATCAATTTGTATAATTGATGTGCACTTTTAGAATCAATTTATCTAGATATTTTAGAATCTATGTACTTTGTATCTTACATAGAGGATTTGTTGCGGCCTTGTATTTTTTTTTTTCCTATTAGAGCACTTTTTATCTAAATTCTTTTGTCTGAGTTTACTATGATTATTTTCTTCTCTTTTGATATTTAGCAAGATTAAATAAACATAGTGCGAGAAAGCTTTCGAAGATCTGATTTGTGCATAAAAAATGGTATCAAAGCTGAGGGTCCGGTGAATCCAACATGAGGTATCAGAATTGATGGTTAGATGATCCTAGATCACTCTTTAAATTATTTTATGAAATAACAATTGTATTCCAATAAAGTCATGACGTGACGGGAAAACAAGCAAGCCAAAAACTAAACTACATTTTCTAATGCAAAAAAAAATCTCCTCACTAAAGAGAAGAAAAAACCTACTGATCTCGTCAAATTCAGACCAATTTATTTTATTAAAATCCTAGGAATAAGATTCACTTACAAACCCCTCTAAATGCACCGATATCTAAGTGTTAAAGTTCGTCTCTTACTCGCAATCCGTTGCGATAAACTATTCCATGAAAATTGAGTGCCTAAGATTGATTCACCGCAACACGGATTACTTGCTGTGAACACATGGTAAAGATTCATCTCCTAGTTAAGCTCCTCCGATGTGCTTCAAGATATATATATATATATATATATATATATAGTATTTTACAAGCACTCGAACTGCTTTCACACCTCATAGTTTGATAGAAATTAAGCTGTTTGAAGAATCCTTGGATTGATTGTATGCATTATAGTACCTCTGGATCCCTTGCGAGGAACATCTCCGGTTTGTACTAAATAAATTCTAAAAGGAAAACTCCCATACGAAATATGAAATTAAACTTTCCTAGTTCCGTTCTGAGAGATCAACCCGGATCATTTAAGTTCGACTTGAACCAAACCCATACACAATAAGTAATTCAATGAAAAACTTGTTCCAAAGTTAGAACCATTTTAAATCGGTTCAAACCTAGTATTGTAGTAAATGCTGAATTTCTAAATATTGCTTCTTTTCACTTTGATTTATTTTTTTGCATGTAATACTCTCCCAAAAGTAGTGTGTCTTGATTGTACTTAAAATCCTATATTTATATCATTGTTACAAATATTGAAAAACCTCTAGACACAAGTATGTATCTAAACACTAGGCAATGATCTCACTCGTTCGCTTAAGTAAAAGTCGGAAGAAACATTAAAACCGAAAGTAGAGATGAACGCCAAGATTTTAACGTGGAAAAACCCAAATGGGAAAAAAACCACGGATTCAAACTCGGATCAAAACCAATCACTAGAATAGTAGCAGTTACAAGACTGACTCTCAAAACAACCCGTCGATCCAAACGACTTTGTTCCTCTTAGTCTTGCTCGCTAGAACCCACGATTCATCGCTTCTCGTGATTGATGTCCAATCTCAGTAACCCTCGAGATTGATATTTCGTCTAGATAGCCCTTAAGACGAAATATTAAGATTTGTAGATGAGAAGAGCCTTGTTAGTTGAAGAACCGATGTAGCCTCAAGAAGTCTCCTTCAATAATACTTCTTCAACCACACTAGAGATAGGGTTTCACAATCCTTATATATCATCTCCAAGATAGAGCCAAATCCAAATCTTATCCGTACTCATGAAAGTACAAGATAGAGCCAAATCCAAATATTATCCGCACTCATGATCTTCAAGATATAGCCAAATCCAAATCTTATCTATACTCACGATCTTCAAGATAAAGCAAAATCCAAATCTTATCCATACTCACGATCTTCAAGATAGAGCCAAATCCGAGTCTTATCCGTACTCACGAAAGTCCAATATTCTTAAACTTTGTTGGTGCGTTCGAACGGGCTCGAGTGCGTTCGAACGCGACAGCTTGAATTCTTCAGGTTGCATTCGAACGCGTTTGTGAACGCAGCTCTCGGTCTGTGTGAACGCAGTACCCGCGTTCGAACAAAGTGCAAGAAGAAAGTGCAAGAAGAAATTCACATATATATTTTTTTTTTGAATTTGCATATAATGTACTGAGTCAAACTGGACTCGAAACAAGACGGCTTTCACACTAACTCATTGTAGCCCTTTTCATTGATCTTTTATGAACATATTTTTTATGACTAAGCATGAGGTCAAACTGTACAAATCATAGTTAATAGTGAGCTATTAAAAAAAAATATTCATGATATCACACAATAATACACATACATTATGAGTGCATTAAACATTTATAATTATTGAAGTCGAGGGAGTGACAAAATTAAAATTGAAACAATATACTACAAGATGACAAAATTGACTATAATAACTCATAATCAAGAGAAAAATCATATTTTTATGTCAAGAGTATATTATTGAATCTAGGAGTGCATCAATTTTTTTTTTTTTAGCAAAAAACTCTCGACAAATCTGAAACTAAAAGCAAAGAAAATTTTAGAGTAAAATAAAACCTAAAAAGAAACGAAAAAAAAAACCATAAAAATGAAACATGCAAACCAAAACAAAAAGAAAATCAATCCAAAGCACAAATTCCTGAAGAAGTACGAAGATACTCAAATCTCTGTAAATCCAAAGGTTTTGTAAACAAATCACATTTCTTGACCCATATAACCTTTGTTTTCATCCCATAAATAAAAGCACTTCTAGGTTTTTGCAAAAGTTTGCAATGAGGTCGAATATGCCCTAGAATGCCGCAATGATAGCATGTCGGAACAAATCTTTTTCTACTCACCTTTTGTCGAGGAGTGTGACTAGAGTTTGCCTTTGGTACCGTCGAAGATTTACCAGTTTGTATATTCAAGTTCTGTTTAGAAGGGTTCATCCAGGATTGCTTTGTAAATGCGGTTGTTGGCTTCAGTTATTCCTCATTTTGTATACCTGCAGAAACAAATACATTTTTATTATTATTTGAATTACCAGTGTATCCAACACCATACCTGTCTTTTCTAGAGATCTGAGCTTTTAGAATCTCATCAAGTTTGTTCTTCCCTTTTAGAAATGTCACTTCCTTATTCAATCGCTCTAGTTCAATTTCATCAGCATTCATTTTATTTTTCGCATTGTCAAGTTGTTCAGAAAGGTCTTTGACACGTTCAAGCTCCAATTTATACTTCTCCTCAAATTTAATTCTTTCTGGTTCAATTACCTTGAGTCGTTGATGTAGTCTAAGATTGCTTTTCTTGAGTTTAAACGACTCCAAGTATAGGTCATTATATGCCTTTTGAATTTCAGATTCATCTTCTTCAGCTGGTAACATATCCTGATCATCTGTACTATCAGTATCAATAACATAATCAATATTAAGTAGAGAAGAGGCAAAAGCTACAAAGTTTTCTTCATCTTTTCCAGAATCATCATCAGATTCATCTGAGTCATCCCAAGTAACTTTCATAGCTTTACCCTTCTTCTTAAGGCGATTAAGGCATTCTTGTGCGATGTGTCCAAAACCAGAACATTCAAAACATTGAACTTTATTCTCAGAATTCTTATTTTTCTGTTTGACATTGTTGTTGGTACCACCTGTATTTGAACTCACAGTATTCTTCTTTTTCACAAAGGCTTTGCTTTTATCAAGTTTTTCAGCATTCAACTTGTTTGGTTTCCGAAAGAATTTATTGAACTTTTTGACAAACTTGGTCAACATCTCAACATCTAAATCACCTTCATCATCAGACTCCTCTAAATTTTGTTCAACTGTGGATAGGGCCATCCCTTTGGACTTCCTTGGTTTTGAAAGACTGGACTCAAATGTTTGTAGATTTCCTACCAATTGTTCAACTTTCATAGAATCGATATCCTTACTTTCCTCAATAGCTGTAACTTTTGCGTGAAACCTTTCTGGAAGAGACCTAAGGATCTTACGGACAATTCTGTTTTCAGGAATTTTCTCTCCTAGGTTGAAACTGGAGTTGACTATATCACTCAGCTTTGCATAGAACTCATCAAATGTCTCATTCTCCTCCATACGCAGGGTTTCAAAACTAGTAGTCAACATCTGAAGTTTTGAAAGTTTTACAGCCATAGTTCCTTCATGAGTTGTTTCTAAGATCGTCCAAGCTTCTTTTGCTATCTCACAAGTAGAAATTCTTCTAAATTCTTCCAAGGAAACACAACTAAAAATTGCATTTATTGCCTTGCTATTCCATCCAACTTTTTCATAGTCTGACCTATCCCATGACTCTATTGGTTTATCAGCAAGTTTATCATCCACCATGTACATTGGTGGACTCCAACCGTTCACAACGGCAAACCATACTCGTTCATCTATAGACTTCAAGTAAGCTCTCATCCTAGCTTTCCAATATCCATAATTTGATCCATCTAGGATAGGAGGTCTAATAGATGATGGTCCATCTCTATGAAAATCCATGCCTATCTGATCTCTCTCAAAGGTGAGAGAACCTGCTCTGATACCAATTGAAAAAACTCTAGACACAAGTATGTATCTAAACACTAGGCAATGATCTCACTCGTTCGCTTAAGTAAAAGTCGGAAGAAACATTAAAACCGAAAGTAGAGATGAACGCCAAGATTTTAACGTGGAAAACCCCAAATGGGAAAAAAACCACGGATCCAAACTCGGATCAAAACCAATCACTAGAATAGTAGCAGTTACAAGACTGACTCTCAAAACAACCCGTCGATCCAAACGACTTTGTTCCTCTTAGTCTTGCTCGCTAGAACCCACGATTCACCGCTTCTCGTGATTGATGTCCAATCTCAGTAACCCTCGAGATTGATATTTCGTCTAGATAGCCCTTAAGACGAAATATTAAGATTTGTAGATGAGAAGAGCCTTGTTAGTTGAAGAACCGATGTAGTCTCAAGAAGTCTCCTTCAATAATGCTTCTTCAACCACACTAGAGATAGGGTTTCACAATCCTTATATATCATCTCCAAGATAGAGCCAAATCCAAATCTTATCCGTACTCATGAAAGTACAAGATAGAGCCAAATCCAAATCTTATCCGCACTCATGATCTTCAAGATATAGCCAAATCCAAATCTTATCTATACTCACGATCTTCAAGATAAAGCAAAATCCAAATCTTATCCATACTCACGATCTTCAAGATAGAGCCAAATCCGAGTCTTATCCGTACTCACGAAAGTCCAATATTCTTAAACTTTGTTGGTGCGTTCGAACGGGCTCGAGTGCGTTCGAACGCGACAGTTGAATTCTTCAGGTTGCATTCGAACGCGTTTGTGAACGCAGCTCTCGGTCTGTGTGAACGCAGTACCCGCGTTCGAACACATTTGTGAACGCGGCTCTCTGTCTGTGTGAACGCAGATTTCGCGTTCGAACTCGTTTGTGAACGCAGCTCTCTGTCTGTGTGAACGCAGATTTCGAGTTCGAACTCGTTTGTGAACGCACCGCGTTCGAACGCGTTTGTGAACGCGGTGTGAACTCGACGGCTTTTCTCCAATAATCTTGCAATTCTTCAAACCAGAGATATTCTAGACTTGTGTAAAGCTCATATACATGAAAAAATATACTTAGTATATTTTGTACACAATTGCCAACAAATAAAAACCTAACAAATATTTTGTGCCATGAATTGGCCATTACATCAATAGTCTTCCCTTTGACAATTTGGTAACAAAATACTATCTTAAATATTTCTCTACCCAATACAATCATCTAAGATTAAGATAACACACCTACTTCAGATCTAAAGAACATAAAGGCTTGCAAGCCATAAAATACAATTGTGTTAAAAGAAAATTTCAATTTGATAAAAGATTCGCAATTTCTGCAAGTAATAATTCTCAATGCTTTGAAAAAAAAAATTCAGTAACCATCAACCAAATATATGTCGAAATAATTTTTCAAAGGATCCAAGTTTAGATGCAAAGTTGGCAAACAATCAAAACATACAATTATTGGGTTGCAATAAACTCCAACACCAATTGAGAAAAGAACAAAATCAATTTTCCAACTTCAGTACGTAGTTCCGAAATTTTTTCAATAAATCTGGAAACAAATTGCACATGCTTTTCAATAAAGTCCATCTTGACAAAGAACCAAGATTTTATGATCTTAGATCAATTTGGTAGCTCTAGTAGACATGCAAACTATTAGCCCCCGTTTGTTTCGGGGGTCTGGGAGGGTCCCTAAACTGATTTATAGACTCGTAAACCAGTTTAGTAATCAAATACTAAAATAACTTTATTTTTATTAATTAAATTCAGTTTTTAATAAATAATTAAATAATAATATATAAATTAATAATTAAAGAGTAATGATAATGCTGTTAGACTCACTGCATGCAGATGTTGATTTTTTTTTTTTGATCATTAATAAGCACGAAGGCTAGATATGGGCTGGACAAAGGGCCAATCCTCCCTAGATACAGAGGCACTTTAGGCCCCACCGAGCTTTTTTTAGCTATCTAGTCTAGGCTTCAAGCCATATAGAGGCACTTCCTATTAAGAGACAGTGAAAGTCAAAGTAATCAGAGAAACATGAAGATGATGTTGACTAAGCAACATAATACTCCGCAAAATGTAGTCCTCAAAAGATTATTGAACTAGGCTTCCTCCTCAGGAGTCTTAGTTAAATTCAGACTACTAATTCATCTTTGTCTTTGATCTTCTAGACGAAGTACGAGATACAGTGAAATGTCTTCTAGTTAGTAAGAACATAAGAAATACCTCTAATTTGATTAGGACAAATGACACACTTTATTTAGATGGTTGTATAAAGATATTGTTAGTCAATTTTACATAATGGCAAGTTCGTGGACATACTAATAGTTGACGATCAATGTATGATCAAATTATACAATTTGTGAAAGAGTATGAAGCGAAGAAAATCAAAAAAAGGAATCTAATTTAAGTCAAAAGAGCACTTCAACACCTCTTATAGGCTTGGTGCTCTGTGGTATGTGAATCACATATATTCTCTTATGGAAATTAAGTTGGGTGTAGGCTAGGTAAGTCGAATATGGAGCAGATGTGCAAAACCTGACTATGAAAAATTTAGAAACCATTTGAACTCAGGATTTTCTTATTCTAATCACCTAGTCCAAAGAATTTTTTTTTTCATTGCATATAGAAGAAGACCGGTGACTAAAGGAAGTGTTACAATTCGACTATGTGGGTTAAGTTAATTGAGTCAAGTGAAGCTAGCTAGTTAGATTTGTTTATTATTTTAAATTCAAATAAAGCGAATAACTAGCATACATTACTAAGACTTTACTTCTATTAATAGAAGTAGTCATGAATTGATAATTATCGTAGAATTGGTCATTGTGTTTAGTTATTTTATTATCTTATTCTTATCTTTTATTTTAGCCGTTAGATCGTCTTTATTATCATAGGAGTAAACCGTAACCGTACAACTCTCCCAAGCTTTTAAACCCTAGCCACCATATTCTTTTCCAAGCCACCTTACTCTACGGTCGTCCACCACTACCCTTGGCTATGCGCCACCCTCCAATAACCATCGCAACATTACATATTTATCGATATGCTCCGTTATGACATTCCCCTACGTTTTTACTTTTAACTTTTCATTCTGACCTCAAATTTATGTGAATCTAAAACCATTAGATCCGTAATTCGTGAGACTATCACCATAAATTTTTTTATATCTTACATCTAGATCGATCCATATTTGATTCGTAAAGTTGGTATCAAAGTGATACGATTCGAACTTCACCAACGTCGTCTCGAGCATGGATTCACTTTAGGAGTATTTTTATTTCATGTTTTAGTGTTTACTTTCCATTAAAATAAGTTTTCTGTAAGTCGCGTTCGAACGCGGGTAGAGTGAGTTCGAACGCGGTTTGTGAACGGGGTTGTGAACGTAGTGAAGAGAATGTACTGTGCGTTCGAACGCGGTGCGTTCGAACACACTGTGAACGCCTGCATCGCGTTCGCAAATACCGACAAGCGCGTTCGATTGCGCGTTCGAACGCCTGTATCGCGTTCGCAAATCCAGAAGAGTGAACTCGGTGCGTTCGAACGCGGTCGGGCGAGTTTGAAGGCGGTCGGCGAAAATTGTGTTTTAGGGTTAATGTGAGTTGTTGGTTAGCCTATAAAAGGATGTGTAGGGCAACCAAAATTATCATTGATTATTGAGAATTGAGTTTGCCTTGCCTCCTTCGTCTTCTTCGCTCCCGTTCCCTCAATCCCCGGCGACGCCACTTCTAACCTCCCTCGTCTGGCTAATCACCCTAGTCCCTTAGGGGTGGCCCTCTTCTCCCCCTTCGTCCAATCTATTCCACACTTGCCCTAATCCTTCCATCAACCACAACCCTTCCACCATCACTTTTCACCGGTGCCACCACATTAATGCCGATCCTCCACCAACCATCATTACCTAGGATCTTGTGCCTCCATCCACGAATCCAAAACAGAGCATCCTGATGTTCGTCCACTAAATGGACGGTATCTGGAGATCCACGACTCCAATTCACCTGAAACTTGATTTTTTGGAAAGCTCTTTTCTAGGGCGACAATATATCAAAGTTTCACGTCGATCTGATGGCGGCATATTTCGAGATCTTATTTCAAAATTCCGTACCAGATCTAGTCCAGATCAAGAATTGGAAGAGATCGACCCTTCACCAAAAAGGCGAGATCATATCAAGTTGGTATCAGAGCCTTAGCCCCCAAAGAGAAGATCGTATCACAAAGCTACTGTTTTTCAGTCATTGGTGAACATGTGGTCTAAGACAAATTCGAGGGAGTGCCATAGAGAACTAGAAATTCATCCCCATCCCTATGGAAGTTTCTCCAGCACCACCACTACCAATAGCCATTGTCGACGAGCCACCGGCATAAGTGAAGGCTATATTAGAAAAAATTTTGGCTGATTTGAAGGAGAGCTTGAAAGAGATGTAAACCTCCCTCAAAGACTTGATTTGACTTTGGCAGAGGCCTTACCAACCACCCACTACTACCCTACATTGCTACTGCCATCAGCCATCGTGGAATAGCCACCATCTCCACCTTCAAGCACTAATAATAGTAAAAGCATGGAGACCATCCAAATTGTAGTAGCCACTCATCCTCCGGCCATGATGGAGCACCCTCCACCCTTGCAAATTGATCACGCCGTAGCCATGACGTTGAAGAAACCCCCACTGATAGCCCCGACATTGTCTTCCCCACTCGCGGTGGAAGCTAGGGTCAAAAAATTTAGCTTTCCACTAGTGGTGATCTAGGCACTTCTAGTCCAAGCCACCACTACCAGCACCTTTGTTGGACCACTCGCACTCGCACCCGCACCCAATCCATGGCTATGTTTGTGCCAATGCTGGCAGGAAGGCCATTGTTAGTAGCCTTCTTGACTATAGTGAAACCATGATTTGTAGGCCCGGGTTTGGCGTTCTAGTGACTTTCGGTAACCATAGTCGGCTTCCTCAAGCCGACCGCCATCTAGTGGTAGCCATCGTAGTCGGTTCCTCAAGCCGACTGCCATCTAGTGGTGGCCACCACAATCGGCTTCCTCAAACTGACTGCCATCTAGTGGTGGCCACCGCAATCGTCAAAGACCATGTGTGGTCGAACTGGCGTCCAATGGTGGCCACGCTTGCGATGAAATTGCTCGAGCCAAGCTATGTTAGGGTGGCTTCGGCGGGGGTCTCCGTCGCCTTTACTCCACTTTAGTGGGGCAATGGCCACCAACCATAGTCACCGGGGCTCAAAGGACCCGTCGACGATACGTCATGGCCACCGCTATAGTAATCTGAGCCCTAGCTTGATTTTTAGCTTTCATTGCCGCTCGTCGCTATTTTGTTGCTGTGAGGATCCACTGGATGCCTACTAACGTTGGCCTGCAATCTTGCCCAGCCGCCGCCGGCAGCCATGTAGCCCACAGTCGTACCTTCAGGCCAAAAAATACATTTAGCCCTAGGGTTAGGTTTTGACCATTGAGTGGAAGAGATGAAGTGCACATATCTTGAGGCATGCTAAATTTTCATAATTTGACTCGACCACCTTGCGTGAACTAGTTAGAAAACCCATGAGTGTAACTTGAGACCCGGGTATGAGCTCAAGGATGACGGTGGAACAACTCGGTGGACCTGCGTCAATTGACTAAGTCGAACCTACTTGTAAATAAGTGGACCAATGAGCACGACATGAGCTAGAAGATCTAGCTCGCATACTAGTCACCCGAGAACAAGGTATCAGATGTGTGGTGGATTGCTACAATTTGATTATGTGGGTTAAGTTAGTCAAGCCACTCAAGTCAAATCGAGTAGAGTCAAGTTAGTTAGTTAGATTTATTTATTTTAAATTTAAATAAAGTGAATAATTCGCTTGTGGATCTAATTAACTAAGAGTTTACTCATATAATTAAGAGTGGTCGATTATGAGTTGATAATTATCATGGAATTGATAATTGAGTTTAGTTATTTTATTATCTTGTCCTTATATTTTATTTTAGCCATTAGATTGTTCTTATCTTTATAAGGGGAGATTGTAATTATAGGACCCTTCCAAGAGTCAAACCCTAGACACCATCTTCCTTCACGAGCCACCCTATTGTACAACTATCTATCACCACCCTTGGCCATCCGCCACCCTCTAACGATCGCTACAACGTTAAATATTTACCGATTTGCCCATTCTGACCTTCCTCCACTCTTTTATTTTTAACTTTTCACTTTAATCTCATATTTATGTGAAACTAAAGCCATTAAATCTGTAACTCATGATGCTATATCCCATAATTTTTTTTATATCTGGATCGGTTTAGATCTAGTTCATAATAGAAAGTCATGCAACTAGAAAACAACTCAAGGAGATTAAAGAAATACACTTAGAGAATTCTAGGTTATCTCAGAAAGCATGTTAGTTTAAACTGTGTAAGGAAAGATGCATTCCTACCTCTGAGTACTTATTCTACATCAAAGGTTGATCCATAGAATATGAAGAGCTAAACTACTCCAACCGACACCATGAGCCTTGAGAAGCAATCCATAGCAACATACAACATATTAAAAGGAGAGGCAACTATTTATGAAGTAATTAATTGTGATAGACTGCAAGCAAGAGACGAAGTTTAAAACTTGGATGATATATTGTCTAAGGGTTGTAAGTACTTCTTGTTTCTATGATTGAAAATATATTAGTCCGAATTGGGTGGATCTATGGTTTGTTTTTCTCTCTTGATAAATTGAGAAGTACTTTTTCACATTAAAAGAATCATGTCTTTGCCATGCTTTTTTTCATTCTTGCTTTTAGTTATTTTTATTTGTCCTACTCACATTTAGTTTTTCCTATCTTTCTCAAAATTTTAGACATAGAGGGTTAGCTTTCTAGACCTGCTGTTGGCGCATTGAGATCCATAATAGATATACAAGAGTTGTATAGAAGATATTGTTAGTTTTTTGTGATTGACAAAATTGTGAGAAAGCAAAGTCTTTCATGATATAAATTCTTTAGATTTGTTGTAAAGATCAATAGCACAACCTCTTCCCATCTAGAAATTAAAATTAGAGCTATTTTTATTTGAAGAATACTATTGTAGGAATTCTGTTTGAAATTCGTTTGAATGAGATTTTCTGAGAGCTCACTATATCTAATGTGGGAAAGAAGTTCAAATGAGATTTTCTAGAGAGCTCATTATATCCAACGTGGGAAAGGCGAATTTCAAATAAGATTTTCTAGAGAGCTCACTATATCCAACGTAAAAAAGGCATTTGAATGAGATTTTTCAAAGAGCTCATTGTATCCAACGTGGGAAGAGTGTTCGAACAAAATTCACTTGGAATACTCGGGCATCCGAACGAGATTCAATTCGTTTGAACGGAGCGTAGAAAAATCATATTTTTAGTCAAAGTTGTCACCAAATTAGGGCTTTTGGAGAGCCTATCTTTTGGGACTATAAAATGAAGTCTTGAGAAAAATATCAGGTGCCTTTGGAAGGCTATAAAAAATATTTTAGGAGAGCAAAAGAAGAAGAATTAGAAGAGTTGAATGGTAAAGTTTTTGTACCACATTTTGATGAAGCTATACTAGATTCAAGATTGGGTTCACTATTGCCTCAAAGGTCACAGAGGCAGGTTTTTAATCTTGAGAGTCACTAAGGTTGGACACCAAGCACAAGAAGCAGTTGTACGAGAGGGAGTCAAGCAAATCACTTCAGAGACGGTTGTGGGTAATAATGGACAATCTGCATGTATTTTGTAACTGCTGATTATTATAGTGCTTGGTTTGATCCCGGAAAAGAGATTCGTGGTTTCTTTACCCTTATTTGATAAGAGTTTTTTCACATTAAAAATATTGTGTTTGTATGTGCTCTTACATTTCCTATTTAGCTATTGTTTAGCATTTTAATTGAGTGAACATATTTTAGCAAGTAAGTAAAAATGTTCAGATATAATAGTGCGTAGAGAGTCATGTGGTAGACACACAAGTGCAAGATGAGGACCATGCACTTGTGCATTATTCTATAATGCGCCACTATGAGCTACCACATGACAACATTAGAATGTTATAAGAGAGTCCCCGTGGTATGTCGTGTATGTATTTTGTATTAGTTTGTACTAGTGGGATGTGTTATTGAGATTAACTTATCAAACATATTTTAGAGTTTGTGTATTATGTATCTGGCACAGTGAATTTATTATTACCCGGTGGTTTGTCTCCTATTAATAAATTTTCCACATATATCTTTGTATCTAAGGCTACTGTAATTATTTTATTCTTTAGCTATGTTTGGGGAGATTGGACCATGCATACATATAGCGTCAGAATGCTTCCAATGAATGGTATTATGCTATGTACAACAAGTAGTACTGGAGCTAAGAATAGATGAATATATATATATATATATATATATATATATATCAACCATATCGCTAAGCTCTTTTCTAATTAGTTTTTATGGGACAAAGAATGGGTCTTAGATGTCTCCACATCATTGGCCAAAAGAAAACCACTAGACCTACGCATGAGAGAGCTAGGGAGCTGGCTATCTGCGATCTTAGGACTGTAAGGACTTTTTTGGTGATTTAGATGATGCTCAACTCAGACCATTCTGAGGGTATGCTCAAGCTTATTTGTAATAGGACACCTTCCAGGTTATTGCTGTCACCAAACTTTTTTAGATCTAATTGCTAATAATGCTTTGCAGGGAGAAGGTCCCTAAGTACTTATTCTCTATGAAAAAATAGTTTCTATTAATGCCTATATAGGACAATCAAAGATGAACAGTAGAATCGGTACCCTCATCTGCATGGTGCTGTGCATTAAGCTGAACGTCGCCATGCATGGATGGAGTGCTATGAGGATTCCTTATGATCATATCCAGTTGGCTTTGTCAATCTAGCTTGTTGTTAATGAAATCTCGCGTTCGATTTAAATATTTGTTCGAGACCGACTTTCTCCTTAAATAAAAGAGTCAAACACGAGTAAAAAATTTAGGTCAAAATTAAATACTAATTATTTTGCACAGCATAACATCAATTGTCAAAAGCATTCTGACAATCCTATTTAGAAGATTTTACATAGTATATGAAAAGGGTAAAGTGTCAGAAAAAATAAGAATTTCTCTGCGAAAATGAGTATGTAGAGTTTATAACCCATGAATTATTAATCAACATTGATATGTAATGATTCTTGTCACAACTGGTGGGCATTTGTAGAAAAAGTAATTCAACTTACTGATAGGATTACAGTATAATAAAACTAAAGACTTACACCAACATTTTATTTGGAACACAACGAAATAATAGAACAATACACACTGCAAACCAGCTCATCCTTAGCAAGTCATCCATCATTTAGTTCACAAACCTGCAACTCTTCCTGATCTCGCCCTGGTTTCCGGTGAGCACCTCGACGTTGCCCATCTTGATCATGGCCGCCCCAAACTTGAACTGCCAAGTACCTGGCCTCTTCGCGTTGGTCGCCACCAAGGCCGCCGTCTCCCCACTCGTAAGCAACGTCTGGTCGGACGAGAAGAGAACCCTGTGAGCGTTCACATTCTTGTAGTACTGGTTGTCGAGCTTGTTCGGCGTCACGATATCCTGGTCCACCGTCGGGTCGAGGCTTCCAGTCGACGGGCATCTCGTCTTCAAGAACGCGGCAAAGGACGGGTCCATCGAAGGGTCCTGCTTCTGCGTCGCGCTGAAGTTGAAAAGACGTCGGGAGAAGGACGAGCAGAGGGAATGGCCGATTGAGTGGGCGCCCGAGAGGGTGACGAGGTCGTCGACAGATAAGCCTTTTGAGGCGAAGCTGGCCTTGAGCTGGGTGAGGTTGAATATGGGAGGTGGGAGGTTTTGGGTCGTCTCATTCGCAACAGAGACCCTGCCGTCGCGTCTTCCGGAAGGGATGGAGTACCTGACGACGCCGAGGAAGTCGGCCGCGTCGCGGGCCGCAAAGGCGATGATGTCAGCGCAGGAGACGGTCCCGGGGCAGTGGTGTTCGACCGCAGCCTTTGCGTCGTCGATCACTTCGAAGCCGCGAAGGCTAGGGTTGTTTGGCGGCCCTGTCTTTTCGGTATTTGGGTTCGCCGCGGTCGGGTCGAGGAGGACGGAAGCATCACAGCCCTGGTACAACGAATGAAAAATAAAAATAAAATTATCCTTCTCTATCAGCTTAAGTTTTTAAACTAGTTACTAAATTAATATGATATCAAAATAGGACGTGACATGATGGTTAAGAACTGATCATATATTTCTAAAGTAATAGAGTTGCATCGGGTTTATATATATACATATGTGTATAAGTTACGTACCCTAACAAAGCAATCGTGGAAGAACATTCTAATGAGACCAGCGCCAATGCCAGGATTCTGAGCCACAGCCTTGTGCACCACCTTTCTCACAATCTTTTCAACCTTTGGGCACTTGTACTTGTAGAAGCCAACTTGGAGTTGGGGGTTAGCAGAGATGATAGGAAGCATGGCTTGGAAGGCAATAGCGAAGACGAGGCATGAGAACAGAAGAGGAACCTCAGCTCTTCCAACTGACCTGCTCATCTTTCACCAGTTTTGTGTTTGGAATTGGATGATATGAGAGTTCTAAAGAGAAGAGGAAAGATAGCAAGAAGAGGAGTTGGATGGAGAGGTGTTAGTGGGCGTTGCTCTTTATAGACGAACGGGGGTGGAGTGCAATTGATCAATCAAGTAAAACAAAGTATACATAAGATATATAGAGTTCTCCTCTTTTTTGTGCTATATTTTTGTGAGTTTAATTGGTCAGCAGACATAGCCAGCTCTAACTATTAAACTAAGCTTTTGACTTCCATTGGTCGTATGGCTGTACTGAGGTCGAAGTAGGTGGTCGGTGGGTTGGTGGAATAAAACAATGTCAAAGCCTCCAATTAAGATGTAATGACTTTTTATCAAATAATCTTTCGTAATAAAGAAAAAACAAGAAAAGGGGGAGAAAATGTTATAATAAAAAGTTATATTTGTGTAACACCACCCGTCAGGATATATTTTTTAACAAAATTTCTCTACAAATTTTTTCTACGAGGTGTGAAAATGGAGAAAAAGAGGGTATCTTTGTTAAAAAAAACTTGGAAATATTCCCTTAAATTTTAGAAAAATGGAGGCCGGTATTGTTTTTGAATTAGGTAAAAGGATGTAGGTGGTACATAAATTAAAAAAATAAATCCAACAATTAATTAAAGTGCAAAAACAAGTCAAGATTAAGAAATATATTCTTGAAAACGAATTCTAGAAAACGACCCATGAACGAGAGAAACAACTGGGGTCTACAAACGTGTGACAGTTAATTTTGTCCATCAAGAAAGAAAGTCTCTTACTTCAAATTATTATTATTATTACTGTTTACATCCCTGCCTTAATGTTTTTTTGTGATAAGTAAACCTTTTGAACTGTTGAATAATATTTCACTTCTCAATTATCTAAGATATTTAAGTGTGCTCATTATTATTATTTTAGTTAAAATTTGCAGGTATAAGATACTAATTATATTTTTACAGGAAATTTGCATATAATAACTTGTCTTTTAATAAAATTATTATTTAAATCTTATATTTTCACTATTTATAAATCGAGCCTATAATTTAGCGAATATGTGCAGAAACACATCACTATTAGATCTGTTAGTTAAACTTAATCAAACATCTGAGTTAAGTTAACTATACTAAATAAATTATGAAAACATCCTTAATAAAGTCATACTAAGGATATTTTAGGTATTTTAGAAATAAGGATATTTTAGTTATTTTAAAAATTAAATATTTCTATTTAATAGAATATTCTTACAATATTAGTTTAAATTTAACTCATAGTATTTTTTACATATATTCGCTAAATTATAGAGCTCGATTTGTAAATAATAAAAATATTAAATGTAAACCATAACTTCTTTATAAAATAATGTGTTATATGCAAATTTACCTATTTTTACCTTCCTCTTGGTAATAGAATTATATATATCTAGTTTTTAGAGTGAACTATTTTATTATCAGATCGGTAAGTAATCGGTGCGATAAAAATTGGAACCAGCGACTACACGATTATGCGACTATGCAATCCCGACTAGGTCATATACTTTTACAAAGTTAACTAATTATTTTTAATATTTAATTACTCTATTCTATACCCTAATGATATATTATTTATGAGATTTTTAAAATATTTAGTTTCTAACATATTTGTCTTTTAAAATTAATTTTTTTTGTGTGCATATATACTCTTAAAAGACCTTTATTTGTTTGTAGTCCATCTAAAATTTATATTTACATATATATCACCCAAGATACACACTTTTATCATATATATATATATATATATTAAAATCTTTATCTTTTTTCATAAATATCTGTTCGAGTAAACTCCATTAAAATTTGAATAATACAAATGTAAAAAAGATAAAAATATTTTTATTTTAGTTTTCAAGTATTTCTCTTAGTTTGATAATTTTATATCTTTTTATTAAATAACTTAATTTAAAAAGTAGCCATGAGAGTATTTATATAAATCGCATGTTTCAAGAGATATACATTTAATTAGACTACTTTTGCATATTTCTTTTCAATTTTTAGAATTATTTAGAATAATCTATTTAAATATTTTT
This sequence comes from Typha latifolia, assembly GCF_019914945.1. NCBI lineage: Eukaryota > Viridiplantae > Streptophyta > Magnoliopsida > Poales > Typhaceae > Typha > Typha latifolia. The sequence continues at coordinate 5,125,776 of NC_133091.1, forward strand.
TTTTAAAATATTAGTAATATGACCGAGTGAACTACTAGTTGAACCAATAACCCAATGACCCGACCTCTGATTGGGTTAATATTCGGTTTGATTATAATAACTACAATATCTATTGAAGAAAATAATTATCTTATAAGCAATTATCCTTCGTCTATTTGCCTTTTAACTTTTGACTCTATCACCACTTACTAGAACTAACAACAGCGCTTTTATCTCCTCTTTATTCTAGTTTGATAATTTAACTATTGGGTATCGTAATTGGCAAAATAATAATTTTATTCGACTCTCTAAATTTTACTATAATTTAAAATTATATTTGATGAGATTTTATTTTCTAAAAGTGCTACGTTACTGTCTCGTTGTCGATATTCTTGCAAATGTCTTTCTAAATATAATTAACTGATTGACATGAACCCTATTGTAGATATTATCTTCTAATTTAATATCATATATCTAGATGATACTGACATATTCTACTTCTTAATCTTGGTTCTGGTGAGAGCTTTTTCGTATCAATACTTTAATTGGATTAAAATAAATTCTGAAAACGAACTCTTCATTTTTCTTTTTAATTTAAATATAGAGGAGAGGAGCTCTTGCTTCTTCTGAAAGAAGTTTTGGACCTGCTATAAGAGTCAGAGAAGCAATGAGAGGAGTACGTAGACGCAGTACTCAAAAGGTGGAGAAAGACTGAAATTTTTTTCCAAATAGTAATAAATTAAAAAAATATTAAATATTAGGAAAGCTAATATCAGCATTAAATAGAAATTTTACTATTAAGATGCTAAAAGTAAAGAATTACTAATCATTCAAGATAACTACAAGCGATAATTCCATATATGCAAACCATTAAGGACAGAGAAAAAAAGATGAGATTTACGTGGTTCGACGATGTAATTATATTCACAAGTGACGTAAAACTTTAATTTACTAGTCGAGATACAAATACAAGTATTTTTATACCTTTAATCTCTCCCATATATAATAGAGATATTCTTGGGTGTAACTTACCGAAGAGAAACTTACAAGGCATTTGAATGGCTACCCTGCTATATTCGAACATCCTTGTATAAGCCCTTTTTGATTGAGCCAAGCCAAACATATATAGTAAAGTCAAATCTAACCTTGCATTGCAAGTCCTTTGGTCTGCATATCTAATTTCTTGTTCTCAACTGCTACAAACAATCATAAAAATTAAATTACAACGTTAATATGCACTTAAAAGAAACAAAATACTTATTGGATGCTATCATTGTTGATGTAGTAACAAACTTACCTTGACTATTTGCCATTAGTCAGAGTCTCAGAGATAATACGGAAGTGTTTTTAGGAGAGTACTTGATAAAGTAGAGCACACACAATTTTATTTTATTTTTATCAATCTAAGCCTAAGGGTCAACTCTCTATGAATACAAGAGGACTGAAGTCAGTCCCAAAACTTAGTGGGTTAAATATTTAGGCTAAGTCTCTCAATAACGGACCCTATCAATGAAGCCTAGCTTAGCTGATATATCACCGAGTTATTTTTGCTTAGTTATTGAGTCATTATTTTAAGCTATTACATTGCCCAGCTACTTTATCAAGGATGACAGTGAGCCATCAATGGAGCCAAATCAATCTCTCAGCCAATACTGCAAAGAAATATTTTCTATTTTTTTTTTCTCATCCCCTATTTTCCTACATAATTTTTTTTCTAGATAAAACGTGTTAAAATATCCTTACTATCTCTACGGTGGACCCTGCATCTAGAACGAGGAAAACCCCATATTTGGAGAGAAGATTCACTTCAATTAGGCAATAAAAATAATGTTAGGTTTTGTAAGTGACAAATTCGACCAAACACAATGATTCACGCTGTATTTTTCCTAGTTAACTATGAATTAATAAGCTATGAATAAATGTTTGATTAAAGGAAAATATAAAAAGAACGAGGGGTATTCTCATTATATTATTGTCACGTGATTATTACATGACAACTTATTGATGGAAATATGTAACGGAACCCTAACGAAAGCTATCAAGTGAGTTGTTTTTGAAAGCTCAAGGGGTCAGTGTTTACCAAAAAAAAATAAAGTTCAGAAGGTCGATGAGAATAGATAAAGTTTAGGGATGAAAAGAGAATTATCACTTATTTTTATGTCATCTTGCTTTTCTTTTCAGAAAGATATATACAAGAAGAGCAACCTAAGGGTTTGTGATAACTCTCAAAAGCTACAGTTCAATTTTAAGGGTCACTAAGATCAGACATCAAGTAAGGAAAATAGTATATTGAGGGGGGAGTTAAGCAAATTGCTTTAGAGATGATTATAGAGAATAATAAATAGACTGTAAATATATATTATATAACTATTGTTATCATAATGCTTGATTTGATCCTAGTTGGAAGATTCATATTCTGTTTATCCTTAGTCGATGAGGAGTTTTCTCACACAAAAAGTTCTTGCATTTGTAGGTGCTTTTGTGTATTGTATTTAGTTTTTTGCTGATAATTTTAAAAATAAAACATCTCCTAGATAATTTTTAAAATTTTAATTAATAAAAATAATTAAGTATTATAAATTTGCATATGACACCTTAAATTTTAACAAAATTATAGTTTACATATTATATTTTACCATTTATAAATCAAGCCCTATAATTTAGCGAATATGTGCTAAAAATACTTTGACGTTATATATGTTAGCTAAACTTAATTAAACATCTGTGTTAAGTAAACTATACTATAAAGATTACGAAACTACCCTCAACTAAGTTATACTTACCCTATACTAACTAAAGTTAACGCAACTAAATTAAACCTAATTAAACTAAACCTAACCTAAACTAAGAGCATGTTAGTCATTTTAGAAAGAAAATATCTCTAATTAACAGAATATTCCCACGGTGTTTATTTAAATCTAACCCATGATATTTTCTGCTCATATTTACTAAATTATAAGACTTAATTTACAAATAGTAAAATTATACGGTGTAATCTACAATTTCATTAAAAGACAAATATATGATATGCAAAATTCTCTGAGAGGATTTCTCCAATCTCAATAGACACCGTGCCTAAAACACCCATAGTTGGTAGGCCACAAAACCACTGGCGAAGCCTAAAGAGAATGACATCCAGGATTGTGCGTCATAAAACAACAACAACAACAAAAAGAAAAGTCCCTCTCTTTCACCTTTCTTTCTCCGTAAGCTGATCGCGTCTTTGATAGGAGTTTTCCTTTTCTTGAATAAAACTAAGCTGTCCCTATTAACGTTACTGTCGAAAGAGAAGCACCAAATTCGACTTAGCAACTGCTAAGACCACTACATCTCACCTTAGTATGACAGCAAGAACAAACTTTATGCTAAAAGGAAGTTCATACTTTTATGATCATGATGAGAGCTTGCTATTCTTTTTTTTTTTTTCCCCTCTCTCTATCTCTCTCCGTCTTAATATAAACATTTTATAGTCCTAATATGCAATCACCGGTAACCCTACGTTTAAATGATTTTGAAAAACACCACTTAATATGCCCTAGAATTTTTTTTTATTTCAGAATAACAACTAAACATCGTAATAACTCTATTACAGAATACAAATATTATTCATCAAAATTTTATTTTATACCACACGCTAACCTAGTTACTAATTTACCCTTGATATCTATCTTATTAATCTACTTTATGACAAATTAAAGAACATTCATGATAATTTTATAAAAAATAATATATATATATTTTAATTATTACACTCTTATTCTAGGTTAGAAGTAAATATAAGAATAACTATTTCTAAAATAAAGACCTCATTTTGAGGAGTAACAAGTATCTATTCTAGAATTGATCTTATTCCTTAAGTTATTTTTAATCTAGCCCCTCTTTTTTTTTTTTTCCTGAGGTATACGTTGAATTATTTTAAACTAACTAATCTTTAATAAATAATATCTAAATATGAGTACTCTATTAGGGACGCTAAGTTTACTTTTTTTAAATACAAAAGAAAATTGCTCATACCTTTCTTTCATTTTGCTCTTGATTGTACGACTCAGTGAGAAATTCACTAAATATCAATCATAATCCTTAGGGATGAGAGTTAATTTATAACCTCTATCATATGCTAACATAATCTGATCACTGTGCTATTATGGCAGCTGGCATAAAAAAAAGAGTACTCTTTTCTCTTTTCTTCACATTTGGTGAGAAAAAATGTAGTGAAAAGCAGCAGAGGTTTTCATTTCCCCTCTCTTGTTTACTTTTATTTTTCTTCCTAAAAGTTCTACTAAAATTAACAAATACTTGAGATCATCTCTATATAACTATTCAAAGGTCATAGAACTTATTTTAAACTAAAAGATACGCACACATCCTGTTTCATTAGAAACTATGAGAGTTTCGTGCGTTGAAACCAACCTTGTAAGACAACTTTTATACCAACATCAAAATCAAAAATATGAAATATTAACTACACAACATAACCAACAATACTATAGCCATCAACTTATAGATATACGCATCAAAAGTCATAATTTTATGGAGTATCACACAGTTTCAACAGTTGAGTGAATGGAAAAATATTAAAGGTTGTACTATTTAATATATTCGTCATTGCTAAGATTGTCAAAATTACCAAAATAATAAGTCTCAGAATTCTAAAGATAGCTAGATATTTCCAACAGGAAAGTGACGAATTTGCAGATTGATTTTAACTGCTAATCAATCCTAACTATAACCTTAACTTAAAAAGGGCCATAAAATCCTTGATAGATCTCGGATAAAATGTTAATGCAGCCGTTGATAAATATAGGAATAGAATCTTATTTTAATAATTCATTTCATTGGCATGCATTGAATTAGTCCAAACTGCCCAGTAAAACTGGGTCATATTTTATGCATCTCTATTTTTGGATCAGCATCTCCATTATATAATAGCTACATAAGATATAGATGTGATACATATGAGACCACGTTTAGCACTGGTATTATTATAATGTGAGAAATAATTTGAGTCTTAAGTGTTAAGTCAATTATTGGCTATAACTTATATAGCAACCGAAGCTTAGGAGGAGGATTAAATGGAGTTTTTGACCAAACTAGCCCTCTTTCATATTTTATTTACCTAAATAGAGTCTTCCTTAAACTTAATACCAAAATAGTTTTGGAACATTGTAGTCTTAGATAAACCGCTAATATGTACACATTTTACCTTTAAATAAAAATGCCAAAAATTTTATTGTATAAAACGTTTATGCCTTCAGGGTTTTATGCTTAGAAAAGGTTGAAAAGAAGAGGACTAAAGAATAAAAAAAAGAATTCAAAGTAAATTTAGGTCTTCTTTTTGCAATTTTGAGTGCTTTTGGAAAACTTTTTTATATCTTCACAAACTATATATTTATAACTAAAATGGATAACCGAGTACAAAATTATGACTTTATAATTTTTTTAAATATTTTTATCAAACACTGATTAGATCAGCGTTTTACTTAATAAAATACTAATGTGATCCACATTTTACTTCAGACAGAATAAAACGCTTAACAATTTAACGTTTTATTAAGAATTGAGGACTAAACTATTTTAGTCAAAAATTTGGAATAGACATGCATATATATATATATATATATATATATATAAACCAGAAATGCCACAAGCTTAAGGGCCCACATTTATTAATCAATTGTAGTATTTAATGAAACTTGCACTTGTGGAGATTTCATACCCTAAAGTCAAAGATGGTAGTCCAGAAGAAATTGAAGAGAATTGTACCAGAATTTATGGACGCGTAATCTTAGTTGTAATGAACTAAAGACAGATCATATATGATTTTTTAATACAATGATTAGCTATTGCTATAAGTTATTATCGTTGTGATTTTGCTTTCAAGCCAGTCTATAATCATATAACTATCATCTCCAAAGAAGATAGCAACTACTGTAGGTGAGATCGAATGACTTTGTTTAGGAATAAAAAATTAAGACCATCTTTTGCGGAAGAATAATTAATGTGAGTTATAAGGCCTAGGATTAATTCCTCCACCTCTTCACCTCTATTATTATGATTTTAATTAGTCCAACAGGTACTGTTAAGACTATTGGATAAGTTAATGCCATCTGCGTGGTTAACTATTGGCTTTCGCCAAACTACCATATATATAATAAAAATAAAATATATAATTCCAATCTCTTCTCAGTTCGTCACTACAATCGTAGATAATTTATAGTAGCTGTTTCTTGGTTTTGGCCGCTGGTATTAGCTTCATGTTATTATAGTGAGATCTATAGCATCGCGTACTTTACCATTTAATCTAAAAGTTAACTGAGATGATACGTGCTAATGATAAGATTTTATGCAATTTATTACGGGCTGATTCAAATCTATAACCTCTATCGTGCATAGACTAGTAAGATCCAACTACTACTACATATGATAATTATTATTGTAACACAAGATAAGGTTGCAGCTCGTCTAGTGGTCAAATAAATCTCTAGTCAATCTCTACGAATATAGTCAAGTGGTAGTGCTTAACATTTAAGAATTTATCGAAGAAATTCTCTAGCATCATGAAATTAGTGGTGATAATTCATTTTATAACAATAAACTACATACATTTTTAAAAGAAAGAACGATGGATCTAGGCATTTAAGTAGCTGTCAGTCCTCATGCTAATTAATACTATTGTTTCCATCTATTTGCACTTTGTTATTACCATGTACATCCTACTTGTATTATGTTAGTTTTAGACTGAAATTTGTTTATTTGAAGCTTTTGACTGGTCTAGTTTCTGTATGCTAAATAGTTAGAAGGGAGAGCTTTAGTGGTGCATAGGTGCATAAGTCATTGAATGATTTAGTGACTTCTATTGCAATCCTTTAATTTGGTGAGGGTACCAAAACTTTCTCATCTAGTAAGCAGATTTTACTGATAAGTATTTGGAAACGATAGTCTTGGCATTAACGAAAAGCTTCCATTGGTTTTTATATATAAGGTTTTTTTCAAGGCTAATTCTATGTGCACTTTTTTAAATGTAAATCAAATACCACCGTAAATTTACACAAATTTTATTTATTTATTTGTGAAATGTGGATGAAACTGATTAGCTTGAGTAAATTTTTATAAGAATTTATATTTAATTTCTAAATTATAAATAATTATGATCAATAAAATTATTTTAAGATAAAAAGACTGCAATGTCCTCCTCATAATAGACTGTGTAAAGCTAATTAAGAGAAGATAAATAATTACACTTGTTACGCAATGATGATTATTTTCACTAGTTATTTTTAATAGATCTTACGTACTTTAGCTACAGAGAAGTGAGCATTTAACTAATGTAATTTCAGTTATTTCTTACAAATATAATTTTTATTTACAAAACATGGTCAGTGATTTACCTAATGTAAGATTTAATCAAAATATATATATAAGTAAACATTTGGCTATAAAATATATTTAATGAAGATCTAGTTCAGGAATAACTCCTCCTTATATACCAACAAAATACGTTGGCTTGTAAATAGGATATCCTTTTTTTGTTTGTTTGTTACAAGATAGGAAATTCTCATTAACTTGCTTTAAATATAATGGCAATTTCCAGCTTGACATCATTGACGGACTCCAAGTTAAAAGATGCATGGATGGAGGACCCTTTAAATTATGACGCAAAGTCTGGAGGTGGAATTATTATTATTATTATTATTATTATTATTATTATTATTTTGATGAAGACGTGGAAGTTGAGTTATGGAGGATATTTAATCCTTTTTGGTTATTCTTTTGATCCAAGCCATGCAAATAAAGAGAAGGCAAATATAAGAAAGCAGAGATAAAAGTAGTTTCATATCTTAGTGAAACTATTTGTATTACAAAGCCCATAAACAGTGTCGGATTAGTCGCAAATTATAGTTGAGCACTGAACATAATGTCGAATGGGGATTAAATATTTGGTTTGTTAAATATTGTTTGAAGACAAAATGGTTACTTTGTCGGTTGTACCACATCTTCTATTGCATTAAAAAGAAACAGTAAACGACCCTTCGAGGTCATTACAGACTCGTGAGGAATAAAAGTCAAAAATCCAGCTTGTGCTGCCCACGTTCTATAGCTTTACTTCTTCAACTAATTGGGCATAAAAAAGAGGAGAAGACTCTCTCATCTTATCTTTGGTTAATTTACTTGCTCAGACTCATCCCTTCTCATCTATAAATAGCTATCGGCAAGAGCAGCTCTTCATCATCAGCTACCTCCACTGCTCTCTTTGTTTATCTCTCTCTCTCTCTAAGATCAAGCATACATATACATATAGTAAAGATGAGCAGAGGTAGCGGTCAGCTTCCTCTCTTGGCCACATGCCTTCTCTTTGCATTGGTCATCCAAGCCATGCTTCCCACCTCCTCTGCTTCCCTACAAGTTGGATTCTATGGTTGCACGTGCCCAAAGGCTGAGGAGATTGTGAGAAAGGTGGTGCACAAGGCTGTGGTCAAGACTCCTGGCCTCGGCGCCGCCCTTATTAGGATGTACTTCCACGATTGCTTTGTTAGGGTAACTAAGTTATACATTACAAATATATACATTTTTATAACTAAATTCTTATTCTTTATAGAATTCACATGTATATAAGAAACGAGACTATAATTACTTTTAATTTCTTTTGCACCAGGGCTGTGATGCTTCTGTACTCCTCGACCCAACACCAGCCAACCCCAACACAGAGAAAACTTCCCCTCCAAACAATCCTAGTTTGCATGGCTTCGACGTGATTGATGAAGCCAAGAATGCCCTCGAGCACCACTGCCCAGGCATCGTCTCTTGCGCGGACATTATTGCCTTTGCCGCTCGGGATGCGGCTAGATTCCTCGGTGGCATCAAGTACGCCATCCCTTCTGGAAGGCGAGACGGAAGAGTCTCCATCGCGGCTGAGGCGCTCCAAAATCTGCCCCCTCCTTTCTTCAATCTAACCCAGCTCATTGCTAGCTTTGCTGCTAAAGGGTTATCCGTCGATGATCTGGTCATCCTCTCCGGAGCACACTCTATCGGTGACTCCCACTGCTCATCGCTCTCGCTCCAGGATCCATCGATCGAGCCATCATTTATCACATTCTTGAGGAGCAAATGCCCACCGACGGCAAGCCCTACTACGGTTGTGGATCAAGATATTGTGACACCAAATAGATTGGATAACCAATACTACAAGAACGTGATAGCTCACAAAGTTTTGTTCTCTTCCGACGTTGCCTTGCTGGGTAGCCCTCAGACGGCGGCCTTAGTGCAAGACTTTGCAAAGCACCAGCGAACCTGGAAGGCAAAGTTTGGGGATGCCATGGTGAAGATGGGCGACATCGAGGTGCTTACTGGAAATCAGGGTGAGGTCAGAAAAATATGCAAGGTTGTGAACTAGCTACCTAGCTAGTTTCAATATGACTTGCTACGCATATAATGTGGCTTGCGGTGGATGACTTGATATTTGTTTTCTTAGGTGTATTGTTTCGTCGACGTTGCACTTTGTGACTCATTGAATTAGTTAATGTTGTTTGTCTTGATTTATTTCATTTCCTAATATTGTTTGTCATTAGTATAATGCAAAATAAATTACCATGAGGTAAATCTTTATGCTACCTTTGAGTTCTTATGAACATGATTTATAGTGACATGGTAAGTGATGGAGTAAGCATCGCAGAAGAATTCATGATGGTCCAAGGTTGTCGAAAGGATCGCTGTTCAAGTTGAATTTATGGGTCCTCGGATGACATTGTTAAACTAGGCAAGATTACACCTTATTTTGGATGGAAACATTTTTCAGAGCAAAACTTGATAACATTGAGCCCCATAAATATTTTTGCCAAATTTCACTATTTAGGTCTCCAAAATTTTAAATTTGCTATTTTAGAAAAGATCTTATCAGCTTAAATAACCTTTTGCAGAGATGTCGGAATCAGATGATCCTTTTAGATTTTGGATCTCTACGATTAGATTCTTCTTCTTCGTTTTTTTTTTTTGTGGCAAATTTGATATTTGCCCTTTTGTATTGTTGAATGATAATAATATGAGGATTATTGGAGATTGGATAAAGCCATTATAGTTTTGTTTTTCATTATTTTTGGTATTCTCTTGAATCAACAAGTCTCCGATCATTAGAAAATTAATAAGATTGAGAAAGGTGCTCTCGCTCCAGCCCATCGACATTCAATCCTTACATGCTCCTTGCAATAGTTGGTATCAGATCTTGTCCTCTTTCTTATACCATGCCACTGAGAAGATGTGTTGGTGTGTAGGAGGACCCTGTTGAGGTGTATGATCATGCTTGTGGTGATGTCGCTCGTTTGACAGGTCGAGGCGTTAACGTTAACTTGGTAGGCTACTGCGTTGATAACTTTGGCCCAACAGCAACACCACCATCCTCTTTCATGTATTGGATAAGGAGGAGTTATATGATTGTGTGAATTGTTTTGCTGGTTATTAGTCAAACGAAAGAAGGACTATAGTTACTGCGACTTTGGACGATGGGAATCATGTTTGAAGACTGAAGTGCCTAATTTCCATGTCTACTTGTAGCCCGAAAAGCCCTAGATTGTATTACCAGGGTGGAGGAGGTCTTGGATTTCAAGGAGGCTCCTAATGCCAAATGAGTTTCTCTGATTACTACTTGAAAAAACCTAAACACACGTATATATCTAAATCCTAGGCAATAATATTATCCATTTGCTTAAGTAAAAGCGGAATGAATATTAAAAAATAAAATCAAAGATGAACACTAAGATTTTTATCTTGAAAAACCCAAACGGAAAAAAAAACTACGGATCTTAACTTGGAGAAAAATCAATCATTAAAATAGCAGCAGTTACAAGACTGACTCACAAAACAACCCGTTGATCCCCCCGACTTTGTTTCTCTTAGTCTTGCTCGCTTAAATCTACAATTCACCGTTTTCTGTAATTGATCTCCAACCTTAATAGCTCTTGAGATTGATCTTTCGTTTAGATGACCTTTAAGACAAAAGCTTGATGTGATATAGAAGAGATGGATCTTGTTAGTAGAAGAAACGATGTAGCCTCAAGAACTCTTTTTCAATTGCCTTCACTAACCTCCCTAGAGTTAGGGCATCACAATGCTTATATATGTAACCAAGATAGAGCCAAGTGCAAGTCATATTAGAACTCACGTAAGTCCAAAATTTGCATATTACGCAGGTGCGTTCAAACGCGGTCTGACTGCGTTTGAACGGGCTGACTTATTCTTAGGTGCGTTTGAACAGTCCCAAGTGCGTTCGAACGCGATGACTTGATTTTCATTAGTTGAGTTCGAACGCGCAAATATACTCCTCTGTATGTGTGAATGTGCTGTGAACGTATGCAGGGTGCGTTCGAACGGCCCGAATGCGTTATCTTTATATGTGAACGATTGTACATGCGTTCGAACGGCCTGATAACATTCTCTATATATGCGAATGCCTGTGCACACATTCAAACGGCCTAAACTCGTTCTCTGTATGTGTGAACGCCTATACATGCGTTCAAACGCTCGTGCACGCATTCGAACGTCTCGAACACATTCTCTCTATGTGTGAACTCCTAAGAGCCCGTTCAAACTCGGTGCGAACGCAGAAACCTTTCTCCTTTGATCTTGAAAATTTTCAATCCAAATGCTTTCAAAACTTGTATAAATACTCATGTACATGTATAAAAATACTTAGAATATTTTATACATAATTGCTAGTAAAAACCTAGCAATCCCCCTCTTTGTCAATTTGTGACAATATATCTAATTTACAAAAAAATTACAAAGAGTCCTAAATGAGCATTCAATAAGTTTAAAAGAAGTAACACTTCAATGCCTGCAACTAAAAACATACCAATCCAAGATCAAGTGAAAATAACTTGAAGTAAGATCATACAAAATTAAAAACAGTAAACACATAGGATCTAAACTTCAATTATCATAGACGCAAAGCAACACATTTTCATTTAAACTAAGCATTTAGCACATTATACAGAAGTAAGCATTTAAACTAAACATTCAGCACATTATACAGAATAACACAAATAAAGCAGATGCTAATGCAACTCACTCTTTACTTGTAACGCCCCTGCCCGGCACGGGCACGTACACGCCCACGCGCCCACACGGCACGCACAGCACACGCGACAGGTTGGGCGGGGCTCGTCACACATCGATACTCTCCTGTATACATACAATCATGACATCATCAAATACTACCTGCTAACATATTCATGATCACATAACCCATCACTAATTAAATCATATTATTAACCAAATAAACCTGTTAACATATGAATATCCCAGTCTACAATAATATACATTAAACCACTACATAATCTGGCAGAACCCACACAGGCCACAACAAACCATCAAGATACAACTAAAACGACTAATATAAGAGTACACTATGATTCGACCTGTATTATACAATTCATCGTCTAATACAACAGAGTACAAATATCAAATACTAGTACAACTCAATTCCTATATAAACTATCATCTATACCGTCTCGCATCTATAGCTCACCTCATCATCGCTCTAAAATATCTTCTCAAGTTATCTCAAGTCACTATCACATACCACATATCTGAGAGGGTTAGAAAAGAAATAAAGAGAGTCATTAGCAAAAGGCTCAGTGAATAAACCTTACCCCGAATCAGTGATGTCAAACAAAGAGTAAATCATATACTGGATAATGTGAATCAGAAAGAGCATCATGTCCTGAATGAGTATATGAATGTTCCTCAATAATACATAAATGAAAAATAGATAACATGTCATGTCATAACTGATAGAATATATAATCCTCGACAATGTATAAATAAATCTCCATGTCATACCATTATCATAACTCTCTGTCAAATATGACACATGATGCATGCCGACTATGATCATGCTATGATATCAAATGCAACAATATATAATGCATATTGATCACTCGGTAATCAGGTAACCAAATGATAATAAAATCATATGCATTTCTCAACATCATAATCATCAATCATCACCGACATCTCGGTATAATATCACCATACTAGACCACTGTGCATAGTCAACACCCGGTACCCGGTCTCAACATCATGTCCGAAGGCTCAGAGCATACTCCTCCACCCACAAGAGTATCTCAAATATAATCATACCCCGCCACCTGCTAAGGTATCAACATCCATCCAGACCGGGCACCTGCATAGTTGATAGAAACCTTGTGAGGATAACTTACCACATATGCCCTAGCGAACGGGCATGTGTCCGAATGCCTGCTGCGCACACAGACTAACGACCTCGGACGTAAGGCCAACAGGATCGCGACTATGTCGAGCGATCAATCATCTCCAGGCACGCCCTAACCCTCGCGCACACTCAGGTATCCTCACACTTTCTATCGACTATCCTATCAATCACATTTTATGCTTTCTTTCTAAATGACAGATCATATGCATATATCCAGTATGAAAACAAGTCAATGCATAACATGAATTTAGGTGAAATAGGAATCAAGAAAAAAATGATGCAATGTAGTCTCCAACTATATAGTCAACACATGCATACTCATGCTAATCTATTATATGCATACCCATGCTATAGATCAACTGGACATAACCTCACCACAGTATAATCATATCTCATCATCTCTATTTATCATCATCATACTCATATCCAAGATCAGCCTAATTATATGCATGATAAAAATATGCTTTACTATAATCATCTCTAGATAAAGTCATATAATCATGCTGGAGGCCAAAATATGCATGTATATAATATATAATATAACCTAATTTGAGAAAGGGATCTAGGGGATAAGACTACTCACCGTCTGATCAGAAGATACAAACCACGCATCTCTCACGTCCGTCAGGTAACCGAGTGACACTCATCGCTAGCAAGATTTACGGGGTCTCAAATAAGGGGGTTCGGGATCTGAAATATTTAAGTAGTATGATGTTAGCCGTTTATCTAATTAGAATTAATTCAGTTAAAGTATAAAGGTTTATTAGGTTTAGAATCACTTTTCTTTATTTTTTGATTACATAACTAGGTCTATAATATATATACGATTCAAATATTATAATTCTTTATTATTATACAATGTTAGTTATAACATAAGGAGAAGAGGCCTGTTTCCTTTTATATGAGAGTATTTCTAAATATATAATTATAAAATAAAATAAATAAAATAAAATGCTAAATAAGTATAGACAAGGTCTAATTTTAATTAATTTTATAATTCATACACTATCTTGATTAATTAGGGACAATGCAGTCTTTACTCGATAAAATAATAAATAAATAACTAAATAGACTTAGTATTTTATTTGTTGCAGAATAATCATAAAATTAATAGAAATACTTAAAATATATATGATGAGGGTATTAGAATATAAATCTAATAATTATAATTTACAAATCTATCTATTAATCTAATAGATATGTAAATAAATAAATAAATATAAGTATTACCTATATTTATACCTAATTAATCATTAATTATAAAAATTATCATTAATAAAATTATATTGAAGGATATATAATATTATTAAAATAGTTAATGTCTAAATAATCTATTTGCATTAATTAAGAAGAAAAATACCTAAATAAATAACATAAATAAACTAATTAAATCTGCCATCAGTGCTGGGCTCGGCCTAGCATTATCTGCTACAGCGCTGGGCCGAGCCCAACATTGTGTAGAAAGAAAGAGAAGGAGCTAAGGAAGAAGGAGAAAAAGAAAGAAAGAAAGAAAGAAAGAAAGAAAGAAAGAAAGAAGAAGAAGAAGAAGAAGAAGAAGAAGAAGAAGAGAAGAGGAAGAGAAGAGGAAGAGAAGAAAGAGAGGAGGTGAGGAGGAGGTTGCGGACCTGGACCGGCGGGGAGGGCACCGGTCGCTGCTGGCCAGCCAGCGGCCGGCCTCTCGCCGGCAGCTCGGCTCTGACGAGCCAAACCTCGGGCAAGAGAGAGAGAGAGAGAGAGAGAGAGAGAGAGAGAGAAGGAAAGAGAGGGGGAGTGAGAGGTCTCACCGGCGGCGGCTCCAGGGAAGGTGTCAGTATAGAGAGAGAGAGTAGAGTGAGAGGGTGGCCGAGAGAGAGAGAGAGAGAGAGAGAGAGAGAGAGAGAGAGAGAGAGAGAGAGAGAGAGATTTAAAGAGAGAGAGAGAAGGCGGTGGAGGAGGAGTAGTGGCGGCGCCGGGGCCCGTTGGGGCCCGCCGCGGCTAGTTGGCCGCAGGCGCGTGGCGCCCCACCAAGCTGCATGAGCAGCTGGCATGGGCACGAGGCCAGCCATAGTGTGGCCGGTCGCGTCGTGCCCATAATTTTTTTTTTTGTTGGGATTGGGTTGTTACATTACTCCTCTAAACTAAATTCCTTACTCCTCTAAATTTGATCTCTCGCTTACTCTCCCCCTTTTTGACACAAATTTCCAAAGTCTAAGTACTAGGAGGAAAATGGCGATGGAGGATAGACAACACAGAGTTAAGCACTGTCCCCTAACGAGCTTGCTCAGCCCGTATCTCTACAGTAGTAGCAGAAAACCCAACAATTGCCAACTATAAATCATGAACTTGAGTGCTAAGCTGATCAAACTGTTTAGTCATAAACTGAAACTCTCCCTCAGGTTTATATGATTCATCATCAGAGTTGCCCTCAGAAGAGATTTCCTAGTGTGATCGTCGTTCAACGGTGGAAGAGGAAGTCAGTTTATAAGGAGATGGTGGATCATGAGTTTGATTCCTCTTCATAGTGATTCAATCCAATGGTTTTTGAGCCTTAACCGATGCTTCTGACGAATCAATTCTCACACCACTCTGCACGCACAGTTTGGTGATGAAGATCCCAAATGGCAAACCTTCAAGGGGAGCCTCTTTTTGTGCAGCTGACACAATGCTATCATAAATAATGGTGGCGATGTCAATGGATATGCTTGTAAGCATCGCATGAAGGAGAAACACCCGATCCTGATTGATGCTTGAGTGCCGAGTCTTTGGGGTGACATTGTAGAGAAAGATAAGATGTAACATGCGAGCCACTGATGTCAGCTTGGCATGAGGCATTATATTGCCTATCCACTCTTCCCCTTGTGCTAAAATGTCACCAGAAATACACTGAACAGAAGGAAGAGGCTCGGAGGAAGGGTACTCAAAATCGCCCGATGGAAGATGAAACTCTACTCGAATGACATTAGAATCCAGATAAACAAACACACCACGGGCTGTTGACCGTATACACTGATCCATAATAGTAGCATTACTAAAGAATTCACAGAAAACCTCCACATAAGCTGTTCCGTCCATCTTACATACTACTAGCCATCCACGCTCAATAAATAACTTTTCAATCCCCGAAGATGCAAAATCTGATATGGCCATTGGCCTCTCACATATTATTGGGCGTGTTCCAAAGTTATGCTTATATCTTCCTACAATAGTTGATGATAAAAATTTTGGGACAGATGACGACGAAGAAGGTGGCCTTGGCCTCTCGGAAATGGCTACTTTTTTAGGCGTTCTAGAGAGAAAACACATCTTAACATCCAAAGCACACCCAAAGCATAATAAAAAAAATAAAAAAATCTAAGAAACTATGAAATCCCTAAGTGAAATCCATATTCCACTTGAAAAAACAAGTTTGTGGCGTTCAATCGCTCAAGAAACATCAAGATGAAAACTCTATCGTTATCAAAACTTGAAAACACGCAAAATCAACCAAGATCAAGAGGCTAATTTGAAGCAAAAAATAAGAAAGTATTCATAAATCATACATCGCAAAAAGTGATAAAGAACATGAAGATTCAAGCCAAAAGCACTAGATCCGGAATAGAAATAGCCTTTGAGAGAATGTAGAGTGGAAGATTTAGTAAAAAGCGTGAAGATCTTGATGATTTGGGAGAGTGGAAGAAAAAGGGTTTTATGGTTTGAAGATAGGGAAGATGAAACCCTGGGTTCGGACGCAATATATAAAGAACTCTGAGTGCGTTCGAATGCACCAATTCACACGTTCGAATGCGCCAATCACTACGGTCGAACTAAAAAATCATGCGTTCAAATGTGTTTTTCTGTGCTTTAAATTAGAAAATTCTAAAACATTTTTGGAGATGCACTTCTAAAAGTTCAGAATAGTTTTAAGACAGATATGACAATCAAATGAAATAAGTCATACATAGATCAATCAAATCATTAAGAACATATTATGATCAACTCTAATGCATCACTCAAATTATAAATTAATCTTGATTGATCATAACAAAATGCATATGCAAGCTGAGCATTGACAATATGAAACAACCTTCTTAAATAAATTTTCCTATTAAACAATAATGTAACACAGTAGTCAAACCGACTTAGTATATAATAATGCACTTTTCGACTTCTTCTCCAAAACTTGATAAGGATTTTTCTTGTATTTTTTTATTACTAAAACCATATAGGTGCAATGATGGCTTTCACACATGAGTAGGTAGCCTTTTTCTTGTAGTACATAATGAACACTGTGTAGACAGATATATATTTTTCTTTGAAATTTTTTTAAGCAATGTACTGAGTTAAACTGGAGTCTTAACAAAATGGCTTTCACATTAACTTATTGTAGCCCTTTTCATTGATATTTTATGAATACATTAAGATCAAACTATGCAAATCAAAGTCAATAGTCATGCTGAATATAAACAAGTTATGAGTACATTAAATTTAATTTAATTATTACATAAGTTGAGAGAGTGAATAAATCAGAAATGACACAATATACTACAAGATGACAAAATTAACTACAATAACTCATAATCAAGAGAAGGTCATCTACAGAAGTGCACCAAATTGTTTTTTAAAAAAAACTCTCAACAAAAAACTCATATACAATCTAGAACTAGAAACAAAAAAAAAATCAAAACATTTTTAGAGTAAAAAACCTAAATATCAGAAAAATAAAAACATGCAACCCGAACACAAAAGAAATTAGTCCAAAGCACAAATCCCCAAAGAAGTACAAAGATACTTAAATTTCTGTACATCCAAAGGTTTTGTAAATAAATTCCCCAATTGTTTCTCCATCTCAACATGTTTGAGTGCTATTACTTTATTTTCAACTAACTCTCATATAAAATGATGTCGGATATCAATGTATTTTGTACATGAGTGTTGAACAAATTTTTTAAATATATTAATAGTACTCATATTGTCACAATAAAACACCATAGTATATTGTTCAATGTCATAATCCTTGATCATCTGTTTCATCCAAACTAATTGAGAGCAATAATTGCCCGCTGCAATGTATTCGGCCTCTACAGTAGATAAAGATATCGTGTTTTATTTTTTACTGTGCCAAGTAACCAGATTATTTCCAATATAAGTTTAGAAAATATAGATTTGTCACTTGACATATGTCTTGAATAGCCATTGTCTAAATACCATAAGTCAAAATTTAAAGTTTTCAAGGCAGTATGCACAACATAAAATTTCAAATCGCTTTTCTTAATCCATATTGCCTTTGTTTTCACCCCATAAATAAAGGCACTACTAAGTTTTTGTAGAAATTTACAATTATGTCGAATATGCCCTAGAATGCCATAATGAAAGCATGTGAGAATAAACCCCTTTTTACTCACCTTTTGTTGAGTATGTCTAAAGTTTACCTTTGGTGCCTTTGAAGATTCACCAGTTTGTTGATTCAACTTTAATTTAGAGACATTCATCCAAGTTTGTTTTGTAGATATGATTGATGGTCTCAAATTTTCTTCCTTTTATAGACCTGCAGAAATAAAGAAAGTCTTTTTGTTATTTAAATTACCAGTGTATCCAACTCCATACCTGTCTTTTTCAAAAATCTGTGTTTAAAATCTCATCAAGTTTGTTCTTCCATTTTAGAAATATCACTTCCTTCTGCAATCATTCTAGTTCAATTTCATCAGACTTCATCTTATCTTTAGTTTCATCGAGTTGTTAAGTAAGGTTTTTGACACGTTCAAGTTCCAATTTGTACTTCTCCTCAAATTGATTATTTCTGATTCAATTATCTTGAGTCTCTAAAGTAGTCTAAGATTGTTTTTCTTAATTTTGAACGACTCTTAGTATAAATCATTATATGCCTTTTGTATTTATAATTCTTCTTCTTTAGGTGGTAACGCTTCTTGTTTATCTGTACTATCAGAATCAACAACAGAGTCAGTATTAAAAAAGTGGAGACAAAAGCTACATAGTTCTCTTGGTCTTTCTCAAAATTATCATCTCACTCATCTAAGTCATCCCAAGTGACTTTCATAGCTTTTCACTTCCTCTTAAGACGATTAGGACATTCCTGTGCAATGTGTCCAAAACTAGAACATTCAAAACATCGAACTTTATTATCAGAATTTTTGTTTTTCTATTTAACATTGATGTTACTCACCCCATCATTCGAACTCACAAGATTCTTCTTTTTCACAAAGGTTTTGTTTTTCTCAAGTTTCTTAGTATTTAACTTGTTTGACTTCCTAAAGAATTTTTTGAACTTTTTAATAAACAAGGCCAACATCTCAACATCTAAATCACCTTCATCATCAGATCTTCTAAATTTTGTTCAACAGTGGTTAAGACTATACATTTGGACTTCCTAGGTTTAGAAAAATTGGACTCAAACTTTTGTAGATTTCCTACCAATTGTTCAACCTTCATAGAATCGATGTCTTTACTTTCCTCAATAGTGATAACTTTCACCTGAAGCCTTTTTGGGAGAGACCTAAGAATCTTACGAACAATTCTGTTTTTAGAAATTTTTTCTCCTAGGTTGAAACTGGAGTTGACTGTATCTTTTAGCTTTGCATAGAACTCATCAAAGGTCTCATTCTCCTCCATATGGAGAATTTCGAAACTAGTAGTCAACCTCTGAAGTTTCAAAAGTTTTACTGCTATGGTTTCTTCATGAGTAGTTTCTAAGATCGTCCAAGCATCTTTTGCTGTCTCATAAGTAGATATTCTTTTAAATTTATATGAGGAAATACAACTAAAAATAGCATTTATTGCCTTGCTATTCCAGCCAACATTTTCATAATCTACCCTATCCCAAGACTCAATAGGTTTCTCAACAAACTTATCATTCACCATGTACATTGGTGCACTCCAATCGTTCACAATGGCTATCCATACTCGCTTATCTATAGATTTCAAGTAAGCTCTCATCCTTATTTTCCAATATCCATAGTTTGATCCATCTAGAATAGAAGGTCTAATAGACGATTGTCCATCTCTATAAAAATCCATGCCTAGCTGATCTTTCTCTATGGGTAAGATAACTTGCTCTGATACCAATTGAAAAAACTTAAACACACGTATGTATCTAAATCCTTGACAATGATATCACCTCTTTGCTTAAATAAAAGCAGAATAAATATTAAAAAATAAAAGCAAAGATGAACACCAAGATTTTTACGTGGAAAAATTCAAATGGGAAAAAAACTATGGATCCAAACTCGAATCAAAACCAATCACTAAAATAGTAGCAGTTACAAAACTGACTCACAAAATAAGCCATCGATCCCCATGCCTTCATTTCTCTCAGTCTTGCTCGATAGAACCCACGATTCACCGCTTCTTATGATTGATCTCCGACCTTAGTAGCCCTTGAGAATGATCCTTTGTCTAGATGACCCTTAAGACAAAAGCTTGATGCGATGTAGAAGAGACGGACCTTGTTGGTAGAAGAAACGATGTAGCCTTAATAACTCTCTTTCAATTGCCTTCACCAACCTCCCTATAGTTAGGGCATCACAATGCTTATATATGTAATCAAGATAGAGTCAAGTCCAAGTCATATCAAAACTCACGTAAGTCCAAAATTTGCATATTACGCAGGTGCATTCAAACACAGACCAAGTGCGTTCGAACGGGTTGATTTGTTCTCAGGTGTGTTCAAACGAGCTCAAGTGCATCTAAACACGATGACTTGATTTTCTCTAGTTGAGTTCGAATGCACAAATACACTCCTTTGTATGTGTGAACGTGTTGTAAATGTATGCAGGGTGTGTTCGAATGACCATTGACTGCATTCGAATGGTAGAAAAATATTCTCTGTATTTGTGAACGCCTGTACATGCGTTTGAATGACTCGAGCATGTTATCTGTATATGCAAACGCCTGTGCGCGCATTCGAACTGCCTAAACATGTTCTTTGTATATGCGAACGCCTGTGCACGTGTTTGAATGGCCTGAACGCTATCTCTGTATGTGTGAACATCTATACACGTGTGCGAACGTGCCGAATGCGTTCTCTGTATGTGTGAACTCCTGAGAGCGCGTTCGAACGCAGTGCGAACGTAGAAACCTTTCTCTTTTGGTCTTAAAATTCTTCAATCTAATTACTTTCAAAACTTGTATAAATGCTCATGTACATGTCTAAAAACACTTGGAATGTTTAATACATAATTGCTAACACTAAAAACTAACACTAAAAACCTAACACTACTAGATTTTGTGGTTGAGTCGCTGCAAGGTGGCGAACCTCCGAAATCACCAGATCTCAAAAAGGGAAACTAAAGATAGTCATTATTGAAGTTGAAGAAGAATATCTACTCAGCATCGCCACTACAGGAGGCTGTCTTAACGACGACTTAAAATCTATGACAAGGAGTGTTTACAATGGACGATTACACTTGTTAATTCTATTGACTGTACACAATGATCTTTCTAAAGTAGAACACCGTTTGGTTTCTTGCTAAATTGGAGGTATGTGTCAATAGGTTCCCTTTTTTACACACTATTTCATAATTATAGCCAAGTAGCTTAATTATCTATCGATGTTATGCCATTGCATATATTCACTAACTCCAAAAGGATTTCAAAGTCTATTGATCAATGCTAATAAGGAAGCAATGACCAATGAGACAAGACTCCTCTTTATGATAGCACAAAGAATTGCAAACATTTCCCGCTCATAAGTAGATAGTTGCTAAGATTAAGATAGAGCCTTACTAAGGTAGGCCAGAGGTCAACCATCTTGTATGTGAACAGGTCCAATGCCAACCTTGAAAGCATCACACTCAATAACGAATATATTTAGAAAATTGGCTAGAGTTAAAATGAAAGTAGAGGTCAGGGTTGCATTTCAACTTCTCAAATGCATCCCATTACTTGTCTGCCCATCTAAACATAATCTTCTTCTATAAGGATGTTAATGGGGCAGCAAAATTTCATATCATTTGATGAACCAACAATAGTAGCCCATAAGGCAAAGGAAATATTGCCGTCTATTTGGATGCAATACACATAGACAGGAGTTTGGTACATATTAAACTTAGTTGGGCCTCGAGTTGCTTGTGGATATTTGAAATTGGTGTGCACCAATACTGGTAGGTGATCTCGATGAGGCTGATTTAACGAGACTTATGGGATAGACTTCTTGGAATTGTTGGAGCTGTGGAGTGATTTTGGAGTAAATGAAAGATCATGGAAAGGCATAGCTAGATGGTAGGATGATCTAGGGTTTAAAAATGATAGATGTGAGAAAGAGTATCTTCGTGATAAAAAAAAGTCATTAAGAAGAGAGTACCGCAAAGCTAGAGAAGTACTTGCTACAGAAATTTCCAAAAGAAAAATGATGGATCTAGAAACTTAGGTATCAAACCCCGGTGCTCTTAAAGAAGCACTGCTATACTGTTAGTTGGCAAGAGCCCAAGAATATTTTATAATAGTAATACCGAAATTATCATCACTGTTTTCAACAAATTAGAATAATCCAACTGCAAGATTGACATCTACTTTTGATCACCTCTCTAATTTTGTTTGTAGAAACACGAAATGTAAAAAAGCTGCATATTAGGTTAGGTTGCTCGTGTTAGTAGGAACTGTAACTTTGTGTACCAAGATATGCGGAACCTCTCTCTCCCTATATACTTTGGGTTGTATTTACACTTTTGAGATTGTATTCTCTTCCGAAGTGTAATAAGTTTAACTTGGTTAGCAACTTTTCTTTTAATTAAAAAGAAAATTTGGCTATCAATATTCATATCTAGTCGTATAATTTGGATCAATATATTTGTACTTTGTTATTAGCATGTGCAGCCTACTCGTACTGGACTCATTTTGTTTGCTACGGGTATCAAGAATCATTTAGTTAGCTAATTTAATTGAACAATATAGATATCTACCTGGAAGTCACCTACTTGAATAAAATTCAAGTTTGTAACTCACATAGAACGGTACAATATTTAATGTGCAGAACTACATTAGGAAAAAAACTAGTTAAATTGTTTAGAATCTCAATAAGTACTTACGTACAACCGACAAAAATTTGGATTAAGTATGAATTTGGATTAAATATTTGTCGGTTGTACCAAATCTTCTATTACATTAAATAGAAATTGTAAAAGCCCCTTCGAGCTCATTGGTGAGAAATAAAAGTCAAAATTCCAGCTTGTGCCACCCACGTTCTAGCTTTTACTTCTTCAACCTAATTTGCATAACAAAGAGAAGTCTCTATCGTATCTTTGCATGGTTTACTTGCTCAAACCCATTCCTTCTCATCTATAAATAGCTACCAGCATGAGCAGCGCTCTTCATCCCTTCTCACTGTTCTCTCTCTCTCTCTCTCTCTCTCTAAGATCTAGTATACATATATATAGTAAAGATGAGCAGAGGTAGATGTCAGCTTCCCCTGTTGGCCTCATGCCTTCTGTTCGCAATGGCCTTCCAAGCCATGCTTCCCACTTCCTCTGCCTCCCTACAAGTTGGATTCTATGATTGCAAGTGCCCGAAGGCTGAGGAGATTGTCAGAAAGGTGGTGCACAAGGCTGTGGCCAAGACTCCTGGCATTGGTGCCGCCCTTATTAGGATGTTCTTCCACGATTGCTTTGTCAGAGTAATAAAATTATACATTACTAAATATATTTTTTTATAATTGAAATTTTCTTCTTTCTAGAACTCATATGTATATATGAATGAGAAAATAAATTTTGGACCAGGGCTGTGATGCTTCCGTACTCCTCGATCCAACACCAACCAACCCCAACACGGAGAAAACTTCCCCTCCAAACAACCCTAGCTTGCATGGCTTCGACGTGATTGATGAAGCCAAGGCTGCTCTTGAGCATCACTGCCCAGGCATCGTCTCTTGCGCGGACATCATCGCCTTTGCTGCTCGCGATGCCGCTAAATTCCTTGGTAGTATCAACTACACCATCCCCTCTGGGAGGCGCGACGGAAGAGTCTCCATCGCGGCCGAGGCACTCCAAAATCTGCCCCCTCCAAATTTCAACCTCAACCAGCTCATTGCCAACTTTGCATCCAAAGGATTATCTGTCAACGATGTTGTTACCCTCTCCGGAGCACACTCCATTGGTCAGTCTCACTGCACCTCCCTCTCGCTCCAGGATCCATTGATCGACTCATCCTTTATTGCATTCTTGAGGGGAAAATGTCTATCGACTGCAAACCCTACTATTATTGTGGATCAAGATATTGTGACGCCAAATAAATTAGACAACCAGTATTACAAGAATGTAATGGCTCACAGAGTGCTATTCTCTTCTGACGAGGCTTTGTTGAGTAGCCCCCAGACGGCAGCCTTGGTGGATGAGTTTGCGAGGGACAAAGGAGCCTGGGAGGGGAAGTTTGGAGCTGCCATGGTGAAGATGGGAAACATAGGAGTGCTTACTGGAAACTATGGTGAGGTCAGAAAGACGTGCAGGGTTGTGAACTAGCTAGCTAGCTTGTTTTAGTATGACATGCCATGCATATGTGACGACTTGGCTCATGATGACTTGGTATTTGTTTTCCAATGTGTATTGTTTTACGTTGCACTCTGTGAATCATTTAGTCTGCTGATGTTGTTTGTCTTGTTTAATTCCATTCTTTTTTTCTCATTTCGTAGCTATTGTTTGTCATGATCAGTGTAATGTACAATAAATTGCTTTGTGCTAAATCTTTGTGCTGTCTTCCAGTTCTTTTTACCATATTTCTTTCGATCCTTAGAACATGCACGGGAGCCCTATTTCTTATTTTGAAACAACTCTTTTCTGGCTTACGCAAGATGGATCTAGTATATCCAATTTCTTAATTCAAACTAATCAAGTTAGCTGAAAATAATAATACACTAAATAGAAAAATCAAAGCAATAAAATAAATACAAACCGATAAATAAATACTGGAAAAAAAAACTATTTTGACATAGTGATAATAACTAGGAAAATCAAAGCAATCAATCAAGCAAACGCAAAAAACTTGTACGATAAAACACCATTATGCGAACCAAAGATAATAAAAACTATGAATGGAAGTACTTATATCTAATGTAATATTAAGACATATGCCTTGTGGAATAGTGCTCACCGAGAGAAAATTGAAGATCAAACGAGAAATCAACTGAATCCAATGAACTTTCCATTGTGCAGGCTAGGTGTGCACTTAAAAACAGATTTTACATACGACTTTGTATATAGATCGTGGGTCGGTTTATACTCGGTAAGTCAGGTGCGCACTCGATAGGCTGATCAAAAGCAAATAGTTTTGAAACTAGTTTAAATTTTGGTATTTTTCTTTTGGGATTCTCCTAGAATGAATAATGGTCAAACATTTACACAATACTTATAAAAGGATTCCAGGAGTCAAACTAAGTGAGAGAACTTGAGCAAGATCATAAATTAAATATTTAAGAGTCCTACTTTTCTTAGGGTGCTTGATTTTTCCCAAAGTTGAGGAGAGCTTTCTTTCGTCTTGTTTGGATTTACTAATTACTAAAGAACAGAGAAGCTGTACCATCTGTCACTAAACACGTGCCCCTCACGTGGGTAGAACCCATGTGATTACCACGTGACCCGCTGATCAATATTTCAACAATATATAAAAGTAGAAATCCAATATTTCCATAAATAATACAGACAAAGAAGAAGTCCATAACACCATTAGCCACAACAAGCCCTAAAATATACATCCATAGACAGATAAAAAATTGCCCACGTAGGGGCTACAAGCGATGTAGCTTAATTTACAAGAATAAATAAACAAGAAAATTTAAAGAAAATTCTTTGCCAGCTTCGCCACGAAACTCGGCTAATCAACTAATCTGAAAATATTTCAACCAGATAGAGATGAGCATAAAGCCTAGCAAGTTTCTAATTATACAATCTAAAACTAGTGCAATGAATAATACAACAATAAGCAAATATGAATATACGCATCATGATCAAATCAATGCATCAGTCTGGACTATCAAGTCCTCAAACTTGAGCTCACACTGAGCTCCGCCCATAGGCCATGTCAACACCACACCACATACTATGTATTATCTCAAACTACTAAGTCCGTAATATAGACTTATGTAGAGCTATGCTCGTAGGCCACATCAATCCTCACACCCGACCATGCACATATCCTAAGGGTAAACCCATGCGATAAAATTGCCAACCCATTACTCGGCGAACAGCATGACCGATTGTCCGCCACCATAACTAAGAATCTCAATCCTAAGTCCATCACAAAGTTTAGTATCGCACATTAATAATATTATCTGAGCCATCAGTTCCACATCATCGCACCACTATATGAAAATCATGAGTCATCGCTCACAGACGTTCTCACCCTGCATAATCGGGTACCGCTAGGTTACGTCTTTCTATTATTCTCTCTTTCTATCTTAAATATCCCAAAGGGTATGACTCTCGTTGATCGACATTAAATCGCCTATCGCCTAGCGAAATGGCCGCTTGATTGTTTGGGATCAACAGACTAAGTGACCTCAGGCGTGAGCCCTAATATAAATAAGTATAAAAATATCCTCTACCTTAAACCCTAGTTGGGGAAGTGTTGGGTACTATTGAGACGCAATAGTCTCTTCATTTATGGTCGTGCACCTATGCAAGTGGTATGATATTACACAACACAATAAGCATAATAAAACACATGTTCATGCCCAATATATATGTGCAAAAATTCTGATATGCAAAATCTTACTAAACAACAAAATAAATTACCATGCTTGACGTGCAATAATAACATTAAAGAAAATGTATGTACATACATACTATGAATGTGATGATGTCATAAGGTAATTTATTTTATTCTCTACACTACTCTTAGATTATAGGAGTTTGTTTTGCCTGAATCGCCTTCCTGATACTAGCTACAACTAAGCCACAATATCATCCTCATAGGGTACAAAGTCCAGCTTGATAATAAACATAAATAAAAAGCATAAGCACAACAATCCTATCACTAATTAGTTAAATAATCTTATTGAAGTTCATTGTAGGCTTGAGTAAGTCCATCTACAAATTTTCATATTATTAATTAGATTAAGCTAGTATAGTTGTATTAGCGTCTAACACATTATTAAAAGCAATTTCAATTAATTTACCTCAAATTCTTATTCCACTAATTATTATTTGTTAAGTAAATCACATTGGTAACACCGGATTAGACAATTTCGCTAATTAAGATAATATGCTTAATATACTTTCCCTATAACAATCTATATTAGTTCTCTGGTAGGAGCAATTAATATAGATATACACAAATTGCTGACTCAATTTTATAAAAAATAATTTAACCAAGTATACACAACCTTCCTAAATCCTAAATTAGAGTTAGCTACTTTTATGTGTTATTTATAATGACACTCTCAGGGCCATGGTCTAATTCATTAAAATTAATTTATAAGATAATTTATAAAACGAACACTATAGTTTGCTAAATATATTAATTAATTAAGGCTCAAGATTGCTAGTAGTAAAAAATAATTAAATAATGACTTAAATAATTTAAAGAGATAATTAGTGGGTAATTACTCTATTATCCAGCACAAAGCCAAAAGAAACCCACCAAAAATTGGCGCAGAGCCCACCTTAACTAGAAAAAAAATACATGGGTTGGGCTATAGCCCAACCAACCCCCAAATTGGGCTGGGCTCCCTGCATCCCCACCCACGACAAACTTAGGCTGGGGTGCATGCAGCCCATCGAGTTCGTGGTGAGACGGGGTAGGAGCAACTAATTGCTCCTGCATCCCTACCCACTAAAAGCAATTTCAAATAATTTACCTCGAATTCTTGTTCCACAATTATTATTTGTTAAGTAAATCACATTGGTAACAATGGATTAGACCATTTCGCTAATTAAGATAATATGCTTAATATACTTTCCATATAACAATCTATATTAGTTCTCTGGTAGGAGCAATTAATGCATATATACACCGATTGCTGACTCAATTTTCTAAAAAATAATTTAACCAAGTATACACAACCTTGCTAAATCCTGAATTAGAGTTAGCTACTTTTATGTGTTATTTATAATGATACACTCAGGCCACGGTCTAATTCATTAAAATTAATTTATAAGATATTTGATAAAGTTAACACTACTATTTGCTAAATATATTAATTAATTAAGGCTCAAGATTGCTAGTAGTAAAAAATAATTAAATAATGACTTAAATAATTTAAAGAGATAATTAGTAGGTAATTACTCTATTTAGCCAGCACAAAGCTAAAATAAACCCACCAAAAATTGGCGCAAAGCCCACCTTAACTAGAAAAAAAAAAATGTGAGCACGTGTAAATTGGGTTCGGCTCCCTGCATCCCCACCCACTACAAACTTAGGCTGGGGTGCATGCAACCCAACGACACCCCAGAGCATGGGCTGGGCTGCACCCAGAGCATGGGCTGGGCTGCACCCAGCCCAGTCAGGCACACGGGTTGGGCCGCACCAAGCCTGACTGGGCACTCGAGCTGGGTTGCACCCAATTGAACCCAGCCCGAGCCTGAGGCACCACTCCCCTCCCTCCTTCCTCTCCTCAACTGAAAGAAGGGAGGATGGTGGCTGCCGGTGGTCAACGCCACCAGTAGTCAAGGTCAATAGACCAACTGATGCCCCCGCTAATGGAGGAAGGCACCCACGGTGCCTACCCTATAGGTGAAATTTAAAAAAATAGAATGACTTAAAGAGAAGCTTTAATGAGATTTAAAAAATTCTTTATCTTACTCGTGATTAACTTCCAAGAAAATTTAATTTCGTGATAAAATTTAATTTTTTGAAGTTTACATGAATAAACATGTAGAATGTAAATGTTAGAGTTAACAAATTATAATTTGATTTATTAAAAGTTAATCAGTCTGCTTTTCTCTATCAAAGAAGGATATATAATTTAAATTATCAAAGTAATACATCTATGTCCAATTCTTCGATGAGAAAAATGAAATTGTAGGTGGCGAAAGATTACCTTGAGGAGGGAAAAAGGAGGACATGTCTACATCGAAAATGTAATAACCCAAAAAAAAAATTGCTTGGCACGACGCGTGGAGGTGGGACCCGACCCACCGGCCACTCTGCCGCCTCCGCATGGCATGCTCTCTCTCTAATATTTTTTTCTCTCTCTTTCTCTTCTCCACATTCTCTCTCTCTCCCTAGCTCTCTCTTTCTCTCTCCCTCTAGTGCACCAGCGGTCATTAGCAGCCGGGAAGAGTCGCCGTCGACGCTTTCATCCACCGGTGAGCCTCTCTCTCCTCTTTTTCCTCTCTCTCTCTCTCCCTCTTTCTCTATCTCTCTTTCTTTCTTTATCGGCTTCCTCTTGGGACCGTCGGAGGTTTGGATCGTCGGCGAGAGACCGGCCGCTGAGTGGCCACCAGCGGTCGTACCCCTCCCCTACGGCCCAACCCTCTTCTTCTTTCTTCTTTTTCTTTCTTCTTCTTCTTCTTCTTCTTCTTCTTCTTCTTCTTCTTACTACTGCATTTACCGTTTTATCGTAGCTATTAGATCGTCTTTACCTTTCTAGTAGTAGATCATAGCCCTAGAACCTTTCCACCTTCAAACCCTAGCCACCATCTTCCTCGAGTAGCCACCCTACTATACGGCCGTCCACCACCAACCATAGATATCCGCCAGCCTCCGATGACCGCCGCAACGTCATATATTTACTATTCTGCCCTATTATGATCTTGGTCCATTTTTTTAATTATATATTTCCATCTAGACATCCGATTGGCATGAAATTAAAGCCATTAGAACCCTATCTCGTGAGGCTACCACCACCTACAATTTCATAATCAACTTATGGATGGATCATTCCAGATCTGGTCCGTAACATTGGTATCAGAGCCGATTTTCCTTGGAAGATGGTTAGCACGTGTTCTAAGGCCAACGAGGAGGGATCGACCATGGAGGATAATGATCTCATCGCTATTCCTGTGGGAGTTGATCTAGCGCCCCCGCCACCACTAGCAACAGTTGACGATGAGCTGCCGGCGTGGGCGAAGGCAATTTTTAAAGATTTTTCTAATGAGATCAGTAGATCCATCATGGAGGCTATTCAAGCCTTGATGACAGTGCTCCTGACTCAGCATGGCCACCCCGTGTCACCAACATCGCCAGTGCATCCCACCACGATGGATTCCGGCCACCCACGACAGGAAAACTAAAGCCATGAGGGAGGGAACGAGCCTGCCAAAACCACGAACTCAACCTTTCCTTTGGCCACGGTGGAGGTCCCTCCACCACCGCAGATCCTCATAGCCGCCATTGGCACGTCGAAACAACCACTAGAGATGGCCCTCGAGTGGTCTTCCCCACTCGTAGTGGGAGCTAGTGCTGAAAAACCTAGCCTCCCACCAGCAGCCATCCGGTCGCTCCGGGCCCTCACCACCACGTCCGATCCTCCCCTATTTTCACCGACCGAGTCCAAACATGCCCGATCGTGTTCGAACGCACATATTTCGTACTTCTCTAGATTTGTGAATGCGATGCAGGCATTCGCAGGCGCGTTCGAACGCAGCGTTCGAATGCACATTTGCACTCTCTAGATGTGCGAACCTAATGCAGGGGTTCACAAGCATGTTCGAACGCACTCTACCAGCGTTCGAACGTGACATACAGAAAACTTATTTTTTTAAGAATTAGACACTAAAATAAGAGATAAAAACACCTCTAAAGTGTACCCACTAGAGACGACATTTGCCCCGACTCAGCCTGCACAAACAGCTCACCCTAACCAACAGCTGATCAAACGCTGCTTTTTACCCAGCGACTTGGAAGAGCGCCGAAGTTAAGGCCTCTATTTTACTATGATGACCGATTTACCACTAGCCATAAATGCAAGCGCCACCAGCCCACATCATGTTCCTAGGCGGACTAGAGGAAGACGAACCCGAATTCACTGATTGGCACGACAAGTTGTATGAGTTCAAGGACGTGAGAGACTAGTCACCTTGAGGACAAGGTGTTGGAAGCGTAGCGGATTGTTACTATCCGACCAGTGGGTTAAGTCAAGTCAAGTCTATTTATCTTTTAATTGATTTATGCTTATGTAAGCCCTTAAGGTAAGTCTAATTAAGTCATGTAAGCCTCTAAGGCAAGTCCTTGTTCGAGTCATATTTAGGGTTAGTCTAAAGCAAGTCTTAGTTCGAGTTGTATTTAAGGTTAGTCTAAGGCATGTACTAGTTTGAGTTTTATAAGCCTTTAGGGCTAGTCCGAGTATGACTCATTGTATCTCATCTCTATATAAAGAGGACTGAGCTTTAATAATGGGAGCATTGAGAATTAATTGAGTTTAGTTATTTTTTTATTACCGCATTTACCATTTTATAGTAGTTGTTAGATCGTCTTTACCTTTCTAGGAGTATATCGTAGCTCTAGAACCTTTTCACCTTCAAACCTTAACCACCATCTTCCTCCAGCAGCCACCCTACTATACAATCGTCCACTACCACCCTTAGCCATCCGCCACCCTCTAACGACCGCTACAACATCGAATATTTACTATTCTACCCCGTTCTGATCTCGCTATATTATTTTATCTTTCCATCCAGACATCCAATTGACGTGAGCTACCATCATCTAAATTTTTATAATCATCCTATGGATGGATCATTCTAGATCTGGTCTATAATAGAATCTCAACAAACTATTATTCACGTGAATTGGTCCCCAAGGTACAAGACATAATTTGAAATGTTATTAAAATATATATATAGCTCTGTTGCCATCTCTTTGTTGACATCATCTAAGAGAGAGAGAGAGCGAAAGGGAGGAGAGATTCATAAGAAAATTGGAGAGGATTTCTCAAGGGCAAATCTTAAAGCCTTGGAAAATCTATTCTTGTAGTTTGAAAAGAAGGGCTAAGAACATATGAGACGAGTCATGTGCTCACGAGGACGATTGATGATTTTTCTACAAATTGGATTGATCCATGAGAATTCCCATGGATTTAGTGACAAGCATGAAACGTCCTCTTCAATATCTAGATTGATTGCAGGAAAGTAGTCCGTGCAATCGAGAGAAAATATTCACAAGATATTCTTCCTAGTCAGAAAATTACAAAACTAAAAGTGGTCGATCCATAACTTCATGATCTATATTTTTAGGATTTAGCCCTTCGCATTTGGACCGCAACTGAGACAAAAATATGCTCGAGTGGGAGTGATGGTGGTGGTGATGGGTGGAGAGGATGATAGGGTTATTGATGATAATGGAGATGAGGGTGGATGGTTGATGTAGTTTAATGGATACGGATGAAGGGGAAAAGTGGTCGAGATCCCATGGAGGAGGAAGACTCGATAGACGAGAGAGTTTAGAAGATAGATGAGACCTTGCCAATGGTAGAGGTGGCTGGTTGGTGAAAAGAAAGGAAGGAGATTAGGGTAGAGAGACTAGAGAGAGGATAGACGAAGATAGAAATCATGTTTCATTCATAATAATTATTTTGGTTTTCATCCACACCTTTTAAGAGGCTAACCAACAAGCCAAAATAATAATTATTAATACTAATAATAATGGGCTCTCATCGATCGTGCTCGAACGCACAATATACGTTCTCTATGGATGTGAACTAATGTAGGTGTTCGCACGCGGGCATTCGATCGCGCTTAACCACGTTTGCACGCGGGGCGTTTGAATGTGCCCGACTGCGTTTGAACGCACATTTTGCATTCTCTGTCGATGCGAACTAATGTAAGCATTCGCAAGGGCGTTTGAATGCGACCTATAGAAACTTTATTTTTTCTGAAAATAAATAACTAATGCAATAAGAAAAGACTCTATTAAGGCATTCGAACGCGCCTAACCATGTCCTCAAGGTGCACAGTCGGGGAAGCGCTCCAAGATGTCCGTCTCCAACTCCCATATCGTCTCATCAGATAGTTTTCCAAGCCACTCGAGTAGGACCTCCATCTCCAATCTAGTACTATGACGTCTTCGATGCCTCGCAAATACATGAACTGGCTCCACAATCTCTGTCTCCTCCAATGACTCTAGTAGAACTAATCCAATGATCTAATGATCTCCAATCTGCTCCCTTAGTAATGAAACATGGAAGACTGGATGTACTCTCGACCCCTCTCTGCAGCTCTAATCAATACGCAACCAGATCTATAAACTCTAACACCCGAAATAGACCGATGTAGCAATGTGCTAACTTCTAGTTTTGCATCGGACGCAAGGTCACCTATCGGTACGGTTGCACCTTGACGAACACCCAACTGCCGATGTCAAACTTCTATTCCCAATGGCTGTGATCATAAACTTGCTTCATGCAATTTTGAGCAAGTTTAAGATAGGCACGCAACCTCCTCAATGTGGTGTCTCTATCCATCAATGCCAAGTTCACCTCCGTTCGATCCGCATATGCCATGGGGTCATGGGTGCGTAATGTCAAAGCCATGTGCCCATAGACTATCTCGAATGGAGTCATGCCAATACTGCTATGGTGGGTAGTGTTATAAGACTACTCTGCCCACGGTAAGAACTCCAACCATCATCTCAACATCTCTCTCACAAAACACCGCAAATACTGCTCAATGCCTCGATTGATCACCTCGCCTTGGTCGTCTGCATCTGTGGATGGTAAGCCAAACTAACATTCAATCAAGTCCCCGCAACCTGAAAAACTATACCCAAAAGTTGCTCACAAATACACGATCATAATTAGAGACAGTCGTGCGTTGCATACCATGAAATTTTATAAAAAATTTAGCCACCGACTTGGTTAAGAATAGATGCGACAATGCAAAAAAATGCGCATACTGGCTCAATATGTCATCCACCACAAAAATAACATAGTAGCCATGTACCAAAGAGAACACTTCTATGAAATCCATTGAAATGTCTTTCCAAACACGGTCTGGTATTGGTAGAGGTTGAAGTAATTTGGCCAGTTTCAATGTGTTTGCCTTCGCCCTTTGACAAACTTCGCAAGCACGAATAAAACTCCTCACATTCCGCTTCAGTCCTGGTCACGTGCAACTCTGTGATATCCTCCTATATGTCCTCAAGACACCCTCATGACCAGTCTCCAAAGTGTGGTGGAAGTGCTCCAACAATTTCTGCCACAATCCATCATTTGAGGGTACCCGGATGCACCCGCAGCCAGCAGCAAACTGCCTCGGTTGTCCAACTCCGGATGGCGCTCCGGATAATCCAATAACTCCTATAATAACCTCATAATATCTGGGGCAGATGTACATGTATACCTCATCTCGTCAAGAAAAGAAAAATGGGAGAAGAATTCTTGTATTGGGTTAGCGTGATAGTGCAACCGCCGCTCTATTTTTTATCTACTTCTTGTACTGAATTTTATAATCATACCCCAGGAATTTTGTGACCCATTTCTGCTATGCGGAGTGTGGATTCGCTATCCCATAAAGTATGGAAGAGTCTTTTGATTGGTTCGAATAATAAATCGCCTATATATCAAATAAGGCCTCCACTTCGTCACCACATATAGTATTGCGAACATCTCAAATTCGTAGGTCGATAATTGTTGGGATTTTTGTGATAAAGACTTGCTAAGAAAGGCTATGGGATGTCCATCTTGCATTAGTACAGCTCCTATGCCAACTCTCGACCCATCGCATTCCACAACAACCTCTTTGGTGAACTTTAGTACAGTTAGAGCGTGCACTATTGTCATTGTTGTTTTCAACTTTTCAAAGGCAGTAGTGGCATCCTCCATTCATCTAAAAGAGTCTTTCCTCAACAAAAAAGTGAGAGGAGCAGCGATCTTGCCATACCTGGCGATGAAGCAGAAATAATACCCGATCAGCCCCAAGAAGCTACGCAATCCTATGGTAGAAGTAGGGATCGGCCA
The DNA here is from genome assembly GCF_019914945.1 of Typha latifolia. Classification (NCBI taxonomy): domain Eukaryota; kingdom Viridiplantae; phylum Streptophyta; class Magnoliopsida; order Poales; family Typhaceae; genus Typha; species Typha latifolia. The sequence goes on from NC_133091.1 coordinate 5,160,770, forward strand.
AGCTGTCATGCACGCCACCTCTTGACGATCCGATGCCACTCCTTCCATTGTTATGATGTGGCATAAATACTCCACTTGTGGTACTCCCCATAGGCATTTGGACTTCTTAATCTGCAGCTAGTTTTGCTTCAACAAATTCAGCACATCCTCTAAATGCTGCCAATGCTCTATTTCAGTCCTGCTGTACAGAAAAATGTCGTCAAAGAGTACCAAGACATACCGTTGCAGCAAATGCTGAAAAATATCATTCATGAGGCCATAAAATATTGCTGGAGCATTGGTGAGACAAAATAGCATCACCCGAAACTCATAGTGCCCGTCCAGACTCTGAAATGTAGTTTTGTGCACATGCACCGGGTGATACCCTGCCTTTAAGTCAAGTTTGCTGAATGTGGTTGCCCCTACAAGCTCATCCAGCAGCTCCTCTATGATCGGAATGGGATACAGGTCCTTGACGGTGATATCATTTAGTGCCCGGTAGTCCACACAAAAATGTCACGATCCGTCCTTCTTCCGCACTAATAACACGGGCGATGAATAGGAGCTATGGCATGGTTGTATGAGGCCTTGTTCCAACATCTCGACCACCATCTTGGAGATAAATTCCTTCTACACATGTGGATACTGATATGATCTTACGTTCGCTAGTGCAGCCCTGAGCACAATCTCTATGCAATGGTCCGCCGTTCGCCTCGGCGGCAACACTTTTGGCTCCTCAAATATTCTAGCAAATTTATCCAATAAATTAGACAAATCAATTATAGTACTTGGACTCATTTGAGGCTCATCTCCTACTGGTTTAACTAAAAAAGATAGGCCCAACCACTCGCACAATGCAGCCCCATTATTTGCTGCATCGCTGAAATCAGCAGGGATCGAACACTATCAAGCTACACAGCTTTGTTTCCTTGCTTAAATTTTATCCACAAACTCTAGAAATCAAATGTGACGGGTCCCAAGCTCTACAACCACGGAGTGCCAAGGACAATGTCCGCTCCTCGCAGCACCAATGGATACAAGTTCACAATGATGTCGTGTCCTTGCACACGTATACCTACCCGGCAGCACAAGCTCTCTACCGGAAGCTTCGTGCCGTCTCCAATAGCGATCTCAAACCCCATTGTCAGTTCAGCATCCAAGCCAATCTTTCTCATCAACCTCTCGTCTAGAAAGTTATGTGTACTCCCGGAATTGATAAGGATATACACACAATGCTTTCTAACGAGTCCGTCCACCTGTAATGTTCTAGGCGCGGAAGTACCCGAATATGCATACATAGATATCTCAACTTGAATATCTTCCTCCGCGTCCTCCTCCACGTCCTCGCCATGGATCTCCTTTGTATACTCTCTATCACCAATAACCTTATCGTCCCCTTTGAGACCATCAATGAGCATTACACTCCCGATCGGTTTGGAACATCGATAACCGGGGGTGAAATGTTCATCGCATCGAAACTAAAGCCCCTTCACTTTTCACTCCTCCACCTAGAGAGGTGTGAGAGTTTGAATGGGGGGTCTTGTGCGTCCTCTAACATCGAAAGAGGGTCTCTAGGGTGGTCGTGCCCCGTAATAAAAGCGTTGTACGTTTGGATGTAATACACATAGACAAGAGCGGGTACATATTAAATTTAGTTGGGTCACGAGTTGCATGTGGATATTTGAAATTGGTGTGAACCAATGCTAGTAGGTGATCTTAGTGAGGCTGATTTAACGAGACTTATGAGACATACTTCTAGAAATTGTTGGAGGCTGTGAAGTGATTTTGGACTAAATGAAAGTTCGTGGAAATAGCAAAAGTAGATGGTAAGATGATCTATGGTTTAAAAACGATAGATGAAAGATGAATTACTAAGAGGATCAATATAGAAGATGGTAGAATATGAGTAATGTCTGTGGTTGGGCTGATCTTAGTGAAAAAAAAAGTTATTAAGAAGAGACGACTGGAAAGCTAGAGAAGTACTTGCTATAGAAATTTTCAAAAGAAAAATGATGGATCTAGAAACTATAGTGTCAAACCCCAAAGCTCTTAAAGAAGCTCTATGCTATGCTTGCTAGTTGGAAAGATTTCAAGAATATTTTATAATAGTAATACCGAAATTATCATCACTGTTTTCAACAAATTAGAAGAATCCAATTGCAAGATTGACATCTAATTTTGATCCCATCTCTAATTTTGTTTGTAGGGACACAAAATGTAAAAAGCGGCAGATTAGGTTAGGTTGCCCGTGTTGGAAGGAATTGTAACTTTGTGTACCCGGATAGGCTGAACCTCTCTCCCTATATACTTTGGGTTGTATTTTTAGTTTTGAGACGGTATTCTCCTCCCAAGTGTAATAAGTTTATCTCGGTTAGCAACTTCTCTTTTAATTAAAAAGAAAATTTCGCTGTCAATATTCATATCTAGAGGTATAATTTGGATCAATATATTTGTACTTTGTTATTAGCATGTGCAGCCTACTCGTACTGTACTATGTTTAGACTTTAAAATTGTTTAATTAGTGTTTTTGATTAGTCTAAATACTCACATCAAATAAAATTCTCAATTAGATGAGTTATCAACTTGTTTACCTCCACTAGTTTAGTTTTGATTAATGTGAATGCCACGAAGTCATGGACTCATTTTGTTTGCTACGGGTATCAAGAATCATTTAGTTAGCTAATTTAATTGAACAATATAGATATCTACCTGGAAGTCACCTACTTGAATAAAATTCAAGTTTGTAACTCACATAGAACGGTACAATATTTAATGTGCAGAACTACATTAGGAAAAAACTAGTTAAATTGTTTAGAATCTCAATAAGTACTTAGGAAGGATTGGTACAACCGACAAAAATTTGGATTAAGTATGCATTTGGATTAAATATTTGTCGGTTGTACAGAATCTTCTATTACATTAAATAGAAATTGAAAAAGCCCCTTCGAGCTCATTGGTGAGAAATAAAAGTCAAAATTCCAGCTTGTGCCACCCACGTTCTAGCTTTTACTTCTTCAACCTAATTTGCATAACAAAGAGAAGTCTCTATCGTATCTTTGCATGGTTTACTTGCTCAAACCCATTCCTTCTCATCTATAAATAGCTACCAGCATGAGCAGCGCTCTTCATCCCTTCTCACTGTTCTCTCTCTCTCTCTCTCTCTCTCTAAGATCTAGTATACATATATATAGTAAAGATGAGCAGAGGTAGATGTCAGCTTCCCCTGTTGGCCTCATGCCTTCTGTTCGCAATGGCCTTCCAAGCCATGCTTCCCACTTCCTCTGCCTCCCTACAAGTTGGATTCTATGATTGCAAGTGCCCGAAGGCTGAGGAGATTGTCAGAAAGGTGGTGCACAAGGCTGTGGCCAAGACTCCTGGCATTGGTGCCGCCCTTATTAGGATGTTCTTCCACGATTGCTTTGTCAGAGTAATAAAATTATACATTACTAAATATATTTTTTATAATTGAAATTTTCTTCTTTCTAGAACTCATATGTATATATGAATGAGAAAATAAATTTTGGACCAGGGCTGTGATGCTTCCGTACTCCTCGATCCAACACCAACCAACCCCAACACGGAGAAAACTTCCCCTCCAAACAACCCTAGCTTGCATGGCTTCGACGTGATTGATGAAGCCAAGGCTGCTCTTGAGCATCACTGCCCAGGCATCGTCTCTTGCGCGGACATCATCGCCTTTGCTGCTCGCGATGCCGCTAAATTCCTTGGTAGTATCAACTACACCATCCCCTCTGGGAGGCGCGACGGAAGAGTCTCCATCGCGGCCGAGGCACTCCAAAATCTGCCCCCTCCAAATTTCAACCTCAACCAGCTCATTGCCAACTTTGCATCCAAAGGATTATCTGTCAACGATGTTGTTACCCTCTCCGGAGCACACTCCATTGGTCAGTCTCACTGCACCTCCCTCTCGCTCCAGGATCCATTGATCGACTCATCCTTTATTGCATTCTTGAGGGGAAAATGTCTATCGACTGCAAACCCTACTATTATTGTGGATCAAGATATTGTGACGCCAAATAAATTAGACAACCAGTATTACAAGAATGTAATGGCTCACAGAGTGCTATTCTCTTCTGACGAGGCTTTGTTGAGTAGCCCCCAGACGGCAGCCTTGGTGGATGAGTTTGCGAGGGACAAAGGAGCCTGGGAGGGGAAGTTTGGAGCTGCCATGGTGAAGATGGGAAACATAGGAGTGCTTACTGGAAACTATGGTGAGGTCAGAAAGACGTGCAGGGTTGTGAACTAGCTAGCTAGCTTGTTTTAGTATGACATGCCATGCATATGTGACGACTTGGCTCATGATGACTTGGTATTTGTTTTCCAATGTGTATTGTTTTACGTTGCACTCTGTGAATCATTTAGTCTGCTGATGTTGTTTGTCTTGTTTAATTCCATTCTTTTTTTTCTCATTTCGTAGCTATTGTTTGTCATGATCAGTGTAATGTACAATAAATTGCTTTGTGCTAAATCTTTGTGCTGTCTTCCAGTTCTTTTTACCATATTTCTTTCGATCCTTAGAACATGCACGGGAGCCCTATTTCTTATTTTGAAACAACTCTTTTCTGGCTTACGCAAGATGGATCTAGTATATCCAATTTCTTAATTCAAACTAATCAAGTTAGCTGAAAATAATAATACACTAAATAGAAAAATCAAAGCAATAAAATAAATACAAACCGATAAATAAATACTGGAAAAAAAAAACTATTTTGACATAGTGATAATAACTAGGAAAATCAAAGCAATCAATCAAGCAAACGCAAAAAAACTTGTACGATAAAACACCATTATGCGAACCAAAGATAATAAAAACTATGAATGGAAGTACTTATATCTAATGTAATATTAAGACATATGCCTTGTGGAATAGTGCTCACCGAGAGAAAATTGAAGATCAAACGAGAAATCAACTGAATCCAATGAACTTTCCATTGTGCAGGCTAGGTGTGCACTTAAAAACAGATTTTACATACGACTTTGTATATAGATCGTGGGTCGGTTTATACTCGGTAAGTCAGGTGCGCACTCGATAGGCTGATCAAAAGCAAATAGTTTTGAAACTAGTTTAAATTTTGGTATTTTTCTTTTGGGATTCTCCTAGAATGAATAATGGTCAAACATTTACACAATACTTATAAAAGGATTCCAGGAGTCAAACTAAGTGAGAGAACTTGAGCAAGATCATAAATTAAATATTTAAGAGTCCTACTTTTCTTAGGGTGCTTGATTTTTCCCAAAGTTGAGGAGAGCTTTCTTTCGTCTTGTTTGGATTTACTAATTACTAAAGAACAGAGAAGCTGTACCATCTGTCACTAAACACGTGCCCCTCACGTGGGTAGAACCCATGTGATTACCACGTGACCCGCTGATCAATATTTCAACAATATATAAAAGTAGAAATCCAATATTTCCATAAATAATACAGACAAAGAAGAAGTCCATAACACCATTAGCCACAACAAGCCCTAAAATATACATCCATAGACAGATAAAAAATTGCCCACGTAGGGGCTACAAGCGATGTAGCTTAATTTACAAGAATAAATAAACAAGAAAATTTAAAGAAAATTCTTTGCCAGCTTCGCCACGAAACTCGGCTAATCAACTAATCTGAAAATATTTCAACCAGATAGAGATGAGCATAAAGCCTAGCAAGTTTCTAATTATACAATCTAAAACTAGTGCAATGAATAATACAACAATAAGCAAATATGAATATACGCATCATGATCAAATCAATGCATCGACCGGGACTATCAAGTCCTCAAACTTGAGCTCACACTGAGCTCCGCCCATAGGCCATGTCAACACCACACCACATACTATGTATTATCTCAAACTACTAAGTCCGTAATATAGACTTATGTAGAGCTATGCTCGTAGGCCACATCAATCCTCACACCCGACCATGCACATATCCTAAGGGTAAACCCATGCGATAAAATTGCCAACCCATTACTCGGCGAACAGCATGACCGATTGTCCGCCACCATAACTAAGAATCTCAATCCTAAGTCCATCACAAAGTTTAGTATCGCACATTAATAATATTATCTGAGCCATCAGTTCCACATCATCGCACCACTATATGAAAATCATGAGTCATCGCTCACAGACGTTCTCACCCTGCATAATCGGGTACCGCTAGGTTACGTCTTTCTATTATTCTCTCTTTCTATCTTAAATATCCCAAAGGGTATGACTCTCGTTGATCGACATTAAATCGCCTATCGCCTAGCGAAATGGCCGCTTGATTGTTTGGGATCAACAGACTAAGTGACCTCAGGCGTGAGCCCTAATATAAATAAGTATAAAAATATCCTCTACCTTAAACCCTAGTTGGGGAAGTGTTGGGTACTATTGAGACGCAATAGTCTCTTCATTTATGGTCGTGCACCTATGCAAGTGGTATGATATTACACAACACAATAAGCATAATAAAACACATGTTCATGCCCAATATATATGTGCAAAAATTCTGATATGCAAAATCTTACTAAACAACAAAATAAATTACCATGCTTGACGTGCAATAATAACATTAAAGAAAATGTATGTACATACATACTATGAATGTGATGATGTCATAAGGTAATTTATTTTATTCTCTACACTACTCTTAGATTATAGGAGTTTGTTTTGCCTGAATCGCCTTCCTGATACTAGCTACAACTAAGCCACAATATCATCCTCATAGGGTACAAAGTCCAGCTTGATAATAAACATAAATAAAAAGCATAAGCACAACAATCCTATCACTAATTAGTTAAATAATCTTATTGAAGTTCATTGTAGGCTTGAGTAAGTCCATCTACAAATTTTCATATTATTAATTAGATTAAGCTAGTATAGTTGTATTAGCGTCTAACACATTATTAAAAGCAATTTCAATTAATTTACCTCAAATTCTTATTCCACTAATTATTATTTGTTAAGTAAATCACATTGGTAACACCGGATTAGACAATTTCGCTAATTAAGATAATATGCTTAATATACTTTCCCTATAACAATCTATATTAGTTCTCTGGTAGGAGCAATTAATATAGATATACACAAATTGCTGACTCAATTTTATAAAAAATAATTTAACCAAGTATACACAACCTTCCTAAATCCTAAATTAGAGTTAGCTACTTTTATGTGTTATTTATAATGACACTCTCAGGGCCATGGTCTAATTCATTAAAATTAATTTATAAGATAATTTATAAAACGAACACTATAGTTTGCTAAATATATTAATTAATTAAGGCTCAAGATTGCTAGTAGTAAAAAATAATTAAATAATGACTTAAATAATTTAAAGAGATAATTAGTGGGTAATTACTCTATTATCCAGCACAAAGCCAAAAGAAACCCACCAAAAATTGGCGCAGAGCCCACCTTAACTAGAAAAAAAAAATACATGGGTTGGGCTATAGCCCAACCAACCCCCAAATTGGGCTGGGCTCCCTGCATCCCCACCCACGACAAACTTAGGCTGGGGTGCATGCAGCCCATCGAGTTCGTGGTGAGACGGGGTAGGAGCAACTAATTGCTCCTGCATCCCTACCCACTAAAAGCAATTTCAAATAATTTACCTCGAATTCTTGTTCCACAATTATTATTTGTTAAGTAAATCACATTGGTAACAATGGATTAGACCATTTCGCTAATTAAGATAATATGCTTAATATACTTTCCATATAACAATCTATATTAGTTCTCTGGTAGGAGCAATTAATGCATATATACACCGATTGCTGACTCAATTTTCTAAAAAATAATTTAACCAAGTATACACAACCTTGCTAAATCCTGAATTAGAGTTAGCTACTTTTATGTGTTATTTATAATGATACACTCAGGCCACGGTCTAATTCATTAAAATTAATTTATAAGATATTTGATAAAGTTAACACTACTATTTGCTAAATATATTAATTAATTAAGGCTCAAGATTGCTAGTAGTAAAAAATAATTAAATAATGACTTAAATAATTTAAAGAGATAATTAGTAGGTAATTACTCTATTTAGCCAGCACAAAGCTAAAATAAACCCACCAAAAATTGGCGCAAAGCCCACCTTAACTAGAAAAAAAAAAATGTGAGCACGTGTAAATTGGGTTCGGCTCCCTGCATCCCCACCCACTACAAACTTAGGTCCGGGTGCATGCAACCCAACGACACCCCGAGCATGGGCTGGGCTGCACCCGAGCATGGGCTGGGCTGCACCCACCCGGTCGGGCACACGGGTTGGGCCGCACCAAGCTCGATCACACTCGAGCTGGGTTGCACCCAATTGAACCCAGCCCGAGCCTGAGGCACCACTCCCCTCCCTCCTTCCTCTCCTCAACCGAAAGAAGGGAGGATGGTGGCTGCCGTGGTCAACGCCACCGGTAGTCAAGGTCAATAGACCAACCGATGCCCCCGCTAATGGAGGAAGGCACCCACGGTGCCTACCCTATAGGTGAAATTTAAAAAATAGAATGACTTAAAGAGAAGCTTTAATGAGATTTAAAAAATTCTTTATCTTACTCGTGATTAACTTCCAAGAAAATTTAATTTCGTGATAAAATTTAATTTTTTGAAGTTTACATGAATAAACATGTAGAATGTAAATGTTAGAGTTAACAAATTATAATTTGATTTATTAAAAGTTAATCATCGCTTTTCTCTATCAAAGAAGGATATATAATTTAAATTATCAAAGTAATACATCTATGTCCAATTCTTCGATGAGAAAAATGAAATTGTAGGTGGCGAAAGATTACCTTGAGGAGGGAAAAAGGAGGACATGTCTACATCGAAAATGTAATAACCCAAAAAAAAAATTGCTTGGCACGACGCGTGGAGGTGGGACCCGACCACACCGCCACTCGCCGCCTCCGCATGGCATGCTCTCTCTCTAATATTTTTTCTCTCTCTTTCTCTTCTCCACATTCTCTCTCTCTCCCTAGCTCTCTCTTTCTCTCTCCCTCTAGTGCACCAGCGGTCATTAGCAGCCGGGAAGAGTCGCCGTCGACGCTTTCATCCACCGGTGAGCCTCTCTCTCCTCTTTTTCCTCTCTCTCTCTCTCCCTCTTTCTCTATCTCTCTTTCTTTCTTTATCGGCTTCCTCTTGGGACCGTCGGAGGTTTGGATCGTCGGCGAGAGACCGTGGCGCCGAGTGGCCACCACGGTCGTACCCTCCCCTACGGCCCAACCCTCTTCTTCTTTCTTCTTTTTCTTTCTTCTTCTTCTTCTTCTTCTTCTTCTTCTTCTTCTTCTTACTACTGCATTTACCGTTTTATCGTAGCTATTAGATCGTCTTTACCTTTCTAGTAGTAGATCATAGCCCTAGAACCTTTCCACCTTCAAACCCTAGCCACCATCTTCCTCGAGTAGCCACCCTACTATACGGCCGTCCACCACCAACCATAGATATCCGCCAGCCTCCGATGACCGCCGCAACGTCATATATTTACTATTCTGCCCTATTATGATCTTGGTCCATTTTTTTAATTATATATTTCCATCTAGACATCCGATTGGCATGAAATTAAAGCCATTAGAACCCTATCTCGTGAGGCTACCACCACCTACAATTTCATAATCAACTTATGGATGGATCATTCCAGATCTGGTCCGTAACATTGGTATCAGAGCCGATTTTCCTTGGAAGATGGTTAGCACGTGTTCTAAGGCCAACGAGGAGGGATCGACCATGGAGGATAATGATCTCATCGCTATTCCTGTGGGAGTTGATCTAGCGCCCCCGCCACCACTAGCAACAGTTGACGATGAGCTGCCGGGCGTGGCGAAGGCAATTTTTAAAGATTTTTCTAATGAGATCAGTAGATCCATCATGGAGGCTATTCAAGCCTTGATGACAAGCAGCTCGACTCAGCATGGCCACCCCGTGTCACCAACATCGCCGATGCATCCCACCACGATGGATTCCGGCCACCCACGACGACAGAAAACTAAAGCCATGAGGGAGGGAACGAGCCTGCCAAAACCACGAACTCAACCTTTCCTTTGGCCACGGTGGAGGTCCCTCCACCACCGCAGATCCTCATAGCCGCCATTGGCACGTCGAAACAACCACTAGAGATGGCCCTCGAGTGGTCTTCCCCACTCGTAGTGGGAGCTAGTGCTGAAAAACCTAGCCTCCCACCGGCAGCCATCCGGTCGCTCCGGCCCTCACCACCACGTCCGATCCTCCCCTATTTTCACCGACCGAGTCCAAACATGCCCGATCGTGTTCGAACGCACATATTTCGTACTTCTCTAGATTTGTGAATGCGATGCAGGCATTCGCAGGCGCGTTCGAACGCAGCGTTCGAATGCACATTTGCACTCTCTAGATGTGCGAACCTAATGCAGGGGTTCACAAGCATGTTCGAACGCACTCTACCAGCGTTCGAACGTGACATACAGAAAACTTATTTTTTTAAGAATTAGACACTAAAATAAGAGATAAAAACACCTCTAAAGTGTACCCACTAGAGACGACATTTGCCCCGACTCAGCCTGCACAAACAGCTCACCCTAACCAACAGCTGATCAAACGCTGCTTTTTACCCAGCGACTTGGAAGAGCGCCGAAGTTAAGGCCTCTATTTTACTATGATGACCGATTTACCACTAGCCATAAATGCAAGCGCCAGCCAGCCCACATCATGTTCCTAGGCGGACTAGAGGAAGACGAACCCGAATTCACTGATTGGCACGACAAGTTGTATGAGTTCAAGGACGTGAGAGACTAGTCACCTTGAGGACAAGGTGTTGGAAGCGTAGCGGATTGTTACTATCCGACCAGTGGGTTAAGTCAAGTCAAGTCTATTTATCTTTTAATTGATTTATGCTTATGTAAGCCCTTAAGGTAAGTCTAATTAAGTCATGTAAGCCTCTAAGGCAAGTCCTTGTTCGAGTCATATTTAGGGTTAGTCTAAAGCAAGTCTTAGTTCGAGTTGTATTTAAGGTTAGTCTAAGGCATGTACTAGTTTGAGTTTTATAAGCCTTTAGGGCTAGTCCGAGTATGACTCATTGTATCTCATCTCTATATAAAGAGGACTGAGCTTTAATAATGGGAGCATTGAGAATTAATTGAGTTTAGTTATTTTTTATTACCGCATTTACCATTTTATAGTAGTTGTTAGATCGTCTTTACCTTTCTAGGAGTATATCGTAGCTCTAGAACCTTTTCACCTTCAAACCTTAACCACCATCTTCCTCCAAAGAGCCACCCTACTATACAATCGTCCACTACCACCCTTAGCCATCCGCCACCCTCTAACGACCGCTACAACATCGAATATTTACTATTCTACCCCGTTCTGATCTCGCTATATTATTTTATCTTTCCATCCAGACATCCAATTGACGTGAGCTACCATCATCTAAATTTTTATAATCATCCTATGGATGGATCATTCTAGATCTGGTCTATAATAGAATCTCAACAAACTATTATTCACGTGAATTGGTCCCCAAGGTACAAGACATAATTTGAAATGTTATTAAAATATATATATAGCTCTGTTGCCATCTCTTTGTTGACATCATCTAAGAGAGAGAGAGAGCGAAAGGGAGGAGAGATTCATAAGAAAATTGGAGAGGATTTCTCAAGGGCAAATCTTAAAGCCTTGGAAAATCTATTCTTGTAGTTTGAAAAGAAGGGCTAAGAACATATGAGACGAGTCATGTGCTCACGAGGACGATTGATGATTTTTCTACAAATTGGATTGATCCATGAGAATTCCCATGGATTTAGTGACAAGCATGAAACGTCCTCTTCAATATCTAGATTGATTGCAGGAAAGTAGTCCGTGCAATCGAGAGAAAATATTCACAAGATATTCTTCCTAGTCAGAAAATTACAAAACTAAAAGTGGTCGATCCATAACTTCATGATCTATATTTTTAGGATTTAGCCCTTCGCATTTGGACCGCAACTGAGACAAAAATATGCTCGAGTGGGAGTGATGGTGGTGGTGATGGGTGGAGAGGATGATAGGGTTATTGATGATAATGGAGATGAGGGTGGATGGTTGATGTAGTTTAATGGATACGGATGAAGGGGGAAAAGTGGTCGAGATCCCATGGAGGAGGAAGACTCGATAGACGAGAGAGTTTAGAAGATAGATGAGACCTTGCCAATGGTAGAGGTGGCTGGTTGGTGAAAAGAAAGGAAGGAGATTAGGGTAGAGAGACTAGAGAGAGGATAGACGAAGATAGAAATCATGTTTCATTCATAATAATTATTTTGGTTTTCATCCACACCTTTTAAGAGGCTAACCAACAAGCCAAAATAATAATTATTAATACTAATAATAATGGGCTCTCATCGATCGTGCTCGAACGCACAATATACGTTCTCTATGGATGTGAACTAATGTAGGTGTTCGCACGCGGGCATTCGATCGCGCTTAACCACGTTTGCACGCGGGCGTTTGAATGTGCCCGACTGCGTTTGAACGCACATTTTGCATTCTCTGTCGATGCGAACTAATGTAAGCATTCGCAAGGGCGTTTGAATGCGACCTATAGAAACTTTATTTTTTCTGAAAATAAATAACTAATGCAATAAGAAAAGACTCTATTAAGGCATTCGAACGCGCCTAACCATGTCCTCAAGGTGCACAGTCGGGGAAGCGCTCCAAGATGTCCGTCTCCAACTCCCATATCGTCTCATCAGATAGTTTTCCAAGCCACTCGAGTAGGACCTCCATCTCCAATCTAGTACTATGACGTCTTCGATGCCTCGCAAATACATGAACTGGCTCCACAATCTCTGTCTCCTCCAATGACTCTAGTAGAACTAATCCAATGATCTAATGATCTCCAATCTGCTCCCTTAGTAATGAAACATGGAAGACTGGATGTACTCTCGACCCCTCAGGCAGCTCTAATCAATACGCAACCAGATCTATAAACTCTAACACCCGAAATAGACCGATGTAGCAATGTGCTAACTTCTAGTTTTGCATCGGACGCAAGGTCACCTATCGGTACGGTTGCACCTTGACGAACACCCAACTGCCGATGTCAAACTTCTATTCCCAATGGCTGTGATCATAAACTTGCTTCATGCAATTTTGAGCAAGTTTAAGATAGGCACGCAACCTCCTCAATGTGGTGTCTCTATCCATCAATGCCAAGTTCACCTCCGTTCGATCCGCATATGCCATGGGGTCATGGGTGCGTAATGTCAAAGCCATGTGCCCATAGACTATCTCGAATGGAGTCATGCCAATACTGCTATGGTGGGTAGTGTTATAAGACTACTCTGCCCACGGTAAGAACTCCAACCATCATCTCAACATCTCTCTCACAAAACACCGCAAATACTGCTCAATGCCTCGATTGATCACCTCAGTTTGGTCGTCTGTCTGTGGATGGTAAGCCAAACTAACATTCAATCAAGTCCCCTGCAACCTGAAAAACTATACCCAAAAGTTGCTCACAAATACACGATCATAATTAGAGACAGTCGTGCGTTGCATACCATGAAATTTTATAAAAAATTTAGCCACCGACTTGGTTAAGAATAGATGCGACAATGCAAAAAAATGCGCATACTGGCTCAATATGTCATCCACCACAAAAATAACATAGTAGCCATGTACCAGCAGAACACTTCTATGAAATCCATTGAAATGTCTTTCCAAACACGGTCTGGTATTGGTAGAGGTTGAAGTAATTTGGCCAGTTTCAATGTGTTTGCCTTCGCCCTTTGACAAACTTCGCAAGCACGAATAAAACTCCTCACATTCCGCTTCAGTCCTGGTCACGTGCAACTCTGTGATATCCTCCTATATGTCCTCAAGACACCCTCATGACCAGTCTCCAAAGTGTGGTGGAAGTGCTCCAACAATTTCTGCCACAATCCATCATTTGAGGGTACCCGGATGCACCCGCAGCCAGCAGCAAACTGCCTCGGTTGTCCAACTCCGGATGGCGCTCCGGATAATCCAATAACTCCTATAATAACCTCATAATATCTGGGGCAGATGTACATGTATACCTCATCTCGTCAAGAAAAGAAAAAATGGGAGAAGAATTCTTGTATTGGGTTAGCGTGATAGTGCAACCGCCGCTCTATTTTTTATCTACTTCTTGTACTGAATTTTATAATCATACCCCAGGAATTTTGTGACCCATTTCTGCTATGCGGAGTGTGGATTCGCTATCCCATAAAGTATGGAAGAGTCTTTTGATTGGTTCGAATAATAAATCGCCTATATATCAAATAAGGCCTCCACTTCGTCACCACATATAGTATTGCGAACATCTCAAATTCGTAGGTCGATAATTGTTGGGATTTTTGTGATAAAGACTTGCTAAGAAAGGCTATGGGATGTCCATCTTGCATTAGTACAGCTCCTATGCCAACTCTCGACCCATCGCATTCCACAACAACCTCTTTGGTGAACTTTAGTACAGTTAGAGCGTGCACTATTGTCATTGTTGTTTTCAACTTTTCAAAGGCAGTAGTGGCATCCTCCATTCATCTAAAAGAGTCTTTCCTCAACAAAAAGTGAGAGGAGCAGCGATCTTGCCATACCCGGCGATGAAGCAGAAATAATACCCGATCAGCCCCAAGAAGCTACGCAATCCTATGGTAGAAGTAGGGATCGGCCAAGCTGTCATGCACGCCACCTCTTGACGATCCGATGCCACTCCTTCCATTGTTATGATGTGGCATAAATACTCCACTTGTGGTACTCCCCATAGGCATTTGGACTTCTTAATCTGCAGCTAGTTTTGCTTCAACAAATTCAGCACATCCTCTAAATGCTGCCAATGCTCTATTTCAGTCCGCTGTACGGAAAAATGTCGTCAAAGAGTACCAAGACATACCGTTGCAGCAAATGCTGAAAAATATCATTCATGAGGCCATAAAATATTGCTGGAGCATTGGTGAGACAAAATAGCATCACCCGAAACTCATAGTGCCCGTCCCGTACTCAAAATGTAGTTTTGTGCACATGCACCGGTGATACCACTGCCTTTAAGTCAAGTTTGCTGAATGTGGTTGCCCCTACAAGCTCATCCAGCAGCTCCTCTATGATCGGAATGGGATACAGGTCCTTGACGGTGATATCATTTAGTGCCCGGTAGTCCACACAAAAATGTCACGATCCGTCCTTCTTCCGCACTAATAACACGGGCGATGAATAGGAGCTATGGCATGGTTGTATGAGGCCTTGTTCCAACATCTCGACCACCATCTTGGAGATAAATTCCTTCTACACATGTGGATACTGATATGATCTTACGTTCGCTAGTGCAGCCCTGAGCACAATCTCTATGCAATGGTCCGCCGTTCGCCTCGGCGGCAACACTTTTGGCTCCTCAAATATTCTAGCAAATTTATCCAATAAATTAGACAAATCAATTATAGTACTTGGACTCATTTGAGGCTCATCTCCTACTGGTTTAACTAAAAAAGATAGGCCCAACCACTCGCACAATGCAGCCCCATTATTTGCTGCATCGCTGAAATCAGCAGGGATCGAACACTATCAAGCTACACAGCTTTGTTTCCTTGCTTAAATTTTATCCACAAACTCTAGAAATCAAATGTGACGGGTCCCAAGCTCTACAACCACGGAGTGCCAAGGACAATGTCCGCTCCTCGCAGCACCAATGGATACAAGTTCACAATGATGTCGTGTCCTTGCACACGTATACCTACCCGGCAGCACAAGCTCTCTACCGGAAGCTTCGTGCCGTCTCCAATAGCGATCTCAAACCCCATTGTCAGTTCAGCATCCAAGCCAATCTTTCTCATCAACCTCTCGTCTAGAAAGTTATGTGTACTCCCGGAATTGATAAGGATATACACACAATGCTTTCTAACGAGTCCGTCCACCTGTAATGTTCTAGGCGCGGAAGTACCCGAATATGCATACATAGATATCTCAACTTGAATATCTTCCTCCGCGTCCTCCTCCACGTCCTCGCCATGGATCTCCTTTGTATACTCTCTATCACCAATAACCTTATCGTCCCCTTTGAGACCATCAATGAGCATTACACTCCCGATCGGTTTGGAACATCGATAACCGGGGGTGAAATGTTCATCGCATCGAAACTAAAGCCCCTTCACTTTTCACTCCTCCACCTAGAGAGGTGTGAGAGTTTGAATGGGGGGTCTTGTGCGTCCTCTAACATCGAAAGAGGGTCTCTAGGGTGGTCGTGCCCCCGTAATAAAAGCGTTGTACGTTTGGATGTAATACACATAGACAAGAGCGGGTACATATTAAATTTAGTTGGGTCACGAGTTGCATGTGGATATTTGAAATTGGTGTGAACCAATGCTAGTAGGTGATCTTAGTGAGGCTGATTTAACGAGACTTATGAGACATACTTCTAGAAATTGTTGGAGGCTGTGAAGTGATTTTGGACTAAATGAAAGTTCGTGGAAATAGCAAAAGTAGATGGTAAGATGATCTATGGTTTAAAAACGATAGATGAAAGATGAATTACTAAGAGGATCAATATAGAAGATGGTAGAATATGAGTAATGTCTGTGGTTGGGCTGATCTTAGTGAAAAAAAAAGTTATTAAGAAGAGACGACTGGAAAGCTAGAGAAGTACTTGCTATAGAAATTTTCAAAAGAAAAATGATGGATCTAGAAACTATAGTGTCAAACCCCAGTGCTCTTAAAGAAGCTCTATGCTATGCTGCTAGTTGGAAAGATTTCAAGAATATTTTATAATAGTAATACCGAAATTATCATCACTGTTTTCAACAAATTAGAAGAATCCAATTGCAAGATTGACATCTAATTTTGATCCCATCTCTAATTTTGTTTGTAGGGACACAAAATGTAAAAAAGCGGCAGATTAGGTTAGGTTGCCCGTGTTGGAAGGAATTGTAACTTTGTGTACCCGGATAGGCTGAACCTCTCTCCCTATATACTTTGGGTTGTATTTTTAGTTTTGAGACGGTATTCTCCTCCCAAGTGTAATAAGTTTATCTCGGTTAGCAACTTCTCTTTTAATTAAAAAGAAAATTTCGTTGTCAATATTCATATCTAGAGGTATAATTTGGATCAATATATTTGTACTTTGTTATTAGCATGTGCAGCCTACTCGTACTGTACTATGTTTAGACTTTAAAATTGTTTAATTAGTGTTTTTGATTAGTCTAAATACTCACATCAAATAAAATTCTCAATTAGATGAGTTATCAACTTGTTTACCTCCACTAGTTTAGTTTTGATTAATGTGAATGCCACGAAGTCATGGACTCATTTTGTTTGCTACGGGTATCAAGAATCATTTAGTTAGCTAATTTAATTGAACAATATAGATATCTACCTGGAAGTCACCTACTTGAATAAAATTCAAGTTTGTAACTCACATAGAACGGTACAATATTTAATGTGCAGAACTACATTAGGAAAAAACTAGTTAAATTGTTTAGAATCTCAATAAGTACTTAGGAAGGATTGGTACAACCGACAAAAATTTGGATTAAGTATGCATTTGGATTAAATATTTGTCGGTTGTACAGAATCTTCTATTACATTAAATAGAAATTGAAAAAGCCCCTTCGAGCTCATTGGTGAGAAATAAAAGTCAAAATTCCAGCTTGTGCCACCCACGTTCTAGCTTTTACTTCTTCAACCTAATTTGCATAACAAAGAGAAGTCTCTATCGTATCTTTGCATGGTTTACTTGCTCAAACCCATTCCTTCTCATCTATAAATAGCTACCAGCATGAGCAGCGCTCTTCATCCCTTCTCACTGTTCTCTCTCTCTCTCTCTCTCTCTCTCTCTCTAAGATCTAGTATACATATATATAGTAAAGATGAGCAGAGGTAGATGTCAGCTTCCCCTGTTGGCCTCATGCCTTCTGTTCGCAATGGCCTTCCAAGCCATGCTTCCCACTTCCTCTGCCTCCCTACAAGTTGGATTCTATGATTGCAAGTGCCCGAAGGCTGAGGAGATTGTCAGAAAGGTGGTGCACAAGGCTGTGGCCAAGACTCCTGGCATTGGTGCCGCCCTTATTAGGATGTTCTTCCACGATTGCTTTGTCAGAGTAATAAAATTATACATTACTAAATATATTTTTTTATAATTGAAATTTTCTTCTTTCTAGAACTCATATGTATATATGAATGAGAAAATAAATTTTGGACCAGGGCTGTGATGCTTCCGTACTCCTCGATCCAACACCAACCAACCCCAACACGGAGAAAACTTCCCCTCCAAACAACCCTAGCTTGCATGGCTTCGACGTGATTGATGAAGCCAAGGCTGCTCTTGAGCATCACTGCCCAGGCATCGTCTCTTGCGCGGACATCATCGCCTTTGCTGCTCGCGATGCCGCTAAATTCCTTGGTAGTATCAACTACACCATCCCCTCTGGGAGGCGCGACGGAAGAGTCTCCATCGCGGCCGAGGCACTCCAAAATCTGCCCCCTCCAAATTTCAACCTCAACCAGCTCATTGCCAACTTTGCATCCAAAGGATTATCTGTCAACGATGTTGTTACCCTCTCCGGAGCACACTCCATTGGTCAGTCTCACTGCACCTCCCTCTCGCTCCAGGATCCATTGATCGACTCATCCTTTATTGCATTCTTGAGGGGAAAATGTCTATCGACTGCAAACCCTACTATTATTGTGGATCAAGATATTGTGACGCCAAATAAATTAGACAACCAGTATTACAAGAATGTAATGGCTCACAGAGTGCTATTCTCTTCTGACGAGGCTTTGTTGAGTAGCCCCCAGACGGCAGCCTTGGTGGATGAGTTTGCGAGGGACAAAGGAGCCTGGGAGGGGAAGTTTGGAGCTGCCATGGTGAAGATGGGAAACATAGGAGTGCTTACTGGAAACTATGGTGAGGTCAGAAAGACGTGCAGGGTTGTGAACTAGCTAGCTAGCTTGTTTTAGTATGACATGCCATGCATATGTGACGACTTGGCTCATGATGACTTGGTATTTGTTTTCCAATGTGTATTGTTTTACGTTGCACTCTGTGAATCATTTAGTCTGCTGATGTTGTTTGTCTTGTTTAATTCCATTCTTTTTTTCATTTCGTAGCTATTGTTTGTCATGATCAGTGTAATGTACAATAAATTGCTTTGTGCTAAATCTTTGTGCTGTCTTCCAGTTCTTTTTACCATATTTCTTTCGATCCTTAGAACATGCACGGGAGCCCTATTTCTTATTTTGAAACAACTCTTTTCTGGCTTACGCAAGATGGATCTAGTATATCCAATTTCTTAATTCAAACTAATCAAGTTAGCTGAAAATAATAATACACTAAATAGAAAAATCAAAGCAATAAAATAAATACAAACCGATAAATAAATACTGGAAAAAAAAACTATTTTGACATAGTGATAATAACTAGGAAAATCAAAGCAATCAATCAAGCAAACGCAAAAAACTTGTACGATAAAACACCATTATGCGAACCAAAGATAATAAAAACTATGAATGGAAGTACTTATATCTAATGTAATATTAAGACATATGCCTTGTGGAATAGTGCTCACCGAGAGAAAATTGAAGATCAAACGAGAAATCAACTGAATCCAATGAACTTTCCATTGTGCAGGCTAGGTGTGCACTTAAAAACAGATTTTACATACGACTTTGTATATAGATCGTGGGTCGGTTTATACTCGGTAAGTCAGGTGCGCACTCGATAGGCTGATCAAAAGCAAATAGTTTTGAAACTAGTTTAAATTTTGGTATTTTTCTTTTTGGGTAGATGTTACAGAAGCTGAGACGAGTTATCTACATCAATGACCATCACCAACACACGAAGAGCTTTGAGGAGTGATGCATAGTGATATACTTGACAACTAGACATGAAGTCAATCTAATCATTGAATAGTTAAGGGAGACCAATTTTACACGGGCGTCAGCTCTTAGATAAGGAACGTCTAAGTGTTTGTAAGTACTTCCTATTTATGAGAATGTAATGTTATGGATTGATCTAATTTAAGTGGATTTTATTTTTTCTCTTGACCTATTGAGAGGTTATTTTATATTAAAAAAATTATGGTCGTGTGTTTGTGGACTTTTTTTTACTTTTTTATTCCATCTCTTACTCGGATTTCCAAACTAAGAAAGTTGATCAATGAAATAGAATGACTTAAATGAGAAGCTTCAATGAGATTTAAAAAATTCTTTATCTCTCTCATGATTAACTTCTGAGAAAGTTTAATTACATGATAAAATTTAATTTTTGGAAGTTTACATGCATAAACATGTAGAATGTAGAAAAAATATGGTTGTTAGAGTTAACAAGTTATAATTTGATTTATTAAAAGTTAATTAGTCTCCTTTTCTCTATAGGTTCATTGAAGATCGATCGAGAAAATGCAAAGAAGGATATATAATTGAAATTATCAAAGTGATACATCTATTTCCAATTCTTCGATGAGAAAAATAAAATTGTAAGCGGCGAAATATTACCTTGAGGAGGAAAAAAGGAGGACATGGCTACATCGAAAACACCTCTTCGGATTATACCATTACATCAAGAAAGAGAGGTGATATTGTTTCTACATTTTGTTTCTTTGTTTTGTGAGACCGATGTATGACCATGATTGTATGTATGCTATGAATTGGAAGAATATTTATAGAAGTTATTTTGTTCTTACTTATCATAGATGTGGGCATTAAAAGCACAATAGATCTAGATGTTTCCTTCCATGTGACATTAAAGTTCACTTTAGCTCTAAATGTTTTTCTCACCAAGCACATGTGGACACATCCTTTGATTTGCGTAACATATGTAGTTTTCATGATGAAATACTTGCTACTTCTTAAGAGAACCGTAGTCTATAAGCTATCACATCCTTGTAGTATTGGCTATCCAATTAATTTGGCGTCACAATATCTTGATTCACAACCACAGTAGGGCTTGTAGTCGATGGGCATTTGTTCCTGAAGTAATAAAAGATGGCCTAATTCAGGGATCCTACAACGAGATCAATGAGTAATTGAGGTCACTGATGGAGTGTGCTTCGGAGAGGGTGGCTAGATCATCCATGTATAACCCCTTGGATGCAAAGCTAGTGATGAGCTAGGTGAGATTGAAGAAAGGAGGGGGCAGATTTTGGAGCCTCTTGGCTACAAAGGAGACCCTTCCATTTCGCCTTCAAGAGCAAATGATGTAGTTAATGCCACTAAAGAATTTAGCTGCATCGCAAACAATAAAGGCGATAACATTTGCACAAGAGAAGATGCTTGGGTAGTGATGCTCGAGAGCAGCCTTTGCTTCGTCGAACACTTTGAAGCCCTCCAAGCTACGGTTGTTTAGAGCGAAAGTTTTCTCTATGTTGGGGTTGGCCGGTGTTGGGTCAAAGAGTACAGAAGCATTAGAGCCCTGGTTCAAAAGTTATTGGTAATTATTTGTAT
The DNA here is from genome assembly GCF_019914945.1 of Typha latifolia. NCBI lineage: Eukaryota > Viridiplantae > Streptophyta > Magnoliopsida > Poales > Typhaceae > Typha > Typha latifolia. The sequence goes on from NC_133091.1 coordinate 5,182,133, forward strand.
TCATATATGCATACAAATTCTACAAAAAGTAAGATTTAATTATTAATATATATATATATATATATATTTATATATATTTGTAATGTATAACTTAATTACCCTAACAAAGCAATTGTGCAAGAACATCCTAATAAGGTCATCGCCAAGGCCTTACTATGAAGGCATGAGGCTAAGAGAGGAACCTGACATCTATCTCTGTTCTCTTGGATCATAGTATTCAATGTTGGGCAAATATGTAATATAATTATGAATTGCATATTTGTTGACACCATCTAATAGAGAGAGAGAGAGAGAGAGAGCTGAGAGATCCATAAGAAAATTGGAGAGGATTTCTCAAGGGTAAATATTAAAGCTTTAGAAGATCTATTGTAGTTTGAAAAGAAGGGCTAAGAACATATGAGATGAGTCATGTGTTCACGAGGATGATTGATGATTTCTCTACAAATTGGATTGATCCATGAGAATTTCCATAGATTCAGATTTAGAGTTTCGCACCCAAGTATTTATGATTAGAGTATACTTTGATATAGACTGGTCCTTAGGTTTAGGTGGAAAACTATTTCTTCTTCCCATGGTATAAGTGTTTGACCCCAACAAGTGATATTAGAGCCTCCTATGACAAATGGTAGCTCTTCGTTGATTTTGAAAGAATTAAGATTATTTTGATCAGTTTTTTATCGAATTATGGGTTAAAGTTTCTTGATGATTCATAATAGATTTTTTGTCTTAAACTTAAAGTCTAGAAAAGCACAAATTAAAAAGTTGATTTCATTCTCGAATTGCATGTAATGTGGGTGCATTCGAATGTAATCACTTATCTTGCCAATTGCGTTCGAACGTAGTCAATTATCTTGCCAATTGCTTTCTAATGTAGTCACTTATCTTACCAGTTGCATTCAAACGCAAAAAATCACCCCTCATTATGTGTGAACGCACCTTATGGTGCGTTTGGACGAGATGCGAACATGCTATGAACGTGGTAATTTTGTTTAAACTATTGTTATTGTGATGCAATTTTATGTATGTTTTAAGGTTAAGTTATAAGTTATGATTTTTGTAAAGGCACTTAAGTTATATATGCACCTTAAATTGAATTAGTTGAGTTATAATTTTATTAAAGTGACCTCTTATAACAAGGTTAATTTGTGTTCATTGTACATAAAGTATTATGTGTGCATTCAATAAGTGAAAATATTGATCGGCCTAAAGGAAGGCTAATGCTTGTTAAAGTTGTTTGTGCAATTTAATGATAATAAAGTACAATGATGATTATTATGTTTAATACCAAAAGGAGTGCATGTTGATCGATATGTTATTGAATCATCAATACTCTATTATTACACCAAAGTATCATAATAAATTAATTCCTTGCCAAAAGGTGATCACTTAATGGAAACTGATACCTTGATAAAGATGGTTTCGTTTAGCCTTTATTTGAATTTAATTTATAAACTTATGTGTTTTCAACTAAATTGTGTTGTTTTGTGTGTTTATTCTTTATTTATTATTCAGCTAGCATTGCTACAGGCCTAAATGATATACCTATGTTAAACCAATTTTAAATCATGGAAAAAAAACTTAATGATAGTTCTTGGTATAATGGGCCTAGACCTTGCATTACAGATTGTCTCTCCTACTATTACAGATTCAGTACTTTTGAAGAAAAGAAGGAGAATGAAGAGTGAGAGAGGCCAAATCGCATGTGTCTCGTAATAATAAAGAGATCTATATCAGAGGCATTTTGGGGGACAATTTCAAATTCGATTGTTACGGCTAGGAAGTTTTTGGAAGACATTGAGAAGATATTTGTTAGGAATGAAAAGTCTGAGATTGGTACACTCTTAGCGAAAATCATCTCAATCGAGTATAAAGGAAAATGAAACATATGAGCGTACATTATGGCAATGTCTAATGTTGCTTCAACATTAAGGGCACTCTTTCTAATAAACCTAGTTAGAGTCTTTTCTTATTGTATTAATTATTTATTTTTATTAAAATAAATTTTATGTTGGTCACGTTTCAACGTGGTTGGGGGCACATTTGAACATCTTTACAAACGCCTGCATCAGGTTCGCAAAAATAGAGAACACGAAATGTGTGTTCGAACGTCTGCATTAGGTTCGCATTGATAGAGAACACCTTTTGTGCGTTCAAATGCGATCGACGAGAGTCCACTAGAATTAGGGCTAATAATTATTATTTTGTCTTGTTAGCTAGCCTCTATAAATGTGTGGATGGCAACCAAAATCAAAATGCTATTGGAATATTGGTTTCTTGCCTCTCTATCTTCTCGTCTAACTTCTAATCTCCCTTGACTGTTGGCAAGTTCTCTCCTAACTTCTAATCTCCTTCGTCTATCAAGTCCACCCTCTTATTTGGGATCTCGACTACTTCTTCCCCTTCATCTTTATCCCTTAAACAACATCAACCTTACACCCTCATCTCCATTATCATCCATAACCCTAACATCCACTCGACCTGTCACCACCACCATCATCTACACTATATCATATTTTCTTCATAGTTTCTGCTCGAATCTACAAAGGGCGTAAATACAAAAAACATAGATCAGGGAGTTATAGATCGATTCCACTTAGTTTCGTAATTTTTTGACTATGGAAAAATATTTGGTGAATAATTTCTTTCGGTTGCGTGGACTGCTTCTTATAATAAATTCAGATCTTGAAGAAATCATTCCATAACCTATCATTGGTATCAGAGCCAGGCGAACCTCAGATCTCTATTAATCATAGAAACAAGGAAGGTGGCATTAACAAGGAGATCAATGGAGAATACACCGACAAGGGAAGACTCAATCCACGATAACCCTAATCGTGAGGTTGATTCCTTTGGGGCGACTACGGCGGGACCGAGTCAACCAACGTCCATGGGTGTGAACATGGGTTTGGCGGAAGCCTTAAGGGCATGTTTCAAACATTGCTGCATAGGGTTGATGCAATGCAAAATAATCATAATGTTTTAAAAGAATATGTCATGAACTGATTGGCTTCGTCATCTCCTCGACGAAGATCGGTGCCTCAAGAAGGACCAGCAGTGGGACCACATCGAACCGATACCCCACAGGTCCAGGTGCGACATGTTAATGTCAGTGATCCTCTTTTACCTTTTCCTACACATCATCCCCCACCTCCGATACACAACCCAAGACTGGTGGTGGTGGAACCCGAGAGGCGTGCGGCACCGGTTTAGACGTGCTCGAGGATTTAGAGGATGATATTGATCCCTTCGGAGATGGCGATAGACGTGCTCGAGGATTTAGAGAAGGAGATCAACACGCACAAAAGTTTAGACCTGAACCAAGGATCTTTCGCGAACTCGACAATGCTATCCGAAGGAGAACCGAACGTTTGGACTTCCCAAAATTCCAAGGCGGTGATCTGACAGATTAGGTGTTTCAAGTGGTATAATACTTTGATTGTCAAGGGACAACGAAAGACACAAAGGTCATGATGGCATGCTTTCACCTACAAGGAACGCCATTGCATTGGGACAACAACATATGAAGATTTTGTAGGAGGATTACACGCAGATTTGGGACAACAACATATGAAGATTTTGTTGTCACAATAAGCAAGATGGTTTAGAGGACAACCGTATTGAAGTACTAAGTAGAATTTGAAAGAGTTAGTAGTCATTGTGAGCCATCTTGGCCCGAACCGACATTGATGAGCACATTCATTTCAGGGCTGCGGGAGGAGATACAGGTAGATGTTCGTGCTTTTAGTCCTACCACTCTTAAGGAGGCCTTTGAGAAGGCCGTGAGGATGGAGCAAAAGCACAAGGCTCTCAAGATGGCATTGAAAGCAAGTTGGGCAACCGAGATGGGCGGTTTGTGCCTAGAACGCCGGTTGGAAATTCTACAAGTTCAAAGACAGCGGCTGCTAGTATTAGAGCACGACCACCTTTGAGACCTTCTTCCGATGTTAGATGAGGCACAAGACCCTCCATTAGAACTCTCACACCTGCCCAGGTGGAGGGGCGAAGAGCAAAGGCCGTTTGCTTTTGATGTGATGAATGTTTCACCCCCGGTCGGTGTTCCAAACCAATCAGGAGTGTGATGATCATCGACGGTCTCAAGGATGACGATGAGGATGTTGGTGATAGAGAGTGTTCAGAGGAGGTCCATGAGGAGGTCGTGGAGGAAGGCGCGGAGGAAGATATCCAAGCTGAAATATTAATGCATGCATATCCGGGTACTTCCGCACCGAGGACATTGCGAGTGGACGGACTCGTTAGAAAGCATTGTGTGCACATCCTCATCAATTCTGGGAGTACACATAACTTTCTAGATGAGGGGTTGGTGAGGAAGTTGGGCTTAGATGCTGAACCGACCACGGGATTTGACGTCGCTCTTGGAGATAGCACGAAGCTTAGGGCGAAGAGCTTGTGTCGTCGGGTCGGTATATGGGTGCAAGGACATGACATCATTCTAGATTTGTATTCGTTAGCGTCATGAGGAGCGGATATTGTCCTTGGTACTCAGTGGTTGCAGAGCTTGGGCCCCGTCATTTTTTATTTTCGAAGCATGTGAACGAAATTTAAGGAAGGATACAAAGATGTGCGGCTTACTGGCGTTCGATCTTTGCCAATTCCAGCGATGCAGCCGATGGTGGGGTTGCCTTGTGCGAGTGATTTAGCCTATCTTATTCAGTTAGGACCAATAGGAGATGAGCCTCAAATGAGTACAGGTACTACTATTGAATTGTCTAATTTATTAAATAAATTTGCAGGACTGTTTGAGGAACCAAAGGAGATGCCACCAAGGCGAACGGCGGACCATCGCATAGAGATTGAGCCCGGGGCTGCACCGACGAACATGAGGCTGTATCGATATCCACATGTACAAAAGGAAGTTATCTCAAAGATAGTAGATAAGATATTAGAGCAAGGCCTCATCTAACCAAGTCATAGCTCTTACTTATCGCCCGTGCTATTGGTGCGAAAGAAGGATGGACATGAAATATTTGTGTTGACTACCGAACACTAAATGTTATCACTGTCAAGGACCGGTATCCCATTTCGATTATAGAGGAGCTGCTGGATGAGCTTGCAAGGGCAACCATATTCAGCAAGCTTGACTTGAGTGCTGGATATCATCAAATTAGAGTTTACCCAGCGGATGTGCACAAAACTGCATTTCGGACTTCGGACGGGCAGTATGAGTTCCGGATGTCTTGGTATTTTTTGACAACATTTTGGTGTATAACAAGACTGAAATGGAGCATTGGCGGCATTTAGAGGATGTGCTAAATTCGTTGAAGCAAAACGAGCTGAAGATTAAGAAGTCCAAGTGCTTATGGGGAGTACCACAAGTTGAGTATTTATGTCACATCATCTCAACGGAAGGTGTAGCGGCGGATCCTCAAAAAGTAGCATGCATGACCGCTTGACCGATCCTTATTACCACCATAGGATTACAAGGATTCTTGGGGCTGACTGGATATTATTACCGCTTCATCGTCGGGTATGGCAAGATCGCTGCTCCTCTCACTTCTTTGCTAAGGAAGAAGTCTTTTAGATGAATGGATGAAGCCACTACAGTCTTTCAAAAACTAAAAACAGTAATGACAACGGCTCCAGTTTTAGCTCTATCGGACTTCACCAAAGAGTTCATTGTGGAATGTGATGTGTTAGGAGTTGGCGTAGGAGCTATACTAATGCAAGGAGGACGTCCCGTAGCCTTTCTTAGCAAGGCTTTATCACAAAAATTTCAGCAATTATCGACCTACAAAAGAGAGATGTTGGCAATTCTGTATGCGGTAATAAAGTGGAGGCCTTATTTGATCGGTAGGCGATTCATTATCTGAACCGATCAAAGGAGCCTTCCATACTTTATGGGACAACACACTGCGCCACAACAGAGATGGGTCACAAAATTGTTGGGGTATGATAATAAAATTTAATACAAGAAAGGAACGAAAAATAGAGCAGCGGATGCACTATCACGCTAACCCGATACCGCCGAGCTTGTAGCCTATTCTTCTCATACTTTTTCTTTTCTTGATGAGCTCAGTTATGCATGTACATCTGACTCAGATGTTTTGAGATTGTTACAGGAGGTGTTGGATGATATGGAACGCCACCCAGTGTTGGAGAATTGAGGCGGTTTGTTGCTGGATCACGGATGCATTCAGGTGCCCGCAAATGATGGATTGTGATAGAAATTGTTGGAGCATTTCCACAAAACTTCAGAGGCTGATCATGAGGGTGTCTTGAGAATTTATAGGAGGATATCTCAGAGTTGCACGTGGCCAAGATTGAGGTGAGATGTGAAGAGTTTTGTCCGTGCTTACAAAGTCTGTTAAAAGGCTAAGGCAACCACATTGAAACCGGTCGAATTACTATAGGCTCTACCGATACCGGACCATATTTGGGAAGATATTTCTATGGATTTCGTAGAGGGTCTTCTGCTGGTACGTGGTTATTCTGTTATTTTTGTGGTGGTTGAAAGATTGAGCAAGTATGCGCACTTTTCTACATTGTTGCATCAATTTTCAGTCAAGTCATTGGCTAAAATTTTTATTAGAGATGTTGCTCGGTTACATGGCATGCCACGCACGATTGTCTCGAATTGTGATCGTGTATTTATGAGCGACTTTTGGATGGAGTTTTTCAAATTACAGAGGACTTGATTGAACTTCAGTTCAGCCTGTCATCCACAGACGGACAGCCAAATCGAGGTGGTCAATCGAGGTATTGAGTAGTACTTGCTGTGCTTTGTTGTAGAGATGCAGAGACGATGGTTGGAGTTCTTATCATGGGCGGAGTGGTCTTACAACACCGCCTACCACAGCAGCATTGGCATGACCCCGTTTGAGGTGGTGTATGGGTGCACGGCTTCGGCATTACGCGCTAATGACCTAGTAGCATCTGTAGATCGGACGGAGGTGGACTTAGCTTTGATGGATAGAGACGCCATATGAAGGAGGTCGCGTGCCCATCTTAGACTTACTCAAAACCGCATGAAGCAAGTTTACGATTGCAGCTATCAGGAGCATGAGTTTGACATCAGTAGTTGGGTGTTCGATAGGGTGCAACCGTATCGACAGGTGACCTTGCATCCGATGTGAAACTAAAAGTTAGCACATTGCTACTTTGGTCCGTTTCAGGTGTTAGTGCATATTGATTCAGTTGTGTATCATTTGGAGCTGCTTGAGGGATCGAGAGAGCATCCAGTCTTCCATGTTTCATTGCTCAAAGAGCGGATTGGAGATCATGAGGTCGTTGGGTCAGTTTTATCGGAGCCATTAAAGGAGATAGAGATCATAGAGCCAGTTCGTGTACTTGCTAGGCGCCGGTGATATCATGGTACTAGATTAGAGATGGACATTCTAGTTGAGTGGCTAAGCAAGCCATTCGATGAGGCAACATGGGAGTTGGATACGAACATCTTGGAGCATTTTTCCGACTTTACACATTGAGGACAAGGTGGGGGAAGCATGGTGGGTTGATACACCTAGTTAGAGTCTTTTCTTATTGCATTAGTTATTTCTTTTTATTAAAATAATTTTTCTATAGGTCGCGTTCGAACGCGGTTGGGGCCATGTTCGAACGCCTTTGCGAACGCTTGCAGCTGGTTCGTGAAAATAGAGAACTCAAAATACGCGTTCGAACGCGGTCGAGCGCGTTCGAACGCCACATTCGAATGTCTGCATTAGGTTTGCATCGACAGAGAACGCCTTTTGTGCCTTCGAACGCAATCGGCGGGAGTCCACTAGAAATAGGGTTAATATTTGTTATTTTGACTTGTTGGCTAGCCTCTATAAAGTTGTGGATGGCAGCTCAAATCAAAATACTATTGAAATATTAGTTTCTTGCCTCTCTTTCTTCTCTTTAGTCTCTCTACCTTAATCACCATCCTCTCTCTTCACCAACCTACCACCTCTATCGTTGGCAAGGTCTCTCCTAACTTCTAATCTCTCTCGTCTGTTGAGTCCTCCTTCTTCTTTGGGATCTTGACCATTTCTTCCCCTTCGTCTTTATCCCTTAAACAACATCAATCTTCCACCCTCCTCTCCAATATCATCCATAACCCTAACATCCACTCCACCCATCACCACTACCATCATCCTCACTATATCATATTTTTATCCTAGTTTCTGTCCGAATCTGTGAAGGTTGTAAATACAAAAAACGTAGATCAGGGAGTTACAGATCGATCCTAGTTATTTTAGTAATTTTTTATCTATGGCTGAATATTTGGTGAATAGTTTCCCTCGATTGTGCGGACTACTTTCTACAATAAATTCAGATTTTGAAGAAATCGTTCTATAACCTATCACACTCAAACTTGAGAACTTTGATAATCTTTTAGTGCACTTAGTTTGATATCTCCTCCCCACACAGTTTGGTTAATTCAAGTTGATCTACAATTGTCAGAAAGAGACTTGGTCTCTAAATGAACTTATCTCACACTATTTTATAATTGTACCCAAGTAGCTTGGATATCTATCGTTGTTATGCCACTGTATATATTCACTAACTCCAAAAGAATTGCAAAGTCTATTGATCAATGCTGATAATGAAGCAACAACCAATGAGACATGACTCCTTATTATGATATCACAAAGAATTGCAAACATCTCCCGCTCATAAGTAGATAGTTGCTAAGATATAAGTTAGAGCCTTACTAAGGTAAGCGAGGGGGCCAACCATCTTGTATAAGAACGGGTCCAATGCTAACTCTGAAAGCATCACACTCAATAACTAATATATTTAGAAAATTGGCTAGAGCTAAAATGAAAGCAGAGGTTAAGGCTGCATTTTAACTTCTCAAATGCATACCATTACTTGTTTGTCCATCTAAACACAACCTTCTTCTATAAGGATGTTAATGGGGCAGCAAATTTTTCATAACATTTGATGAACCGACGATAGTAGCCTATAAGGCAAATGAAACATTGTCGTCTGTTTGGATGCAATACACATAGACAAGAGATGGTACATATTGAACTTAGTTGGGCCACAAGTTGCTTGTGAATATTTGAAATTGGTGTGCACCAATGCTGGTAGGTGATCTCGGTGAGGCTGATTTAACGAGACTTCTGGGACAGACTTCTAGAAATTGTTGGAGGCTGTGGAGTGATTTTGGATAGAAATTGTTGGGACAGACCCCGTTGTCAGTTCAACATCCAAGCCCATCTTTCTCACCAATCTCTCGTCTAGAAAGTTATGTGTAGAGCTATGCTCGTAGGCCACATCAATCCTCACACCCGACCACACACATCCTAAGGGTAAACCCTAGCTATAAAATTGCCAACCATTAGTCAGCCATGACCGATTGTCTGCCACCATACACTAAGAATCTCAATCGTAAGCCCATCACAAAGGTCGGTATCACACATTTACTATTATTTGAGCCATCGGCTCCACATCATCGCACCACTGTATGAAAATCATGAGTCGTCGCTCACGGACGTTCTCACCCTGCATAATCGGGTACCGCTATGTCTACGTCATTCTACCCTTCTCTCTTTCTATCTTAAATATCCCAAAGGGTATGACTCTCGTTGATCGACATTAAATCGCCTATCGCCTAGCGAAATGACCGCTTGATTGTTTGGGATCAACAGACTAAGTGACTGATACGATCTTCTCTTTGGAGCTAAGGCTCTGATACCAGCTTGATACGATCTTCTCTTTGGGGCTAAGGCTCTGATACCAGATTGTTACGATCACACCTCTGGCTATGGAGCTCTGATACCAGCTTGATACGATCTGGCACGGAACTTTGAAATTAGATCCCAAAATATGCTGTCGTCGGATCGACGTGAGATTTTGATATATTGTAGCCTCGTAAAAGAGCTTTCCAACAAATCTAGTTACAGGCGAATCGGAGTTGGGGATCTCGAGATATCGTTCGTTTAGTGAACGAATGTCAGGATGCTCTATTTTGGATTCGTGGATGGAGGCACGAGATCCTGGGTAATGGTGGATGGTGGTGGACCGGCATTAATGTGGTGGCACCAGTGAAAAGTGATGGTGGAATGGTTGTGGTTGATGGAAGGATTAGGGCAAGTGTTGGATAGATTGGACGAAGGGGGAGAAGAGGGCCACCCCTAAGGGACTAGGGTGATTAGCCGGACGAGGGAGGTTAGAAGCGGCGTCGCCGGGGATTGAGAGAACGAGAGCGAAGAAGACGAAGGAAGCAAGGCAAAACTCAATCTCAATAATAAATACTGATTTTGGTTGCCCTACACATCCTTTTATAGGCTAACCAACAACTCACATTAACCCTAAAACACAATTTTCGCCGACCGCGTTCGAACTCGCCCGACCGCATTCGAACGCATCGAATTAGCTCTTCTGGATTTGCGAACACGATGCAGGCGTTCAAACGCGTGATCGAACGCGCCTGTCGGTATTTGCGAACGCGATGCAGGCGTTCACAGTGCGTTCGAACGCACCGCGTTCGAACGCACAGTACATTCTCTTCTCCACGTTCACAACCCCGTCCACAAACTGCGTTCGAACTCACTCCACCCGCGTTCGAACTCACTCCACCCGCGTTCGAACTCACTCCACCCGCGTTCGAACTCACTCCACCCGCGTTCGAACGCGACGTACAGAAAACTTATTTTAATGGAAATTAAACACTAAAACATGAAATAAAAACACTCCTAAAGTGAACCCATGCTCGAGACGACGTCGGTGAAGTCCGAATCGTATCAATCCACCACGCTTCCGCAACCTTGTCCTCAAGGTTTGAAGTTTGTGAAGCGATCTTTGAACTCTAGCTTAAGTTCCTCCATGGTATGATCTTTTGCATTGGTTCCCCACATATCTGAAGATATAGAAAATGCCGGTGGTCTTGAAAGAGCGGCAAGCTCACTTGTGTCCTAAGGCGCGAAAGAGCATCGGCGGCTCGATTTTTAATCCGCTTTTTGTAGACTAATTTGTAGTCATACCCAAGGAGTTTCGTGACCCACCGTTGTTGGGCTGGGGTGTGCACACGTTGCTCCATGAAGTAGGGTAAGCTACGCTGGTCCGTGCGGATAGTAAATCGTTGGCCAATCAAGTAGGGTTGCCATTTGGTGACGGCGTGTAGAATCGCTAGCATTTCGCGCTCGTAGGTAGATAGCTGTCGCGACTGACTTGACAATGCTTTGCTCATATATGCCATGGGTCTGCCCTCTTGCATCAAAACTGCTCCAATGCCCTCACCCGAAGCATCGCACTCCACCACAAAGGGCTTGCCGAAATCTGGTAGTGCTAGAACCGGAGCTGTAGACATAGCTGTCTTCAAGGCTTCGAAGGCCTCCGTTGCTTTGCCCGTCCATTGAAACCCACCTTTTCTGAGTAAGGAGGTCAGCGGGGCAGCAATTTTGCCATAGTTGGCAATAAATCGCCGGTAGTACCCTGTCAATCCAAGGAATCCCCTCAATTCCCTTTGATTAGTAGGAATCGGCCAATCCACCATATTCTTGATCTTGCTTGGGTCGGCTTCCACTCCTTTTACAGAGATTATATGCCCCAAGTACTCCACTCTTGACTCTCCCCAAAGACACTTGCTCATCTTAACTTTTAGCTCGTTTTGTCGCAAGATATTTAATACCTCCTGCACGTGCCGCAAGTGCTCACTCCAATTCCTGCTATATACTAGAATATCATCAAAGAAGACGAGCACGTACCGACGCAAGAGTGGGCGGAAGAGGTCATTCATCAGCCCTTGGAAGGTGGCCGGTGCATTGGTGAGCCCAAACGGCATGACTCGGAACTCATAGTGGCCATCGTGAGTTCGGAACGCCGTTTTGTGTACATCTTCAGGGTCGACTCAGATTTGATGGTATCTCGCTCTTAAGTCAAGTTTGCTGAACTAGGCCGACCCTGTGAGCTCATCTAGCAACTCCTCGATCACCGGTATTGGATACCAGTCCTTGACAATAATTGCATTCAAGGCTCGGTAGTCGACGCAAAACCGCCAACTCCGGTCTTTCTTCCGAACCAGCAGCACCGGCGATGAGTAGGCACTTCTACTCGGTTGAATAATCCCTTGCTCGAGCATTTCCTCCACCAATTTACTGATCTCTTCCTTCTGGACATGCGGGTACCGATAGGGTCGGACATTCGCAGGTTCAGCCCCTGGAATGATTTGGATGCGATGGTCATGACGATGGTTCGGCGGTAGTCCTCGGGGTTCCTTGAAGAGATCCCGAAACTCCCGCAGCGGCTCTTCCATGTCGAGGCTACTTCCTTTGGTGGTGGATGTTCTGGTTCAACAACAGCCATTTGCAATAGTAGAGCTCGGTCCCCGCACAAAGAAAACCCACAAGTGGTTGCAATGTCGGCCCTTGCCGCGGTTGATTTCCATCTAGCAAGCACCCTTCTTCCATTCCTCCGAAATGTCAGTGTGAGGTTTGAGAAATCAAATGTTACGGGCCCCAAGCTTTGAAGCCATTGAGTCCCCAAAACAATATCGGCACCTTGCAAGGCCAACGGATAAAGGTCCAATGTGAAAGTTTGGCCTTGCACCTTCAATTCCACACCTCCACAAATAAAATCTGCTCGCAATGTGGTGCCATCTCCGATTGTCACATCAAACCCTTCCATGGGTTCCAACTCGAGCCCAATCTTCCTAAGGAGCCTCTTGTCAATGAAGTTGTGGGTGGACCCGGTGTCAATCAAGATTCTCACTGTGGTTTTCTTGACTACCCCGTTTACCCGCAAGGTTTTTGGCGCAGCTGTCCCCGAATAGGCGTGGAGGGAGATTTCGGCTATCATGTCCTCCATGAGTTGCTCCTCAGTTTCTTCTCCTTGATGTCCAGCCACATCTGTACCTTCAGCTGCAAACTCATCCTCCGCTTCCTCCAATCCATCGATTAGCATCACCGATCCCATCGGTTTAGCGCAGCGATGCCCGGATACAAACTTCTCATCACAACGGAAGCATAGGCCCTTGGCTCTTATTTCTTCTACTTGGGCTGGTGTGAGTGCTCGTCCCGGACCTCTAGGTGCATACTTCACATCTTGGGATGGCTTCAAGGGTGCTCGAGGAGGTACCACTGTAGCAGCAACCCTTGGTACTCCGATAGTATTTCCCGCCGCTATGTTTGGTTGAGCTTGATTGCGGCTTCCTTGGCTCATCCAACTCTGTTTCAAGTGTATCTTCATGGCCCTATGTTTTTCTTCCATAAGCACCGCATCTTCGAAAGCCTCTTTTAAAGTTCTAGGCCTTAAAGCCCTCACATCGGCTTGTATGTCACCTCGCAACCCGGAGATGAAGGTGCTGCAAAGTTGCTGATCCGTCCATGGTGGATGACATCGGCTACTAATTTTCTCAAATTCTTCTTGGTATGACTCAACCGTGGTCTTTTGCACCGTCTTTGAGAGGAGAGCATCAAAGTCTTCATATCCCGATGCTCCAAATCGCCGTGTGATATCGGCGCAAAATTCAGCCCAAGTTTCGATAGCCTCAGTGGCATTGGCTGCTCGAAACCAATGAAGCGCCGCATCCTCAAGGTGGAAGCTCGCAAGCGTCACCTTGTACTCTTCCGCCGTTCCTTGGTATGCAAAGAATTGCTCCGCCCTATACAACCAATCGATCGGGTCACCACCTTTGAACTTGGGGAATTCGAGACGCACGACTTGTCCACGGATGCCATTGTCTCATTCCGGATCATGTCCTTGTCTAACCGGGAGGATGCACCATGAAGGGTTGATGATCCCTCCTTCGCCTTTGATTAACTTGTTGTGGTTCCGGATCGTATTGACCCGCCCACGGATCTTGATCTCCAAGGCGGTCTCCATAGTGGTTCACCCGTCAGATGGGTTCACCTGCAACTGGACCTGGTGTAACCATCCTTGCTTGCCTCTGCCCATAGGGTGGTGGTAGCAGCGGCTCTTGTGGTTGCAAAGGCTGAACCGGTGGCGGTGGGTTCAAGGGGGTGGACTCGCGTCGTGGGGTCGATGGTGCTTTCCCGTTCGTCCGTAGTTCCCGCATCATCTCCATCATCATCTGGTTGTTGATGGCCAATTGCTCTGAAATAGACCCCAACATGGCTTGAACGCTAGGTTCTTCCGTATTCTGATTAGATCGGGCGGTTCCACGGGTGGAAGTCCTTGCAATCATTTCTCCCTCCTCTATTGGGAGAATCTCTTCTTCATCATCTCGCCGTGCAGCCATGGATCTGGTTGTCGTCATTGGAAGCGCTTGTCCGAGGAAAGGTGGCTCTGATACCAGCTTGATACGATCTTCTCTTTGGGGCTAAGGCTCTGATACCAGCTTGATACGATCTTCTCTTTGGGGCTAAGGCTCTGATACCAGATTGTTACGATCACACCTCTGGCTATGGAGCTCTGATACCAACTTGATACGATCTAGCACGGAACTTTGAAATTAGATCTCAAAATATGCTGTCGTCAGATCGACGTGAGATTTTGATATGTTGTAGCCTCGTAAAAGAGCTTTCCAACAAATCTAGTTACAGGCGAATCGGAGTTGGGGATCTCGAGATATCGTTCGTTTAGTGGACGAACGTCAGGATGCTCTATTTTGGATTCGTGGATGGAGGCACGAGATCCTGGGTAATGGTGGATGGTGGTGGACCGGCGTTAATGTGGTGGCACCAGTGAAAAGTGATGGTGGAACGGTTGTGGTTGATGGAAGGATTAGGGCAAGTGTTGGATAGATTGGACGAACGGGGAGAAGAGGGCCACCCCTAAGGGATTAGGGTGATTAGCCGGACGAGGGAGGTTAGAAGCGGCGTCGCCGGGGATTGAGAGAACGGGAGCGAAGAAGATGAAGGAGGCAAGGCAAAACTCAATCTCAATAATCAATACTGATTTTGGTTGCCCTACACATCCTTTTATAGGCTAACCAACAACTCACATTAACCCTAAAACACAATTTTCGCCAACCGCGTTCGAACTCGCCCGACCGCGTTCGAACGCACCGAATTAGCTCTTCTGGATTTGCGAACGCGATACAGGCGTTTGAACGCGTGATCGAACGCGCCTGTCGGTATTTGCGAACGCGATGCAGGCGTTCACAGTGCGTTCGAACGCACCGCACAGTACATTCTCTTCTCCACGTTCACAACCCCGTTCACAAACCGCGTTCGAACTCACTCCACCCGCGTTCGAACGCGACTTACAGAAAACTTATTTTAATGGAAATTAAACACTAAAACATGAAATAAAAACACTCCTAAAGTGAACCCATGCTCGAGACGACGTCGGTGAAGTCCGAATCGTATCAGTGACCTCAGGCGTGAGCCCTAATATAAATAAGTATAAGAATATCCTCTACCTTTAACCCTAGTTGGGGAGGTGTTGGGTACTGTTGAGACGCAATAGTCACTTCATTTATGGTCGTGTACCTATGCAGGTGGCATGATATTACACAACACAATAAGCATAATAAAACACATGTTCATGCCCAATAAATATGTTCAGAAATTCTGATATGCAAAATCTTACTAAACAACAAAATAAATTACCATGCATGACGTGCAATAATAACATTAAGGAAAATGCATGTACATGCATACTATGAATGTGATGATGTCATAAGGTAATTTATTTTATTCTCTACACTACTCTTAGATTATAGGAGTTTGTTTTGCCTGAATCGCCTTCCTGATACTAGTTACAACTAAGCCACCATATCATCCTCATAAGGTACAAAGTCCACCTTGATAAGAAACATAAATAAAAAGCATAAGCACAACAATCCTATCACTATAGGCTTGGGTAAGTCCATCTACGAATTTTCATATTATTAATTAGATTAAGCTAGTATAGTTGTATTAGCGCCTAACACATTATTAAAAGCAATTTCAATTAATTTACGTCAAATTCTTGTTCCACTAATTATTATTTGTTAAGTAAATCACATTGGTAACACTGGATTAGACCATTTTGCTAATTAAGATAATATGCTTAATATACTTTCCCTATAACAATCTATATTAGTTCTCTGGTAGGAGCAATTAATACAAATATACACAGATTGCTGACTCAATTTTCTAAAAAATAATTTAACCAAATATACACAACCTTGCTAAATCCTGAATTAGAGTTAGCTACTTTTATGTGTTATTTATAATGACACTCTCATGCCACGGTCTAATTCATTAACATTAATTTATAAGATAATTGATAAAGTGAACACTACAATTTGCCAAATATATTAATTAATTAAGGCTCAAGATTGCTAGTAGTAAAAAATAATTAAATAATGACTTAAATAATTTAAAGAGATAATTAGTGGGTAATTACTCTATTATTCAGGACAAAGCCAAAATAAACCCACCAAAAATTGGCGCAAAGCCCACCGTAACTAGAAAAAAAATACATGGGTTGGGCTATAGCCCAACCCACCCCCAAATTGGGCAGGGCTCCCTGCATCCCCACCCACTACAAACTTAGGGTGGGGTGCATGCAGCCCAACGACACCCCAGAGCATGGGTTGGGCTGCACCCAGCACAGTCAGGCACACGAGTTGGGTTGCACCAAGCCTAAGTGGGCACTCGAGCTGGGTTGCACCCAACTGCACCCAGCCCGAGCTCGAGGCACCACTCCCCTCTCTCCTTCCTCTCCTCGACTGAAAGTAGGGAGGGTGGTGGCTGCCGGTGGTCAACGCCACCAGTAGTCGACGTCAACAAACTAAATGATGCCCCCGCTAATGGAGGAAGGCACCCACGGTGCCTACCCTATCGATGAAATTTAAAAAATAGAATGACTTAAACGAGAATCTTTAATGAGATTTAAAAAATTCTTTATCTCTCTCATGATTAAATTCCAAGAAAATTTAATTTTGTGATAAAATTTAATTTTTGGAAGTTTACATGCATAAACATGTAGAATGTAAATGTTAGAGTTAACAAATTATAATTTAATTTATTAAAAGTTAATTAGTCTCCTTTTCTCTATAGGTTCATTGAAGATCAATCGAGAGAATGCAAAGAAGGATATATAATTGAAATTATCAAAGTGATACATCTATTTCCAATTCTTCGACCAGAAAAATGAAATTGTAGGTGGCAAAAGATTACCTTGAGGAGGGAAAAAGGAGGACATGTCTACATCGAAAATGTAATAACCCCAAAAAAAAATTGCTAGACACGACACGATCGGCCACGCTGTGGTCAGCCTCGTGTCCAACATGCCCTACATGCTGTGGCAGCGGTGGAGGTGCCACGCATGTCCACCGAGCCACTCTCCTCCCTGCTGCGGCGACGCGTGGAGGTGGGACCCGGCCCACTGGCCACTCTGCCGCCGCCGCGTGAGATGCTCTCTCTCTAATATTTTTTCTCTCTCTTTCTCTTCTCCACATTCTCTCTCTCTCTAGCTCTCTCTTTCTCTCTCCCTCTAGTGCACCAACGGTCATTAACCATCGAAAGAGTCGCCGTCGACCCTTCCATCCACCGGTGAGCCTCTCTCTCTCCTTCTCTTTTTTCTCCCTCTCCCTCTCTCTCTATCTCTCTTTCTCTCTTTGTCGGCTTCCTCTTGGGACCGCCCGAGGTTTGAACCGTCGACGAGAGGCCGGCCGTTAAGTGGCCACCAGCGTCCGTACCCCTCCCCTGTGGCCCAACCCTCTTCTTCTTTCTTCTTCTTCTTCGTCATCTTTCTTCTTCTTTCTTCTTCTTCTTCTTCTTCTTCTTTCTTCTTCTTTCTTCTTCTTCTTCTTCTTCTTCTTCTTCTTCTTCTTCTTCTTCTTCTTCTTCTTCTTCTTACTACTGCATTTACCATTTTATCGTATCTATTAGATTGTCTTTACCTTTCTAGTAGTAGATCATAGCCCTAGAACCTTTCCACCTTCAAACCCTAGCCACCATCTTCCTCTAGTAGCCACCCTACTATACGACCGTCCACCATGAACCATAGTCATCCGCCAGCCTCCGACGACCACCGCAACGACATATATTTACTATTCTACCCTGATTATATATTTCCATCTAGACATCCGATTGATGTGAAACTAAAGCCATTAGAACCCTATCTTGTCAGGCTACCACCATCTATATTTTCATAATCAACTTATGGATGGATCATTCCGAAGGAAGATAGAAATCATGTTTCATTCATAATAATCATTTTGGTTTCCATCAACACCATTTAAGAGGCTAACCAACAAGCCAAAATAATAATTATTAACCATAATAATAGTAGACTCTCATCGATCGTGTTCGAACAGGGTTGACTGTGTTCAAACGCACAATATACGTTCTCTATGGATGTGAACTAATGCAGGTGTTCGCACGCGGGCATTCGAACGCGCCCGACCATGTTCGCACGCGGGTATTCTAATGCGCCCGACCACGTTTGAACGCACATTTTGCATTGTCTGTCGACCTATAGAAATTTTATTTTTTTCTGAAAATAAATAACTAATGCAATAATAAAAAACTCTAGCAAGTTATATCTGCCCACCACGCTTCCCCCACCATGTCCTCAAGGCGCACAGTCGGGGAAACGCTCCAAGATGTCTGTCTCCAACTCCCATATCATCTCGTTAGATGGTTTTCCAAGCCACTCGAGTAGGACCTCCATCTCCAATCTAGTACTATGATGTCTTCGACGCCTTTGGCACATGAATTGGCTCCACAATCTCTGTCTCCTTTAATGACTCTGGTAGAACTGATCCAATGATTTAATGATCTCCAATCCCCTCAGGCAGCTCTAAGTAATACACATCTGAACCTATAAACTCTAACACCTGAAATAGATTGATGTAGTGATGTGCTAACTTCTAGTTTCGCATCGGACGCAAGGTCACCTATCGATACGGTTGCACCTTGACGAACACAAAACTGCCGATGTCAAACTCCTATTCCCAATGGCTATGATCATAAAACTTGCTTCATGTGATTTTGAGCAAGTTTAAGATAGGCACGCAACCTCCTCAATGTGGTGTCTCTATCCATTAATGCCAAGTTCACCTCCGTTCGATCCGCAGATGGCATGGAGTCATAGGTGCATAATGTTAAAGCCATGTGCCCATACACCACTTGAATGGAGTCATGCCAATACTACTATGGTAGGTAGTGTTATAAGACCACTCTGCTCACGGTAAGAACTCCAACCATCATCTCAACATCTCTCCTACAAAACATCGCAAATACTGCTCAATGCCTCGATTGATCACCTCGGTTTGGTCGTCCGTCTATATGGATGGTAAGCCGAACTGACGTTCAATCAAGTTCCCTGCAATCGGAAAAACTCTACCCAAAAGTTGCTCACAAATATACGATCACAATCAGAGACAGTTGTGCGTGGCATACCATGAAATTTTACAAAAATTTCAGCCACCGACTTGGTTGAGAATAGAAGCGACAATGCAAAAAAATGCGCATACTGGCTCAATATGTCATCCACCACAAAAGTAACATAGTAGCCATGTACCAGCAGAAGACCTTCTATGAAATCCATTGAAATATTTTCCCAAACATGGTCTGGTATTGGTAGAGGCTAAAATAATTTGGTCAGTATCAACGTGATTTTCCTTCGCCCTTTGACAAACTTCGCAAGCACGAATAAAACTCCTCACATCTCGCCTCAGTCCTGGCTACGTGCAGCTCTGTGATATCCTCCTATATGTCCTCAAGACACCCTCATGACCAGTCTCCGGAGTGTGGTGGAAGTGCTCCAACAATTTCTGCCGCAATCCATCATTTGAGGGCACCCAGATGCACCCGCAGTCCAGCAGCAAACTGCCTCGGTTCTCCAACTACGGATGGTGCTCCGGATAATCCAATACCTCCTATAAAAACCTCATAATATCAAGGGTAGATGTACATGCATACCTCATCTCGTCAAGAAAAGAAAAAGTGGGAGAAGAATTCTTGTATTGGGTTGGCGCGATAGTGCGACCGCCGCTATATTTTTCATCTCCTTCTTGTACTGAAATTTATAATCATACCCCAGCAATTTTATGACCCATCTCTGCTATGTGGAGTGTGAATTCGCTGTCCCATAAAGTATGGAAGAGTCTTTTGATCGGTTCGAATAATAAATCGCTTATAGATCAAATAAGGCCTCCACTTTGTCACCATATGTAATATTGCGAAGGCTGAAAAATATCATTCATGAGGCCATAAAATATTACTGGAGCATTGGTGAGACCAAATGGCATCACCCGAAACTCATAGTGCCCGTCCAAACTCTGAAATTTAGTTTTGTGCACATCTACTAGGTGAACTCTAATTTGATGATACCTGCCCTTAAGTCAAGTTTGCTGAATGTTGTTGCGCCTACAAGCTTGTCCAGCAGCTCCTCTATGATCGGAATGGGATACAGGTCCTTGACGGTGATATCATTTACTGCCCGGTAGTCCACACAAAAATGTCACGATTCGTCCTTCTTCCGCACCAATAACACGGGCGATGAATAGGAGCTATGGCATGGTTGTATGAGGCCTTGCTCCAACATCTCGACCACTATCTTGGAGATAAATTCTTTCTACACATGTGGATACTGATACGATCTTATGTTTGCTGGTTGCAGCCCGAGCACAATCTCTATGCGATGGTTCGCCGTTCGCCTCGGCGGTAACTCTTTTAGCTCCTCAAATAGTCCAACAAATTTATCCAATAAGTTCGACAAATTAATTATAATACTTGGACTCATCTGAGGCTCATCTCCTACTGATCTTAACTAAAGAAGATAGGCTCAATCACTCGCACAAGGCAGCCCCATCATTGACTGCATTGCTGGAATCAGTGGGGATTGAACGTCATCAAGCTGCACAGCTTTGTTTCCTTGCTTAAATTTTATCCACATACTCTGGAAATCAAATGTGACGGTTCCCAAGCTCTACAACCACTGAGTGCCAAGGACAATGTCCGCTCCTCGCAGCACCAATGGATACAAATTCATAATGATGTCGTGTCCTTGCACACGTATACCTACCCGGCGGCACAAGCTCTCTACCTGAAGCTTCGTGCCGTCTCCAATAGCGACCTCAAACCCCATTGTCAGTTCAGCATCCAAGCCCATCTTTCTCACCAACCTCTTATCTAAAAAGTTATGTGTATTCCCGGAATTGATAAGGATATCCACCTACAATGTCCTAGGCGTAGAAGTACCCGAATATGCATGCATATATATCTCAACTTGGATATCTTCCTCCGCGTCCTCCTCCACGTCCTCCCCATGGATCTCCTCTGTATACTCTCTATCACCAGTAACCTTTTCGTCCCACTCGAGACCGTCGATGAGCATTACACTCCCGATCAGTTTGGAACACCGATAACCAGGGGTGAAACGTTCATCGCATCGAAACTAAAGACCCTTCACTCTTCACTCCTCCACCTGGAGAGGTGTGAGAGTTTGAATGGGGGGTCTTGTGCGTCCTCTAAAATCGAAAGAGGGTCTCTAGGGTGGTCGTGCCCTCGTACTAGCAGCGTTGTACGTTTGGATGCAATACACATAAACAAGAGCGGGTACATATTAAATTTAGTTGTGCCACGAGTTGCTTGTGGATATTTGAAATTGGTGTGAACCAATGCTAGTAGGTGATCTCAATGAGGCTGATTTAATGAGACTTATGGGACATACTTCTAGGAATTGTTGGAGGCTGTGGAGTGATTTTGGACTAAATGAAAGTTCGTGGAAATAGCATAACTAGATGGTAAGATGATCTATGGTTTAAAAACGATAGATGATAGATGAATTACTATGTGGATCAATATAGAAGATGGTAGAATATGAGTAACGTCTGTGGTTGGGCTGATCTTCATGAAAAAAAAGTTATTAAGAAGAGACGACTGAAAAGCTAGAGAAGTACTTGCTACAGAAATTTTCAAAAGAAAAATGATGGATCTAGAAACTATAGTGTCAAACCCCAGTGCTCTTAAAGAAGCTCTATGCTATGCTGCTAGTTGGAAAGATTTCAAGAATATTTTATAATAGTAATACCGAAATTATCATCACTATTTTCAACAAATTAGAAGAATCCAATTGCAAGATTGACATCTAATTTTGATCTCATCTCTAATTTTGTTTGTAGAGACACAAAATGTAAAAAAGGTTAGGTTGCCCGTGTTGGAAGGAATTGTAACTTTGTGTACCCAGATAGGTACTTTGGGTTGTATTTTTAGTTTTGAGACGGTATTCTCCTCCCAAGTGTAATAAGTTTATCTCGGTTAGCAACTTCTCTTTTAATTAAAAAGAAAATTTCGCTGTCAATATTCATATCTAGAGGTATAATTTGGATCAATATATTTGTACTTTGTTATTAGCATGTGCAGCCTACTCGTACTGTACTATGTTTAGACTTTAAAATTGTTTAATTAGTGTTTTTGATTAGTCTAAATACTCACATCAAATAAAATTCTCAATTAGATGAGTTATCAACTTGTTTACCTCCACTAGTTTAGTTTTGATTAATGTGAATGCCACGAAGTCATGGACTCATTTTGTTTGCTACGGGTATCAAGAATCATTTAGTTAGCTAATTTAATTGAACAATATAGATATCTACCTGGAAGTCACCTACTTGAATAAAATTCAAGTTTGTAACTCACATAGAACGGTACAATATTTAATGTGCAGAACTACATTAGGAAAAAAACTAGTTAAATTGTTTAGAATCTCAATAAGTACTTACGTACAACCGACAAAAATTTGGATTAAGTATGAATTTGGATTAAATATTTGTCGGTTGTACCAAATCTTCTATTACATTAAATAGAAATTGTAAAAGCCCCTTCGAGCTCATTGGTGAGAAATAAAAGTCAAAATTCCAGCTTGTGCCACCCACGTTCTAGCTTTTACTTCTTCAACCTAATTTGCATAACAAAGAGAAGTCTCTATCGTATCTTTGCATGGTTTACTTGCTCAAACCCATTCCTTCTCATCTATAAATAGCTACCAGCATGAGCAGCGCTCTTCATCCCTTCTCACTGTTCTCTCTCTCTCTCTCTCTCTCTCTCTAAGATCTAGTATACATATATATAGTAAAGATGAGCAGAGGTAGATGTCAGCTTCCCCTGTTGGCCTCATGCCTTCTGTTCGCAATGGCCTTCCAAGCCATGCTTCCCACTTCCTCTGCCTCCCTACAAGTTGGATTCTATGATTGCAAGTGCCCGAAGGCTGAGGAGATTGTCAGAAAGGTGGTGCACAAGGCTGTGGCCAAGACTCCTGGCATTGGTGCCGCCCTTATTAGGATGTTCTTCCACGATTGCTTTGTCAGAGTAATAAAATTATACATTACTAAATATATTTTTTTATAATTGAAATTTTCTTCTTTCTAGAACTCATATGTATATATGAATGAGAAAATAAATTTTGGACCAGGGCTGTGATGCTTCCGTACTCCTCGATCCAACACCAACCAACCCCAACACGGAGAAAACTTCCCCTCCAAACAACCCTAGCTTGCATGGCTTCGACGTGATTGATGAAGCCAAGGCTGCTCTTGAGCATCACTGCCCAGGCATCGTCTCTTGCGCGGACATCATCGCCTTTGCTGCTCGCGATGCCGCTAAATTCCTTGGTAGTATCAACTACACCATCCCCTCTGGGAGGCGCGACGGAAGAGTCTCCATCGCGGCCGAGGCACTCCAAAATCTGCCCCCTCCAAATTTCAACCTCAACCAGCTCATTGCCAACTTTGCATCCAAAGGATTATCTGTCAACGATGTTGTTACCCTCTCCGGAGCACACTCCATTGGTCAGTCTCACTGCACCTCCCTCTCGCTCCAGGATCCATTGATCGACTCATCCTTTATTGCATTCTTGAGGGGAAAATGTCTATCGACTGCAAACCCTACTATTATTGTGGATCAAGATATTGTGACGCCAAATAAATTAGACAACCAGTATTACAAGAATGTAATGGCTCACAGAGTGCTATTCTCTTCTGACGAGGCTTTGTTGAGTAGCCCCCAGACGGCAGCCTTGGTGGATGAGTTTGCGAGGGACAAAGGAGCCTGGGAGGGGAAGTTTGGAGCTGCCATGGTGAAGATGGGAAACATAGGAGTGCTTACTGGAAACTATGGTGAGGTCAGAAAGACGTGCAGGGTTGTGAACTAGCTAGCTAGCTTGTTTTAGTATGGCATGCCATGCATATGTGACGACTTGGCTCATGATGACTTGGTATTTGTTTTCCAATGTGTATTGTTTTACGTTGCACTCTGTGAATCATTTAGTCTGCTGATGTTGTTTGTCTTGTTCAATTCCATTCTTTTTTTCTCATTTTGTAGCTATTGTTTGTCATAAAGCCTACCAAGTTTCTATTTATAGAATCTAAAACTAGTGCAATGAATAATACAACAATAAGTAAATATGAAAATATACGCATCATGATCAAATCAATGCATCAGTCTCGACTATCAAGTCCTCAAACTTGAGCTCACACTGAGCTCCGCCCATAGGCCATGTCAACACACCACATACTATGTATTATCTCAAACTACTAAGTCCGTAATATAGGCTTATGTAGAGCTATGCTCGTAGGCCACATCAATCCTCACACCGAGCACGCACATATCCTAAGGGTAAACCCATGCGATAAAATTGCCAACCCATTACTCGGCGAACAGCATGACCGATTGTCCGCCACCATAACTAAGAATCTCAATCGTAAGTCCATCACAAAGTTTAGTATCGCACATTAATAATATTATCTGAGCCATCGGTTCCACATCATCGCACCACTGTATGAAAATCATGAGTCATCGCTCACAGACGTTCTCACCCTGCATAATTGGGTACCGCTACGTTACGTCTTTCTACCATTCACTCTTTCTATCTTAAATATCCCAAAGGGTATGACTCTCGTTGATCGACATTAAATCGCCTATCGCCTAGCGAAATGGCCGCTTGATTGTTTGGGATCAACAGACTAAGTGACCTCAGGCGTGAGCCCTAATATAAATAAGTATAAAAATATCCTCTACCTTTAACCCTAGTTGGGGAGGTGTTGGGTACTGTTGAGACGCAATAGTCACTTCATTTATGGTCGTGTACCTATGCAGGTGGCATGATATTACACAACACAATAAGCATAATAAAACACATGTTCATGCCCAATAAATATGTTCAGAAATTCTGATATGCAAAATCTTACTAAACAACAAAATAAATTACCATGCATGACGTGCAATAATAACATTAAGGAAACTGCATGTACATGCATACTATGAATGTGATGATGTCATAAGGTAATTTATTTTATTCTCTACACTACTCTTAGATTATAGGAGTTTGTTTTGCCTGAATTGCCTTCCTGATACTAGCTACAACTAAGCCACAATATCATCCTCATAGGGTACAAAGTCCACCTTGATAAGAAACATAAATAAAAAGCATAAGCACAACAATCCTATCACTAATTAGTTAAATAATCTTATTGAAGTTCATTATAGGCTTGAGTAAGTCCATCTACGAATTTTCATATTATTAATTAGATTAAGCTAGTATAGTTGTATTAGCGTCTAACACATTATTAAAAGCAATTTCAATTAATTTACCTCAAATTCTTGTTCCACTAATTATTATTTGTTAAGTAAATCACATTGGTAACACTGGATTAGACAATTTCGCTAATTAAGATAATATGCTTATTATACTTTCCATATAACAATCTATATTAGTTCTCTGGTAGGAGCAATTAATATAGATATACACATATTGCTGACTCAATTTTCTAAAAAATAATTTAACCAAGTATACACAACCTTCCTAAATCCTAAATTAGAGTTAGCTACTTTTATGATTTATTTATAATGACACTCTCAGGCCACGGTCTAATTCATTAAAATTAATTTATAAGATAATTTATAAAGCGAACACTATAGTTTGCTAAATATATTAATTTATTAAGGCTCAAGATTGCTAGTAGTAAAAAATAATTAAATAATGACTTAAATAATTTAAAGAGATAATTAGTGGGTAATTACTCTATTATCCAGCACAAAGCCAAAATAAACCCACCAAAAATTGGCGCGGAGCCCAGCTTAACTAGAAAAAAAATACATGGGTTGGGCTATAGCCCAACCAACCCCCAAACTGGGCTGGGCTCCCTGCATCCCCACCCACTACAAACTTAGGCTAGGGTGCATGCAGCCCATCGAGTTCGTGGTGAGACGGGGTAGGAGCAACTAATTGCTCCTGCATCCCCACCCACTAAAAGCAATTTCAAATAATTTACCTCAAATTCTTGTTCCACAATTATTATTTGTTAAGTAAATCACATTGGTAACAATGGATTAGACCATTTCGCTAATTAAGATAATATGCTTAATATACTTTCCATATAACAATCTATATTAGTTCTCTGGTAGGAGCAATTAATGCATATATACACCGATTGCTGACTCAATTTTCTAAAAAATAATTTAACCAAGTATACACAACCTTGCTAAATCCTGAATTAGAGTTAGCTACTTTTATGTGTTATTTATAACGATACACTCGGGCCACGGTCTAATTCATTACACAACACAATAATTTATTTTATTCTCTACACTACTCTTAGATTATAGGAGTTTGTTTTGCCTGAATCGCCTTCCTGATACTAGCTACAACTAAGCCACAATATCATCCTCATAGGGTACAAAGTCTAGCTTGATAAGAAACATAAATAAAAAGCATAAGCACAACAATCCTATCACTAATTAGTTAAATAATCTTATTGAAGTTCATTATAGGCTTGAGTAAGTCTATCTACGAATTTTCAAATTATTAATTAGATTAAGCTAGTACAGTTGTATTAGCGTCTAACACATTATTAAAAGCAATTTCAAATAATTTACCTCAAATTCTTGTTCCTCAATTATTATTTGTTAAATAAATCACATTGGTAACAATGGATTAGACCGTTTTGCTAATTAAGATAATATGCTTAATATACTTTCCATATAACAATCTATATTAGTTCTCTGGTAGGAGCAATTAATGCATATATACACCGATTGCTGACTCAATTTTCTAGAAAATAATTTAACCAAGTATACACAACCTTGCTAAATCCTAAATTAGAGTTAGCTACTTTTATGTGTTATTTATAACGACACACTTAGGCCACGGTCTAATTCATTAAAATTAATTTATAAGATATTTGATAAAGTGAACACTACTATTTGCTAAATATATTAATTAATTAAGGCTCAAGATTGTTGGTAGTAAAAAATAATTAAATAATGACTTAAATAATTTAAAGAGATAATTAGTAGGTAATTACTCTATTTAGCCAGCACAAAGCCAAAATAAACCCACCAAAAATTAGCGCAAAGCCCACCTTAACTAGAAAAAAAAATACGTGGGTTGGGCTATAGCCCAACCCACGTGTAAATTGGGCTAGGCTCCCTGCATCCCCACCCACTACAAACTTAGGCTGGGGTGCATGCAACCCAACGACACCCCAGAGCATGGGCTGGGCTGCACCTAGCCAAGTCAGGCACACGGGTTGGGTCGCACCAAGCCTGACTGGGCACTCAAGCTGGGTTGCACCCAACTGAACCCAGCACGAGCCCGAGGCACCACTCCCCTCCCTCCTTCCTCTCCTCAACTGAAAGAAGGGAGGATGGTGGCTGCCGGTGGTCAACGCCACCAGTAGTCAAGGTCAATAGACCAACTGATGCCCCCGCTAATGGAGGAAGGCACCCACGGTGCCTACCCTATAGGTGAAATTTAAAAAAATAGAATGACTTAAACGAGAAGCTTTAATGAGATTTAAAAAATTCTTTATCTTTCTCGTGATTAACTTCCAAGAAAATTTAATTTCGTGATAAAATTTAATTTTTTGAAGTTTACATGAATAAACATGTAGAATGTAAATGTTAGAGTTAACAAATTATAATTTGATTTATTAAAAGTTAATCAATCTGCTTTTCTCTATCAAAGAAGGATATATAATTTAAATTATCAAAGTAATACATCTATTTCCAATTCTTCGATGAGTAAAATGAAATTGTAGGTGGCGAAAGATTACCTTGAGGAGGGAAAAAGGAGGACATGTCTACATCGAAAATGTAATAACCCAAAAAAAAAATTGCTTGGCACGACGCGTGGTGGTGGTACCCGGCCCACTGGCCACTCTGCCGCCTCCGCATGGCATGCTCTCTCTCTAATATTTTTTTCTCTCTCTTTCTCTTCTCCACATTCTCTCTCTCTCCCTAGCTCTCTCTTTCTCTCTCCCTCTAGTGCACCAGCGGTCATTAGCAGCCGGGAAGAGCCTCTCTCTCCTCTTTTTCCTCTCTTTCTCCCTCTTTCTCTATCTCTCTTTCTTTCTTTATCGGCTTCCTCTTGGGACCGTCGGAGGTTTGGATCGTCGGCGAGAGACCGGCCGTTGAGTGGCCACCAGCGGTCGTACCCCTCCCCTACGGCCCAACCCTCTTCTTCTTTCTTCTTTTTCTTTCTTCTTCTTCTTCTTCTTCTTCTTCTTACTACTGCATTTACCGTTTTATCGTAGCTATTAGATTGTCTTTACCTTTCTAGTAGTAGATCATAGCCCTAGAACCTTTCCACCTTCAAACCCTAGCCACCATCTTCTTCGAGTAGCCACCCTACTATACGGCCGTCCACCACCAACCATAGATATCCGCCAGCCTCCGATGACCGCCGCAACATCATATATTTACTATTCTGCCCTATTATGATCTTGGTCAATTGTTTTAATTATATATTTCCATCTAGACATCCGATTGACATGAAATTGAAGCCATTAGAACCGTATCTCGTGAGGCTACCACCACCTACATTTTCATAATCAACTTATGGACGGATTATTCCAGATCTGGTCCGTAACATTAGTATCAGAGCCGATTTTCCTTGGAAGATGGTTAGCACGTGTTCTAAGGCCAACGAGGAGGGGTCGACCATGGAGGATAATGATCTCATCGCTATTCCTGTGGGAGTTGATCTAGCGCCCCCGCCACCACTAGCAATAGTTGACGACGAGCCGTCGGCGTGGGCGAAGGCAATTTTTAAAGATTTTTCTAATGAGATCAGTAGATCCATCACGGAGGCTATTCAAGCCTTGATGACAGCGCTCCTGACTCAGCATGGCCACCCCGTGTCACCAACGTCGCCAGTGCATCCCACCACGATGGATTCCGGCCACCCACGACAGGAAAACTAAAGCCATGAGGGAGGGAACGAGCCTGCCAAAACCACAAACTCAACCTTTCCTTCGGCCACGGTGGAGGTCCCTCCACCACCGCAAATCCTCATAGCTGCCATTGGCACGTCGAAACAACCACTAGAGATGGCCCTCGAGTGGTCTTCCCCACTCGTAGTGGGAGCTAGTGCTGAAAAACCTAGCCTCCCACCAGCAGCCATCCGGTCGCTCCGGGCCCTCACCACCACGTTCGATCCTCCCCTATTTTTGCCGACCGAGTCCAAACGTGCCCAATCGTGTTCGAACGCACATATTTCGTACTTCTCTAGATTTGTGAATGCGATGCAGGCGTTCGCAGGCACGTTCGAACGCAGCGTTCGAATGCACATTTTGCACTCTCTAGATGTGCGAACCTAATGCAGGGGTTCACAAGCATGTTCGAACGCACTCTACCAGCGTTCGAATGCGTTCGAACGTGACATACAGAAAACTTATTTTTTTAAGAATTAGACACTAAGAAAAGAGATAAAAACACCTCTAAAGTGTACCCACTAGAGACGACATCTGCCCCGACTCAGCTTGCACAAACAGCTCAGCCTAACCAACAGCTGATCAAACGCTGCTTTGTACCCAGCAACTTGGAAGAGCGCCGAAGTTAAGGCATGTGTTTTACTACGATGACCGATTTACCACTAGCCATAAATGCAAGCGCCAGCCAGCCCACATCATGTTCCTAGGCGGACTCGAGGAAGACGAACCCGAATTCACTGATTGGCACAACAAGTTGTATGAGTTCAAGGACGTGAGAGACTAGTCACCTTGAGGACAAGGTGTTGGAAGCGTAGCGGATTGTTACTATCCAACCAGTGGGTTAAGTCAAGTCAAGTCTATTTATCTTTTAATTAATTTATGCTTATGTAAGCCCTTAAGGTAAGTCTAATTAAGTCATGTAAGCCTCTAAGGCAAGTCTTTGTTCGAGTCGTATTTAGGGTTAGTCTAAAGCAAGTCTTAGTTCGAGTTGTATTTAAGGTTAGTCTAAGGCATGTACTAGTTTGAGTCTTATAAGCCTTTAGAGCTAGTCCGAGTAGGACTCATTGTATCTCATCTCTATATAAAGAGGGCTGAGCTTTAATAATGGGAGCATTGAGAATTAATTGAGTTTAGTTATTTTCTTATTACCGCATTTACCATTTTATAGTAGTTGTTAGATCGTCTTTACCTTTCTAGAAGTAGATCGTAGCCCTAGAACCTTTTCACCTTCAAACCTTAACCACCATCTCCTCCAGCAGCCACCCTACTATACAATCGTCCACCACCACCCTTAGTCGTCCGCCACCCTCTAACAACCGCTACAATATCGAATATTTACTATTCTACCCCGTTCTGATCTCGCTATACTATTTTATCTTTCCATCCAGACATCCAATTGACGTGAGCTACCATTATCTAAATTTTTATAATCATCCTATGGATGGATCATTCCAGATCTGGTCTATAATAGAATCTCAACAAACTATTATTCACGTGAATTGGTCCCCAAGGTACAAGACATAATTTGAAATGTTATTAAAATATATATATAGCTCTGTTGCCATCTCTTTGTTGACATCATCTAAGAGAGAGAGAGAGAGCGAAAGAGATGAGAGATTCATAAGAAAATTGGAGAGGATTTCTCAAGGGCAAATCATAAAGCCTTGGAAAATCTATTCTTGTAGTTTGAAAAGAAGGGCTAAGAACATATGAGACGAGTCATGTGCTCACGAGGACGATTGATGATTTTTCTATAAATTGGATTGATCCATGAGAATTCCCATGGATTTAGTGACAAGCATGAAACGTCCTCTTCAATATCTAGATTGATTGCAGGAAAGTAGTCCATGCAATCGAGAGAAAATATTCACAAAATATTTTTCCCTAGTCAGAAAATTACAAAACTAAAAGTGTTCGATCCATAACTTCATGATCTATAGATGTGAACTAATGTAGGTGTTTGCACGCGGGCATTCGAACGCGCCTAACCACGTTCGCACGCGGGCGTTTGAATGTGCTCGACCGCGTTTGAACGCACATTTTGCATTCTCTGTCCAAGCGAACTAATGTAGGCATTCGCAAGGGCGTTTGAATGCGACCTATAGAAACTTTATTTTTCCTGAAAATAAATAACTAATGGAATAAGAAAGACTCTAGCAAGGTATATCAGCCCACCACGCTTCCCCCACCATGTCCTCAAGGTGCACAGTTGGGGAAGCGCTCCAAGATGTCCGTCTCCAACTCCCATATCGTCTCGTCAGATGGTTTTCCAAACCACTCGAGTAGGACCTCCATCTCCAATCTAGTACTATGACGTCTTCGATGCCTCACAAATACATGAACTGGCTCCACAATCTCTGTCTCCTCCAATGACTCTGTAGAACTAATCCAATGATTTAATGATCTCCAATCTGCTCCCTTAGTAATGAAACATGGAAGACTGGATGTACTCTCGACCCCTCAGGCAGCTCTAAGCAATACGCAACCAGACCTATAAACTCTAACACCCGAAATAGACCGATGTAGCAATGTGCTAACTTCTAGTTTTGCATCGGATGCAAGGTCACCTATCGGTACGGTTGCACCTTGACGAACACCCATCTGCCGATGTCAAACTCTTATTCCCAATGGCTGTGATCATAAACTTGCTTCATGCGATTTTGAGCAAGTTTAAGATAGGCACGCAACCTCCTCAATGTGGTGTCTCTATCCATCAATGCCAAGTTCACCATCGTTCGATCCGCATATGCCATGGGGTCATAGGTGCGTAATGTCAAAGACATGTGCCCATAGACCATCTCGAATGGAGTCATGCCAATACTGCTGTGGTGGGTAGTGTTATAAGACTACTCTGCCCACGGTAATAACTCCAACCATCATCTCAACATCTCTCCCACAAAACACCGCAAATACTGCTCAATGCCTCGATTGATCACCTCAGTTTGGTCGTCCGTCTGTGGATGGTAAGCCGAACTAACGTTCAATCAAGTCTCCTGCAACCTGAAAAACTCTACCCAAAAATTGCTCACAAATACAAGATCACAATTAGAGACAGTCGTGCGTGGCATGCCATAAAATTTTATAAAAATTTCAGCCACCGACTTGGTTGAGAATAGATGCGACAATGCAAAAAAATGCGCATACTGGCTCAATATGTCATCCACCACAAAAATAACATAGTAGCCATGTACCAGCAAAACACTTCTATGAAATCCATTGAAATGTCTTTCCAAACACGGTCTGGTATTGGTAGAGGCTGAAGTAATTTGGCCAGTTTCAATGTGTTTGCCTTCGCCCTTTGACGGACTTCGCAAGCACGAATAAAACTCCTCACATCTCGCTTCAGTCCTGGTCACGTGCAACTCTGTGATATCCTCCTATATGTCCTCAAGACACCCTCATGACTAGTCTTCAAAGTGTGGTGGAAGTGCTCCAACAATTTCTGCCACAATCCATCATTTGAGGGTACCCGGATGCACCCGCAGTCCAGCAGCAAACCGCCTCGGTTCTCCAACTCCGGATGGCGCTCCGGATAATCCAATACCTCCTATAATAACCTCATAATATCTGGGGCAGATATACATGCATACCTCATCTCGTCAAGAAAAGAAAAAATGGGAGAAGAATTCTTGTATTGGGTTGGCGCAATAGTGCAACCGCTGCTCTATTTTTTATCAACTTCTTGTACTGAATTTTATAATCATACCCCAGCAATTTTGTGACCCATCTCTACTATGCGGAGTGTGGATTCGCTGTCCCATAAAGTATGGAAGAGTCTTTTGATTGGTTCGAATAATAAATCGCCTATATATCAAATAAGGCCTCCACTTCGTCACCACATATACTATTGCGAACATCTCAAATTCGTAGATCGATAATTATTGGGATTTTTGTGATAAAGACTTGCTAAGAAAGGCTATGGGATGTCCATCTTGCATTAGTACAGCTCCTATGCCAACTCTCGACCCATCGCATTCCACAACAACCTCTTTGGTAAACTTTAGTAGAGTTAGAGCGTGCACTATTGTCATTGTTGTTTTCAACTTTTCAAAGGCTGTAGTGGCATCCTCCATTCATCTAAAAGAGTCTTTCCTCAACAAAGAAGTGAGAGGAGCAGCGATCTTGCCATACCTGGCGATGAAGCAGAAATAATACCCGATCAGCCCCAAGAAGCTACGCAATCCTATGGTAGAAGTAGGGATTGGCCAAGCTGTCATGCACGCCACCTCTTGACGAACCGATGCCACTCCTTCCATTGTTATGATGTGGCCTAAATACTCCACTTGTGGTACTCCCCATAGGCACTTGGACTTCTTAATCTGCAACTAGTTTTGCTTCAACAAATTCAGCAAATCCTCTAAATGCTGCCAATGCTCTATTTCAGTCCTGCTGTACAGAAAAATGTCGTCAAAGAATACCAAGACAAACCATTGCAGCAAATGCTAAAAAATATCATTCATGAGGCCATAAAATATTGCTGGAGCATTGGTGAGACAAAATAGCATCACCCGAAACTCGTAGTGCCCGTTCAGACTCTGAAATGTAGTTTTGTGCACATGCACCGGGTGAACTCTAATTTGATGATACCCTGCCTTTAAGTCAAGTTTGCTGAATGTGGTTGCCCCTACAAGCTCATCCAGCAGCTCTTCTATGATCGGAATGGGATACAGGACCTTGACGGTGATATCATTTAGTGCCCGGTAGTTCATACAAAAATGTCACGATCCGTCCTTCTAACGCACTAATAACACGGGCGATGAATAGGAGCTATGGCATGGTTGTATGAGGCCTTGCTCTAACATCTCGACCACCATCTTGGAGATAAATTCCTTCTACACATGTGGATACTAATACGATCTTACGTTCGCTAGTGCAGCCCTGAGCACAATCTCTATGCGATGGTCCGCCGTTTGCCTCGGCGGCAACACTTTTGGCTCCTCAAATACTAGCAAATTTATCCAGTAAATTAGACAAATCAATTATAGTACTTGGACTTATTTGAGGCTCATCTCCTACTGGTCTTAACTGAAAAAGATAGGCTCAATCACTCGCACAATGCAGCCCCATTATTTGCTGCATCGCTGAAATCAGCAGGGATCGAACACTATCAAGCTACACAGCTTTTTTTCCTTGCTTAAATTTTATCCACATACTCCAGAAATCAAATGTGACGGGTCCCAAGCTCTACAACCACGGAGTACCAAGGACAATGTCCGCTCCTCGCAACACCAATGGATACGAGTTCACAATGATGTCGTGTCCTTGCACACGTATACCTACCCGGCAGCACAAGCTCTCTACCCGAAGCTTCGTGCCGTCTCCAATAGCGATCTCAAACCCCGTTGTTAGTTCAGCATCCAAGCCAATCTTTCTCATCAACCTCTCGTCTAGAAAGTTATGTGTACTCCCGGAATTGATAAGGATATACACACAATGCTTTCTAACAAGTCCGTCCACCTATAATGTTCTAGGCGCGGAAGTACCCAAATATGCATACATAGATATCTCAACTTGAATATCTTCCTCCGCGTCCTCCTCCATGTCCTCGCCATACTTCTAGAAATTGTTGGAGGCTGTGGAGTGATTTTGGACTAAATGAAAGTT
This sequence comes from Typha latifolia, assembly GCF_019914945.1. Lineage (NCBI taxonomy): Eukaryota > Viridiplantae > Streptophyta > Magnoliopsida > Poales > Typhaceae > Typha > Typha latifolia. Next base: position 5,216,793 of record NC_133091.1, read on the forward strand.
CGTGGAAATAGCAAAACTAGATGGTAAGATGATCTATGGTTTAAAAACGATAGATGATAGATGAATTACTAAGAGGATCAATATAGAAGATGGTAGAATATGAGTAATGTCTGTGGTTGGGCTGATGTTTGTGAAAAAAAAAGTTATTAAGAAGAGACGACTGGAAAGCTAGAGAAGTACTTGCTATAGAAATTTTCAAAAGAAAAATGATGGATCTAGAAACTATAGTGTCAAACCCCAGTGCTCTTAAAGAAGCTCTATGCTATGCTGCTAGTTGGAAAGATTTCAAGAATATTTTATAATAGTAATACCGAAATTATCATCACTGTTTTCAACAAATTAGAAGAATCCAATTGCAAGATTGACATCTAATTTTGATCCCATCTCTAATTTTGTTTGTAGGGACACAAAATGTAAAAAAGCGGCAGATTAGGTTAGGTTGCCCGTGTTGGAAGGAATTGTAACTTTGTGTACCCGGATAGGCTGAACCTCTCTCCCTATATACTTTGGGTTGTATTTTTAGTTTTGAGACGGTATTCTCCTCCCAAGTGTAATAAGTTTATCTCGGTTAGCAACTTCTCTTTTAATTAAAAAGAAAATTTCGCTGTCAATATTCATATCTAGAGGTATAATTTGGATCAATATATTTGTACTTTGTTATTAGCATGTGCAGCCTACTCGTACTGTACTATGTTTAGACTTTAAAATTGTTTAATTAGTGTTTTTGATTAGTCTAAATACTCACATCAAATAAAATTCTCAATTAGATGAGTTATCAACTTGTTTACCTCCACTAGTTTAGTTTTGATTAATGTGAATGCCACGAAGTCATGGACTCATTTTGTTTGCTACGGGTATCAAGAATCATTTAGTTAGCTAATTTAATTGAACAATATAGATATCTACCTGGAAGTCACCTACTTGAATAAAATTCAAGTTTGTAACTCACATAGAACGGTACAATATTTAATGTGCAGAACTACATTAGGAAAAAACTAGTTAAATTGTTTAGAATCTCAATAAGTACTTAGGAAGGATTGGTACAACCGACAAAAATTTGGATTAAGTATGCATTTGGATTAAATATTTGTCGGTTGTACAGAATCTTCTATTACATTAAATAGAAATTGAAAAAGCCCCTTCGAGCTCATTGGTGAGAAATAAAAGTCAAAATTCCAGCTTGTGCCACCCACGTTCTAGCTTTTACTTCTTCAACCTAATTTGCATAACAAAGAGAAGTCTCTATCGTATCTTTGCATGGTTTACTTGCTCAAACCCATTCCTTCTCATCTATAAATAGCTACCAGCATGAGCAGCGCTCTTCATCCCTTCTCACTGTTCTCTCTCTCTCTCTCTCTCTCTCTAAGATCTAGTATACATATATATAGTAAAGATGAGCAGAGGTAGATGTCAGCTTCCCCTGTTGGCCTCATGCCTTCTGTTCGCAATGGCCTTCCAAGCCATGCTTCCCACTTCCTCTGCCTCCCTACAAGTTGGATTCTATGATTGCAAGTGCCCGAAGGCTGAGGAGATTGTCAGAAAGGTGGTACACAAGGCTGTGGCCAAGACTCCTGGCATTGGTGCCGCCCTTATTAGGATGTTCTTCCACGATTGCTTTGTCAGAGTAATAAAATTATACATTACTAAATATATTTTTTTATAATTGAAATTTTCTTCTTTCTAGAACTCATATGTATATATGAATGAGAAAATAAATTTTGGACCAGGGCTGTGATGCTTCCGTACTCCTCGATCCAACACCAACCAACCCCAACACGGAGAAAACTTCCCCTCCAAACAACCCTAGCTTGCATGGCTTCGACGTGATTGATGAAGCCAAGGCTGCTCTTGAGCATCACTGCCCAGGCATCGTCTCTTGCGCGGACATCATCGCCTTTGCTGCTCGCGATGCCGCTAAATTCCTTGGTAGTATCAACTACACCATCCCCTCTGGGAGGCGCGACGGAAGAGTCTCCATCGCGGCCGAGGCACTCCAAAATCTGCCCCCTCCAAATTTCAACCTCAACCAGCTCATTGCCAACTTTGCATCCAAAGGATTATCTGTCAACGATGTTGTTACCCTCTCCGGAGCACACTCCATTGGTCAGTCTCACTGCACCTCCCTCTCGCTCCAGGATCCATTGATCGACCCATCCTTTATTGCATTCTTGAGGGGAAAATGTCTATCGACTGCAAACCCTACTATTATTGTGGATCAAGATATTGTGACGCCAAATAAATTAGACAACCAGTATTACAAGAATGTAATGGCTCACAGAGTGCTATTCTCTTCTGACGAGGCTTTGTTGAGTAGCCCCCAGACGGCAGCCTTGGTGGATGAGTTTGCGAGGGACAAAGGAGCCTGGGAGGGGAAGTTTGGAGCTGCCATGGTGAAGATGGGAAACATAGGAGTGCTTACTGGAAACTATGGTGAGGTCAGAAAGACGTGCAGGGTTGTGAACTAGCTAGCTAGCTTGTTTTAGTATGACATGCCATGCATATGTGACGACTTGGCTCATGATGACTTGGTATTTGTTTTCCAATGTGTATTGTTTTACGTTGCACTCTGTGAATCATTTAGTCTGCTGATGTTGTTTGTCTTGTTTAATTCCATTCTTTTTTTCTCATTTCGTAGCTATTGTTTGTCATGATCAGTGTAATGTACAATAAATTGCTTTGTGCTAAATCTTTGTGCTGTCTTCCAGTTCTTTTTACCATATTTCTTTCGATCCTTAGAACATGCACGGGAGCCCTATTTCTTATTTTGAAACAACTCTTTTCTGGCTTACGCAAGATGGATCTAGTATATCCAATTTCTTAATTCAAACTAATCAAGTTAGCTGAAAATAATAATACACTAAATAGAAAAATCAAAGCAATAAAATAAATACAAACCGATAAATAAATACTGGAAAAAAAACTATTTTGACATAGTGATAATAACTAGGAAAATCAAAGCAATCAATCAAGCAAATGCAAAAAACTTGTACGATAAAAAACCATTATGCGAACCAAAGATAATAAAAACTATGAATCGAAGTACTTATATCTAATGTAATATTAAGACATATGCCTTGTGGAATAGTGCTCACCGAGAGAAAATTGAAGATCAAACGAGAAATCAACTGAATCCAATGAACTTTCCATTATGCAGGCTAGGTGCGCACTTCAAAACAGAATTTACATACGACTTTGTATATAGATCGTGGGTCGGTGTATACTCGGTAAGTCAGGTGCGCACTCGATAGGCTGATCAAAAGCAAATAGTTTTGGATCTAGTTTAAATTTTGGTATTTCCTTTTGGGATTCTCATAGAACGAATCATGGAGGTACGTTACACAATACATACAAAAGGATTTTAAAAGTCAAACTAAGTTAGAGAACTCAAGCAAGATCATAAATTAAATATTTAAGAGTTCTACTTTTCTTAGGGAGCTTGATTTCCGTCAAAGTTGAGGAGAGCTTTCTTTCTTGTTTGGATTTCTTAGGGAGCTTTCTTTCTTGTTTGGATTTCTTAGGGAGCTTTCTTTTTGTCAAAGTTGAGGATTTTGTGAATGCTGAGACAAGTTATCTACATCAACGACCATCACTAACACACGAATGGCTTTGAGGAGTGATGCATAGTGATATACTTGTCAACTAGACCTGAAGGCAATCTAATCATTGAGTAGTTACTCGAGACCAATTTTGCGCAAGAGACTCAGACGTCAACTCTTAGATAAGGAATGTCTAAGTGTTTGTAAGTACTTCTTGTTTCTAAGAATGTTATGATATAGATTGAGCTGATTTAAGTGGATTTGATTTTTTTTTCTCTTGATGCATTGAGAGATTTTTTATATTAAAAAGTTATGATTGTGTGTTTGTTGTATTTGCTTTCCTATCCCTACTCTTACTCGGGTGGAACCAACTTTAATTCATGTCTCTTCGACATGGACCTTCAAGCCACATATAACTCTTTATTTAAAAAGTTCTACAAACTGCAAAAGGAAAATCTAAAACTTGTAGGAAAGACAGAGCTTGAAAAATAAAAACTATGAGATAATGGCCGACTAAGAAAGTTAATCAATGAAATAGAATGACTTAAAAAGAAGAAAAAGAGAAGCTTCAATGAGATTTAAAAAATTCTTTATCTCTCTCATAATTAACTTCCGAGAAAGTTTAATTACATGATAAAATTCAATTTAGAAGTTTACATGCATAAACTTGTAGAATGTAGAAAAAATCTCGACGTTAGAGTTAACAAATTATAATTTGATTTATTAAAAGTTAATCAGTCTCTTTTACTCTATCGGTTCATTGAAGATCAATTGAGAAAATGCAAAGAAGGATATATAATCGAAATTAATATCAAAATGATACATTCCATGAGAAAAATAAAATACTAAGCGGCAAATGAGATTATCTTGAGGAGGAAAAAAGGAGGATATGGCTACAACGTAAATGCCTCTTCAGATTATACCATAAATAGGAAGAATATTTATAGAAATTATTTTGTTCCTACTTGTAGACGTGGCATTAAAAGCCACAATAGATATAGATGTTTTCTTCCATGTGGCATTAAAGTTCACATTAGCTCTAACTATTTTTCTCGCCAAGCACATGTGGAGACATCCTTTGATTTGCATAACATGTGTAGTTTTCATCATGAGATACTTGCTACTACTCAAGAGAACCATAGTCTATGAGCTATCACATCCTTGCCGTATTGGCTATCCAGTTAATTTGGCATCACAATATCCTAATTCACAACCACAATAGGGCTCGCAATCGATGGGCATTTGCTCTTGAAGTAATAAAAGATGGCCTGATTGATGGATCTTAAAGTGGGAGCAACGAGTAGTTGAGGTCATCGATGGAGTGTGCTCTAGAGGGGTTGGCTAAATTATCCATGTATAACGCCCTGGATGCAGAGCTAGCAATGAGCTGGGTGAGATTGAAGAAAGGAGGGGACAGATTTTGGAGCCTCTCGGCTGCAATGGAGACCCTTTTGTCTCGTCTTCAAGAGAAAATGACGTAGTTGATGCCACTACGGAATTTTGCTGCATCACGAGCAACAAAGGCGATAATGTTCGCACAAGAGAAGATGCTTGGGTAGTGGTGCTCGAGAGCAGCCTTTGCTTCATGGAACACTTCGAAGCCCTCATATATACATACAAATTCTACAAAAAGTAAGACTTAATTAATAATATATATATTGTAATGTATAACTTAATTACCCTAATAAAGAATCGTGCAAGAACATCCAAATAAGGTTGTCGTCGAGCCCTCACTATGAAGGCATGATGCCAAGAGAGGAAGCTGACATCTATATCTCTTTCGTTGGATCATAGTATTCAACAATGGGCAAATATGTAATATAATTTTGAATTACATACTGTCATGTACGATCGTATTGCTAAAATGATCAATTTTGATTAAAGATCAATTTATATATTTACTAGGGTGTAGTCTATAAATATATAAACCTATTTAGGCAAAATTATAATCATTGATGGACTTATTATGAGATTTGTAAATAAGGATAGTTAACTTAGTCAACTTCCAGAATCTCAAGAGACTATTATTCAGGTAGATTGGTTTCCAATGCACAAGATAATGATGAGACATAATCTAAAAGGTTATTAAAATATATATAGATCTGTTGCCTTCTCTTTGTTGACACCATCTAAGAGAAAAAGAGTGAGTGGAGAGATCCATAAGAAAATTGGAGAGGATTTCTCAAAGGCAAATCTTGAAACCTTGGAAGATCTATTCTTATAGTTTGAAAATAAGGGCTTCATACCATTAGAGATAAGTTCTTTGCTCACGATGATGGTTGATGATTTCTCAAGAGACTGGATTGATCTATGAAAACTTCCATGGATTCAGATATAAAGTTCCATACTCAAGTAATTTAAGATTCGAGTATACTTTAGCATAGATCGGTCCTTAGGTTAAGGTGAATAACTGTTTCTTCTTCCCTAGGGTGTAAGTGTTTGACCCCCAAAGAATGGTATCAGAGCCTCCTATGCCAAAAGGTAGGTCTTCCTTGATCTTGAAAGAATTAGGATTGTTTTGATTGCTTTTTTTTATCAAATTATTGGTTAAATTTTTTTATTAAATCTTAATAGAATTTTGTCTTAAATTTAAAGTCTTGGAAAGCACAAACTAAAGAGTTGATTTCGTTCAAATTACATGTTACGTGGGCGTATTCGAATGCATCCCGAGTGCGTTGGAACTCAAACACTACCCGAGGGCGTTCAAATGCAATCACTTATCTAGCCAATTGCATTCGAATGCAATCACTTATCTTGCCAGTGGCGTTCGAACACAAAAAAAACACCCATCTATATGTGTGAACGCCTCTCAAGGTGCGTTTGAATGCCTACAAGTTGCGTTCGAACGTGATGCGAACATGTTGTGAACGTCGTAGTTTTTTGTAAACTATTGTTATTATGATGCAATTTTGTGTATGTTTTAAGGTTAGTTATAAGTTATGATTCTTAAAAAGGCACTTAGGTTATATATGTACTTTAAATTGAATTAATTGAGTTAATGATACACTTAGTTACGATCTTTTCTTATTACATTAGGTATTTATTTTTATTAAAATAAAATTCTTGTATGTCGTATTCAAATGCAAGAGGGGTCGCGTTCAAATGCAGGAGGGGTCGCATTCAAACGCCCTTGTGAATACCTGCATCAGGCTCGCAAATACAGAGAACGCATATTGTGCATTCGAACGCGGTCGAACGAGTTCAAATGCCCACGTTTGAACGCTTGCATCACGTTCGCACATACAAAGAATGTCTTTTGATGCGTTCGAACGCGATCGATGAAAATCCTCTAAAATTAGGGTTTCATATTGTTTTAGGACTTATTGGCTAGTCTCTATAAATATGTGAATGGCAGCTAACTTTATTATGCTATTGGATTATTGATTTCTTACCTCCTATCTTCTCTCTAGACTTCTCCCTCTTCTCTCTTCACCATCCTTTCACCTCTATAGTTAGTAAGATTTCTCCTAACTTCTAATCTCCTTCGACTGTCGAGCCACCTCTATTCTTTGGGATCTCGACCATTTCGTTCCGTTCGTCTACTTCCCTTAATCACATCCACCATCTCCCTTCACCTCCATATCCATCCATAACCCTAACATCCACTCCACCCGTCACTACCACCATCACCCACGTTATTCCATATTTTCGTCCTTGGTACAGTTCAAATCTGTGAAGGACGTAAATACAAAAGTTGTAGATCAGTAAGTTACGAATCTAACCCAATTGGTGTCATAATTTTGTATCTACCGGAGAATATCTAACAAATATTTTCCCACTGTTGCACGGACTGATTCCTATAATACATTCAGATCTTGAAAGAATCGTTGTGTAGCCTATCTTTGATTCCAAAACCTATCAAAGTGGTATCAGAGCTTATCAATTGGTATCAAAGCCTATCAGTTAATTTGTGTTCATTGTACAAAAAGTATTAGTTGTGGATTCAATAAGTGCAAATATTGATCGGCCTAAAGAAGGTTAATGCTTGTTAAAGTTATTTATGCAATTTAGTGATAATAAAGTATAGTGATCATTGTTATATTTAACGATGTCAATAATGTTGGCCCAAATGAAGGCATGTTGATCAATATATTATTGAATTATCAATACACTTTTATTGCGCCAAAGTATCATAAGAAATTAATTCGTTGCCCAAATGTGATCAATTAATGGAAATTGATACCTTGATGAAGATGGTTTGGTTTAGACTTTATTTCAATATGTTATTGAATTATGAATACTCTTTTATTGCGCCAAAGTATCATAAGAAATTAATTCATTGCTAAAATGTGATCAATTAATGGAAACTAATACCTTGATGAAGATGGTTTGGTTTAGACTTTATTTGAATTTATTTTATAAAATTATGCATTCTTTCAACTAAATTGTGTTGTTTTGTGTGTTTATTCTTTGTTTGCTATTCAGCTAGCATTGTCATAGGCTTAAATGGCATGCATATGTTTTATGGACTAACTTTAAATCATGGAAAGAGAACTTAATTATAGTTCTTGGTATTAGGGCCGTTAGAAAAGCCTGTGGGCTCATGAAGCTCACGGGCTTGACTCGAACTCAGCTCAAGCTCTAAATGAGCGGAGTCGAGCTAATATATTAGGCTTGAATAAATTATCGAGCTGAGCCGAGCCAGCACTGGCTTGCTCAAGCTCGGCTCAATTAGGCTTGTATGATATGTATAAGTTATGAGAAAACCTTAGCCTCCAAACATTCTCTCCCAAAAATTTCCATCGGCCAAACATCACCACTAAAATCCTTTCCAAACTTTCATCCACCTCCACGACTCGCCTTGCCGATGGTGATGTGGTGGGTAGCGGCAACGGCTGATTCGGCAACAAAAAGGAAGATGCGGGCAAAGAGGAAGACGCTGTAGAGGATCTAGAAGTTGAGTGGAGCATTGCCGGGATGTCGACGTGGTGCACGATCCTCATCAAGGAGCAAGCCGACGCCATCGTGTCGCTCTACATCATCGAGGAGTGAGTATGCTTCTCACCTAGATAGTCACTTCGTCGCCGTCCTCACCCCGAATGCGCTGATGAGATCTCTTTCTCTCTCTCTCTCTCTTGTTAGGGTATTTGTTTGAATAGTTAATAGTGGACGTTTGTCATCGTTCCCACCCCCGATAGTCACTTCATCGCGAGATCTCCCCTTTGAGCTCGAACACGAGCTGAGCTGATCTTTTCCATCTCGAATCGAGCTCGAACTCGAGCCAGGCTGTGCTTTTCCACCTCTCGAGTTGAGGGGTTGTGGTAAATATTCGACATTGTAGCAGTTATTAGAGGGTGGCGGACAGACAAAGGTGGTGGTGGATGGCTAAGGGTGGCTGCTAGAGAAAGGTGGTGGCTAGGGTTTAAATGCTTAAAAGTATTCTGTGGTTACGATCTACTCCTATAAAGATGAAGACGATCTAATGGCTACAATAAAAATGATAAATATGATAAAAAAACTAAATTCAATTAATTCTCAATGCTTTGATTGAATAAAACCCAATCCCTCTATATATAGAGATCAGGTACAATGAGTCCTACTCTGACTTAGCTCTAAAGGTTTATACAACTCAAACTATGATATATCTTATAGGTTTATATGACTTAATTAGACTTGCTTTAGTGACTTACTAAACTTAATTAAACTTATTTTAGTGACTTACATGGCTTAACTACACTTGTCTTAAGGGCTTACATAAGCATGAATCAATTAAAAGATAAATAGGCTTAATCCATCGAGCCCAATATCCTCATGATACAATCTGATCTAACACAGTTCGCATCACTTAGTTTTTTTGAATGAGCTCATCCCATATTGTGTGTATGAAGAGGAAAGACTAAAGCAAGATCAAACAGAAATTGCTCATGTTGCTACAACCTCCAAAAATAAGAATTGTAGAAAGTGGAAACAGTTGAAAACTCCAAAGGATAATAGGCAGCTGCAGTGACCACTCAAAAAAAACCAAAAAAGGGTACGCAAGTTGCCAGATAGTACTAGTTTTTTTGTGTGGTGGAGTTGGACACAAGAGGAAACATTCCCAAAATTATCATGCATGGCGTGCTAAGAAGGGTATGTCTTTTATCTTGATTTGTACGGATGTTAATTTAACTTCTATATTTGGATACATTTGGTGGATAGATTTAGGTGTCAACTACTCACATCAATGTATTATTATAGGGCTGCCTAAATTACTATAAGCCAAGTGATAATGAAAGATTCATTTTTGTGGGCGATGGTAATAAAGTTGTGGTAGCTATTGGGACTTATAAATTACTTTTGAAAACTGAAATTTATTTAGATTTGTATGAGACATTTGTTGTACCATCTTTTAGACGGAACTTAATTTCTATTTCTGCATTGAATAAGTACGGATTTACTTAAACTTTTGAAAATAGAAAATTTGGTTTGTTTCATGATTCAAAATAGGTTGGCTCTGATTTTTTTTTAGTTTATGATAATCTATAATTTTTGGATGTCAATAGTTCTTATTTAGAAGCCTTACATACAGATACAAGAAGTCTTAAGAGAAAATTAACTAATGAGAATTCGGCCATGGCACAAACAATTAGGTCATATTTCTAAACAAAGACATCTTGTGTCTAATGATATTCTTAAACCCTTAAATTTTTCAAATATCAATAATTGTGTGAATTGCATAAAAAAAAAAACCAATCTAAGAAAATATGAAATCAAAAGGTGTGAAGAAGTCTTATAAAATATGAAATCAAAAGGACATATTCGAACCGTTTCTAATGGTTGATACTACAATAGATATGATGGATAAGGTGAACAATGTCTAGGGCCTTTTGCACAATTCATAGATGAATTCATCATTGTTCCTCAATATACATTGCTAGGTTCGCTTGTAATGAATAGAGTGGCTGAGCGACGCAATAGAATGCTTAAGGATATGGTAACAAGTATGATGAAACGTACTACTTTACTATAAAATTTATGAGATGAAGCCTTAAAGACTACATCATCTATCCTAAATAGAGTACCCACTAAAGCAACTAACAAAATCCATTTGAGGTTTGGACTAGGCAAAAGTCTAGTTTAAAACATTTGCGTGTATGGGGATGTGCATCTAAGGCAATGCCTTATAAGCCTAATGAGAAATAAATTGGATGAAAGGACTATTAGTTGCTATTTATTGGGTATGCCGAGCGTGCAAAGGGTTATAAATTTTACAATCCTACGAAACATTCAATATTCAAGATAGGAAATGTGAAATATTTTGAGGATGTTGAGTTTGTGGGGGAAGATACAATAGTAAATTTTGAATTCGAAGAGGAATATGTAAATATTCCCACAAGTGTTATGGGTAGTGTGGACATAAGTCTAATTTAGCTCAAGATACAATTATCGAAGATGAACCCATTATTGAAGACCAAACTCAACAAAGTCAAATAGCACAAAGTCAGACTTCATATCAAATTACAAGTTGCAATCCACCCTTTTGCGACGCGATATTTCTCTTTGGAAATTTAGAAGATGCTATTATAGGCCAGTTTGGGAGCAAGCGTTTATGTAACTCACAAGAGTCAAAAAAAAAATATGGCCTACAAACAGTGCTAGAAATACTCTAGAAAATTTAGATAGTGCCGCTAAGGAAATCCACTAGAGAAAATATTTGCAATATCTTTGGATTATATAGTTTACCTTTCGGAACATGAATTTGATGTTGGCGTGTTGGAAAATAGCTCAATCAATTTTAAACAAGCCATGGAATACTCTAACTCTTAAAAGTGGATCGATGCCATAAATGGGGAGATGAAATCAATAGTTGACAATGACGCTTGGGATATTAACCTATTACCTAAAGATGTGAAACCTATTGGTTGCGAAAGAAGACATAAATTATAGATTGACTTTCCCTCCAATTTCATTGAAAGTCTCTTTGAGGATTATATTTGTATTAGTTGTGCATTTTGGATTTTGAGCTTCATTAGATGGATATTAAGATAGTGTTTCTCAATGGTGATATTGATGAAATGATCTATATGGTGCAACTAGAAAATTATGTGTCCGAAGATGCAAAGTTTATGGTGTGCAAACTTAAGAAATCTATCTATGGGCTGAAACAAGTGTCTCGACAATGGTATTAAAAATTTTATGAAGTGATTATCTCGTTTGTCTTTGACACAAATCTAGTGGATGAATGCATATACTATAAGTTCTGTGGGAGTAAGTTTGTATTCCTGATTTTATATGTGGATGATATATTGCTTGCTAACAATGATATAAATAATGTTGTATTCCTGATTTTATATCTAGGAGTAAGAACTTTCTAATAAAGAATTTTTAGATGAAAAATCTTGGCAATGCACCATTTGTCTTAGGGATTAAAATACTGAGAAATAGGACTCAAGGCTAAATAGGTTTATCCCAAAGAAATTATATCGAAAAAGTTATTATTAGATATGGCTTGTCAAACAATAAACTAGGGGATACCCCAGTGGCAAAGGGAGATAAGTTTAGTCTAAATTAGTGCCGTAAGAATTCCTTTAGAAAGGAAACAATGCTAAAGTATCCATATGCCTCAATTGTTGGGAGTATCATATATGCCTAAATGTGTACACGTTTGAATATTACATTCATCACAGGCCTGCTAGGACAATACTTGAGTAATCCAAGTCTAGGTTATTAAAAAGTAGCCAAAAGGGTCTTGAAATACCTATTGTGAACAAATGACCACATACTCACATATCAGAGGTTGGAAAGGCTTGGAGGTCATTGGTTATATTGACTTTGATTTTCGAGGATGTTAAGATAGCAAGAAATCGACATTCAACTACATTTTCATGTTGGTTGGAGGAGCCATTTTATGGAAGAGTGTCAAACAGTCTCTTACAACATTTTCTACAATGGTTGTAGAGTTTATTGCATGCTATATAGCATTAAATCATAGTGTATGGCTCCGTAATTTTGCCACAAGACTGCATATAGTGGATTCAATTGAGACCACTAAAATTGTATTGTGACAACAAGTTTGCGGTGTTATATGAAACTAAAAACAAAAGTTCACCAAAGTTTGAGTACATTGACATTAAGTTCTTAATTTAAAAAAAAAGAGTACAGAATAGTTAGTTTGCTAGAGCATATATGAATAGACTTTATGCTAATAGATCTGCTTACTAAGGGTTTAACACCCAAATAGTTTCACAAGCATGTTCCTCATATGAGTGTAATTTCAGTTAGGGATGCTTAGTTTTAGTGGGAGTCTGTTAATTTATATTAGTCATGTAATTTGCATCATCTTTATATGGATATGCATTTTTAACAAAATGATTATGTTCATTCCGTCACTATTAAGGTTTGACCTCAATTTTGGATATAGAAATATGCAATTAGTTGTTTAGATATGCATTTTATAATATGATTATATAATTTCGGTATTTCAAGTTTTTAAGTAAGGATACCAAGTTAGAAATAGGCACGACAAAATCACAATTTATGTGAAATTTCTATTATACATCCAAATCATAATTCATATCACTTATATTAGTAATGTGATCATTGTTAGTTAAGTTACGAATAAATATAATAAAAACTAATTTGGTTCTTTGCTAATATGATTGACGGATAGAATTGATTTTGGAATATATAAAGTCGACAAAAAAGTTTGCGTGTGCATAATGTTTATCGCCTAAGTGGAAGATTGTTAGACCATAATATCCAACATTGAGCAAATATGTAATATAATTATAAATTGCATACTATTATGTTTAACGATTGTCTTACTAAATTAAGAATTATTTGACAATCTATGTATTTATTAAGATGTGATCCATAAATGTGTATATCTATTTAGACAAACCTATAATTATTGATGGACAGATTATAAGATTTATAAATAAGAGGAGTCAAGGCACAAGATAATAAATAGATAGAATTTGAAAGGTTATTAAAGTATCTATAGATCTGTTCCCATCTCTTTGTTGACACCATCTAAGAGGGAGAAGAAAAATCAAAACAAAAATTGGAGAGAATTTCTCAAGGACAAATTTTGAAGTCTTAAAAAATCTATTCTTATAGTTTAAAAAGAAGGTTTTTTTGTCATTAGAGATAAGTCCTGTACTTACAAGGATAATTAGTGATTTCTCAAGAGATTGGATTGATCTATGAGAATTTTTATGGATTCAAGTATAAAGTTTCGCACTCAAATAATTTAAGATTCAAGTATATTTTGGCATAGATCGGTTCTTAGGTTTAGGTAAAGAATTATTTTTTCTTCCTCGAGGTGTAAATATTTGACCCCAACATGTTCATCTTTACTATATATACATATGTACGCTCTTAGAGAGAGAGAGAGAGAGAATGAAAGAGCGAATTAGAGGAAGAGCAGCTAGCTGATGATGAAGAGCAAGTAAAACCAAGATAAGATAAAGAGTCCTCCTCCTCTTTTTTATGCCAAATTAGGTGGAGTAAAGCTAGATAGAACATGGGCAGCACAAGCTGGAAGTTTTGACTTTTCTTTCTCACGAGTCTTTAAATGAGCTCGAAGGGGCGTTGCGTTGCGTTGTTTTTTTTTTTTTTTTTTTTTTTTGCGTTTACAATTTCTTTTTAACGTAATAGAAGATTTGGTACAACCAACAAATTACCCATTTTTTTCTTAAAGCAATATTTAACAAACCGACTATTTAATCCACACTCTTATTAATCCAAAATATTTAACAAGGAATAGTTCCTAGATAGTGAAAATACATTTATAGTTTCGTCCATAGAAACTCAGCTAGTTGCTAAGACAAGTATATGTAGGGAAAATTATATTTGACCACCTTATAATTATATCCTTTTATTTTTATATTCAAACTGAGATGTTATATTATTTTATCATATTTGACTAATCTACATGTTAAATTTAAAGATATTTATTAGAGACAAACTTATAGATAATTAGATAAAATTTTTAATGTATCTAAAATAATACTAATCAAATTTCAGATAATATAAATATTATATATATATATATATATATAGTATATTTATTATCTATTTATAATCTGAAATCTAGTCGATGTTATTTTTTCAAGATTATTCTACCTTAGAAACTTAAGGGATAACGTATGTTTTCAGTCTTAGATAAAGAGATTATTTAGTATATATCTACGATACTAAATAATCTCATCCATTAGATAAAGAGAGGGAAATTAGAGGTTCATATAGAATCATTTGTCTTCATAGGATATATTTAAAAAATGGTTATCAAAGTATACAGAATACAGATGCATGTAAACAAAATTACCTGTATTTCTTCAAGTTTATAGAGTTTATGTATCATAATTTATTTATGATTTATAACAAGTACAAATAGTTTTAAACTAATTTTTATTAATACTGTAGGCCTAACAGTGGAACAGTAGAATACGTTTTAACTTTTTCAAAATTCGGTATTCACTAATCTACTAATCTACTAATGAGTAGATTGTACAGATTAAGAAACATGTGGAGATAAACCAATTTTATTATATCACTGCCAGAACGTGGCCCCTCCCAGTTATCATGAACGTGGCCTCAAGGATTCCGTGCGAATTGGTCGCAAATTGAAAATTAGGAAGTTATTTTGAGCACACAGTATGGAATGGGGATTAAGGATTAAGGATGAAGGTATAAAAATGTACCACAACAAGCCAACGCCTGCTATTGATCGACCACAGCTCATGAGAAATAAAAGTCAACTTTCATCTCGTGCTGTCCATGTTCTAGATCTACTCCACATAATTTGGCATAAGAAAGAGGAGAATTCTCTATATTATATATCATTGGTTTACTTGCTCAAACCCATCCCTTCTCATCTATAAATAGCTATCAGAATGAGCAGCTCTTCATCATCAGCTAGTTGCTCTTCCTCACTGCTCACTTTCTTCATCTCTCTATCTCTCTAAGAGCATATATATATATATAGTAAAGATGAGCAGTAGTAGAGATCAGCTTCCTCTCCTGGCCTCCTGCTTTCTCTTTGCATTGGCCATCCAAGCCATGCTTCCCACGTCCTCTGCTTCCCTACAAGTTGGATTCTATGGTTGCAGGTGTCCAAAGGTTGAGGAGATTGTTAGAAACGTGGTGTATAAGGCTGTGTCCAAGAATCCTCGCGAGGGCGCTGGCCTCATTAGGCTCTTCTTCCACGATTGCTTTGTTAGGGTACGTTTACAAATCCTTGTCATCATAATTTGGTCCATCGTTTTAATTTATATAAATCATATTATGAGATCTGATACACATCATTGCTTATATATATATATATATATATATATATATAGTGGATCCTTATGGTTTTGTATCACCTTTGAATCTAACAGTGACAGTTGGTATGGTTGCACCTGCAGGGCTGTGATGCATCGGTCCTCCTCGACCCGACCCCCAGCAATCCGACGACAGAGAAAACGTTCCCTCCAAATAATAGCCTGGAAGGATTCGACGTGATCGACGAAGCCAAGGCTGCGGTCGAGCACCACTGCCCCGGCGTCGTCTCTTGTGCTGACATCATCGCCTTCGCCGCACGCGACTCAGCTAAATTCCTTGGTAACATCAGCTACGCCATCCCCTCCGGTAGGCGTGACGGAAGGGTGTCCACGGCGGCCGACGCACTCCAAAGTCTGCCCCCTCCTTTCTTCAAACTCACGCAGCTCAAGGCAAATTTCGCATCCAAAGGATTATCCGTGGATGATCTTGTCACCCTCTCCGGAGCGCACTCCGTCGGCGACTCCCACTGCTCGTCCTTCTCCAGTCGCCTCTCGCCCCAGGATCCGTCGTTGAACCCATCCTTTGCAGCATTGTTGAGGACAAAATGCCCGTCGACCGCAAGCTCTAGTCCCCATGTCGATCAGGATATTGTGACGCCAAACAAATTGGACAACCAGTACTACAAGAACGTGAAGGCTCACAAAGTGCTGTTCACTTCCGATCAGACCTTGCTGAGTAGCCCTCAGACGGCGGCCCTGGTGACGAGCTATGCGACTAACCCGATAGCTTGGGAGGCGAAATTTGGGGCAGCCATGGTGAAGCTGGGCTATGTCGGCGTGCTCACTGGAAACCGGGGTGAAGTCAGGAAGACGTGCAGGGTTGTGAACTAGCATTTGCCATGTGCATGCAAGATGACCTCGCATTCGTTTTCTGGCACTCTCCGACTTGTTTAGTCTGTTGATGTTGTTTTGCCTTATTCCATTCTCATATTCTCTTTTGCAAACATAGAGTAAAAATTCTCTAATGTAACTGAAATTAAGAACCTCACCTGAGAAATAAATTTTGATGAAAGATAATTTAACGATCTTTATTTTACATCTTAGATTCAGAATAGATGCAATTGCAGTTAATATGTTGAACTCACCTCAATATGTATCAAATTTACTTTTCATTACTATCACCATTGCCCTAATGTATTCTTTAGAAAAATTTGACTCCTCTATTAATATTTTTTAATATTATAAATTTTTAAAAGAAATAAATTAGATGTAGAAAATATAAATTCCGATAACACATTAGTTGCATTATTTATGACTATCAATACCTTCCAAATTTGTCTAAAGTTGCACTAGTTTTATTTAGTCTGCTGGAGTTGTTTTATCTTATTAATTGTTTGTCATCATTAGTAGATTACTTTGAAGTAAATCTTTGAGCTGCCTTAAGTACTTAGAAACATTTTTTTTATCATGGTCATGGCATGATATGGTTTGTCTATCCTAACTAACACTTATAAGTAAGCAGTTTATTGTAACATATTTTTTTGCTCAAATGAAGACATGGCCTCGACCGGTAGAGAAAAAAATATCATGAACCATTTAGACATAGTAAGGAATTCCAAAGTATTCATATTCCACCAAATTAATGTATCCAAAATGAAGACATGGGTTGTGACCTAACATTGCCATGCACATGCAAGATGACCTGGCATTTGTTTTTCTTTTTGGGTGGATTGTTTAGCCCCCCGACTTGTTTAGTTGTTGATGTTGTTTTTCTTTTATCTTATTTCATTATTTTATTCTATTTTCCTATTGGACTACTATATGTTTAAATCCGAACAATTTAATACATGAAAAGATAAAATGTGCATGCTATTAATTGTGAGCAATGTATTACAATTGGTATAATTATCTTTTAACCTCTTAAAAAATCTCTTATTTGCTTGTATGCTCTATTAAAGTTATATTTAAATGCATACCCCACAAAACATATACTCTTTGTATAACTATCCTCCTAGTTATATTTCGGCTTAAGAATGGATAATTTTATAGAGAAAAATTAAAATATTTTTTATTTAAGAAAAATAGTTGGAAAGTAGAATAAGAATACTTTTATATGTTGACATTTAAATTATTAAATTTTAAAAAGAATTTAATCGTGTGTACATGTAAAATCATTCATATTCACTTGTATATGTGTAAATATCAAGATGGACATTGTATATACAAAAATAACCCGTATTTAAAAATAGGACGTTTTGTAAAATAAACCCGATATTATGGACTTTTATTGGTTCGAATCCCACCATATGATTTTTCTAAAGAAAAAAATTCATGTCTTTTACGATGGATATCTCATTAACACCCCACTGTTACCATCATAGCTCCCTAATATTACTATCAAGAAAATTAAGTAACCATATTTCTGAAATCTTCAAAATGCTACCACTGATAAAAAAAATTTGAATATCTTCTGAGATAAGCATAATTCAAAATTTTAAATGCTAAATTAAAATAAGAAGTAAAGAATTATATAATATCAACCTTGAATTAAAATTGAATAATTTCTAGATTCTTATATGTTTGACATATAAGGTAACAGCTTAGGCTATTCTAGGATAATAATTTTTAGGATTCTCTTTTCATTTTTCTAAATTATCATCATTTTTTTATATATTTTTTAAACTATTTTTTAGGTACACACTGACCCCCTAAATTATTAAGAATACTATACTTCCTTTACGCGGTAAAGAAAATATATAAAATAATCAAATTACTCCTCCACTTACGGTGGCAGGAGAGTTAACTGTGTTAGCTAATAAAATAAAATTTAATTTTCTTTGAAATTCCTTTAACCTAATTAATAAAAATTCTTTATCCGTAAGATATACATGACCAAAGTTGCCTTTGCCGTAATTAATGAGAATGCACTTTTTGCATTAATTTTCTATAAAATAAACTTTAGAGTATTCAAGCTATCCATCCAAACATAAAATCAAATCTTAGAATTAGAGTTTGTATATATATTTACTTGGAAGCTCTAAGTATCTTGTGCAATGTTGTCCGTCTAATATTTGTAGGCTTACAATATGGTACATCTTGTTAGAGTTTTTTTTTATTGCATTAGTTATTTATTTTTATTAAAATAAAATTTTTGTATGCACTTTTTATATTAATTTTCTATAAAATAAACTTTAGAGTATTCAAGCTATCCATCCAAACATAAAATCAAATCTTAGAATTAGAGTTTGTATATATATTTACTTGGAAGCTCTAAGTATCTTGTGCAATGTTGTCCGTCTAATATTTGTAGGCTTACAATATGATACATCTTGTTAGAGTTTTTTTTTATTGCATTAGTTATTTATTTTTATTAAAATAAAATTTCTGTAAGTCGCGTTCGAACGCGGAATGGTCACATTCGAACGCCTTTGCGAATGCCTAAATTAGGTTCGTAAAAATAGAGAACGCGAAATGCGCATTCGAACGCAGTCAGGCACGTTTGAACGTCGCGTTCGAACGCCTACATCACGTTCACATTGATAGAGAATGTTTTTTATTCGTTTGAACGCGATCGACGGGATGCCACTAGGATTAGGGTTAGTTTTTTTTATTATGGCTTGTTGGCTAGCCTCTATAAAGGTGTGGATGGCAGCTAAATTTATTATGTTATTGGAATATTGGTTTATTGTTTGTCTATCTTCTCTCTAACCTAATATCCCTCCTCCTTCTTCACCAACCTACAAAAGTCTCTCCTAACTTCTAATGTCCTCCCTCTTCTTTGGGATCTCGACACTTTTTCCCTTTCGTCTTTATCCCTTAAACAACACCACCCATCCACCCTCATCTCCATTATCATCTATATCCCTAACTTCCACTCTACCTGTCACCACTACCATTATTCGCATTATATCGTATTTTCGTTCTAGTTGAAGTTCAAATCTGTGAAGGGCTTAATACAAAAAATGTAGATCAGAGAGTTACGGATCAATTCCACCTGGTTTTGTAATTTTCTGACTACGGAAGAATATTTGATGAATAATTTCTCTCAATTGCACGGATTGCTTATTGTAATAAATTCAGATGCAATGCCAATAATCATCTCCTTTTATCTTTACCGGAACTAGATTTGCTTCTTCTTGACTTGGATCTATCATGGGTTGATCTACCGATCGGCCTCATATTGAGAGTCATCGCCACTGCTTTGCCAGATATCTTCTCTAGATTTCTTAGGTAATTAAAACACCTAAGACATCATAATTCAGAGTAGAAGATCCTGACAAAATTTTTAAGGCCGTAACTAGGCCAATCTAACTCTCTGGTTGAGATGATAAATTTAATAGTGCCAGGATCTCATTGTCAAAGTTGTTGCCAGCCGAGTTCAACTGATTATGATAGTATTAAATTCGTTCATATGTTCGCAACCCATCCACCTTCAACTATCTTCAGGTTGAATGCCTTTTTCATTAGGACAACTTTGTTGGACGCCGATGGTTTCTCATACATCTTCGCCAACACACTCATCATAACCTGAAGTCATTGTCTATTTGGAAAGCTATTTATGTTGCTAGGGAGAATCGCACTATTACAAGTGCTTTTTGATACCATACTTCCTAGTCTTCGTCGCTCATGTTCTTAGACTTCTCTTTAGCTTAATTTCCAAGTGTTAGATAAAGATCTCTCTCATAAAGGTACTGTTTGATCTGTCGATTTAATTAGGATTATAAAAAGATAATAAAAGGAGAATTACTCTCAACCTAACCATAAAATCATGTTATCTCTTTTTCTTTGATTATAAGATTCACTCCTTTCTATATTTGCACCTTAGCTCTTTACTAGATCTCTAATGAGCTTTTGTGATATAGAGTTGCCCTCTAAAGATCTCTAATATAAAGTACGATCAGTCGGTTTCATATGTAGATTATAAAAAGATAATATAAATGAGGAATTACTCTCAACCCAACCATAAACTCACGTTCTCTAAACTCACGTTCTCTCCTTTTCTCTATTTATAAGATTTATTCCTTTCTATATTTGCTCCTCAGCCATTTACTAGATCTCTCATGAGCTCTTGTGATTTAGAGTTGTGTATTATAAGTTGTGTGGAACTCCCTAGCATTCTATCATATTTATAGGTGAGGTGAGATTATTATGGACCAGATATGAAATGATTCGTCTGTAAAATGATCTTGAGATTTTAAGAGGTAGTAACCTCGAAAGTTAGAGTTCTAATGAATTTAGAATAAAGTCAATCAGATATCTGAATTGAAAATTATGGTTAAACAGTGGAGCAAGGCTAAATAGGGCAGAATAGTAATTAATCAACGTTGCGGTGATCGTCAAAGAGTAGCGGACGGCCAAAAGTGGTGATGGACGACCGTAAAATAGGGTTGTTCGCGGGTGGAGGAAGGTCGCTAAGGTTTGGAAGGTCGGATGCTTCTACGGCTATGATCTACTCCTAAAAAGATAATGCGATCTAACGGTTACGATAAAAAATAAAGGCAATAAGAAATATTTGGATAAAATTAGATTATTATCAGCACATGTCCACTCCTATTTATAAGAGTAAAATTCCTTAGCGGATCGGATCCACATGCGAATTATCCGATTTATTTGAAATTCAAATAAGAAGATAAAGCTAACTAACTAACTTGACTCAACTTAACCCATGTGGTCAGATCATAATAGAGATGATAGAGTCCAAATAAGCTTAGAGCAGGTAGATCTTCTTTCTTAAGGGAATCTCTAAAGAAAAGTCCTCAAAAGAAGAGATGCATAAGAAGGTAACATCAATAGGAAAGTTTCTAAATAACAATTATAAATAAATTAGGGTTATCAAATATTCCTAAAGTATAAAATTTATTGGAACAACTTTGGCAAGATTGAATCCAATTAGATCTCCACTTCATCACAATAAGGGACTTTTATCCATTGAATAAATGTAGAAGATTTTTATTTGGGACCCGTGGATCTCTCTCCTTTTTTTTTCTTGATTATTGGTTCCCAATCTCCTCAAATAAAGATTAATAGATAGGGGTGAAAATGGATCGAATACGGACTAGATAGTGTTCAACCCACATCTGAATCCATATTTTTAGTCCTGATACAAATTCAGATACGAATATTAGACAGATAGCAAAATTTAAAATCATATCCTAACTAGATAATTTTCAGATAGAGGATCGGATCTTTAACGAATGTTGATCGAGTTTAAATGAATTATGATATTTTATTTAGATATTATTAACACAAAAATATTAAGAGTTTCACAAAAGAATAAATTTTTTGTATGTCAAATACATATAAAATTAAAAAAATTAATCTCTACAAATAATATATAATACATCATTAGTAACAATATCAATATTCACTATTTAAATAAACAAACTAAAAACTGTAAATCATTCGAAAAAATATGCAGGTAAATGGATATCCAATATCCGATATCCGTATCTGAACCCGAAAATTATATCCGACCCATATATGAATCCGTATCCGGGTTTTTTAAAAAAATTTATCCGCATCTGAATTGGATAGAAATTTTTTATCCGAATCTGACCTGAATTAGATCGGACAACGGGTTAGGTCGAAGTTAATTAGACCTGTTTTCATCCCTATTAATAGGGCTTTTACATAATTTCCATCAAAACTTTTCAAATTATGATAATTTTTACTACATATTTAAAAATGTTATTTATTGAAGAGGGATTATTTTGTTGAATATTTACTTTATATTTGGAGTTTTAATATGAAGATCTAAGAGGTTTTAAAATTGTTTATCTACATCAACATTTCGACAGAATACTAAGATGTGGGCTTTTCGACTCGATAATTTCTAACGGAGTTGAAGATCTAATGCATATTGAGTAATTTATTGCGTGGATCTAGTGAGCAAAATTAACTTCAATCATTAGTCGTGAATGATAAATGTGCGAGGGCCTTCCTAACAGAAGATGGAATGCATCCATAGGGAACTATATAACACCACACTTCGTCTTCTTATTTCACACCAATAGAGAAAAGAACTAGATAACGTCTAGAAACCAATACATCATTGCCCTTCTTGATCCATAATAGCTTGTAGGGCTTGGGATGTTGCTCAATTGCTAACTCCATTTTCGGAATAGTCTCCTATGCTACCTCATTCTCGTGACTACCAGAATCATTAACAAGTTGACACATTGTATTGTGAGCTCGAAAATATTTTTGCACAACCACCCATCAGCATATGTTCCTTGCGGGGTGAAGTAAGCTCTTTAAATCACCAGTAGTGATCATTGATCCCTCATCGCGAGCTCTTCTTAGCATTGATTGTTATGAGTAGTATTATAAATAGCATCTTGCTCTAAATCATGGAGATCACCCATTTGCAAGTTCTTCATTGTCCACAAACAGATCTTTGCCAAGTCAATCTCCTTCTTGACAATCAGCCATCTGATGTCTAGGTCACCATATTTAAATCAACTAGGATTAAACCCTGTAACATGTGCTTTATTGAGGACAACCGACTACTTTTCCATAGTATGTGGTGCAACTTGATTAAGATTGAGTGGTGATAGGTTCATCTTGTTGCCTCTAGCCACAACAAACTACTAGATTTCCGGCCAAACTACTTTTCTAGTTGTAGATCTCTTTGATGTGCCTCTGAAATAGTTTAAAGATTAAACATATTAAGAGTATATTGAACTTGTAGATGCATACATCCAATGTAGTGAGAAATCAACTTGTCTTCTATTTTAGAAAGATCATTGTTTAATAAACTAATAAGGTGTAAACGTCCATAATACAAGCTCCTTGTAATAGATTGATGCGATCAGATTGTATCATGAGGAAAAGATTGTACTCGACCTCTATATATAGAGGGGCTAAGTTTCTTTGTTTAATTAGGAGTCCAAGCATCCAAGTATTGAAAATTAATTAAATTTAATTATTTTTTATTATCGTATTTATTATTTTTATCGTAACCATTAGATCATCTTTATTTTTATTGGAGTAGATCGTAATCATAGAACCAAGCACCCAAATCCTAGCCACCACCTTTCTCCAGCATCCACCCTACTATACAATCATCCACTATGACTATTGACCATCTGCTACCCTCTAACGATCGCCGCAACGTTAGATATTTACCTTTTTGCCCTATTTCAACCTCCCTCCACTGTTTATTTATATCTTTTTATCCAGACTTTCGATTTAGGTGAAAGTAGATCTGATTCATAACATAAATTTTGATGAAATTGGTACAATAGCCTCGAGTAGTTGTAGGGTAGGAACGCTGAGCACATATACTTCTTCAACTTGTCCCATAACTCTTATCTTTAGTTTCTCTTGGAGAAATCTAGTGAGTTTGAACTTTTGCCACCATGTAGTAGCTCAACCCGAAACCTGGTAGCAACTAGAGATACTCATTTGACGCCAAGAACCTCCTTGAAACTGAAGACTTCCTCTACGTGGCAATACACTCCATGAACTTTCAGGTTGTAGGACTCATTGGAACTTTGGCACTTCAATCTTTAAACTTGATTCCCATCGCCCCAAATTGCGATGGACTGTTGGGCTTTTTTTCCTTTGGCAGATAACTATCAAAAGGGTTCTCAAAATCATATGCCTACTCCTTGTCTGATACATGGGTATTCTAGATGGGCGGCAGATGGCATGTTGTTGTTGGGCCAAAGTAGTCAACGTAGCAACCTACTGATTTAATGTTCCGACCTGTCAAGTAAGCAACATCATCATGATCATGGAGCATATAAGAATTGAACGCCGATGAGCTAGAGTGAGAGCACCTTCCTTGATCTCGTTGATTTTGTAATGAAATTATCACGAACTAGGGCATCAAAGACTTGATGATTCAAGATAATACCAGGAATAATATAAAATAAAACTCTAACAATTTTATTCAATCTCCAATAATTTACGAATACAACCTTTCAACAATATAAAAATAATCGAAATGAGAAAAATCATAATTTTACCAAAAAAAGAGAGATAAATATAGAAAATAATAAATCTAATCATAGAGATCTCGAAGGCATTACACCATTGCGTCTTCTCGATATCATTGCAAATCATGTCCGATAAAAAATGATTAATGTTACTTAAGTAATAGAATGTCTTGTTTAACCACTTAGTGGGGTTATTAGGACTTGGGTCTCTTTCTTAGGTAGGACTATCCTAGGTTGGAACAAATTAGTTATTTGGACGCGGAGATAGTTTTGGTTGTGAATTCCAACGTAACAGATAAAATTATGTATTTAAAGATAAAGAAGGGCGTGAGCTTTTTGTATGTTGTATGCCTACTTTTTTTGAAAAATTTTGGTTAATTTTGGTAGATGAAGACGGAATCATGCTCCGAATGATTGATGGTTTACTCAATACAATATTTCTTGGGCAAAAAAGAGGATATCTCGATAGAGGGAGAGAACGGGTAAAACAAAATGGGTATTTGAACCCGAGGGTAAAATTCGTGATACTTTATTGCTGAGTCTAGCTTTTATGGAAGCTTTAACAATTTACATATTGGTCATGGCATTTAAATTGCTTTGAATGTGTAAATTAATCATTTGTCTTTCGGGATCTCCCTTTAAGCCGTATATACGACTTTCCGTTAAAAGATATACTCTGAAATATAAATTATAGGACACTTCAGAATTGAAATGGTTATGTTGTTATGTTATATAGTATAAGGACTAATCCAATCGAGCTCATGAATTTACCGGTAAACGGGTCGATTATTTGGGACGTGCTGGTCATATGTATAGAACCAACTTCAGAATTTGGCACAGAATCAAAGATCTTTTAGAAGCACTGTACCCATTGAGCAAAGATAGGTTGTAATTGTACAGCGATATTTGAAAACATAAGCAAATGAAACGCTTTCATAAAGATTTACTTTCAAGTAATTTATTGGATATTACATGATGACAAACAAAATGTCAATGAGAACAAAATAATAAAAATAAAACAAGACAAACAACGTTAACAGACTAAACGAACCACAAAGTGTTGCATGACGAAACAACATACGTACATCGGAAGACAAATATGAAATTATGCTGAGAAAACTACCGCATATGCACGGCAAGTCGTACTGAATCTAGCTAGCTAGCTAGCTAGTTTGCTACCCTACATGTCTTCCTGACCTCACCTTGGTTCCCAATAAGCACTCCTATATTGCCCATCTTCACCATTGCAGCACCAAACTTCTCCTTCCAGGCTCCTTGATGCCTCGCAAACCCCTTCACTAAGGTCGCCGTCTGGGGACTACCCAGCAACGCAACATCGGAAGAGAACAACACTTTATGAGCTATCACGTTCTTATAGTATTGGTTATCCAATTTATTTGGTGTCACAATATCTTGATCCACAACCACAGTACGGCTTGCAGTCGATGGGCATTTGCTCCTCAAGAATGCGATGAAAGATGGCTCGATAGACGGATCTTGGAGCGAGAGGGACGAGCAGCGGGACTCACCAATGGAGTGTGCTCCAGAGAGGGTAACCAGATCATCGACGGATAGTCCTTTTGATGCGAAGCTGGTGATGAGCTGGGTGAGGTTAAAGAAAGGAGGGGGCAAATTTTGGAGTGCCTCGGCTGCGATGGAGACCCTTCCGTCGTGCCTTCCAGAGGGGATAGCGTACGTGATACCACCGAGGAATTTAGCCGCATCACGAGCGGCAAATGCGATAATGTCCGCACAAGAGACAATGCCTGGACAATGGTGCTCGAGAGCAGTCTTGGCTTCATCAATCACGTCAAAGCCATGCAAGCTAGGGTTATTTGGAGGAGAAGTTTTCTCCGTGTTGGGGTTGGCTGGTGTTGGGTCAAGGAGTACGGAGGCATCACAGCCCTGGTGAAAAATTTAATGGTAATTAGTCTCATATATATATATATATATGTCTGTGCGTGTGTAATGTATAAATTAATTACCCTAACAAAGCAATCGTGGAAGAACAGCCTAATAAGGCCGGCGCCAAGGCCAGGAGTCTTGGCCACAGCCTTGTACACCACCTTTCTCACAATCTCTTCAGCCTTTGGGCACTTGCAACCATAGAATCCAACTTGTAGGGAAGCAGAGGACGCGGGTAGCATGGCTTGAATTGCCAATGCAAACAGAAGGCAGGAGGCCAAGAGACGAAGCTGACATCTACCTCCTCTGCTCATCTTTACTATATATATGTATGCTCTTAGGTGCGCAGGAGAGAGTGAAAAAGAGCAGTGAGGAAGAGCAGGTAGCTGATGATGAAGAGCTGCTCATGCCGATAGCTATTTATAGACTCGAAGGGATTGTGTTTGCGCAAGTGAACCAATGATAAGATAAAGAATCCACTCCTCTTTTTTAATGCCACATTAGTTGAAGAAGTAAGGTAGAACGTGGGCAGCACAAGCTCGAAGTTTGACTTTGATTTCTCACCAATCTGTACTGAGTTCGAAGGGGCGTTGCGTTTACAGTTTCTTTTTAACGTAGTAGAAGATTTGGTACAATCGACAAATTACCCCTTTTTTTCTTAAAACAATATTTAACAAACCGAAACTCATATTTAACAGGGGAAAGTTACTAGCTAGTGAAAATACATTTACAGTTTCGTACGTAGATGTAGGTGCTTAGTTTCGTACTATAAATAGTCTCGAGAACGTGATGTATCCAATAGGCTTAAGAGTACATGTTAATTGGGATAATTAAGATCTTAATAATAGAAATGAAGAGGTGGAGGAAAAAGAAGTCTGGATTCCTAGGCCTTAATATAACTAATTATTCTTCAACAAAAGAAGGTCTTATATATCTCTTTATTCCTTATCTAAAACATGTGATCCTTCCTAATAGATGATAATTATATGCTTATAGGTTGGTGTTGCTATTCGTGATTAGGAAATAGATTATTGCTTATAGTAGTTTATAAATTGTTGAGTAGTTAGCTTGTTGCTAGAATAAACTCACAGAATTCCAAGTCTCAAGTTTAGATATTTGAACGTCGTAGCCCAAGAGCAAAATAACAGCTTAAGTGTTTGAATAGCCTAGCCTGGCATTCGAACGTTTGTCGACCATACGAACTCACGACGGTTGAGATATTTTATATTAGAGTTTATTTATTATTTTTAGACGTATGACTATCCTCTAAATATTTGAAATGGTAGCCACATTGGCATTATTGATTTTTTGGGCATTTATTTTGCATCTAGGCTTGAACGAATCTTCTCCTTTATCCTTTCTCCCTCTTGGTACCAACTCTGAGATTCAATCCACGGTTGAGTTACAACTCCATCGGTTCTCCCTCTTCACTCCAGTGACCCTTCTTTTGGTAGGTATCCCCATTCTCCCTCCTCTTTTACAATCCTAACCAATTCCTAAGTCATTCACCCTCGTCCTATATCGATCAAGGTTAATCTCCATTAAGCTAACCTTTCGTATAACTACCCCACTTCCCCTAAACATCTCCCTTTCACCCTATCTAAAACTCCACTCCACCACCATAATCACATCCATAATGATCTTTAGTTCCCTTCAAAGTACTCTAACATTCGATCTAGAGAGTAGATCAATCCCAACCAAAAGCCTACCCAAGCCCATTTATCCTGTGGGATCGAGTTGCAACAAGTTGGGATCGGAGCAAGATTTCCTTGGCATATCTCCATGACGATGCAAGTGAATAGTTGCGCAATAAATCATCGAAACCTTGAGGCAAATGATCGCACAACAAAATGCCAATTTTTTGCAAGTAATCCAAGAAAGGCCGATGCAAGGACAAGTGGTACCGAAATCCTCCACACATAAGCCCCCCATAAAAGTCCCACCGTCAGTCAAGGACATGAGAGGGAGACCATCCTTGAGTCAAGGCTAGGTGGGCCTCGCTTTTGAGTGCAATTTGAAGATGACGAGGATGTCAATCTCTGGATTGAGATGGATGATGAGGAAGATCGAGGAGCTAAAAGAGGACCTTAAAAGAATCATGTATCACTAGCAGAGCTTCCACTTTTGATCAGGACTAGGGCATGATTGGATCTCAACCAAGATAACGACATTTGCAGGCACACTGTTAAATTGGAGTTTTTAATTTTTTGAGGTGACGATCCAATTAATTGGCTGTATTCTACCAAATAATTATTCACTTTCTAGGGAATGGCTAAGGATTAAAAGGTTCTCCTTGTATTCTTCCACCCCGAGGATGCAACATTGAGATAGTTTTTGTGAGCTACCATGCTTAGGCCGATTGTGTTATGAATTGAGCGTCAGCTACCTGATCAAGCTCAGATGTAGGGAATCAATCCGCACAGTCGAGAGAAAATATTCTCTAAATATTTTCCTGTAGTCAAAAAGTTATGCAACTAGATATGATCGTTCCGTCTCTTCCTAACTATGTTTTTGGTATTCAAGCCCTTCATAGATTCTGACTGCAGTTAGGGCAAAAATAGGTAATATTACTATGGAGGTGGAGATGACAGGTGATGGTGATAATGATGGTGATGGTGGTGATGGATTGGTGGCACGAGGTGATGTTGGGTGCAGAAAGAGGGGGAAAAAGGTGGTCGAGATCCCAAGTAGGAGGGAGGACCTGACAGTCGAGAGAGAATAGGAGTAACCGACGTTGAGGTAGCACACGGCGAGGAGGGAGAAGAGTTAGAGTAGAGGAAGAAGGAAGGAAAACACAATATTCATTGATAATCCCAAATAAGTTGCCTTCAACATATTAAGATGCTAACCTAACAATCAAAATAATTAAATGAGGTCGACCATGTTCAAATGTGCAATTCGCGTTCTTTGTATGTGCGAACGTATGGAGGCATTCGAATGCAACCTCCACGCATTCAAATGCGCAATTCACGTTATCTGTATATGCAAACTTATGCAAGTGTTCGAATAGGGTATTCGAACGTGACCTTCCCGCGTTCGAACGCGACAATTATAATTCTTATGTTTGAAAAAAATCTAAGAATCCAAAATAAGAAAAAGATCCATAGGTCGTATCCATGCACGAGATGACTTAGTGTGCTTCGAATCACATCAGATTGAAACTTGGATTGAGTTTCATTGTTTACTCTACAAACGATTCAAATTGTTGAGCTACGAAGATTTCCATGATATCTTTATGAAGACGGTCCAAAACCTAATAGTTAGATCCTACCAAGAGGAATTTGAGCGAGTATCCAGCTGATGCATGGTACCATGGTAAGACATTTAATTCAAATTTGAAAAAACTAAAACTTACGTAAATATTTAGATATACTATGATACCTACTAAAAAAAACATAAGAAATGCCCTAGGAGATGAGATCTATCACATGCTATCGATAATAATATGCGGAAAATAAAGTGTGAAAAAGACAATTGCAAACATAAAAGTTTTACGTGGGAAAACATAAAATTGGATAAAAAAGATACAGATCCAAACTCGGGTCAGAACCAATAAGTAAACTTGTAGCAGTTACAAGACTGACTTACAAAACAACCCGTTGATCTCGATGACTTTATTTCTCTTAGTCGTGCTCGCTAGAACCTACGATTCACCACTTCTTGTGATAGATTTCCAAACATCAGTGACCTTCAAGGTTGATCTTTCCGTCTAAGTAGCCTTCGAGACGTAGTTCTTCTAGATCAGTTGTAGATGCATAAAGTTGACAACGATTCAACACTTTTGTCTAAAGTTAAGAATTGATCTTCAATGGGCTCTAAAAGATGATCTTCAATTTAATCCTTGACAGTCCTCTATCCTAGGGTTAAATTAAACTCTTTTATATTCTTAGAGATAAGATAATAATCTCTTCAAATATTTTCCATAGACTCTCTTAGAGATAAAATAAATAGAGATAGATCCAAATCTAAGTCAAATCAGCCAAGGTCGTTAAACCGCCCGCAAGGCTCATTCGAATAGGCTCGAATGCCTATTATTTTCTTCTTTCTCAGAAAAATGCGTTCGAATGCCCGACTGTCCGTTTGAACGGCTGTGCAGACTATTGAATGCAAAGTTATTGTTTCTGTGCCATTGGTTATTTTTTTATATTTCTTTGACTTTCATAACACACCGTTTGAGCACTTGAATGACGATTCCAAAACCGTTTCGAATACTTTAACTTTAAATTCAATCTTCCACCTTAAATATCTCATAACTTGTGCATATGCTCATACATAAAATTTAGACACATTATATAAATAATAATTATATTTTAAAACATAATTTGCCAATTATATTAGTATAAATAAAACCTAACAAAATTCACCTTCATCATCGGCTTGTTGGAGAACATTCAAGCCATAGAGGATGCTCTACTTATGGAGGACAATGGACAAATTACCCCTTTTTCTTCTTAAAACAATATTTAACAAACCAAAATTCATATTTAACAGGGGAAAGTTACTAGCTAGTGAAAATACATTTACTGTTTCGTACGTAGATGTAGGTGCTTAGTTTCGTACTATAAATAGTCTCGAGAACGTGATGTATCCAATAGGCTTAAGAGTACATGTTAATTGGGATAATTAAGATCTTAATAATAGAAATGAAGAGGTGGAGGAATCAAAAGTCTGGATTCCTAGGCCTTAATATAATTAATTATTCTTCTGCAAAAGAAGGTCTTATATATCTCTTTATTCCTTATCTAAGACATGTGATCCTTCCTAATAGATGATAATTATATGCTTATAGGTTGGTGTTGCTATTCGTGATTAGGAAATAGATTATTGCTTATAGTAGTTTATAAATTGTTGAGTAGTTAGCTTGTTGCTAGAATAAGTCCACAGAATTCAAGTCTCAAGTTTAGATATTCAAACGCCGTAGCCCAAGAGTTGAAGAACAGCTTAGGTGTTTGAATGGCCCAGCCCGGCATTCAAACGTTTGTCGACCATACAAACTCACGACCGTTGAGATATTTCATATTAGAGTTTATTTATTACTTTTAGACATATGACTAACCTCTAAATATTTGAAATGGTAGCCATATTGGTATTATTGATTATTTGGGCATTTGTTTTACATCTAGTCTTGAACGAACCTTCTCCTTCATCCTTTCTCCCTCTCGGTACCAACTCTGAGATTCAATCCACTGTTTAGTTATAACTCTGTCGGTTGTCCCTCTTCACTCCAATGACCCTCCTTTCGGTAGGTATCCCCATTCTCCCTCCTCTTTTACAACCCTAACCAATTCCTAAGCCATTCACCCTCATCCTATATCGATCAAGGTTAATCTCCATTAATCTAACCTTTCCTATAACTACCCCACTTCCCCAAAACATCTTACTCCCTTTCCCCCTACCTAAATCTCCACTCGACCACCATCATCACATCCATAATGATATTTAATTCCCTTTGAAGTACTCTAACATTCGATCTCGAGAGTAGATCAATCCCAACCAAAAGCCTACCCAAGCCTATTTATCCTTTGGGATCGAGTTGCAACAAGTCGGGATCAGAGCAAGATTTCCTTGGCGTGTCTTCATGATGATGCAGGTGAATAGTCGCGCAATAAATCATCGAAACCTTGAGTCAAATGATCGCACAACAAAATGCCAGGTTTTTGCAAGTAATACAAGAAAGGCCGATGCAAGGACAGGTGGTACCTAAATCCTCCCACCGGTTAGTCAAGGACATGAGAGGGAGACCATGCTTGAGTCGAGTGTAGGTGGTCCTCACTTGCGAGTGCGATTTGAAGATGACGATGATGTCAATCTCTCGATTGAGATGGATGATGAGGAAGACCGAGGAGCTAAAAGAGGATGTTAAAAGAATCATGTATCGCTAGCAGAGCATCCACTTTTGATCAGGACTGGGGCAAGATTGGATCCCAACCAAGATAACGACATTTGTAGGCACACCGTTCAATTGGAGTTTTTGATTTTTTTGAGGTGGCGATCCGATTAATTGGTTGTATTGTGCCAAATAATTATTCATTTTCTAGGGAATGGCTGAGGATTAAAAGGTTCTCCTTGCATTCTTCCACCCCGAGGATGCGGCATTGAGATAGTTTTTGTGAGCTACCATGCAATGGCCGATTGTGTATGAATCGAACGTTAGCTACCCTATCAAGCTGAGATGTAGGGAATTGATCCTCATAATTGGAAGAAAATATTCTCTAAATATTCTCCCGTAGTCAAAAAATTATGAAAATAGATAGGATCGTTCCGTATCTTCCTGACTACGTTTTTGATATTCAAGCCCTTCATAGATTTTGACTTTAGCTAGGGCAAAAATAGGTAATGTTACTATGGAAGTGGAGATGACGAGTGATGGTGATGATGATGGTGATGGTGGTGATGGATTGCTGGCACGGGGTGCTGTTGGGTGAAGAAAGAGAAGGGAGAAGGTGGCCAAGATCCTAAGGAGGAGGGAGGACCCAACAAACAAGGGGGAATAGGAGTAATCGACGTCGAGGTGGCACATGGCTATGGTTTAAGCGAGGAGGGAGAAGAGTTAGAGTAGAGGAAAAAGGAAGGAAAACACTATATTCATTAATAATCCCAAATAAGTTTTCTTCAACATATTAAGAGGTTAACCTAACAAGTAAAATAATTGGACGAGGTCAACCGTGTTCAAAAACGCAATTCACGTTCTCTGTATGTGCGGACGTATGCAGACGTTTGAACACAACCTGCATACATTCGAACGCGCAATTCGCGTTCTCTGTATGTGCAAACGTATGTAAGCGTTCAAACATGGCGTTCGAATACAACCTTCCCACGTCCGAATGAGATAGCTAGATTTCTTATTTTTGAAGAAATCTAAGAAACCAAAATAAAAAAAAGAGTCCATAGGTCATATCCATGCACAAATGACTTAGTGTGCTTCGAATCACATTAGATTGAAACTTGGATTGGGTTTCATTGTTTACTCTACAAACGGTTTAAATTGTTGAGCTACAAAGATTTCCATGATATCTTTATAAAGACGGTCCAAAAGCTAATTGTTAGATCCTACCAAGGGGGATTTGAGCGAGTGTCCAGCATGCTACTATGGTTAGACATTCAATTCAACTCCACCTTCATCGTCGACTTGCTGGAGAACATTCAAGCCATAAAGGATGCTCTACTTATGGAGGAAATGTAGAGCACTTAGAGGGCACTCGAGGTGGCCATGGAATAGTAGGCCACCATTGAAGTCGTTGCATATCGGCAACATCTTAGTTTACCTGCTATGGGCTCCTAAGGGTGCTGCTCAACAGTAGCCGCCATTTCTTACTTCCATTGTTGTGAAGACGGCTCCTAGGCCTCCTACGCATACTCTAATACCTACCTTAGTGGAGGAGCGAAAGGCCAAAGTATTGTGCTTCAGGTGCGATGAGAAGTTCACCCTTAGGTTTGACCATTGCGCGATAGACCGAGTCGGTGATGCTTTTCGATGGTGAAGCTGGGAAAAATGTACATGAGGACGAGGTCGCGCTATTGGTGATGAGCATGAGGATGAGCAACAACTGGTGGCTAAGGAGGAGATTGATAAGGAGGAGACATGAGTGCAATCTTATTACATGCCTACTCTAGAGCCACTACACTACCGAAGACCCTATGAGTGGATGACATTATTAGAAAGCATCAGTGTATATCCTCATTGATAGGTGGAGTACACTTAATTTCCTACATGAGTGGCTAGTTTGGAAGATCAGGCCCACTTCTGAACTAATAGTATGATTTGATGTCACTATTGGCGACAAGAAAATGCTCCGAGCCAAAAATATTTATAGTGCTATTCGGGTGCGAGTCCAGGGACAGACCTTTGTCATGGACTTGTATCTTATTATACTACATGGAGCGCATGTTGTCTTAGGGACATAATAACTCTTGAGCTTGGGTCTAGTCACATTTGACTTTAGAGAGATGTGCCTCACTTTTAGGCACAACACTAGGATGGTGCAACTTGATGATATTCGGACGCACTAAGGAGCTACCTTGAAGAATTTATTTATTATTTTTGGATGCATGGCTAGCCTCTAAATATGTAGAATGACAACGATTTTTGCATTATTGATATTTGGGCATTTGTTTTGTATGTAGGCTTGAGCCAACCTTCTCCCTCCTCCTTTCTCCCCCCTAGTATTTGCTTTGAGATTAAAGCTATGGTTGAGTTTACAACTTCATCATTAAGACATTCACCCTCATCCTCTAGCGATCAAGGTTAATCTCTATTAACCTAATCTTTTGCATAACTACCTCACAACGTCCCTAAGACATCTTACCCTCTTTCTCCCTTTCTACAACTCCACTCCACCGTCATCACCTCCACATGATCTCCACTTTCTCTTGAATTAATTACTCAAACCTTCGATCTACACATAAAAGTACATTAATGCTAACCAAAAGCCCTAAGCAAGCCTACCTATCCTTTCTCCTTCCAAGTTCGGTATTGATTTAAGATCGGGTTGCAACAATTGGCATGAAAACAAAATCACAACAATAGTAACAAATAATAATAGTTAATTATTATATTACATAAGCAAGGTTTTCACCTTTTATGAGGAAAGTTATCATCATATGTCAAGATATTTGTTCTACATGAGAGATTATTTTCTTAACAATAGAGGATTGATAGATATCATTGACATCGACGTCAACACTAACACACACGAGAACTTGAGAATGTACAATGTATTAGACGCAGAGATAAACTATTAATAAAGAGTGGTTAACTATGACAGACTTTAGGCAAGAGATAGAGTTTAAAATTTTGGACAGCGTGTTGTCTAAGAGATTGTAAGTATTTCTTCTTTCTATAATTGAGATAAAATTGATTGATTTGATTTGAGTGTACTTGTGATTTTTATTTTCTTGACAGACTGAGAGGTTTTTCTTATTTAAAAAAAAATTATGTCAAGTTCTTTGGCATGCATGTTTTCCTATTCCTACTCTTTTTTGTTCTCTCTCATTTTTTTGAAAGCGGTTCGTAGATTTCTAATATTTGTTTGAATTCAAATTACATCCCAATTCAATTGGTGGATCAGTCTATATTCTAGATTTACAATCATGAGAGGTTAGATTGGCTATCCTGTGAGCCGCCCTATTGTTTGCGCGGCTTGTGAAGCAGACCCTAACCTTAGGGTAGTTTGACATCCACCGTTTGCATTCTAGCACCATCGGGCATATGGACCAATCCACATTGTCTGCACCCCTATTTATAGCTTTTACCACACTTAGTGAATCACTAAAGATCCGGCTATCCTTAGGCGACAGAAGTCTTTCCATTATCTTCATACCTTCTTACAGGGCTAGGATTTCTCCTATTAATGCACTGGGGCAATGATCAAGGTAGGTACTTTTGGCAACGCAAAACGATCGCAGGTGCCTGTAAAGGATGATGCCGAGCCCTCCTGAGCTGTCATTTCTCCAAGAGGCATCAACCCAGCAGAACAGGTTGTTTTCCTTTGGGATTGCTTGAGGTTGCATAGAAGGCCTTTCATGTTGCTCCAACTCCTACGTGTTGATGTCGGTACAATGCTCCCATTGGCCGCTCTAAGCACCATCTCTAGGCGACCATCAATGCCTTTAAAGACCTTGTTATTTCTTGCTTTCCAGAGCTCCCACATCATAGTAAACATGTAAGCAAGCCTATCTGGGCTTAGCTGCTTCGCCATGAGCAAGACCACGTGTCCAAGTGGTCTGGCACTTGGTTAGTCCTAAGCCCAAGGTCGCTTGCAAACTAGACAACTCTAGCCAACTGGCATCCCAAGAGCAAATGCTAAATGCTTTCAGAATAAGATTTACAAACTAGGCAGGTTGTGTCCACCTATGGGACACACTTCACCATTTAGTTAGGATCTTTTCTTACTACATTAGTTATTTATTTTCATTAAAATAAAATTTCTGTAGGTCGCGTTCAAATATAGGAGGGGTCTTGTTTGATCGCCCTTGTGAACGCCTACATCAGGTTCGCAAATACAGAGAACGCATAATGTGCATTCGAACACGATCGAGCGAGTTCGAACGCTTGCATCGTGTTCGCACATACAGAGTACGCTTTTTGTGTGTTTGAATGTGATTCGGCGCGTTCGAACGCGATTAGCAAAAATCCTCTAGAATTAGGGTTACTTATTTTTTTAGGACTTGTTGGCTAGCATCTATAAATATGTGGATAGCAGCCAAATTTATTATGCTATTAGAATATTAATTTCTTACCTCTCTATCATCTATCTACCCTAATCTCCCTCCTCCCTCTTCACCATCCTTCCACCTCTACTGTTGGTAAGGTTTCTCCTAACTTCTATTCTCCCTCGACTATCGATTCCCCCCTCTTCTTTGGGATCTCGACCACTTCTTCCCTTTCGTCTATATCCCTTAAACACATCCAGCCTTCACCTTCATCTCCATACTCATCCATAACTCTAATATCTATTCCAGCCGTCACCACTACCATCACCTGCGTTCTTTTATGTTTTCGTCCTAGTTGTATTTCGAATCTGTGAAGGGCATAAATATGAAAATTGTAGAGCAGGAAGCTATGGATCTAATCTACTTAGTTTTATAATTTTTTGACTACAAAAGAATATTTGATAAATATTTTTCCATAATTGTACGGAGTAATTCTAGTAATAAATCTAGATCCTGAAAGAATCGTTTCATAGCCTATCTTTTGGTACAAGAACCCATTAATTTGGTATCAGAGCCAGATGAACCTCAGACCTCTATTAATGGTTAAAACAAGGAAGATGGCATCCACAAGGAGACCAATGGAGAGCACACTAACAAGGAAAGACTCAATCCACGATAACCCTAACTGTGAGGCCGATTCATTTGGAGCGACCACGGCAGGACCGAGTCAACCAACGTCCATGGGTGTGAATATGGGCTTAGTGGATGAACTTAGGGGCATGTTCCAAACCTTGCTGCATAGAGTTGATGCAATACAAAAGGATCACAATGATCTAAAGGAATATGTCATGAACAGATCAGATTCGTCATCTCCTCGACGAAGATCGGTACCTCAAGAATGACCAACGGTGGAACCACACCAATCCGATACCCCACAGGTCCAGGTGCGACATGTTAGTGTCAATGATCCCCTCTTACCTATGCTTACATATCATCCCCCACCTCCGATACAAAACCCAAGACCGACGGTAGTGGAACCCGAGAGGCGTGCGTCACTAGTGCGCTTTATCGATGAGGAGGATTGACACTTTGAGGATGTGGTTGATCCCTTCGAAGATTGTAATGGACGTGCTCGAGGATTTAGAAAAAGATATCAACATGCACAAAGGTTCAGACCTGAACCAAGGATCTTTCGCGAACCCGACAATGCTATTCAAGGGAGAACCGCACTCTTGGACTTTCCAAAATTCTAAGGCAGTGATCCAATGGATTGGGTGTTTCAAGTTGAACAATACTTTGATTATCAAGGGACAGCGGAGGATACGAAAGTCTAGATGGCAAGCTTTCGCCTCCAAGGAACGGCATTGTATTAGTATAGATCACTTATTCTTGGTAGTGGATTTATCGGTTGGGCTGATTTTCATATGAGGATTATACGTAGATTTGGGACAGCGACATATGAAGATTTTGCTGCAACATTAAGCAAGATGGTTCAGAGGATGACTATATTGGAGTACCAAGCAGAATTTAAAAGAGTTAGTAGTCGTCGTGAGCCACCTTGGCCCAAACCAACATTGATGAGCACATTTATTTCAGGGCTGCGAGAGGAGATACAGGCGAATGTTCATGCTCTATGTCCTACCACTCTTGAAGAGGCCTTTGAAAAGGCCGTGAGGATGAAGAAAAAATATAAGGCTCTCAAGATGGCAGCAAAAATAAGTTGGGGCAACCGAAATAGACAGTTTGCATCTAGAACGTCGATTGAAAATTCTGCATGTTCAAAGACAACGACTGCAAGTACTAGACCACGATCACCTTTGAGACATTCTTTCGATATTAGAGTAGGCACAAGACCCCCCCGTTCGAACTCTCACACCTGCCTAGGTGGAGGAGCGAAGAGCGAAAGGCCTTTGCTTTCGATGTGATGAACGTTTCACCCCCGATCATCAGTGTTCCAAACCGATCAGGAGTGTGATGCTCATTGACGATCTCGAGGAGGATGATGAGCTAGTTGATGATGGAGCATGTCCAGAGGAGGTCGTTGAGGAGGGCGCAGAGGAAAATATCCAAGCTGAAATATCGATGCATGCATATGCTGGTATTTTAGTGCCGAGGATATTACGGGTTTACGGACTCATTAGAAAGCATTATGTGCACATCCTCATCGATTCCAGGAGTACACACAACTTTCTAGACGAGAGGCTAGTGAGGAGATTGGGTTTGGATGCTGAACTGACCATGGGGTTTGACGTTGCTATTGAAGACGGCACAAAGCTTAAGGCGGAGAGCTTGTATCGCCGGGTCGG
Organism: Typha latifolia; assembly: GCF_019914945.1. Taxonomy (NCBI): domain Eukaryota; kingdom Viridiplantae; phylum Streptophyta; class Magnoliopsida; order Poales; family Typhaceae; genus Typha; species Typha latifolia. Next base: position 5,255,819 of record NC_133091.1, read on the forward strand.
TATACGGGTGCAAGGACACGACATCATTGTGGACTTGTATCCATTGGCGCTATGAGGAGCGGACAATGTCCTTGGCACTCAGCGATTACAAAGCTTGAGACCCATCACATTTGATTTTTCAGAGCATGTAGATAAAATTTAAATAAGAAAACAAAGATGTGCGGCTTGATGGCATTCATTCTTCGCCGATTCCAGCGATGCAGCTGATGGTGGTGCTGCCTTGTGCATATAATTTGACCTATCTTCTTCAGTTAGGACTTGTAGGAGATAACTTTTCTGGACTGTTTGAGGAGCCACAAGTGTTGCCACCGAGGCGAACGATAGACCATTGTATAGAGATTGTACCCAGAGCTGCTCCGACAAACGTGAGGCTATATCAGTATCCACATATGCAAAAAGAAGTTATTTCCAAGATGGTAGCCGAGATGTTGGATCAAGGCCTCATGAATGATATATTTCGGCCTCTATTACGAAGGTATGTCTTGGTATTCTTTGACGATATTTTGGTCTATAGTAAGACTGAATTGGAGCATTGGAGATATTTGGAGGATGTGCTGAGTTTGTTGCAGCGAAATCAATTAAAGATTAAAAAGTCCAAGTGTCTATGGGGAGTACAACAAGTGGAGTATTTAAGCCACATCATCTCAGAAGGTGTATCGGCGGATCCTCAAAAAGTTGCATGCATGATCGCTTGGCCTATTCCTACTACCACCACCAAATTTATATGATTTTTTGGGCTGACCGGTTATTATCACCGAGTATGGCAAGATTGCTGCTCCTCTCACTTTTTTGTTGAAGGACTTTTTTAGATGGATGGATGAAGCCACTACAGCCTTTGAAAAACTAAAAACAGCAATGACGACGGCGTCAGTTCTAGCTCTACTGAACTTCACCAAAGAGTTCGTTGTGAAATGTGATGCATCGGGAGTTGGTATAGGAGCAGTACTAATACAAGAAGAATGACCCATATCCTTTCTTAGTAAGGCTTTATCACAAAAATCTAAGCAATTATTGACTTATGAGAGAGAGAGATGTTAGCAATTCTGCATGTAGTGACAAAGTGGAGGCCTTATTTAATTGGTAGGCGATTCATCATTCGAACTGATCAAAGGAGTTTTTCGTACTTTATGAGACAGAGTATACACATTCTAGCACAGCAGAAATAGGTCACAAAATTGCTGGGGTATGATTATGAAATCCAATACAAGAAGGGAATAGAAAATAGAGCGACGGATGCACTATCGCGCCAACCCAATACCGCTGAGCTTGCAGCCTATTCTTCTCCTACCTTTTCCTTCCTTGACGAGCTGAGGTATGCATGTACATCTGACCAAGATGTTTTGAGATTGTTGTAGGAGGTGTTGGATGATCCAAAGCGCCATCCAGAGTTAGAGAATCGAGGCGGTTTGTTGCTGGACCGTGGATGCATTAGAGTGCTCGCAAATGATGGATTGCAGCAGAAATTATTGGAGCACTTTCACCAAACTCCAGAGGCTGGTCATGAGGGTGTCTTGAGGATTTATAAGAGGATATCTCAGAGTTGCGCATGGCCAGGATTGAGGCGGGATGTGAGGAGTTTTGTCCATGCTTATAAAGTCTATCAAAGGGCTAAACAACCACATTGAAACCGACCGGATTACTACAGCCTTTGCCTATACTGGACCATGTTTGAGAAGATATTTCTATGGATTTCATAGAGGTTCTTCCGTTGGTACGTGGTTATTCTGTTATTTTTATGGTAGTTGACAGATTGAGCAAGTATCCGCACTTTTTTGCATTATCACATCTATTTTCAGATTTTTTGCATTATAACAAATTTTTGTTAGAGATGTTGCTTGGTTATATAGCATGCCACGCATGATTGTCTCTGATCGTGATAATGTATATGAGCGACTTTTGGACTGAATTTTTTAGATTGCAGGGGATTCGATTGAAATTCAGTTCGGCCTACCATCCATAAATGGACGGCCAAAACGAGGTGGTCAATCGAGGCATTGAGCAGTACTTGAGGTACTTTGTTGGAGAGATGTCGAGACGATGGTTGGAGTTCTTACCATGGGCGGAGTGGTCCTACAACATTGCCTACCATAGCAGTATTGACATAACTTCATTTGAGGTGGCGTATGGACGCACGGCTCCGACATTACGTGCTTATGCTTTAGTGGCATCTATAGATCGTATGAAGGTGGATTTAGCTTTGATGGATAGAGACGCCACATTGAGGAGGTTGCGTGCTCATCTTAAACTTGCTCAAAATCGCACAAAGCAAGTTTATGATCATAGCCATCAGGAGCAGGAGTTCGACATCAGCAGTTGGGTGTTCGTGAGAGTACAGCCGTATCGACAGGTGACCTTGCATCCGATGCGTAACCAAAAGTTAGCACATCGCTACTTTGGTCTGTTTCGGGTGTTAGAGCGTATTAGTCTAGTTGCATACCGTTTGGATCTGCCATAGGGGTCGAGAGTGCATCATGTTTTTTATGTTTCATTACTGAGGGAGCGGATTGGTGATCATGAGGTCGTTGGATTAGTTCTACCGGAGCCATTGGAGGAGACAGAGATCGTAGAGCCAGTTTGTGTACTTGCTAGGCGTCGACGATGACATGATACTAGATTAGAGATGAAGATTCTAGTCGAGTGGCTTGCCAAGCCATCTGATAAGGCGACATGGGAGTTGGAGACTGATATCTTGGAGCGTTTCCCCGACTTTTCACTTTAAGGGCAAGGTGGAGGAAGCATGGTGGGCTGATACATTTAGTTAGGATCTTTTCTTACTGAATTAGTTGTTTATTTTTATTAAAATAAAATTTCTGTAGGTCACATTCGAACGCCCTTGCGAACGCTTGCATCAGGTTCGCAAATATAGAGAACGCCTAATACGCATTTGAACAACTGTTAGGTGAGTTTGAACGCCGCGTTCGAACACCTAGATCGCATTTGGAAATACAGAGTATACTTTTTGTGCAATCGAACACGATCGGGCGCGTTCGAACGCGATCCACGAGAATCCTCTAGAATTAGTGTTATTTATTGTTTTAGGATTTGTTAGCTAGCATTTATAAATATGTGGATGGCAGTCAAATTCATTATGCTATTGGAATATTGATTTCTTGCCTCTCTATCATCTATCTACCCTAATCTCCCTCATCTCTCTTCACTATCTTCTACCGTTTGCAATGTCTCTCTTAACTTCTAATCTCGCTCGACTGTCGATTCCCTCCTTTTCTTTGGGATCTCGATCACTTCTTCCCCTTCGTCTATATCCACACATCCACCCTCCACCTTCATCTCTATACTCATCCATATCCCTAACATCCACTCCACCCGTCACTACCACCATCACCCGCGTTCTTTCGTGTGTTTGTCCTATTTGCAGTTCGAATCTACGAAGGGCTAATAAAATAATTATAGATCAGGGAGTTATGGATCTAATCCACTTAGTTTCGTAATTTCCTAACTATAAGAGAATATTTGACGAATATTTTTCCACGATTGCGCGAACTGATTCCAGTAATAAATTCAGATCTTGAAAGAATCGTTTCGTAGCCTATTTTTTGGTACAAGAACCCATCAGAGTCAAAGCTCACCAGAAGAATCGATAGAACTAACAATGAAGTTGTTACACAGTGGAAGTGAGGAGATTATGGGTGAGGCCTTTGTCCTACTACACTTTCTCTCGGCAAGAAAGGCCATGTTTGATCTTGTGCTGTGGAGGAAGTTTTTGAGATTTTGAATTGTCGAGGATTGTCCGCATCCTCCACAATTCTAGGCTAAGGTTTTCATTGTTGGCCGAGCGGCGATTCTGACCGCGTCGCTCGGGGTTGACGATCATCATCCTTGCTTCCTTGTGTGGTAGTCTGGGTGAGAATAGTTCGCTTGGCCTGTGGGGAGAGGGAGGTGGAGGCTTTCCGCTTTCCGGGGGAGAGTAGCGAAGTGGCTGCGTCCTCTCTATTGCCTGCCGCAGATTTCTGTTTCACGTACTTCCCTTCCTTTCTTTCTTTGCATGCATGGGGAGGGGAGGTGGGACCGACGTCTTTAATGTTGCCTTCCTTACTAACATTGGCCTCTCCTTTTTCAAGACCTCTTCCAGCTAGAACAGTCACCTTTGGTTAACTAGTGACAGTGATTCCCACATATGAGAGAATAAGAGCTGCTTTGGTGGGGTCAGATCAGCTTGCCTATCTTGTCAATGTCTCCATTAGCTTCACTAATACTGAAACCAGGGTTTTGATCTCCTACATTGTAATCTTGGGGAGTCTGATGACAAGCTTTCTTCCTCTCTGTAGTAGCCTTCCCAGTTGTTAAGTCGCCCACCTGTAATTTGCCGACACTAGTGCTGGGGCATGCAATTTCATTTAATGCACTTTGCGCAGCTTTGGTGGGAAACGACACATTTGCCTATTTTGATATGACTGCGATTTGCACCTTTCGAGTCTTCTAGAGGAGTGAGCGGCCTGATGAGTAACAAGTCCTTCGCCGAAGGGAGGCACCGGTGCCCTGTTCTAAACCTCCCCTCACTGTCGGTTCCGGTGGTATCCGGTGACCTTTGGCTTGCACCCAGGTTGGCAAATTGAGGCTTCAGAAGGTCCATGAGCTTAGCTTGCATGTGTTCTGGGTATTCCATTTTTATCTTTGTTTCTAGAGAGCCGTGTTGTGGATATTCCGCTTGGTCATGCCCTATGCACCCACAAAATGGACAGTATCGAGGAAGTCTCTCGTACCTGATCTTTACTTCAAGAGCGGTTCCATTCAGCAGGGAGACTGTGAGCATTCCAACCAAAGACTTCATAATATCCTGCTTGACACGCGAGCGAATAAATCTGCTCTACCGTGCTGAGTCAAGGGCTTCAGAGTTTGCCGATGTGCCTATTCTTTCCGCTAGCTACCTTGCAGTGTTTTTCGGAAAGATACTCCCTTGCTAAACCATGGAACTGGACCCAGAACTCGCTGTAGGTGAAGTTCCAACTCTCCACCGGTGTGTTGGGCTTGAAGTGACCGAGGTCGAACAGGTCCTTGTTGAAAGACCAAGGCGATCCAAGCCGAACTCGCCACTTGTCGCTTTCCTTCTCGAACACCAGAAGGAAGACATTCTTGCCGACTTCAAAGAACTCAAGGGACCCTAATGGGTTCCAAGCTTTTGAGAGGGCGCTTTTAAGCCCTAAGACACTAAATTGCCTATCAGTTACTAGTTTGCCAATGAGGCATATGTCGGGATTGCGAGTAGGAACTGTTGTCTTCTAGCAGGGGAATGGATCTCTTCCATATTTCCATTTGAGAGGAGAGCTGAGAACTGCTTTAGCAGCTCATCGTCAGCCGACATGGCGTGAGGGAGGTATTAACCTTGGAAAGTAGACGGGAGAGGGAGGAGGGAGGAAGGGAGGTACTAACCTTGGGAAGAAGAAAGGAAGGTGAGGATAAGGGGAGAAGGTGGATAACTTCGGTCGCACACAAACTCTCGGGTGAGAGGGGTAGGCTAGAGAGGGGAGCTCTCCAGGGAAAAAAACTATGTTTTCTCTCTTTCTAGACTAAGATTCCTATCTCCCTAAAAATTCAGCTATGTTTACATCTAATTGCTCAAAATGTAATCCACCAAAGCCACTAAACTCAAAACAGATGGATTTGCAGTCATTTAACAACTGGTAAAATATTTCAGTGTAATCAATACATGTCCTCTACTAAAATCTGGTTACCACCGATGTGACCTTATACCTTTGGTGCAATTATATTCCTTTATCAGCCTATGGACTCACTTATTGTGAGTAGCTTTCTTCCTTGTAGGTAGGTGTACTAGACCTCATATTTGATTCAAACCTCAAGTAATAGTCCATCTCTTTATCTATAGCTCTTCACCAATGAGTGGTACTATCAACCAGAAAAAGTTTCTTCAAAATTTTCAGGCTCACCACTATAAGTCAACAACAAATAATACAGAGAAAGAGAATGACAAGTAAGAGATTCGATAGTTCTGGTATATCCCCTAGTAGGAGCAGCAAGGTTCAAATTCTAGTTCTCGTTCTACTAATTCTAGCTCTAGCATATTTCTAGAATCATAAGGGCGTTTCTTTTGGCTATCTCCTCAAACTTAGCATATTCTTTATTGTCCTATTCTTTTTCAGATATGTTTTTGTATATTACATTTTTATTGAATAATATATCTTTACTTTTAAAAACTTCTTATTTTCTCGTCTCAGAAATGGTACCCAAGGTTATTTCCTTCAAATAGGTATCAAAATAGTAGATCGTTTTATCCATAACCTAGTGAAAATGTATATCTTAGACTTATTATGGTAAGTTTGACAATCTTAACAATGACGAATGATTTAATACCTGCCTATAATATTTTTTTCTATTCACTCAACTGTTTAAATTGTGCGATACTCCATAAAATTGTTCAAACTTATCTGTAACTACGACTTCTGACTTATGAAATTTTCTTATTCTGGTGCATAGGTATATCTCTAAGTTGATGGATATAGTCTTGTTCGTGATGTTGTGTAGTTGAAAGATCTCTATTCCCTACTCTCGTTCTAAAAAGGAGAAAATGAATTCTCGTCAATTTATAGTAAAATTTAAAGAGATGAGTAAATATTTATTATTTTGCCAATTAATTACAATACTAGTTAATAGTTGAATTGGCAAACTAGAATAAAGAGAAGATAAAAGCTATACTGTTATGAAGGGTTGCATGCACAAAATATAAGAAAGAAGAATGGTTATCGCTCAAGTAAAAATGACATCTTAGTATTACTGAGTGGAGATAGCGTCAAATTCATAAAGGCAAATAAAAGCTGGATGGCTGCTGACAAGATAATTCTTTTCTTCAAGAGATATACAACTCTTTTAAATAGGAGATAGCTTAGGGGCAAATAAAGGCTTAAAAGAATGGGCCATAAATGTTGAATTAATGGATGGATTCAATTAATTAAAGATTGTTTCATGATGTTAAGGGGTAATTTAAATTTTCAATCAGAATATTAAATAGCACGGAGCCCATTGACTAAGAAAAGTATAATAACATAACTATTATCTTATACTTGCAGACTTTCTTATTATTAATAATAAAATATTATGGTGAGATATATTCAGTAGTTCAATAAGTCTATGTATCAAAAAAAAATTCAACAGAGGTATATGAAAAAGCGCAATAGTTCATAAAGTCTAACTGTAATTAACTCTTATAATAATATTAATAATAATAATTTGAAGTCAGAATTTTTCTTTCTTGATCGATAAAATTAAGCACCAGTTCACTTCTGGAATATGAATAACCTTCTTATACAACAACCCTTATTATTTTTGTATAGTAACTAACAATAACTCAAGTTCTTTTAGTATACGAATTCATTATTTTTTCTCCTCTTATGTCATAATAGTAATTCAGCATTAACCACCGGTTGCGAGTAGAAAAGTTCTCAAAAGAAAGTAACATCAATAGAAAAGCTACCACATAAGAATTCTAAGGCTTTGTTTAGTTCGTGTGTAAAATTGTTTAAGGATAATTTTATGCCCACCTATAACTTTACTTATATTTTATTATTTATCTGTAAAATATAATTATTATTTTGAACAAATTTACATAAGAATTTGTGTTTAGTTACTAATTATAAATAAGTATATTAATTGTATTATAAATCTTGCTTGTGAAACGTGCATAATTTTATCACACCCTCTATCTGTGAAAAGATTTTGCGTATAACTTATCACGTGTTTTACCTCATACAAAATTTAACTAAAATATACCTAAATGAATGTCTGGTTGTAAAATATATTTAAAAGAGTTCTAATTTATGAATAAGTACTCCTTATGTGTGAACCAAACACCACCTAAATAAATTAGGGTTCTCAAATATTCCTAAAGTATCTAAAAGTTATTGGAACAAATTTGGCTAAGTTGAATCTGATTTAATCTCCACTTCATCATAGTAAGGGACTTTCATCCATTTATTTAAGTGCAGAATGATCTCTCCCGGCTTTTTATTTTCTTGTAGCAGTTCCCAATCTACTTTACTAAAGATTAACATCGCTTTTACACAATTTCCATTAAAAACATTTAAAAATATAATAATTTTCACTATATAATAAAAAAAATATCATTTGTTAAGAAGGGATTATTTTGTTGAATATTTACTTTATCTACAGAGAGCTACTATACGAAGATCTTGGAGGTTTTATAATTGTTCATCTGCATTAGCAATTCAATGGAATGCTGAGATGTGGGCTTTTCACCTCAGTTTCTAATGGAGTTGGTGATCTAGTGCATGTGGAGTAATTTATTAGGGGTTTAGTGAGCAAGAACAACTTCAATCATTAGACATAGGTGTCAGAATGTGCCAGGGCCTCCCTAACAATAGATGCCAAGCATCTATAGAGTACTATTTCACACAACACTTCGTCTTTGTACTTTGTACTGATGAAGAAAGGAATTAGGCAACATCTAGAGATTAAACTGTCGTTGCCCTTCTTGATCCGTAATAGCTTGTAGGGTTTTGGGATGTTACTCATTTGCTAACTCCAATTTCTAACAACCTCCCATACTACGGCCTAGCGTCGCCGCAACCACCGCCAACCCCCACCGCCTCTCTATCTTTTTCTTCTCCTCTCTCTCTCTCTCTCTCCCACTGTCGACCCGCCGCCGCTGTCGTCGTGCTACCGCAGGTGAGCCTCCTCCTTCTTCCTCTTCCTTCTTCTCTCTCTTTATCACTATCTCTCTCTCTCTCTTTCTCTATTTCTTGCCTCGGGCTCGGGCTCGCCGGAGCCGAGCCATCGATGAGAGGCTGGCCGCTGGATGGCCACCAGCAGCCAGTGCCCTCCCCGCCAGCCCAGGTCTGCAAACCCCCTCCCTCACCTTCTCTCTTTTATCTCTTCCTCTTCTCTTCTTCTTCTTCTTTCTTCTTTCTTCTTATTTCTTATTTCTTATCTATTCTTCCTTTCTCCTTTCTTTTCCCTCAGCTCCCCTCCTCTCTTCATTTTCTTCTCCTTCTTCTTCTTCTTCTTCTTCTTCTTCTTCTTCTTCTTCTCCTTGTTTCTTTCTTTTTTCTTCTTCTTCCTCAGCTTCTTCTCCTTATTTTTCTACACAGTGCTGGGCCGAGCCCAGCACTGATGGTAGTGCTTTAATTAATTAATTAATTAATTATTTATTTATTTTATTGACGTTATTTAGTTAGGTTTTCCTTCTTAATTAATGCAAATAGATTATTTATACATTAATTATTTTAATAATAATATATATTCTTCAATATGATTAGTATTAATTATAATTTGTATAATCAATGATTAATTAGGTATAAATATAGGTAATACTCATATTTATTTATTTATATCTCTATTAGATTAATATATATATTTGTAAATTATAATTATCAAATTTATATACTAATATTTTTATGAGATACATTTTAAATAATTCTAATAATTTATTATACATTATTATTTTGTAACAAATATATTTATTATTTTATAAAGTAATGACTACATAGTCCCTAATTAATCAAGGTATAATTTAATTTTAGTTAAGTTTTTATCTATATTTATATTTTTTATTTATAATTAAAAATCTAGTTAGTTATAAAAATAAGTAGAAATTCTAATCTAATAAATCATCATATTTTACTCGAACGTTATAATGGGATAAACAACTAACTTTATGTTACTTAAACATTTTCAGATCTCGAACCCCTTATTTGAGACCCCGTGGACCTTGCTAGCGATGAGTGTCACTCGGTTGGTTGGCGGATGTAAGGGATACGTGGTTTGCGTCTTTGAATCAGAGTGAGTAGTCTTATCCCCTAGACACCTTTCTCAAATTAGGTTATATTATATATTATGTATATGCATGTTTTAGCCTCCAGCATGATAATATGATTTTATCTAGAGATGATTACAGTCGAGCATATTTTATCATGCATTTAATTAGGTTGATCTAGGATATGAGTGCATTGGTGATATATAGTGTTAAGTTTTTATTTGTTGGCAATTGTGTATAAAATATTCTAAGTGTATTTTTTTATGTATATGAGCTTTACACAAGTCTAGAATATCTCTGGTTTGAAGAATTGTAAGATTATTGGAGAAAAGTCGTTGAGTTTACACCACGTTCACAAACGCGTTCGAACGCGGAATCTGCGTTCACATAGACAGAGAGCTGCGTTCACAAACGCGTTCGAACGGGGGTACTGCGTTCACACAAACAGAGAGTTGCGTTCACAAACGCGTTCAAACGCGGGTACTACATTTACATAGACCAAGAGCTGCGTTCACAAACGCATTCAAACGCAACCTAAAGAATTAAAGTTGTCGCGTTCGAATGCACTCGGGCCCGTTCGAACGCACCTGAGATCAAGTCATGCCGTTCGAACGCACCCGGCTGCGTTCGAACGCACCAATGAAGTTTGATAAAATTAGACTTTCGTGAGTATGGATAAGACTTGGATTTGGCTCTATCTTGGATATCATATATAAGGATTGTGATGCCCTATCTCTAGGGAGGTTGAAGAAGCATTATTGAAGGAGACTTCTTAAGGCTGCATCGGTTCTTCAACTAACAAGGTTCCACTCATCATTAAAAAGTTAATCTTTCATTTTAAGGATTATCTAGACGAAAGATCAATCTCGAGGGTTACCGAGGTTGGACTTCAATCACGAGAAGTAGTGAATCGTGGGTTCTAGCGAGCAAGATTGAGAAGAACAAAGTCGTTTGGATCGACGGGTTGTTTTGTGAGTCAATCTTATAATTGCTACTATTCTAGTGATTGATTTTGGTCCAAGTTTGGATTCGTGGTTTTTTCCCGTTTGGGTTTTTCCACGTTAAAATCTTGGCGTTCCTAATATTTCTATGAACTTTTACTTAAGCGAACGAGTGATATCATTGCCTAGTATTTAGATACATACTTGTGTCTAGGGATTTTTCATATAGAGATGATGAAAGATGATTATATTGTTATAATGTTATATCCAATTGATCTGTAGCATGAGTATGCATATGTTGACTATATGGTTGAAGACTACATTGCATCATTTTTCTCTTGATTTCTGTTCCACTTAAATTCTTAGTATGCATTGACTTGTTATCGTACTGGATATATACATATGATCTGTCATTTAGAATGAAAGCATGAAATGTGATTGATAGGATAGTTGATAAAAAGCGTGAGGATACCCGAGTGGGCGCGAGGGTTAGAACGCGTTTGGTGGATGATTGATCACTCGACATAGTCGCGATCCTGTTAGTCTTATGTCCGAGGTCGTTAGTTTATGTGCGTAGTAGACGTTCGCTAGGGCATATGTGGCGAGTTATCCTCACGAGATTTCTATCAGCTAGAAGGGTGCCCGGTCTGAATGGATGTTAATACCCTTAGCGAATGATAGGGTATGATTATATTTGAGATACTTTTTGCGGATGACAGATTATGCTTTGAGCCTTCGGGCATGATGTTGAGATTGGGTACCGAGTGTTGACTATGCACAGTGGTCTGGTATGATGATGACATATAGAGCTGACATTGATGAGTGAGATGTTGAGAAATGCATATGATTTCATTATCATTTGATTACCTGATTATAGGGGTGAAAACGGATCGGATTTTATTCGATCCGACCCGCTAACCGACCCGAGTCGGATCGGATATGGGTCCAAATATTTTACCCGGTCCGGATTCGAATACGGATACGGATAGCAATTTATTAAAATATCTGAATCCGGATCCGGATACGGGTATATCATATATGTTCGGATACGGATTCGGATATCGGATATCCGAATACCCGTATACTATATAATACTAACAAATATCCTACCCTTAAAAACTAACCCGACCCGTTAATATAAAACCCACATCCAACCCACTAACTTACCCTAACTCCTCAACAATCAACCCTCATCTCTTCACCACATCGCCCGCCGCACTCTCACCATCTCTTCACCACATCAACCCCATCCCCATCTCTCCCTCACTCTCAACATCGACTCCCGCCGTTCCGCAGCCCCGTCTCGGTCTCTCTGACCGACAACAGCGGTGTCGTCGCCAAGTACCTTCGCCTCCAATCATCACCATCATCGCCGGGTACCTTCGCCTCCGATCATCACCATCGCGGGTACCTTCGCCTCCGATTATGTAAGTTTTCTTTGCCCATTGTAGAACGATAATAAGTTTTGGCATGAAAGTCTAGAAAATTGCTTGTGTGTGCATAGCTCTATAAACATGGATCATCACCATCGTTCCCGAATTTAATGCTATTCTCTGTGTGCATAGCTCTCTAAATCTTTAGCCCGAATGTGTAGAATTGGAGCCCCTATACTCTTATTTGTTTTGAGTTTTTGACCTTATAAATTTGGAGCCCTATAAATTTTTGACCTTATTTGTTTTGAGTTAGGATGTCTTCGGAACCAATTCAGAGACCTTTAACATGATTAAGAGATTCTTAATATAGTTCAGTAATTAAATATTTTTTAAAATTTAATTAAGTTTATTTTAAAATTTTAAAAATGAGATCAACTAATTAGATAGTTTTATTCTTTCGTAAGTTTTATAGTATCCTCTAAAGATATACAACATTTGTCTTGGACCATAGAAAGCTTAAATGTGAAGATTAAAATAATAAGAGTGTAAGAGAGTACTAAAATTGACTCAAATTGTCGTTATATATTTATATATATAAAAGATGGAATAAACACATGACTGAAATTGGTGGACGAATGGACTTTAGGGAAGTGCAGAGGGACAGCTAAAGACAGTAGAAAGTATTCGAGAGTCTAGATGTCGGCTTATTGGTGGCGTATTTGGATTGAGAGAAATACTGAACTTTTTCATAAGCTATCTCCTGAACAACTTGTTGATCTATTCCAATTCAGTTGAAACTTTGACATCCAAATTGTTGAAATTGTTGAAATTGTTGAAACTTTCTGCATTTTTTAAAGATTCTAAAACTTTTAGCATTTTTAATTAGTAACGGCACATAAATGCTACATTGTCTGTTTTCTCTTCCATGTGGGGAGTGAGAAATTTAGATTTTTAAATACTTTGAAAGCATCGTTAATTTTTTATTTTAAATGAAAAATGTTAGGTATATTACATCCAAATGAGTGTTATATCCCAATTATGGGGTCCGCTACATCGATCCTTTGTCTTCATTCTGCTCTTATCTTGGGTACTCTCATTTTCTAATGGAATGATCAACATATCATTGTGTATTATTAATATTGTCCAAGCCTTTGTTGTTCCTATCATTGTGTATAGTGAGCAAAAGTAGCAGAATAAATTATTACATTATGATTTTCTACAATATTTGGAACATGTTTTGTGAAATTTATTTCTAAGATAATGTAGTTCACAATTTTTTTAATGACATCTGTAATTTTTTAATGTAGTAGAGAAAATTGCAATGACATCTACAAGTGCGTCAGTTCAAGATGACACCAGTAATAGTGTTACTCAAGATGATAGAACAAAGAGAAAAAAATTGACATCAGATGTCTGGGATAACTTTGATAAAGCTGAAGTGATGGAAGTAATTAATGGGCAAATAGTGAGCAAGTGTAAAGCAGTATGCAAATTTTGTCATAAGCAATTTAATGGGGAAAGTTCTATGGGAACGACACACTTGAGGAACCATTACAAAAATAAGCATGGTAGAGAAAGAGGACAATTGTTACTTAATCTTACAAGAGTCGGAGAAGATGGAATTTTAGAGTCATACAAATATGAAGAGGAAGTAAGTGCAAAAAAACTTCTAACAGCAATAGTTATGCATGAATACCCTTTCTCTATTGTAGAACATGAGTATTTTCTTGAATTTATAAAATCTCTACAACCTGCTTTTCCAACAAAGTCACGGATTACTATTAGAAAAGAGATCTTAGAGTTATATGTTGAGCAAAAAAGGAACGTATATGATATGTTTGGTTCGCTTTCATGTCGTATGAGTGCTACTATGGATCTCTGGACTTCTAGACAGAATAAGGGTTATTTGTGTGTTACAGTGCATTTCATTGATGATGATTGGAGAATTCAAAAAAGAATTGTAAATTTCATGCATTTAGAAGGGAGACATACAGGATTAAATCTGTGTCAAGCATTTCTAAAGAATATGATTGAATGGAATATTGATGGAAAGCTATTTTCCTTAACTCTGGATAATGATCATGCTAATGATGTTTGTGTTAGAGATGTGGTTAGTCGGCTCAGTGATCAACAATCTCTTGTTTGTAGTGGCATATTTTTTCATGTCAGATGTGCCACGCATATTATCAATTTAGTTGTGCAAGATGGTTTGAAAAAAATAAAGGATGCAGTGGAAAATATTCGTCATATCATCTTAATTCTCAGAAATTCACCCTTGCAGTGGGAGGATTTTCAAAAGAGAGCAAAGGAATGTAATTTAGCTACAAATAAAGCTCTTTCTATTGATGTACCTACAAGATGGAATTCTATTTTTTTGATGCTTAGAGATGCTATATATTATATGAATGCATTCAAGAGGCTTCAGTGTGCTGATCCAATTAAATTTGCTGCATGTCCAACAAATGAGCAATGGGATAATGCTAGAATGTTATGCAAATGTTTAAAAACCTTCCATACAATAACTGAATTGCTTTCAGGAACTTCATATCCAACTGCTAACTTATTTTTCAAAGAATTTTGTGATATTCAATTGCAAATTAGAGAATGGTGCAGAAGTTTGGATGGATTCGTTCTTTCTATGGCAACATCAATGAAAGAGAAATTTGACAAATATTGGCAGCAATGCAATCTTATATTAGCTGTGGCTTCATTTCTAGATCCTCGATATAAAATGAGTATTATGGAATTTTACTTTCCTCAAATTTATTCTCTTGGTGGTGTTAAGGAACTTGAGGAAGTTCGTGAAATCATAAAGAAGTTGCATGATGAATATGCATCTAAATTTTCACGTCCTTTTGATCGTGATGTGAATGTAAGCACAAGTGAAGTTATCCAAAGTAGTGGAACTGTTTTTGATGAGTTTGACGAGGATAGAAATAGAAGATTTGAACAATTTTTAATTGAAAAATCTCAACATCAATCTCCTAAGACAGATTTGGATTTATATATTGAGGAGGGCTCACTTCTATGGCAGCGTAATAATACTAAATTTGATATACTATCTTGGTGGAAAACAGAAGGTGCAAAGTATCCTATATTATCACGAATTGCTCGTGATGTGTTGGCAATTCCAGTTGCCACAGTTGCTTCTGAATCTGCATTTAGCACAGGTGGTCGAGTAGTAGATGCTTATCGCAGCAGGTTGGATCCTGAAGCCGTGGAAGCTCTAGTATGCACTCAGGATTGGATAAGATCTACAAGAAAAGGTACTGATTGTTTTATTTTCTTAATTTTTATAAATTAGTATTGAATACTAATTTCAATATATTTTTTTTCTTATTAGGAGAAGTAGCATCAATTGTTAAGGATGTTGAAGAATCTGAAGTATCTGAAGTATCTGGGCACGTTTCAGTTTCTGACATACAATCAATGGCATGTTCACTAGATTAAATGTAATGCAATCTTTTATGCTTAAATTAAATTTGAATTGCATATGAAATTGTATGAACAATTAATGGTATTACTTGATATGTTTCAATTCATAGATTTTTAGTTCAACAATTAAACTAATGTCATTCATTTATTTTTGCAGATCCTCTTTAAAGTGTATCACTACTCGGTTGGCTTGATTGAAGATTAGAAAAATGTGAAATGTCACAAAATTATAGTGGAATTGGTGGTCACTTTGGAATATTGGCCTTTTTATTGTACTTGCATTATTTTTTAAGTTTTGGTGTAGTATGGTTATTATTACTATGTGAACAAGTTGGTCATCTTTTTGTTATCCTCTTTTCATTATATCTAAGCATATATGTTATGAAATATTGTGAAATTATAGTAGAATTGATGGTCTCATGTTATAGTGAATTGTAGTCGAATTGATGGTCTCATGTTCTAGTGAATTGTAGTGTTATTATTTTTTTTATAGTGAATTATAGTAGAATTGGTGGTCTCATGTTCTAAGCATGAACAGAGTAATCTTATGTTTTTGCACTAGATGTTAGTTTGTTATGTTTTTAGAATTGATGCTTTTATGTTGTAGTGAATTATAGTGTTATCATCTTTTTCTAATAAATTGTAGTGTTATATCTAAGCATGAACAGGGGTAATCTTATATTTTTGCACTAGATGCTAATTTGTCATGTTTTTAAAATTTGTGGTCTTATGTTATAGTGAATTATAGTGTTATCATCTTTTGTAGTGAATTGTAGTGTTATCCCTCTTTTTATAGTGAATTATAGTGTTATCTTCTTTTGTAGTGAATTTTAGTGTTATCCCCTTTTTGTTATATCTAAGCATAAACATAGTGAGATTCATTTTGTATTCATATCCAATTATAATTCAAATTTGTTTATCTAGTTTGTGTTCGTATTTGATTAAGATTCGATTCGTAGCCAATTAATATTCTATTCGTATCCGATTAAGATTCGATTCGTATCCAATTCGTATTCGTATCCGTTTAATATCCGACCCATATCCGAAAAATATCCGTATCCGTTTAATATCTGATCCATATTCGAAAAATATCCGTATCCGTTTAATATCCGATCCATATCCGAAAAATATCCGTATCCGTTTAATATCCGATCCATATCCGAAAAATATCCGTATCCGTTTAGTTAGGATATGGTTTTGCATTTTGCTATCCGTCCAGTATCCGTATCCGTATCCGTATCCGGAGTCAAAATATGGATCCGGATGTGGTTTGAGCACTATCCGATCCGTATCCGAACCGTTTTCACCCCTACCTGATTATCAAGTAGTCAATATACATTATAATACATCATATATGGTTGCATTTGATATTATAGCATTGTCATGGTCGGCATGCATCATGTGTCATATTTGAGAGAGAGTTATGATGATAGTATAACATGGAGATTTGTTTATTTATTATCGAGGATTATACAATTTATTAGTTATGACATGTTATCTACTTTATATTTATGTATTATTGAGGATACATTCATATATTCATTCATGACATGATGCTATTTTTGATTCATATTATCTAGTACATGATTTACTATTTGTTTGGCATCACTGATTTAGGGTAAGATCTATTAACTAAGTATTTTGCTCATGACTCTCTCTTTATTTTCTTTTCTAATCCCCTCAGATATGTGGTATGTGATAGCGACTTGAGACATCTTGAAAAGATATTTTAGAGCGATGATGAGGTAGGTGAGCTATAGATGCGAGATGGTATAGATGATAGTTTATATAGAAATTGAGTTGTACGAGTATTTAATATTTGTACTCTTTTGTATTAGACGATGATTTGTATAATACATGTCGAATCATAGTGTACTCTTATATTAGTTGTTGCGGTGATGGTTATGTGTTAGAGGTTGAATTAGGGTTTTTAACTTAGATATACTCTTAGGAAAATAAACGACTATAATTAACTTACTTCGACTCCCATATTATCTTATTCTTACTCCTAAGATAAACTCAAAATTAAAATAATTTCTCAATGCTTGAATGCTTGGATTTATAAATAAAGAAGTATAGTCCCTCTATATATAGAGGTCAGGTACAATGAGTCATGCTCGGGCTTTACCCTAAATGCTTATACGACTCGAACTAGGACTTGCCTTAAAGGCTTACATTTCTTAATTCAACTTATTTTAGTAACTTAATTAAATATTGTTCTAGTGGCTTACATGACTTAAAAAGACTTGCTTTAAGGGCTTACATAAAAGATAAATATAAATTAATTAAAAGATAAATATGTCCAATCCGTTGAGCCTAATGTCCTCATGATATAATCTGATCTAAACCGATTCACATTAGTGAATAGTAATGAGGAATAGCCTACCCTTCCGTACCTTAAACCTCGTGGCCATGATGACCTAGTTTGCATTAGATTTAGACAGATCTAGACGTAAAAAAATTATAAAAATTTAGATGGTGGTAGCCTTAGAGTTCTAATAATTTTAGTTTCACATAAATCGAAGATCGAGATGAAAAATTATAAATAAAATAATAGGGGAAGATCAGAACGAGACAGACTGATAAATATCTGATCTACAAGCGGGTGTATGGGGAGGGAGTTACAATAAATATATAAATTTCCAACAAATTTTGATACGGACTTCCCTATAAGTTTGTATAGGTATTAATGCTACCACCATCAAGTTAGTGTCGTAGTTCTCAGTTATTTATAAAGCCTAGCCGACTTGCAAAACCCTTCCTCATAAGCTATTAGAGAACAGATTTTTATGACATTATGAGTATCTAATTCTACAATTTCTCTATTTCTACTTTGTTAGTACCATCTACATCCTACTACTATATTGCTTTTGGTGTTTGAAATTTGTGCAGTGTGGCATAATCTTACTGAGCTCCATCTTCAATATCTAAGAACAAATTAGGATTGTTTTTTTTTTTGTTGCATATATCCCTTCAAAATTTTCTTATTCACTTATATGCCGGTCTAAACTTGATATTTATATATGTACCATGCATCTCAAAACACACAACTTTTAGATGTATACCCTTTAAAACACTTATTTTTTATTTTCATATATACCTTTTGGAGTTAACTAACAGTTAAACTTTAAATAATTTACTTTAGATTTCATATATTTCCCTTAGTTAAAAGTATGTATTTCTATTTTTTTATATTAAACGTCCTGATACTGCCACAACTTTGTGAACTGGAGAAGAGGTACAGATAAGTAATCTTATCAAGGCAAATAACATAATACATATTGAATGGTATACAGAGACTCACATGCAAATAAGATATTTTAAAAGAATATATACGAAAAACAAAACCCAACTAATTAGTCTCAGTTGCATATAGTTTTGTAGAATATGACATAATAATGATATTCATTTTTTATTAGTTAAAAAAATGAAATTAATGCAAGCTAGCTTTTAGGTAGTAGTAGCAATTTCCAGCTTGACATCATTGACCGGCTCCAAATTAAAATATGACCCTTGAAATTAGAAAGGCACAGTCTGGAAGTTGAATTATTGAGGATATTTAATCATCGCTTATTCTTTTTAAATATACTTATGAACATTAATAGATATAAGATCCTAGTCGGTTGCCGCTAATCTTAAAATTATAGAGCAGCTATTCTCACTTCTTATTTTTTAAATCATGTCTCTAATCTAGAGTATAAAAATATAGTATTTAATTGTAAGTTGAAATAGTGGTGTAATAATTATATTTGATGTAGCAGGGATTATTTTTAATTTGATACATAGATTTAAATTAAAGTGTAATTATTTCTTGTAGGTATGCAATGTTCACGTTCGTATAAGATGATTAGTAGGAGAGAAGAGATAGAAGTGTAAGATGATTAGTAGGAGAGGAGATAGAAGAGAAAATTGAGTATAAAGTTTTAATTTGAGCAGAAAACTAGACTAGTTAAATTTTTTATAACTTTTTTAAATTCTAATTATTAAAATAATTTTAGTCAAATTAGGGGTAAAATCTATTATGTTTATGTGCATAATAAGATTCAAATAACAGGCATAATATTTCTAATATAGAGTAAGAATAATTTTATATTTGGTTGTAAATCTAGAAAAATATTCTGTAATTTAGCATAGAGAAATCTCTAACCAGAAACATCACCATAGTTAGGAGAATGAGCAAAGATAATATTAGTTTGGTCGTCCTTCTGGGATTTATATAAAAAAGACAACCTAAACTATCACATTACGTGTGGATTCGTCGTAAATATAAAATTGGGAAGTTTGAGCACATAACGTCGAATTTGGTTTAAGTATTCGATTTATTAATTTTGTTGAGAAAATTATAAATAATATCCTCTATTTTGAGTATATTACAGAAAAGCTATCCCGTTTTATTATTTATAAGTGGAGCCTTCTACCGAACGACACTCTTATTTGAATTAATTTAATTATTTGACAAAATTAAGCAACTAAAATAACTAGGAGTGATGCTAATCAGGTCAAATTAGATCCCATTAAGGAGAGATTAGGATCAATAAATTGAGTTTAGTTATCTTATCTAACTATTTGCTTTAATTAGTGTCTTATTAGGTTAGAATTTATTAGTTAACTAATTCAGCTCTGCACAATTTTAGAACAATATTCGAAAGATATTCCACATACATCTGAATAATATTAGACTAGTTGGAGAATATTGGTGACTTCCTCATCTATAACCTTCTTATTCAAGGTTTCTCCATATTCGCATTCTATCTGTGGCAGAACGAAGAAACATTCCGAGAAGAAAAAGAAGACTGATTTAGCTAAATTATGTTTATCTTTAGGTCATGTTTATCTTTTATGTAAGTACTTAAAACAAGTCTAGTTAAGTCATGTAAGCCACTAAGGCAAGTTCAATTAAGTTATGTAAGCCTCTAAGGCAAGTCTTAATTCGTGTTGCATAAGTCTTTATGGTTAGTCTAAGACAAGTCATAATTTGAGTCATATAAATCTTTAAGGCTAGTCCGAGTAAGACACACCACCTTTATATATAAATGGGCAGGGCCTTTTTGTTAATCATCTAATAATCTAGGCATCCAAGCATTGAGAATTAATTGAGTTTAGTTATTTTCTTATTATTGCATTTATCGTTTTATCGTAGTCATTAGATCATCTTTAAGAGTAAATCATAGGCGTAGAACCTCTAAAGCTTCTAAACCCTAGCTACCACCTTACTCTAGTACTCACCCTACTATATTGCCATTCTCCATTGCCCTTGGCCGTTCGCCACTCTCCGATGATCGCTGCAACATCGAATATTTATCGTTCTGCCTTATTCTGACCTATCTCCACTGTTTTATTTTTAATTTTTTATCCCGAACTTTAATATAGGTGAAACTAGAGCAATTAAAACCTTAACTAATGAGGCTACCACTACCTAAATATTTTAATTTTCTTACGTCCGGATCAATCTAGATCTGATTTGTAACATGGAGATAAACCAAAATACTAATTTCTAACAAAATATATTCGATTTAATCCAGCCTCTAAAAGATTAAAATCACATCAACATCTAAGCACTAAATTCCACAAGATCAACGGATTCGAAACTAATATTTAATCTCAAATATCATATACAGTGAGATAAGTATAATTCAGAAAATTTAAAATATTATTTGAAATAGACACAATGTTTTACGTTTTATTTCATTTCATCGTATAGTTAGGTGTTGGTCGTTTTTTTTTTTTGCCAAATAAAAGGCCCTATTTATAAATTAAAAGATAGTGTTTTACTTATAATATAGTTAAACTGCTGGGTATTATTGTTAATTTTCTCATTCTTTTATAGGTAAAAAAGGAAATATGTCGGTTTTATAAATTCTTTTGCACATTACCCATAAAAATCTCTTATGTTTTTATATGCCTTTCTAAAATTAATATTTACATGTATATCTATGAAAACACATGATTTTTGTATATATATTATTTATATGAATACCTTTTGAGTTACCTAAGCATTAAATTCAAATAATTTAGAAACAAAAAGATAAAAATATACGTACTGTAGTTTTTATTAATTTTCTTAGTCAAAGATATTTTTGTGTTTTTTCTATTAATTATTCAAATTTAATTTGAAAAATAATCAGTTGGATATCTATGCAAATAGTATATGTTTTGAATGGTAAACATGCAAATATAAGGGCATAAAAGCAAATGAAGGATTTCTTAAGGATATACATGCAAACGAGAAAAAACGATATAAAAATTGTAACCTCAACAAACCAATGCTCTGCAAGCTCATTCATGAGAACTTAAAAGTCAAAATTCCAGCTTGTGCTGCCCACGTTCTAGCTTTACTCCACCTAATATGGCATAAAAAAGAGGAGAAGACTCTTTCATCTTATCATTGGTTAATTTATTTACTCAAATCCATCCCTTCTCAACTATAAATAGCTATCAGCATCAGCAGCTCTTCATCATCAGCTAGCTGCTCTTTCTCCGCTGCTCTCTTTCTCTCTCTCAGAGCATACATATATATAGTAAAGATGAGCAGAGGTAGAGGTCAGCTTCCTCTCTTGGCCTCATGTCTTCTCTTTGCATTGGCCATCCAAGCCATGCTTCCCACCTCTTCTGCTTCCCTACAAGTTGGATTCTACGGTTGCAAGTGCCCAAAGGCTGAGGAGATCGTGAGAAAGGTGGTGCACAAGGCTGTAGCCAAGACTCCTGGCCTTGGCGCCGCCCTTATTAGGATGTTCTTCCACGATTGCTTTGTTAGGGTAAGGAAGTTATACATTACAAATATATATATATATATATATATATATATATATATATATATATATAACTAAATTATGAATAGACTAGTTGCCATTGATTTTTCTTTTTTTTTGCACCAGGGCTGTGATGCTTCTGTACTCCTTGACCCAACACCGGCCAACCCCAACACTGAGAAAACTTCCCCTCCAAACAACCCTAGCTTGCATGGCTTCGATGTTATTGATGAAGCCAAGGCTGCTCTCGAGCACCACTGCCCAGGCATCGTCTCTTGTGCAGACATTATCGCGTTTGCTGCTCGCGATGCGGCTAAATTTCTCGGTGGTATCAAGTACGCCATCCCCTCTGGAAGGCGAGACGGAAGAGTCTCCATCGCAGCTGAGGCACTCCAAAATTTGCCCCCTCCTTTCTTCAATCTACCCCAGCTTATCGCTAGCTTTGCATCCAAAGGGTTATCCGTCGGCGATCTGGTCACCCTCTCCGGAGCACACTCCATCGGTGACTCCCACTGCTCATCGCTCTCGCTCCAGGATCCATCGATCGAACCATCCTTTATCACATTCTTGAGGAGCAAATGCCCACCAACAGCGAGCCCTACTACGGTTGTGGATCAAGATATTGTGACACCAAATAGATTGGATAATCAATACTACAAGAACGTGATAGCTCACAAAGTATTGTTCTCTTCCGACGTTGCCTTGCTAGGTAGTCCCCAGACGGCGGCCTTGGTGGAGGCCTTTGCGAGGCACCAGGGAGCTTGGAAGGCAAAGTTTGGGGCTGCCATGGTGAAGATGGGCCACATCGGGGTGCTTACTGGAAATCAAGGTGAGGTTAGAAAAATGTGCAAGGTTGTGAATTAACTAGCTAGCTAGTTTCAGTACGACTTGCCATGCATATGCGATGGCTTGCTTAGGATCTTTTATTTGTTTTCTGACGTGTATTGTTTCGTCGACGTCGTGCTCTATGACTCGTTGAGTCTGTTGATGTTGTTTATCTTGTTTTATTTCATTCTTTTGTTCTCATTTTATAATAGTGTTTGTCATCAGTATAATGCACAATAAATTACTTTGAGGTAAATCTTTGCTCTGCTTTTGAGTTCTTACAAACATGATTTGTAGTGACATGGTAAGTGATGGAGTATGTATTTGTATAGAAATTCATGATGCTTCAAGATCATCATCGGCTCACCCTTAAGGCTGAATTTAAGGGTCCTTGGATGACATTATTGAACTGGCCAAGATTATCAAAAGCAAGAAGAATGGAGAAGTATATACCAAGAGTGAATGTCTCTAACTCCGAACTTGCGAATCATGGGAATGAAAGTTTCTTTTCCAAGAGCTTTGGTAGAAACATCTACCAATTGGATTATAGAGCTCATGAATCTAATAACGGGGAACCATCAAGTATCTTGTCCCTTACATAATGACAATCCATTTCAATATGCCGAGTGTGCTCATGGAAGACCGAATTAGCTGCTATGTGTAGTGTCGCTTTATTGTCACAATAAAGTAGGGCCGGTTAGAAATGTAGCAATCCCAAATCCCAAATTTTTAAGAAGATACCGAAGCCAAGAAAGTTCACAACAAGTTTCAGTTGTGGCCCGATATTCAGCTTTAGTTGATGATAGAGAAATAGTTTTCTAGCGCTTCGACTTCCATAAAATTAATGAAGGACCAAGGAAAATATAATAGCCAGAAGTGAATCTTCTAGTAACCGGACAACCTCGCTAATCAGAATCACAAAAAGCTCCTAATTTGAGATCACTTTTACAGAAAAAGAATAACCCTTGATCGGGAATATTTTTAATATACCGAACTATACGTAAGCCAGCTTGTGACATTCTAGGTTGATGCATAAAATATATGAACTACACAAGTGATGTCTGGTCTGGAAATAGTGAGATAAATTAACTTTTCAACGAATCTTCTATAGCCGGCTGCATCTTTCAACACGTCACTTTTATCTGAGAGTTTAAGACTTTTTTCCATTAGAATATTAGTGGGAGCAGCACCAAGTAATCCTGCTTCCTTAACAATATCTAGGGCGTACATGCATTGGCAGATAAAGATACCATTGCTAGAAGTGGACACTTCAATTCCCAAAAAATATTTCAAATCTCCCAAGTCCTTAATATGAAAATGAGAATGAAGAAATTCCTAAAGTATAGCAATATTCACCGAATCATTTCCAGTAATTAGTATGTCATCAACATAGATCAACAGGGCAGTGAAAGAATTGCTATATTCTAGGTAAATAAAGAATAATCAACTTTGGATTGTACATACCCGGCTGATTGAATAGCTTCTGAAAATCTTGCAAACCACTACCGAGATGCTTATTTAGACCATATAGTGATTTGTGTAGCTTGCACACCATGTTGTCTATCCCCTAGCCACGAAACCCAGGCGGAGGAGACATATAAATCTCTTCTTCAAGCATACCATGGAGAAAGGCCTTGTTGACATCAAGTTGTTAAAGGGTCCAATCTCTTGCTGCTGTTAAAGCTAGAAGACATCTAATAGAGACTATCTTGGTAGTGGGAGAAAAGTTTCTTGATAGTTCACACCTTCTTGTTGTGTGAAGCCTTTTGCAACTAGTCATGCTTTGTATCGGTCGATTGAGCCATCAGCCTTGTGCTTGATTTTTTAGACCCAATGACAATCAATAGGTTTTTTGTCAGCTAGTAGTGGAGTCATAGTCCATGCGCCATTTTCTTCAAGAGCCCGCAATTCTTTTTGCATTGCTTCCTGCTATTCAGGTGAAGTTGCAGCCTCGGTGTAGGATTGAGGCTATATAGTGGCACTAATTTGAGCAATAAAAGCTTGATGCTGTGGTAAGTATCTGTGGTAGGAAAGATGGTTTGAAAGAGGATATCTAGTGCCTTTGGTCGGACCTGGATAAAGAAAGGATGATGGTTGGGATGGAGAGAGCAAAATCTGATTGCATTGGCAGCCTTGTAGTCGAAGTGGTAGGGCCCAAACACAAGACGAGCGGCGGAGAGTAGTGAGGTTAGTATTGATCTATGGCGGCGCCTACAGTGGGGTTGGTACTGGTCTATGGTGGCGCCTGTAGTGGAGACGACGGTGTCACGGCAGGATCGACGAAGGAGGAATCAAAGTTTGGTGGCGAGGAATTAGGGTTGGGCGATGAAAATGCAATAAGGGTTTCGGTTGAGGGTGGAGAAGAAGGGTTAGAGGAGATGGGGCTCAGGTTTGGATTGTTGGTTAATGGGTTAGGTTTGGGTTGTTTGATGATAATGGGCTCTAGCTTGGATCTGAGATTAGTAATGGAATTTAATGAGTAGAATGACCAAGAGGGTAACCAATGGAAACACATTTAATGGCGCGAGGAGAGAATTTATGTATGATACGAGGATTCATAGCATATGCCAAACAACTAATAGTCCGAAGATGGGAGAAAAAAGGAGGTTTATTATAAAGACGTTCAAATGGAGTTTGAAAGGAAAGAATGGAGATGGAAGACGATTAATGATATGAACAGCAGATAACACGCATTCGCCCAAAAAATGAGTAGGAAGATTAGCATGATAAAATAAGACGCCTGCAACTTGTAAAATATGACGGCATTTCCGTTCCACAACCCTATTTTGTTGGGGCGTGTAAAGACATGAATGTTGAAAAACAACACAATTTTTTTAAAAAAAGGTTGAAGAGAAGGAAACTCGCACCATTGTCACTATGAAATGCTTTGATGTGAGAGGAAAATTATGTGACGACAAAATTAAAAATTATTTTAAAAGTGATTGAGTTTCACCTTTTTGCCTCATTAGATAAACTCAAGTAAAATGTGTGTAGTCGTCAACAATTGTAAGAAAATAGAAAGCGCCAAAAATTGAAGAATGTTTATGAGGACCCCATATGTCACAATGAATAAGCTCAAAAGCAAATTTTGTTGAAAGTGAACTAATACCTAAAGGTAGACGGCTTTGTTTTGCCAAAAGACATATTTGACAATCTTTACTCAAATAAATGGAAATATTTAAGAAATTTTTAGCAATGAGGGCAAGACGAGATGGTGAACTATAACCAAATCTATTATGCCAAAGGTTAGTGGTAGAAGAGATGCAATTGCAGGTTACATGGTTGTCAGAGGTGGAAGTGGACTTGATTAATGGTTTCTTCATTGCTAATGCCACCAAATAGTACAGACCGTTGTGCTCCTTACCCAAACCAATCATCCTCTTTGTGTCCAGATATTGCAAAACACACCAGTAAGGAAAAAAGTCATAAAACAGTTTAATCCTCTTGTTAATCAACTAACAAACATCAAATCGACCTTGAACTTGGGCACATGAAGTACATCATGTAAATAAAAGTTAGAATTTAAAGGTCGAATATCAACCTTCTCTCCACTGGGCAATAATACAGGAGGCATTGAACAATTTTTAGCTTCATGTAATGTCAACTATGGAGATGATATTATGTGGTATGATGCACCACCGTCAATAATCCATCGAGTAAAAAAAAGTTTAGACAAAACTGGTGGTGGTCTTTTCTTTAGTGGTTGTTGTATTAACATGAGTGTGATTATCCCCATTTTGGATACTCAAAGTTGACATGATTTGTTGAAGTTGGGCTTCGGAAACTATGCTTGATAATGTAGATAGCATATTCTCCTTAGATATAGCCTCAGAGACCATGTTAGCTGTAGAGTTTTGATTGGGCTTCATATTCCTCTTGGATCAAAATTGTTTTGGGTGCCCAAGTGGATACCCTATTAATTCAAAACAGGTTTGGGCCCAATGGCCCATCTCTCCACAATGAGTGCACTCGGGCCTATTTCTCCAAGAGCCCAAACGATGCTGCCCTTGGTCATTTTGGGGAAAGGGGCGATCGGTCTGCCAACCATGATCACTTTGAGAGAGAGGTCGATTGGTTTTCCAGCCCCGACGATTGTCGTGATTATTTTGCGGAGAGGATCGATCGCCAGTCTGCCAGTTGTTGCGAGAGGAGTGATCGTGGTGCCAATATGGTTTCCCTTTGCCAGCAAATTGATTTGGTCTTCCCCATTTCTCACAGCCATAGTAGTAGAGGAGCTTGATTCTGAGATGCCGTGTGAAGTACTGAGAAGTCGCTGCTTCTCCTCTTAGCCAATGACCACATAGGCTTGGCGAATGGTAGGAAGTGGATTCATCAGCAATATTTGCCCACAGATGGCATTGTAAGTGTCGTTCAATCCCATCAAGAATTGCATTAATTTTTGTTGATCTGCTTGTGCTCCTTGGATTAAGTTAGAATAGATAGCTAACTCATCCCATAGACTTTTCAATTTCGAGTAATATGCTGAGACGGAGAGCTATTCTTGTCGAAGATTGCCTATGTCTCGTTGTATCTCAAAGATGCGGGGTGCATTGCTTTGAGAGAATCACTCACAATGGTCCTCCCATACCGCGTGAGTAGTAGAATAATAGATGACGCTATCTGTGATCTAGATTGAAGGTGTTGGCAAGCTAGGAATGGGGTCATGTCGTTGCTACGCGACCAAGTTGCATATCCTTCAAGGTCAGCTTCTTTTGAAGGAGATTTGATTGATCTGTCGACGAATCCAAGTTTGTTCTTGGAGTTCAAAGCTAGTCATAGCCCTCTTCTAACTGGAGTAGTTATCTTCGTTCAAGGACTTAAAGACCAGAACTATTCCCCAATGATCTAAATGATGGGTGAAATAGGGATTCGAGATATTAGATCTTGAAGGATCTGCCCAACTAGAAATGGTAGATGATTTGTTGACATTAGCAGGTGGTGGATTTTCTTGGTTGCTAGCCATGGAGATTGAATGACTAGGAAGATGTTACATGAGATATGAGAGCTTAGAGTGTAGCAATAGGTTGGATTTAACCTTGCTCTGATACCATGAAAAGTAAGAAGGAGAAAGGAGAAGTATATGCCAAGAGGCCAGCATTAAGTATTGGCATTGCCACTATTTATACATGTAGGAATTTCTTCTATAAGGAAAGTCTACCTATAATACATCTATTAATTATGTTATACATGGTGAAATAAATTCTGATGATTAGCATCTTCCCAATATAGCTGATAGACATTCTATCCATGGAGGATTTGTTCTCCTAGATCAATGTTCATTCCAATTGTAGAGTATTTCTTTCCTAACAGATTATACCTTCTTTTCGATGAAAATGTTTTTTTTTTTTTTTTTTTTTGAAAGCCAAAGAGCTGTGACCAGCTATATATTAATAGACGGTCGAGACGTTGCCGCGTCGATAGTTAGAAGATTACAAAGCTCAGATGGAACTTGGCTTAGCCGCTCTGCGTAGCAGTAGCCAGAGGCCACCCTCGCCTTCGCTGCTGCCCAGTCTGCCACTGCGTTGGCTTCCCTCCCTACGTGGGCAAGCCTAACTTCCAAAAATTCTTTTGCTATCTCCGCGCACTCCTGCGCCAGATTGCGGACTCGCCATGGACAGTGGTCCACCTGCTGCATGCATCTGATGGCCTCCGAGCAGTCCGTTTCTATCACCAACCTCCTTTCTTTGCTCGCCATCTACAGGGCCATTCTGATGGCCCAGAGCTCGGTTTGCAACGCCGAGTTGCCCGGGCACGGCTCCCATGCCGCCTGGACTAGCTCCCCTTCAGCATTTCGGAGAATTGTCGCTGCACCTCCTTGGTGTGCGCCGGGCTTGAACGATCCGTCGGTGTTGGCTTTAGTCCAGCCCGGGTCCGGTGGTTCCCATCTCTTCCTCCTCCTCCTTGTCTTCACAGTCTTCTCTTTTGTCTTGAGCCCATACTCCTCCGCCATCGCGACGGCAGATCGGACCACTGCTAGCTCCGCCATCCTCTTCCCTCCAAACACCACTTCGTTTCTACATTTCCATAAAGCCCACAACGTGCAGGCAATCTTCCCTTTGATCCGGCGATCATTCTCTTTGGTTGTACACCACTCTCTCGTGATCCAGTCTTGGTCTATCAACGCTGTCTCCACCCCTTCACTGGAACGCAGTATCTCCCACACCTCTCGACTGTATCTACACGTAAACATGAGATGGTCGATCGTTTCAGGAAACAACCCGCACATTGCGTAGCGTTCCTCGGCACCCACATGGATATAGTGGAGGTAAGCACTCGTTGGGAGCCTACCCCACAGAAGTTTCCAGCAGAAGACTCTGATCCGCGGGGCGACCGGGAGCCGCCAAAGGTTTCTCCACCCTTCCCAGTGGTGGTCACTCTGAGGAAGAAGAGAGTAGTATATGGCTTTAACCGTTGGGGTTCCCCTTGGGTGCGGCCACCAGATCCATCTGTCCTCACTAGTGGCGGCACCCATGGGGAACGTTGCTATTTTGTAAGCCAGCTCAACTCCGGCCTCCCTAGTTAGTCTCGCCGTAGTCCATTGCCTGCGTTTGGTGATATCTACCACGCGCAGATTTTCTTCCATGACTGCATTCGCCCATTCCCTCGGCTATCTGCACCACGGGATCTCGTGCAGCCAGGGGTCGTAAGCGGCGCTCGTGTTTCGACCGTTCCCTATCAGCACTCTACAGCCCATTCTGAGCTGCTTGGCGGTTTTTGTTAGCGCCCTCCACATCCATGATGGATTTTTGCTCTTCGTGATCACCCACGGGTGCAGCATCCCATACTTAGCCTGCATGATTCTGATCCAAGGCGCCGGCTCCCTGTTCAACATTTTGAAAACCAGCTTGCCCAGATGCACGGTTCGAGCCTCTTTTAGGCGCTGGACACCCAGTCCACCCTGCCGCTTCACCATAGTCACTTGTTCCCAGTTCATCAGGTGAAGGCCGTGGCCATCATTATTCTTCCACAGAAAGTTTCGGGCTTTTTTGGTTATCTCCTCCAGAACCCCGTCCGGCACCCACGTGCTTCCCAGCCAGTAAGCGGGGATCGCTAGCAGCGCGGCGTTGATCAGGGTTAGCTTGCCAGCTTGAGAAAGGAGCGACCCTTTCCAGCTAACTAGCCGTTTGCCGATTCGCTCCACCAGCTCCTGCTGCTCCTTCACCTTCACCTTTCGGCCCGAGATAAGCACCCCTAGGTATTTGAATGGCATGCCTGCCACCTGCAAGCCTAGTTGGACGCTAAGCTGTCTGCCTTCATCTGCCCCGATCCTGCTTGGCAGGTACAGCTCCGATTTGCTGTAGTTAACCCTCTGATTGGTGATGAGTTCATACCGGCTCAGGCTATCTAGAATGCTGCTGGCATTAGTCGCAGAAGCTTCCGCCATGAGCAGCAGGTCATCTGCATAGAGCAGGTGGGACAGGTGCACATCTCTGACCCGATAGCCGCTCAGCAGGCCTCGATCTACCTTCTCGTTAATGATCCTCGATAGAACTTGCGTGACGATGATGAAGAGGTAGGAAGATAGCGGATCTCCTTGTCTCAGGCCGCTACAGGGCATGATCCATTTAGTCGGACACACGTTGATCAGCAAGGCGAACCTTGGGGAAGCAATACACGCCTGCACCCAGTTGCACCACCGAGGGGGGAAACCTATCCGCTGAAGCACGTCGGTCACCGCCTGCCAGCTAACCTGATCATACGCCTTCTCCATATCCATTTTGATCATCATAATAGGGTTTCCTCCCTTGTCAGTCACCATTGAGTGAGCCACCTCCTGAGCTGCCAGCGTATTATCCTCGATACTTCGGCCCGCCACAAAAGCCGCTTGCTCCTGGCCGATGATGTTGGCCAGCATCTTCTTTAGGCGGCTTACCATGATCTTAGCTATTACTTTGTAGATGACATTGCACAGTGCAATGGGTCTGAAGTCCGCCACCTTCATCGGGAGCTCCTTCTTCGGGATCAGGGTTATGAAGGTGTCACCCCAAGCTTGCGGCATTCTTGCACTGCTGAAGAAATGACCTACTGCCTGGCAGAGACCACCGCCCATGGTGTCCCAGTACTGAGTATAGACTTCCGCTTGCATCCCGTCCGGGCCCGGGGCCTTTCCTCTCGGCAGGCTCCAGACCGCTTCCTTGATCTCCTCCGCCGTCACTGGCAGCTCTAGGGCCACCGCTTCCTCGCTCGAAATTTCGGGTAGGAAGGGCCATTCAGCTCTCCTACCGTCAGGCACATCAACTTCCGCCCATAGGCTTTGGTAGAATGCCGTAAAGATTTGGTTCACTTCCTCCGGTGCCTGCACCCATCTATCCTCGCCGTCTAGGATGCCAGAGATCTTGTTACGCTTTCTTCTGATTGTTGCCGAGATATGGAAGAATTTTGTGTTGCGATCCCCGTCCTCCGTCCACCTAAGCCGAGATCTTTGCAACCATTTGATATTAAGTTGTCTGTTAAGGGCTATTTTGTAGTTGTATAGGCTTCTCAGCCTCTGCATGCCCTCCTCCGGCAGCTGGCCGTTGGCATCTAGCTCTTCTAGGTCTGCCAGTTTGGTGTTTGTGTCCGAAAGCCGCCTTTCCACACTTCCGACCGCCTCACGATTCCAGGTGCTCAAGGTTTTTCTCAAAACACTCAGCCGGTGGGAGAACGCATGCATTGGATTGCCCACGGCATGCCTTGCCCAGGTTTCCTTTACAATGTTCTGGCACTCCTCATACTCCATCCAGATGCGTCGTGATCCTTGCTGGTTGTTGCACCAGGTGAAAGGGATGCCTTCAAACCCTAAGTCGCACAGCCCCGTCTCGTCCACAAACTTCGCAAAGGCCTTTGCCTTCGGCCCTAGCGTGACTTCAGCACTGCTCCGCTTCTCCTGGCGGGACAGGAAGGCGTTGAAGTCACCAATGATCGCCCACGGCTTGTTTAGACAGGCTATGTTCTTCAGCTCCTCCCAGAGTTCTTTCTGGCCTTCAAGAAGGGTGCTGGCATAAACGATGGTCCAAATCCAGGATTGTCCCGACATTAGGGTTATGGTCAGGTGAGCTGCATATCTTGATACGGTAGCCACGTCCACCCAGCCTAGCTCCTTCTTCCACAGGATCAGGATGCCGCCCGACCTGCCTTGCGAACCACGCCCATCCTCTTCCAATCTTCTTCGCCACCTGCTCCGCCTCCAACCAGCTGGTATGCGTTTCGAGCAAGGCTAGCATTTCCAGGTTATGGTCCCGGATCATGACTCTACAACGGTCTAGTGCCTCTTTCTTGCGGGCACCTCTGCAGTTCCACACTAAGGTTTTTAACATTGTTAAACCTTAAGTGATGGCTGGCCGGCAGCCTGTCAGTGCAACCGGCCTCTCTTAGAGGTGGGTATGTCATGTCCGCCTCCGTTGGTATTCTCCTCTTCTAGCTCCGTCTCCATTTCCACATCCCCGGGAGTTTCATTAACTTTGTTTGCCACCAGGGCAAGCTGCAGGTATCTGGCATCTCCTTCCTTACTGTCCGCCTCCCGGTCTTCCAATAATAGACACCTTTTAACTCTGGCCACCGTTTCACCGTGATTCCCCGGTGGTTTAGTTTGTTTCACTGCGGTCGGGGTGAAGCCCGCTGCGACCAGTCCATCTTGGACGAATTGAGCCGGATAGTCGCTGGTGTTCCACCGCTCACCTCTAGCACTTTTCGTTGTTTTGACGTAGGCAGACCGTTGTGCCCGCTGGACTCCTGAGCCCAACAAGACAGTTATCCCTTGGACCATTGCAGTTCTTCCTCTCGCCTCCCCTACACCTGTCGGGTTGTGTTCTCTGCCGTCCGGTACCCTCACGTCTGGCATTAATTGTTCACCATCGGTGTCGCCTTCTGGCTCGTCCACCCGTACTTCCTTCTGCTTCTCATCACTGGCTTTCTTACTTGACGTGGGCCCCGCCGATTGATCTTTTATTTCTACTCCACCTGACGTGCATGGCCTCTGGTACGAGGCACCCTTCCTTGCTCTTCCTTCTCCTTGCCGCGCCTCTGCCCCCGTCTTCATCTTCACTGCGTACGCATGGTCTGTATGGTACTCTTGCGGTCGACGGGGACGTCTTCCAGTGCCTAGACCAGCTTCCGGTTTTCTTCTGTTTTTGGCCTGCTGATGGACATCTCCTTGCTGGCCTGCCCTTCTTTCCTTGCCGTGGCCCATGGAACCCTGTGGGAATTGATACGGATCTCCTGGCTTTTTCTCCCCTTCTTTCTTCTTACCCATGGATTCCTGATCTTTCCCATCCCCTACCGTGGTACGGTATGCGTAACTGGGTTGTTTTCCTCTCTGGGTAGCCTGCCATCTCGGCTTCCTTTGGACGGTGCACCAAGGTCCATAATAACCGCTGTCCTCCTCCTTGCCGTCCTTTTTCCGGTTTGGGTTATTACGTCGCTGTTCACCTCCTCCCTCGCCGTCTTTAGTCACCGGCGACTCCTTCCCTTGCGCTGTAGCCGTGAAGCCGCACGCTTCAGCCTTATGCCCGATCCTCCCGCACGCGAAGCAGAATTTAGGGAGACTTTCATACTGCACTCTTTGATCAACCCTTTCTTCCTTTTGTCCGAGCCATACCGCTGTTTTCAGAGGTTTGCTGAGGTCTACCTCGATGCACACCCGAGCGAAACGGCTTCTGGAGTGGTCTAGAGTTGTTTCATCCACTCGTAATGGTCTGCCAAAGAATGCTGCTACTGGAATGAGTGCCTCCAGTTCCCAGTATTCCTGCGGTAGATTGTGCAGCTGTATCCAAACTGGAGCTGTCGTGAAAGCCTCCGGGGACGGCCGGAAGTTATTTCTCCATGGGATGAGGTTAAGAACTTGTCCTTGGACTGTCCATGGTCCATTTATCAGCACATGATCCAAGTCCTCAGCTTTCTCGAATCTGAATACATAATATCCCTCCTCCATGTCTGAGACTGAGAAACCTTCTATCCCTGTCCAAAGCTTTGCTAGCATAGATTTCATCCAAGCCAGCGGTAGGCCCTTGCCTAGGAATCTACCGAAGAGTGCTAGTTTCCATCTGTTCCGGCATTTCTCCAGCACCTCAGGGTCGATCACCACACTGTCCTCCAGCTGGTCGCGTAGTTTTGCCAGGATCTCTGCCGGTATTGCTCCCGGTTTCCCGCGGGCTGACCTGCTCCCCGCCGCTACTGAAGCCCAGGTTCTGGTGGCCTCCCTAGGGTTTCTTTGGCCCGCTGCGGACTGATTTACTTCCTCCGGCTCCGACAACTTCGACGATGATGCCCTCCGCTGATGCACATCTTCTCCTCCCGTTGTTGCTGGTGGCGCCTCCATCGGAAGGCAGCGATGCCGTGTCGTTCTCAAAACTTCCTTTTTGGATGAAAATGTTGTTCTGAGCAAAATTTGATAACATTGAGCCCTATGATCTTTTAGCCAAATTTCCTGGTTTAGGACTCCAAAATTGAACATTTTCTAAGATTTTGTTAGCATAAATAATTTTTCATAGACATGTCAGAAGTGAATGAATTTCTTAGATTTTGGATCTCTATAATTAGATTTTTTCTGGCAAAATTACTAATTTTGCCCTTATATGTTATTGAAAGGTTGTAATATGGGGAGATCATTGGAGATTGGATAAAGCCATTAGAGTTTCATTTTCCATTGTTTTTAATATTCTCTCTTGAATCAACAAGACTTTGATGCTCACTTCTTAGTATTTCATTAAAAAATAAAAAAATTGAAATAAATGGCCTATGAGATGGGATCTATCACATGATATAAATAATAAATTGCGGAAAAATAAAGCGTGAAAAAACAATCGCAAACATAACCTTTTACATGAAAAATCGTAAATTGGATAAAAAAATTACGAATCCAAACTCGGATCGAAACCAATTACTAAAACCTATAGCAGTTAATACGAAGCTTATAGATCACCGGCCAATTCCCACGACTCAATCTATATCAACCTTGCTCGCTACGCCCTAGGACACACTACTTCCCGTGATAGGTTTTAATACCTCAATGCTGCTCGAGGTTGATCCTTTCGTCTTAGTGACCGTCGAGATGTAGTACTTCTAGATCTGATGTAGATGCGTTGGATTGAGAATGCTCCTCACGTGGGTTCTACTCACGTGATTAACACGTGACCTGCTGGTCAATGTTTCAACATAATATATAAATGAAAGCTCACATTTTCACAAATAGAACATACAAAAAGCCCATAACACCAAGGTCACAACAAGCCCAAAATACATATCCATAATAAAAGTAAGACAAAGCCCACACAGGAGCTACAAGCTATTTAGCTTAATTTACATGAATGAATAAATAAGGGAAAATAATGATATTTCCTCGTCAGCTCTACCACAAACTCTAACTCATCTACTAATCTGAAAATATTTCCACCAGATAGTGGTGAGCATAAAGCTCAGCAAGTTTCTATTTTCACAGCCTAAAAGTAGTGCGATGAATGCTGCAACAATAAAAAAATATGAATATGTGCATCATGATTAAATCAATGCATCAGTAATCAATAACCTACAACGCAATGAATCCGGACTATCAAGCCTTTAAACTCGAGCACATACTGAGCTCCGCCCATAGGTCATGTCAACACCACACCACATAATATGCATCATCTCAGATTACCAAGTCTGCAATATAGGCTCATGCAGACCACACATGTACCCTAAGGGAGGGTAGACCCTAGCAGTAGAATCGCCAGCCCATCACCCGGCGAATACCATGACCAATTGTTTGCCACCGTAGACTAAGAGCCTCAGTCGTAAGCCCATCACAAAGGTTAGTATCGCACATCGATACTACCATCCAAACCCTCGCCTCCACATCATTGCACCATCGTATGGAAATCATGAGCCGTCGCTCATGGACGCCCTCACCTTGCGCCATCGGGTACCGCTAGGTCTACGTCATCATACCCTTCTCTCTCTCTCTCTCTCTATCTATCTTAAATACCCTAAAGGGTATAACTCTCGTCAATCGATAGTAAATCGCCGAGCGCCCGGCGAAACGGCTGCTTGATTATCTAGGATCAACAGACTAATACCTCAAGCATGGGCCCTATTATATATAAGTATAAGAATATTCCCCGCCCCTAACCCTAGCTGGGGAGGTGTTGGGTACTGTCAAGATGTAGCAGTCATCGCCTTTATGGTCGTGCACGTGTGCAAGTGGCATGATATTATCCAACATAGCAACCATAATGTGACACCCATCATTGTCATATTTTGCATGCTAAGCACATGATCATACCCGATAAGTATATGAAGACAGCATAACATGTCAAATCTTACCGAATTGCAAAATATAATTACCATGCATTACGTATAATAATAACGGTAAGAAAAACATATGCACATGCATGATATGAATGTGATGATTTCATAAAGTACGATATTTTATTCTCTACACTATTCCTAGATAATAAAAGTTTCACTTGCCTAAACCGCTTTTCTGACACTAGCTGCAACTACGACACGAGATCATCCCCATAGGGTATAGAGTCCACCTCGATAAGAATAGTAAATAAAAAGTATGAGCACAATATTCCTACCACTAATTAGTTAAATAATCTTATGGACGTTCACTACTACCTTAGGTAGATCCATCTCGTAATCCCTATCCCTATTAATCGGGTAGAGCCGACACAGCTATACCAATGTCTGATGCGTTATTCAGCATAATAAAAATATTCTCCTCAAACTATCACCTAAATCACTATTATCAAATTTATGGGAGATAGCTTAGATCATATTTAATTAATAACCCTCGTCAAAAGAAATGCAACTTGCTTAATATCATTTTCCTACATTTATCTGTATTAATTCTCTGATAGGAACAATAAATTCAAATACACCCGGACCACCGACTCTTTTGATGAATTTGAATTAGCCCAAAATTATAATCAGCAATAGTTTATATCCAATTAGAGTTAGTTCCTGATATGTGTTATTTGTAACGACACTCTCACACCATGGTCTAGCTCATTAAGATTTATTTATAAAACAATTAATGTAGTGAATAATACCATTGGCTAAAAAAAATATTGATTAATTAAGGCTTACGATTGCTAGCATTAAAAATAATTAAATAATGACTTAACAATTTAAAGAGATAAATCAGTGGGTAAACACTCTATTTAGCCGGCACAAAGCCAAAATAAACACACCAAGAATTGACCCAAAGCCTTCCATAAACTAGAAAAACACATGGGTTGGGCTGCCTGCAGCCCCACCCACCACAAATATGGATTGGGCTGCATGCAGCCCAACAATACACTAGAGCCTCGGTTGGATCGCAACCAGCCCATCCCGACACGCGGGCCTCCAGCTGGGCCGCGCCCAGCCTAGCCCGACCCGCGGCCCAACCCGGCACGCGTCACACCTAGCTCGACCCGATACTTGGGCCTAGGCTGGGTCGCACCCAACTCGACACACGAGCCCCCGGGCTGGGGCCGCACCCAGCCCGAGCTCGAGGCACCACTACCCACTCCCTCCCTCCTCACCTAGACCAAAAGAAGGGAAGATGGGAGGATGGCTGCCGGTGGTCATCGCCATCGGCTGCCGAGGCCAATGGGCCAGCTGACGCTCCCGCCAGTGGAGAAAGGCACCTACGGCGCCTACCCCGTCGGTGGGGAAGACAGGCACCACCCACCGATGGCAAGGACCCAATCGGTGGGTGGGGGGGCTACTAGTGAACTTGACCGTTGACCAACTCAGCTGACCCCACCTACACACTCTCCTCGGCAAATCGAGGCTAGCCAAAGGGAAGCCCAACCGCCAGCGGCAGCCGATGGCGAGAAACCACCTTGCCTTGGCTGCCGGCCAAGGTGAGGGGCTGCTCGACAGCTCCGGCCCCGAAAGCCTCGAAAGAAACCACTAGGGGCATCCTCGTGGAGAGTGGGAGCTCACCGAGCCGGTGTGGCAAGGCACGAAGCCGCCCGGATCACGGCGAGGCCAAGAGGGAAATTTTTTTTTTATTGTTACAAGTATGTTATGTCTAAAGCTGAGAATTGATCTCTAATGGCCTTTAAAAGATGATCTCAAAATATAATATTCAACGGCTTCTCTAAAGATAATTTTCAATTTAATACTTGACGATTCTCCATCCTAGGGTTTGATTAAAACTCTTTTTATACTTTTTAGAGATAATGAAAAACCCCTAGACACAAGTATGTATCTAAATACTAGGCAATGATATCACTCGTTCGCTTAAGTAAAAGCCCAAAGAAATATTAAAAACGAAAGCAGAGATGAACGCCAAGATTTTAACGTAGAAAAATCCAAACGGGAAAAAACCACAGATCCAAAGTCGGATCAAAACCAATCACTAGAATAGTAGCAGTTACAAGACTGACTCACAAAATAACCCGTCGATCCAAACGACTTTGTTTCTCTTAGTCTTGCTCACCAGAACCCACGATTCACTACTTCTCGTGATTGAAGTCCAACTTCAGTAGCCCTCGAGATTGATCTTTCGTCTAGATAGCTCTTAAGATGAAATATTAACTTTTGTATACGAGTAGAACCTTGTTAGTTGTAGAACCAATGTAGCCTCAAGAAATTTCCTTCAATAATGCTTATTCAACCCCCTAGAGATAGGGCATCACAATTCTTATATATGATCTCCAAAATAGAACCAAATCCAAGTCTTATCCGTACTCACAAAAGTCCAAGATTTTCAAACTTCGATGGTGCGTTCGAATGGCCTGACTTGATCTCAGGTGCGTTCGAACGCAACAGCTTGAATTCTTCAGGTTGCGTTCGAACGCATTTAAGAACGCAGCTCTCGGTCTGTGTGAACGTAGTACCCGCGTTCGAACGCGGTGTGAATTCAACAGCTTTCCTCCAATGATCTTGACTAGAGATTTTCTAGACTTGTATAAAGCTCATATACATGTAAAAATACACTTAGAATATTTTGTACACAATTGCCAATAATTAAAAACCTAACAATCTTCCCCTTTGTCAATTTGTGACAAAACATCTAGAATTCAAAATGAGCATTCAACAAATCTAGTACATTTAGCACATCAATCCCTGCAAATAAAAATATACCAATCCAAGATCAAGTAAAAATAACTAGAAACGAATAACAATCCAAACACAAGTTATCAAGCAAGCATAAGTTCACAAGTACTCAAGCAAAGTTATTAGCTAGTAAACTCCCCCTACGCTAGTACTCCCCCTACACGAGTAAACTCCTAAACTCACACACACTCTCCCCATTTTTGACACAAATGCCAAAGACTAGGAACTCGGAGGGAACTGACGATGAAGAATCGACAACACGGAGTCGAGTACGGTCCCCTGACGAGCTTGCTCAGCTCGTAAATCATTCACAACCGAATGGAGGTCCTACACCTGAGTGCTAAGTTGATCAAAACGGTCAAAGAACTGTGGTAACTCCCCCTCAGTATGAGATGAATCATCATCAGAACTGTCATCAGAAATGTCGAGGTGTGATGAACGTCCAGCGACAGAAGAGGAGGACGACTTGAGAGGAGACGACTGATCATGAGCTTGACTTCGCTTAAGAGTTATCCGATCCAACGGTTTTTGCGAAGTAAGCGAAGCTTCCGAGGCATCCACTTGCACCCCACTCTGAGTGCACAAATTGGTAATAAAAATGCCAAACGGTAACCCTTCACGAGGCACTTCTTTCTGTGCAGCTGTCAAAATGGAATTGTATATCACCGCAGCCAAATCAATAGAAACTCCCGATAGCATCGCATGAAGGAGGAAGGCACGATCCGGACTAATACTAGAATGTCGAGTCTTGGGGGTGACTTTGTACAGACAAAGCAGGTGAAGCATGCGAAGCACTGATGTTAGTTTCGCATGAGGCATCATGTTTCCTTTCCAACGTTCCTCTTTGATTCACACAGTATCAGCATAGTCTTTGACATCAGGAAGTGGAGCAGACGATGGATACTAGAACTCGCCATCAGAAAGTTGGAGTTCAGCACGAATTACATCGGAGTCCAAGTATATCGAAACCCGACGGACAGTAGAATGTATACAGCGTTCCAAAATCGTGGCATTACTGAAAAATTTCTTGACAATTTCCACATATGTAGTCCCGCTCATCCGACACACGGATAACCATCCTCGCTCAGTAAAGATCTGTTCGATCCCTAAGGCAGAAAAATCAGAAATGACCACTGGTCGTTCATAGATAACAGGTCGAGTGCCAAAATTATGTTCATATCGCACTGCAGCCGTAGATGTAGAAAACTTGGGAGCCGAAGTAGGTGACGAAGGCGGCCTTGGTTTCTTGGAAACTGTAGCTTTTCTAGGCATTCTTGAGAAAGGAAAAAGTTGCAAGATTCAATACATGCCCAAAGCAAATAAAAAGATAACAAGAAATCCAAAAAATTCTAGAAACCATGAAGGCCCTAAATGAAATCCATCTTCCACTTGAAAACGCTAAGATATCACGTTCAATCGCACAAGAAACATCAAGATATTAACTTTAACGTGATCAAAACTTGAAAATGCACGAAATCAATCAAGATCAAGAGACTCAATTGAATAAAAAAAATAAGAAAATTGATAGATGATCATACCTCGCAAAACTGAAGAAAAACTAAAAGATTCAGCCGAAAGACGCTAGATCCGGAGGAGAACTACCCTCTAAAAGGGTTTGAAGTGAAAAATTTGATAAAAAGGACCAAGATCTTGAAGATTTGAGAGGGAGAAAATGAAGGGTTTTTAGGGTTCGGAAAATGGAAGATGAAAGCCCTTGGGTTCGAACGCACTAGTTTGCGCGTTCAAACGCGCTAGTCACCGCGTTCGAACTGAAAAATTTGCGTTCGAACGCCTTTTTTTTTAAGTAAAAAGTCTAAAAATAAAAAATAAAAAATCTTTTTGGAGATGCATTACTAGAAATTCAAAATAGATTCAAAACATAGAATATGACAATCGAATGAAATAAGTCATAGAGAGATCAATCAAATCATCAAAAGCATATTATAATCAATTCTAATGCATAACTTAAAATTAAATTAATCTTGATTGATCATAACAATATGCATATGCAAGTTGAGCATAGATAATATGAAACATTCTTCTTAATAAACTTTACTATTTAAACAATGATACAATACAGTAGTCAAACCGACTTAGTATTAAATTTGCACTTTTCGACTTATTCTCCATAATAGAACAGGAATTTTTCCTGTAATTTTTTTTATATTTAAACCATATAGGTGCAATAATGGCTTTCACACATGAGTAGGTAGCCCTTTTCTTGTAGTACATATCAATCAATTTTTTTATATTTAATTTGCAAGAAATGTACCGAGTCAAACTAGACTCTAAACAAGATGGGTTTTACACTAACTCATTGTATCCCTTTGCATTGATCTTTTATGAACACATTTGTGATGACTAAGCATGAGGTCAAACTGTGCAAATCAAAGTTAATAGTGAGCTATTTAAAAAGAAATTTTATGATGTCATGGTCACTCAAGAATATACACACGTTATGAGTGCATTAAATTTAGTTTAATTATCATAGAAATTGAGAGAGTGAATAAATCGAAATGAAAAAAATATACTACAAGATGACAAAATTGACTATAATAACTCATAATCAAGAAAAAAATCATATTTATATGTCAAGAGTATATTATTGAATTTAGGAGTGCATCAATTTTTTTATGACAAAAACTCTCGACAAATTTGAAACTAAAACCAAAGCAAGTTCAGAGTAAAGAAAACCTAAAAATAAACGAAAAAAAATAAAAAAAACACGCAAACCAAAATAAAAAAATTAATCCAAAGCACAAATCTTTAAAGAAGTACGAAGATATTCAAATCTCTATAAATCCAGAGGTTTTGTAAACAGATCACCCAACTGTTTCTCCGTCTCAACATGTTCCAATGCTATTATTTTGTCTTCAACTAACTCGTGTATAAAATAATGTCGGATATCAATATGTTTTGTACGCGAGTGTTGAACAATATTTTTTGATATATTAATAGCACTCATGTTGTCACAATAAAGCACCATAGTATCTTGCTCAATGTCGTAATCTTTGACCATCTGTTTCATCCATAGTAACTAAGAATAACAACTTCGGCCTCCGCAGTAGATAAAGTTATCGAGTTTTGTTTCTTACTATGCCAAGCAACCAAATTGTTTCTAATATAAAAACATCCACCTGAGGTACTTTTTCTATCATCACATGAACCTGCCCAATCATAATCCATGTACCCAGATATGATAGCTCCCGAGTCATAAGTAAACTAGATACCTAAATTAATTGTGCCACCGACATATTTTATGATACGTTTCACAGCAAACAAATGTGTCTCCTTAGGTTCAGACTGAAACCTAGCACACACACCGACGCTAAATGCAATGTCTGGTCTACTAGCAGTTAAGTACAAAAGACTACCAATCATGCTCCTATATAGTGTCTGATCAACACTTTTTCATGAAATATCCTTACCTAGTTTGGTAGTTGTACTCATAGGAGTTCTAGCATTTTTGCATTTTCTAAACCAAATTTAGTCACAACATCCTTAGCATACTTGGTTTTAGCGATAAATATCTCTCTTTCCAATTGAGTAATTTGAATCCCAAAAAGAACTTCAACTCACCCATCATGCTCATCTCAAAATGACTGTGCATGAGATGTGCAAACTCCTTAGCTAAAGATTGACTCGTTGCCCCGAAGACAATGCCATCCACATATATTTGTGCCACAACTAAACTCTTGTTCAACCGTCTAATGAACAATGTCTTGTCCACTCCCCCTCGAGTGAACCCCGCATCCACTAAAAAAGTAATCAACTTCTCATACCAAGCTCTTGGAGCTTGTTTTAGCCCATAGAGGGCATTTTTCAATTTAAACACATGAGAAGGAAATTTTTGATCTTCGAACCCTTTCAGTTGTTCCACATAAACATCTTCATTCAGAGTTCTATTTAAGAAATCACTTTTAACATCCATTTGAAACAATTTAAATTTTAAATGATAAGCAATAGCAAGTAGTATACGAATAGACTCTAATCTAGCAATAGGAGCAAATGTCTCATCAAAATTTATACCCTCAACCTGAGTATATTCCTATGCTACTAGTCTAGCTTTATTTCAGACTATATTGCCATGTTCATCACTTTTATTCTTGTAAATTTATTTTGTTTCAATGACGTTCACATTCTTAGGTCTATGAACTAAATATCAAACATCATTCCTAAAAAATTACTCTAATTCCTCATGCATAGCATTAACCCAAGAATCGTCTAACAATGCTTCTTTCACATTTTTAGGTTCAAAAGATGTATAACAAGTAAATGATACCTCACTTTGGATTTGTCGTCTTGTCTTAATTGGTTCATTCACGTCTTCTATCACTTGTGACAGTGGATGATTTGATTTCACTCTGGCAGATGGTTCCGGTACGTTGCAGTCATCTTTGTTCATTTCAACTTTGTCATCGTCCTGATTCTCAATTTCTAGATCAAGCTCCTTTCCTATTTCTTCGTCATATGTATCTGCAGAAACAAAAATAGGAGTAGCTTCAGTTATATCAGTCATGGATTCATCTATAATAACATTAGCAAATTCCATAACAGTAGAAGTGTCAAGATTAAATACTCTATAGGCTCTGCTATTATTAGAATACCCTAAGAAGATGCATTCGCTACTTCTAGTGTCAAATTTAGTCAAATATTCTCAATCACGCAAGATATAGCATTTACTACCAAAAACTTGAAAATATTTAACATTAGGTTTCTTACCTTTCTAGATTTCATATGTAGTCATTTTTGTACCTAGTCTTAAATAAACATGATTTATCACATGTACCGCCGTATTGACCGCCTCTGCCCAAAACCTTTGAGTAACCT
The DNA here is from genome assembly GCF_019914945.1 of Typha latifolia. Classification (NCBI taxonomy): domain Eukaryota; kingdom Viridiplantae; phylum Streptophyta; class Magnoliopsida; order Poales; family Typhaceae; genus Typha; species Typha latifolia. The sequence goes on from NC_133091.1 coordinate 5,299,728, forward strand.
TTTTAGCGTGAAGCATAACCCTAGCCATTTCCTGCACAACTCGGTTCTTTCTTACCACAATCCCGTTCTATTGTGGAGTTGTAAGAGCTAAAAATTCATGTTGAATACCAAGAGAATCGCAAAATATGGAAAAATTTTCATTTTTAAATTCTCTACCATGATCAGAATGAATCCTAACTAGGGTAGTAGATTTTTCATTCTGCAATTCTAAGCATAGTGATTTAAAAACTTCAAAGATTTTATACTTCTCACGTAGAAAGGCAACCCAAGTATATTTAGAGTAATCATCAATCATTAAGAATATATAACGTTTACCTCCAAGACTTTCTATTTTTGTTGGACCCATCAAGTCCATGTGAACTAATTGAAGCACACGGTCGGTGGTAGCTGCATTTACCTTCTTGTGTGAGATCCGAATTTATTTTTCAATTTGACATGAATCGCACACTCTTTTTGACATTTCTTTCATTTTAGGTATTCCTCTTACCACTTCTTGTTTGGACAGAGTAAATAATTCTTTGTAATTCACATATCTAAGACGTTAATGCCAAAGATATACATGTCGAAAGATGCACTATTATATTTTAATTTATGTGAAGTTCTAACAACATAGCAATTATTAGATGTTCTAGATCCATAACATATAACATTAGCATCATGATCTAGAATAGTACAATCAATTTTGGAGAATTTTACCTTATAATCTTCATCACAAAATTGACTGATGCTCAGTAGATTTGTTTTCAAGCCCTTAACATAAAGAATATTTTCTAGAATAGGAACCTTCAGTGAACTTACCTTTCCTTTACCTATTACCTTAGATGAATTACTATCTCTGAATGTCACAACTCCCCCTTCATGTTTTTTGATATTAGAAAATAAGGACTTGTCACCCAACATATGTCTTGAACAGCCACTGTTTAAATACCACAAATCAAAATTTAAAGCTTTCAAGGCTGTATGCACAACATAGCATTTCAAATCACTTTTCTTGACCCATATGGCCTTTGTTTTTATCCCATAAATAAAAGCACTTCTAGGTTTTTGTAAAAATTAGCAATGAGGTCGAATATGCCATAGAATGCCGCAATGATAGCATGTCGGAACAAATAAAAAGAATAGCAGCGGCGTGGATGACAACGTCCTATCTCAATTGAGGAAGATCTTGGCTCTTTTTTTTTACTATCTAAGTACGAGGCGTTGATGCTGTCACCTCCACTCCGCACTGCTCTCATAGACGCGTTAGTTGATCCAGCAAAGTCTCAAACTAACTTTGCCAAGAGTCATGGGTCTTACTAATTGTAGTGGCCATGCTGCATAATCGTGTATCTTTAAATCTGGATTTTTGTATATAAAATATTCCTTAGTATTTCTTTTTCTACTCACCTTTTGTCGAGGAGTGTGACTAAAGTTTACCTTTGGTGCCGTTGAAGATTCACGAGTTTGTAGATTCAACTTTAGTTTAAAAGCATTCATCCAGGATTGCTTTGTAAATGCGGTTGATGACTTCAGATATTCTTCCTTTTGTATACTTGCAGAAATGAAGACAGTTTTATTATTATTTGAATTACTAGTGTATCCAACACCATACTTGTCTTTTCTAGAGATCTGAGCCTTTAGAATCTCGTCAAGTTTGTTCTTCCTTTTTAGAAATGTCAGTTCCTTATGCAATCGCCCTAGTTCAATTTCATCAGCCTTCATTTTATTTTTTGCATTGTCAAGTTGTTCAGAAAGGTCTTTGACACGTTCAAGTTCCAATTTGTACTTCTCAAATTGAATTCTTTCTGGTTCGATTACCTTGAGTCGTTAAAGTAATCTAAGATTGCTTTTTTTGAGTTTAAACGACTCCAGGTACAGGTCATTATATGTCTTTTGAATTTCAGATTCATCTTCCTTAGCTGGTAACATATCCTGATTATCTGTACTATCAGTATTAACAATAGAATCAATATTAAGTAGAGAATAGGCAAAAGCTACAAAATTTTCTTTGTCCTTTTTAGAATCATCATCAGATTCATCTGAGTCATCCCAAGTAACTTTCATAGCTTTGCCCTTCCTCTTAAGACGATTAGGGCATTCTTGTGCGATGTGTCCAAAACCAAAACATTCAAAATACCAAACTTTATTCTCAGAATTCTTATTTTTCTGTTTGACATTGTTGTTGCATACCCCTTTATTCGAACTCACAGTATTGTTCTTTTTCACAAAAGCTTTGTTCTTCTCAAGTTTCTCAACATTCAACTTGTTTGACTTCCGAAAGAATTTATTAAACTTTTTGACGAATATAGCCAACATCTCAACATCTAGTCCATGTGAACTAATTGGAGCACACGGTCGGTGGTAGTTGTATTTACCTTCTTGTGTGAAATCCTAGTTTGTTTTCCAATTTGACACGAACCGCACACTCTTTTTGACATTTCTTTTATTTTAGGTATTCCTCTTACCACTTCTTATTTGGACAGAGTAAATAATTCCTTGTGATTCACATGTCCAAGACGTTGATGCCAAAGATCTGCAATGTCAAAAGAGGCATTGTTACATTTCAGTTTATGTGACGTTCCATCAACATAGCAATTATCAGATGTTCTAGATCCATGATCTAGAATAGTACAATCATTTTTGGAGAATTTTACCTCATAATCTTCATCACAAAATTGATTGATACTCAGAAGATTTGCTTTAAAGCTCTTAACATAAAGAACATTTTCAAGAATAGGAACCCCTGGAGAATTTACCTTTCCTTTACCTATTACCTTGGATGAATTACCATCTCCGAATGTCACAACCCTCCCTTCATGTTTTTCAAGATTAGAAAATAACGACTTATCACCCGACATATGTCTTGAAGAGCTACTGTCTAAATACCACAAATCAGAATTTAAAGCTTTCAAAGCTGTATGCACAACATATGGCCTTTGTTTTTATCCCATCAATAAAAGCGGTTCTAGGTTTTTGCAAAAATTTGCAATGAGGTCGAATATGCCCTAGAATGCCACAATGACAGCATGTCGGAACAAACCATTTTCTACTCACCTTTTGTCGAGGAGTGTGACTAAAGTTTACCTTTGGTGCCGTTGACGATTCACCAGTTTGTAGATTTACCTTCAGTTTAGAAGCATTCATCTAGGATTGCTTTGTAAATGCAGTTGATGACTTCAGATATTCTTCTTCCTTTTGTATACCTGCAGAAACGAAGACAGTTTTATTATTATTTGAATTACTAGTGTATCTAACACCATACCTGTCTTTTCCAGAGATCTGAGCCTTTAAGATCTCGTCAAGTTTGTTCTTCCATTTTAGAAATGTCACTTCCTTATTCAGTCGCTCTAGTTCAATTTCATCAGCCTTCATTTTATTTTTTGCATTGTCAAGTTGTTGAGAAAGGTCTTTGACACGTTCAAGTTCCAATTTGTACTTCTCCTTAAATTGAATTCTTTCAAGTTCAATTACCTTGAGTCGTTGATGTAGTATAAGATTACTTTTCTTGAGTTTAAACGACTCCAGGTACAGGTCATTATATGCCTTTTGTATTTCAAATTCATCTTCTTCAGCTGGTAACATATCCTAATCATCTGTACTATCAGTATCAACAACGGAATCAATATTGAGTAGAGAAGAGGCAAAAGCAACAAAATTTTCTTCGTCTTTTCCAGAATCATTATCAGATTCATCTGAGTCATCCCAAGTTAGCTTTACCCTTCTTCTTAAGGCGATTAGGGTATTCTTGTGCTATGTGTCGAAAACTAGAACATTCAAAAAATCGAACTTTATTCTCAGAATTCTTATTTTTATATTTGACACCGTTGTTGCTCACACCTGTGTTCGAACTCATAGTATTCTTCTTTTTCACAAATGCTTTGCTTTTCTCAAGTTTTTCAGCATTCAACTTGTTTGGCTTCCGAAAGAATTTATTGAACTTTTTCACGAACATGGCCAACATCTCAACATCTAAATCACCTTCATCATCAGACTCCTCTAAATTTTGTTTAACTGTGGATAGGGCCATCCCTTTGGATTTCCTCGATTTTGAAAAACTGGACTCAAATGTTTGTAGATTTCCTACCAATTGTTCAACTTTCATAGAATCGATGTCCTTACTTTCCTCAATAGATGTAATTTTTGTCTGAAACATTTCTAGAAGAGACCTAAGGATCTTACGGACAATTCTGTTTTCAAGAATTTTCTCTCCTAGGTTGAAATTGGAGTTGACTATATCACTCAGCTTTGCATAGAACTCATCAAATGTCTATTCTCCTCCATACGTAAAGTTTCAAAACTAGTAGTCAACCTCTGAAGTTTCAAAAGTTTTACGGCCATAGTTCCTTCGCGAGTAGTTTCTAAGATCGTCCAAGCTTCTTTTGTTATCTCACAAGTAGAAATTCTTCTAAATTTTTCAGAGGAAACACAACTAAAAATTGCATTTATTGCTTTGCTATTCTAGCCGACCTTTTCATAGTCTATCATATCCCATGACTCAATCGGTTTCTCAATAAGTTTTTCATTCACCATATACATTGGTGGACTCCAACCGTTCACAATGGCAAACCATACTCGTTCATCTATAGACTTTAAGTAAGCTCTCATCCTAGCTTTCCAATATCCATAATTTGATCCATCTAGGATAGGAGGTCTAATAGATGATGGTCCATCTCTATGAAAATCCATATCTATCTGATCTCTCTCAAATGGTGAGAGAACCCGCTCTAATACCAATTGAAAAACCCCTAGACACAAGTATGTATCTAAATACTAGGCAATGATATCACTCGTTCGCTTAAGTAAAAGCCCAAAGAAATATTAAAAACAAAAGTAGAGATGAATGCCAAGATTTTAAGGTGGAAAAACCCAAACGGAAAAAACTACGGATCCAAACTCGGATCAAAACCAATCACTAGAATAGTAGCAGTTACAAGACTGACTCACAAAATAACTCACCAATCCAAACGACTTTGTTCCTCTCTGTCTTGCTCGCTAGAACCCATGATTCACTACTTCTCGTGATTGAAGTCCAACCTCAGTAGCCCTCGAGATTGATCTTTCGTCTAGATAGCCCTTAAGACGAAATATTAACTTTTGTAGATGAGTAGACCCTTGTTAGTTGAAGAACCGATGTAGCCTCAAGAAGTCTTTTTCAATAATGCTTATTCAACCCCCCTAGAGATAGGGTATCACAATTCTTATATATGATCTCCAAAATAGAACCAAATCCAAGTCTTATCCGTACTCATGAAAGTCCAAAATTTTCAAACTTCGTTGATGCGTTCAAACGCGGCCCGGGTGCGTTCGAACGGCCTGACTTGATCTCAAGTGCATTTGAATTGGTATAAGTGCGTTCGAATACGATAGCTTAAATTCTTTAGGTTGCGTTCGAACGCGTTTGTGAACGTAGCTCTTGGTCTATGTGAACGCAGTACCCGCGTTCGAACGCGTTTGTGAACGTGGTGTGAACTCAACAACTTTCCTCCAATGATCTTGACCAGAGATTTTCTAGACTTGTATAAAGCTTATATACATGTAAAAATACACTTAGAATATTTTGTACACAATTGCCAATAATTAAAAACCTAAAAGAAAAGATAAATATATTTAGAGATAAGATAAGTATCTCGTCAAAGATTCTTGTCACAAATTTTCTTAGAGATAAGATAAATAGAAATGGACCCAAATCTAAGTCAAAACAGCTAAGGTTGTTCGAACACCTATTATTTACTTTTGTCTTAGGAAAATAAGTTAGAATGCATCTAGGGCATTTGAATGCTTGTTAAAGCCCACTACTCTCTGACTTTTGCTTTTGAACGCCTTCAAAGTCCGTTCGAACGCCAATTAAGTGCTACTCTCGGGTTTTTCTTTCGAATGCCAATTAAGTGCTACTCTCAGGTTTTTTCGTTCAAACAACTTATGCTCCCTCTGGGGCAGGAGTGTTTGGACATCTTTTACGCCAATAATACTTTTGCTCTCTCTCTTGGGCAGGAGCGTTTCAATGCCTCCGAAGGCCATGTGAACACCAAAACATCAAAATGCAGAAACGTTGGTAAAACAGACTTTAAATTTTTATTACATCGTTTGAGCACTTAAAACAATCTTTTTTTTTTAATAGTCTTCATCAAATATCTCATAACTTGTGCATATGCTTATACATAAAATCTAAACATAATACACTAATATAAATTATATTTTAAAATATAATTTGTCAATTATATAAGTATCAATAAAGTATCTGCTACAAGGGATGTAGTCAACTTGGATATCGGATGGTTGAGTGTTGAAAAGAGGGCCATGTTGGCAAAGGTTTGTTTGTAGACAAAGAAGAACTTGCGAAAAGTGATATCCATGATTTATAGAAAGATGTTATTTATAATAATGCAGATGACAATCAATGCCCAAAAGAGCTCGTGAAGTACTGGTTGTCCAATTTGTTTGGCGTCACAATATCCTGATCAACATGGGCACTAGAGCTTGCGGTCGACGGGCATTTTGTCCTCAAGAACGCTGCGAAGGATGAGTTCATCGACGGATCCTGGGAGAGGCGACTGGAGAAGGACACGAGCAGTAGGGGTCGTTGATGGAGTGCGCTCCGGAGAGCGTGACAAGATCATCCACGGATAATCCTTCGGATGCGAAATTTGCCACGAAGGAGATGATGTCACGCCGCCGTGGACACCCTTCTGTCACGCCTACCGGAGGGGATGGCGTAGCTGATGTTCCCAAGGAATTTAGCTGAGTCGCGTGTGGCGAAGGAGATGATGTCAGCACAAGAGACGACGCCGGGGCTGTGGTGGTCGACCGCGGCCTTGGCTTCGTCGATCAAGTCGAATCCTTCCAGGCTATTATTTGGAGGGAACGTTTTCTCTGTCGTCGGATTGCTGGGGGTCGGGTCGAGGAGGACCGATGCATCACAGCCCTGCAGGTGCAACCATACCAACTGTCACTGTTAGATTCAAAGGTGATACAAAACCATAAGGATCCACTATATATATACATATATATATATAAGCAATGATATGTACCAGATCTCATAATATGATTTATATAAATTAAAACGATGGACCAAATTATGATGACAAGGATTTGTAAACGTACCCTAACAAAGCAATCTTGGAAGAACAGCCTAATAAGGCCATCGCCCTCGTGAGGATTCTCGGCCACAGCCTTATACACCACTGTTAGTTTAAGCTAATTGTGTAGTAGAAAACGCCAATTAAAAAGAGAAAAACTAGAAAATGGTGTAGCAATTTTCATCACCACAAATCCTCTCTCTTTTACTATGTTTCCTGGTGTGATTCTGACAACCACGTTTCTCACAAACTCCTCAGCCTTTGGACACATGCAACCATAAAATCCAACTTGTAGGGAAGCGGAGGACGTGGGAAGCATTGGATGGCCAATGCAAAGAGAAAGCATGAGGCCAAGAGAGGAAGCTGACCTCTACTACTGCTCATCTTTACTATATATATATGTGTGTGTGTATGCTCTTAGAGAGAGAGAGATATGAAGAAAGAGAGCAGTGAGGAAGAGCAGCTAGCTGATGATGAAGAGCTGCTCATAGATGAGAAGGGATGGGTTTGACCAAGTAAACCAATGATATAAGATAGAGAATTCTCCACTTTCTTATGCCAAATTATGTGAAGTAGAGCTAGAACGTGACAGCACGAGATGAAAGTTGACTCTTACTTCTCACGAGTTGTGGTCGATCGGTAGCAGGCGTTGGCTTGTTGTAGTACATTTTTCTCTTTTCTTTTCACTCCTTTAAAACAATTAACAAATCGAATACCTTAATCCTTAATCCCCATTCCACATTGTGTGCTCAAATTAACTTCCCAATTTTGAATTTGCGACCAATTCGCAGAAAATCCTTGAGGCCACGTTCATGATAACTGGGAAGCCACTTTTTGGAAGTGATATAATAAAATTGGTTTATCTCCACTTATTTCTTAAGTTGTACCAAGCATGCTAACCTTCTCATTAGTAGATTGGTGCAAACCGAATTTTGAGAATGTTAAAACGTATTCTATTCCATTTTTAGGCTTGTCGAATAAAAAAAAATTAATTAAAAACTATTTTTACTTGTTAGTAGTAATAAAAAATTATGTCACATATTTGCAAGAAATACAATATTTTTGCTTACATGCATTTGTTTGCTTTGATAATCATATGTTATAAATATTCTACAAAGACAAATAATTCTATTTTAACTTTTAAAATAACTTCGAGTGCTTTTGCTTTAATGTTCCAGCAATGAGAAATTGTTATTGAGTCCTGAATCTCGAGCCATTCACATAGTCCTATTTCTCCTCTGGAATCTTTACATTTAAATCTTAGGATTATTGAAAACTCTCTCACTATCCTAAAATAGGTTTTTTTCAAAGTTTATTTGTTGGCGTGTATAATAAATGTCAGTATAAATTAGTATTTACTGACGCTTCCAATTACACACCGATACAAATGTTTAACTTATGATACCCATCACTTTTTATAATTTAACAAATATTTTTCTATTCTTGTATTTATGCGCCGGCTAAGCAACATATGCTGATGTTTATATATGTCGACATATATGTCTTCTATGGCATATAAACACAATGTGCAAAGTACTTTTATCGGCGCTTACTAAATGTCGGACCACAATATTTGCTAGCGTATCTAAATATAGAAATATAAATATTTAGCAACATATAAATCTATCGACTAAAATTATATTTTCAGCGTTTCGTAAATGCTGCTACATCTATTTTGCCCGGCATGTATCTAAATGATGACACATAATTTTCATAGCGTTTATAAATGTTGGTCATCCAACTTCAACTGATTTAATTGATAATAAATATATTAGCCGGTGTTTATTGTAGCACTTCAATTGCTAGAGCATTAGTTACCGTCGGCGTATAAATGGCATAATCTTTACCAACTAGGGTATAAATGGCATTTGCATATACAATGCTAAAACGTTTACCCGGTGTTTAAACAATTTGTTGTGGCATCTAAAAATGCCAACATAAGCCTTTTTTGGCGTTTTCTAGAACCGTAATCACCTATGTCGGCTTGAGGTTAGTCTTTGCTAAGGTGCAGGCTGCCATCTTGGATTTGAAAAGTAGGGAAAGGGTCACTCCTCTTTGTGAGACTAAAAGTCTTTCCCTTGCTCTCTTTAATCAGCATTGTGTCACCCTCCTCAGGCAAATTAGCCTTAAACAATAAAATAATGTTAAGTGAGTTAGGTTAAGGATGGAGACACCAGTACTAAATTTTTCCTACTGTTTGCTAAAAAAATAAAAGAACTTTATAAAAGGGTTGGATTTATCAGTAGAAGAGTTTACGACTAATTCAAAATGCATTTCTAAGGAATTTGTTGGTTACTACTCATCTCTTTGGCTTTTCGATTCTTTGGTGGATGATACAAATTGGCTTGACCAGATTCAAATCAAATTTTAGACAAAAATTTATAGGAATCTTTTAAGAGAGTTTTCGACCAATCTGGTTATTGGATCGACATGAAATTTAGAAATGTTGTATCCCTAGAAACTATATTTTTAATAAATCTAACTTTCCATAGATTGAATGGCTAGATTAGAAGATATTTTCTGAAAAGTGGATGAAGGTCGGAGGGTGCGCTCTGATACCAAAGTTACAGACCATATCTGGAATGATCCGAGTGTAAGAAAATTATGAATGATAATAGTAGCGTTACGATATGGGATCCTAATTGCTCTAGTTTCATACCAATCGGATGTCTGGATAAAAAGATATAATTAATATAGTATTGCAATATCAAAATGGGGCAGAACAGTAAATATCTCAGTCGTCGGAGGGTGGCGGACAACCAAGGATGGTTATAAACAATCATAAGGTCGGTTGGCTTATGAAAGTGATGGTGGAAATTTGTTGGAGGTAAGATTAGGGTTTCTAACTTAGATCTACTCCTAGAAAAATAAACGACTATGATTAACTTACTTCTCCAAAATTATTTTACTCTTACTAGTAAGATAAACTCAAATCTAAAATAATTTTTCAATGTTTGGATGTTCGGATTCATAAACAAAGAAGTCCAGCCCTTCTTTATATAGATGTCGGGTATAATGAGTCATACTCAGACTTAGCCCTAAAGGCTTATACACCTCAAACTATGACTTATCTTAGAGGCCTATATGAGTTAATTGAACTTGCCTTAGTGGCTTATGTAACTTAATTATACTTGTCTTAGTAGCTTACATAAAGTAAGAAGACTTGCCTTAAGGGCTTTCATAAGAGATAAATATAAATTAATTAAAAGATAAATAGGCTAAATTTATTGAGCCCAATATCCTCATGATACGATCCCATCTGACACGATTTACATCATTTCACCACACTTCCGACCACCTTGCGGTTTGGCTAGCACTTTGCCTCCATCACAATTTGGACTTTCATATCGTAAGGAGGTTGGTTTTAGTGTGGTCGATAGCACTAGCGATGCAAAGGGGTGGCGCTGGGTAAGGAGGGCTATTATCAAGGCTTTAATAGTTTTTTTCCATCCTCCTAGTGCTCTTCACGTAGGATCTAGCAACCTTCTTAGAAAATTCCTTAAAAAATACCTTAAAAAATACCTTTACCCACGCAGGTGGCTCGTCACTAGTAGTTGATATAAGACCTAGTTAGGATGGAGATGGGTTCTTGGTCCTCTATAGTTGCTCTTTTGGGTTAGCTTTGGATCACATATTCACCTTCATCTGAGGAACGTCGGCTCTGATATTAATTTGATACGAACCAGCTTTACTCGATTCGAATCAGTTTTCGAACAAAAATTTGTATGGATCTTTCAAGAGAGTTTATGATAGACCTAGTTATTAGATCGATATGAAATTTAGACAGGTTGTAGCCCTAGAAACTATCTTTCTAATAAAAAGTGGATGAAGGTCGAAGAGTCAGCTCCAATACTAATATTACAAACCAGATCTAGGCTGATCCAAATATAATAAAATTATGAAAATTTAGGTAATGGTAACCTCACGAAAAAGGGTTCTAATGGCTTTAGTTTCACATCAATCAAATGTCTAGATGAAAAGACATAATTTAAATAGTATAGCAACGTCAGAATGAGACAAAATGGAAAATATGCAACGTTGCAGCGGTCGTTAGAGCTATGCGTTGAGCCAAGCATAGTGGTGGACGGCCGTAAGGTAGGGTGGCTTAAGGAGGTAATAGTGGCTATGCATTGGAAATAGAATTAGGGTTCTAACTTAGATATACTCGTAGGAAAATTAACGGCTATGATTAACTTACTTCGACTCGTAGATTATCTTACTCTTACTCCTAAGATAAACTCAAAACTAAAATAATTTCTCAATGCTTGGATGCTTGAATTCATCAATAAAGAAGCCTAGTCCTTTTATATATAGAGGTCAGGTACAATAAGTCTTGCTCGAACTTAGCTCTAAAGACTTATATGACTCGAATTAGGACTTGCTTAAGAGGCTTACATGACTTAATTGAACTTGACTTAGACTTAGTGGCTTATGTGAATTAATTAAACTTATCTTAGTAGCTTATATGACTTAAAAAGACTTACCTTAATAGCTTAAATAAGAGATAAATATAAATTAATTAAAAGATACATAGGACTCAATACATCGAGCCCAATGTCCTTGTGATACTATCTGATTTGGATAGTAATGAGGAATGGCCTACCTCTTCATACTTTAAACCTCATACCAATGATAACCCGGTTCGCATAATGTAACACCCCAAAAAAAAAAAAATCCCGACGCACGCGCCGAGCGCGTGCGTCACGGAAGCCTGCGCACCCCGTCCTCCCTTCTCCTTCTTCTTCCCTCTCCCTTGCCGTGCACGCCACCTTCCCCATCTCCCGCAGCCCCCTTCATTCTCTTCTCCATCTCACTACCCCTCTTCCTCTTCTCTCTCTCGGGTTGCCGACGCCGGTGCCGACGGAGCCCGGACCGAGAGCCTTCAAGCTTGCCCTCCTCCTCTGGTAAGCCCTCCTCCCCTCCTTCCTTTCTCGCCTTTTTCTTCCCCTCCTCGGCCTCGTGCTGCGCCGCCGCCGGCCCCGTGCCGTGCTGCCGGCACCGTCGGCCTCGTGTTGCGCCGCCAGCATCGCAGCCCCTCAGGCTTTCCGCCTCCCTTCTGTCTCCCTCCCCCGAAAGAAATGGGGGTGGGAGATGGGTGTTGGTGGGCTGTAGGCCGCAGCCCACCTGGAGTGGTTTCGGGTGGGCTGCAGACCACAGCCCACCAGCTCGGTCTGGATGGGCTGCAGGCCGCAGCCCACCTAGACTCGAGTGGGCTGCAGGCTGCAGCCCATTAGCCCAATGTTGGGTGGGCTGCAGTCTGCAGCCCACTATCCCAACCTTGGTGGGCTGTGGCTGGGCACCCAGCCCACCAAGGCCCTTCTGCATTTTGGGTTGGGTTTGAGCCTACCCATTGCCTCTAGCCTAGCCTATTTGGGACCACTTGGACCCTATAATCCTGTTTATCTTTTTCACCTGATTTAATTAGCCTGATCCCTCGTAATGATAATTTAGTATCATGTGAATTTTAGGATAACATAAGACTCGCCCTAGGAGACCCTTGACTCATGTAATTGCCAACCATAAATACGCTAATAAGATAATTAATTCTATTAGTTCGCTAATCTTACGTATGGCTTATACAAATCTAGAATAACATAATTATAGTCATTATACCTGTCATGACACTGTAGGAAATGTCAGTATTAATGCATGCAGTTAGTACACCATGCTATATCCTTGCTTATTGATAACTTGCTCATCATAACATTATGAGAATGTTAATGTAGCATAAATATTAGTGCGATAATGCTTTACATGTGTCCTGTATGGTATACTATTGCATAGATGTATGATTGCTGTGAATATAGAATGTAATGATCATGATGACTATAACATATTTTATACACTCATAGACACTGCACCACTTCCACCTATTATTAGTAGTCGAATTCTGACTATGCAGTACCCTTACTCACTCAGCCTAGGGTTAAGGGTAGAGTGTATCTTATATAACTATACTATTAGCGGCCTACACCTGAGGTCGGGAAGCCTGTGTGGCATTCAGGTAGTTATACTGCATAGTTAGGACTAGATTATGATGATAGAAGAATATGATTGTGAGGCGGGGGATATAACTCTAGCGGTACCCGACGACGCAGGGTTAGGGCGTCTATGGATGAGCCAAGGGCTCCTGATTCTCCCGCTGAGAGCGGTGATGATTTAGAGAGAGTGAGATACGGGCTTACGACTAGGGTCCTTAGTCTGATGGCCACAGACAACCGGTCACATGTAGTGTCGCCATACACGTGTAGGTGACATTACCGCTAGATGTGTATATATCCCCCCTCGAAGGATGATTATATGATGGATGATTGTTTCTTGAAAGTATTTACCCTGTGTGGTGAATAGCTCAGTGAGTGATGATAAGTATGATTAATGCTTTGGTAGGCCTGAGATGACTAAACTGCTATTTTATTGCTATGCATAACATGTAAAACCTATGATTGAGATGTGTACGAATAAGAAATTGTATCAAGCTATATGTCTGTGTGAACTTATCATGATACGTTTAGGAACTAGCATGTTCCAGGATAGTGACTGGTAATCTTTATTGATTGCATTGATTCAGTAAATTGTGGTAAGTCTTTTCAGTAAGCATGTCGTTATCGTTAGCAAGTATAGGCATACATTGGATATACACATGTGTTTTCATTATTTTTTTAGATTGTATGGATTCTACTCGCTGGGCTGTAAGCTCACCACCTCGTGGTGGTATTATTTTCAGAGCTAGGGGACGCAGGTACGGGTAGCGAGGAGTAGCTGCGTTTCCTTTCCAGTAGGTTTGTTGGTTGTGTTAAGCCCCTGCGAGGGCATGATGACGATGTTGTATTTTGGACTTTAGCATTGTATTTTGGATGTATATTTGGAAGGCTTGTTGTGGCCTGTGGACTTGTATCCGGACTCTTATAATTGAGTTTATTTATGGTGAAATTGTGCTGTTGCGTGCCTTGTGAAATCCTTGTACTGACAGGTCATGTGATACACCGGATGGGGGGATTTACCCACGCGGTTTACACGTGTATTTGGAGGTTTGGATGTTTCAACTTGGTATCAGAGCCTAGGTTCACCATAAATTCGGCAAGTTTTCCTAGATATCATTCAAATACATAGGAAATGAATAATAATAATAAATAACTAGGAGTAATGAATAATAGAGTCACTCACGACTTGTGATATACTTGTGAATTAAGAACTAAATTACTTTTCCTTTCCAGAATGCCGCCTAGACGTGCTCGGTCTGTTCGTGCGACTGGTCGTGGACAGGCTCCGGCCCCCGTCGACGAACCAGCAGCCGGTGCTTCAGCTAGCATTGAGGCCCTGGGACAGCTCGTCAGACAGCAAGAGAGGCTCATCGAGGAGTTAGTGCGGGAGCGCACGGCAGCCATGTCTGGTATGCACATACCGAGGGAGCCGTCAGGGCATTTTACCCCAGCCGAGCAGACTGGAGGCGGGTCCGCCTGGTCGCTGAACCGGTTCATGCAGCTTAACCCCCCTTTGTTCAGCGGCACGACAGACCCCATGGAGGCTAATAGGTGGATGGTGGATGTACGGAAAATCCTGACCACTTTTGAGTGCTCGGAGAGTCGTCAGGTGACCTTTGCCACCTTCCTTCTCCGTGGGGAGGCGGAAGAGTGGTGGAGAGCCACTGAGCGCCTGATGCCGGATCGCCTGGCTGGGGAGTACATCACTTGGAGGGCATTTTCAGACTCCTTCGACCAGAAATATTTCCCTGCATCCCTGCGTTTCGAGCTGACGAGGGAGTTTACCTAGTTGAAGCAGGGGGATATGACAGTGGCTCAGTACGAGGACAGATTCAATGCCTTGTCCCGCTTCTGCCCTAGAGTTATATCGGACGATACTGCTAGGGCTGACCAGTTCAAGATGGGCCTCCGAATCGAGATCCGCAAGCAGGTGAACATGGTGAAGAACCTGACATATGCAGAGCTGGTAGAGAGTGCAGGGATAGCGGAGAGGGATTTACTTGAGGAGCGCTCACAGCATCAGGAGCGGGCAGCGGGTCGTACCGGCCGCTTTGATGGGCGTCCGCGTGGAGGCCATTCTGGTGGGACCTTCCTACGACCGAGGTGTCACCCCTATGCGGGTGGCGCAGGATCTAGTGCTACCCCGAGTAGACACAGCCCTCAGGGTTCAGGCGGGCCGAGTATGGCTCGACCTTCTATTGGTGGCGGGAGGTCAGCAACAGTCTCGAGCAGTGCGGGCAGTGGTGGTTTTGCACGGCCATCGACCCCTGAGGGTCGATTTGTTTTGCTTGCGGCAAGAGGGGTCACATATCTCGTGATTGCCTCGGTGCTCGCATTACCTATTTTCAGTGTGGAGAGTCCGGGCAGATCCGCACGCAGTGTCCCCTGTTGGGCAGAGCGCCAGCCACTCCTACCACGCCTGCTATATCTAGAGCATCGGGAGCCAGTACTGCCGCGAGTAAGGGTCGTGGGGGCGCACGATCAGGACCTCCTAACAGGGGGCGGGGCGGACGTACCGGCCGGGTTTTTGCTATGACCCTACGGGATGCTGAAGCATCCAATGACGTGGCCACAGGTAACCGAGTAAATTAATCATGTTTTAAGTTTTACGTATGTCCTGTTCATACATAATATTAGATCCTCCTTCCTAACCTTGTGCAAATTTACATATTGTGGGAAATGTGTTTCCTTTTTTTTTTTTAGTTAAGGCTTATATACATAATGACAAGTACTATGACTTTATTTGCACACACCGCTAGGATTCTATTTGACCCTGGGGCCACCCATTCCTTTATTTCTACATCCTTCCTGGAAAATGCGGATGTGGCGCCGGGACCTCTTGTGGAGCCCTTAGTCATAGCCACTCCACTTGGAGACTTCCTGGAAGTCTGCCATGTTTATCATTCTTGCACCTTGACTTTTGGCGAGTGGGACTTTAAGGCGGACCTCCTACCCCTCGAGATGAAGGATTTTGACCTAATCCTGGGGATGGATTGGTTAGCCGCCTACCATGCCAGTATTAACTGCTACAGCAAGGAGGTCATCTTATAGCTTAATGATGGCATTGAGTGTCGATTGTGTAAGGATCGACAGGTGGACCGATCACAGTTGGTGGCAATCATGTCTATTGAGTCAGCTGGGACCCAAACCCTGACTGACTTACTAGTGGTGCAAGAGTTTCCAGATGTTTTTCCTAAGGGCATTCTAGGGCTTCCCCCAGACAGAGGAGTTGAGTTCATCATTGACCTGATCCCGGGGGCGGGACCAGTCTCCAAGGCACCCTACCGTATGGCTCCGAAGGAGATGGAAGAACTGAGAGAGCAGATTGATGACCTACTATGTAGGGGACTTATCTGGCCTAGCTCATCTCCTTGGGGCGCTCCAGTCTTGTTTGTGAAGAAGAAGGATGGTACCCTCCGCCTTTGCATTGATTATCGGCAACTGAACCAGCTGACTGTGAAGAACAAGTATCCATTGCCTCGCATTGAGGACTTGTTTGATCAATTGCGTGGAGCACGCGTCTTCTCGAAGATTGATCTGAGATCTGGGTATCATCAATTGAGGATTAGGGAAGCGGATGTCCCAAAAACTGCTTTCCGTACCCGGTACGGGTTGTATGAGTTTTTGGTTATGCCCTTCGGCTTGACCAATGCACCAGCTATCTTTATGGACTTGATGAACCGAGTCTTCCGCCCTTTCTTGGATCGGTTCGTGGTGGTATTCATTGATGATATCTTGATTTACTCTGCCTCAGAACATGAGCATGAAGAGCACCTTTGGTTGGTACTGCAGATGCTAAGGAAAGAAAAGTTATTTGCTAAGTTCTCCAAGTGTGAATTTTGGCTAGAGGAAGTGGTATTTCTTGGGCATGTGGTCTCAGGAGAGGGAATCCGGGTTGATCAATCCAAGATCACCGCTGTTCTCAACTAGAGGCAACCGAGTACCGTCTCGGAGGTCCGTAGTTTCTTGGGTTTGGCCGGGTATTACCGGCGTTTTGTGGGAGGATTTTCAAAAATTGCCAGTCCACTCACTAAGCTAACCCGGAAGGATCAGTGTTTTGAATGGACAGCTGATTGTGAGGAGAGCTTCCAAGAGCTGAAGAGGAGACTTACATCTGCACCCGTCCTTGTAGTTCCTCGCAGTGGAGGAGGCTACCAGGTCTACTGTGATGCTTCATACTCGGGCTTGGGCTGTGTGCTCATGCAGGAGGGCGGAGTTGTCGCTTATGCATCCAAGCAGCTCAAGAACCATGAGCGGAACTACCCTACCCACGAGTTGAAGCTAGCAGCGGTAGTGTTCGCCTTGAAGATTTAGAGGCATTATCTTTACGGGGAGAAGTGCGAGATCTTCACTAACCACAAGAGTTTGAAGTACCTGTTCACCCAGAGGGAGTTGAACATGAGACAGCGCAGGTGGCTTGAGCTGGTGAATGATTATGACTGCACCATTAACTACCATCCTGGGAAGGCAAATGTGGTGGCGGATGCCTTGAGCAGGAAGTCGATGGGGAACTTGGCTAGTTTGATTACTCAGCAGCAGGACATCCTGCGAGATCTGTAGAAGATGGACGTGCACATTATAGCTAAAGATGTGGGTATTGGACTGCTAGCCCAGTTAACTATGAGGCCGACCCTAGCGGAGAGGATCAGAGTTGTGCAGGCAGAAGACACCTATTTACTACAAGTCCTCCAGCAAGTTCGAGACTCAGGTAAAAAGGGTTTTTGCCTTGATGGATTGGGAACCCTGAAGTTTGGAGATAGATTCTGTGTACCAGACGTGGGCGGACTCCGTCGGGAAATTTTAGAGGAAGCCCACCAGACATCTTACAGTGTGCATCCTGGGGAGACGAAGATATGACATGATGTTCGTAGATACTTTTGGTGGCCAGGATTGAAGAAGAGCATTGCAGAGTTTGTAGCTCGATGTTTGATTTGTCAGCAGGTCAAAATTGAACATCAGAGGCCGGCTGGGACACTCAGGCCATTACCTAAATTTGTGCAGTGGGGCATAATCTTACTAAGTTCCATCTTCAATATCTAAGAACAAATTTTTGCATATATCCCTTCAAAATTTTCGTATTCACTTGTATTCCGGTCTAAATTTGATATTTATATATGTACCATCTAAAAACACACAACTTTTAGATATATACCCTTTAAAATTCTTAATTTTTCTTTCATATATACCTTATGGAGTTAACTAACAGTTAAAATCTAAATATTTTTAATATAAAAAAGATAAGAGTATTTACTTTAGGTTCCATATATTTCTCTTAGTTAAAAGTATGTATTTCTATTTTTTTATACTAAAAGTATCAATGCAAATAATATAATACATATCGAATGGTATACATGCAAATATTAACATTAGAGAGACTCACATGCAAATAAGATATTTTAAAAGAATATACGAAGAAAAACCCAACTAATTAGTTCCAGTTGTATATATATATATATAGTGGCTTGTAGAATATGACATAATAATTATATTCATTTTTTATTAGTTAGAAAAAATGAAATTAATGCAAGCTAGCTTTTAGGTAGTAGTGGCAATTTCCAGCTTGACATCATTGACCGGCTCCAAATTAAAAGATGACCCTTGAAGTTAGAAAGGCAAAGTCTGGAAGTTGAATTATTGAGGGAATTTAATAGTTTCTTATTTTTTTAAATATACTTATGAACATTGATAAATATAAGATCCTAGTCGGTTGCCGCTAATCTTAAAATTATAGAGCAGCTATTCTCTCTTCTTATTCTTTAAATCATGTCTCTAATCTAGAGTATGAAAATATAGTATTTAATTGTAAGTTGATATGGTGGTATAATAATTATATTTGATGTAGCAGAAATTACTTTTAATTTGATACATAAATTTAAATTAAAGTGTAATTATTTTTTGTAGATATGTCGTGTTAACGCTCGAGTAAGATGATTTGTAAAAGAGAAGAGATAGAAGAGAAAATTGAGTATAAAGTTTTAATTTGAGCAGAAAACTAGGCTAGTTAGATTTTTGACAACTTTTTTAAATTCTAATTATTAACATAATTTTAGTCCAATTATGGGTAACATTTATTGTGTTCATGTGCATAATAAGATTGAAATAACATGCATAATATTTCTAATATAGAGTAAGAATAATTTAATATCTGGTAGTAAATCTAGAACAACATTCTGTAATTTAGAATAGAGAAATCTCTAACAGAAACCTAACCATAGTCAGGAGAATGAGCAAAGATAGTAATAGTTTCATCGTCCTTCTGTGATTTATTTATAAAAGACAACCTAAACTATCACATTACGTGTGGATTAGTCGTAAATATAAAATTGGGAAGTTTGAGCACGTAACGTCGAATTTGGTTTCAATCGATTTATTAATTTTGTAGAGAAAATTATAAATAATATCATATATTTTGAGTATATTACAGAAAAGTTATCTCGTTTTATTATTTATAAGTGGAGCCTTCTTCCGAACGACACTCTTGTTTGATTGATTGATATAATTTAAATAAATCATCGTGTTAATTTAATTTTTTGACAAAATTAAGCCTCTAAAATAATTTGGAGATAAACCAAAATACTAATTTCTAACAAAATATATTCGATTTAATCGAGCCTCTCAAAGAGTAAAATCACATCAACATCTAAGCACTAAATTCCTCAAGATCAACGGATTCGAAACTAATTTCAAACATCATATACAGTGAGATAAGTATAATTCAGAAATTTTAAAATATTATTTGAAATGGACGCAATGTTTTACGTTTTATTTCATTTCATCGTATAGTTAGGTGTTGCTCGGTTTTTTTTTTTTTTTTTTTTTTTGCCAAATAAAAGGCTCTATTTATAAATTAAGAGATAGTATTTTACTTATAATATAGTCAAACTTCTGGGTATTATTGTTAATTTTCTCATTCTTTTATTGATAAAATTGGAAATATGTCGGTTTTACAAATTTTTTGCAGATAACCCATAAAAAATCTCTTACTTTTTTATATGCCCCTCTAAAATTAATATTTACATGTATATCTATTAAAACACATGATACGTGTACATATATTATTTATATGAATGCCTTTTGAGTTACCTAAGAATTAAATTTAAATAATTTAGATACAAAAAGATAAAAATATAATTATGGTAGTTTTTATTAATTTTCTTAGTCAAAGATATTTTTGTGTTTTCCTACTAATTATTCAAATTTAATTTGAAAATTAAGCAGTTGGATATCTATGCAAATAGTATTTGTTTTGAAGGGCAAACATGCAAATATAAGGGCATAAAAGCAAATGAAGGATTTCTTAAGGATATACATGCAAACTAAAAAGAACGATATAAAAATTGTAACCTCAACAAACCAATGCCTTTCAAGCACATTCGTGAGAACTTAAAAGTCAGAATTCCAGCTTGTGCTGCCCACGTTCTAGCTTTACTCCTCCACCTAATATGGCATAAAAAAGAGGAGAAGACTCTTTCATCGTATCATTGGTTAATTTACTTGCTCAAACCCATCCCTTCTCATCTATAAATAGCTATCAGCATGAGCAGCTCTTCATCATCAGCTAGCTGCTCTTCCTCCACTGCTCTCTTTCTCTCTCTCAGAGTTGAGAGCATACATATATATATATATATATATATATATAGTAAAGATGAGCAGAGGTAGAGGTCAGCTTCCTCTCTTGGCCTCATGCCTTCTCTTTGCATTGGCCATCCAAGCCATGCTTCCCACCTCCTCTGCTTCCCTACAAGTTGGATTCTACGGTTGCAAGTGCCCAAAGGCTGAGGAGATCGTGAGAAAGGTGGTGCACAAGGCTGTGGCCAAGACTCCAGGCCTTGGCGCTGCCCTTATTAGGATGTTCTTCCACGATTGCTTTGTTAGGGTAAGTAAGTTATACTTTACAAATATATATATATTTTATAACTAAATTCTTATTCTTTATAGAATTCACATGTATATATGAATAGACTAATTGTATTGACGTTTTTTCTTTTTTTCTTTTTTCTTTTTTTGCACCAGGGCTGTGATGCTTCTGTACTACTCGACCCAACACCGGCCAACCCCAACACTGAGAAAACTTCCCCTCCAAACAACCCTAGCTTGCATGGCTTCGATGTGATTGATGAAGCCAAAGCTGCTCTCGAGCACCACTGCCCAGGCATCGTCTCTTGCGCGGACATTATCGCCTTTGCTGCTCGCGATGCGGCTAAATTCCTCGGTGGTATCAAGTACGCCATCCCCTCTGGAAGGCGAGACGGAAGAGTCTCCATCGCAGCTGAGGCGCTCCAAAATCTGCCCCCTCCTTTCTTCAATCTATCGCAGCTCATCGCT
The DNA here is from genome assembly GCF_019914945.1 of Typha latifolia. Classification (NCBI taxonomy): domain Eukaryota; kingdom Viridiplantae; phylum Streptophyta; class Magnoliopsida; order Poales; family Typhaceae; genus Typha; species Typha latifolia. The sequence continues at coordinate 5,321,089 of NC_133091.1, forward strand.
AGCTTTGCATCCAAAGGGTTATCCGTCGGCGATCTGGTCACCCTCTCCGGAGCACACTCCATCGGTGACTCCCACTGCTCATCGCTCTCGCTCCAGGATCCATCGATCGAGCCATCCTTTATCACATTCTTGAGGAGCAAATGCCCACCAACGGCGAGCCCTACTACAGTTGTCGATCAAGATATTGTAACGCCAAATAGATTGGATAACCAATACTACAAGAACGTGATAGCTCACAAAGTATTGTTCTCTTCGGACGTTGCCTTGCTAGGTAGCCCCCAGACGGCGGCCTTGGTGCAGGCCTTTGCAAGGCACCAGGGAGCTTGGAAGGCAAAGTTTGGGGCTGCCATGGTGAAGATGGGCCACATCGGGGTGCTTACTGGAAATCAAGGTGAGGTTAGAAAAATGTGCAAGGTTGTGAACTAGCTAGCTAGCCAGTTTTAGTACGACTTGCTATGCATATGCGGTGGCTTACTTAGGATATATGACTTGGTATTTATTTTCTGATATGTATTGTTTCGTTAAAGTCAGGCTCTATGACTCGTTGAGTCTGTTGATGTTGTTTGCCTTGTTTTATTTCATTCTTTTGTTCTCATTTTCTAATATTGCTTGCCATCAGTATAATGCACAATAAAATTACTTTGAGGTAAATCTTTGTGCTGCTTTTGAGTTCTTACGAACATGATTTGTAGTGATATGGTAAGTGATGTAGTAAGCATTTGTAGAGAAATTCATGATGCCTCAAGATCATTGGACGGATCACCGTTTCAGGCTGAATTTAACGGTTTTTGGACGATATTATTGAATTGGACAAGATTATGGTAGTAAGAAAGAGAATGGAGAAGTATGTACCAAGAAGCTTGCATTACATATTGTCATTGCCACTATTTATACATGCAGGAATTTCTTCTATAAGGAAAGTCTACCTATGAAACTGCTATCTATAATACAGTAATTGATTAGGTTATACATAGTGAAATAAATTTCAATGATTAGCATCTTCCCAATATAGCTGATAGATATTCTATCCATGGAGGATTTGATTTCCTAAATCAATATTCATTCTAATTGTAGAGTATTTCTTTCCTAACACTCCCCCTCAAGTTGGAGAGTGAATGTCTCTAACTCTGAACTTGCGAACTATGGGAATGAAAGTTTCTTTTCCAAGAGCTTTGGTAAAAACATCTGTCAATTGGTTTATAGAGCTCACAAATCTAGTGACAGGAAACCATCAAGTATCTTGTCCCTTACATAATAACAATCCATTTCAATATGCCGAGTGCGCTCATGGAAGACCTGATTAGCCGCTATGTGTAGTGCCGCTTTATTGTCACAATAAATTAGGGCAGGTTCTGAGCGTAGCAATCCCAAATCTTTAAGAAGATACCGAAGCCAAGAAAGTTCACAACAAATTCCAGTCATTGCTCGATATTCTGCGTCAACTAATGATAGAGAAATAGTTTTCTGGCGCTTCAACTTCCATGAAATTAATGAAGGACCGAGGAAAATACAATAACCAGAAGTTGATCTTCTAGTAACCGAACAACCTGCCCCAATCGAATCACAAAAAGCTCGTAATTTGAGATCAGTTTTAGAGGAAAAGAATAACCCTTGACCGGGAGCATTTTTAATATACCGAACTATATGTAAGGCTGCTTCCATATGTGACTTTCTTGGTTGATGCATAAACCTGCTCAATATATGAACTGCATAGGTGATGTCTGGTCTGAAAACAATGAGATAAATTAACTTTTCAATTAATCTTCTATAGTGGGCTACATCTTTCAACACGTCACTTTTTATCTGAGAGTTTAAGACCTTTTTCCATTGGAATATTAGTGGGAGCAACACCAAGTAATCTTGCTTCCTTAACAATCTCTAGGGCATACGTGCATTGGCAGATAAAGATACCATTGCTAGAAGTAGACACTTCAATTCCCAAAAATATTTCAAATTTCTTAAGTGTAGCAATATTCACAAGATCATTTCCGATAATTAGTATGTCATCAACATAGATCAACAGGGCAGTGAAAGAATTGCCATATTCTTGGTAAATAAAGAATAATTAGCTTTGGATTGTACATACCAGGCTGATTGAATAGCTTTTGAAAATCTTGCAAACCACTGTCGAGATGATTGTATAGTGATTTTTGTAGCTTACACATCATGTTGTCCTCCCCCTGTCTATGAAACCCAAGCGGAGGAGACATATAAATCTCTTTTTCATGCATACCATGGAGAAATGTATTGTTGACAACAAGTTGGTGAAGGGACCAACCTCTTGTTGCTACTAAAGCTAGAAGATATCTGATAGAGACTATCTTGGCAATGGGAGAAAAAGTTTCTTGATAGTCAACACTTTGTTGTGTGAAGTCTTTCGCAACTAGTCGTGCTTTGTATCGATCAATTAAGCCATTAGCCTTGTGTTTGATTTTGTAGACCCAACGACAATCAATAGGTTTTTTGTCAGCCGGTAGTGGAGTCATAGTCCATGTGCCATTTTCTTCAAGAGCCCGCAATTCTTTTTGCATTACTTCCTGCCATTTAGGTAAAGTCGCAGCCTCGACGTAGGATCGAAGCTCTATAGTGGCACTAATTTGAGCAATGAAAGCTTGACGCCGCGATAAGTATCTGTGGTAGGAAAGATGGTTTGAAAGAGGATACTTGGTGCCTTTGGTCGGACTTGGATGAAGAAAGGATGATGTTTAGTATGGAGAGAGCAAGATTTGATTGCATTGGTAGTCTTGCAACCGAAGCGATGGGGCCCGAACACGGGATGAGCGATGGAGAGCAGTGGGATTAGTATCGGTCTGTAGCAGCGCCTGTAGTGGAGATGATGGTGTTGGGGTAGGCTCGACGAAGGAGAAATCAGAGTTTGGTGGTGAGGAGTTAGGATTGGGCAATGAAGATGCAATAGGGGTTTTGGCTGAGGTGGAGAAGAAGGGTTAGAAGAGATAAGGCCCAGGTTTGGATTGTTGATTAACGGGTTCAAGTTTGGGTTGTTTGATGATAATGAGCTCTGGCTTGGATCTAAGATTGGTAATGGAATTGAGCCGGAATTGTGGTCCAGGAGAGGAATGTAATGAGTAGAATTGTTAGAAGCGTATGGAAAAATGTTTTCATGAAAAACATCTCTACTAGTAAAAACTCGTTGATTTGTAAGATCGAATAATTTACAGGCCTTTTGACCAAGAGGGTAACCAATGAAAACACATTTAATAGCACGAGGAGAGAATTTATGTATGATTCAAGGATTCGTAGCGTATGCCAAACAACCAATAATTCGAAGATGGGAGAAAGAAGGAGGTTTATTATAAAGACGTTCAAATGGAGTTTGGAACGAAAGAATGGAGATGGAAGACGATTAATGATATGAATAGCAGATAACACGCCTTGGCCCTTAAAATGAGTAGGAAGATTAGCATGAAACACTAAGACGCGTGCAACTTGTAAAATATGACGGCATTTTCGTTCCACAACCCCATTTTGTTGGGGCATATAAACACATGAATGTTGAAAAACAATACATTTTTCTTTAAAAACAAGGTTGAAGAGAAAGAAACTCGGCAAGAATCATAACTTATAACTTAACCTTAAAGCATACACAAAATTGCATCATAATAACTATAATTTACATACAAAAAATATCGCATTCATAGTGCTTTCGCACCGCATTCGTACTGCATTCAAAAGTGACCTCTATGTGTTCAAATGCCTGGGGCGCATTCACATCTACCCTTTGGCATAATAGGCTCCAATACTACTTGTTGGGATCAAACACTTGCACCCCAGGAAAGAAGAAATAATTCCCCATCTAAACCTAAGGACCGATCTATGCTAAAGTATACTTAAATCATAAATTACTTGAGTGTGAAACTTTACTAAAATCTATGGAAATTCTCATAGATCAATTCAACCTTTTGAGAAATCACCAACCGTCCTCGTGAGCATAGGACTCATCTTTAATGGTAGAAGGCTTTTCTTATCAAACTACAAGAATAGATCTTCCAAGGCTTCAAGATTTTGCTCTTGAGAAATCCTCTTCAAATTTTCTTATGGATCTCTCTTCTCTCTCTCTTAGATGGTGTCAAATTTAGAGAGTTGAGGAGAGTGCTTTTCTCCTGAGGTCAAAATGCTTGCTGAAATGGATAGATGATTTATCCATGTTGAGCTACTGCCCAGAAACAAAACAATATTGGTTAAGGATATTGGTGATCATGGATACATTTTCCTTAGAAGCTTTCTCAAATATAACAAGATCATTCACAAATAGGAGATGGGAGTGAGTGGGAGCAGATCTCATTATTTTGATTCCTTTCAAGATATTTCCATCAACTGCATTCTTGAAGAAAAAGGAGAGGATGTTCATGCCTAATATGAAGAGATAGGGAAATAATGGGCACCATTGCCTTAAGCCTCTAGAAAGTTTGAAATAGCTGCTAACTTGGCTATTAACCTCAATAGACAAAGAAGAGGTTGTGATGCATTGAGAGATGAGGTTAGTGAAATCCTTAGGAAATCTATAGAGACTGAGGCATTCCTTTATGAAACCCCAGTCCATTCTATCAAAAGCCTTAGATAAGTCGACTTTGAGCATGAAGAAGCCTCCCTTATTCTTTGAAGAGTTGAGGAAATGCACCATTTCTTGCATTATAAAGCTTTTTGGGAATCAAAGATTAGGTCTGAAAGTAAAGGCTTCATCCTTGATGCTAAGAGCTAGGGGATAATCTTGTAGATAGTATTGCAAAGTCCTATTGGCCTGAAATCCTTTACTAAAGCTGCAGAATCCTTCTTCTTAATGAGAATGAGTCATCTTATTGATGCCTTCATCTAGACTGCAGGTTTTAGATCAGCAAAGAAGAGCTGGTAGAATCTAGCTATTAAACTGTCTAGCTCCGACGCTTTGTCAAGGCTTAAGCTTTTCACTATGGAATAGATCTCCTCATTAGAAGAGGACTTACCAAGGTTGCCAATAGAACTTTGTTGGGATTTTAGGGAGAGAGCTCGAGTTGACGTGATTCATATTCCTGAGAGACATAAGGTTAGTAGCTTTGAACAAACTTTTCTCTAATGAGATTCTGCTCATAAATAACACTGTCCTCTTTCACCAATAAGTGTAGGATCTCCTTCTTCCTTATGTGATATGCAGTTGAGCAAAAAAACCTAGTATTGTGATCACCATGCTGAAGCCATTGAATTCATGATCGTTGATGCCATAATATCTCACTTTGGAGAAGAAGGGTTTCGTGCTTGGAGCGCAGGTTGTTTTTCTTTAGCCTAATTGGGGAATCTACAGGCCTGCAACTCAAGAACATCATTTTCCACCTAAGCAATTTCCTTTTGAAGGTTGTGAATGTTACTATAGGCCCAGTCCTTGATACTACAAGTGAGAGAGAATATTTTTTTGAGATAGGGTCACTAGGGGCATAAGAGGAAGCCTAGCTCTGTTGGCAAAAAGGAATGAAGGAGTGGAGTTGAGTCCACCAGTGCTCAAAGTAGAACCAACGAGGGAACCATGTTGCTTTTGGGTGCAGCATTAGAAGGAGGGGGTTGTGGTCACTATTGATGACCGGAAGATGGTATACACGCACAGTGGAGTAGTTTGTGCACTAGGAAACTAAAGCCAGGTTCTATCTAGTCTTTTGCGAACCAAGAATCTACTTGCATGCTAATTGGACCACGTGAAAGCTGGACCGACAAACCCCAAGTCCAAGAGACTTGCACTGCTGATTTAGTTACTGAAGGCAGCTCGACAGGGGACAGAAGGAATCATACCACCAACCTTTTTATTGACTACAGCAATCGCATTGAAATCACCCATGCAACAAAAAGGTAGAGGGCAAAGAGCATAATGATTGATTCAATCCTAGAGATGGTTTTGATTCAATGCCAAGGATGGTCATTATGACCATGGTAGGGATCGCCATAGATCCCACTGAAAACACACTCATAATTGGTAGTAGGATTATTGACAATAGCAAAAATAGAGTGACATGAAGCCTCAAGAACTTGCACCTTAATAGTGCTTTCCCAGAGTAACCAAAGCCCTCCCATGTGGTCTTGAGAGCTTACTACAAAGCTTTGATTAAGATTAAGAGAGGAGATGATTGAGCTTGATTTCTCACTGCTGCATTTGGTTTCAGACTAGAAAGTCAACAAGGAGGAGGTGCTGTGGAGGAACATTTTCATGCTACGAACTATCGCGAGGCCTCCACACCCCTGATAGTTCCAAGCTAATATCTTCATTGATTCGCCCGTGGCAAAGCATCACTCCCCACTATGGCATCTTGGATAGGAGATTCGGTGGTCTGGCTATGGGTAGCTGAGGTAGAGTGTTTCTTTGAAGGCATACTTTTCTTTGTTGAGATTGCCTTCCTTTTGCTTGGCGACATGCTCCTAGGGACATGCTCATAGGGGTGGGACCTAAAATGTTGCACACCAAATCTAGACCAATTCGAACGTAAAAAAATTATGAAAGTTAGATAGTATAGCCTCACGGGATAGGGTTCTAATGGATCTGATTTCACTTAAATTAGAAGTATGGATGAAAAGATATAAATTAAAATAGTAGAGCAAAGTCTAAATATGATAAAACGGTAAATATTCGACGTTGCGGCGGTCATCAGAGGGTGGCGGACGGCCAAGAATGATATTGGATGGTCATAAGATAGGATGGTTGTTGGTGGAGGAATATGGCTAGGTTTGGAAGATCAGAATACTTCTATGGCTATGATATAATCCTAGAAAGATAAAAGTGATCTCATGACTATGGTAAAATAAATACGAAAAGAATAATTTGGCTAAACTCAAATTCATTCAATGATAATTATCAACACATATCCACTCTTATTTATAGGACTAAAAATCATAACAGATTAAATCCACATATAAACTATCTAATTTATTTGAAATTTAAAATAATAAAATAAATCTAACTAACTCAAGTTGACTCGACTCAACTAACCTAACCCATGTGGTCGGATCGTAACAAGAAATGAGGTGATTGGTAATGGTTCTGGGATAGTATGGAGGCTGCTAGTTCCATCTTGGTGGAGTTCATTTGGAGCTTTGCTGGAGTTGCCTTGATGTCCAGAGTAAGGGGTAACAATATGTTGGTTAGAGAGGAGATGAATTTGTTTAAGTTTTGGATTGTATTTGTTTTGGTTACTAGAGTTAGGGAGGTGTGAATGGGTACGTGAATGGTGGGGACACCTTTCGAATTGGGGACACTAGAGGATATGGGTGTGTGAGTAGAATAGTTTTGCATGTAGAAAAGTTGTTGTGTGTTATGGGTTTGGTTCATGCAGTGGAAACTTGACAGCCCCGCACGGATAGAAGGAGGTGAGTTTTAATAGGTTAAGGTGACGAGGACATGGTATAGAGGATGAGAAGAGTCAATTAGCATGCGTGTTTTGGCGGTAGAATTGACTGACTAGTTGTTTTGGTGTATTGGGTGGTCGACAGATAGAGAGGGTGAGTTAACGAGGGTGATGGGACGTGTATGGGGTGTGAGGTTAGAGGCGACAGATCAATACCTCTGTAGAGAGCAACGTCAGCTGTAACAATAGCCGTCACTTCTCATGGTTGGGAGAACAGGCCACTGCAACTAAGATCGCCGGCAAAGAGGGGCCATGCAGATGACGATCCTTTGTCAGAGACTTTTCTTTACTTGGATTTTTGTTGGTCCAGTTGAGATACCATGGCTCTGGCGACGAATGGGTTGCATTCAGATGGAGGAACTTGGGCTTAAGCATCTTGAATAATTTTTTGTGTATGTGTGGAGGGAAGTCGTCGATGATTTTGGTTTCAAGTTCCCCTATTCTGGAAAACTCCGACAGCTCATGGTTGAGGCAGGCGCAGGACGAGCAGTGCCGCAAATGGCACTTGTATTTGACAAAAATCTCTTGAGAGGTGCCATTTAGGAGGGTAACCATGAGAGTCGAGGCAAGTGGTTTTGTGATGTCTACCCTAACGTAAGTTCTGCTAAACCTCGACCACTACGCCTCTTCAAGCGTATTTGAGGGACAGGACAACCTACTCTTTCGGCTAGGACACGAGCTATGTTGGTTGAAAGATATTCCAACGGAAGGCCGTGAAACTAAACTCAGAATTCAGCATGGGAAAACGTCCAAGATTGCACTGGCCTATTTGATTGGAAGTAGACGAGAGCAGAGAGGTCGTGATTGAATGACCATGATGAGCCGTACCAGGCCTTCCATCTGTCAATCTCAAGTTCAAACACCATTAAGTAAACGTTCTTTCTAGCTTCGATGAAGTCTAGTTTTCCTTCAGGAACCTAGGCTTTGACGAAAGCTACCTTCGACCTGTTGGGCCTGTGAGATCTGGATGTGATGACTTTGCCCACAATGCAAGGTGAGGCTTTCTTGAGGAGATAACGTTCTCCTTCTCCAAAGTGATGGTCGCTATCGTGGTATCGCTCATGAGGAAGGCAGAGACTTTTTTAAGTTGATTATCCTCCGGAGTGGTCATGACCGGGTGTATGAACTGAAGCTTTTTTACTTAAGTGAGGTGGGTAGAGAATAGGAGAAGTAGATAGTGGAGGCCAAAGCTTGAGAGGGAGGAGCAGGCAGTGATAGAGGGAGAGATGAGGAGGGATGAGGATGGAGGGTTGGTGAGAGGTTAAAACGATGAAAAAATTAGAGAAGATATCTCAAATAAGAGATAGAGGAAGCTCTGATGAAAAGAGGAAAAAAAATCGAATTACCTATCCAAATCTCCAATGTCAAGAACTTAACACATTTCAAGAAGCTACCTAAAGGTAAAAGACCTGTAGGATTCAAGTGGATTTATAAAGTCAAACATTTGAGTGATGGCACAATAGAAAGATATAGAGCTAGGTTTGTTGCAAAACCTTTTACTCAAACTTAGATTATAAAAGAAATGTTTGCACTTAGAGCAAAATTGAACACATTTAGAGTACTTATGTCACTAGTTGTAAATTTTGACCGGCTTTTATTTCAAATGGATATAGAAAATACTTTCTTGCATGTAGATTTAGAAGAGGAAGTATATGTGAATTTACCACCTAGACATTCTAAAGAATTCGATAAGAGCTTAGCCTACAAATTAAAAAAGGCTCTTGATAGACTTGAACAATCTCCTTGAGCTTGGTATGGAAAACTTAGCTCACCGTTGATAGCAGGCGGGCTCCAAAGAAGTGCAGCTGATTCCTAGTTGTTCGTCAAAAGATGCAATTTTGTTATTACTGTTGTTCTTATTTATATCATTACTAGAAATGATAGTCGAGAAATCGGTGAACTTAAGGTGATGCTTCATAAAATGTTTAATATCAAAGTTTTGAATTTTAAAAACATTTGCTTGGTATAGAAGTTGCTCGTTGAAAAAGAGCTGATTTAAAATTCAAAGAGAGTACACAGTTCATCTACATCTATTGAATGAAACTAGAAAGCTAGGGGCCAAATCTACTAGAACTCTAACTGATGTCCTACGGAAAACAAGCAAAGAAGGTGAGCGTTTTGGTTGATATTGGTCGATACCAAAGGCTTGTTGGAAAGTTAATTTATTTAGCTATTACAAGACTCGATATCACATATCTAGTTAGTCTAGTTAGCCAATTTATGCATGCTAGAATAGGGTCTACAGATGAAAAGAATAGTCACACAAGAATCATAGGTTTTTCTGATGCAAATTTAGATGAAAATTTAGTTGATAGAAGGTCAATCACGCGCTATTGCATATTTGTTAGAGGTAACTTAGTCACTTGAACGAGCAAAAACAAAATGTAGTGGCAGATTTGAGCCTCAAAGCTGAATATAGAACTATAGCTTTCAGCACAAGCGAATTAATTTAGCTTAATATACTTGTTCATGATTTGTTTTGTGATAATCAAGCAACTATACACATTGCTTCTAACTATGTTTTTCATTAAATGACCAAACACATTGAGATGGATAGTCACTTTGTTCGAGAGAAACCATGCTTCCATAGTAAAGATGTATGAATAAGAAGACTTGCTCTCTTTCTATGGATGAAGGCATATAGCTGAACCAGGTTAAATCTTGTCTTTTGTGTTTCTTATTAAATTCTACACCAAGGAACAATATTTTAGCAACAAATATTATTCATCTGGTTACATTTCATGACAACAATTCAAACCAATTAAATTATTGGTAGCATAACGTACAAGTAATTCGATTTAAAAAACGAGTACGATAAATCACTGCATGTGCATGCTTGGCAATTCGCACTGAATTTAGTTCAGAAACCTGCACGTCTTCCTGACTCACCCTGGTTTCCAGTAAGCACTTCGATGTCGGCCATCTTAACCATGGCAGACCCAAACTTCGCCTTCCAGGCTCTCAAGTTGGCAGCGTGGTTTATTCTTGTAAAAAAGAAATAAAAAATCTAATCATAGAGATCCAAAATCTAAAAATTTCATCCGCTTCCGATATCTCTATGAAAAGTTATTTAAGCTAATAAAATCTTTCTAAAATAGCAATTTTTCAATTTTTCAGGCTTAAATCATGAAATTTGGCAAAAAGATCATAGGGCTCAATGTTATCAAATTTCGCTCAAAACGACATTTCCATCCAAAATAATATATAATCTTGCCCAATTCAATAATGTCGTCCAAAAACCCTTAAATTCAGCCTGAAATGGTGATCCTTCTGATGATCTTGAAGCATCATGAATTTCTCTACAAATGCTTACTCCATCACTTACCATGTCACTACAAATCATGTTTGTAAAAACTCAAAAGCAGCACAAAGATTTACCTCAAAGTAATTTTATTGTGCATTATACAGATGATAAGCAATTTTAGAAAATGAGAACAAAAGAATGAAATAAAACAAGGCAAACAACATCAACAGACTCAACAAGTCATAGAGCGTGACGTCGACGAAACAATACACATCAGAATATAAATACCAAGTCATCCTAAGCAAGCCACCGCATATGCATGGCAAGTCATACTGAAACTAGCTAGCTAGCTAGTTCACAACCTTGCACATTTTTCTAACCTCGCCCTGATTTCCAGTAAGCACCCCGATGTGGCCCATCTTCACCATGGCAGCCCCAAACTTTGTCTTCCAAGCTCCCTGGTGCCTCGCAAATGCCTGCACCAAGGCCGCCGTCTGGGGGCTACCTAGCAAGGCAACGTCGGAAGAGAACAATACTTTGTGAGCTATCACATTCTTGTAGTATTGGTTATCCAACCTATTTGGCGTCACAATATCTTGATCCACAACCGTAGTAGGGCTCGCCGTCGGTGGGCATTTGCTCCTTAAGAATGTGATAAAGGATGGCTCGATTGATGGATCCTGGAGCGAGAGGGATGAGCAGTGGGAGTCACCGATGGAGTGTGCTCCGGAGAGGGTGACCAGATCATCGACGGATAACCCTTTGGATGCAAAGCTAGCGATGAGCTGGGTTAGATTGAAGAAAGGAGGGGGTAAATTTTGGAGCGCCTCAGCTGCAATGGAGAGTCTTCCGTCTCGCCTTCCAGAGGGGATGGCGTACTTGATACCACCGAGAAATTTAGCCGCATCGCGAGCAGCAAAGGCGATAATGTCCGCACAAGAGACGATGCCTGGGCAGTGGTGCTCGAGGGCAGCCTTGGCTTCATCAATCACGTCGAAGCCATGCAAGCTAGGGTTGTTTGGAGGAGAAGTTTTCTCAGTGTTGGGGTTGGCTGGTGTTGGGTCGAGGAGTACGGAAGCATCACAGCCCTGGCGCAAAAAAAAAATTAATGGTAATTAGTCTCGTTCATATATACATATGAATTCTATAAAGAATAAGAATTTAGTTATAAAATATATATATATTTGTAAAGTATAACTTACTTACCCTAACAAAGCAATCGTGGAAGAACATCCTAATAAGGGCAGCGCCAAGGCCTGGAGTCTTGGCCACAGCCTTGTGCACCACCTTTCTCACGATCTCCTCAGCCTTTGGGCACTTGCAACCGTAGAATCCAACTTGTAGGGAAGCAGAGGAGGTGGGAAGCATGGCTTGGATGGCCAATGCAAAGAGAAGGCATGAGGCCAAGAGAGGAAGCTGACCTCTACCTCTGCTCATCTTTACTATATGTATATGTATGCTAGATCTTAGAGAGAGCAGTGAGGAAGAGCAGCTAGCTGATGATGAAGAGCTGCTCATGCTGATAGCTATTTATAGATGAGAAGGGATGGGTTTGAGCAAGTAAATTAACCAATGATAAGATGAAAGAGTCTTCTCCTCTTTTTTATGCCATATTAGGTGGAGGAGTAAAGCTAGAACGTGGGCAGCACAAGCTGGAATTTTGACTTCCTAGTTCTCACGAGTCTGTAATGAGCTCCAAGGGGCGTCGCATTTAAAAATTTATTTTTAATGTAACAGAAGACTGGTACAACCGACAGATTAACCATTATTTTTTCTATAACAATATTTCACAAACCAAATATTTAAGAGGGGGAATAGTTCCTAAAAAAATTACATGTTTACAATTTCGTCCCTAGAAACTTAGCTAGTGTCAAGACAAGTCCTTTGTAAGTACGTAGTGAGATTATACACAATTAAACATGCTTTTGACCAATGTAGGTACCAACACTAATCTTATTTCATAATAACAACTAATTATTATAATAACTCTATTTTAAAATATAAATATTATTCACTAAAATTATATCTTATATCACACACTAATCTAATAACTAATTAATTTACTTTTAATATATATCCCATCAACTTACTTTATATTAAATTAAAGAATATTTATGATAATTTTATAAAAAATAAAACATATTTTCCGCATATTTTCTTTCACTTTATATCATATTAAAATTAATTATTACACCCTTATTGTATAATACAAGTGAATATAAAAATAATTATTTTTAAAATAAAGAGTTCATTTTAGTATACGACATTCATATGGATTAAAACTAAACTAGTGGGTTAAAAAAGTTTGTAACTCACCTTCCTGGAATATAATTATTGGTTGGTGTAGAAACCAAACAATAATTAGAGTAGTCGAAAACTCTAATTAAACAGTTTCAAAATCTAAATATGATATAGGACGAGTAGGGCGTATATGCTATACCAGAGGCCAAAATCAACAAACCGCTGGTATATATAATAAATTGTCTACGACTGTAATGACGTCTTTGCGGCTTTCTATACACGTAGTAAAGAGATTGGAATTATATATTTACTTTTCTTATAGAATCTAAAGATAGATTAGAGATCGGTAATCAGTAGCAACTTTCACAGTTCACACCAATCACGGAGATGGCATGAACGTGATGCATCCAATAGGCTTAAGAGTACATGTTAATTAGGATCGATAATTAAGATCTTAATAATAGAGATGAAGAGGTGGTTACTATAATTAATTATTTTTTTATGCAAAACATGGCCTTATTTTTTATTCCTTATAATCTAATGCATGTGAGCTTACCCTAATAGATGATAGTTATATGGTTATAGGTTGGCTTGAAAATAAAATCACAACAATAGTAACAAATAACAATAGTTAGTCATTGTATATTAAATAAGCAAGATTTTCACTTTTTACGCGGAGAGCTTTCATCGTGTGTGTGTTTGGGTGTTTGAATGTATAACATATCAGACGTAGAGATAATTTATTCATGTCGTAGTTAACTACGATGAACTTTTCATATCTTTTTAAACCTAGTTGGACAAGAATTTTTAACTTCGTTGAAAATTCACCTATGTATACATCTAAAACATCGCAAAATTGCAATATGCTGATTCTACTCTTAGGGTTGTTCGACAAAAAAAGTCTTCTTCTTCTTCTTTTTTATTTTTTATTTTTTTGGTTTCTTGACTTGATCTACTCATTCACCTTTGAGCTATTACTGCACATATTCCATCTATGATATTTATCTTATCTAATTTCAATTCTACTGAATTTAGTTTGTGCTGTGATGTTTGGTCACTGGTCAGTAAATAGCTACGATGTGTTTATTCTGGTGATAATTAAGGTCTATTGCTTGGAATTTCTGTGAACATGGATGGATGTAGATATAAACGACAGACTACTTTTAGTCCAAGCTTGGATCTCCCCACTTAGTGGATGTATTAATCTAAAGTTTGAAGAAAGGGTTGGATAATGACTTGGTTTCAGGATTATACATATATATTGTTGTTCATGAATTAAGAGGCCCCTGTCAACTTTTGATTTTCTTTTCCAATAACTTTGAGTCATATCAAGAGAAATGGGAGACAAATTATTGACAAAAAAATATCTATAGAAGCATAATTATTACTAGCATATGTTTCTCTGTATCTCCTTAGAAATAAACATCTAGAGATAATTATTACTAGCATACTTGCTTTATGTTTTTTTATTTATTTGTAAGATCAATCTACTTATTTTTATATTAATAGGTAATTTTATTTTACTTTTTAATGACTTCCAAGACATATCATCTACATGCAATTAAAATTGTGTTGTTTTTATAAATGTCATAAATGTTTGGTATACTTCATTCATCTCAATAGTTTGCAACCTCTATGATTTAACATGATAAAATCTAAGGACCGATAAAGTGGAGATAGAAGAAGTGCAAATAAAAAATGAAGTAGAAAAAAGAGAGAAAATGAAGTCTGTGGTATGGGATACTTTTGACAAAGTTGAGATATTGGAAAAAAAAAATTTCTAAATATAAGTGTAAAAACGGTCAAAAGTGATATTTTGAAGGGATCAATCTTAAAAACACACTTGAATGAATGCAATTATATCAATAAAAGAAAAAAATATATACGCTCAATTTCTCTGCGTGTGAAGCTATGGATTTAGAGATTCTTGTAATTTTTAGTTCAATTTCATCATTTTCTGATCATACAAAAAAAATTATCACAAAGATGATAATTATTCATGAATATCCTTTTAGAATAGTTGAATATATTTGATTGAATGTGTTGATAAAAACATTAAATCATTGTTATAAAGGGCTTTTAAAAATATTATAAGGAATGAATGTCTAAAAGTCCTATGAATTAGAAAATGAGAAGCTAAAGAAAAGTCTCCAAAAAGTTGATAAAATCTCATTAACATGCATGAACTTCTAATTAAATAATTGGCTATATGTGCTTGACAGCACATTATATTAATCTTGATTGACAATTACAAGCACAAATTATTAGTTTCATTGATTTGGAGAAACCTTATACTAGCCCTCAAGCCTTATTTGGACTCGGTTTATTTCTTATGTAACTAATATTCTTAATTTGATAGTATAATATTTTCATTGATTTGGAGCCACCTTATACTAGTACATCATGAAAATATTGAGCTCGATTGTAACACCCGTAAAAAAAAAAAAAAAAAAATTAAGCGCACGCGCCATGCGCGTGCGCTGACTCCTTCTTCCCTCTCCCCCACCTCTCGCAGTTAGTTGCGAGAGGTGGGAGAGAAGGGCGCCGGAGTGGAGTTAACTCCATACGTTGCCCTCTCCACCCTTTTCCCTATTTAACCTCCACCCAATTTCCCCTCGAGTTCTTTCTTTTGCAAAATCTTCTCTTCTTCGCTTTTCCCCTACTCTCTCTTTCTCTCCCGAGCCGCCGAAGTTTCATCACAGGCAGCGAGTCACCGGAGCGCCGACAGCCAACCAAAACCCCTCACCTCGATCGTCAGGTTAGCCTTCATCCCCTCTTTATTTTAATTTGAAAATAGCCTAGTTAAGCATGCGTAATTAGGATTTTGTCTTCGTCTGCTTTCATCGGAGAAATACGCCGACCGGTGGACCTCGGTCGACCACCCACCGGTTCGGGAAGTTTCCCTGTTTTTCCCCCTTGCTGTAGGTACCCAAATTGGGTACCCACGGGGTGCGAGGGAGGCGATGCCATGTCGCCTCCCACCGTCGAGTTTCTTTGGCACCTGCGGCCACCACCGGCGGTGGTGGCCTCACTCGTCAACCTCGGCCAACCCACCTCTTCACTTGAAAGAGGTGGGTACCCGAGAAGAGGGCTTCGAGCCCACCTAGCTCTGAGTTGAAAACTCCATGGCCACCGGCCATGGAGTTCCTCAACTCTTTCCCCTCCGGCTGCACTAGCCGGAGGTTCTATCCACTCCTGCGCCCAAGTCGAACTAGTCAACTTGGGGAGTTGTTGCTGGAGCCGGGGGGGCTGCCGATGACGAGGATCACCGGCAGCAACCCCCCTCTCCTTTGTTTCTCCTTCTCTGTCAAGGAGACGAGGAGAGGGTGGAGATTGGGCCCCCCACCGCTCTCTCTCTGTGGGCGTGGAGTGGGGCTGCGTTGCAGCCCAAGTCCACAGTCCCCTCCTTTTTAAAAGGTCTCGGTGGACTGGGCTCTAGAGCCCAGTCCACCCCTTGGTTTTTGGTGGCCTGCGGGAGGCCCCGCAGCCCACCTCCTTATCTGTTGTCTGACTAGGCTCTTGAGCCCAGTCCATTATCTCTGGTCCAGTGGGCTGCAGGTAGGTCTGCAGCCCACTCTCTCTCTCTCACTCTCACTTAATTTGCTGGGCCTTGAACTCAGCCTAATCTTTAACATTTTAACCCTAGTCTAATTAATTTTGAGTCTGTTATTTTTCTTAAATTCTGTTAGCTACTTAAATTGTAATTATTATAATTTTTCTCAACCATGTTATTAATAAAAAAAAATTAGGGACTATACAAAATTAAAATAGTATTTGAATCTTTTAGTCTTCTCAATTATCTTCACATTTACAATGTGAACGGCTCTAATGACCATTATAATTTTAATTAGGACAAATAATACCTCAGATCTAGAGAATCAAACATAAATATACACAACAAGATGGTTAGTTTATAAGTCCATTAATTTTATGTCTATTTTATTTATAAATTATTAGATTCAGCATTGTGCGGGAAAGATCTTGAAATTCAAGAAGAGCCGACTGAATAGGAGAGTAAGACGGATTCCAGAAATACCCCAGGCGAGTAGAATTTTATAATAATCTTTAAAAATGCATGCTTATGTCATATTTTACCTGTGATAGTTAAATGTCGTTTTCTTATAAATCTTATATGACATTTCATATTTGTATTTAATTACATGTCAGTTCTTACTTGTATTATTTATCACTTAATGCACATGTATGATAGACTATATGTTTATTTATAATATCTGTTATTGTGATGATTATGTTAATTAAATAATAGAAGTCATGGCACCACGTGCACGTATCACTATTAGTCAAGTTCCAGTTAGGCAGTGCCCTTTTACCTACTCAACCCGGGGTTCGGGGTAGAGTGTATATTATATAGTATCATATTAGCGGCCTACACCTGAGGTCGGTAGCAGGTGGAGCATTCAGGTGATTACACTGCCATAGTTGGAGACTTGACTAGTATGATATTAGAAAGATGATTGAGAGGAAAGGATTGTAGTTCTAGCGGTACCCGAGGATGCAGGGTCAGGGCGTCTATTGAGCTGTGTGCTCTTACCACCCGTATGTAATGATTTCACCCTATGCGATAATTACTAGAACGGTGTTGATGGGCCTACGACTGGGGTCCTTAGTCTGTTGGCCACAGACAACCGGTCATATGCAGCGTCGCCAGGCATGTATGGGCGATAATACCGCTAGTTGACTAGTCCCCCTCGATTTTTATGATGCTATGTGAGATATGTTATTGCGACTCGACTCCTGTGTGGATTTCTATGTAAAATAAGCTATAATGATGAAAACTATTAAAAGTCATAATGTACATTTTTCCCTGACATGTTATGAGTTGCATTTTTACTTATCATGTAATATTCTTAGATTATTATTAGATTTTACTTGCTGTGCCCCGTGCTCACCGCCATTTTTGGTAGAAATATTTCAGAGATGATTATAGAGGATGCGGACATCGAGGAGTAGCAGATTCATTCCTTATTTTTAGCATTTGTTTATTCTATCATTTCAGTTGGACTTAGCCCCTACAAGGGTATTTATGTTTTAGCAAATTTGTGGTGGACTTGTATTCCTAGAGGCTTGTTGAGGCTTGTGATTTTATAATTCAGGATTATTGTTGGATTATTATGGTATTTCTTGACTTATTCAGATACTTGGTGAGATTATTTCACTGACCAATCATGTGGGAATCACGTGGACATGCTCCACGTGAAGAACACGTGAATTTTTGGAAGTGGGTGTTTCATTGATGGATCAAATCTATTTATCTTTTAATTAATTTATACTTATTTCTTATGTAAGCCCTTAATGCATGTATAGTTAAATCATGTAAGCATCAAAAAGCAAGCCAATTAAGTTATATAAGTCTTTAAGACAAGTTTAATTAAATCATGTAAGTTTCTAAGACAAATCTAATTAAGTTATGTAAGCTTATAAGATAAGTCTTAGTTTGAGTCGTGTTAGCCTTTAGGGCTAATCCTAGTATGACTCATTATACCCTGATCTTTTTATATAGAAGGGTTAGGCTCTTTTATTTAAGCATCCAAGCATTGAGAAATTATTTTAGCATTGAGTTTATCTTAGCAGTAATAGTAAAATAATTTAGGAGTAGCAGTAAATTAATTATAGCTATTTATTTTCTTATGAGTATATCTAACTTAAAACTCTAATTCTAGCTCCATACTATAGCCACCATCACCTTCATGAGCCACCCTATCTTACTGTCGTTCACTACCACCCTTGGTCATGCAACAACCTCCGACGACTGCCACAATGTCAGATAATTACTAATATGTTTAATTATGATATTTCTCCATTATTGTAATTTTATATTTTCACTCCAACCTCGAAATTACATGAAACTAAAACCATTAAATCTGTGATTTTTGAGGCTTCATTTTATAAAAATATCATAATTTTGTTATGTTCAAATCATTCCAGATTTGGTTCGTAATAAATAGATTAAAAGAAATTGAGAGAGTGATTAATAATATTAGAAAGATGGTGAATTACCTGAAGAAGCCTTTTAATCATGTACTTAAATTTGGTGAAATTGCTAAACTACTTAGCTTAACTACATAAGAGGATTATATAGTGATTTACCTACCGAGTGGAACTCTATATTTGATATACTAGATTCTACCTTCACAGCCAAATTTAGCCTTTATGTAAATAGAGATATTAATTATAGGTGACTTCCTACTGAGTAAGAGTGGTGCAAATTTAAACAAATTCATAAGATATTAATAGTCATAAATGGTACAACTAATGTGTTTTCTAGAGTTACATTTCCTACATCTAATTAATATCTTCTAGAAATTTGCAATATTTTAAGAATATTAATAGAGAAGTCGAATACTTGTAATGAATACATTAGGGCATTTGTGATAGTAATGAGAAGTAAATTTGATAAATATTAGGGTGAGTTCAATATATTGTTGGCAATTGCATCTATTCTCATTTTGAGATATAAAATGAAGGTTGTTGAGTTCTTTCTTCCCAAAATATATTATATAAGTATAAGTGAAGTTCTTAATGTTATTGCTTTAATTCAAGTTAGATTGGAGGATTTTTACTCTATATATGCAAAAGATTACTCACTTTTCTAATAACATAGTTAAAATATATCAAATATCACATCAAATATTCAAACATATCGAGGCTTCAATATTCAGGTAATAAGAGACTTATTATAAGGATCATTTTAAAATTTGATGACTTCCTAAGATCTGCTAGTACCACAAAATGTCTTAAATTAGAGTTAGGAGATATATTTGCATGAGCTAAATGAAACATTTAATCCTAACATTTTGAATATATTAAATTGGTGAAAAGTGATCATACTAAAGTTCTTTATTATGTCTAAGAGGCTCGTGATATTCTTTTTATACTAATCATTACAGTAGCAATATAATTTATTTTTAGTGCTGGCGGTTGGATATTAGATGATTATTGAAGTTTTTTTTAACTCCAAGGGTAGTGGAAGCTCTAGTTTGCCTTAGAAATTAAATTAGAATTACTCAAAAGATAAATAGAATGTCCATATAAAAGTTTTCTAAATTAATACCTCAATTTTTTTATTTTTAATGTTATAACTAAAATTTAACCTTTTTTTATTTTAAAAAAACATGCTGAAAAAGATGGTCTCCATATTAACTTGCTAGATTATTCATCACATATTTAGTATTACTGTTAGTATATCTTCTTATTTTAACTTTTAAGTGATTTATACTTTTATAAAATATATTTCATATTACTAATGTGAAAGATAATTTTATATTCATTTGAAGGGTATTTTTCTAAGTTGATGATTCTATATTTGTTTCTTATATATACTTGTTGGATGATCCTATACTTATTAGACAAGATTATATTTTTCTGTATTATTTAACTATAAGTATTTCATTATTAAACTCTAAACACTATGTTTAATCTGTGTCAGTTGCATCATTCGACTTAACATCAAAACTATACTTCTTTATGTTCTCCTCTAGTCCTCTTCATGTAATTTAAATATTAGTTGCATCATTCAACCAGATTACTACAAGTTCCAATTCCGAGCCTTATGAAGTTGGAGCCGAGCCGAGCCAAGCTAAGTTTTTTCAGCTCGAATCGAGCTCAAGTCTCAAGCCGAGCCATGCTCGCTCAACCGCAGCTTAGTTACCGTCTTCCTATATATTATATAAAAACTATGTCATATAAATGACAAATTGTTTCAAGAGCGGGATTTATTCTAAGTCGGTCCAGTAGCAGCTCTTAGCAACTCGGCGGCTCAACCCTAACTCTCTATCTCTCAATTGCGCGACGATGAAACCCGCGCGATCACCCGCCGCCGCAGTCCACCGCATCCAGCTCGCCCTACTCGAAGGCGCCGCCCTATCCGACCGCCAGCTCCTCGCCGCCGGCGCCGTCCTTTCCGGCCCGGACTACGATGACGTCGTCGCGGAGCGCAACATCGCCAATCTCTGCGGCTATCCTCTCTGCCCCTACCCTCTTCCCTCCTCCTCCTCCCGGCCACGCAAGGGCCGCTTCCGCATCGCCCTCCGCGAGCACCGCGTCTACGACCTCGAGGAGACCTACAAGTACTGCTCCCCCTCTTGCCTCGTCGAGAGCAAGGCCTTTGCGGCGAGTTTGCCTACTGAGCGGTGCGCGGACTTGAGTGTTTCCAAGGTTGAGAAGGTAATAAGGTTGTTTGAGGATGGGGCAGGAGAGGAGGAGGAGGAGGCATTAGGAAAGTATGGAGATTTGAGGTTTTCTAAGTTGATGATTCAGGAGAGGGATGAGATAGGGAGGGGAGAAGTATCGCTGGAGGAGTGGATTGGCCCTTCTGATGCTATTGAGGGTTACGTTCCTCAGTTTGATCGCGATAAAGGTAAATTACTCGTTCAGGAACTAGGACTTCCTCCGTTGATTAGTACAATAACTTCTTTAGGGATAAATATGGGGGAAACATCATTTTGTCAGTTTCTGGACTGTGGTTTCGTTCTGTGAATAAAGGACTGAGTTTGCATTCTTTGCTGCAAGACTGGAAACCTAAAGAAAAAGAAATAAGCGGAGAAATTTCTCATTTTTATGTGAAATAACTATAGTTTTGTATTAGCTTTTTGGTTGTGGTTTGCTCTGTGAATGCAGGAGTGAGCATGCATTCTTTGTTTCAGGGTTGAAGCCTACAGAAAAAGGGAAGTCAACAAGGACAAGTGTGGATGCTGGATGTAGTGAAGCGGATTTTAAGAATACTACTTTTGTTGGTGATGAGGTTAATGGGGTTTCTTCCTCAATCCATACACAAGATATCTCTGACGAAATAGCTAAGAAATTGGAAAGTGTGGTTCTGCAACAGAGCAAGAAGAAATCAGCTAAGCCTAAATCCAATTCCTCCAAGGGTAATTCATTAAGAAAGGGTAGGACAGATAAGAAGCATGAAGTGGATCTTGCAAGTACTTCTATTGTTGGAAACCAGGCACAAGAAAAGACTCTTGCTTCAAATCACTATAATTCAGAGCACATGGATTTCACAAGTACTATACTAGCTGGGAACCTGACTTCTGTAATTTCACCAAATGGAGCCTTTCTTAAAACAGAAAATCATCTGGTACAGCCTCAAAAGGAAAATGCACAGAGAGACAATGCTTCCAAGGAGAAAATGAAAGAACCTCCCTTGAAATCTTCATTGAAGAGCACAACATCCAAGAATAAAAGTTGCTCTGTCAAATGGGCCGATGAGAATATAACCTCAACAGGATTTGAAGGAAAGGATGTAAAGGAAACCAGCAAAAACATTGAAATTTTGCAACAGGAAGATGTAGATAGTTCCTTGAGGTTTGCATCAGCTGAGGCATGCGCAGCTGCACTAATTCAAGCAGCTGAAAATGTGTCTTCAGGCAAATCTGATGCAGAGGATGCAGGTAAAACTTTAACCCTTGCAAATTGAGTATTGGTGAAATTATTAATCTAGTTGGCTCCATGTCAGCATATCTGTGAAGGAAAGATATAATCGGTTGATAAGTTTCATTTTGTTGTTGCAGTTTTGGAAGCTGGAATTGTAATATTGCCGCAACCACAGGATACCGATATTGGGGATGCTGAGGAAAATGAGGATACATTTGAATTTGATAGGGGAGCTGTGAAGTGGCCTAACAAGACTATACTTCTGGACACAGACATGTTTGAGGTTGAGGACTCTTGGCATGACACGCCACCGGAGGGTTTCTCTTTAAGTGTATGTTTGCCCCCCTTACTAATAGTTTGATTTTCATTTTGTTGTGCAAACTGATGCATAATCTTGTATTTCTTTGTTCAGTTATCATCTTTTGCAACAATGTATATGACAATTTTTGGATGGGTAACATGTGCTTCTTTGGCTTACATATATGGACACAATGAAAGTTCCGAGGATGAATTTTTGTTGGTTAATGGGACAGAATATCCCCGTAAGAAGATTTTGCCAGATGGTAAATCATCTGAAATAAGACAAGCTTTGGATGGATTTGTATGCCGTGCCCTGCCGGGACTACTTTTGGATCTTAGGCTGTCAACGCCAGTTTCAATTTTGGAGAAAACACTGGTATAGCGTTTACCTGCTTTTATATTAGTCAAATCTAGGTAGCTTGGAGTTTCTCTTGTAAAATACTAAAACATTATACATGTTCTGGAGTACTTTAATATAAAGCTAGTTTTTAATTTGGTTATTACTGTTATCATAAGTTTATATGGCAAAGAGCTTCCTCCTTTAGACTTAAAAAGTTATAGGTGTTGTTCTTATAATTATCTGTCAAAATGTGGACTTGTTTATTATGTGGTTGACTGGACAGAGCAGCAATGAAGCAGAGGTGAGAGGATCACATTTTAGGTTCTGAAAAAAATCTGTAATCTTGTTAATTGTTATAGTCCCTATCTGTTCAGGATATGTGGACTGATGGACAAAGTGGCAAACCATGCAGGGGGTGGGTAGGATGTTTGATTGGAATATTGTTTCTTTTGGTTATTATAAATGGAGCAGATCCAATCTTTGGAATATAAAAATCTAGGCTATTCTTTCTTCCTAATCCATTTTATTTTTAGGATCAAATCTATGGAATATCTACTTCATTGCTATCTCTCTCTACATGTATTTTCTTTTTTCTTGTCTTTTTCTTCTGATACTTTTGTAATGAGGGTACATCTGTATCCAGGACCGTTTGCTTGATACAATGTCATTTTTTGAAGCATTACCCTCCTTGCGAGTAAAGCAATGGCAAGTGATTGTTCTTCTGTTCCTTGATGCACTTTCTGTGCATAGACTTCCTGCTCTTGCTCCGCATATGACAAACAGGAATATGCTATTACACAAGGTAAATCACTTTCTTCCCTCTGCTGTTTACATAATTGAGATTGGTAATTGGTTATCTTATTGTTTTATTTTCTGCATGGCGACACTATTAACCGGTGTGTAGTTCTTTACTTCTTTTAATTCTAAACCACAATATCAAAGTATTTGTTGGTATAATTTGCATTTTCCTAGACGCACTCTATTGTGCAACTTTGAGTTGGATTGTAAAAAAAAAAGATTGTTTCATTGTGATATTCTGCAATTCTTATTTTCTTTGGATTGATCAGTTATAGAACAAGAAACATCAGGACCTGAATCTAGAAACAAAATCTTGTATTTTTATGCCAAATTTTGTCTGAGGTAGTTCCTTTTTGTTTCATGGAATTTATCTAGTGTGGAGTATCAGATAGGACAGCTTTATGGAAATTTGAGAACTTTGTGGCTGACTGGTTTTGCATGTTTCAGAAAACCTTGTTTTTGTGAACTTGGTTTGGAGTAACTTAAAATACCTGTTTTTTTTTTAAAAAAAAGAAGGTAAAACACTACTCATGTAAACATGATCTCGAAAGTTGGAAACACATTTTTCTTTAGGGAAAAACAGGTATGTTGTTTTCATGGAAGTGTGTTTAGGAAAAAATAGGATTATCAATCAAACAACTAACCTAAATTTGTGCTTTATGGAACAAAGTTATAGAACTCTCTTTAAAAGAACTGAAAGTGAAGCTTGTTTTAGAAACACAGTTTTGAAACTTGGTATCCAAATGGTGATAAATGGGTAATTCTCAACTAATCTCAGATAAATTTCCACTTCCCTACTTTGAAAAGGATCAATTTTAGACCTTTCTGGTCCACACACTAACTTCATCAAATTGATAGCTCTTTTGCATCCAATTGATAGCTAGGTGAACTACTTTCCACCTTGAACTTAAGGTTAAGAACTTAACATATTTCTGTTTCTCCTTTTCTCGAAGCAATCATTTCAGTGGTATTTTCTCTTCACATCTTAATTGAGCTCCTGATTTCCTAGACTTTCTCTTGTAGGACCTACCCAAAGAATTGAGCACCAAAAATCCAGAAATTAATTACCAAACACTTCACGTGAACGGTGACTTCCTAATACTTTCATTTCCTAGGAACAAAACATGGATCTATAGGATATTGTGACAAGATATTAGGCATGACCTATGTAAATGCAAGGAAGCAGCACCACTATTTTCTAATTTTCCAGGCAAAGATTGTTAGAAATTATTTAGGTTGCTAAATTATGAATGTTGACATGGGTCGGTATAACAAAATTTGTTATACTGGAACCTATGGGAGCCAATATGACTAGATGGCAGATCTGAAACATACGAGTATATAAATATGTCCATGGAGATGTTTAGTGGGTTTCAAACAAGGTTTGAAAAATTGGGATTGGCCTTTTGAAAAAATAGTACGTATTGGCTGGATTGGCCGTACCAGTCGCATTGGTCGCCTGGATCTCATCGGACTTTTTAATTACATAAAATTTTAAATATTATTAAAAAATTATAGGAAAACTTTTAAAAATTTAGAATTTTTTTACCAAAAATAAGAAAATAAAGAAAGAAAAACTATGGTGCAATAAAAATTGAAAAGAAGAGATTAGAAAGAGAGTGAGTGGAAGAAAATCAAATAAAAAAAAACTATGATGCAGTGAAGAAGTAGAAGAAAATGAGAAAAAAGGGAGAGAATAGAGAATAGAAGAAATAAAAAATTGAGAGAGAAATAAAAAAATAAATTTAAAAATTATATAATAGAGTTCGTCGGAGTTTGCCGGAGTTAGATCTGCGTTACCAGAGAGAAAAAGAGAGTTCTGATCGGGCTTGGATTGAGATTGGGTTCAGCTGATCTGGCAAACCATGGTTTCAAAAACTCAATTCCTTGATTTTAAGTTGAAGGATGCAACAAGATAGAAAGGCTTAGGCATTTTATGTGGTAATTCTGAGAAAGTATTGGCAACTTAGGCTAACAATGGTACATAGGCCGCAACATCAGTGGACAGTAAGGCATGTCCATGCTGGTTTGAGTCACAGAAACATTATTTCCAGGAATGAGAGTAACGGTCAGTATGTCTTGCCCTTTCTAGACTGTACATTGACAGGAGCTTCATACACTAAGTAAGAACCTAGTGCCCTTGAAATACACAATGATCCATCTTTGTCATCTCACATTATTGGTACTAAGCTCGATCGGTCATGTTCGGGGGGCTGTCTTCTGATGCATTATTTCTATTTCTTGTTGCAACTTGCAAATATGTGCTTGAAAGTTTATTTTGATGTTTGATATGCACAAGAGTAGTTGCTCTTCTGAAAATAATTTGGAGGTGGGAAAATAGATCTGTACCAGAAGCTGAGATGACCAGGGTCACCTGCATGACAGCAGGATAAACATGGAAATTACAAGTAAAGTTAAAAGTAATGAAGGCATTATCTATGGAGATCTAAAGCATTTAAGTGGGGACTTTTTGTAGTCATCTGAAGAAGCAAAACCAACTTCAATTTGCATTTTCATGTGCCGATACCATATCTACTGTACCTAGTTCTGGTATACTGCTAGTGTGTACGTACATGCTTGCATCATTGAGGGAAACACCTGCCTGTGGAGAATACTCTGTAGTAGTAGATGATTATCAGTGACTACTTGAGAGATTAATTTTGTCCCTCCACTCATACTATAAGCACATAGAAAAAGCCTTTTACCATTACGCCAAGTGACACACCCTTCTGCTTTGTTATGATTCATAATTATCTTCGGGAAGGATTTCTTTTTAGCATCTAGGTTTTGATTCACTTAGCTCACATTTTTATCTTGAAGCAGATACTTAATTCTGCGGGAATAACTGGAGAGGAGTACGATTCCATCAGAGATCTCTTCATACCCTTGGGAAGGTTTCCTAATTTTTCAACGCAGTGCGGCAAATAATGTTGGAATCATCATGGAGTGGAGGAACCGGAAACTGATTCTAAGTAGTTCATTTTATGTTAGGCACGGAGGCGATCCAAAGAACCGTGTAAATGTTGTAATTTGTTGTTGCTGCTGTATATAAACCTATAATTCATGTACCAATTATATCTTTTCTCTGGACAATGTGCAGGAATGGAAAGGATTACACAACAACAGAATGAAACCCATGTTGATATTCCTCAAGTTAATTTTCTGTCCCATTTCCTCGTATTGACTTGTCTCTTGGTGTTAGATTTCTAATGGAAGAAACGAATGTCTCATGCGGGTCATGCGGGTCACATGCGCATTAGAACGCGAACTTAGTTAAATGGTGAGGAGTACATGAGTAAATATCCCTTTACTGATATCAACTATTTTCATATAAGAATTTTTTGTTTTTTGTCTTTGTTCGAGCAAAGGAATCTCGAATATTTTTACTATTTTAAGTTTGCTCTTAATTTTTCTGTTTCACGTATCTAGTATATTTTAAAACTTAAATATGAGATTAGTGATTTTTAAATATAAATTGTTGCTTTAGTTAGGAAAAAAAAATGAAATCGCCGAGTCAAAAAACTATTTACATTTTGATGGTTTTAAGATTTTCTTATAAGTCGTGACACAGAATTCGCTGTTAAAAAAGTTGGGATGGCTTGTTTGATAAAAAACTATTGGAATCTCATCAACTTCATATAGTATCTTGAATTATATTCGTGGTTTGTAGCATTGCCGGTGGATACACACGTCAACGCATCAAAGCAGGATAATGCATTACCTCCCAATGTTATCAATACTTTTAAATGCTGACTCCTACCTCGGGCAAACTAGGTCAAACTTGGCCGATTTGGCCGACAAATTGATTCTTCTATAAGGAGGCTTTGAAGTCATCGTTCTAAATATCAAAGCGATTAAGATATTCCACCTACTATTGGTGTCCAGTCAATATAAGCGACTCTTCCGATATGAAAAAGGAGGGAAACATGCACTACTCTGAACGCGTATGATAATCTAAAAAAGTAATTATCCTAGAAACATACGGCCAATACCGGGTTCTAAGGGTCATGGTTCCGGTTCTCTGCAAGATTGACCTAAGCTTGCCAATTGAGAACAGTTAAAAGATCATAAAAGGTACAACTATATTGAGCAACTTATCAAAAAGAACACGAATACGTATCAAGATTTTATTAAATCAGCTCTGCCAGAACATAACAAAGTACTGGACAACGTATGTATGTACAACGAACAAGAAAAACATACCCAGATAAGGAAGCACAAAGAAAAGGCCCCTACAAAACTCTGAGCAGCTTTATGAAAAGAACATAATTAAAGCTATGAATTTCATCATCTCTACTCATATATATACACACAATCTTCCTCAACTCTTCAACCTCAATTGCCACCATCAGTTCACATCCAGCTCCTAAGGGTACAAAGGGCCTCGGCTGATAGGCACTTGCTGTACCTTATCCTGGACTGCTGCTCTGGTTCTTCTCTAGGAGGCGAGCTGTGGATTTCTGAAGTGAAGCAAACGACAATAACTGTGAGGTTGTCGAAGGTGCTGAGCCTCAACGCTTCCATCACGAGCTCTCCTGCGCATTGCTCGGGGTCATCATGCCGTCGGAGGCCCCTGCGGACGATGTTCACAGCATCCTGACTGGACATCACATCCCATATACCATCACAGCCAATGATTAGAAACTCATCATCCTCAGTCAGCACGGCCTGCCTGAACTCTGGCTCAGCAATGAGGGGTGAGGGAGAGCCTTGAGGCATCTTCATGTCCCAATCTCCCAAAGCTCGGCTGACAGATAGGACACCATTGAGGTAACCATCGTCAACAAAGCCCCCAGATTCCAAGACCCTTTGATGCTCCGCTGTATAGATGGGTCTGTGGTCTTGCGACATCTCCACTGCTATCCCCTTCCTGCATAAGACTGCTCGACAGTCACCAGCATTGGCCACCAATAAAGACCTGCATAGTGTAGAAAAACAAATGATGAGAAGAGAATAGAAAGGACTCAAACAAATAACAATGGATAAAGGCAAAAAAGACTTCCCACCATAAATTAGAAAAAAAATTACAATTGAGGCTAATGTAGCACAACTACTATATGTAGTACCCAACAGAATGATTGGAGGTTAAAATAGAAACTGCTCGTATCCTCATATACCTTCCAAAGACCAATGCTGTGATTGCTGTCGTTCCAGAAGAAGAGCTAACAGTGCTATCATCAGCCAAAGCAAGATCAGCCATAAGGAAAGCTCTTCGAACAGAATCCTCAACTGATTCCAGGAATATGTTATCAGCTTGCGATGCCTGAGGGAAGTTGGCATCTTCAAAAAAGAACCTCATTGCATGCCTTTTGACATAGGCTGCCGCATCTGGACCACCATGACCATCAAACACCTGAATTATTCATGAGGACCGGAATCACAGATCAACTATACACTCAACTAAATATTAGAAGCAAAGGTATGAAACTAAAAAGAAGGAAAGTTAACTTACCCCATAAAAGGCGCTTGGTGTAGGGCACCTCAAAAAGCCCAAGTAAGCTGCAAGATCATCGATACGGATGTGCTCATCTTCCATGTATCTCCTTGGACCGATGTTGGCAAAGCTACCAGATCGAATATTAGGAACAAACTGCAACGGTTCCACTGACACATTTAAAGTGGCATCTGAAGATCTCAAATCCTATATCAAGAATGCACCCAGTCAGTACCTTTTTATTACAAAAAAGCGTGACAACTGAAGACCATCTAAACAAGATGAAATTTGAAATACCTATCCATATGGGAACATCACAAAAATGAATGGATAAATTTACTTCTAACTATAAATCAAGGGATCACATAAGCAACTCGCTTAGTAAGAAGGCATCAGATCAGCAACTTTCACTAACCTAATCCAAATTATTAGCTTAAATGAGGAAACAATGATCCTAGACAAACAGATACAACATTCCAATAATAACACTATACTTCATTTGCACGAAAAATTACAGACTTTTCAAGGGCAAACTTTAAGCATGAATAGACTAGCAGTAACATCATCCTACCTAATGGCGTCTAAACAGAGAGATTCAAGAAAAGTTTAATAGCATGATACTAAAGATAACCTACAGATTTTTTTTCTATTTATATTCTATCGATTTCGCAGAATATAATAACTTTACCTCCTTTTTGACATTATTGAGAAAGATTCAATAAAAAGCATTCCCCTATATTGAAGGAAAGAGTCACTTTTACAATAGAAAACTAAGCAAAATACAAATTGAGCCACAAAAAACTGAAAAAAATAAGTTGACGCTCACTGCTTTAAAACTTGTCAAATCATTTAACTCAGAAAGATCCCACGCGGAGTCAAGAATTTAACACTCTCATCCAATCTAATCATTGTTCGTTAAAATTTCCAAACCTTTCTGCAAAAGCACATCTTTTAAATAAAGAAAATTAATCACGAGACCCAATAATTGACTCCCCAAAAGTTGGCAAATATATTACACAATTATGATCAACAGAGGAAGCTAATCAATAGGTCGAAATAATTGATTCCCCAAACAATGATATATCTACATGAACTACGAACATTAAGATCTACCAATTAAGGATCGGACTTACTCCGATCCTAATTCTACCTAAATTTGGCTATTACTTTGGGAATAAAAAGAAACAAACCCATATCAATATTTCTTGAAGCAACTAATTCCCCAAAATTCACAAAAGATCTGGGATCTAAGTCATTAAATCAACGCAACAGAGAGAACCAGCATCAGAAACTCCAAGAAAACAACCAAAAACTCACCAATTCGTTCGCCGCCTCATCAGCCAGTACATCCCCCGATCCCCTAGAGAACACCGGAGACGAGGGCGGCGCAGCAACCGCCGCCGCCGCTGATACGGCGGAGATGTCGACAACATCCTCGAATCCCTTGGCGACGCACCGGAACTGGACTTCCAATACCGGGATACCCTGGTGAATCACCTCCGCTCCGGCCACCATATTCTCCACCGATTCCTTCGTTGCCTAACACCAATCGAAACGTCTCGAGCCGACGAGATCAAATATCCCAAAAGGATCTCTTCCTGATGCGATCCTATCCAAAGAAAGCTGCGTACAAATTATTCTTTCCTTTTCTTTTCCTTTTTCTTTTCTTTTCTTTTCTTTTCTTTTCTAGAGTTTCTCTCCTCTCTCTCTCTCTCTCTCAGATGGCTAACTGGAATCGTCTCTCGGCAAAGTGGGCGACTTAAAACAAAGACTTCTTCTTTCCAAATCGGCTTCTTATATGGCGCTGACCGGCGGCGACAGGTGGGCTGGCACTCGTGACCGACACTTGTCGGTTAAGTGACATCTCGCGTACCCGCAAGATGAGGCGGTGGAAAGGACACGTTGTGGTCGGCGAGACCGATCGCCGCGTTAAGCCATGGTAGGGGCGCGTGGTGGGTAAGATAACTTCTTAAATGACGAAAATGCCCTTCGACGGCGTTCGGAAGTCAATGCTCTAATCCCTTGGCACAGTAGTCAGATCCTACGACTCCAAACTAGATTGTATGAAGGATGATAAGGATATGTTTGGTATATTATATTTGAATGAGGTTATAATTCGAAAATAGGTTTGATCACGAGGAGAGTAGTATCTAGGTCGGGGCATTGCATGTTCACACCTGCTGGCGTCACAGAAGAGGAAGCCACCATCAATATTGAGAAGATTCATTCCCCCCTCATTTGACGAAAATGCCCTTAAACATATTCCAAATTACATGCAAATGGGATTTTCCTAGATATACGTCGAGCTAATTAAATAATAATAATAATAATAATAATGATAATAATAATTCTCGAATATTAAAAACAGAGTACTATTAATTAATATTCAGCAGCAATTTATTTAATAGGTTGCAAAGTTTCTCTTCTCGTCTTGCTTCGTTTCATGATTTTAATATTTTTTTATTAAAAAAAATAGCTTTCTTATGTTGTTGCTAAGAGTCAGAAACATATAATTATAATTTGGCCCAATCTCTTTGCTTGCAAGTTGGGGAAGTCGCAAATGGGGTCTTTCCAAACCCCATAATTTATTGGTTTGAGAGGTTTCAAATCAAAACCTATGAAGCAAATTATTTGATCTTTATTTTTATTTATTTTACTTTTTTTATTTGCTTTACATCGTTTCAATTTATGACTTGCAAAGAATAACAACCAAGTAAATTGTATTACCTAAACAAACCCAATAAAGATATTCTTGGTTTATTTATTTGCACTGAGAAAGTCTAATATCTCTTTATAGAGGTAATTTATTATTTACGGAAAATTATTTTATTAGTAAATATTTTTCTTGTTTTGTGAAAATTATCTATTGTTAGTTTAGTATTGATATGTTAACTCACAAATTATTCTAAAAATACTAAATTTTAGTTCAACATTTATCTAGCATGGAAACAAACTACGGAGCTCGATATTAGGGTACAAAAATTTTAGAATCAAAAGATATAGAAAATTTCTGCAAGTTTTCCAATCCATATGCACGACATATTAACATTATCGTCTTATTCACGAATTTAATTTAGAATTACTAATTGAAATAATAAACTATTCTTGTGATTATATCTACCCTTTAAACTTTTATTTGTATCATAAAACTATTATAATTCTCATTAGAACCCTAAAAGATATTAAAAAAATTCAAAAAAAAATTCTTGGAGGGATTTTTTTTTTTTCGTCTTTCTCCTTCCACTAAAATTTACTCGCCCGATTTCGTTCTTTAAATTTACGACAAAATGCATTTTCTTCCTCTTATATACCATCTTCCTATAGCTATATACATTCATTTAAATAGATAATCATTGAATAAAATATCTGAATTATCTTTAAAATATGAATAGAAAAATCACAGAGGTATTATGGTAATTTGATGACTCCATTAACAGCAATTTTAATTTTGCCCATTAGTTGAGATCACAGAAGAGAAAAATCACAGTTTTTAATTTTAGGCACAATCACTAAAAGTAATTTATAGTTTACCTAGTATATTTAACTTCAATTTCTTGTTGAAATGCTTAACCCTTTGACTTTGTTGTTTGACATGGCCTAAGAATGTTTATATATTAGCAATCTAAAACTATCCAAAACAACCATGCATTAGATAGTTTAAAAGAATATATTATCCTTTTTATTTTTGTTTTGCTTATTCTGGAAGCAACTCTATTTGAATGTTTTTTTGAAAGAGAAGTAGCAACTCTATTTGAATTTCTAACTACTTCTTAGACATAAGGATATAGTAATCAACTACAAAGTATGAAACAAATAATATATTAATATTGGTAGTTGAAGGTAAGGCAAACAGTTAATTAATTGTGCACCTTTTCTTGTTGTGACGAGATCCACGAGGAGCATCAAAATAAATTAACAAACAATGCCGTAAAAGATTATTAGAATCAAGCAGATTTTAATTCTCGGTATATTATATAAATATATATTGAGATTAATATTTAATACATTTTCATTAGAATTTATCAAACCTGGGAGGGAGCTTATTATCTATTAAGAAAAAGAAAAAGGAAAAAGATGATTAGTATTTCAAAGCAATCAAAACCCATAAGGAGGCATTAAAAGGAGTTGACCAAATTGTTTGATACTTTCTGGCCATTAATCCAAGCATTCTTCCTTTGATGCTTTCTTTTGTGCTTTTACAAATCAAAGACCAACAGATGTCTAGTTCTCTGAATGCATGGGAATGCATTCCTTTGTGCTTTTACTAGTGGTTGGTAGTTCCTTCTCCTTTCTTGCAATTGCCACTAACTGAGAGAAGAATGCATTGCCAATTGCCATGCCTCTTTTTCTTTCTTTTAAACGCCAAATGCCCAACTATTTAAAGACTCATCTCTTCTCTTATCTTGACCTAACCATGCACTTTATATAGTAGGCAGAGGATTAGTTGGATAGAGATGTGGAGTTGTACCAGAAATGACAATATTATGCTTCTTTTTTTTTCCCACTAATTGGAGGAAGAGATGAGAATTATTGATAGAAGGAGCTTGGCCTAGTTTTATGTTTGATAGTTTTTTCTTTCCCTAATTTAAATCACTAAAAAAAGCTTTGATCAACAAGAGGAATTCTTTTCGAGCTACATTTGAAATTAATTTCGAGCCTAAATTTAAAATTATGATACGCTGCTGCAGAATCACGCATTAATGTTTTAACGAATAAAAATAATTTGCTTGTCCTAATAAGGCAATCAAACTATTTTTTAGTTCTAGATTAATAATGTTAGTATGGTACCAAACCAATTTTTAAGTATGTTTAAATGTTTTCTGTTGGGATGACAGAATTACTTAAAAAAATGCTCAAAAGATGATCATAACCTTAAGCAACCGTCTTTAAATAACACCTTATGTTTTAATAATTCTGTGATTAACACCCAATATTTGAGCAATTAGTAATCCTATCCTTCCATCTTGCGTATAATTATTATATCACGTTTTATTATTATTTTACTAACTGTCCCTAATCATAGACAATAATTAATGTAACTCCATAAATAAAATCATAAAAATAACTCTAAGACACTTTCTAACCTTGTTCCTCACTAACTAAATTTACTGAAATACCCTTCAGAAAATGTCAATAGTCTGGAATTTGTAATGGTCTTTTAGGCAAGGAATTTTTAGAAGTTAGAAGAGGGGAAAAAGGAAGACAAAGTGTATATTTGTTGATATTTTAGAAGGTAAACTTGGCATCCCTAACTGAAATATTTCAAATCAGATACCATTTTGTAAGAGATTGGTTAGTTTAAGTTAACAAAGAAATTAGTAAAATGATTCTTGTAGCCACTTTTCTACTATTCTTTTTAGCACCTTTGGTAGTTTTAGACTAAGCTATGGTTTTAAAGGGGAAGAGAATATTGGATTTTATCAGAGGTTGGACTGATGAACCCTAATTGGTGGCATTTACAATAGCTAGTTCATAGTTTTTATCTTTTTATAAGTTACATGGGCTAAATATAACAAGATGTAAGGCTTAAATTATATCGTTTGTGATGATAGACCTAACTATCAAACTATTTTACAAGATTCCAGCTTATGGAATACTATTTAATTTAGAAATTCGTGACCAATGTACTCATGTTCTCATGCAAGAGAAATAAAATTTTGCCAGGTTCTTTAGATTTTGTGTCATGAACTATCACTCTTTCCTAGCTATCAACAATTTCAGGAAATGAAAAAGAAAACAAGAACATCTTATGATCTGAAAATTTCTAGATATAAAAAATTTTAGCATCAGCAATTTGCATGACACCAGCAAAAACAATATTGTCTAAAGTAAAATGAAAATCCATGGCCTTCTCAATACCCTATCTATCTGTCTTTAACTGTATCTATCTCAATCTTCAAAAATGTGAAATGAATCGAAAAATTCCTCGGCAAGAGAATAGATCTTTCTTGACACAGTGGATCAAATACTCTCATTGCACTTGATGATTCAAAGTTGTCATGGTTATTTTTTTGGACTATCATGATATTCCAGTTGAACCATCCTTTCAGATGCTAAAGATGTTCTGTTTTCCTTATATGACAACATACAAACCTAAATCAGGCCCAAATAGAAGATTTACGAACTAAATAAATAACTTATTTCTAATGAACTTAACTTAATTATGGCACCAAAGACTAGTTGATGACTCTCTAATGTAAATATGCTCTTCAGTCTTTTTTCTCCTGCAACATAACATCTGACATGTTGTTTCTGAACTGAGGTTTTACATTCCATCTTCTACGAAGATAGAAAAACATTGACAGGAAATGAACACAAAAACTATTGTCTTCAAAATTGTGGCCTTTATCTTGGAGAAAGATGCCATGGCATCATCAGAAGTACAGAAAATCTACTTAACAATTATGCAAGCAGTATATTTATGTTCATACATTCTTAAGTTTCCTAAACTATTTATCGGTACAAATATATCAAATCTGGGGCAGGCAATTTGGTCACATTCTACGGTTTTTAGCGACTGCGGCAAAAGAACATTGCCATGGTACTCAAAATACAAGAATCTACTGACTGCTTCATTGAGGTGAGGGTGGGCCACTAAAATATACAATGGTTTAATTTAATAATAGGACCAGAATTTAGATGAATGACTGTCCATATTACAGAAGAAAATTTCCGAATGCAAAGACAAAATAGAAAAGCTACCAAGAAACAAGGAGAAAAAGAAGAAGAAGAAAACCGACCAGTTTAAGGTTGAGTTAATGAGTTGAAATGGATATTAACAAAATAAATATTATTCCCACAAAACAATGGAATAGTTATTAAGGCATAAATCATGAAGCAATCTAGAGATAACAAGTAAAAGAAGAACTATTCAGATAAATGGCAGGGACTTCTTCAAACTTTATTGAAGGAAGTTTTTTAAACAAGCTTATTAGATACATGACATATATGTCACATCTAACCACAAGAAATTAGAAACAAGCATTTTTATACACCCCCCCAAACATACAAGAATGTCATTAATGGTCCTCCTTCACATACATGTACTGAACAATTAAGACATATTTGTGGTCTCACAATAGGTTCCGTTATGTACTTTTATTTGCCAGTCTGTGAAACCATATATCATTTATACCTTCAATGCTTCAAGACATAGCAATTGCACTACAAATAAGTAGGCGAAACTTGTCAGTGCACTTCAGCACTTAAATTGATGAACTACACAGAACTGAAGAACTGTTCCAGGGGGCATACCTTCAGATTTTGGTACTAGTGCAAGGAGCCAAGTACCTCCAGAAGGGAAGCAGAAAAATGCATCTGGATCTCCTCATCAATTGTCAAGAAGAGAGGGACATGTACAAAGAGAGACTTGATCCCATGTTGCTCCGCAAACCGGAGAGAGTGATAGTAGACATAATTGCATACAAATCGACCAGCATCATCGGAAGACATCACATCATAACCCATCTTTCTCAAAGCCTTGGTGATTTCATTGACAGGAAGTGTCGTCTAAATGCAAGTAAAAGAAGTTTTTTGGGGTGGAACAAATAAATAGAGTTAGAAGAACCAACTACTGCCTTTTGCTAGATTTCTATACAACATGAAAAAAGGCAACAAGAAAAATTGTTTGAAGACTGATACAATCATTTCCAGCTGCAGAGATAAATACGAGATAATTCATAGAAAAATCTGTCATTTTCCAAATTCCTGCTATCTTCCTAATCCCTCTCGATTATCATATTACAAATCCCTCTGATTGATATCCCGAAGGAAATCTAGGACTTAAGAAAAGATCTTATCGTCACATTACAAATATCTCTCGATTATCTTTTATTTATTACATATTTCATTCAACAATCTTTATCCCTGTCTATGGAAAGAAAGAAACAAAGATTACCAAAGGTGACGAGGATAAGGAGATACAGAAGAAAGTTGGACACATGCCGATACTTTTGACTAATTCTAAAGTCTCTCAGCAATATGAAGACCGGAGGACAAATTACAGCACATGGCAACATTCAATAGACTGTGATGAGAACACAGACAGGAATAAAGTGCACATATATAACACAAGAACTATCTTAAGAAGATGCTCAATGTAGCAATTATCATAATGATAACTTCCACTTGATAACAAATGACCTAGGAGTAGATTAACCACTATTTCTAAAAGTGATGCACACAGAAAATGAAAAATTGTTAAAAGAACAAGTGTACCTCTCTTGCTCGTGAGATGTTTCCATCAGATGGTATAATAGGGACTTTCTACAAGACAAATGATGATAAAATAACTGGATATCAAACTAGTTTAACTAGATGTCAAATTTAAGAATGACCAGAGTGAGATAACGAGAAAGTATGTAACCTGAGGCTTCCATCCTAACTCATCTGGACAACGGAAAGTAGCTTCGTTGACAGCCTGATTCTCAATAGCAAACCTTGTTGCACCACTATTGACTCCAAAGTGGAGCTGAAGTTACATCATGTAAAATAGAAACAACATATCTTAGTTTGAAATAACATCAAATTACAACAAGCAACTGTGGTATGTGCACACGAAATAGTATTTCTTTTGGCACAGAAAGTTCAACTTATGCTTCATGGATATATGAGCATTGCAATTCTCACTTACAGATATCTGAGTTTCCAGTTTTCACAACAATTTTGTCAATAAGAAAAAGCATTAATTTCTCCTAATTGGTTTGTATCTATTTTCCTAATTAACTATCCTGATTATAGTTCTAGTCATGATTTACACTGTAGCAACACACAAAATTGAACACTTTAAACAGGTTCTATTCGTAGAAGAGTTTGAAGCCTTGCTTTCCATCAGCCATCTTTTCAATGTCTTCTGACAATCAGAATAGAATGACTTTTATCTACTTTAAGATGTGCCTTTACCATACTCTATTGGTTACAGATTTCAGCTCAAAGCAATTCATGGGTTAAGGATGACAAACAGTATCTGTTCAGCAACAGCATCATGATTTGAGAAATATTAACAATATCAGCCTAAATGGCCACAGTCAGACATACTTCAGATAAACCTAGATGATACTTTATATCATCTTGCAAAACTTCAATATAAATCCATCAGAACATCATGAGTGGAATATTGTTACAGTATCAGCAAGGCAATATATTCATAGTTTTCCTGATGGACTATCCAACATGCCCTTTGATTTGAATTCTTAAGAGAAATGCATGGATGTCAAGCATTCTGATATCTGAATTAGTGAAAGCAGCAGAAAGAGCCTTTTTGGAAGCACAATCTGATGATGGAATGAACAATGTTTAGCCAGAGAAGTAGACGACACTGAGAAAGAAACGAAAATTCATAAAGTCACTTTCAATACTTTCTTTCCATGCTTATGAGATTGTAAACTGCACACAGATGCTTAAATATATTCTTGAAAAGCCGTTAAACTACATATAGTTTGATGGTAAGACAAGCTAAGAACTGACCCAAATGACTTGTTCCGAGTTTGACGACCCATCGTTTCTTCCAACAACAGCAGATTCCAATACTCTATAAAGTGGACCAAGTGCCCCTTGGCCAGCAGTCTCAAGAACATTGCAGCTACCAAGAACAAGACCTTTTGGTAATCCATTCTTCTCCATGAATGCTTTCAGATTACTTACAATTGTCTCTGTTGGGTTCTCGGAGACCCCATGAAATTTCTTAAATCCAGTAACATGGACTCTTACCACTGAAGGCCCTTCTGACCCCATCTATGGTATCTTAGGTATGATTAATTGGTAATATTCCTTTCTTCAATTATACGAACAGTAGATGATGTTTAGCAGCGTGCCTTGAGATGAACAAACAGTAAGCACATTATCCACAATAACAATGAAGAAACTGCATGAGACAATCACTTAAAAGGAAGGGCAAATAAACCATATACTACATAAATGAATTACAATGATGCAGAAACTAAATACGGGTACTGATCTTATGGCAGTAGTTCCATTTGTCTTTTACTGTATCATTCATGCTGAGACTATGCAAAAGATTTTTTAAAAAAAATGTTTCACATACATTGTATTAAGATGAACATCATAACAAACACAATTATGAAGAAAAATAAATCAAGAACAAAGGGTCAGTCCAAGTTAACAAAGAGTAGCACTTCATAAAAAACGGAAAAGATTCATGGATACTATCATTATCTTTGTGGAATTATTGAGGAAGAACTAGATCATGAAGTAGAAACTAAACAGCTATAAAGTCAGAAATTCACGTAGAAAACAAAGAAAGGAAGTCACAATACACATATTATGGCGATCAATTTAGAAATCTCTTAAGAAGAAATTCTGGAAGGAAAACCAATTACAAAATGGCTCTTCCAAAGCAATTGGCCATCAAGAACCAGTCTGATCACAGAAACCACAACCCAATATTAGATTGCACGAGAAGACTCGAAACCAAATCATGATCACTGAAAATAAGCACATCTCGGCCACAAATTTCCAGCTGATCAATGACAAGTAGATTGGTAGACAGTTGCAATATAAAGTTCTCATGCAAGTCACATCAGGGAGAATTTAACAAGTGATAAAGACTCGTAAAAGTAGAAAAGGAATCTCAAAAAAATATAATGCCTTGCAATCAACACCAAACCAACAATCAATCATCAAAGTCATCACTTTTTCACCTCCCTTCTTCACAATTTCCAGAAATTGTCATGATCTTGAGCA
Organism: Typha latifolia; assembly: GCF_019914945.1. Taxonomy (NCBI): domain Eukaryota; kingdom Viridiplantae; phylum Streptophyta; class Magnoliopsida; order Poales; family Typhaceae; genus Typha; species Typha latifolia. The sequence goes on from NC_133091.1 coordinate 5,360,919, forward strand.
AACTCACACAAAAATTCATCGGGATCCCAAAGAAACAAAGCAGAATTACCGGGAAACAACGAACGAGCACAAGAGGAAATGGGACAGAATTAAGCTGACAATCAGCTACAGATCACCAAGCATCAAACCCAGAAAGCAGAAAAGGTACAGTATGCACGAATTCACCCACCAAGCTTATAAAAATCTCACCTTTAGCCCCTTGAGCACGAATTAAGGGAAATGAGTCCTAAAAAGCTGAGGTATTTTTTTTTTTTTTTTTTTGTGGTCTTTCTGTCCTTATATAGAACGGATTGGGCTTCAGGAAGGGGTGAGAAGAGAAAGGCGTATCAATGGAAGGGAGAGGAAGAAATAAGAGGAAAGAGGCGGATAGAAGACGGCGATGTGTCTCTCTTCTCTCAAGGCATGAGATTAGATAGAGATGGGGGAGGAGGAGAAAGACTACAAACATGCCCACGCAGTCAAACGTCCGTTCTGGATTATACCTTCCGTGCTTTCTCTTTCCACCTTAACTTTTGGCTTTTTATTATATATTTTATTCTTTCTAAGGACTAAAAAAGTTTTTTTTCTTTTAATAAAAAAAAAGATTAATTACGCTGACACCCCCTGACTATACTCAGTTTTTACCGAGATCCCTTAACTTTTTTAGGTTATAATGTCACCCCTTAATTATGCGGTCGGCGTCGGACGACCCCTGGTTCCAATCCTCCACCAACCTCACCACCTCCCACTCCGTTGTGATTCGCAACTCCAACTTCCAAAACAACTACTCCCTTCTCCGCACTGGCGAAAACCTTGTCCCCTTGTCATTCCCTTCTAATTCTTCTCCTATTCATCCTCTTCCTGCGACGTCATCAACTGCTCTGATCCTCGCGTCTTGGCCGCCATCAAGGAGTTCAACCCGTGTCCTGGCCGCAACCGAAAGGAGAAGTCTTGGCGGTAGCTTCGATCCTCTCATCCTAGTCACGATCAAGGAGTTCAACCCGTGTACTGCCCACAACCGAAAGGAGAAATCTTGGTAGTGAAGGAGAAGTCTTGGCCACCGCTGTTATTGAAATGGATCACCGCTAGTGAATAGAGCGCCACCCCGTGGCATCGGACGTTGCTCCATTGTGTCATCGCCTCCACGCTGCCATCGTCCTGCTCATACGGCACCGTCATCGTGGGTGGTAGCATCGTCGAAAAGGAGGGAGGGAGAGACCCGATCGCTGCTCCATCGGGTAGTCGATTTCTGCTCATGCGCCGCCGTCATCCTCCTACGCCACCGTCATCGTGGGCGATAGCGTCGTCGAGAAAGAGAGAGGGAGGGAAGAAGGGAGGGAAGGAAAGAGTGAGATAACGAGGAGATGGAGAGAGAAGATGAAGATGAGGGAGGGTATATTCGTCCATTATTATTGGACCAAACTAAAAATTAAGTTCTTTCCCACCAATGTGGGTATCTAGGTCATTTCGCAGCTGATGTATTTTGATATGACTGCCACATAAGCTGATTCGCCCAATGTCTGATATGATTCGGACCCACCGAGTTGTCTCGAGCATGGATACACCCTATGGGAGTTTACTCTTATTATTGTTTTAGTTGTTTCCTTCAGAAAATAAGGATTATGTATGTCGCGTTCGAATGCAAGAGGGTAGCATTTGAACACCCCTTGCGAACACCTGCAAGCGGTTGCATCGATAGAAAACATAATTTGTGCGTTCGAACTCACTTGACCTTGTTTGAATGCCCGCGTGCAAACGTCTACATACGTTCACATCGGTAGAGAATGAGAATTCCGTGTTTGAACACATTCGATCCTGTTCGAACGCGATCGACGAGAATTCATTATTTCTAGGGTTATTATTTATTATTTTTGGCTTGTTTGTGTAACAACCCAACCTTAAAAAAATTTATTGCATGGCACGACGTGGCTGGCCACAGCATGGGGCCTCCCTCCCCACCGCCTCTCTCTCTATTTTTTTCTCCTCCCCACTCTCGCTCTATTTTTTTCTCCTCCCCACTCTCTCTTTCGGTCTTTCTCTCTCTCTCCTCCTTCCCTCAAACTCTCTCTCTCTCCCATTGCCGACCCGTCGCCATTGTCGCCGTGGTACCGTAGGTGAGCCTCCTCCTTCTTCCTCTTCCTTCTTCTCTCTCTCTTCTTCTCTCTCTCTTTCTCTCTCTCTCTCTATCTCTTTCTCTCTCTCTCTCTCTCTCTCTCTCTCGGGTTCGTCGGAACAGAGCCGCCGGCGAGAGGCCGACCGCTGGCTAGCCAGCAGCGGCTAAGCCCGTCCCCGCCACCCGATCCCCTCCTCTCTTTCTTCTCTTCTTCTCTTCTCTTCTTCTTCTTTCGTTTTTCTTCTTCCTTTCTTCTTCTTCTTCCTTAGCTGCTTCTTCTCTTCTTATTTTTCTACAAGCCCAGCACTGTAGCAGGCCAGCGCTGGACTAAGCCCAACACTAGTACTAGTAATCCTTATTTTTATTTTATTATTTATTTATTTAGGTATTTCTGTCTTAATTAATACAAATAGATTTAGACATTGTTTATTTTAATAATAATATATATTCATCAATATGATTATTGTTAATTATAATTAATTAATGATTAATTAGGTTATAAACTATTACACATAAATATAGGTAATACTTATATTTATTTATTTACTTATATGTATATTAGATTAATAGATAGATTTGTAAATTATAATTATTAGATTTATATTCTAATATTCTTATGATATACATTTTAAGTAATTCTATTAATTTATTATATATTATTATTCTACAACTAATAAAATACTAGGCTTATTTAGTTATTTATTTATTATCTTATCGAGTAAAGACTGCATAGTCCCTAATTAATCAAGATAGAATATGAATTATAAAATTAATTATAATTAGACCGTGTCTATACTTATAGTTATTTAGCCTTTTATTTTATTTTATTTTATAATTATATATTTAGAAATATTCTTACATAAAAAGAAACAGACTTGTTCTCCTTATATTATAACTAGCATTTTATGATAATAATATAATTATAGTATTTGAATCGTATCTATAATATAGACCTAGTTATGTAATCACAAATAAAGGAGAAGTGATTCTAAACTTAATAAACAGTTATATTTTACTTGAATTAATTCTAATTAGATAAACGATTAACTTCGTGGTACTTAAATATTTTCAAACTCCAAACCCCCTTATGTGAGGCCCCATGGACCCTGTTAGGATGAGTTGTCGCTCGGTTACCGAATGTGAGGGATATGTAAGTTGTGTCTTCTGATCAAATGTGTAACATCTATAACCCTAAACACGTGCATGGCACGAGCCCACATAGCACGTGCGTGACACTTGACCATTTGCTTAGTTACTAACAATTAAATAAACTTGTATTAACATCATAAATTATTCACAACATCTAAACTAAGAATAAAACAAGTTTAACTGTCAACAACACACGGATAACTCTACTTGGGCCCCACATATGCCATAACACATCAGCAAGAGCTTTTCACCACAACATATACAACGATGGTATATACATCATTATACAAGTACAAAGTCACCTGCTAGAATATAAGATAACTCATCTAACGCAAAACACTAACCACACACTACTCTTCACCCACTAACAAGGTCTCTAACGGAGTATCATGCTCCACTCACTCACCTGAGTTTTTGGAAAAGAAAAGACAAAGAGAGTCATGAGCTAAAGGCTCAGTGATTAGACAAAGAGAGTCATGAGCTAAAGGCTAAGTAAATCATGTACTGAATAATATGAATCAGAAAGCAGCATTATGCCATGTATGAGCATGTATATATGTATCCTCAATGATATATATATGAATAAAATCAATTCTCATGAATGAGCATATTATATCCCCAACTAAAAATATATCACATGATGAAATTACCATATAACATCACCGAATATAATAACATATCATGTATAATAATTATGATCCAATGATACTAGTCACATCAATGATGATGCATGATGCATGCTAACCACTAGATAATCGTATATGTCAGAGGCAAATATAATCAACATATCTCTCACTATCACAATCATCTATCTCAACTCTAATTATCATCCACCATGCTGGAGTACAGTACTCGGCCCCAAACTCGATACACATCATATCACAAGCTCAGAGCATACCCTGTTATACGCTAAGAGTATTTCTATAGATAAATCATACCCTGTCATACGCTAAGGGTATCTCTGTGGATAAATCATACCTTGCCATACGCTAAGGGTATCTCAGAAGAAAGTAATCATACCCTGTCATACGCTAAGGGTATATCAACGATAGTTGTACCTTGTCATACGGTAAGAGTACAACAATCAGCCATCACCATACTCTGCCATACGCTAAGAGTATGTCCAGTACTAGTTTGGACAAGATACCATTCCAGCCATCACATCATATAACATCACATCACATGCACATGTACTTTTATAATTTCCTATACATGATAAATTATATGCATATATTCAGTACTGTAACAGATCATGCAACTCAGGAATTTAGGTGGTAAAGAAGCCAAGAGAAAAATGATGCAATGCCGACTCTAACCATGTATCTAACACATATATACTTTTGCTAATCTATCACATGCATACTCATGATAGAGATCATCCCGACATAAAACCATAACAGTATAATCATCTCTATATATCACCAATGTGCTCATATCTCAGATCAGCCTAATCAAATGTATGATAAAATATACTTAATTGAAATCATCTTTGGATAAAATTATATAATAATGTTGGAGGCCAAAACATACATGTACATAAGATATAATATATCCTAATTTGAAAAAGGCGTCTAGAGGATAAGACTACTCACCACTACTGTAAATATCAAACAACCACTCACTCACTTTGCTATGACAACGATCAAGCCTCAATAGCTAGGTCCATAGGGTCTTGAACAAGGGGGTCGGAATCTGAAATTATTTATAACAAATAATGTCAGTCATTCTATTCATTAAAATTAACTCGGCAAAAGATAGTTTCTTGTTGTAATTATGTACTCTTCATTTCTATATTTGTTTTGTTATTTATTAATCATAATTATATTATTTAATAGTGTATTTAAAATATAATTTATCTATCTATTATTCTCGTTGATAATTAAGAAAATAAGAATTAAGTTACTGCAAATAATTACGTAAGAATATACGTACATAACCCTAATAATTACTATTACCTACCTAGGATTAAAATAGTAATTTATATTGTAGGTATTTTGCTAAACATGATATAATTAAAATTATATACTAACTATGATATAATTATATTTAATTTGTATAAACTAAATACATTAAATTAACTAAGCTAAACTAATTGTGCATATATATATATATATATTTTTATTTTTTATTTTTTATTTTTTATTTTATATATAACTATATATAGTGCTAGGCTCGGCCCAGTGCCCTTGCAGCGTTTGGCACTCAGTGAAGGGAAGAAGAAGGAGGAGGAGAGGAAGAAGAAAGAGAAGAAGAAGAAGAAGAAGAAAGAGAATAAGAAGAAGAAGAAGAAAGAAGAAGGAAGAAGAGGGTTGGGCCATGGGGGAGGGGTGTGGCCGCTGGTGGCCGCTCAGCGGCCGGCCTCTCGCCGATGGCTCAATCCTCCGACGCTAGTGGAGGTGGCGGTGACAGCGGGTAGAGAGAGAGAGAAAGAGAGAAAGGTGAGAAAGAGCCCCGAAAGAGAAAAAGAGAGAAAGAGAGGAAGAAAAGGGAGAGAGGTGGTGGGGAGGGAGGCTGCGGTGGCGGCGGGGGTCCACCGCGTCAGCTGGCTTGACCAAGTTGGCCGGGCCAGTGCTTGGGGCGTGTGGTGCCCATCCCAGCTGCCACTGCATGGCACGAGCTGTCGTGCCATGTAATGAAGGATTTTTTTTTTGTTGTTACAAAAGGTGAGTAGTCTTATCTCTTAGATGCCTTTCTTAAATTAGGATTTATTATATATTATGTACATGAATGTTTTAGCCTCGAGCATGATTATATGACTTTATCTAGAGATGATTTTAATCGAACATATTTTATCATGCATTTGATTAGGCTGATCTGGGATATGAGTACATTGGTGATATATAGAGATGATTGAAGATGACTATACTGTTATAGTTTTATATCGAGATAATTTCTATCATAAGTATGCATGTGATAAACTAGCAGGAGTATGCATGTGTTATATATATGGTTGGAGACTGCATTGTATTATTTTCCTCTTGACTTCCTTTCCATCTAAATTCTTGATATGCATGATTTGTTATAGTATTGGATATATATACACGTGATCTATTATATAGAAGAAAATGCATAAATCTCATTGATAGGAAAGTTGATAGAAAAAACATGAGGGTACCAGAGTAGGCGCCAAGGTTAGGGATGCCTGGAGTGATGATTATGGTCGCTGATATGCTATATCTCATGACCCATGTCCGAGGTCAGTTGAGTCTGTGCGCACAAACAATCGAACACCTGCTGTTCGCTAGGGCATGTGTGGCACGAGTTACTCTCATGTGATTTCTATTAATTGGTGGGGGTACCCGATCTAGATGGATTTTGATATACCCATAGCGTATGGTAGGGTATAATTATGACTGAGATACCCTTAGCGTATGGCAGGGTATGCTTTGAGCCTACGGGCAAGATGTTGAGATCGGGTACCGGGTGTTGACTGTGCACAATGGTCTAGTATGATAATATTATATTGAGATGTCGGTGATGATCGTGATGTTATGAAATACATATGATTTCATTATCATTTAACATACCTGATTATCGAGTGGTCAATATGTATTATATGTGGTTGCATTTGATATCATAGCATGATCATGATCGGCATGCATCATATGTGTTATATTCGAGAGAGAGTTATGATGATGGTATGACATGGAGATTTATTTATACATTGTCGATGATTATATATATCTTATCAGTTATGACATGACATGTTATCTATTTTTTATTTATGTATTATTGATGAACATTCATATATTCATTCATAACATGATGCTCTTTCTGATTCATATTATCCAGTACATGATTTACTCTCTATTTGACATCACTAATTCGGGGTAAGGTCTATTTACTAAATCTTTTGCTCATGACTCTTTTATTTCTTTTCTAACCCTCTCAGATATGTGGTACGTGATAGCGACATGAGATACCTTGAGGAGATATTTTAGAGCGAGGATGAGGTGAGCTATAGACGTGAGATAGTATAGAAGATAGTTTAACTAGATATTGAATTGTACCATTATTTAATATTTATACTTTATTATATCAGACGGTGATTTGTATAATACATTTTAGATTATAGTGTATTCGTGTATCAGTTGTTTAATTGTTCTTGATGGTTTGTTATGGCCTGTGTGTGTTCTGCCAGATTATATTGTGGTCTAGTGTATATTATTGTGGACTTGGATATTCATATGTTAACATGTTTATTTGGTTGATAGTATGATTTATTTGGTGTTGGATCATATGAGTATGGATATGTTAGTAAGTAGTATTTGATGACGTCATGATTATATGTACACAAGAGTGTATCTGTCCGTGACGGGCCCCGCCCATCCTGTCGCGTGTGCTAGGCATGCTGTGTGGGCGCGTGGGCGTGCACGTGCCCGTGCCCATACCGGGCGGGAGCGTTATAGTTTGGTTAGCCTCTTAAGGTGTGGATGGCAACCAAAAGGGTTATTACGAATGAATATTGATTTCTATCACTTTTCTTTCTCTCTACCCTAATTTCCTTCCTCTTTGTTCAAGCCCTAGCCGTGTGCCATCTCGACGCTGGTGATCCTCTAATACCCGTTGTCTATCAAGTTCTCCCTCCTCTTTGGGATCTCGACCACTTCTCCCCCCTCATCCTTCTCCCCTTAACACCACAATCCACCCATCCTTTCACCATTATCATCCCTCACCTCATCATCACCATCACCCGTTATCCTACCATCATTCCACTTTTATGTATTTTCGTCCTAGTTGTAGTCAGAATCTGCAAGGGGCATAAATACCAAAAATATAGATCAAGAATTTATGGATCGACCACCCCTAGTTTCATAATTTTTTGTCTTTGGTAGTATATTTGGTGATTATTTTCTTCCGACTGCACTGGCAGCTTTTCTACATTCGATCTAGACTGGGAAGCGGACATTCGGTCCATAACAATTGGTATCAGAGCCACCACCGAGGGAGAGGCCACGAAGATTATTAGATCGGAGGCTAACCCTAACTTACCGATAGAAACATCTCCAACAACCTCTACGGTCAACTTAGATCTGATCAAGATGTTTGCATATATGATGGAGACACAACGAGCCATGCAAGCATTAATGGAAGCCATGACTCAAGTCCTCTTAGGCACACCAAGGGGTACGACGGCGATCGAGTTCCTTACTCGAGCCTGGGCTGCACCACCAATGGAACCACATTTTCGCCAAGGGACACCGCCTCCACCATTCTGTACTAGGCAGGAGGAAGATCATGAAGACCCTATGGGTGGTCACGCCAGAGGCCCTTGCTGCCCATGTAGGCCCAAAGATGCAATGTACCACCGCCGGTCTTTCACCACGACGTACCACTGCCGGTCTTTCACCGTGACGTACTATTGCCGGTTATTCACCATGATCGAGCGCCAGATCCACCACTCCACGATGACGATGACGAGTGGGTAGATTACAAAGAACCAACGACCCTACGACACCATCCTAGGGATGCTAGATTCAACCCAAGGGAAAGAAGACCCAACCGATATGAAGAAGAAGAACGAGGCATCCGTGTAGGGACTATTCGCCTCAACTTCCTACTCTTCAAAGGAGGAGACCCACTCGATTGGGTTAATCGAGCGGAGCAATTCTTCGAGTACCAAAGAATACCTAATGCACAAAAGGTGTTGTTGGCATCTTTCCATCTCAAAGACATCACCATCCGATGGTATCAGCCACGAATCAAGCTTAGCCCTATCGAACATGGGAGGAGTTCGCGGATGTGATTTGCGTCCGATTTGGACCCTCCAGTTATGAAGATTTCCAGGTTGCTCTTACCAAGTTAACCTAAAGGACTATGGTGAGAGCGTATCAAGAGGAGTTCGAGCGTGTTAGCAATCGAGTACAAGGCTAAGGCGGGACATTCAAGCCGAAGTGAAAGCTGCTCGACCAACAACATTGCTGGAGGCTTTTGTAACAGCTTAGTTGATGGAAGAGAAGCTTCGAGAGCTTCGGATAGCGGCAAAAAGGGGCTGGAACACCATGAAATTTAGAGGAGTGCCACAGTAAACCGCAACCACACATCATGCGTCAACACCTCTATCGAGGACAATAGGTGCAAGATTGCCTCCACGACCACAACCAGATGTGAGGGGACCTCCCCGAACTACCATGAGGAGACTTACCCCAGCCCAAGTTGAAGAAAGAAGAGCTAAGGGGTTGTGTTTTTATTATGATGAGTGATTCACCCCTGGGCGCAAATGTGCCCGACAAGCGACGACAATGATGGCGTTGGACGAAGCAAAGGATGTGGAGGAAGAGGAAATGGTGGAAGAGGAACTAGAGGATTTGGTGGAAGACCCAAAAGTATTGGAGAGTAGCGAGGAGGTCCATGCTGAGATAACAATGCATGCCTACGCAGGCACTAATGCACCTAGGACGTTGTGGATCGATGGTACCGTGAAGAATCAAACAGTGAGGATCTTCATCGATACCGAGAGCACCCACAACTTCATGGATGAACATGTGGTCAACAAGATAGGGATGGCTACAGATGCTACTTTGGGATTCGATATAGCTTTGGGAGATGGCACGACGCTCCGGGCGAACGGCGTATGCTGAGGGGTTCTTTTGAAGATTCAGGATAATTCCTTCACCTTGGATCTTCACCCATTGGCCTTACGAGGGGTTGACATTATATTGGGGACTCAATGGATGCAAAGTTTGGGTGCGATGACCTTTGACTTCTTAGAAATGTGGATGGACTTCAAACAAAGTGGCAAGCGAATGCGGTTAGATAGAATTTGACTACGGATTGGAGCCCAACTTTAATTGATGGTGAGACTGCCAAAGGTTGGATGCCATGGGCTTTTATTGCAATTAATCCAGAGTCAAATAGACCATGTAAAGAAAGAAGAAGTACCCACTGATTTGTTCGCCATACTGAAGGAATTCAGCGAGGTGTTTGAAGATCCACGCGGCATGCCGCTGGGTCGACCCCAAGACCACCACATTGAGATTACTCCCAGAGCAGAACCGGCTAATGTGCGGGCCCTATCAATACCTATTTGTGCAAAAGGAGGAGATCACAAGACTTGTCAAGGAGATACTGGACAACAGAATCATCCAACCGAGCCGAAGCTCATACTTATCACCGGTGCTCCTAGTGCGGAAGAAGGACAAGACATGACGATTTTGCATGGATTACCGTGCACTCAATGCCATCATGGTGAACGATAGGTATCCCATACTTGTCATTGAAGAACTCTTGGATGAGCTCTTGGGGGCCTCTTACTTTAGCAAGTTAGACTTGTGAGCTGGCTACCACCAAATCTGCGTGAGGCCGGAGGATGTGCACAAGACCGCATTTCGCACACATGACGGGCATTATGAGTTCAAGGTCATGCCTTTTGGACTCACTAACGCCCCCTCCACCTTCCAAGGGTTGATGAAAGACGCCTTTAGGGCGTTATTGAGGCGATTTGTGCTTGTCTTCTTCGACGACATCCTTGTATATAGTTGCTCATAGAGGGAGCATCTTGTTCACCTTAGCGAAGTATTGCAGATTTTGAAGGACAATAAGTTGAAGGTAAAGGAATCCAAATATTTATAGGGCTAGCCGAGAGTGGAGCATCTCAGCCACATTATTTCAACGGCAGGAGTGTAAGTCGATCCCGCCAATGTGCAAAACATGGTGCAATGGCAGATCCCAAAGACACCAAAAGAATTGCGGGGCTTACTTGGATTGAAGGGCTACTACCGTCGATTTGTTGCCAATTACAGCAAGATCGCCGCTCCCTTGGCATCACTGCTGAAGAAGGGAGAGTTTCATTGGACCGAGGCAGCAACGAAGGCCTTTGAAGAGTTGAAAAAGGCAATGACCACCGCTCCAATTTTGGCGTGACTCGATTTCACCAAACTCTTTGTGGTGGAATGTGATACGTTAGGAACTGGAATTGGAGCTGTCCTCATGCAAGAAGGGAGGTTGGTGGCATACATGAGCAAAGTGTTGTCAATGAAGAACTAGATTGTGTCTACGTATGAGCGAGAGATGCTAGCCATTATCCACGCTGTCACGAAATGGAGACCATACCTCATCGGTCGGCGATTTGTGGTGTGTACCGACCAACGAAGTCTTCCTTACTTCCTTTAGCAACGGATTCACACTTTGGCATAGCAGCGGTGGGTGACAAAGTTGTTGGGCTACGACTACAAATTGGTGTACAAGAAGGGAGCTGAAAATCAGGTCACCGATGCACTATCAAGGCAACCTGAACCGTCCGACCTAGCCATGATTTCTATCCTAGTCTTTCCCTTCCTTTCAAAGATTAGTGCTGCATGTGTGGAAGATCTAGAGATGAGGGAGCTCATGAAGAAGGTAGAGGAAGAACCATCTAGCTATCTCGGCCAAGCCCGAGGACGAGTACGAGTACCGGCCAAGCCCGAAGACGAGTACGAGTACCGGCCAAGCCCGAACTACGAGTGACTTTGATTCGCCACTTCCACGAACTCCTATGGTGGGGCATGAGGGAACCTTTAGAACCTATAAGAAGTTGACACAAAATTTTGTATGGGAAGGGGTGAGAAAAGAAGTGCTGTCTTCGAGCATGTGAAATCTGTCAACGCGCCAAGGCGGACTCGACAAAATTGACGGGGCTACTGCAACCCCTACCCATTCAGGAGAAAATTTGGGAAGATGTGATGATGGACTTCATTGAAAGACTGCCATAGGTCAGAGGACATACGGTGATAATGGTGGTGGTTGACCGGTTGATGAAGAGTGCGCACTTTTCAGCTCTAGTGCATCCGTACACTGCAAAGAAGGTAGCAAATTTGTGAAGGAAATAACCCAGTTTCATGGAATGCCAAGGTTAATGGTTTCAGACCGTGATCCAATCTTCATGAGTCACTTTTGGCAAGAGTATTTCAAACAGCAAGGTACTGAATTAAAAATGTTCTCGACATATCATCCGCAAACAGACGGGCAATCCGAAGTCGTTAATCACTGCCTTGAGCAATATTTGCGATCCTTCACCAGGGAGCAACCGAAGAGATGGCTAGCTTACCGAGTGCACCTGACCGTACCGACATAGATGAGGTACTAATGGAACGGGATGAAGTACTCAAGCGGCTCAAGCTTCATCTAGCAGCGACACAGAACTAAATGAAGTAAGTGTATGATTGCAAACATCAGGAAAGAAGCTATGAAATTGGCAATTGGGTCTATGTTTGACTCCAACCGTACTGTGAAATTTCGGTACAAACTATTTAGAACCAAAAGCTGGCACATCACTTCTTTGGTCCATTCCAGATCCTAGAGAAGGTGGGAGCGATTGCATATAAGCTGGACCTATCCGAGTCATCCCGAGTTCACTCGGTTTTCCATGTATCCAACTTGAGAGCCCAAGTTGGTCCAGTTGAGCAAGTTGCAGCATAACTACCCGAGTCCGAATCAGAGGCAGTTGAGCCCGCTCTAGAGAAGCTCCTAGAATGAAGGAGGGTCAGACGTGATAGATGAATAGTAACAAAGGTGCTGGTAAGCTGGATCGGACAGACACAGGAGCAAGCCACATGGGAACCCGAGGGAACCTTGATGGAGTGATATCCTGAATTTGCACTTTGAGGACAAAGTGAGTGGAAGCTTGGTGGAATAATGTGATTCGGACCCACCGAGTCATCTCGAGCATGGATACACCCTATGGGAGTCTACTCTTATTATTGTTTTAGTTGTTTCCTTTAGAAAATAAGGATTCTGTATGTTGCGTTCTTATGCAGGAGGGTCGCGTTCGAATGCCTACAAGCATTCACATTGACAGAGAACGCAATTTGTGCATTCAAACGCCGCATGAAAATACTTGCATATGTTCGCATTGGTAGAGAATGAGAATTCCACGTTTGAATCTGTTCGACCCCATTCGAACACAATTAGCGAGAATTCATTACTTATAGGGTTATTATTTGTCATTTTTGGCTTATTTGGTTAGCCTCTTAAGGTGTGGATGGCAAACAAAAGAGTTATTATGAATGAATATTGATTTCTATCCCTTTCCTTCCTCTCTACCCTAATCGTCCTTCCCCTTCGTTCAAACCCTAGTCGTGCGCCATCTCGACGCTGGTGATCCTCTAATCCCCCTTGTCTATCAAGTCCTCCCTCCTCTTTGAGATCTCGACCACTTCTCCCCTATCATCCTTATCCCCTTAACACCATGATCCATCCATCCCATCACCATTATCATCCCTTACCTCATCATCACCATCACTCGTCACTCCCACCATCACCCCACTTTTATGTATTTTAGTTCTAGTTGCAAATAGAATCTGCAAGGGGCGTAAATACCAAAATGTAGATCAGGAATTATGGATCGAGCACCCCTTGTTTCGTAATTTTCTATCTACGGTAGAATATTTGGTGATTATTTTCCTCCAACTACGCGGGCTGCTTTTCTGCATTTGATCTAGATTAGGAAGCAGACGCTCGGTCCATAACAATTTCCTTGACGTTAAACTAAAGGAAGGGTGACATTAATTTTTTTTCAAAGTTTAGGAGGGAAATTGTAACCTAAAAAACTTTAGGGGGTCTCCATGAAAATTAGGTATAGTTCAAGTTGTGTTAGTGTAATTAACCCAAAAGTGTGTATTAGGCTCTAATACCAATTGTTAAGCTCTGATACCACTTGATAAGATTTGGAACCAAAGATAAGCTATGCAACTATTCCTTGAAGATTTGAATGTATTATAGGAATTAGTCCGCATAATTGTGGGAAAATATTTGTCACATATTCTCCTATAGTCAGAAAATTACGAAACAAATTGTGTTAGACCCATAACATCCTGATCTATAACTTTCATATTTACATCCTTCGCAGATTTGAACTGTATAAGGGATTAAAATATGGAATAACGTGGGTGATGGTGGTGGTGACGGGTGGAATGGATATTAGGGTTATGGATGGATATGAAAGTGAAGGTGGATGGTGGATGTGATTAAGGGAAGTAGACGAAGGAAACGAAGTGGTCGAGATCCCAAAGAAGAGGGGTGGCTCAATAGTCGAGGGAGATTAGAAGTTAGGAGAAATCTTGCCAACGGTAGAGGTGGAAGGATGGTGAAGAGAGAGGAGGGAGATTAAAGTAGATAGATGATAGAGAGGCAAGAAATCAATATTCCAATAGCATAATGAAGTTGGCTGCCATCCACATATTTATAGAAGCTAGCCAACAATTCCTAAAATAATATGAAACCCTAATCCTAGAGAATTCCCGTCAATCGCATTCGAACGCGCCCGATCGCATTCGAACGCACCAAAAGACATTCTTTGTATGTGCGAACATGATGCAGGCGTTCGAATACAGACATTCGAACTTGCCCGACCACATTCAAACGCACAATATGCGTTCTTTGTATTTGCAAACTTGATGTAGGCGTTCACAAGGGCATTCGAACGCGACCCCACCTGCGTTCGAACGCGACTTATAGGAATTTTATTTTAATAAAAATAAACATCTAATGCAGTAAGCAAAGATCCTAACTAAATGTATCAGTGTGAAAGCCTCCTAGATACAATCAAGAAATCAGAAGGTAAAAAGAAAATTTCTCCAAAAAAGAGAGACTGCCCTAACCTGCCTTGTCGAGCAACCTAGCTTGCAACTCGATTGCATTCACGAAAAGAATGCACAAAAAATATGCCCGAAAGAGGGCTAAAATTGAAGATAATTCATGAATGATTGAGCGAATAGTCTTGATCATGAAAACTTGAGATCACTAGCTTTAGATTGTCTTCAAAGATGATGTTGGGAAGCCAGTGTTGAGCAGCAAGGAGCAGGCCTTCTGTTAGAGCAAGAGCCTCAACTTCAAGCGGGGAGTAGGTGTTGTTTGGTTTTGTATAGGCACCAAGCAAATTGTAATCATGGTCCTTAATAACAATCCTAATCCCCGTTGATCTAGAAGAAGGGTCGAACGAGCCATTGAAGTTAACCTTGACAAAACCATTCGCAGGAGGAGTCTATTTCACAAGGTTATTAGTCGAGTTAGAGTCTAGAGGCGTCTTCTGATCAAAATACTCCCCAGCTATACATAGAGCTAGCGACGCTATGCTATATGCACTCATGTTAAGGTTTTCAAAATACAACTTATTTCTAGCTTTCTAGATAAGCCAAATGGCAGTAGCAATAATGGTCTTGAATTCTTTAGACTGGGCACCAATATGAGACCAGTCATAGCAAATTCAGTTGCAATGTAGATTAAAGGATACGTCAAGATGCTGGTCTATCAACTCCTAGACTTCACAAGTGAACCGACAACCATAGAAAAGGTAATCCACAATTTCGTCCCAAAAACTACACATGGGGCAAGGATTATTGAGGCCAATGTGCAAGCCCTAAAGTAAGACCCAAGTTGGAATCCTGCCTTTCATCACTTTACGGATAAATTTTTTAACCTGGGGATTAATCCTGAGCTTCCATAATTCTTTACATTCTGGGCCTTCAAACTAGTTTTGGGCCTAAGAAAATCATAAATAACCTTAGCACTAGGTTTACTCGTCGTGCTAAGCTTCCAAATCCATCTATCCTCCAAATGTTACGAACTAGATTTGGACTGATGCGGCCATAAGAAAATTATAAAAAATTAGGTAGTGGTACTTTCGTGAATTAGGGTTTTAATGGCTCTAGTTTCACCTAAATCGGATGTCTGGATGAAAATACATAAATAAAAGAGTGAAGCAAGATCAAAACGGGATAAAAAGGTAAATATTCGACGTTGTGGTGGTCGTCAAAGGGTGATGGATGGCCGTGGGATGGTGGTGGTCGATCGTATGAGTGGGTAGCTCATAGAGGTAGATGGTGGCTAGGATTTGAAAGTAAAGATAGGGTTTCTAACTTAGATCTACTTCTAGAAAAAATAGATGACTATGATTGAAAGCAATGCAAGGGAAGTAAACTTAGCTTAACTCAATATTCATTACATGCATAAGGAAAAAGAAAGGGTATTTTGGTAATCATAAAAACTTATTTAAATTGTCACTACATATAAGGGTAATGGTACTTTAGTTGTCACATGATCAACACATGATAATTTATGGAGTGAAATAGGTAACAGAACCCTGACGAAGGGGATCAAGTGGGGTATTTATGATAATTCAGGGGTTAGTGTACCAAAAACTAGTTAAGGGATCATTATGAAAATAGGTGAAAGTTCAGGGAGTGAAAATAGAATTATCCCATTAATTTATTGAATGCGTTAAATGCATCTTACATTCAATTAGACTTTGTATTCTATAATGTGAATTGGTATTTGAAGAGCAAATTTTACTATATACGGGTCAACTTGAATCTTTTTTATAATGACTCTTTTACCCTTTCGATAACTCATCCGAGAAGAGAAACAACTTGGCACACAAGCCATGCTCAAGGGTAAAAGAGGCAACATGTAAATAAAATGTAAACTGCTCTATAATTAATAAAAAAACTGCCCTATGAATTTCTCTTGTACTTTCTTCCGGAAGGAACGATCGATTGGGGGCATCCAAGTAGTATATCTTAGTTAAGAACTTTTCCTCCTCCAGCCAAACAGAAAAAATACAGTTATTACATTTAAAAATATTACTCTTATAGTTTGCAATTATTATCCTTTGTAGTTATTACTCTTATAGTTCATTAGGAGATACTACTCTAATAAGCGTTTCTAAGTGCCGAATTTATTTTAGAGATTTTACATTTTGTACTATTTTAATTGGTAGTTAATTTATAGATTTTGTAGTTTGAACATTTCTATGGGTGACTTAATTAATAAATTTCATGATAATTAATTCGGCAATTCATGATTACTGAACATAATTTCTAGTGGGGTGGGGCTTATTGGACTTAGCTAATAGGCTAGATATAGTGGTGACTTTGTATTCCTTCGTTCGTATATCATCTAAAAAATCACTTTCTTTAAATTGTTCTTTTTTATAGGACCATTAACCAAAATTCATTAGAAAATGGGGTACAGTTAGAAGTACAAGGTGGCTTAAACTATTTCTTAGAGACCCTCTAACGAATGGCTAGTCTAGCTAAACAATGGGTCTTAGTGTTGTTACACCTGCTCATAAAGCAAATCTTAATAGTGGGATTACAAGTAGTCTTCCTATAACATTCCAAAACAATAGACTTAATCGTCAATGAGACCTATCACAGTTTGCAAGTCAAAGAAAATCCAACTATTCCCCGACGACCCGAGCGATTGCACCGCCTCCAAGCCTCGAAGGAGTGCAAGCGCCTCACCGTATAAGGCAGAAACAAATCATGCACCTTAATAAACACGGGTGCGGGGGCGGGGATTAAGTAAAATAGACCACGACATTCCCATCTCTCATCTGTGCTCTCTCACAAACCTATCTCGGGTTAGGAACTTCACCCCTGAAGAAGACATCATTTTTGAGTTTTCATATGCCCAAGAGAAAATTGAAAACATAATGTTCAGCATTTCAGGAGAGCTTCCGAAAGAGAATCTAGGCATCCAAGTTAGTCGTTGAACCTTCAAGCTTCAGGCCTAGCCTTGAGTGGAACCAAGAAACTCTCGCAAACGGGCACTATAGAAACAAGTGTTCAGCTGTTTTAGCTTCACATTTACAAAGGATGCAAAGAGGATCCCAACTAGGGATACACTTGTGGATCATCACTTTTGTAGGAAAAGCAGGAATTAAGTGCCCTCCACGGAAAGTTTTAACACAAGCAGGGTAATCTTGCATTTTCAGACTAGTTTCCACAAGGGGTTTTGGTTCGATGAGAAGGAACTATGCTAGTTACCTTTAGAGAGCCACTTGTAAACCAACTTGCATGTGAAAGTCCTTGATGAGGCGAGCAACTAGATTAGTTTATCTAGCATGCAAAAAGTTGTCACGCGATATATTTATTGAGGATTCGCCTTGCAACATTGGAGGGTAAATATTTTTGATGAGGTCTAAATTCCACTAGGAGCCTCTTAACAGATCTTTGACCATACAAATGTGGCCTAGGAGGGAGATGTCAGGATAACTCTATAAGGGGAGTCAAGTGTCCTTCAAAATAACAACACTAGAACTATCCCCTATGGACAAGGAGATATTTTCCTTTAAAATATCCCTTAGCTTCAAGATTGCCCTCCATGTCCAAGATGATCGTTGACCACCCTTTGCTTCCTAGAAAAAGGTTTTACGAAAGTACCTAGCTTTGATAAGAAGAGCCCAGGGAATTGCAGGGTTGCACACCAATCTCCAAGCTAACTTGAGCACTAGACTTTTGTTGATAAGCTCAGAGGAGCAAACGCCGAGACCTCCATTAATAGTAGGACGATAAATTAGGTCCCAACTTCTGAGATATAAGTGAGAGCTGCCCGGTTGGAACCCCCACCAAAAATTCTGCATTAACCCCTTGATCTTGCTGAGGAGGGTCTTCAAGAAGATAGTGGTTCCCATAAAAAAGGTTGGAATCGAGCCGAGGACGGATTTGATCAAGATTGACCAACTTGCATGGGATAGGAGCTTCGCCTTCAAACCCAATGAATCTTCTCGATAACAAACGTAAAAGCATTAGACTTGGATTTTGATAGCAGAAGAGGGCAACCCAATTATTTCGCCCCCACTTTTACTCTCTTGGCCTAGAGAATAGACTCAATTTGCAAGCATTGCACTGGGTCAGTGTGTTTGCTGAAGTGGATCGCTATCTTTTCCATGTTAATGGCTTGACGAGAGACCCTGTAGTAAAGACTCATTATATTGTTTAGGTTGTGGGCTTCCTTGGTAGTAGCTTTGCAAAAGAGGAGATTTTGTCTGCGAACATCAAATAAGTGACAGCGGAGACACCCTTGGTGGGGCTAATACTATTAATTTTGCCCAGATAGCTTCATTTTTCAACATAATGGAGAGAATATTGGACCTTAGAATAAAGAGATATGGTGACAGCAGGCAACCTTGGCGCAAACCTCTGGTAGGGATAATTCTTCCACTAGCTTCCCCATTTATCAAGACAGCAGAAGAGGAGGACGTGATACAACTAATGATATAGCTAGTAAAAGCATCAAGAAAGCAATAGAGCTTAAACAGTCTTGCAAGAAGGCCCACTCCATTCTATTTCGATAGGTCGGCCTTAAGAACGAAGTTTCCAACTTTACTCTTTGAAGTCCTGATAAAAGCAAGTATCTCTTGTGCAATTACATGGTTGTCAGATATTTGTCTTTTGGCCACAAAAGCATTTTGCTCCATGGAGATCATATTCTCAAGAAAAGATTTCAATCTCAAGGCTAGCAATTTAGAGATAACCTTGTACATGGTGTTGTAGAAACTAATCGATCTATAGTTGCTAGTGGAGGAGGTATCTTCCTTCTTATGGATAAGGATAATATGCGTCATTGGTAGGAGTTTCATTTAGCTTGCAATCTCACTTGCTGGGATACAGGTGATGGAGCTTACAATATCCGGCCACATATTTGTCAAGGAAAGAGGGTTTACTGAGGTAAAGAGCTTCTTAAAGTGGGCTTGGAACGTCCTTTTGATAACCTTTGAGTGAATGAATAGGATTTCTCCTTTTCCTTGCAGTCGCAAAAGCATGGAAGAATTTGCTATTGCGATCACCAGCTTTAAGCTAATTGACTCTAAATCTTTGTTTCCAATAGACTTCAAGCTTGAGGTACATATCTTCAAGGCAACTTCTAATGGACTTCTCCGCTAGCTAGTTCTTGCCCAAATGAGGGCTGCCTTGAAGTTGGGAGAGATCACCCTCCAACTTCCTAATACTCTTGGGCAGACAGCTAGCATGGGTATGTGCCCACTTCTTAACCTTCTTTGTAAGGGAGTTTAGATTGGCCGAGAGAGACCTAAGAGGAGAGTAAGTGCTGCTCCACAAGGTTTTGTAGGTTTCGGTGTAGCCCTCAATACCAAACCACCAATTTTCTACCCTAGAGCACCGAGACTACTTCCTACTGACCAAGGTAGAGTCTAAGAGAAGGGGGTTATGATCCAAGGATATAGCTGGCATGTGGAGAACTCGTGGTATGGATTACCATAAATGATGCTAAGGATCTAGTTAAGTTCTAGAGATGGACCTTGGACCGGCGTGAAGATGTAACTGTAGGAGGCTCCTAGAATTTTGACGCAGGCCAAGTCATCCCAAATGAGCCAAAGGCCCCCAGGACAATCTAGGGAACGGACAACATGATTGTTATTGAGAGGAAAAGAGTTGATGATTTTGTGAGCTTTCTCAAAACTATATTTGGTTTTCGAAAGGAAGGCGATGGAGGACCAAGAGCATTTTAGGAGGCTAGAGAGATTATAGATTGTCAAGGTGCCTCCACAACCTTGACAATTCCACACCATAATTTTCATTACTGGCCTCGCGGCAAGCTACTCTTCGCCGTGTTGAAAAGAGAAAGTTGAAGCTATTGGGCCCAAGACGCCTGAATTGGTATTCGGGGAGTCACCATGGAGAGGAGTGGAGTGACATTTGGGGAGGGGAGGGGAAGCAGAGAAGCTTTTTGTTTGATAGGGGAAGTAGGGGTGGAAGTGGGGGAGGCTATAGTTAGAGGTGGAGTGTTTCTGACTTGGGGGGACAGCCTGAAGGTCAGTTGTATGTGTTTGCATGGGGAAGTGACATGAGTGGGTGTAAGAGTGGGGGGAGAACTGCATGGGGCAATTGACCAAAACTTCTGTATTTTGGGGTCCACCTTTAATGGAAGAACAAATGATCTGATGCCACTATCTCTACTTTGGGATTTTTGCCTTGCTAACAGCTATCTTTTCTGCATCCACCAAGATCGCGTCGATTTTGATAGGAACGGAGAGGATTTCAGAGTTGTTCCATCTGTTGCTTGATGGATGAGAGGAGCCGTCATCCTTGTACTAGCCCCTCACCGAGCTTAGGGGCGCCTTATGTATCGAGGGATTGACAAGTGGAGGCATGATGAGACCTTCATTATATACATTTGACGAGAAGGACTGCGAGCCCGATGCATCTCTCCATGGTGACGCATTGGGGGATCCAAATATTGACACATCACCCTAGTGAGGTGAGGGTGGAGAAAACAACCCTAGAGGGACCATGCACGGTGGAGGGCTGGTGGTGAGCCGCTAGATTGGAGTTTTGCTGCTATCTCTACCTCGACTAGAGCCTTCTGGCAATGCCACTACTGCGCTGAGGTTAGGGAATCACTGCTTCAAGAACTCCATCTTAGCTGAGCTCACATATGAGGCGAAAACTCATTTTTTGCCTTCCCTTCCAATGCATCACGGTGCGTGTAGTCGAAAAATCCATGGCCTATGTTATCACAGAACACATAGTGTTGTGGCAGCCGCTCATACTTTATTTGAACATCCTAGGTGGTACTATTGAGGAGGGATACTGACAGCACCGCTGCTAATGGCTTTATGATGTCCACAAAGATGCGGCTTCTAATGAACATCGTCCATTTTGTAACTTCCTCCACGTTAGAGAAGACCGAGTCGCCAATCTGTTCAGGTAGAGCAAGAGCAGTCTTCTAGGACATATACTGTACAAGCAAGCCGTGGAACTGCACCAAGAACTCGGCATGGGTGAAGTTCCATTGGTCTGAGGGCCTATTAGAATGTAGAGGACCAAGGGCGAATAAGTCTACTGAAGGACAAGGAGGAGCCTAGCCAGACTTTCTATTTGTAAATTTTGAGTTCAAACACGAGAAGGAACACATTCTTGCTGGCCTCAGAGAACTCTAGCATCCCTTCTAGGTTCTTGTCGATAATTAGCTTCCCCACCAGGCATAGATTTGGCTTGCGGTTAGGGATGGTGCAGTCTTCAGTCAAATTGATAACTTCTTTTATTTTATCATCAGAGAGGAGCTCCGAAGGAGTTTTGCTAGAGGGGTGGAGAAGGAGTTTTGTTGGTAACGCCGAGGGAAAAGGAGAAATTTGTTTTAAGAGAAAGCTAAAAATAAGAAAATGATACTTTATTAGTTCTTTCCTAAATGATACTGCAAACTTTACTTCATTGCATTATTACTATCGAACTGTTTTGTCACTGAATAGCTTACATGAATTATTATTATTATTATTATTATTTATAAAAAAATATCCTACGTTTTGCTTTGGTTATTATTATTATTCGATCCCTGCATTATCAATTTAATTATTAAAAGCACACTGGGTTAAATTTAAAAAAGTAAAATTTAAATACCTAAATTACTCGCTTATCAAAAACAAGTTAACAACCTAAGTCATGCCCCAGATTAAGTTTGGTTAAAAAAAACTAATGTTACGTATTTCTTATGATTAAAGTTATAATACAGGGTCTATTTCTTATGATTAAAGTTATAATACAGGGTCTATTTCTTATGATTAAAGTTATAATACAGGGTCTATTTCTTATGATTAAAGTTATAACACAGGGTCTAAGTGATGAATATCCAGAAGGTAGGATATAAATAACAATAAAAATAAAATACAGAGGGTTTTTGATCAATTTTTCTTTTTATTATTAAGTGCACTAAAGTAATCACTTAATTGCCACCGAGTGATTTGCTTCACATAATATCAATCATTATGAGCAGATTCTCTACTCTCACATTAGCATGACTTATCATACATCATCCGCATAGCATATCCGGCGTTGGTGAGAGAATTTGGTGCATTAATTATCTATACATTAGAAAGCAGTAAAATCATACCGGTGTTAAGATCAAAATGCGAATAGGATAGTTCATAGATAGCTTATAGTTCCCAAAATCTCTCCCGGCAATCAAACTCTTTAATAGAATATGTGCCATCAAAAGGTTACTGTCACATGAAACACTCCGTTAGCTCAATTCTTTTATGTATAGTTTGGTACTTAACACTTGGACAGCATTGAGAATGGCAGGGCGCAAAATATATCATTACACCCTTGATTTTATATTACAGAAGAGCTCAATAATTATATTATGAAGGTAGGCAGAAGATGCTTCTCCCTTTAACATCTAGTTCATATATTTTAGTTGTAAAATAAACACTTATGTTGGTTTATTCTTTCTTACTTTTATATCTGATCTTATCCGAGCAAACAAATGGTAGGTGCTGGTAGCTAATCCACCAACAAATTCTAGTAATAATACTTATTTATTTTCTTCTTTTAAGAAAAGAGATATTTTATAAACTAACTTTTACGAGTACAAAAAGCTCCTTTTGCATCAGAGCTCAAAAACTGGAGAAGCACAGTAGGATACCTCATATCTTAGGTACATCCATACTCTAAAGATCTATCTTAATTTGTAAACCAATTGACAGCGTGATTAACTTCTCTAAATATCTGATTAACTTTATAATATTTGAAATTGTGAGTTAGGTTAATGATATCATTAGCCAAGGACTCCATTGTCTAAGATGGGTGAGATCGTCTGTTCAACACGTGCACCAGCGGGAAGACCAAGAGGTTCATAATCCCTTTGTTAAGGAGACAAAGCAAGGGTTCCCTGATCACAATGGCTTCCATGTCCAACGCAGAGCTATAGGAGACACATCTTAACCCTACTAGAATAGGAGTACAATTAAGGTGTTGAGCCATGAAGCCTGCCCTTCCTAATTTCGATAATTTCGATTAGCCCTTAAAGGAACTATTGATGTTAACTTACACCAACTTGGTTGTGGTGGTTCTCACCGAATCAGAATGCCAAAGGAGGTGGATCTCATGTGACCGGCGACAGTGTTATCAACATAATCATCAGTTAGGATTAGAGCTCGAGTCCACACCTCTTCTAAGTCCTCCCACAAATCATTATAAGTAACATTATATTGATACTTCCAAAGCTACCAAAGAAGGAAAGCAATCAGAGCTAGAAGCTAGGCGTTAGGCTTCTCAAGCAAACCCTCCCCTTCAAACAGCCAGGCACCTCGATTCCAACTTTCCCAAAAGCAAAATGATACCAAGAGTCAAGCTTTAACAAATGCCAATAAGTTATTGACAACCCAATAGTGAAGGAACAAATGAGGAATGCTCTCATCTATGAGCGAGCATATCGGGTAATATATTGTCCCAGGAAATAACAATGTCATAGAGGTAGTTTTTGTTTGGCAACTTTCCCCAATACAACTTCCAAATAAAATTTTTAATTTTAGACGGGACACTAAGGGACCAGATGTCTTCCCAATCCTTCCAAAAGTAGCTAAGATCTCTCGGGCTATGGAGGCAGTTATAGATTGACTAGAAGGATGTTGTCTCCATATCCAAAGATCCTGTCTGTCATTGAAGAGTTGCCAAAGCAGTATTGAAGAGTTGCCAATTCCAAGAGCAACCAGAGATGTGGTAGGTCATATTTGGCTTTGATCATTTTAGCCCATAGACTCCCCGAATCATTTAAAAGCCTTGGTAACATTTTTAGCAATCAAAGATACTCGAGTTAGATGTAAGTTTTTTTTATCCCAAGGCCTCCATCAGCCTTAAGCTGGGTGGCATGGTCCCAACTAAACATATGTAGCTGTTATGAACCAGATTTGGTCCAATCTAAATATACCAAAATTATGAAAAATTTAAGTGATGGTAGCTTTGTGAGTTAGGATTCTAATAGCTCTAGTTTAACTTAAATCGGAGGTTAGGATGAAAAAAAGAGTGGAGCAAGGCCAGAATAGGATAAAACGGTAAATATCTAATGTTGTGGCGATTGTTGGAGGGTGGCGGATAGCTAAGGGTGATGGTTGATGGTGCTCGAGGTGATGGTGGCTATGAGTTGAAAGTAGAATTAGGATTCTAAATTAGACCTACTCCTTAGAAAATAAATGACTATGATAAATTTACTTTTACTCTTTGATTATCTTACTTCTAAAATACTCTAAGGCTAAAACATAATTCTTAATTCTACATTGGATGCTCGAATGAATAAATAAAGAAGCCCAGCCTCCTCTATATATAGAGGTCGGGTACAATGAGTCTTACTTGGACATAGTCCCAAAGACTATACAACTCGAACTAGGACTTAGTATAAAGGCTTATATGACTTAATTGAACTTATCTTAGTGGCTTACATGACTTAATTGAACTTATTTTAATGACTTACATGAATTAACTAGATTTGCCTTAATGACTTACCTGACATAACTAGACTTGCCTTAAGGGCTTACATAAGAGATAAATATGAATTAAATAAAAAATAAGACTCGATCTATTAAGCCCAACATTCTCATGATGTGATCTGACATGATCTATATCGCATCAATCCCTTTTTTTATTAGCCCAAATTTTGGCTATGAAATCACTACCACAAGAGGAATCCAGGTAGAAGACATCAAGTACACATACATAGTATTCAGAACAGAGTTAATAAACGTAACCTTGCTGGCTTGGATAAGGGTGGCCCTCTTTCAGCCTGCGATTTTACACTCAACTCATGAGAGAAACTCTTTGTGATCCCTAATTAAAAGCTTACTAGGAGAATTTTTGAACAAGGGTATTTAAAAGGAAATACCTCAGCATGCATATTTAAAATTCTAGAGATGTTGTTGCCAAGGGAAACAAGAATATTATCAGGGAAAACACTTTAGATTTGGATCTATTTACCCTGATATTAGTAATTTCATAGCTAGCAAAAATAGGCATCAAATTCAAGCTACAAGTTGGACAAGCCTTAATGACCAAAAGGAGATCATCTACGTACATAAGATGGCTAATGTTAACCTCATTGGTAAGAGAAAGAGGGATAATATCCCCAGAATTGATAGCTTTTTAAAAATAGAGGATCACCTTGCCAAATCCCCTGTTCCCCTCTAAACTAGGTAGAATCACAGTCATTGATTAACCTAGAAAAAATACGAGAGGAAACACAAGCCATTATCCATCTCACAAATCTATTTGAGAAGTACCATGAATATCATAGATTTAAAAATAGCCTCCTAATTTAACCAATCATAGGATTTTTTTCATATCAATTTTAATCATAAGATAATTATCATCACAGGAAGAAGAATCAATAAAGTTAGCTATTTCATGAACTAAAGCAATATTTTCATAGATATATTCACCAACCACAAAGGCTGATTGCTTAGAATTGATGATCTTAGGCAAACAAATTAATCCTATCGACTAAAAGCTTAGCCAAGATAAGGTAGTTCATATAGAAAAGGGAAATAGGCTTGTAGTCCACGACTAAGTCTAGATTTTTCAGATTTAGGAATAAAAGCCAAGCAAATTTTCACTAGATCAGAACTAATAATGTCCCAATAATTATGATAAAGATCAGCATGAAAACCATCCAGCAACGGCGCCTTACTAAACGGCTTGGACCACAAGGATTTCTTCACCACAAACATCATCATTACCAATAATAGAATTGATGAAGTTCTTTTGTCTACAAATTCTAGTAGATAAATAAAAAGTTTGTATTATCATCACCATTAGTAATCCATTTTACACGAGATTTGGTACTCCATTTAATATTAAACTATCTAAGAAGGGTCAAAAACTTGTGATGCAAAATAGATAACATCGAGTTGTCAGTATTGAGGTCTGACCCCTCTAGGGTGGCTATGCCATGCTTAACTTTCTCTAAATTGACCTCCAGGTAGCCTAGTGAAGTTCGGTTCCACCTAGTGACTGACTTCAAGTCAAGCTTGTTATAAAAACCATAGAGAGGAGAGAGCGGTTGACCGATAGGATGCCCCTAAATACCAAAAATAATATAATAACCTCATCATATTCAAACAGAACGGTTCAAATCTAAAGGGAGATTTCTTAAGTTTTTTATAAGTGCCAAGAGTGACAAATAAAGGGTATGGTCAGAAGCCATGCAAGTTAAATGTTCCACAGGATGTCGAGGGTAATGAGTCATAAGAATAGGAAAAATAAAAATCTGATTTAATCTCATTAAAATTCAAGCCTTGCCATGCCGATTGTTACACCAAGTCTAAGATAAGCTCGAGAATCCAATATCAATTTATTTGGCTTTGCGGATAAAATCCCTAAAGACTGAAATTGAAAAAGTTAGGGAGAAAGGGGATCCGCTAGTTTTATTATGAGGAAAAAGCATGCAATTAAAATCCCCACATAAAATCTAAGGCAAATCTGAGGGCATATAGTTTAACTCATGCTAAAGCCAGTTCCTATTTATAGTTATGATACTTGTATAAACTATAGATAAGATATAGGACTTACCTTCCATAGTAGCAAAATAGTGAAGAATTTGTTTCAAAGAACCAAGAATTGTCACCCTGATCAACTTTGAGCGCCAACATAGCATGTTAACATTAGCCACCCCTATCCCCAAAACAAAGGAGCCAGCCCAAGGACCTAATATGCGAATGAATTATCAAAGACTAATCTATTGGTATGAGTTTCTATTAAAGTGAAGAAATCAGGAGAATGAGTAGTTAAAAGTTTGAAAAGATGTATATGTCCTTCCCTTTTGGAAAGGCCCCTTATGTTCCAACAAATCAGATGCATTAATCAACTATTTGAAAGGAACCTTTTTGCTCGCCAATAGTCGAGATCTCTAATAATAGGTTAGAAATTTTGAGAACTTTTGCTATGATCTTACACTGAGTACTCCTTTGAATCTTGAGGAGGGCTGCGATTTTGACCCATACAAACTTGTTTTTCACCTTCCTTTGCTTGAGTGACTTTGGCTAAGGTGAAGACCTTAAAATTAGGATTTAGAGGCTCCTTAGGGGTATTTGGTTCCATCTCCACAACCCTAGATTGAGCCAATTCCAAGGCAGAGTTGGCTAAAGCAATTATTTCCTCATACTTGACCCCCCATTAGGATCCGAAGGTATATGCGTAACATCCCATACCAGTTTAAAAAAAAATCTTGTGTACGTGCGGGGCACGTGCCCCACTCCCCTACGTCATCCTCCTCATCCCTCTCTTCTTTTCGTTTCCTCTCTTTTCTCTCTTATAACCACCACCATAACCTCCTCCCTCTCTCGCCACGTCGAAGATCCATCAAAAAATTTGGCCAACCAATGGCCTCGTGCATTCAGCCACCAGTCCCAAATGTTTCCCTTCACCGCCCCCTTGCTAGTGATACCCTTTAAGGGTCATCCTGTTCCCCGATGGAGGCTACATATGGTAGTCTCCCCTCATTAACATTTGAGCCAATTTTCGACCATCATTGCCAGCATCTCCTCCCCTTGGCCATTTAGGAAGCTTCCCCTCCACAAGGAGAAGCTGACGGCACCTTGTTGCGGGGCTCTCATAGCCCAGGCAACGTTGTGGGCTAACTCTGTGGTCATCGGCTATGGAGGAGCCATCCCCACCCTGACCCGCTACCCATCGGCTATGCACACTCCCCCGACCTGACAAAAGAGAGGATGAGCATGTGTTGGTCGGCTTCTAGTGGTGGTGTTCACCAGCAGCCACTCTCCTCCTGCTTGGCTTACTTTGGGAGATGAAAGAGGTGTTGTATGGTTGGGCTGGACTGAGTGGCCTAACCCAGCATGGGGTTGGATGGGTTGGGATGCAGTCCAACCTAATTCTATAGTTGGGTTAGGCTGCAAGCAACCCGCCCACCCCACGTCATGGGTTGGGCTTCCACCCAGCCCAATTCTTTGGTGGGTTGGGCTGTGGCCCAGACCAATTCCTTGATGGGTTGGGTTGTGGCCTAGCCCATATCTGTTATGGGTTGGGATGCAGCATAGCCCAAGTGGCAATTTTAGCTAGTTTAGGCTTCAGGTCCAAACTTTGGGTTAGTTACAACCTAACCCATTGCTTTAGGTCTTAGACTAGCCAAATAGATTAGTTGATCTTTAATTTATTTTAATATAATTTACTCCTTTTATTTAATTATCTTTGTCAATTTGAGTCTCATTTATTAATCATTACTTTAGAGAGTAGTTTTGATTAGTTATAATAATTGTTATAAATTAATATTAATAAATGATAATCATATTAAACATGCTTTAATATTTAATAAATAATTTAATTAAATGATGTCTAATTTTAATTTACTTTCAATCGATAATTATTAGGAGAATAGTGATCAAGATGATAATTGTATTTAATAACCCTTAATAGTGCATCATACTGTCAAAATTAATATGCCAACTCTACTGATTAATAAATGTAAAGATTATTAGGTGGACATATCCCAAACCCATAATAGCTATCCGTATATTAATTAATTAATTATAGTAGCCTTGTGCTTATGTATATTATTATCATTATCGAGAGAGATTCATTATCATGTGAGGATGATTCGTGATGTAGTTAAAGTTGATTAACTTGGAAGTGATGATAGGCAAGTGAATTCTCTATAGTCTGTAAATAGTGTAATATTGAAGTAATATTTTATTCTATAAGTTTATCGCATTTATATCATACATAGGTAGATGTTTATTCACCATTCAACATATTTATATCTAATTTACCACTTCATAGTTATTCATGGATTATTAGAGCATTTCTGATTATGATATTTTCGATGTGCATGTTTTATGATTGATGATGTTAATCACTGCACCACTTACACGTATCACCCTATAGTTAAGTTATTACAGTCCCTTTTGGTGAAAATGATTTTCTATTCGATTTGATAATTTTAATAGAACTCAGTATAGAATTTGAGAAGGCAATTGGGATTGATCCAACCATTGGAATGATATGAGATTCAAATATATTGTTCCTATATAAGTTAGGAATCCAACGCAATCAAAATCTCATCGATCGGGTTAGTAGATCGAGAGTTATGTAAGAAACAATAAATGAAGGTCAAGAGGTGGAGGGATGGCCATGGGTTATTTGGTCAGGGTTATGGGAGATGATGATGGGTATGGTGAAAGGTTTAGTGCTTTGAACAAGATGAGATGCGAGAAGAGAGCTTCTGTTGGAGGGAGGAGGGAGAAACGACGGAGGATTAACCTCGACAATAGATGAGAACTCGGGTTGGATTCTGAGGGAGAGGAAGGGGAAGGGAGAAGTTGGCTCAAGCCTAGATGAAAAATAAGTTCCAATAATCAATAATCCAAAGAGGCTACTTTTCCACATATTTGGAGACTAGTCAATCTTCTAGAAACCCTAGACAAATTTTATTACGACTCAACTTACCCGTCGCGCGTTCGAACACACCCTGATCATATTCGAATGCCCTAAATTAGATCTCTAGATGAGCGAATTCGAAATCAAGTGTTCAAACGGCCAAAACCCATTCTTTGTATCTGCGAATGTGAAATTAAATGTTCGAACGGCCAAAACCCGTTCTTTGTATGCGCGAACGTAAATAAGGTGTTCGAACACCATCCATTTGCGTTCGAACGCACCTGCCAAAAACTATATTATTTTTCTAAAATATAAACAAAAATTGATACAATTTGAAGTGATTTAATCATGTCCACTATGTACCTAAATCAAGAACTACAACATAAGTTTCGTCTTGGCAGTGCCTATTTACCTGCTCAGTCTAGGGTTAGGGGGTAGAGTGTATATTTATTACCTTTTTTTATATCAGCCAATACTTGAGATCGTGAAGTCAAGAGGGGACTATCAAGCACCATGTGTGTTGGTTCGAGCAGGCATAACACTACCGAGTATGGAGACTAGACACTAGGTGATCTAAAATTATGATTGAGAGGTAAGAGTCATAAACCTAACGGTACCTAATGACATAGGGTTAGGGCGTCAATGAGCAGTGTGCTCTTGTTTTTGCTGTGAGCGATGATTTCACTATATGCGGTGATTTTATTATGCGTGATGATATAGGTCTATGATTGAGATCCTTATTATAGTGGCCACAGACAACCAATAACATGCAGCGTCCCCAAGCCTGCACGTGCAGCATTACTGCTAGTTATTTATCCCTCCTCGATGTTTGAGATGATGTCTGAGCCTATGTTTATCATGTAATGGATAGCTTTTTAAGTATGTTATGATAATTATGGCTATAGCTCAGTGTGAGCTTGATATAAATAATTTGATAGTTTAAATAATACATATTATGTGTTCTTTTATTAATACATGTGAGCTATTTATATGAATATGTTGCATGGACATATTACTATGATCATGTTGGCATACATATGTACCATGTGGCATCCTTCGTTATCCTATTTTTAGGTTATAAAGATATATACTTGCTGGGCTTTATGTTCACCATATTTTGATGGAAATATTTTTTCAGATTAGTAGATGACCTTGAGTCTATAGAGGAGCTAGTAAAGATCTGATTATATTTTCTTATTTATGGATATGTATTTTGGGGCTTGTTGCGTCCTGTGGTAATTTAAACTCCATTTGGCTTATTTTATTTCTAAAAATATTAGATTTTATCTTGTATATTATGTACAAATATTGACTAATAGGTCACATAAAAACTACGAGGGTTCTACCCACATGAGGGGCACGTATATTTGGAAGTGGGTATTTCAATATGAGGAAGGATCGAGAACTAAGAAGGGAACATAACCCCATACCCATCCTCTCTCCCCTTAAGATATTCGAAACAAGCTCAGGTTTAACAGGGAGAAAAGAAGTTGAAACCAGGGTAGAAGAAACAATAGGAATATTGGAGTTAGCCATAATTCCATTTTAGATTTAGCACATATTTGGATCTAATTTCAATGAAGTTCTATCAGTGGTGTTGCCTTCTCAGATTTAGAACATATCTCATTCTAATCTCAATGAAGTTCTATTACTGGGAAGATGATTTTGAGTTAGAGGGCTAAAAGTGGACTTGCATGTTTGTAATGGAGGGTGGACATGGGAAAGATAGTTAGAGTTGATTTGGAATGAAGAGTAAGGTTTAGGAAGATGGTGGTTTGGGGGGTGGTAATGACAGGGATAAGATTTAGACTCTGATGATACCATTATAATGATAGAAAGGGTTTTTATGCATTGATAGATGTTGCAAGTCTCTAATGATGTCCACTATATGGTAGAGCTGTGGTTAATGGTTCTGAGGGTAGAAAAGAGGGTCTAGGATGAGAGAGGGGAGGTAGAAGAGGGTGGTGAGACTAGGAAAGAAAATGATGGGCATGTGGCTTGATGGATATGATGGTGGTAATGGCCAAAACATGGATAACTCCCAGGTAATGGTTGAATGTATAAAGGAGAGGAGAAAGAGGAGGGAAAAGATGGTCAATTCCAAAGGAGGAGGGGAGGTCCGATAGAGAAAGAGAGGGAGGAGCCGGTGGCCAATAATGGCTTGCAGCTAGGGTTTAACCATCTCTAGATCTTCAGATAGGCTTCCTTCAACTCTGGAAAAGAAAGAAAAATTAGATTTGAAAGAGAAGTCAAGTCAGGTTGATGCATAGTTGACTTGGGCCACCATAATGTTGTGCCAATTGTAGCCTCGGGTGGATGGTTGGTGTCCCATGCCTCCAATTCTACCCTGGTTTCTTGAGGAATGGTTAGGGCTCTCTAGAATGGTTGTTGAGGTGCTGGTTCAACTAGCGGCCCATGGATCCTCCTCATTAAAATGATGTGCCACCGGCGCACTAAATCATGTGGTGGCAAATGGCACACTAGCTCATCCAAGGGTTGGTGTGGGTAGGCTCGGCTTTATATGCGAGGATCTAGGAACTTCTCCATGTCTTCCTTGAGTTTCATAGGTTGGAGTGGTGGAGGAGCCATTATTCTCATAGGAACAGCCATGGATGCACCATACAGCTGTCCCGAGCCCATATCGCTCACTTAGTCGACGTTGGTCACTAGTGGTGACGTCCTCCCTTGGGTACCAGTTATGGCTCATCTTTTGTGTGAAATGCCCTTCATCCTCTGCAGCTCTCTACGGCGACTCTACGAGAAAGACATTGAGGCATTGGTTGTTCAAGCTCTACCATTCATCATCCTCCTCAAAGCGAGGAGGAATCGGCGCTCAATTGCGATGAAACGCTAGGGTTGGTTCAGTCCTCCTCACGTTTAGGGTGGGCAGTAGTGGGCTTCTTGTTCAAGCGCCCACATATCCACCATTATGATCTTCATATTCTACACATGGTGGTGGTGGAGGACCCACTAAACAGACTAGGACAGTAGCACCTTCATAGTAGAATCGATCAGAGAATACAATTTACACAGTCGGGGAAGAATATTTGCCAAATATTTATCAAATTTTGGAAAAACTACAAAACTAGATGAGTTTGTTCCATAACCTCCTGATCTTTGATTTTAATATTCATAAACTTCTCAGATTCAAAACATATCTAGGTGTAATCTCGACGAAGTTCTGTTGTTGGTGTTAGAGGCTGGGGAAGATGATTTTGGGTTAGAGGGCTAGAAGTGGACTTGAAAGTCTGTATTGGAGAGTGGACGTGTGAAGGATGTTTAGGGTTGATGTGGAGTAAAGGAGAAAGGTTTAGGGATTGGGGGCGGTGAGGACAACAATAAGGTTTAGACTCCAATGACACTATTATAAGAGAGAGAGGTGGATTTCTAGGTCAGTTGATGTTGTAGGTCTCTAATAGGGTCTAGGATGTGGTGTAGGTGTGGTTAATGGATCTAAGGGTAGGGAAGAGGGTCTAGGTAAGAGAGGGGAGGTGGAAGAGGGTAGTGAGTCCAGGGAAGAAGATGGTGGCTGAGTTGGTGGCATATGGCTTGATGGAGATGATGGTGATAATTGCTAGAATGTGGATAAGCCTAGGTAATTATTGAACATGATAAGGAGATGGGGAAGAAGGAGAAGATGGTTGGTGGTTGGTGCCAAAGTAGGAGAGGAGGTTCGACGGAGGAAAGAAGAGAGGAACTGGTGGCCAATAATGCATTGTGGCTAGGGTTGAAGGAGGTGAGGGATGGAGGCTAGGTTGAAGATGAGAGGAGAGATTAGGGAATGATCAATTCTCAATTTATGCCTATTTCGTGTTGCACTCCACAGTATTTATTGGAGGCTAACTAGTTAACCCAAATCACATAATTAATCAAGTCCACATTAAGTCCAATATTTAACCAAACAAACTAACAGAAGCTGAAATTAAACTAAACTAAATGTTGAATTAAATAAGCTCAAGTCATGAGCCTAGTATCCACGAGGTGGTCCAATTTGTTTCATCACCGAGGATCCATTCTAACTAGCCTCAATTTGGCAAGCATCGATGCGAGGGGAATCTCTTTGAAAGATTTCATGGAAGTCCATATTACTAAGCAGATTGCATGTCACCTCGAAAAGGGGAGCAAGCACAGCAGTCATTGGAATCCTAGCCCAATTTGACGAGGAACATTAAAGATAGTATGCTGCATTTGAGGCAACATGTTCAGCAGTCGAGGAAAAAAGGAGAAAAGAAATGACAACATGAGTGGACACGATGACATGATAGGATAGAGCCCTTAATGGAGCCATCTCTTCCCAGATCAGAATGCGCAGCTTGAGAAGAGTCGCTTCCTCTTTTTCTTCCACGTTGCAAGCGAGCCAAAAGTTTGATGACGTAACAAGTTCGGGGTCCACGAGTTTGTGAGGTAACAGGAAGGATTCTATTGTGGTTGGTACCATTACCTACCATTGGCAGCACTTTTCGGTGCCACCTAGAATGACTTCTCAAGCAATCCTTTTCCTAAACACATATCCAAGGGTCAAAAATCACAAGCTCCTCTTGATTCTATCCATTCCCTGTCTAATCCACGATCACTATAACACCATCTTTTCCTGACTTCTCCTCAAAGGCTATAGGGGTGGCCGCCACGAGAATATCAGGACAGGTGCTTATATGATGACCTATTCTTCCCTAATAGAAGCAAACATACGAGAGGTTTTCATATGCCACTATTTGGTGTGTTCTCCAAGAGGCCAATGATTATAGTTTGCTTTAGAGGATTGGTAAGGTCAATCTCGGTAGGGGTATCAAAATAAACAAGCGGCTCAAGCAGGCTCAGGCTTGACTCAGCTCGGCTAAAGTTAAGCCGAGCCTGAGCTTATTTTTTTAGCTTGATAGGCTCGATTATACCTCTATTGTAGCCATGTGGTTTAATTTGGGCTTCGATGAATGAAAGAGGTGTCTTGTCAATCAAAAAAATTAAAGATGTGTTAGGGTAAGGGAGTGGCAGTAATATACTAGCTATGGCCTATGATCATAATTTCCTAATGAGCTCTTCCTCCAAAGAGATATCTATCTCTAGCCCTCTCTCCTCTCTACTTTGGTGGGATGCAGAGGACCCATCTTGACATGATATCCATAAGCTCATCAGCCAAGCCCTAAGGAGATATATATATATATATATATATACATGGAAAATCATGCAGGTATTTAATGCTTGGATCCCTATGGATTGTCTTTTTCGATTGTATACCTCATTGAAGGAATATTATTGAAAGCAACTGCTTTCGTCAAAATGGGGAATAAAATCTCTTCTTGAAATAGGGAACAAAATCTCCTCTAAATAATGGCTAAGTGCTGAAAGAATTAGTTGGGATTTGAAGGCTGCAAATGGCCTATAGAGATAGTCTAACAAAATCTCCTCTGGCCTTCTCATCCTTCTTCTCCTTCAGCTATTTAGTAGTTTGAAAATGGTCAGAGTAATTTAATTGTTTAGCAATTTACTTATGACAAAAAATATTGGCACAGTTAGTTTTGCATAATATTTCTAATAGTTACAACTTAATCTGGACTTTAAAAAACAATAAGTCCTTAAGTTCTAAATAAATAGGAGTAAACTAAATTCTTATCAAACCACAGAGAAATAAACTATAATTTGCCCATAACTTTAGATACTACTTAAGAAACACGCATGATGAACTACCTAAAAGAAATCCTTAAAGCATATAATATTTCAAACTCAAATATTATATGACGAACCAAAGTTTAGGTTTTTCACCTATCATACATGGCTATTTCCAATGCAAAAGGCTCCCACTAATACAAGATTTATCAAACTGTAAATGATTCATAGGCTGAAGGTGCCAATCTTGGAGTGAGCATTGCCCTAAGTGGCACGGCTTTCGGTAGGGCGAGTCCAAAGGTCTCATCCATACTATGTATCTCACCATCTGCAAGTCTCCAGTTGAACGAGTGCACCAACGTGCCTAACAAGTACTGCACGAACACCATCCCCACTAGTTTACCTGCACAAATCCTTCTTCCAGCCCCAAATGGTATGAGCTCAAAGTGATTCCCCAGTGGATCAATCTTAGCCCCCTTGCCACTTAGAAACCTCTCCGGCCGAAACTCGAGCGGGTCTTCCCATGCATTTGAGTCCCTGCCAATAGCCCAAATGTTCACCAGTAGCCTGGTGTTCTTGGGGATTCGGTAGCCCTCTACTTCGCACTCTACGAAGGAGAAGTGTGGGAGGCTCAGGGGAGTT
Organism: Typha latifolia; assembly: GCF_019914945.1. Lineage (NCBI taxonomy): Eukaryota > Viridiplantae > Streptophyta > Magnoliopsida > Poales > Typhaceae > Typha > Typha latifolia. The sequence continues at coordinate 5,397,276 of NC_133091.1, forward strand.
GAAGGGTGCAAACGGAGGGCTTCTTTGCATATTGCTTGGAGGTATGGGAGGTTTGGTATGTCGGACTCTTCGAACCGCCGGCCGCGGCCGATGACGCGGTCCATCTCGAATTGTGCGTGGTCTAGGATGGTAGGATTCTTGAGCATCTCGGCCATCGCCCACTCGACGATGATTGAGGATGTGTCGGTGCCGGCGGTGAATAAGTCCTGCAGTAAAAATGATCTATTAGTTTTTTAAGCTCTTAAGAATAGTTGATAAGTATATATATATATATAGTATGTTAGTGTACTATTTGCCATTTTACTCTTCTCAAAAGCTTTTATAATAAACCTAAGTTGAATTCAAATGTAATTTCAAAGTTAGAATTTTTTATATTTCATCAAGAAGAAAATTAAGCATGGGGAATTCAAGAATGTTTATTAATTATGAGAATAAAAGGCTTTACTTAATGATATAATTAAACAGGATTCATGATCATTATGTTGTATGCAATTATAATATAGTTATAGCTTACTTTCTATAGTATGCATGATGTGTGTGTATATATGATTGAATTAAAGGTAAATTTTTAATTATCTTCCGTGGTTATGTTTAAAATCAAACTATTTCTCTAGACTTTATTTGTATCACTTTGCCTTTGTGGTTTATACTAATGAGTAACTATAAATTTTTTTACATCCAAACTTAATAGAGAAGTGCAAATTACCATATATTCTATGATATTAATAATCACATTGTTGTGAGTAAATATCCATCTTCTACCTAAGGTTATTGAATATTTTTATATATTTAAAGAGAGGTACATTGTAGATAATAACTAAGATTAAAGGCTTATAATCTTAGATAGGAGAAATATAAGAGATTAGCAGTGCATTTTATTTTAAATTTAAAGAATATGATATCGTCAGAGAATATAATATCTATGAATTATATAATAAAACTGTAAAATAGAAAATACAAGTATTCAATAACTATTAATTACGTAATATGACTCATAAAAATACATGTCCGGTATTTGCAAATTACATAATAAAACTAAGAAATAAAAATTATAAATATTAAATAAATGTGAATTATATAACAAAACTATGAAATAGTAAATGCAAGTGTTTAATAACTACATATCATATAATAAAATTGAGAAATTTGTAAATTATAAATGTTCAATAATTGCAAATTATGCAATAATACTGTAAAACATAAATACAAATGTTCAATAAAACTATGAAACTCAAAAATAAATAAGTGTGAAAATTGCATATATTAACTAGTAACTATGAATTATATTTCAAATCACAAACTAGTAATTGGCCAAAGGAAGAAGAAGAGAATTTTTAATTAACATAGAGTACTTGCATGTTTTAATCAGTTGTTTCCTTTTAGGGATGACTGAGAATAAAATTTTATATTGTTATAGAATATCAGCATATCTAACTAAGTATAATATGTATTTAATGCAGTTAATAAATGACTTATACAATTCTCTTTCTTTTTTTATATGCCTCGAGAGCAAATTTGGAAGGTAAAACCAAAGCCAGCTTAACTAATAAAAATAAATGAATGAGTCTATATAAAAATAAATGATATTAGTTGAGAGAATGTAGATATAATTACTCCTATAAAACTCTTCAATGAAGGCAATAAAATTACTTCGGTCTCTTAATATCAATATCATTGTTATTTACAACGAAATGTTTTTGATGCAGGATTTCAATTTTATTTCAAACAAATATCCAACACAAACCAAGATTTGAGTTTAAAACTCTATCTATGCTGCCATTTGTTATTAGTTGGGGATTTAATGAGAAGTTGTTTAGCCACAAGTAACGATATGGTTGTTGGAGTTGCTCTTTTGGATGTGACAAGTCCATTTGCAATCCAAGGAAAGCCACTCAATTGCTAGCAAAAATTTCTTTTATAACCTAATTCATTCAGATTGTTGGCATTAACCCTTTCAAACTTTGGAACTAAGTCCTCTCACTCCAAAGTAGTTGAAACTTCCTGTAAGCTACTAAAGATTTTAGAAGATTGGTTTTGAAACATCACTATTAACATGACAATTATCTTAGTGGAGTCCAAATTTCCCTATAGACAATGGAGAGGACGAGCCTTTTGTCTTACCTAATAATTAATCTATAAGCACATGATCTATGTATATAAAAATTAAATCAACATCAACTACCCTATATTATTTGAATGATCTATTGACCTAATGCGATGAGTTTAGTACAATTGGCTTCAGATTATATACGGGTTGAGTCATATTTATGTTTATTTATCTCAATCTATTTGACCATTTAACTTTAATTTGTATATAACCCGTCAACCCATTTATAACCTAATAACCTATTTATAGCCCAAATAACTTATTTTATAACTAATTTGAATAAACATGTCTATAATCCAATAAACTCTTTATAACTCAAAGAGAACATTTAAATTCAAATAAACTATACCCATTAAAAATAGATCATGTTCATGTAGATTTCAACTTGGCTGGACTCGAGAGGACTGACTTGATTGCTGTCTCTAAGTTGCACCATTTAATTCTTGCGACATTATATATATATATATATATATATATATATATATATATATATATTTTTCGTTATTATAACACTGTTAGACCTTTGATATGATTCATGCTTTTTTTTTAACAATTTTAAGTTTTACCCTAACATTAGCTAATTTAATAGTAAAATTAAATAAATAAAATTTGTTAAAATTTTTGCCACTCTTAAAGACCTAAAGATGATCACTAGAACGGCACACCCGCCACCCCACAAATAAAAAAGACGCCTCAATAGCAGCTGCCTTTGCGATTTAGTACTAATTTTTAATATTCAATTTTATAAGAGAGATTATTATTTATTAATTACTATAAATTTTCTACAAATGTGTGATTAGTCCTAATTTTAATTTTATAATTTTATAATTTTAATCAACATAATTAGTATCAATATTTATTTTTATTTTTTTTCTACACATATGTTTGCTAGTTTCTATTCAGTTGATAACTCGGAGAGAGATTACAATTTATTAATTACTATAAATTTTCTACAAGTGTGTGATTAGTATTTGTGGATTAATATTTATTAGTATGTGTGTTTATTAGTATTAAAATGCTTCATGAGTCATAAGCAGATTATTGGGTGGCACAAATTATTTAAATTATTTGAATTAAAAAATAAGTGTTTTTTGAGTTATAAATGAGTTTCTTCGTATTATAAATTAAGTTTTTTCGTATCATAGACAAATTAGTCAAATGTTATCATATCATAAACACGAACTCGACCTGTTTAATAATAGGATTAGATGAATTGACCCGTTTATATCTCCAATCTGATTAGACTACATTCAAACCTGACGACCCTTTGCTGAAAGGGTCAAGTCACTCTAAACTTAGCGCTTCTAATAAAAGCTTAAACTCTCTTAGTAGAAGTTTGAAAGATTTAGTTGAGGATTATCTCAACATGATCAAACTACACGTATACGTGATGTCATAACTGAGTTATCTCATCTTTGCTCCTCGGAGTGGTAGTGTGGAACCCATCTAGCGTTAATGGGGTACTATAAAATATAGATCAAATGTAACTTTCTCACCTACTCCTGTCTATTCTAATATTTGGACTCCGAACACTATAAATGAGTTCAAGATTTAGTATAATCAAATCCGGATCATATATATATATATATATATATATATAGATTAACTGCGCTAATCTGTATTTATATTTATTATCTCAATCTATCTAATCGATTTATACGACCATCAACTAATTTATGACTAATAACCTATTTACGATCCAAATAAATTTATTTATCATTTAAATAAAACTATATAAAATTGAATAAACCCATATAATCTGATTCTGTTGCACCCTTTATTTCTTACTATGTTGTAAACTTAGCCTTTGCATTAAATTCCACCATTTTAAAAGCTTAAAACTCTTTCTAAGTTCTCGATCATTTTAGAAATAATAATTTTTTTATATTAAAATGCAACTCGTTATTTTAAGAAGATAGAATTATAGACTAAACATCATAATAGTCTTATTCTAAAATACAAATATTATTTATTAAAATTATATTTTATATTACATACTAACTTAATTACTACTTACCCTTAATATCTATCTCATCAATCTATTTTATATTAAATCAAAAAGAAATTTAGTTATCATAATTTTATAAAATATAAAATACTATTTTCTTTCACTTTATATCACATCAAAAAATAATTATGATATCTTTATTCTACGATAATGATAAACATAAAAATATTATTCTTAAAATAAAAATATTATTCTAAAAAATAATAAAATAAAAATAACTATTCTAGAATTGCCCTTAAATTGTTTTTTTTTTAAAGATCAAAAGACTTAAAAGTGGATTAATTTGAAGATGATCAAGTTTGACGTAGACGTGATGTCAGAAGTCACTAATTACGCGTGCTCCCTTCAACCACAATCAATATAACTTTCTAGATCAAGTGTAACTTTCTCACCGATTCCTATCTCCTTCATTTTACCTGCTCACTTGTCGTTCTAACACAGTTCATTTATTAGTGAGTTATTTGGCATTATTCTCCTTAATGTATTAGGCTACTCACAGGAATTTTTCTACTATACTCATTTATGTCAAAAAAATATATAGATATAGATTTTTTAAATCGTAGTAATGGGATATAAAGGTAGGAGGAAGAACGTACGAAGATGAGTGCTTTAAGATTCACGTCCGATATGGTCTCCCCGTCCTCCCCTTCCCTGTTCGCCATGATGATATCGACAAAGTCCGGGTTCCCCTTCCTCTCCTCCGCCGTCGCCGCGTGCTCTTCGAGCAACCTCGTGATCATCCCGTCGAACCTCTCGTGTATCCCCCTCAGCTTCCTCTGCACACCTTGAAGGTCCATCCACGCCACCGCCGGCACGAAGTCTCCGATGTCGAACAGCCCCACACCAGTCAGCAGCTCCACGATCATGTCCTTGTAGTTGTTCGAATCCTCCCCTTGCTCGTCGAACACCCTCTTGCTCACCGTTATCATCCCCACCATGTTCGCCAACGCGCACACCAGCATCTCCGGCACCACTACGGGGTCGCCCCTAAGCGACGCCTCGTACATGGCACGCGCCATGCGGCCCACCTCGGCGCGCCGAACTGGGGCCCAGTCGGCGATGGCCTTGGCGCCGAGGAAGTGGAGGCTGGAGAGTTTGCGCATGAGCTTCCACTTGGGGCCGTAGTTCGCGAACACCATGTTCTGGGCTTCGTAGGTGATGTCCCGGGCGCTGGCAACGGCGGGGCGGTTGGCGAACTGGGCGTCGAGGGTTTTGAGGAAGGCGCGGGCGGCGGAGGGGGTGGAGGCGACCACGACGCGGGAGGTGCCCATCTTAAGGTACATGATCGGGCCGTGGCGGGCGGCGAGGCTGGCGAGGCCGGAGTGAGGGGCGGGGCCGATGAGGGGGAGGGCGCCGAGGACGGGGAAGTTGTAGGGTCCCGGTGGGAGGGGGAGGCAGCCGCGGAGGAGGAGGATGCGGCGGAGGACGAAGTGGAGGAGGAGGCAGAGGATGGTGCAGGCCACCAAGAAGGGATCCATGAAGGTCATGATGAGGGATTTGTATTTGCTTCAGGTAGCTCTCGGATATACTGAGTTATTTATCATAGACGAGGTTGCATGGAATATTATTATTATTATTATTATTATTATTATATGTAGACTGTATAAGAAAGGGAGCGGATCCTTTGCATCCTTGACTGCAGCAATTTCTTGCAATTGGCTACTACCAAACTAGTTTGGTAACAGTGATGCACGTTGAATGCTTCCAAACATAAAAAATCTCTATGGAAATTAGCGATATTTCTTTAGGCACGTTCATAAGAGTTTGTGAAACCAACCATGTATAGTATCTCGCCCCCACAACTGAGTGGATTATTTGAAAAAGGAAGAGGGAGCACAAGGTTTACATCCATTTGCTGTTCTGCTTTTTGTTTGCCAGCTGTTGTCTTCCTCAAAAAAATAGATAATAATAATAATAATAATAATAATAATAATAATAAAAGATACTGATCGGGGTCTTGCTTTGTTTCGGAGTCAAGGCATCATCCTTACTATGTAAATAAAAGCTTAGAGGATCCCAAGCAACGTACGTCTTACGATTCTAAAATTAATTTGCAACCTATAAGGACTTATTTGACTGTCAGATAACTAGTAACGTTTGATTTTGGATTGGACTTATTTGACTTTGCTCTTACACTATATAGCTGCTGGGTGGAGTAACTTTCATGTCAAGGCAACAATAAAGAATAAAAAGACAAACAATGTGGACATAATTAATGTTAGCCAACTAGCTATAGACAAACAGTTTTTGAACAAACTCATCCTTCCATTGTTGCTTTCACGCGTCTAAGACGCTATAAAATTTAAATATAAAAGTACGTATATTCTATTGCTCTTGTAAACTATTTGAAATTATTGATATGAAAGGCGACTTCTATTTAAAAAATTAAAGACTTATTTAAAATAGTCAAAAAAACTCGGCTATAGACTAGTACAGAATGGTTTGCGGAGAAAACAGTAGAGAGAATTTTCAGTGTACTGAGAGGTTTGCAACGGGTGAATAATTTGCAAATTAATTCCATTTTATAGTCATATTAGTAAACATAAATCCCATGTTTTGTTGCTTGCAATAAGATTTGCTTAGCAGTAATATATAGCATAGATATGCACTGTGTATAACTAAAAAAAAAGAAGTGCATTTTGCATAAAGAAGCTTTTATTTGCAAATAACATATGATTTGGCACAAACTATTTGCTAAGATTACCTTAAAATGATCCTATCTGCAAATCAAGTGAAAAATGCCACCGACAGAAATTTCCTACTACTCGTCTCATAGAGAATCCGCACCTCCATATAATTTATTAGTAGTTGGATTAAAGCTTTTGGTAGTCAGAAGGTTTCTAGTCACTTTCTTATTTGACTTACGCCTCATACCTAATCAACTTTCTTTATTGATTAAAAAATGCTAACTAACTTAACTAGGTGATAATCATATTCTATATAATCTATCACCTTTCTCTTCTTTTTTTTCTCCTTCTTATCACTACTATGTTAAAACTCTCTAATAATCCTTGCTACATGAACAAAAAAATAATTAACTCAATGTAAATATTCTTAATTACACTTAGATCCCACAAGATGTTGTTTACTTTCACGTGAATATTTTATTTATTTTTTCGTAACATAATGGCTCTTCAATTATGTAAAATCTTTAAATATATTGAGAAAATCGTAGAAGGCCTACCCATATATATTACATTTACTTATTTGTGGTAATTTCTAGATTTCTACAGAGGAGTAGGTGAATGAAGGTGATGCCTAAAAGAAAAAAAAATGATGGTGATGTAGAATCTATGGGCCCATGCATGTTTGGTGGATCTGGGAAGCATGTACGTGTGGCACTAAATAATAAATAAATAAATAGAAGATAAAGGTTGATGAACTAGTGGACTTTCTTGTTTCTCGAATAAGTTATCGATAAAAGTGCACATTTTGGAACATTATTTCTCGGTGGAGATTAATTTATTGGCAGCAAAGCTCGAAGCATCTCCTTTAAATTTCCTAATTAATTTAGCTTAAAGTTAAAAGAATGTAAAATTTTCATATCTATTTATTCTTTAGCTGTTAAAAACCAAATATATATGCACTACTCAGATCATGGGCCCGCACTGGACTTGAATATCTCTGGCCTGCTTTAAATCTAAAATTGTTTTTATTTTGTATTTTTTTTCCTGAATAAATACATTTTAGTATTAAAAATTAAACCTTTTAATAAGAAATTCAAATTTGATTAATTCAGTACCCTTTAGATATTCTTATACATAATAGATTACTTTAACGCATAGAATTTTCGCAAAAACTTCTATACTACTGGAGAACTCCCTCCCAATCAATTTGGAGGACTCTTTTTACTTTCTTAGTTTCTTTTCTTAAACCATCTTTTCTTCTTATGTTTTTTATTATTATTTTTATAAGAAGTGCGTAGACAAAGGTTCATTATCTGAAAGTTTTATTTAAAGGCTTTAAAATTTATTCTGCAGATTGAGATTTCTATGGCGTTTTAGGATTTATTGCGTTCGATTTGCTTGAAAACTATTAGAAAAAACAAAGTTTTCTTTGATACGGAGTTTAGAAGCAGATTTTCTTTTAGATTCGTCTTTGGACTTGTTTTAACGCCTTTGAGAGGATTCTCTCATGTTTCTTCATGGTGCTTTATTGTTAATTTATTTATTTCCGGATAGGTCAGTGCACACAAAGTTCATTGATAGATTTTGAGAACAATAAAAATCTTAAAGGATTGAGACAGTTTTATAAAAAAGCATAGCCAGATAGGCTAAGTTGTGAGCCACTACATTGTTGCACCGGCTAGTAAAATAAACTTTGACTTGCGAAAAAAGTAGTAGCAACCCAATGCATTCTTTGATAATAGCATCGATAGTCTAGTCTATCTTTTGAGCCTTTAACAATGATAAGCAAGTCACTAAAAAATCGATGCATTAGTGGCACACTCCTGACTTGGTGAGCTCCTTCAAACCATTTAATAAGGCAAGAGTGTTACAGTTCTTGATTATGATACGGATTGAACATAACTAACCCGTCTCGATCTGGATTATTTTATTATTATTTTATTATTATTTTTGATCAAAATAAGACAACTTCTGGTGGCTGTGTTTGAATGCAATCGAAGAGTGTTCGTTGCCTACATAGCATTTGTACATATAGAACTTTATGTTTAGCTATTCGAATACGGTCAAGGGGCCTTCGAATGTTTGTAGGTTTAGTTGTTTTGCATTAGGTTTTCTAGATTCTAAATATATGGAAAAACAACCACTTTGAGATTATTGATTAGTAGAGCTTTTGTTTTGCATCTAAGCTTGAGTCAATCTTCTCCCTCCTCATTCCTCCCCCTCGGTATCTACCCCGAGCTTTCTTCGCTTCTCCCTACTTACTCCAGCAATAAGCCATATCTGGAAGCTCTCTTCTTCCCCCTCATCTTATTCAAAATACTAATCCATCACCACAGCCATTATCATCTTCCATAATCCTAACTCTAACTACATCATTAACTTCTTTCATCCAAGTCCATCTCTAACATGATCCGAGTCTAATCGGATAGAATCATATGGGCATTAGGCTTGATAGATTGAGTCTATTTATCTCTTTCTAAGCCTTTAAGGTAAGTCTAATTATGTCATATAAATTTTTAAGACAAGTTTAGTTAAGTCATATAAGCCATCATAGTAAGTCTAAATAAGTCATATAAGCCTCTAAAACAAGTTCTAGTTCTAGTCGTATAAGCCTTTAGAGCTAGTCCGAGTAGGATTCATTGTACCTAACATCTATATATAGAGGGGCTACACTTCTTTATTTATTCATCCAAGCATCTAAGCATTGAGAAATTATTTTGTCTTGAATTTATCTTAGGAGTAAGAGTAAGATAATCTAGGAGTAGAAGTAAATTAATCATATATTTTCCTAGGAGTAGATATAAGTTAGAAACCTTAATTCTACCTCCAATCAATAGTCACCATCACTTCCACTAGCCACCCTACCTTAGACCATCCACCACCACCCTTAGCCGTCCGCCACCCTCCAGCAACCACTACAATGTTGAATATTTACCGTTCTACTCTATTTTGACATTATTCCACTATTTTAATTATATCTTTTCATATAGATATTCTATTGATATAAAAATAGAGCCATTAGAACCCTATCTCGTGAGGCTACCATCATTTGAATTTTAATCATTTTATTACATCTGAATTGGTCCATATTTGATTCAAAACAATCTCGCCATCTCTTGTCCTTTGGTCATTGTTTCCCCCATATCTTTTGATCTACCTACTTGATCGACGAGATTTTAGTTGCGTTGAATTCCTAACTTCTAGAGGAATGACATATCTAAATATCAGATTATTTCATGGTTAGATCAATCACTACTGTCTTTGAAAGTTCATGTTAAGTTCTGTCCAGTATTGCAACGTGGATTGGGATCTACTTCCTTGTGGGCGATTGCAATAAAGAGCTTCCTTGTGAAGACGGCTACTACAATAGGGAAAGTAGGTGATTTTCCTAGACAAGAGTTGAAGGGAGGTTAATGTATGATAAACCAAAATTTCCATCCAAGCCACCCCACCACACAGCGTCAACCCAAGTGAGAGAGAGTAATCAGAGGAGCAGGAACAAAGCCTCCTACAACAACAACAACTAGAGGGTCAAGCAAATCATTGCCCAGACACTAGGGTTTAGGCAGCCATCGAAGGGGAGGGCCAAGTTGTTGAAGTGAAATTTATGAACTAGAAAAGTATAGGTCATCAAGCTATCAACATTGGCAATAATCTGAACAGGGTGAAAGCTCCTCATTTTTAAGACCTTGTTCCTAGCCTTCTAGATACACCAAAGGACACTAAAGAGATATTGTAGATCGTTGGAGGAGATACGAGTAGGAAGAGAGTTAATCCACGAGTCAATGTTAATGTGGTCTCCTTCAAAAACAATCCCCAATTTGCTAGTGAACTAAGTTGCGCACACTAAGTGGCAAGATAGAAAGATATGCTCCACCATTTTTGAGTGGGAGGTGCTAAAAAGGGTAGAAGTTGTCAATGGATGGCACACACGAGTGCAACTTGGAATGCAGCAAAATAGCATCTGCGATACATCTCCACATGAAAGTTTTGACTCTAGGAAGAGCCTCCTTACAATTCCAAATGACCCTCCAGAAGTTGGAATAACTGCTTGAAAAGGAGCTGGGTCAGGCACTATTAGTTAAGTAGCTGATGCAGATTTGGAAGAGAAGGTCCCAAATGGGGTGGGGACCTCACTTGAGTCGAACTAAGGAAGCCAAGAGTAATGTAGAATTGAGGTGGAGGAGCCATCACCTACTAAACCGCGAGCCTTTGCCTTGATAAAATCTTTCATTATGACAATTGAGGACCATATCCAAGAAGATGATGTCTTAGGAGAAGTATATTGAGCAAAAAAAAGGTCTAGGAGAGTCTTAATTTTGTAACCTCCTTCAACATGGCTCTTCCAAATAATAGTAGGTTATCCACACATAATAAATGAGAGATAGTCGGGGCACCTCTCACCATTTTAATGCCTCTGAGAGATCTAACATTTATACTTTTTTCAAAGAGGAAGGAAAAAATTAGTAATGCCTAAAATAAATAGGTAAAAGGAGAGGGGGCAATCTTGACGTAAGCCCTATGATGGTTGATAATCATCGATGTCAATGGAAAGAGATGTCGTGGATATGCATGTGAGAATTAGGTTGGAGAAGTCACCTAGGATACCAAAAAGCTTTAGGCAATCACGTAAAAATGGCCACTCCATTTTATCGAAGGCTTTATAAAGTCTGCCTTTAGCATAAATAGTCGATCTTGCTTTTTTTAGAGCAATTAAGCTGCCTTACCATTTCATGGGCAATGACATAATTATAAATAATTTGTCTACCTAGGACAAAAGCAATCTAGGAGATTGATATTAGAGTGAAGGCGAGGCTTCATCCTAGCTACAAGAATTTTTGAGATGAGCTTGTAGCAAAATTACAGAGGTTGATAGGCCCATAGTCACCAACTGAACTAGATGCTTCCTTCTTCAGAATAAGGATAATATTGGTTTTATTAAGATTTTGGTCTATTTGACCCTAAGAGAATAACCTTCTTACCTCTCCACAAATGCTAGGCTTCAAGATTTGCCAAGAAAGTTGAAAAATCAGGCAGAGTGGAGATTCGAACTAGGAGCATGGTCCGAATGAAAAAAAAAAGAGCACTACTATGATTTCCTCGTCATAAGGGAGCCTTGTTATGATCTGATCATGATGGTCGAGTCAGCTAAGTTGAATTGAGTCAAGTCTAGTATAGTTAGTTGATTTTGCTTATTGCTTTTAATTTCAAATTAAACTGAATGTAAACTTAATAGGGCAAATTTGGTCTGACCTATTGTGACGCTACTCCTATAAATGGAGTGATTATTGGTTAATTATTATGTGCAGAATGATATTGAGTTTAAGTAATTTAATTATCTCACTTTTACTATTTAATCGTAGCTGTAGATTGCTTACACTTTTCTATGAGTAGATCTTAACCCTAGAAACCTACCAAGCAACCAACTCTAGCCACCATTTTCCTCCACGAGCCATCCCTTCCCTAAGGCTGATCTCTGACATCTCACGATCATCCGCCACCCTCTAATGACCACCGCAATATCGAATAATCTATTTCAACCCCATTTTGGCCTTCACTCACCCTTTTCGACATAACTTCTTGCTCCGAACTCCAAATCTACTAAAATGAAGCCCAAAAGAATTCTAACTCATGAGGTTATCATTTATTAAAATTTCATAATTTCTTATGAGCAGTATTCTAGATCTAGTTCATAATAGTAGTATCAAAGCTATTGTTTCTCAATTGATGGTGAACATGCGATCCAAAGCTAACCCAGAGGTGATCACGACCATAAAAGACTAAAAACTCATATCTATCCCTGTGGTGATCACCACCATAGTCAATGAACCACCTATGTGGGCGGGAGCGATACTCGAGTCCGTGGACTCGTTAACAAATTTATCGAAGGTCATAATCCACTATGGAGAACATTGAGAGGTTTGAAAAGACAATCCAATCCTTGACAGTAGCCCTCCTAACCCAGCACCACCCTTGTGCCGCTTGCGCAACCTACACCACCAGCCTTGCTGGCCACGACGAAATCGGCACCCCCATGATAAGAAATTTTAAACCATGAGGTTGAGGAAAACCTGGTCCAAATTGCAGCCTACGCCACCAACTCTATCGGCCACGAGCTCTCCTCTGACCACCTAAGCAGACCCTCTAAGCCATAGCTATGACACCGGAGCAATCGCTAGCGATGATTACCAAGGTGTCTTTCTCAGCTGTGATGGAAGTTATGGCCCAAAACCTTAGTTTTCCACCAGCAGCGATCTAAACCTCTCAGTCCAAGCCACCACTGTCGCTCCCTTCCTCAGGTGACTCATTCTTGAACTATGGCCGGTCGTTCGTGCCATCACCAGTCAAGGAGGCTGCTGTCGACAACTCGCAGCTTGTGGCCTTGGATTCGGCCCTTCTATGACCACAATGGCCACGGTTAGCCTCCCTAGCCTGATTGCCATCTAATGATGACCACCATAGCTACTGACAATTGTCGCATTCTCGAACCTGACGGCCATGCTCATAGCAATACCACCCTAGCCAATCCATGTCGAGGCGGCTTTCTCAGGCCTCTCTATTGCTACAGCTCCACTATGGTGGATCCATAGAAACCATTTGCAGCCACTAGGGGCCAATGTCAGCATGGGTGTTGTTACAATAGATTAAGCTCGAGCTTGATTTTTGCCCTCCACCCTCGCCACTCTAACATCTCGAGGACCTGTCGAATGATGATTGCCATTGGCTAGCAACCCTACTCAGGCACCACCAAGGCGACAACAACCTTCATTGTCACCCCTAAATAGAAATTTGTTTTTAGCCCTAAGGTTAGAGTTAGGGCAATTGCATGAAAAAGATGGAGTGCATGAATCCCATGTAAGTAGAATTTTCGTAAACTAGTTTGACCACCGCATGCAAATCAGTTTCGAACCCATGAGCATGACTTTGGACTTGAGTACGAGATTGAGGATGACCGGTGGAATGACCCGGTGGGCCCACGTTAGCTGACTAAGCTAGACCAATATGCAGCTTCAGCTCGATGCGAGCCAGACTCGTGGGCTCCTAATCCACATGACTAGCATCCACCGTGAGGTCGGGCAGCTCGCTATAATGGACAACACTTGGGGATTCAAGCTCAAATCGTCAAGCTTTATTTCCTAAAATTTTTTAGAGAAGACCCACTAGACTAGACCTATGTAGCGGAATAGGTTTACACATACGATGACATGCCTGACTAAAAGGTCCCATTCGCATCAATCCACTCGGAGGGTGTGGCAATCAAATGGTACCAATCAGCATAGCAGACTTGACTATTTTACCCCCCCAATCATAAATGTACACGCTAGCTAGCCAACGCCATATTCCTAGGTGGGCTCAAAGAGGATGAACATGAGTCCACTAATTAACACAATCAACTCTACGAGTATAAGGACATTAGGGATTACTCATCTTGAGGACAAGGTGTTAGAAGCATGGTAAATTGCTATGATTTGACTACAAAGGTCGAGTCTAGTCAAGTCCAATTAATCAATTTTATTTATTACTTTTAATTTCAAATTAAAGAGAATGTAAGCCCAATAGGATAAATTATATCTGACCCTCTATGACACTACCTCCTATAAATAGGAGTGGTCATGGGTTAATCATCATGTGCGGAATGATATTGAGTTTAGTTAATTCATTTATCCAGCTTTCACTATTTAATCGTAGCCGTAGATTGCTTACACTTTCCTAGGAGTAGATATTAACCCTAGAAATTTATCAAGCTACTGAACCCTAGCCACGATCTTCCTCTATGAGCCACCTAGCCTACATCGACCTCTATCATCCCACGGCCGTTTGACACCCTCTAATTACCATCGCAATGTTAGTTATCTATTTTAGCCCAATTTTGATCTTTCCTCACCTTTTTAGCCATAACTACTTGCTCCAAATTTAAAATCTACTAAAACTAGAGCAAAAAGAACCCTAACTTGTAGGACTATCATATATTTTTTATAATTTTTTTACAAACAAATCGTTCCAGATTTAGTTAGTAACAGGTCCCTAGATTTTTTGCAGCATAGAAGGGGATCTTGGTAATAGTAGACCAATATACTCGACTAAAGTTAGCCGAGGGCTCTAGATTTGAGGAAGAGAAAATGTTTCAGAAAAAGGAGACAAACTCCCTTTGGATGAGGTGAGGTTGTAGAGTTCATTGCCCGCTACTAAGCAAAAGACTAGAGATCATGTTCTTCCTCTTACGGATATAAGTGGTAGAGTGAAAAAAAAAATTATTATTTTGATCATCGCAACTAAGCCATCTAATGAGGGATCTTTGATGCCAGTACGGCTCTTGCTTGAGGACTTCATGCTTCGCTCTGAGGCCTCTTTTAAAGGACCAATCATGTTACTCATCAGGTTTAGATTTGATGTTGAGAATCGGCTTTTCCACAACAACTATTTGCTTATTAAGATTGCTAGCACTGCTCGAGCCTATTTTTTTGAGTTGGTTTATAAGGGAGGATAGAAAAATGGAAAGTGGTTTGTTAGAGCCAAAGGAAGTAGTCCAGATAGGTATGCAAAATTTTGTAAAAGAGTAAATCTTCGTCCACCAAAATTTAAAACAGAAATATAGAGTTAACCACTTCCATTCAGGGATAGCAGTAAGCAAAATAGAGTTGTCATCACTGGAAACAGTAGGCAGGTGAAGGACATGGGCCAAAGCGAAGGAAGAGCACTAAGACGGTGAAGCTATGGTTCTGTCAAGATGCTCACAGATTGTGGCCGGTAGTTCGTCTGTTTGACTAGGTGAAGGCCGGTCCAATGAACCTAAGGTCGTGAAGACCATCATTGGTGATATTTGTAGCAAAAGATTTTGTTAGGTTTTTAATTATTGGCAATTGCGTATAAAATATTCTAAGTGTATTTTTACATGTATATGAGTTTTATACAAGTCTAGAATATCTCTGGTTTGAAGAATTGCAAGATTATTAGAGAAAAGCTGTTGAGTTCACACCGCATTCACAAACGCGTTCGAATGCGGTGCGTTCACAAACGCGTTCGAACACGGGTATTTGCATTCACACAGACCGAGAGCTACGTTCACAAACGCGTTCGAACGCGGGTACTGCGTTCACACAGACCGAAAGCTGCATTCACAAACGCGTTCGAATGCAACCTAAAGAATTCAAGTTGTCGCGTTCGAATGCACTCGGGCCCGTTCAAAAGCACCTGAGATCAAGTCATGCCGTTCGAACGCACCCGGGCCACGTTCGAACGCACCAACGAAGTTTGAAAATCTTGGACTTTCGTGAGCACGGATAAGACTTGGATTGGCGGGAACATTGGGCTTAAGTATTCCAAGCAACTTTGCATGCATGTGAATCGGGAACTCATTCTTACTTTTAGCTCAGGGGCACCATGCTACATAACTTCGCGTGCTCATGGCCTATAGGACCACGAAAAATGTAGTAGTGAGGAAGTTGCTCATAACGAACCTGAATGTCTTGGGTAGAACCATTAAGAAGGGAGATTGATAGCGAACTAGGAAGAGACTGGGACTACTTCACATCCACTGCACAATGCATGTGAAATGTGGAACAAAGGATCATGGGTAGATGTCAACCTTCACCCTAGCTCCGATAAGTCTGGCAGATGTCAACCTTCACCCTAGCTCTAATAAGTCGGGATCGCTTTGAGTCGTCAAGAGAATCATGTAGACAGGCTCACTCACCCTAGAAGCCAGTTCAAATGCTATCTTCTTTGAGAGATAATCAAGTGGCAAACCATGAAATTTTATCCAAAATTCAAGGGAGAAGGACCAGTTGTCCATTGGGAGGTTAGGAGTGAATTGTGAGAGGAAAATATGTCCAGATTGAAGGACCACGAGGCTCCAAACCGCACTATCCATTTGTGGATTTCAAGCTTGAAACAAGCATGAAAATGTACTTTCCTGTCTCAATAAGATTGAGAGAGCACTCTAGGTTTCCATCTTGAGATAAAGCCACTTTGAGACCAGCAAAATTAAATAGTTTGTCTTTTACCAACATACCAATTAGATAGAGGTTTGGCTTTCTAGATGGGATTGTGTTATCCTCAACAAGCGGAAGGATCTCCTCCTTCTTTTTGCCAAAAAGAAGTTCAGAGAATTTCTCGAGGAGATCTTCATTCAAAGAAGCCATGAGAAGGGGAGGTAGAGCAAGCATGAAAGGAAGGGTGAAGAGAAAGCCTAGCAAGTTTGAAAGGATGAGAGACTGAAGTAGCAAGAGGAGAGGGGAACGGAGCTATCAAAAGAGGATGTAAAGCTCTCAAGAGATTGGAGAATCTTATGTTGACATTGAAATTGAATCTACATATATTTTTTTAAACTTGATATGGTATATATGTGCTAGGATCTTTTTGCTACAAATTAAATTGTCAAAATTTATTTGGGATTAT
Source organism: Typha latifolia (assembly GCF_019914945.1). NCBI lineage: Eukaryota > Viridiplantae > Streptophyta > Magnoliopsida > Poales > Typhaceae > Typha > Typha latifolia. The sequence continues at coordinate 5,414,416 of NC_133091.1, forward strand.
ATTTGAAAAGATACTACTGAATCAATTTGTTTAATCAAATGCATTTCACGATGTTGTTTTATGGTTGTGATCTTCTTAGAGATTTATTACAAAAAGTCTAGATAAACTCATGTGTCTTGAACTTAGATAATTTTATAAATTCTAGAGAACTGTTTAATAGTTTTATTTTGTCATGAAATCGCCGAAAAAGAGATTACAAGAGCGATACTTTTGAAATGATTAATTTGTGGACAAAATCATATTATTTAAATTGTATAAATTAGATTCACATGTATGGTCAAACCACATAGTTTATGGAAGATTAGATCATGCAAATAAATCAGGTCAATTATTGTATTAGGATTCACATGTATGTCCAAACGACACTCTCAAGCTAACAAAAGGAATGTTCAAATTTAGAAGAAAAAAAAGATTTCTTAATTGCTTGTCCTAGCAGGAATCATAGATGTTCCTCACTTCTTAAAGACAAAGAGTCAGATGTTAAGACACAAATTAGAAATATAACTGTATGAATTTCTACTCTATTCTTAAAAAAGTTTTATCTCTTTTACAGAGTTTATATTCAATTATTGAGTGAGAAAAATTTGTGCACGTGTCTGATTGCATAAGCTACAACTAAGGATGATTTAGTAGAATCAAAAGGAGCAAAATTTGTTTATTGATATCTACCACCATCGACTCACTTGCATTTCCGTTGCTCAGTGCTTACTAAAGGGAGGCGGTCTCCTTCATAAAGATAGTTAATCATGCGGTTCATATTTAAGAAGTTACTTAATTAACACAATGATATTTGAATTTAAAAGTGGTTGTAAATATGTCTTATTTTTCTTAGTGAAATAAGATAGATCTACTTTAAACAGGTCTATACTTTTTATTTTCTCTCTTGCAAAGAGAGATTTTCCGTGTTAATAAAATGTATCTTAGTTTGTTGGATGTGACTTTTTTTATCCTCATATTTGGCTTTTGATTTTCCATTCATTCTTGAATTTTTACACATCGATTTAAGTTCGATTTTCATTGTTGGTGTAGAATTTGAATTTTCATCTCCTACTCAATTTTTAGTTTGAAGTTTGATTTTTGTTCGATTTTTTCTGAACCTAATATGATTTGATTTTTCCAAACCAATTTGGATTTGAGTTTGGCTTAGTATGTTTCATATTTCAAAACTAGTCAAATTAGGAATCAATATCTCTTTCATGTATTGATCTAAATGCTATTCTTCTACTTGTATTCATATCCGCATAGACAATACGGATAAATTCGGATATGAAGATGGATAGTTAAATTTAGACTCGTAGATGGAAAAGCTCGAATACAGAATTATATTGAATCAGATATTATCCAACTTTCACCCCCTCCTCCATTACCACCGTCTCTACCTTTACACCCTCTCCGAACGACCACACCTAGCAAGGATGAAAGGCTGGGGACGACGATGGAGGTGGAGATATTTAGCCGGATGTGGGAGGTAGGAGGTGTTGAGGGAGAGAAAGAGGTGAGTGAGGGATTTTGTGGTTGGTCGGCTGGGAAGATCGTCGTCGATGAGCCGGAGAGGTGAGGATAGGGAGTGGGAGAAGATGACACAACATGCATGCTAAAGATGACATGGCAAAAAAGAATAAAAAGACTCATCTAGTGATTTCGTTTGAAATCTTATCCAACTTTGGGCTACAAGCCCATTTTGGGCTAGAACTCGTTAGAGAAGTGGTCACCCATACAAAGCGGAGAATCCCCTATTAGTTTCTGGCGTCCAGAGTCTCCCGACAAAATATATATATAAAGAGTTGGCAGCACCATACTGCAAGGATCCCTACCCTCCTCTCCACAATCTCGTCAATGGCGAACCACGATAAGGTACTCCAGAGACTGCTTCCTCTTCCTTATTCCCCCCTCCTCTTGGTGCAATATTCCGGATAAACTTAGTATTAATAATGGGTTACTTCACTTTCTTTTTCTTTGGCATTATCACATTTGCTTCAATGTAGTGATACTTAGAAGTTTATTCTTGATCCAAACTGTAATCCTATGCTATGAGTAATTTTAAGATTGAACCAATGAATGCTTTTCAAGTAGCTAGCTAATTGTTGAAGGGGTGGGGGGGTTTTATGCTTGTCTTCTAGAGGAATGGCTGGATGTCTGTTCCTCAATTTGGAGGGTGGGATCAGAAGACGGGCACGCCTGACTATTCGCTGGTCTTCTCGCAAGCTCGTGCCAAGAGGAAGCAGCACAAGAGGGAGATGACGCGAGCGAGCATTGGAGCAGAACAAGAACTCATGGCCTATCAGCGCTACCAAGATGATCGTCCACCGGTAATAATCCTCTCTTCTCTTCGATTCTCAGATGATCTTATTAGTACCTAGATATTTTCTTTGTTGTAACTTTTATCTTTTTGTATGTAATACTTCTTTATCGTCAACTAACACGCACAAGAACTAACTCATGGCTACTATTAACTCTCCGTGTTTGATTTTATTACTCATGTAAATTGAGGCTCTTGAGTTGATTATCTTGTGATTTCTTTTTCCTTACAATTAAGGAAGTCTAAGTGCATTAATTATGTCTCCTTTTGCTCTAATTATCATGAACCTATCCAGTTAAACATATAAAGTGTACCTCGTAGGACTTGATAACATTAACTGTCTATTACATCTAGTTCATTAGTGAACACAGAAAATGTTCAATTTACTGACTTCACCATTTGAACTCAAAGATAATTTTGATCTTCTCTAAAAGATTAAGATCAATCAATTATTTAACATGGTATTATAGCTAGCTTTTCTAGAGGTGATGTGTTTAAAACTTGTCTAGACCTATTTATTTTCGATATTCTATTATCTATTCTAGTGTAGTCAATGATTAATTCATTTGGTGAGAAGCACTTTGCTGTCAAAATAGGCTTTATTAGAGTTGATTGAGGGTGTTTAACTTCTTATAAGATCAATGAATTTTCTTGGAATTTGAGAAAAAGTATCTAGAACTTACTATCATTCATAATAGTAGAAACTCGAGGCTCTGAACAAAACTGATGAGATACTAACAGAGTTTTTGGTGGATGAGTGAAAAAGTATTAAAGAAATTCTATTAGTAGAGGAGAAAATGTTGGACTGCTGAGAGGAAATGATGAAGAAAATTACTTTGAATTTTAATTTAGGTCTTAGCCTTTTTCTTATTAAAAGTAGTTTTTATCTTATCTAAAGAGTTCTTTTAGGTGTCAAATTGGCTTTATAGGAGACAAGTTCTTATAGAAATCCATTGGAGGGTTGACACAAATGACCTACTTTCCTCTCTATCTTTTCTGATCCTTTATAAGCTATCTCTAATCTCTCTATTGATAAGTAGGTCCTAGGACTTTCCTTTGTTCCAAGTCAAAAGATCTCTCTAGGACTTTTTTTTCATATAGAAAGTTTGTAGACTAATAATTTATTAAAGCTTCAAGCATGAGAAATCTTGGGTGGAAGTGGCAGAGATGCTCAAGATTGTTTAGAAAGCTTGGCGAAAAGAAATTAATGCCTAAAAAATACAAACTAAATCTTTGGTGTATAATCACATATAGGGTGGAAGTGGCAGCCAGCTTATTTAAAGGAAAGATCAGCTAAAGTTTCGAAGGTTATAAAATTAAAGGCTATCTTCATCACCAGCCTTAAGAAGATGTGCATATTAAAGGAAGTATCGAATTTTGCTAGAGACTTCTCTGAGGTGTCTCCGTGTTTAGATAGTTACTAACTCTGACTCACTCAATATACATATCTTGACATTGAGAGGTATCCATCTAGTATAGAGAGGAAGTAGAAACTTTCAGTTCTCCTTTCAGTTCTCCTTTCAGTTGAGACGATTTATATAGTTCATAAGGTGATATAGCTTTTGGTGTGATCAAGATCGGTGATTCTAGTAATTTCATAACCTCAAGAAATGGAAAGGTAATAATGAATATCTCAATGTTTGTGAGTTATTTAATGCCTGGCAAGCCAAAGAAGGTAAAATGTAGGGCTTTTTACTAGCTATTGAGCAGTTAATTAAAGAAGAAAAATATAAGTTTGTTAATCTATTCATACTCAAGATTACTCATTACACTGTGGCATCTTCTAACTATTAATTTCTCATTAATATGCAGAAAAGAAGTAAATTTTCGCGCTATCTTTCCTGCTGTTTTGGTTGATTTCGCTCAGCAGACATTCTGATTTATTGCAGAACATTCTTATCTGCAATATAAAGGGATCAGAGGAATGAATTGTATATGTATGTGCAAACAATTGGAGAATTATGGGCTGAAAAGTTTTGCTCCCAAGTATTAACTCTTTCAAATTTGACAAAATTTAGTCAACTATATGCTAATAACTGGACTTTGATAAGAAAGAGTTTGGAGCAAGAGAGACATTACAAATTCTCTACATTCAAATCAAATATTAGTTTCTTGATCATTTCGCATGATGGTTTCAGATGAAAATAGCTAACTTGAGGAAAAAGCTGTAAATGCTTAATAATAAGGATTTAATAAAAGGTTTTAAAGTAAACCTAACAATAATCTTATGTGAAAATTTTTAGTTCATGTATGCAGCCACATCATCCAAGCCCATAAAAAAATTATGGGCTTGCTTAAACAAACATTAAAAGATATTTCTTCGGCCTTGTTTGGTTTGTGGCTAAGCTCTAAACTAGATTAGCTGACCTAAATTCATTTAAGTACCTTTAACTAGGCTAAGGTAATTTAGTGTTTGGTTTTGAACTAGGGTTAATAGTGTATTTATTATTTGTGATGTGATTTGAAAAAGTGAAAAATATGTTGAATCACTAAATTTTAAGCTTATTTAAATTATAGCATATACATTTTAGTTATTTACATGTGTGACCTAATTATTAAAAATAATATAAATTAATTTAACATTAGCACTTAAGTTACTCGAACAAATGTGTTCAACATCATATTTTGAGAGGTTGGAGTACATATTATTTCATTCACTTACTAAAATAACAATATGATCATTTCACAGTAGGTAGAAGATTTAGTTTTTGTTCATAATAATTTTCATCTCTCTAAAATAATTGTCTGAGTATATGATATATGAGAGACCAAAATATTAGATATTGGGGAAGATTTATTTGATTCGTTCAATAGAGGGGTATTTTTAGAGATCGTTGCTGACCTCTCACTTAATGATCCCAAATCTCCTTAGCAGTAGACTTGAACATAAGGGCTGCCAAATCTTGCTCAATGGCATTCAATAATAATGCCACTACATATTAATTATTGCTACACTAATCCATCATATTTTTAATAGATAATAGATCATTAATTGTGGGGCATTCAATGAATTTATCTATATAAACCCACCATTCTTTTCCACTTACACTATATGCAATATTTAGATAGCTATATAAAAATAATGGATTTGCACTTGTTGTAGATGAATTGCTTAATAAGATCATATTATTTGTAGATGACATTGTGGCATAAATTACTTAACCGAAGTTTTTAATATAGAAATAAAAAAATCACACAACCAATAAATAAATAACTTAAAGAGTTACTTATCTTAATTTAATGGAGAAGATTTTAAAAAACCATATTTTTTTTCCTTTTCCTACGTCATATAATAGTGCATCATTGTCTGTAATAATACACGTTTAATTGGAAAAAGATGAAACCTTATAGTAGAGATTTTTCACTCCACATGAGTTGAGCACTTGTTTTGATACCATAAATCCATCTGCTAGCCCAAAGAGGATTTGGATTTGGGAAAGCAATAAACCCACCCTCTATACACAGGAATATAAATAAAATATTCCTATTCCCAAAATGCCCTCATGATGATTCACAATATAACGTACAGCCATCAAAAGAAAACTTTTCGCTTGCGTACAAAACAATTTGTTTGAAGGGTATGCTTGTCAATACAAAATTTAAAAGGGTACATATATGATATATATATAGCCTAACGGGTCGGGTGAGCCCGTTAGTAGCAAGATAAACTTATCTTTGCCCGACCCGATCCGTCCTTTAAGCGGGTTAACCTGGAAAGCACGCTAGCTTTCTTTCTCTCCACGGTTCCCTTTTTGGCATCACACGCGTCGGAAGAAATTCCCATACACCCTTTCCCCCAAAAACCCAAATCCTATAAATTGAACTCGCTCGAAACCCTAATCCAGCGAGTAGAGAAGTCATCCATCGTATCATCGCGTATTCTCCACCCCCTCGCTCCCGCTTCTTTCCATCGCTTCGTCTCTCCGAACCCCTTCGCCGCTCCGGATTCTGAGGTGGAACACCTAAAGCTCCGAACTTTTCTCTTTTATTTCCTTGATTCCTTCTTTCTGCCCCCTTTTGAGTGTTTATAAGCGAGTGAAAATAAGCATTTTGTTGTTGAGTTTTTTTTTTTTCTTCTAAAGCAGGTGTTCAAGAGTCTTTTGCGGGAAGTTCGCCAATGGCTACTCGTATGTTTGAATCGCGTAGACATGAATTAGTTATACTCATTTGGTGTTGATCATTTATATCGCCATCTGCTCGCAAAGATAGTGCCTATTTTTATTTGTTCCATGAACAATCTATTTAGTTTGTTTCTGGGCCTTTACAGGGCTTCAGTTTGAAAATTCTTGTGAAATTGGGGTCTTCTCGAAGTTGACCAATGCGTACTGTTTGGTTGCAATTGGTGGATCGGAGAATTTCTACAGGTTTGATGGTTGCGAGTGATTTGTTTGATTTCTGATGAGACTTTTAGTTGCTTACTGGTTTACGTGAACAATTTGCAGTGCCTTTGAAGCTGAGCTTGCTGATGTTATTCCGGTGGTCAAAACTTCTATAGGTGGGACTCGGATAATTGGGCGACTTTGTGCTGGTTAGTATTCTGATGGAATGTTCACAAGAAGTATGAATTTCTTTTCATATGTAACTGTTATTGCCTTTTGTGTTGACTTAGGAAACAAGAATGGGCTGCTCCTTCCACACACTACCACCGATCAAGGTATGCATTTGTTGAAAATTTATACAATTATTGATAACATGGAAATTGATTTCTTATGTTAAGTTGAACTGCTTAGACTTATGTTTAATGGATGATTACCTTGAGGTCCTTAACTCAAGACATAGATATTGGTAAGCTGATAGTGTCTAATCATTCTTACCCCTTGAGAATGAATTATGACTGCATATATAACTGTCATATTTTTGTTCATGGAATTTCTATGTGATGCTACTTTAAGGTAGATTAAGGTATTCTTTCTTTTGTGCTTACCTTTGATTTCAGGAGGATTCTTTTTAACAAGCTACCTTGTATGTAAGTACTATCGCATAATGATTAATGATTGATTCTTGAAGCTCTTTTGCTTATGTTAGTAATTGTTTTTCTATCTTCTATGTTTGATCTATTACCTTAACTGAGGCACTTCTAACTTCTAAGAATATGTTAGTTTTGTTCCTAATACGTTTCTATCGGAGTAGTTGTTTCTTGAGGTACTTTGCATCAATGGATTTACTGAATGCTTAATAAAGCTGAGATATGTCAAATCTTACTATTTTGGATTTTAGGTGTTGCTAACCTATCGTGAAAGCAAGATGTAAGATTCAAGCAGTTAATCTAAGGGATTTTAAGTATGTAAAAATCTGATGGTTGGAAGTGCTGAAGGTGTATGAAGTATGTGAAGTCTTCTACTTTAAGGATTTATCTAGATCTCACTTGTAACTTTATAATTGAATGAAGCTTGATGAGACGTGGAAAATTACCCCCTGTAATTACTAAAATGACTCCTAGTAGGATTCTGTAAGCAAGAGATACTACAATTAGACTTCACTTTTGAGTTCAGTTCTTCATAAATTACTGAATGGTATGAACTTATCATTGACATTTTAAATAAAGACCTGTCAACCTATAATCAAGGAATAGAACGAATATTGATCTTTTAATCTTATTTCTCTTTCCTTCTGTTCAGTGTTTTAGAACCGATGAACAATTTCTTATTTTCATACAACTATTCTTCTTATGAAGCTTCCCCATCATTGAGATAGAGATAGAGAAAAGGGGGAAGTTTGTTGGGGGTCACTTAGAGAAATACAGGTAACTTGTGAGGATAAGGTAGTCTATGGTTATAGAAAGTTAGTAGACAATCTATACAAGAAGCAATTGCTTCTCAGGAGGTACTATATAAATTGCCCTTGGTGTATTCTATGTCAAGAAATTATTCCTTCTGACCTATATTAACGACATAAATGGATCTCGCCAAGGTTATTTCATCTGACATACTCCTGGGATCTGAAAATGACGAGATAATAGATGTCTTAGGCCTTACTTAAATAATGTTGATTAAAATGATGTTCACATTTTTTAAAGACTCGGTTTCCATTTAGTCATGTCAGAAACTTGTCCTCAGTTTCTAGACATGATTGGACGTAAATCTCAAGAAAGCGATGTCAATCCTAATTACTTGATCTGATTCTGTATTGACTATCGTCCTATTGTATGGCTGGACTGCTGTATTAGTGTACTCATATGCCTATTATGTCATGTTGGCACTTATTTTGGAGTAAAGGACCCAATATGACTTGGTGTGAACAAGTTGCAGTCATCAATTAGTGTGTCAATGCGATTGTGCACATCACCTCAGTATAATGATACAAATTCTAACATTGTCTGCTTCTTTTTGTTGTTTCCTTCTGTAGAGCTTCAACATCTGAGAAATTGTCTGCCTGATCAAGTTGTTGTTCAACGAATTGATGAAAGACTATCTGCTCTGGGGAATTGCATATCTTGCAACGACCATGTTGCTCTTACACATCCTGATCTGGACAGAGTAAGTTTCTTTTTTCATGTAATTAGGATTGAAGGGGAATTATTAAAAAGACAGTAAAGGCTAGTACATGACAATGTTGGTTTCCTAGCGGTACTGTATACTGTTCGTTTATGTCTAACTGAAGCTTCAGACTGTGATGGAGTGTAGGAAAAGATCTTCTAATTCCATAAGGAACTAGCCTTTTATATCCATGTTGTCGTTGTGCATAATTCAAACCCCTCTGGGTCATATGGATCTTGTATTTTACTTCTGTTAGCTTTTCCTAGATTTATTATGATTTTGCATAAGTGCACAGCTCATTGGTTTTTTTTCTTCCTTTTCCACCTCACAGGAAACCGAAGAGCTCATTGCAGATGTACTTGGAGTAGAAGTATTTCGACAGACAATAGCTGGGAACATTCTAGTTGGAAGCTATTGTGTGTTTTCGAATAGAGGGGGCTTGGTAAGTTACTAAGGATGATATATTATACTGTTACTATTTAGGTCAGATGTGATAACTTATATCTGGGCTTACTAACCGAACAGGTACATCCGCATACATCCATTGAGGATCTTGATGAGCTCTCCACACTCCTCCAAGTCCCTCTTGTAGCTGGAACAGTCAACAGAGGTAGTGATGTTCTTGCTGCTGGTATGACTGTCAATGACTGGACAGCATTCTGTGGCTCGGACACCACGGCGACTGAGCTCTCTGTCATTGAGAGCGTTTTCAAACTGAGAGAAGCGCAACCAACCTCAATTGTTGATGAGATGAGAAAGTCTCTCATTGACAGTTACGTATAAGATATCAGGGCTGGACTGCAGAGCACTTGTGGTGTAACTCATGTTATAACTTGTTTTAGCATTCTGGCAAGTATTTTGATGTCATTTCACTTCTGGAGCAGTGTGTGTTCCAATGTGCTTTTGTTAGAATTATATTTCATTCTCAGATCAGCCTACTTCAATTGTCCACTAAGAACGTAGTCCAGTTTTCTCTGGCCAATATGATCTTAAAAATTTATCATGTCATGATTTTACTGCCTAACTGATGGTTAAGTTTTGACAGAGTTTCATTGCAATTATTGAACTTTTAACACGCCTTTGTAAGTGGACCAGGGGATATTGATGCGTGTAGTGATCTGGATTGCTCTAACAGCTGGGAAACATGGTTGAATTAATACCCAATTTAGACTATTTATGGAGCTTCTATTCTCTATTTGGTACAGCTTCAGATCAAAAGTTCAAATCTGTGTATCAGCTAGAAGCAGCAGTTGATTCTACTCTGGAGAGCCCCTTCTCATGATATACGAGTTTGTGTATCTACTATGTTTGCAAGTTATGGGCAAATCTTTTCTATTTACCTCTTTAAATGAAAAATTCAGGTAAATTTCTTGCATTTGCTTAGATATATACCTGAACAGTATAGATCAACGGTGGTGTATGGCTTTAGTATCACCATCAACGGAAAATGCATCTTTTCTCTGGGGAAGAACAAAAGATTTTGAAAAACGGAAGGAAAGAAGAGCATCTTTAGAACCGGGAAATTGTTTGTGCAAAGTTCCATTTTTATGGTCTCATCTTTTTTATGATTTTTGATTTGACTGGCTAGGATTATTTTCAGTTTTCTTTGTACTCGAGGCTTTTAGCTTATTTTTCTTACAATTTTGCTTTTTTTTGTATTCGAGTATTGTTGCCTCAATTATTAATTTGAAATAAAAAGGTAATATTTTTATTATTATCTTTATTCGTACATAAATAACGAAAAAGAGTTGTTAGAGGATATCTTCAAAATCTCGTCTAAGATTCCCTTTAAAGGTATTCTTTATCACCAGTAAGCAAGCAAGATCTCTGTCTCTATTTTTTCGACTAGTAGCATTGAGATTATTATTTTAAATTTTTTTCTTAAATTTTTGTCGGAGTTCTTTGTTTTTGTCCATATTCTGTAGTAAAGATATTTTTAGTTTGTAAGGATTTGTGCGGCTATTTATTGAGAAAGCTCTCTTGATTTTGTGGGACTACCATTTTTTTAGTGAATGTGAGAAGATATGAATAGTTGTGATGTAATGTTAATGTTTCTTTTTTCATTAAGTTATCGAAGTTTATTTACAAAATTCGTCTTTCTTATTTTCGTTTCGCAGTTTATTGACAAAACTCGTCTTTATTAATATTTTGGTTTCGCAGTTTATTGAGAAAATTCAACACGAAATTGTTAATTAAGTTTCGTAGTTTATTGACAAAATTCGTATTTGTTGTTATTTTGATTTCGCAGTTTATCGACAAAATTCGTATTTGTTGTTATTTTAGTTTTGCAGTTTATTAACAAAATTTGTCCTTGTTATTTAGGTTTCACAGTTTATTAACAAAATTCGTCCTTGTTAATTAGGTTTCGTAGCTTATTGACAAAATTCGTCCTTGTTGTTATTTAGGTTTCAAGTTTATTAACAAAATTCATCCTTGTTATTTTGGTTTCACAGTTTATTGACAAAATTCGTAATTGTTATTATTTAGGTTTCGTAGTTTATTGACAACATATGTCCTTGTTATTTTTAGTTCGCAATTTATTGATAACATTCATATTTATTATTTTAGTTTTGAAGTTGTTATTATAGTTTCATAGTTTATTGACAACATTTGTACTTGTTATTTGGATTTTAATTAGCAAAATTAGACGTATATTTTGTATGTTGTACACTTAAATATCATCTAGTTATTTGAAATATTATGTTCTTATGATTTGTGCAGATAATTTGAATAAATCTAGTAGCAAATATCAGGAGAGATTCCACTAATAATTTATAAAATATTCTTTATATCCCAGCCAAGAAACACATATAACACGCAGCCTTTTGTCATTTTGATAGGCAGTTCATAGTTTGCAAAGATCCTTGTGATTAGCTTCGCTCTTCCTCTGATGACTACTATTATCTCAATATTTTTTCTTATTGTCGTGCATAATGATAAGTGTCTTTCTACTTAAACTAGAGACAAAACTAGTAAAATTTTGTACTTCTCTTAATAACATTTGTTCTTTTTCTTCTTCTTCTTTTCTTCTTCTTCTTTTATCTCTTAATCCTTTCTTTTTTTATACAAATATCCAATTACTCTTTAATTAATAAAATAAGAGATTAATAGAAGATAATCGTGATATCATAATAATTAGTTAATAACTAAAAACATAACTCGGCATGATTATTATTTATTTCTATGTCAATTCCAATTGTTAAATATATAAGAGATTATTTTTTTTCAAAACTACGTAGTGTAACAACCAGAGAAAAAAAATATTGGGCGCGCACGTGCTCGACACGTGCATTGACTTAAGGGCACGCACGGCACGTGCACCCCTTTTCTCCTTTTTCCTTCCCTCTCTATTTTCTTCTTCTCCTTCCTTCCTTTTTTTTCTTTATTCCTTCTTCTCCGTGCCAGCTCACTCTTCCCCCATCTCCTTCCCACCGCGCCGGAGCACCGCCAGCACCATGGACCTAGTGGATCGAAGCGTCGTAGCTGCCTCCCCTTCCCGGTAAGTCAGATCTGTAATTAATTAATTATTTTGAGTTTCTCTCCGAAACTTTTCCCTCTCGATCTCACCGTGATCTGGCCGGTAGCTTCGTGCCTTGCCGCGCCGGTCCGATGAGCTCCCCTTTTTCGCAAGGATGCCCCCGATAGCTCCCTTCGGTGCCTTCATGGCTTATGTCATGGGGTGCTTGCTGTTGGCCACCTCTAGCGGCTCAGCTTCCCCTTGGCCGGCTTCTACTAGTCGAGGGGAGAGTGTCGGTGCATTTCGCTGGGTTGCCAATGGCCGAGTTAGCCGGTAGCCTACCTTCCTCCCTCCTTTTGGTCGAGTTGAGGAAGGAGGGGGTGATTAGTCTAGGTGCAGCCAGCCCGAGCGACGAGTCGGGCTGGGTGTAGTTCAGCTCGTGCGTTGGGTCGGGCTGGGTCGGGTGCGGCCTAGCCCGCGACCTGCATGTTGAGCCAGGCTGAGTGCGGCCTAGCTCGGAGCTTACGTGTCGGGCCGGGCCGGGTGCGGCCCAGCCCGAGGCCTACGTTCCGGGCCCGCGTGCCCCAGCCCATTTGTCGGGCGCACCCCAGCTTGTGTGTTAGGTTGGGCGCAACCCAACCTATGTGCTAGTTTGGGCACGGCCCTACCCAGCCCAGCCCGAGCTTGGGGTGGGTTAGGCTGCCTGTAGCCCAGCCCAAGTGTGTGGTGGGTTTGGGGCTACAAGCAGCCCAACCCAAACATGGGTTGCAGGCAGCCTAGCCCTAAATTGTGGGTGTAGCTTAGCCTATGTGGCTTGGTGGATAGTGTGGGCTTCGAGTCCATATCTTAGTGGATCAAGTTGGTAGCCTTTGGGTTGGTTGCAGCCCAGCCCTTTTCTTTAGGCCTAATCTAAATAGGTCAATTGATTTTCATCTATTTTAATATAATCTCAAATCCTTAGTCTAATTATCAATATCAATGATGTATTTAATTATTTAGAGGGTCGCTTGCTAGACATATCATGGATGTAAATCAATATTATTAAATTAGATCGAGAGTCTTAATTAATCAATGTTTTAGATGATAATAGTGTTCGCTACATTAATTGTTCTATAAAATAATCTTAATGAGCTAGACCATGGCGTGAGAGTGCCATTATAAATAACACATATCAGAAACTAGCTCCAAGTGGATATTAACTTTTGCTGATTATAATTTTGGACTTATTCAATCTTATTAAAGGAGTCGGTGGTCCGGGTGTATCTGTATTAATTGCTCCTATCGGAGAATTAATACAGATAAATATAGGAAAATGATATCAACCAAGTTGCATTATTTGACGAAGCTTATTAATTAAATATTGTAACGACCCAAACCAAAAAAAAAAAAATTATGGGCACGACGCGACCGGCCACACTGTGGCCGACCTCGTGCCCATGCAATCTGCGCATGCAGCTTGCGTGGTGGGGGCACCACGTGCCTGTTGCTGCTGCCGCAACCCCCTCCACCGCCTTCTCTTTCTCTCTATCTCTCTCTCTATCTATTTATATCTCTCGGTCTCTCTCTCACTCCACTCTCTCTCCACTATCTTTCGAACTCCTCGTCGCCGACGTCGGCCCGCCGCCACCTTCCCGAAGCCGCCGCCACCAGTGAGAAGCTCTCTCTCCCCCCTCTCTCTCTCCCTCTCTCTCTCTCTCTCTCTCTCTCTCTCTCTCTCTCTCTCTCGCCCGAGCTCGTCGGAGCTGAGCCACCAGCGAGAGGCTGGCCGCTGCCGTTGGCTGGCAAGCAGCGGCCGGTGCCCTTCCCACCGGCCTGGGTCTGCAAGCTCCTCCTTTTTTCCCCTTCTCTTCTTCTTCTTCTTCTTCTTCTTCTTCTTCTTCTTCTTCTTCTTCTTCTTCTTCTTATTTCTTATTTCTATCTCTTCTTCCTTTCTTTTCCCTCAGCTCCCCTCCCCCTCTTCTTCTTCTCCTTCTCCCCTCCCCCTCTTCTTCTTCTCCTTCTCCCTTCCTCTTCTTCTTCTTCTTCTTCTTCTTCTTCTTCTTCTTCTTCTTTCTTTCTTTTTCTTCTTCCTCCTCGGCTTCTACTTCTTCTTTTTTTCTTTCTTCTCTGCATAGTGCTCGGCTCGGCCCAGCACTTATGGCAGATTTAATTTATTTATTAAACCCATCGATCCAAACGACTTTGTTCTTCTTAGTCTCACTCGCTAGAACCCACGATTCACTACTTCTCGTGATTGAAGTCCAACCTTAGTAACCCTCGAGATTGATCTTTCGTCTAGATAACCCTTAAGACGAAAGATTAACTTTTTAATGATGAGTGGAACCTTGTTAGTTGAAGAACCGATGTGGCCTCAAGAAGTCTCCTTCAATAATGTTTCTTCAACCACCCTAGAGATAGGGCATCACAATCCTTATATATGATCTCCAAGATATAGCCAAATCCAAGTCTTATTCGTACTCACGAAAGTTCAATTTTATCAAACTTCGTTGGTGCGTTCGAATGCGGCCCGGGTGCGTTCGAACGGCATGACTTGATCTCAGGTGCGTTCGAACGGGGCCGAGTGCGTTCGAACGGGGCCGAGTGCGTTCGAACGCGACAACTTGAATTCTTCAGGTTGCATTCGAACGCGTTTGTGAATGCAGCTCTCGGTCTGTGTGAATGCAGTATCCGCGTTCGAACGCGTTTGTGAACGCAGCTCTCGATTTGTGTGAACGCAGTACCCGCGTTTGAACGCGTTTGTGAACGCGGCTCTATGTCTGTGTGAACGCAGATTCTGCGTTCGAACGCATTTGTGAACGCGGCTCTCTGTCTGTGTGAACGCAGATTCCGCGTTTGAACGCGTTTGTGAACGTGGCTCTTTGTCTGTGTGAATGCAGATTCCGCGTTCGAACGCGGTGTGAACTCAACGTCTTTTCTTCAATAATCTTGCAATTCTTCAAACCAGAGATATTCTAGACTTGTGTAAAGCTCATATACATAAAAAAATACACTTAGAATATTTTGTACATAATTGCCAATAAATAAAACCTAACATAGTACATTGGTGATATATATAGAGATGATTAGAGATGATTCTACTGTTATGATTATATACCGAGTTGATCTGTAGCATGAGTATGCATGTAATAGATTAGCATGAGTATGCATGTAATAAATTAGCACGAGTATGCATGTGTTGACGATACAGTTGGAGACTACATTGCATCATTTTCTCTTGATTCCTATTCTACCTAAATTCCTGTTATGCATTGACTTGTTATCGTACTGGATATATGCATTTGATCTGTCATTTAGAAGGAAAGCATGAAATGTGATTGATAGGATAGTTGATAGAAAACGTGAGGATCCCGAGTGAGCGCAAGGGTTAGGACGCGCTTGGTGGATGATTGATCGCTTTACATAGTCGCGATCCTGTTGGCCTTATGTCCGAGGTGGTTAGTCTGTGTGCGCAGCAGACATTCGGACACATGCCGTTCGCCAGGGCATATGTGGCGAGTTATCCTCACGAGATTTCTATTAGCTAGAAGGGTGCCCGGTTTGGATGGATGTTGATACCCTTAGCAGATGGCAGGGTATGATTATATTTGAGATACTCCTTATGAATGGTAGAGTATGCTCTGAGCCTTCGGGCATGATGTTGGGACCGAGTACCGGGTGGTGACTGTGCACAGTGGTCTAGTATGATGATATTATACCGAGATGTCGGTGATGATTGATGATGTTGAGAAATGCATATGATTTCATTATCATTTAGTTACATGATTATCGAGTTATCAATATACATTATATATGGTTGCATTTGATATCATAGCATGGTCATGGTCGGCATGCATCATGTGTCATATTTGAGAGAGAGTTATGATGATGGTATGACATGGAGATTTATTTATACATTGTCGAGGATTATATATTCTATCAGTTATGACATGACATGTTATCTATTTTTCATTTATGTATTATTGAGGAACATTCATATACTCATTTATAACATGATGCTCTTTCTGATTCATATTATCCAATACATGATTTACTCTCTGTTTGACATCACTGATTCGGGATAAGGTCTATTCACTGAGTCTTTTGCTCATGACTCTCTTTATTTTCTTTTCTAACCCTCTCAGATACGTGGTATGTGATAGCGACTTGAAATATCTCGAGAAGATATTTTAGAGCGATGATGATGTGAGCTATAGATGCGAGACAATATAGATGATAGTTTATATAGGAATTGAGTTGTACCAGTATTTGATATTTGTACTCTGTTGTATTAGACGATGAATTGTATAATACAGGTCGAATCATAGTGTACTCTTATATTAGTCATTTTAGTTGTATCTTGATGGTTTATTGTGGCCTGTGTGGGTCCTACTAGATTATGTAGTGGTTTAATGTATATTATTGTGGACTAGGATATTCATATGTTAACAGATTTATTTGGTTAATAATATGATTTAATTGGTGATGGGTTATGTGATCATGGATATGTTAGCAGGTAGTATTTGATGATGTCATAATTGTATGTATACAGGAGAGTATCTATGTGTGACAGGCCTACCCGACCTATCGCGTGCGTCGTGCGTGCCGTGTGGGTGTGTGGGCGTGCACGTGCCCGTGCCGGGCGGGGGCGTTACAAATATTGTCTATGCGATCTTCCATAAATTTAATAATAGTGATTTGAGCGATAATTTGCATTTAATAACGCGTCAGGCTTTGGTACAGCTGTGCCGGCTCTACCTGATTAACAAAGGTAGGAATTATGAGATAAAACCTACCCAAGCCTGTAGTCAACGTCAGTAAGATTATTTAATTGATAAGATTGTTGCGCTTATGCTTTTTATTTAATTTTCTTATTGAGGTGGACTTTGTACCCCATGAGGATGATCTCATAGCGTAGTTGCAGCTAGTATCAGGAAAGCGATTCAGGCAAGTGAAACTTCTATAATCTAGAGTAGTGTAGAGAATGAAATTTCGTACGTTATGAAATTATTACATCCATATCATGTATGTGCATATGTTTTTCTTTCCGTTATTATTGCATATCATGCATGGTAATTGTATTTTGTGGTTCGGTAAGATTTCACATATTATGATGTCTTCGTATACTTATTATTGGTTATGATCATCTGTTTCGCATGCAAAATATGATAACGATGGGTGTTACATTATGCTTACTATGTTGAATAATATCATGTCACTTACACACATGCACGACCATAAATGGGGTGACTGTTGCATCTCGACAGTACTTGACATCTCCCTAGCTAGGCTAGGGGAGGGGGATACTTTTATACTTATATATATTAGGGCCCGCGTTTGGGGTCTTAGTCTGTTGATCCCAAATAATCAGGCAGCCGTTTCACAGGCAATGGACGATTTACTATCGATCGACGAGAGTTATACTCTTTAGGGTATTTAATGTACGCGCAGTGCACGCAACAGGACGAGCTGGCCCGTCACGCACAGATACACTTGCACTCAAAATAATCCATCTCAGAGATCAATCATACTATCAACCAAATAAACCTATTAATATATGAATATCCAAGCCCACAACAATCATACTGGACAGCTATATAATTTGGCAGGGCCCACACAGGCCACGACAAACCATCAAGATACAATTAAAATCACTAATACATGAGTACACTATAATCCAACCCGTATTATACAAATCATCGTCTATATAATGGAGTACAAATATTAAATAATGGTACAATTCAATATCTAAATAAACTATCTTCTATACTATCTCACGTCTATAGCTCACCTCATATTTGCTCTAAAATATCTCCTTAGGATATCTCAAGTCGCTATTACGTACTATAATATCTAGGGGTTTAGAAAAGAAATAAAGAGTCATGAGCAAAAGACTCAGTAAATAGACTTTACCCCGAATCAGTGATGCTAAATAGAGAATAAATCATGTACCAGATAATATAAATTAGAAAGAGCATCATGTCATGAATGAGTATATGAATGTGTTCTCAATAATACATAAATGAAAGGTAGATATCATGTCATAACTGATAAATGTATATAATTCTCGACAATGAATAAACATATCTCTATGTCATACCATCATCATAACTCTCTCAATATGACGCGTATGATGCATGACGACTATGACCATATTATGATACCAAATGCACACTCACATATGATGGATGCATAATGACCAATTGAAAATTAGGTACATCACATGATAATAAAATCATATGCATTTCTCAACATCACCATCATTACTGATATCTCGGTATAATATCATCATACTAGACCATTATATACAGTCAACATCCAATACCCGATCTCAACATCCTATATGTAGATTTAAAGCATACCCTATCATATGCTAAGGGTATCTCAGTCATAATCATACACTACTATATGCTAAGGGTATATCAAAATCCATCTAGATCGAGTATCCCACTAGTTAAAAAAAATCACATGAGGGTAACTCGCCACACGCATGTCCTGGTGAACGGCAGGTGTCTAATTGTTTGTGCGCATAGACTCAACTGACCTCGGACATGGGCCAAAAAATATTACATATCAGCGACCATAATTATCACTCCAGGCACCCCTAACCCTAGCGCCTACTAGGTTACTCTCATGCTTTTTCTATCAACTTTCCTATTAATGAGATTTATGCATTTTCTTCTATATGATAGATCACGTGCATATATTTAGTACTATAATAAGTCATGCATATTAGGAATTTAGGTGATAAAAAAGTCAAAATGAAAATAATGCAATGCAATCTCCAACCATATATCTAACATATGTATATTCCTGCTAGTCTATCACATGCATACTCATGTTAGAGATCATCTTGATACAAAGTCATAATAATATAATCATCTCCAATCATCTCCATATATCATCAGCATACTCATATCCCATATTAGTCTAATCAAATATATGATAAAATATGCTCAACTAAAATTATCTCTAGATAATATCATATAATCATGCTGAAGGTCAAAACATACATATACATAATTATACATATATATCCTAATTTGAGAAAAGTGTCTAGGGGATAAGACTACTCACATCCGATCAGAAGACCCAACACACGTATCCCTCACGTCCATCGATCAACTGCCACTAGTCGCTAGTAATGTCCTTGGGGTCTCAAATAAAGGGTTCGAGATCTGAAAATATTTAAGTAGTATGATGTTAGCCGTTTATCCCATTAGAATCCATTCGTGTAACATATAATAATTTTATTAAATTTTATTAAATAACTGGGTTTATAATATATATGTAATTATGATATCCTTGTTCTAATTATATATTAGGTATATAATAATTAATCTCTTTTGATATAAAACCATAAAAGAATCAGATATAAAATAATATAATTAAAAATACGTGTACATTAAATTAACTAAGAATAATTCAATTATTTGGCAATGACTGCTTTTACTAGTTATACATAAAATAATTATTATATGTTTCTATAAAAATAATTATCATAGCTTAGTATTTCATTTTATATAGACCAGTATATAATAATAAAATGCTAAAATAGTTATATACAATATAAACATGAATATTGGATTTTTATCAATATATCTATATATACTGATCTAATAATATAGCTATAGCTATATTTATATACAGATACTAATAATTATAATTAATCAGTTATTATACTAATTATACTTAGCTAAAATTATATTAGTGAGTGTAAATTATCAAAATAATTAATTATCTAAATAAAATAATTTACCTAATATTAGAAAATAATTATATAAGTAATAGAAAAGAAAGAAAAAAATAATAAATAAACATCCACTCTGCTACAGTGCTGGGCTCGGCCCAGCACTGTAGCAGCAAGAGGAGAAGGAACTAAGAAGGGAAAAGAAGAAGAAGAAAGGAAGAAGAAAAGAAAGAAAGGAAGGAAGAAAAGAAGAAAGGAGGAAGAAGAGAAGAGAAAGAGGATGGGAATGCGGACCTGGGTCGACGGGGAGGGTATCGGCCGTTGCTGGTTAGCCAGCAGCCGACCTCTCGTTGGCGGCTCGGCTCCGGCGAGCCCGAGCCCAAGAAAAAAGAAAAGAGAAAAAGGGGGGAGAGAGAGAGAGAGCGAGAGAGAGGGAGAGGGAGAGGAGCTCACCGGGCGCTTGGTGGAGGTGGCGACGGTGGGTTCCAATAGTGGCACAACCATGAGAGGGAGAGACCGAGGAGAGAAGAGATAGAGAATAGAGAGATTTAGAGAGAGAGAAAGAAGTGGAGAGGGAGGGCTTGGCGGCGGCGGGGCCCATCGCGCTAGCTGGCTCGACCAGGTTGGTCGGGCTAGCAGCTAGGGGTGCGTGGCACCCTCAGCTTGCCTGCCAATGGATGGAACAAGACCAGCCACACTATGGGCAGCCACGTTGTGCTATGCACTAAATTTTTTTTAAAGATAAGTTGTTAGATTTAAGATAGAGAGAGAAAAGGGTAGGATGACGCAAACCTAGTTGACGCATGGTTAGGACGTTCGTGAGCGATAGCTCATGATTTTCGCACAATGCTGCAATGATGTAGAGTCGAGGGCTCGGATGGTAGTATCGATATGCGATACTAACCTTTGTAATGGGCTTACGACTGAGGTTCTTAGTCAGCGGCGGTGAACAATCGGTAATGCTATTTACCGGGTGATGGGCTGGCGATTCTACCGCTAGGGTATACCCTCCCTTGGGGTATGTGTGTGGTCAGGTGTGAGGATTGATGTGGCTTTCCGGCGTAGCTCTGCATGAGCCTATGTTGCAGACTTGGCAGTCTGAGATGATGCATATTATGTGATGTGGTGTTGGCATGGCCTATGGGTAGAGCTCAGTGTGAGCTCGAGTTTGAGGACTTGATAGTTTGGATTGATTGCATGGTAGGTTATTGATTGCTGATGCATGAATTTAATCATGATGCACATATTTATATTTACTTATTATTGCATAATTCATCGCACTACTTTTAGACTGTACAAATAGAAACTTGCTGGGCTTTATGCTCACCACCTTCTGGTGAAAATATTTTTAGATTAATAGATGAGTCAGAGTTCATAGTGGATCTGGCAAAGACTAGCTTGAGTCTTCTTTCTTCTAATCCTTACTCTTATTCTTAGTTTATTCATATAAATTAAGCTAAATAGTTTGTAGCTCCTACTTAGACATTATCATATTTTTGGTTATGGATATATATTTTGGGCTTGTTGTGGCTTTGATATTTTGGATTTCTTGTCCCTATATTATTTATAGAAATGTAAGTTTTTTGTTTGTACATTGTGTTGAAATATCGACCAGCAGGTCATGTGGTAATTACATGGGTTTTACCCACGTGAGGGGCATGTGTTTGGTAGCCGGTATTACACGTAGAATCAAAATTTATAGTTTTTAGGTAGATATTATAATTTATTTGCAATATAGATTAAGTTCTTTCTTTGAAATATTAATTAAAGAGTTTTTATTTATTTAAACTATCTCTAATTAGTCTCTTACTGTATTAATTAAAAAACGATTAGTCACTTTCATAAATATAATAATAACTTTCATTGATATTTGACAACTTTCGTTATTTTTTTTTACATTGCAGAATTTATAAGAGTATTTTGGTAATTTAAGCAGGCTTCAATTAAACAGTTCTTACTTTAGTCATAAATGCAGAGACCGATAGTATAAAAAATTATAGAAGTAATATTATTTTAGGTAGATACAATGCTACAACTTATGTGAGAGAGACGAAAAGAGGATGTTTATTTCATTTTTTAATATCAAAGTCGGCACAAAAAACTATTTAACTAATTTATTTTGATGTCGTTGCCAAAAAAATAATATAATAGATATAAGGGAAATTTGCTTATTACACCCTACTTTTTAATAAAATTATAGTTTACACTCTATATTTTTATTATTTACAAATCGAACCCTATGATATGTGTACAAAATAATTTGTGTTAGATTTAAACTAACATCGTGAGAATATTTTATTAAGTAGAGATTTTTTTTATAATTTTTTTACTATGGTTAACATAACCTAGAGGTTTAGTTAAATTTAACTAATAAATCTAACAGTAGAATATTTTATGCACATATTAGTTTAATTATAGCTCAATTTATAAATAGTAAAAATATAGTGTGTAAATCATAATTTTTTTGAAAGACGGTATTATATACAAATTTTCCTAGATGTAAAATGTCTTATATTTTTTTTATAAGGTGTTAATCATTATCGATCGACTATAATTCTTGCACTGGGATTGTTGAGCCATATAAATACCTACTATCTATATTTTAGATAGCAATGTATCAAAAGATTCCTAGATCCATATTTATAGATGGTGACAGAGTGATGTAAAAAATTATAAAAGTTATACTACCAAATACTATTTATTGGTTATGTACATGACATATTGGACAAAATATGTGATGTTATCTATGTTCCTTTAGTGTAAATGATTTAAGCCATTACAGTATTACCCTGCAACCCAATCTCTTTTAAGCAAATATGTAAGGAGTTTATTATTTTGCTAAGTATCATAAATGGTTGAATCAAATTAATAAGATTAGAAAGTTATAAGAAGTATCATATTTATAAACAAAATAAAAATCTTAACTTAATCACACTTTGCTCTTCGATACTTTGGCTCAGTATCAAGCATACATTTCCTCTTAGGCATTTAAAAATCTATAACCCTGTAGACACCGTTAATAGATACTATAAAATTATCTCATTATTATTTTATAGTTAGAGGAAAAATATTAGGTTTTTAGATTGAGTAGATGATAAATTAAATTTACATCTATACCCTTAGGTAGTATTGATTGAAGTGCCTCGCACTCCATAACCTATTGTAAGATTATTATATCAGTTAGAATAATGAACAACATAATACAATCCCCTCTCCTTCCTCTTTTCTCTAGCCATCTCGTTTGCAAAATACTATGCAACACAATTCCTCTCTTAAGTATGACGGATGTCGAGGGGAAATTATGAAGACACTGAAAACGAGGCAGTAGAAGATAACCCAAACTAGATATTTTATAAGGTTTATCTCTTAATCTCACTCAAAATTAGTGGTGTTTATAATCTATAGGCTTTCTTAGTAGGAACATTTTTTTTGTATATATTAATCTCTTGGTCCCAACACAAAATTTAGAATTTTTTGAGATATTAAATGTAGTGAATATAGTATGTGGTCTACCCATATTTATTTGATCTTCTTTTGAGATAGATATAGTTTATAGCACCCTCCAGTCTATATATTGTCTGCATATAAATATGCATTGAGCATTTCTGTGTCTACTTTATAAGATACATTTTATATACATTTCGGTATTCTAACACATGTTTCTTTATAAATGAAAGTTGCGGTAAGATACAAGAAGTACGATAAACAGTGAGGTTATCTATTATAATAAACTTTTAGTCAATAAGTCAAGTGAAAGTATGCAAAAGAAAAAAACTACTGAAGAGAAAAAATATTACACACAAATTATTATACCAAAGGCAGATCACTACAACAAAATTAAATTTTTGTGACTTTTTTTGTGTGGTAAATAGGGCTGGCAAAATTTGACCAAACCCGATAACCCGACACGATAATCGGACTCTTAATCTAATTTGGGTTTAGTCTAATAATGTTCGGGTTTATAGTACTGACATATATATATATAAAATAAAACTCTAAATCTAATTACATCTACCATAACACGCCACCTCTCCACTCTCCACTCCTCTCCAATCGCCTCAACAAAAGAGGGGAAAAAATTCGCTTACCTCTATCTATCGCCTCTGCCTTTATTTGTCGCCTCTGCCCCCATCTGCCGCCTCCGCCTCGTTATAGAAGCCACCACCAACAACTTCTCGGTAGACAACAAGATTGGAGAGGGTGGATTTGGCCCAGTTTACAAGGTCATTAATTCCTTTGTTTAGCATCATAAAGATTCATATCTGTATAAGTAAGACAAATTGTAAATAGTTGTGTGCTAGTGATTATAGGGTCCACTAAGGGAGGGAGAATACATAGGAGTGAAAAGACTCAAAAACTTCAGCTTTGTTCCCTTATCCCCGTTGACTTCAGATCTAGCAACTCCTCCTAGTGGCTATCGTCGGCGCTCCTCCTGAAGCGGCGGCTGCTCTTCTTTGTGCGAATCTAGCTAAAATTAATAGAATTGTAATTTTTATGTTTGAATGAGTTTTATGATGAAAATCGATTAATTTGTTTGTTTAAGAATAAATTTTAAATTTTATATAAGGTAATCAAGTTAGATAGGTTGTGTTATCGGGTCATGTTAACACGACCCGTTTATTAAACAGGTTAGACGAGTCGTGTTACCATGTCGTGTTAACACGACCCATTTATTAAACGAGTTAGACGGGTCGTGTCGTGTTACCCATTTAATAATTAGGTCGTGTTCGTGTCTAATAATGCAACCCGTTTATTAATCGGGTTGCGTTTGTGTTACGGTAAAGTTAACCCAACTCGAATCTGACCCGACTCGAACCCACTTAACTTGATCCGATTGCCACCCCTAGTGATAAAATAATATGGTAGTAAGATGAAAATGCATATGTTTATGTCTATGTCTACATCTAAAGATGAAAATGAATATGATGGCAACAAGAAGAGAATAATAACAATGAGGACAATGAGAGTGATTTTGGTACTGATAGGGTTGAATCTTCTCATGCAAGAGATAATAATGATGAAAGTGATAATAGCAATTTGCTGCCTAAATTTAATTATCCAAAATTTAATCATAAGAAGCATATGTGTAATTTTGTGCAGAAGCTTGAGATGATATGTGCAATCTTTTAAAGAATTTACTCAAAGAAATTCAATCAAAGAAGGATATAAATCCAAATATATTACACAAAAAAAAAATCTTCTAACATAACTTTTGAACGTAAGAAGGCTTGTGGGCTTAGGATACATGGCTTTCCATTGAAAGAAATTTTTTAAGATAAAATCAACATATAAGTTTAGCCAAGTTAAAATTTTCGTCCTTATTTTTTACCATAATCATTAGATCGTCTTTATCTTTCTAGGAGAAGATCATAACCGTAGAAGTATTTTGATTTTTTGAACCCTAGCCTTCTTCCTCCACCAGCAGCCACCCTACCTTATAGCCATCCACCACCTTTGGTCATCCGCCATCCTCTAACGACCGACGCAACGTCAGTTAATTACCGTTCTGCCCTATTTGACCTTGTTCCTATTTAATTAATATCTTTCATTCGGACATCGAATTCTTGTAAAACTAGATCCATTAGAACCGTAACTTCTGAGGCTACTTCTATATAAATTTTTATAATTTTCTTATATCTAAATTATTTAAGATCTGGTACGTAATATTGGTATCAGAGTCGACATTCCTTAGACAATGGTTATCATGTGATCCAAGACAAATGAGAAAGGAATGACTATGAAAGATCGGGAACTCATCTCTGTTCCTGTGAGAGTTTCTCCGGCGCCCCCTCCACTACCAGCAACTATTGATGATGAGCTGCCAATGTGGGCAAAAGCATTTTTCAAAGAATTTTTAGCCAAGCCAAAAAAGAACTCGAAGGAGATCCAAATCGCCATCAAGGACTCGATCCAAGCCTTGGTAGAGGCCCTACTAGGGCCCTCCACTACCCAGCGTCACTAGCATCGCCGACCACAGTGAAAGTAGCCCAACCACGACCATCAACTTCAAACTATGAGGGAGGTGGAGTGGAGACCCAACCATTGGCTAAAACCTCTCATCCGATTGAGGAGGAGCGCCTTCCATCCTCGTAGGCCGAGCCTGCCACCGCAGCGATGCCGGAGCAGCCGACAGAGATAGCTCCCTGAGTCGTCTTCCCCAATCGCAGTGGGAGCTAGGGCCGAAAACCCTAGCTTCCCACTGACGACCATCCAGCCTCTCTTGGCCCTCTCCGCCACGTCCAATACCTTCCACAGGACCCCCTGCACTTGAGCCAGGTTGGCAGCAACGGCAGTAGAAGGTCGAAAGAGCTCCGTCAATGATCCTACTCGCTAGAGAAAAACTGCAATAGGTAGCCATAGGTCCAGCATTCCAATGACCACCAGCGGCCATGATCGGCTTCCACTGGCCGACTACAAGACTGTGGTGGCCAATGCAACTGTCGGCAACCACTGCATGGCCGAACCCGACGGCCACACTCACAACGATATTGCTCAAGCGAAGCCACATCGCGGTGGCTTCCGTAGGCCTCACCGTCGTGGGGGCTCCACGGTAGTGGGACTACTACCACCAATCGTAGCCGCTGAGGGTCGGGGCACTTGTTGGCGAGGTGTCGCAGCCGCTGTTGCAGCCACCGTCGTTTGTCGCTGCTTCGCCACTACAAGGACCACTTGGAGGTCAAACTGCCGATGGCCCACAACCTTGCCAAGCTGTCGTCAATGCCCAAGCAGCCCATAGTAATGCCCCTAGGCCAAAATCCAATTTTAGCCCTAGGGTTAGGTTTTTGTGTATTAAGTGGGAGAGATGAAGTGTGCATATCTCAAGGCATGCTAAATTTTTGCGATCCTGTTTGATCAACTTGTGCGAACCAATTGGGAAGCCATGAGCATGACTTGGAGCTTGAGGACAACTAGTGGAACAAACAGGTGGGCCTGCGCTATCAGATTGAGTCATATCTGCATGCATACTCGTTGGCCTATGAGCACAACGTAAATCAGAAGATCCATCTCGCATACTAGTCATCTTGAGGACAAGGTATCAGACGCATGGTGGATTGTTACGATCCGACCATATGGGTTAAGTCGAGTCAAGTTAGTTAATTAGTTTTATCTTATTATTTTAAATTTCAAATAAATTAGATAATTTGTATGTGGATTCGATCCGATAAAGATTTTTACTCTTATAAATAGGAGTGGACATGTGTTGATAATTATCATGGAATGAATATGAGTTTAGTCAAGTTAATATTTTCGTCCTTATCTTTTACCGTAGCTATTAGATTGTATTTATCTTTCTAGAAGTAGATCACAGCCATAGAAGTATTCCGATCTTTCAAATCTTAACCATCTTCCTCCACCAGCAGCCACCCTAATTTACGGTCGTCCACCACCACCTTTGGCCATTCGCCATCCTCTGACGACCACCTCAACATCAGTTAATTACTATTCTACCCTATTTGATCTTGCTCTACTATTTAATTAATACCTTTTCATCTAGACGTCGAATTCTAATGAAATTAGATTCATAAGAACCCTAACTTCTAATGCTAACTCAATATAAATTTTTACAATTTTCTTACGTCCAGATCAATCCAGATCTGGTTCGTAACATAATTGGTTCAAAAGTTATATTTTATTTTAAAAATCATTGAAAAGTGCGACTTATTTTTTCCTCTAATAATAACTCAGTATAATGTTTGTGGATGAAAAGAGCGAACCAAAATTCCTATGTAGTCCGAAAAGTGATGCATTACTGTACTTAATAGCAATGTAAAATTGTGTTAATTAGCTCCATTCAACTACAATGTGGTGCTTATTGTTATTCTTTTGAGTTTTTTATTTTATTTTTATGTGAAATTTTCAAAGGTAGATGATACAAATTTTACAAAGAAATAACTAAATAAGCGAATTTTCGCAGGATATTCTAAAGACGTCCAAATAATATTAAACCAGTTGGATAAGATCGCCAACCTCCTGATCTACAACTTTAATATTCACGACTTCTCTAGATTCAGAATCTATCTGCGGCGAAATGAATGATTAAATCGAGAAGATAAGGAAGACTAGTTTAGTTAAATTTGTTTATAACCTTTTGATTTAATCTTTATAAATAGGGTCTTATGGCTTGTATCTTAGGCATACTTAGAATGAAAGATTAATTGGCTTTTGCCTTGGCATCTCTTTCAACTAGGCCGCTGGCCTTTACATCTCCCTCCTCCTTTACCAACTAGCACCACCTCTTGCGTTGGCACGGTCTCGTCTGACTTCTAATATTCCTCTTCTGCTGATCCCCCTAGTCCCGTAGGGCAGATATACTTTTCTCCCTTTGTCTCGTTATCTTAACCGTCTCTACCTCCCGTACAGTTTTTATTTTTATCCTCTATCACAATTGTAGGCCAATCATAGCCTTCAACTATCTATTGCATCTGCATCCGCAAGCCACCACCACCATCATCTAATACCGAGCCATCTTTATCAACTACTCGGCCTCCAATCCATCATCACCTCCATCCTATACCTAGGAATCCGTGCCTCCACTCATGGATCTTAAATTCCGTACAGACCTGAATCTCAACCGCTACGAATCGGACATGTCGGTTCGTAACATTTGATATTAGAGCCAACGATCTTCGGACCGTCATAGCTATAATAAGATCAAAGTCAGCAAAGCAAACGAGCAAGCAAGGCATGTAACCTGTGAGGTTAGCACAACAAAAATTCTTATAAATTTCTTATGTCTAGATCGGTTTAGATCTAGTTCAAACATCTAATAAATTGAACACAAGAGATTCTCTCTTCAAAGTACTTCCGAGTTACTGTTTACTATGCTACTATAGAATCATGTCAACACATTTTCCTTGATTATTGCTTCCATAAAGATATTATTCACCAATTTGCCGGTGCTGCATAATTCGATTTCAAACAACCGTCGATGCTTGATCATTGGAGGAAACTTTATGTTCTTGTCTATATTTTGAGATTCTTTAATATCTCTAACTTGGTGGTTAATATGAAAGGAATGTGAACAAATATCTTTCAGTGGGAGATTAACATGCTTATATGATTTGCATTTTGGCCGAATATTTTTTTTGGGTCTAAATGGAGTTGCTTTTATCCGACCAAAGCTTTGCTGCAACTTTGTTTTTTATTTTTACTACTTTAATATATATATATATATATATATTGTTAAGCTTTAATTTATTTTTTTAATGATATTAATTAGGTTAGTCCCCAGTTCTTCCAGAAAAAAGCATTTGTAAGCCCCAGTTCATTTGTAGAATAAAGATGGAATAAACATAAGTATTCTAATTTTTAATAAGAGGGCTAATACTAGTATAAGCTATTGTAATATTTAGTTCAATACTAGTATAAGGTGTAGTAATTATTTTTGATGTGATATAAAGTTGGTATTAAAATAAGGTAATTGTATTAGGAATTGATGATGTTTTAAATCCAATGATAAAAATACCCTTGACTATATCTTAAAATAGTAGTAAATAATATTTTTCTGAAATAATATTATTTTTTATTAAAATTACAGACTTACTCTATTGTGGGTTATTATTATATTATTTTTTAAAAGTTGTATGGAATAAGATGAGAAAAAATAATAAATTACTATACTAGAATAAAGTAAGATATTGTTTAATTACTATATCAAATAAGAAAGCTGATTTTAGAATAAACTTATTCTTATTTTACAAGTGAACGGTACCACCCTCGTGGTTCAAAATAAATTTAGAAAAAAAGTGAGTATGGGAAAATGATTAAATGAGATGTGGAGATAACAAATGACAAAATATCCGATCCGGATCCGGATCCGGATCCGAATCCAATGAAGTTAAATCCGTTCTATCCGACCGAATCCAATCTGGTTACACCCGTTGGCATAGAAAACAAACCTCTCCCGGGCTCAAAGTCTCATCCTTCTTCTAATCTGTTTAGGGTTTTTCCTCTGGGGTTTTAGCAGGCAGCCTCCCAACAAACCCGTAATGGCAAACGAACTCATCGAGAGCGAAAGATTCGCAAAAGAAGTAAAAATAGACGAGGAGGAAGAGGAAGAGGAAGAAGAAGAGCAGATTGAAGGATGGGACGAGTGGCAATCGGAAGAGGAGGATTCCGTATTGGATTTCCTTTGCTTGTTCTGCACCTCTCGGTTCGATTCCACCTTGGCGCTTTTCAAGCACTGCTGTCTGGATCACTCGTTCGATTTCCATGGCGTCGTTCGGAATTTCGCGTTGGATTTCTATGGTTCGATCAAGCTCATCAACTATATCAGGTCCCAGGTATTTTGCTAGCCAGTTGGTGTAAAAATTTGTGGGTCTTATTTTGATTTTTGAATCTGATTGCTTCCTACAATAAATTGTGGTTTAGTATCTGTTCTATTCCGTGTGATATGCTAGTACGCATACTCCATATACCCGGTGGTATAATGAAAATAATAGTTATGGAGTTACTTTTAGTGAACGGGTGGATAAATTGTTTCTAGTAGTCTCACATTTTATCCTGAGTAATTCCTTAAGTTACTTCTTTGAGTACTTCCATTGTTACCTCTTTGTATAAACATTTCAGAAATAGAAAAAAATTGCTTTTGTCTTCTTCTTTCTAGTATTATGTTTCCTAAGTATGATATCTTTGAAGCATAGCAGTACATTTGAAGCTGGGTTGTATTTTCGTTTCTCTTTTTCATTTTATTCCCATAAATTGGTATTAAAATAATCCAACAACTTTTACTGTTTTATGCTATTTAGTCTTGAAAATTTCTATTATTCTGCAATTTGTGTTTGATCTTATAGTAACAGATAATGCTTATATACCAAAAGATGGATTTTTAATATTTTGAAATTCGGCTGGCAAAACTTAAGGAGAGTTTAGAAATGGAGGATTATGACATCTATGGGTTTGAACTCTCTTTTTCTGGTTGCTAGGTGGCGGAAAACAAGTGCTGGGTTTGCAGACGAAGCTTTCAATGCAATGGTGATCTTCAAAATCACTTTCATGTAGCAAATAGTTGTGAGATGGATGGGAAGGTTCGCTGGGAGGATGATTCATACCTAAAACCTTATATGGAGGATGACTCACTTTTGCATAGTTTTGCTTGTGATGAAGATGAGGATGATTGTACTACATCAATGGATAAAGAAGTAATGAGAGAACTTATAAGCAGTGAAGATTTAGCTGAACTTTGCAGTAATGGTGAGCTTGATGCTCAAACTGAAATTGGGCAAAAGGGATGCTGTTTAGAAATTGAGAGAATGGTGGCCAATGGCATTTCTCTTGACAAGAGTAGTGGATCCTTTCATCAGAAAAACAAGAATGAGCAACTAAGAGTGTCTCGAGGTATTGTTGCTGCTAGGGAAATCAAGAGTGTGAATGATAACTATTTTGGGGCCTATGGTTCCTTTGGTATCCACAGAGAGATGCTCAGCGACAAGGTATGCAACCTCACAAAATATCTACTTCACATAGTAACTAAATGTAATTGAGATTATATGTAACTATATGCTGCCTAAAATTTCCCTTGTGTTTGTAAAATTTTTCAGGTTAGGACAGATACTTATAGATGTGCCCTTTTGAGTAATCCCACTCTCATGGATCAAGCGACTGTACTGGATGTTGGTTGTGGCACAGGGATCCTAAGGTAGCTTGGCAGATGCTATATTTTCATTTTCTCCTAGCTAAGTGACTTACTACATCTTGATTACTCCTTGGATTGTTTATTGAATGTTTGTCTAAATATAGTAACTCACCAAAGTCTGGAACACTTCTCTGATAGATCCTTTTGCCTCTAGCAGCAACATAATTGGGACTTACTCTCCTTTCGCCATCTGCTATTCTAGCAAAGGCTGCAACTAGGAGTAGAAGTCTAATATATCCCAGAGAAAAATGTGAAGAAGAGAACAACACTCATAGCTGTCTTTCATAACACATAGAAATTGGTTACTTGATAATTAGTTTATGACATTATATCTTTTGGGTTTAAGTATGCCTTTTTTTGCAAAAAAGCTGATTGAAAGTATTAACTCTTAACAAGATTTTCTTAATATAATAAGCAATAGGAAGAATTATGAACTTCTGTACATCAAATTGTAACTGAAGTACAGCAACAAAATATAATGCTATATACCATTCTAACAAGTTGATATAACTGTAGATGCACATAAAATATCAGAATTAGCTGTATGGTATAAGGATGTAATCCATGTATAGTTCTTGTCATATGGTTTTGATTTCAAAATAAAATCTAAGCATGCATAATAATAGAGGCAATTGAGCTAAATAGTGCTAATTGTGAACTATAGATATCATAGAGATAATGCTTATGTAATGGTGGTAATGCCAAATTAAAAGTCCTAGCTAGGAGAGTCAAGACGATAAAAAATAACTAGCTGGACAAGGTATTATTAAATAGAATCCTATGACCATAAAGGAGGATAAATAAGAATGTTGCCATCTTCTACTGTAATTAGTGATTACTTTAGGATGCTCTCTTATTTTAGGTCAAATAAGTTCATGCAAGAGCTAAATTTTGGCAATAAGCTATTCCTCTCGGATATGAATAGTTATCATAACTTTTATTGGAGAGCAATAGTTTCTTCATTGATAGCTACTGCTAGTCCTGACATCAATATACTAGGAACTGAAAGCAGCCAACACCTCCAATAGACATACTGTAGCCTGTTCATGGATTACTAAGCATGGCACTCAACCTAAAATCATGATACATTTGCAAAGCAATTATCAACTATCAAGTTCCATTATCTCCAAAAATAGTACCTTTTACTCTCTTCCAATCAGTTTATTGATGTTATATGTTGCAAAGGAGTCTAGGTTAATTATCTCGTAATTAGATAGGTTCATGGTCATTGACAATATCTTCCTTCCATGTGGAATTCCAAATTCATCCAATTCTCCCCATTTGTATTATGACCGATTGATCATGCAGCATGAAATGACTTAATGAAGACTTCCTTTTGAACTTAGTCTTGTGTTTCTCTCCAATGAAGAGAGTAACAATTGATGGGCCTAGATTAGAGATTGGAATTTAGGTTATTTTAATTTATGGAGGTAAATCTAGAAGAAATTTAGATGCTGAACTAGTCGGCAAGTGGAGAAATTGAATATTCACCTTAATTGTTACTAACAGGTGACTTTGTTTTATGTGATTGCTTTTCCTTTTTTGCACTAAGCTTCTTGGAGCAACTCTTACCATTTATATGAAGTTTCTTGGTTTGCCTATTATTCCATCTCTTTCTTAAAAATAACAGGTTCATTTAAAGGGTTGTACTGTGGTAGACAGAATGGAAATACACTAGAAAGGATTGGTAGAGCCAGCCAGCTTTGTACTGCGGTAGCCTACTTGCAATTTCAGGAAATCCTAAAAGCTAGCATATGTCCATTTCTAGGAGCATGACCTAAATTCTCATATTTTTTAACCACCATGGTGGGCCCCTGATATTATTAGGATTAGGTTTAAATTGATAGACCAATCACAGTACATCAGAAAATATCACAGCACACTGAGCTTATTGACATTATCCAACCTTAATAGGCATTGTATAAACTTTAACCTTAATATTTATGCACATCTTTTCAACTATATCTGCTAATGCTCATTCTCTCTTTCTTTTGTAGTCTTTTTGCAGCTCAAGCTGGGGCATCTAGAGTGATTGCCGTTGAAGCAAGTGCAAAGATGGCTAGTGTGGCGACTCAAGTAATGAGTCGTATATCTAGCAAGTGGCCTCATTTTATTCAGTTTTGTTAACTATTTCAACTGATTGTATATATACAGGTTGCAAAAGATAATGGCCTATTGGCTGATTGGGGCATGAGATGTGAACAACCAGATTCCAAAAATGTGGTTAGTGTGGTCCACTGTATGGTTGAAGATCTAGACAAACATGTTCAGGTTCCACCTCATAGCGTTGATGTGCTAGTGAGTGAGTGGATGGGTTATTGCCTGCTATATGAATCTATGCTTAATTCAGTTCTATATGCACGTGATCATTTCCTGAAACCTGGTGGAGCTATTCTTCCGGATACTGCAACCATTGTAAGGCCTTAGCTTGCTTACTTGAATTTATCCGATCCCAACTTCTCTAGGCTAACATTTTCCTCAAATGCTCTTTCAGTTTGGTGCTGGTTTTGGAAGAGGTGGAACCAGCTTACCATTTTGGGAAAATGTCTATGGCTTTGATATGTCTTGCATTGGCAAAGAAGTTGTAGAGGATGCATCTTGTGCTCCTATTGTAGATGTATTGAATAGTCAAGATATCGTGACGGAGTCTGCTATGCTTCATGTAAGTATTTTACTTTTGCAACATGGAATTTCTGTTGCTGATTATGCTTCATGAAGCAAGCTTCTTTCCTATTAATCATTCTCTTTTTGTGGCCATTATCATTATCATAGTGATCATCATAATTAAGTCCTTTTCTAAGAAGATGGCATTGGCTAAAGAAGGCCTCAAAGATGAATAGAATTGGCACATTTTATAAGTAGCAAACCTGACTTTAATCTTCTAGAGTTCAAGCTGAATTCTTAGCTAAACCGAGATGATTGGCAAGGGATTTCATGATAATTTTAAGGCATTTCTTGTCTGTAAAGTTCTTTGATATCTTGTTTTTCAGTTAATTTTGTGCAACAGTGACAACCCTCTTGCAAGTTCCTTTAAACGTAGTGTTAAGTTTTTAGTGTTGGCAATTATGCACAAAATAATCTAAGTGCTTTTATTCATGTACATGAGCATTTATATAAGTTTTGAAAGTATTCAGATTGAAAATTTTCAAGATCAAGAGGAGAAAAGTCACTACGTTCGCACCGCGTTCGAATGCACCCAGACCGCGTTTGAACGCAGGTTTAGGCGTTCACAAATACAGAGAATGCGTTAAGGCCGTTCGAACGCGGGTTCAGGTGTTTGCAAATATAGAGAACGCGTATTGGCTGTTCGAATGCACTCATGGGCCGTTCGAACGCATTCTGCATACGTTCACAGCACATTCACAGTACAAAGAAGTGTATTTGCGCGTTCAAACTCAACCTGTGAAAATCAAGTCAACGCATTCAGACGCACTAGGCCGCGTTCGAACACACCTGAGAACAAGTTAGTGCATTCGAATGCACTCGGACCGCGTTCAAATGCACCCACATAATATACAAAATTCTGGAGTTACGTGAGCCCCGATATGATTTGGATTTGATCTTATCATATTAACCTATATAATGGTTGGGATGTCCTAACTCTAGTGAGGTTAGTGATTGCTTTTGATAAGGAGTTTTTGAGGCTACAACATTTTTCTACCAAAAAAGTCCGTCTCTTCTACAACGCACCAAGCTTTCAACTTAACAGTCATTTAGGCGGAGGATCAGTTTCAAGGGTTACTGAGATTGAAGATTAATCATAGGAAGCAGTGAATAGTGGGCTTTAGCGATCAAGATTAAGAAAAACAAAGTCGTGGGGATCGACGAGTTGTTTTGTAAGTTAGTCTTGTAACTGCCACAAGTTTAGTGATTAGTTTTGATTCGAGTTTGGATCCGTAATTTTTTTCTCATTTGGGTTTTTCCACGTAAAAATCTTGGCGCTCATCTTTGCTTTACTTTTTAATATTTATTATGCATTTATTCAAGCTAATGATTGATATCATTGGCTAGGATTTAAATATATATGCGTGTCTATATTTTTTCAATTGGTATCAGAGCAGGCTCAAAAGTATATAGTTAAGCAATATCAATAAGCAATCAAAATCCCCCTAGTTAGCATATCCCACTAAGGGATCACTCAATGAAAGCACTCCGAAGAGGTGTCAAAATGTCTTATTTCCTAATCCAAATTTTTTTAATTTTCAACCCATAAATGAAAGCACTCCTAAGTTTTTGTAATAATTTATAATTAAGCATAATATGCCCTGGAATGCCACAATGAAAGCAAGTGGGAACAAACTTTTTTCTATTTACCTTTTGTTGAGAAGTGTGTTTTATGTTTAACTTTGGTGCCGTTGAAGATTCATCATCTCGTTGATTCGATTTCGATTTTGAGATGTTCATCCAGGTTTGCTTTGAAGGTACAATTGATGGTGTCAAGTTTTCTTTCTTTTGAAGACATGTAGAAGCAAAGACAGTATTTTTATTATTTGAATTACCGGTGTATCTAATTCCATACTTGTCTTTTCCAGAAATATGAACATTTAAAATCTCGTCAAGTTTGTTCTTCTTTTAGAAACGCCACCTCCTTCAGCAATCGCTCTAGTTCAACTTCAGCAGTCTTTATCTTATCTTTAGCTTCAACGAGTTGTTGAGTGAGCATTTTGATACGTTCTTTTGTACTTTTTTATAAATTGATTTCTTTTTGGTTCAATTACCTTGAGTCTCTGAAATAGTATTATGTTACTTTTCTTGAGTTTGAATGACTCTAGGTACAAATTATTATATAACTTCTGTATCTCAGATTCTTCTTCATGTGATAAGACTTCATGTTCAGCTGTATATTATAATCAATAACAAAGTCAGTATGAAAAGGAGAGGAGATGAAAGCTACATAATTCTCTTGGTCTTTCTCAAAATCATTATCCGATTCATTTGAGTCATCCCAAGTGACCATCATAGTTTTACCGTTCTTCTTATGCCGATTAGGACATTTTTGTGCAATGTGTCTAAAACTAGAATATTCAAAACATTGAACTTTACTATCATAATTTTTGTTTTTCTGTTTAACATTATTGTTACCCACCCCAACATTTGAATTCACATGATTCTTCTTTTTCTTAAAAGTGTTGTTTTTCTTAAGTTTCTCAGCATTGAACTTATTTGGCTTCTTAAAAAATTTATTAAACTTTTTGATAAACATACCCAACATCTCAACATCTAATATGCCGTCATCATCCGACTCCTCTAAAATTTGTTCGATAGTTGCTAAGGCTATATACCTTTGGACTTGCTAGGTTTAGAATGAGTGGACTCAAAAATTTGTAGATTATCTACTAATTGTTCAAAACTAGTATTCAATCTTGAAAGCTTAACAACTACGGTTCGTTAATGAGTAGTTTCTAAGATCATTCAAGCATCTTTAGCTATCTCATAAGTAGATATTTTTCTAAATTCATCCGAGGAAACACAACTGAAAATAACATTAATTGCCTTACTATTCTAGCCAACTTTTTCATAATCCGACCTATCCCAAGACTCGAGAGGTTTCTCAATAGGTTAATCATTCACCAATTACATCGGTGCACTCTAACTGTTCACAATGGCTATCCACACTCGCTCATCTATAGACTTCATGTAGACTCTCATCTTAGTTTTTCAATATCCATAGTTTTGATTCATCAAGAATAGGAGGTTTAATAGAAGATTGTCCATCCTTATAAAAATCCATGCTTAGTTGATCTCTCTATAAGTAAGGCCTACTCTGATACTAATTGAAAAAAACTTAGATACGCATATATATCTAAATCCTAGGTAATGATATCAACTATTTGCTTTGATAAATGGAGAATAAATATTAAAAAGTAAAGCAAAGATAAACGCCAAGATTTTTACGTGGAAAAACCTAAACAGGAAAAAACTACGGATCCAAACTCGGATCAAAACCAATCACTAAATTTGTAGTAATTACAAGATTGACTTACAAAACAATCCGTTGATCCCCATGATTTTGTTTTCCTTAATCTTAATCGCCAGAGCTCGTGATTCACTGGTTCCCGTGATTAATTTTCAATCTCAGTAACCCTCGAAATTGATTCTCCGTCTAGATGACCCTTGAGACGAAAATTTGGTGCGTTGTAGAAGAGACGGACCTTGTTGGTAAAAGAACGTTATAACCTCAAGAACTCCTTATCAAAAGCAATCACCAACCTTACTAGAGTAAGGGTATCTCAATCCTTATATAAGTTAACAAGATAAGATCAAATCCAAGTCGTATCAAGACTCACATAACTCTAGAATTTTGCATATTACGTGGGTGCGTTTGAACGCGATCCGAGTGCGTTCGAACGCGCTGACTAGTTCTCATGTGCGTTTGAACGCGGCTCAAGTGCGTTCGAACGTGGATTTAAACTTGATTTTCACAGGTTGAGTTGGAACGCGCAAATACACTTTTCTGTATGTGTGGATGTATGCAGGGTGCGTTCGAACAACGAATAACCATTCTTTGTATTTGCAAACGCCTAAACCCGCATTCGAACAGCCTAAACGCGTTTTATGTATTTGCGAACGCCTGAACCTGCGTTCGAACGCGATGCGAACGCAGTAACTTTTCTCCTCTCAATCTTGAAATTCTTCAATCCGAATATTTTCAAAACTTATATAAATGCTCATGTACATGAATAAAAGCACTCAGATTATTTTGTACACAATTTTCAACAATAAAAACCTAACAATCTCCTCCTTTGGCAATTTGTGACAAAATATCTAGTTTTACAAAAATTACAAATAGTCCTAAATGAGTATTCAACAAGTCTAAAAAATGTAACACTTCAAGTCTACAACAAAAAACATACCAATTCAAGATCAAGTGAAAATAATTTGAAGTAAAGTGTTTATAGATAGATAGTAATATGAGGTAAGATTATACAAAACTGTAAATAGTAAACACATAGGATCTAAATTTCAATTAGCATCTAAGCAAATCACACAATTGACATATAATATCTAAGCATTCAGCACAGTTAACATAATAAAGCAAATAAAGCAAATGCAATGCAACTCTCCCTAAACTAAACTCTGTACTCCCCCTAAACTCGATCACTCTCCCTTTTTTTGACATAAATTGACAAAAAGCCTAAACACTAGGAGGAAAGTTGCAATGAAGAATAGAAAGCACAGTATTTTTATTATAGGTTTAAGGGTCCGTCTTTTTTATAATGTACCAAGCTTTTATCTTAAAGGTTATCTAGACGGAGGATTAATCTCGAGGGTTACTGAGATTGGAGATCAATTATGGGAAGCAGTGAACTGCGGGCTCTAGCGATCAAGATTGAGGAAAATAAAGTCATGGAGATTGACAAGTTGTTTTGTAAGTCAGTCTTGTAACTACTATAAGTTTAGTGATTGATTTTGATCCGAGTTTGGATCCGTAATTTTTTCCCGTTTAGATTTTTCCACATAAAAATCTTGGCATTCATCTTTATTTTACTTCTTAATATTTATTCTGCATTTATTCAAGCAAAGAGTTGATATCATTGCTTAGAGTTTAGATACATATGTCTAGGTTTTTCACGTAGGATTAGCCTATATGAGGATAAAAGGTGAGAACATTTGATTCAAGGGTCTGTGTTCATCTCTAAGTTAAAAAGAACCAGATTTGTTTAGTTCTGTAATATTTACTGCTATTAGCATGCCAAACTATTTGGTTGAACTATTGAAGCTAACTGATTTGGCGCCTTCTGGCTATGCATTTCTTGTTGAGCTACGAGCTTTCAAACTTTTTATGCGGCTCCACTTTAGGCCTCTAAAATTGCATTAATTATTAGTGTACCTTGCTGCTATGCTAATTTTGTGCTTTTTATTCATCTCAATGTAAGTTCTGCCATGTCATCAACCATTTTAACTGCCTAGTCTCGTACTTCATGGCAAGGGTGTTTGTATGGATCTTTACAATGCCTGTTACAGCTTGCAGTTAAGCAGAATCGTGCAGACCATTTAGCCCTCATGGGACTGAGAACCAGAATTTCTTTGGTCAGCAAGTTCATTAGGGACACCTTCAGATTTTATGACCGATCTAATATTGGAGAATACTTTTTGGATCAATTTTCTTTTTAGTGTTCTTTATGTGGTTTTGAAGATGCTATTATCATCTGCAACCAATGTTTTGAAAGGCGGCCGCGGGTGGCGGGCGGTCACCCCACCGCCTAGCGCCTAGGCGGAAGGCGGGCGACAAGGCGGGTGACAAGGCGGTTTAGTATTTTTAATATAAAAAAATAAAAAAAAATATATATATATATAATATACATTACATACAGTAATTACTGATAAACAAACTGATAGACTAATTACTAAGTGATTAACATTTAACAGATTAAAACATTTCAACGGATTAAGTGATTAATAAATAATTACTAATTTACAACTTTATAAGCATTTCTTCTCCAACAGATAATTTAGTCAACTTTTAACTTGTCATTTTGTCTAACTGATTAACTGATTAAAACAGATTTAAAGAAAAGGACATTCGATTTGCTCAATTGAGAGAGTGAGACTGTAAAGGGGGGAGTGAGAGAGAGAGAGAGAGGGGGAGAGAGAGAGAGAGAGTGTGAGAGAGGGAGAGAGTGAAAGAGAGAGGGAAAGAGGATCGTACCTCTTTCGCTTCTCGCCGTCCATTCTCGCTCCCTGCTAACTCGTTCGCTTCTTGTTGTTGCTGCACAATGCCACTAGCCGCCTTAGGGTTTCTAATTTCTCTGCCGAGACTCGGGAGAGGAGAGCAGCGAGAGAAAGAGAGAGAGAGAGAGAGAGAGAGAAGAGAGTTTTTATATTAAGGTTAATGAGTTAGTTATCTTAATGGATAATAACCCGACCCTATACCCATTTGTAACCCGATAAGGCTGGTTGGCGGGCCGAACTGCCATTTCGCCTTATCGGGTGAACGGCCCACCTAGCGCCTTTTGGCGCTCAGGCGACTCGCCAAGGCGGCAGCCCACCTTATGCGAGCGCCATACCGAATGGCGGGGCGGCTGGTGCACCGCCCCGCCATGGCGGCCGCCTTTTCCGATTTTCAAAACACTGTCTGCAACGGTACATGTGGCTTACTTAAAACAACTTAAGTTTCTATTAATATCTCAGGCTTCCTCTCTTATTCAAGTGCGAATTTGATATATTTTAAAAATTTTAGAAGAATTAGTTTCTTGGAGGTATAGATATTTAACATGTTCATCAATATGAAGATTTCTGTTCCTACAGTTTGTTGTCATGTTAGTGACTTACTATTAAGCATGACTTAACCATTTTCTCCTTGTTTTCTTCTTACTGCAGTTCTTTGATCTTGTGTCGATGAAGCAAGATGAGATGGATTTCACCTCGACCTTTGATCTTAAACTGAAATCCGAACACATGGTTGATTCAGCATATGCACCATCTGGAGTAACCTGGTGCTACGGCATTGTCCTTTGGTTCGAAACGGGCTTCACAAGCCGATTCTGCAAGGAGACACCGGCTCTCCTATCCACATCTCCCTATTCTCCCAAAACTCACTGGTCTCAGACTATCTTCACCTTCAAAGAGCCGATTGCCATGACAGCAGCTAAATCCATCACAAATTCATCTGCAGCTATTGGGTCAGAGGAGTGCCCTGCAACGACTATAAGGTCACGCATCAGCATCGCCAGGTCATCTGAACATCGTAGCATAGATGTATCTATGGAGACCACAGGGATCAGCTCCACAGGCCAGAAACACAGTTGGCCAGTT
Organism: Typha latifolia; assembly: GCF_019914945.1. NCBI lineage: Eukaryota > Viridiplantae > Streptophyta > Magnoliopsida > Poales > Typhaceae > Typha > Typha latifolia. Next base: position 5,455,705 of record NC_133091.1, read on the forward strand.
CAGATCTTCAATTTGTGATCCACCACATTGGTTACCTCCTGGAGCTAGTGGATTATTTATGATCAGATTTTCTTTTTCTCTTCCAGCTCACAAATTTTGAATTTTACCAAAATGTATCACTATCCCAATTGCCTTCAGCTTATTTCCTATATATTAATTCATTGTCCTTCCTGAGATCATTTGGTGATACTTGTATGGGTATCCAATAATTGGGAGATTCTCTTTATATTCTCTCCCACTTCTTTCCGTGATCTTTATGAGGGAGAGAAGAGGGAAGGAGGGCAGTTTTGGATTAGTATCTTGGAGTTAAGGATTTAAACTGCATAACCGTTCTCTGCCATTTTTGTTTCTGTGACTTATCAAGTGCTTGTATGACATCATAAGCATATCATAAATGGTTTGCACTAGGCTTGATACTGGCTATTCGCTGTATATTTCTCAATCATCTTTACTAATGTCACTGTGTCATATGTATCCTTTGTAACTTAAAAATATGCTTATGTTGTACGAGTATTTTTGGTTCGAATCTTAGCTATAGATTGCTTACTAAACTTATTTTTCAAAGAAAAGATATTTTCTTACACAATGTTGTCCTGACTAGGACATTCTACCTAGCAAAAGTGAAATTGTTAAACATTCCTCTGAAGGTTAGATCAATACTATTGGTATATGAGAGGAAGTGCTTGGGAAAATAAATGCTTCTTTGTAGAAAAGTGCGATGCACAAGTAGGTTGGAGAGTTATTCTCAAAAGTAGTAAGTTTATGGGTGAAAATGGGTCAGATTAATTTCAACTCGAATTGACAGAATACAGCTAATGATTATTATACCCTTAATAAATATATCATATTATTAGTTTTAAATAAAAACAGATTTAAAAAGTAAATTATATAATTGCCCTCAACTTAACCTTCTTCCTCTCCTCTCCTCCCTCCTCCCCCATGTCATTCCCTCCCTCCTCCCCCATCGTTACTGCTCCTCTCCTTCTCCTCTGTCCTCCCCATCGTCATTCCCTCGAGATTTGCGCATCCCTCCCTGTCATGTCCGATGGACTCGGATCGGACAGAAGAAGAGGGTGGCAAGGAGGGTGAAGACGACAGAAGGGGAAGAGGGTAAGCTGTATTTAAATCTAATTTAGTTATTAATTAGTTGTACTAATTTAGTTATCCTAATTTAATTAAAGTTTTTAAAATAAAACTGTATTTAATTTTTATTAATTTGATTGAAATATATAATAAAGGCATGAGAAAATATGGACTCACCTAATTTTTCTCACAGCACACTAACAGAAGGGTGACAATAAAATTTTTCTAAAGTTCATAGAGACATTGTAATCTAAAAAAATTTAGGAGGTCTTTGTAAAAACCGAGTATAGTACAGGGGTGTCAGCGTAATTAACTCTAAAAGAAATCCCAAATATAGATATCAGATAGCCATTTACCTGTATATATATTTTGAATGATTTACAATTTTTAGTTTTCTTATTTAAATAGTAAATATTGATATTGTTACTAATGATGTGTTATATATTATTTGTAGAGATTAATTTCTCTAATTTTATATGTATTTGACATACAAATTTTTTTTTTTATAAAACTCTTAATATTTTTATATTAATTATGTCTAAATAAAAGACATAATTTATTTAAAATTTGATCAACATCTATTTAAGATCCTTCTCTATAAGCACTATCCGTCATGTATCCGATTCATTTTCACCGCTAAGTATATCCTATGGTCTTTTTACATAATTGCAACTGAATATATTTTTAAAAATATCATAATTGCCATTTTAAAATATCAAAATATCACTACATTCTTTAAAATATTATAATTGCCACTAAAATATTTTAACTTTTTTAGAATTGCCATTATAGTTAGTTTTTGAGGGATTGATTGACACTCATTGTATAATGACTAGATTGGGAGTGAATATCCATTGGATATATATATATATATATATATAGTTCGTAGACCATGGTTATATAGTCTAATAGTAAATTATGTAAACAGTAGTCTTGGATTACTCTAATACCTATATACTATGAATAATCTCGGATCTCCTGAAAACTAATCTTCATACTACTATTATGTTTACTTAATATGTGAAGCTTTAGTTATTTTTGATAAGATGATTAAAATATTCTGCTCTAATTTTTTAGTTATTAAACTATTCTAATTGAGTGCCAAAAATTGTGACTTGTTGCTTTGGAATAAGATTATTATATTTTTTTTCATAGTATACCGATTACTGATTAGGAATCAAAATCCATTCTATTATCCGATTGAATTTGAATCTGATTCGAATTCGACATAATTTAATCATAAATAGATCACATATGGATATTACAAGTATCTATCTATATAAAAGCCGATTCGAATCTAAATTGGACAAAATTAAATGAATATGGATTTATGTCTTGTACATATCTGAACGAATCTAATTTAATTATACCCCTACCACTAATATGTCTTTGTCAATTCTGTGACGGATCCTCCTTAAAGTTTAGGAATTAGCTCTGTTCTTTAACTTATAAAACTCGAATTGGCATCGAGTTGAGTTGAGTTGAATTGAGTTCTAAGCATTGAGTTGAATTGTATCAAACTGAAGTCGACCCAACATAATTGGTAGGGGTGGGTTTCTTAGCTCGGCTGCCTAATGAGATGTAATCGGTGCAGCAGACACCGTCAAATATTAGGGACTGAAGCGTTGGCATTCATGAGACACTTCTTGAAAAACTTCAATTTTCAAAGGGTTTTGGATCTAAGACTGCCCTCATCCTTTATAACATCCTGAATGACGTAAACAAGGTGCTTATTCAATATGACTCTACTATTAATGACGTTCTTTAACCGATCAAACATGACCAGATTTGTAAAATCACACAAATTTATACAGAGAAACCAGCATAGCTGCAGATTGGCTTATCAATAAAGAAAGGATTAAGGGTATGGATTTACTTGGGAGGGGTTATCAATACAAATTTGTACAATCTCTTTTGAGCTTTTTACGCTTTTTGATCTTCGATATCTAACAATATATATATATATATATATATATATATATATATATATATATATATATTGTTTTGTGTAGTTTAGAGTGTAAATAATTTATCACTAATTTTGATTTTCTTTCATAAGATAAGATCTTTCCTTTTTTTACGAGGATATCATGTAATATTAAATAGCTTTGAGTAATTTATACAAGTACAAAATAGTTTTTAAATCTAAATTTAGTTTTAATTGTGGTTAGTTAGATTTAAGAAAATTTGGATTTTACACGATATTAAATGTTTGTGATTTACACCCTATATTTTTAATATTTATAATTCACGCTTTACTTTACGTTGTATCAAATATTTATAGAGTATACTGTAGGTTGGATTAATCATTTTAATACATATGACATATAAAAAAAATATAAACTATACATACGATATTTGGAGCGATTTGCAGCAAAGAACTTTTTACTTTTCTAATTACAGAAATAGGCTGCACATTATCAAATTATAATTTTGGGACTTTTTTTTACTGATTTAGCCCTAACAAATCTCCAAAATATTATCGTATCCTAAAAAAATTATATGTATCGTTTATACAAAATGTACGCTCTAATTTTTAATAATATGTGTATTGAGATTTTATAAAAAAAAATATCATGTATCACATATATAATATATATGTATCGTTTATGCAAAATGTACGTCACAATTTTCAATGATATGGGCATCAAAATTAAAAAAAAACATCGTGCATTACCTATGAAATTTATACGTATCGCTTATGCAAAAAAATATGCTCTAATTGTTAACAATGTGCGCATTAAGATTAAACGGTTGAGTTAGGTAAGAGAAAGGATAAATTAATCTAAATCACTAAAAAAGTCTAAATTTATAATTCGATAATAAGGGGGATATTTCTGCCAATTAAATAATGAAGGGCTTTTCGCCGTAATTTGCTCATAATATTTGATAAAACATAGGATTTAATTTATAAATATTGAAAATACAGTGTAATTTATAGATACATATAAAGCGGTAATGTGTCAAATATATATTTATCTTATATTTAACTAAGCATTTTTTTAAAGAGCCCAATCATTTCAGCGACAGTCATAATATTCTGAAAAATATAATGATAAATTATAATATTTTGAAAGTTTTCATTGACAATTATGTAAAAATTCTAAATCACTAGATAACAACATAAAGGATACTAGCAGGAATATCTTGGTTGATGGTTTTAATAGGCTTTAGGCCTCGATTAGACCCAAATACAGGTACAAATTTAACATTTCAATGGCCTTCCAAACCAAGGTGTTCGACCAAATGCCCCACAGAAGAGCTACTCCCTGCCTCCCTCGCAAACAAAAAGAAAAAAGGAAGAAAATCTCTTCCTCTTTCCATGGGTTCGCTCTCCGTCCACTTCAAGCTCCTGGCCTGCGACCTCCTCTCTCTCGTCAACCACCGCACCACACCTCCCACCTTCTCCCGCAACTCGACTCCCGTCTCCTGCGTCGAGACCCTCGGCGTCGTCGTCAGCCGCCAGCGCCGCGAACAATTCTTAAAGTTCCTCGTCGACGACGGCTCCGGTTGCGTCCCCTGCGTCCTCTGGCTCAACCACTACTCCCTCGGCAGGAAGCGGTGGCGCGAGCCGTCCGACCTCGACATAAAGGCCGGGATGGCACTGGAGCAGGCGGAGATGGTGCGGCTGGGGGAGGTGGTTAGGGTTAGGGGAAGGGTTGGGGTGTACAGGGAGGAAATGCAGGTGACGGTGAGGGATGTGGTGGTGGAGAGGGATCCGAATGCGGAGGTCTTGTTTTGGTTGGAGTGTATTAGGTTGGCGAGGGAGTGTTATGATTTGGGGCCTTTGTGAGTGAGTGAGAGAGAGAAGGGGCTTGTTTTGAAGCATGCATGGGAGCTGTTCGCTGAAATGGCTAAATGGAATAGTTCCCTTTCTCATTCACAGAACTGGGCAATTGGTTATATTTGAAAAGAAAAGGAAGCATATATGAAAGATAATTTGAACAAGCAGACCAATCATTTGTAAAGTATCACCCGAAGGGCATGACATCCTGTCTATAAATTGGTGCCTGAGAAATGTCTGTTTATGATACACTAACCAACTAGCACGAAAAGGCAACAAAAAATTTACATTGGTAACCATTTGCTTACATCGCTATTGAATCAGCATCTATCCATGCATTTGTTTTTTTCCTACCTCCCTCTCTGGAGAAATTCCCAGTATATAGTAAGACTATCAACCAGCTCTGATGAGTGAACTAGGACAAAAGAATTGAGTCTATATCAATCCAAATGTTTTCCTCTGTCGTAGCTGTGGTGTTATGTCTCTGCCCTGAAAGTAACATCCTTTGTAATTCTAGGAGAGAACCACTGAGGATTTGTTACCTAGACTGTGCTTCAAGTAGGATGTTTGTGGCTACATTGATGTCATTGCCTGCTCGCATGAGTGCCTGCCTGGCAGCATTGCTGTCAAAGCCCATTGATACCAATGTAGCAATAGAAGCTTCAGATAGTGGAGCAGGAATGTGTGTTGTCGATTGATAGCTCCGCTGCAACAAAATCACGGGAACTATTTAACATGAGAATGCCTACAGCATTTCAAAGAGATTATGCCATATCACTATATCAGAGTAGAGCAAATGTTAATTAGGGATATTTCCATTTAACATATTGCCTTACCTATTTGGTTTTACACCCTTTATCGAATATGTGCAAAAACATAACCTGGTTATCAGATTAACACTAACACTATTCAAACAGATGACATACGAAAAGAATATTACATCAACTATAAACATTTTTTTTTCCTAAAGTGCGTAACATGCTCTTACTTTCTTCTTCTTCTTTCTTTGGGGCATGAGTTTATTTCTTCTAACATAGGCAAAAACACCCGAAAGCAAAAGAAAGAGAGTAAATTAGCTTGGGTATAGTTGGGATAACTGGTATAACTTGGATGAGGGCATTTTTGTAATTTCCTAATATAATTAACTTAACATAGGGAGTTTGGTTAAGTTTAGTTAACTGATCTAACGACAGAATATTTTCTACACATTTTTAATAAAATGTAGAGCTCGATTTATAAATATTGAAAATGGAAGTTATAAACCTTAAATAGTTTAAAAGGCAGAGAGTTAACGCAAATTTCCCCTAATAACATTATCATGATCTTATCTCATAGTATTGACTTTTTTTCTCTATATTCACTATGTCCTTTAACTTCGATTCTTCATGTCTCTGCCAGAAATATTCCAAATCGCAATGTGAGCAAAGTACTGTAGGTTCAGTGAACAATGAAATAGACTCACACAAGGCTGCTATCAACTTATCATTAATAGCTACTTGTTTTGCGTAATCGAGGCTGAAAGCTATTTGGCCAAACAACAGGTGTTCAGACAATTTCATTTATTTCTATGATATGGCAATCAAAGAAGACATACAGTCCATTGAGATTGATGAGCTATTTATGAATAGCAAATAACCTGCAATTAAAGAAGACATACAGTCTAAGAAGCACAGACACGGTTATGGGATACGGATACGACACGATACGGACATAGGGATACGACAAATCTTAAAGAAACAGGACACGATACGTTTAGAACATGGCAAAGTAAATAAATAAAAGCATTATATATATTATCGATACATTTAAAGATATATTTTTCTAAACTTATAGTATAAATACACAAGCATGCATAAATTATTCATGAGAGAAAAACAAAACGTATACAATACTACAAAGCCAAAAATGATAATGCTAATACGTGATAATACAATTTTATATTATAAGAATAAATATCTAACTACTTGAGAATAAATAACTAATTACCATTACTTAACTACAGTGAATGACATAAGCGAATTTGTGATTTTACAATAATTTACATTAATATTAATTTTCTTGTATGTACTAACTTGTGATTGTTGCATTATATTTCTATAGCATATGCAAGAATTTCCTAAAATAAATAATTTATGTTATCAACTTTTATAGTACATGATAAATCTTATGTTCAAAAAGTTTCTCAAAAGTGTCAAAGTGTCTAAGGAGTGTCCGAATTTATTCTATAATTTTTTAAATATGGGATATGTCGTAGAAGTATCCGACACGTGTCCAATGAGTGTCCAATGAGTGTCGGACACGGACACGGCATGCTATTTGAAATGTCCGTGTTTCATAGCATACAGTCTATCATAATTCACAAATAGCAAATATTTATGAATTATGATAGAGTTTGGACCAATTGCCAAAGTTATATGTTAGGATTTCCTCAAACTTCTAGATAACCTGCAATAATGTCATTATCAAGGCATATGAAAAAAATGATCAATGTCAGAAAACAAGTTTACTCATTTTGTACGCCCCACTACAAATGTCAGTCAGTTATTCTATATTGGACTAAATACTATGCATAAGAAACATTCTACCAAGACCACTAAAGTACACAAACCAAGACATCTACGTAGATAATAGGAGACTAGAAACTTGATTCAAATGAAGGCATGGTGAAAGAAGAGAGGAGGAAGATGAATAATGTTAGTTCCCTTTTATATTTATAAAGATCGTTTAAATGGTAGCTTAAATGAATATTTTCAATATTCACTTTACTAAAGAATAAGACAGATGACTTGCCTGAACTGGACGCCCAGCATAAGGAGAAATATTCCCCAAAATATTACCACTTGATGATGTCCGTGATGAGCTTGCCAAAGACCTTGAGAAAAATGATGCTACCGACTCAGGGAACTGTAAACATATTACATATCCAATTAAAGGATGAGAAAACCTTGAGAAAACTAATGCTACCAATTCTCAGAACAGTAAAACATATTACATCAACTGAATTATCATTATACATCTAGGAAAAGATTATTCATGTAACAAATCAGAAGCACTATAGTGTGAGATAAACATGATGGAGTATCAGGCCGATCATAATCAGACCTGGCAACTATGTCAACTTAGACTGATTGTACATCTAATACACAAATATAAAGTTTACTTTTGCCCGATACAAAGTAAAAGAATGTTCATGATATTGACATGGGCACGAGGTATATGAAGGCAACATAACCATGATGATATACCAGCCAGGTCATAATCAGACCTGCCAACTGTATCAACTTATACTGATTGTGCATCTAATATATGAATCTAAAGTTTTCTTTGCCTAATGCAAAGTTAAAAGAATGTATATGATATTGAAATGGGCACAAGGTAGATGAAGGTGAAACAACACTGGGAGGACATAGATGAAATATTTTAAAGTAGACAAGCTATATTACGAGAAATTGAGAACTCAATATTATCTTCTTAAGTGAAACTCTTAGAGAACTGTTTAAAGAAAAGAAAAAGGAAAAAAAGCACTGCATATTCTTCTTAAACTTTACACTCCAAAATATCATGATGAAAAATAAGGCAAATCATAATCAGACCTGGAAACAATTCAACTTATATTTTCTTGTCCATCTCATACATGAATATAAAGTCTTTTCTGCCTTATGCAAAGTCAAAAGAGTGTATATGATAATGAAAAGATCAGAACACAACTAGGAAAACATTATTCATGAAACAAATTATAAGCGTTAGAGTGTGAGATAACCATGATGGAATATGGAAGCAAATTTGAATACCCAACATTGAATCAACTAAACTGATTGTACATCCAATACACGAGTACTAAAATTTCGGGAAGTTTACATTTAATACCCTAAACTTTAGACTTACTATGTTGTACACCATACATTTTCATCATATCCAAAACAAACTCTCTACTTTGATTATAATTTTCCAAATAGCATCCTAAGTTAAAATCTAACCAACAGTTGAGGATGGTAGGGTAACAAAACGAACATTCTGCCCAGTTCCAAATTAAAATATCAGAATACCCAAACTTCATGAATTTCCACTAAACTGACACAGAAAAATCCAATAGTTATTTGTATTATAGAATGGATTACTGATCATCAACAAGCTTTTTAGAGATCTAGAGGTACCTTCAATGATGATGAGCATCCTTAATTAAGGTTCTATAAGAGACTTAAGTAAAAAAGTAACACGAAAAGACCATAAGTAATTTGCTTTATTATTGAATCAGATAGGAATTAAGGTCTAATCGCTCCATTCGAGTCAACTTATCAAACGAGACAACATCTAACTGGGGGAGGAGGGGATTCGTCAGAATGGACAAATCTTGGGCCAGGCGTTTGAACACCTAGCCAGGAATTCAAACACCTGACAACAAGGGTTGTCATGCCGTTCGAACAAGATCAGAATGCTTTTGGTCAAAAGAAAAGTTCGTCGATGCATTCGAAAGTCCTTTAGGTCATTCGAACGCCCATGTTGATCATTGATTAAGTTGATTTATTTTAAGAGTTTGATTAGGTTTGGGTTTAATTTCTTTCCTTAGTTATTAGTTTGATTGGAAGACTGTAGTCTTCCATATATGCTACTGTATATGAGTTAGGGTAGAAAATAAAGTATTTTCTTCTCTATCTTCCTCTGGAGATGTGGTTTATTGATTTCTTCTCATTTTATCCATTAAAATTGTTGTGATATTACTTGATAGACATGTTGGGTCAAATACTATCAGAATCCACTATTCTCTTTATACTGTTGCCCTTTTTTTCCTGACAGGAGCACGGAAATCCATAATAGTTAATAATATAGGACTGTCAAAGCCTAAAGCCCAAGCAACCTACTTTTTCAAAACTGATCCTTGATGCTAGAGATCAGTCATTTTGTTTTTCCAAGTGTTACAAATGTGCAAAGTAAATAAAAAATATATACAAATTTACAAACAGTCAAAAGGAGTGACCACAAGGACCACAAAATTAAATGCTAGAGAAAGGAGACTGCAGAAACATATTATACATATACATAGCTCGAGTAAGAGCATAAGATAAAAGAACCTTTATACTGCGGATGCCAAAGGCATTCATATAATAGAGGGAACCAGCAAGTAGTCCACAAATGCCAGGTAGAATTGACCATATCCATGATGACAAAAGAAGCTAATGAAAAGAAAAAGAAATGACATAAGTACATAAGACAAACTACTTGGGAAAAAATGATATTCTGAGAAAGGTGATAACCTGAAGCCCTGCCATATATATGAATGACTTATCGCTGAAGTGTAGGCTGAATATGCGGAACCATGATGTAACAGGGATATTGAAATAAAAGGGCACAAACGAGGCAAAAATAAGACCATAAGGTCCAGAAGCAAGTAGGCTTAAGGTAGAATCTGCCGAAAACAGAAAAATGTTGAGACAAATATTTTAGTATGCGAACAGAAACTCAAATGCTCTAAGAACTTGAACAAAAAAGAATCCTGTGCCACAAGTCAAACAACAGTAAAAATAACAACCAAGAATTTTGTCCAAAATTTTTGGGAATCCGATGAATAAGAGATATACAAATTCCAAAAAGGCAATAAAATGAAGGGCAACCCACAGTGCTAGGATCAACAAAAAAGAAAGAAAAAGAAACCATATTCAAAAATCAAAATACTACTAGACAAGGGTATGCACCAACATGATTAGAATGTCCTTATCTTCTGAAAGAGAGTTAAGTTCCACACAATTGGTTCATACTGGTCATGGTTTGAATTTTGCCAGAATACGTGACACTATGCCAATATGTGATGCATTTTAACCCATCTGAATCAAAAAGCAACCGAAACAACTCTAACAACAATTTATTTGAGTGGATTTTTAGATTCCGAGATTGATTTGACTTGAATACATCTTGCATAGTTGTAACCAATGTATTGAAAGGCGGTTGTGGGCCGGCAGTCACCCCATCACCAAGTGCTAAGGCAGTTTAGTATTTTTAATATATAAAAAATAAAAAATAAAAAATAATTATATATGATATGATATGATATATATACATATATTAATATAGTATATATAAATTTTTTTCTAGTTTACAATCACAACAATAAAATATCATAATTTACAAATATATCATATATATAAGTATATAGACATATTTACATATTTTATTAATGCATTTAAAATTAATAAAAGTTGCTCTATGGGTGCTTGCCAACTAGTGAAAATGAGAGATTTTTGGGTGAGCACGTGGCCTTTTAAAGCTTCTCCCATTTTTTCTTTTTTTGAGACAGTTCTTCCCGACTTCCTTTGAGAAATCCCATTTTGAGAGAGAGAAAAGGCGATCACCACATTAGCTGCCGCTTACCATCACCAACGCCGAGAGTGAAAGGGAAGAAGTAAAGAAGAAAGAGAAGAGGAAAAAGAGAAGAAAAAAGAGTTACTTGCCGGCTGCCGCCGCCGTTACTACTATCGCTTGCTATCATCAATCAAGAGAGGAGGAAACAACTAAGCTGGCCACGCGGGCCGCCAAAAGACAAATGGCGGCCTGCCCGCCATTAGCAGGCCACCTAGTTGCATGGCTAGACGATTGGGTCGCCGCCTTGCTATAGCCGCCTTTGAAAACACTGGTTGTATCTAACTCATTATCAAACCCTATCACTCAGATCATTGCATGCTATTAGATCTTGTGTAGTGCATTGAAAAATAAGATAAAGAAGAGTGTTTACGAAAATTTCAAATAGGATTTGACATGAATTTGGTTCGTCAAATTCGCATAGTGACTATGGTCAACAGTATTTTCACTAGTTTCATAATGTTATGTGGGTCTTTATGCCCTTGTTTGCTTCGGGATTATCTTTCTCCCTATTCTAGATTAGGTAGCACTATCCTAGATTAGAAAAGAAACATCAAAATATCTCTATTCTAGATTAGAAATACTATTTAAATTATTACATACATAAGCCCAAGTATAATTTTACCCTTGATTTGATTAAAGTTATTTTAAAAAACCTCTCACCTCTCTCCTACCAACTCATTGTTCAAAGTTTCGGTTTTGGTTTTGGTTGGTTTCGGTTTTGATCCTTAAAAAAATGAATAATGTTATGCCAAATAGAATAGTTTTAGCCTATTATGGTTCAAAATAAATGTTAAAACTAGAAATCTTGATAGTTTCAACCTTAACCAATGAGTTTTGACTTTCGTTTTCATTAAGTTTCAACCATTAATATTTGGTCTCAGGTGAAACTTCAAACAAGCTACCATCAACCTATCTCATTCCACAAAATTTCATGTTCAATTTTTTTGCTCAATTTTCTTACCTATCTCCTCTCTTACTATCCACCTATCTCATTACACATTTACAAGTATGCATCATATAAAATCTATGCGCATGCAATGCATGCCTATAACTTTACATTGCATACATACAATAAATAAGAACAATTTAGTTTAAATTTATGTCAGATCAAAGGTATTTGAGTCATTTTTCCTTCCCATTTATATTTTATCTCAATTTTATGTCACATCACAAGTAATTTATTACATTGCCCAATGATGGCCGTGTCGGTCGGCACGGGGCATAGCCACCGACACTTGTTGTGTCAATGGTGACACGTCACCCAGTGGCACACCCTATGCCGAGCCGTGCCGGACCGACACGGGTGTGCATGTCGCCCGTGCTGACTGGCACGGATTGTGTGAGGTTTGTAATAGATTTTATTGATTCAAAACATATCCATTAGAGCGGTAAATCTAAATTATTCTATGGCCTTTTTTATCATGTGGCAAACATGATATGTCATATAGAGCCTGATTTTTTTTACTTTTTTCTATTTCAATCATATTATGGAGTGTTTAATCATTAGTACTAATTTTTAATAAATATATTTAATCATATTATCTATTGAATAATGTTTCTATTTGATTATTACTATATCTTTAGTAAAATAGAACAATTACAAAAATAATCTAAAGATAAAAAACTCTAAAGTAGGCTTTAATATATATATTCAAACCAAAAGCCAAAGATATACGTGTCCAAGACTCAAAACATCTTTAAATACACTAAAACTTTTATTAAAAATATGTTAAAAGCATGTCAATGCATACCAGTGCATGCAGGGACGTGCCGAGGGCGTGTTGGTCGGCACAACCATCATTGACATCACTATTCTAGATTACAAGTAAATATTAGAGTATTTTACTCTAGATTAGATATACAATTTTAGTAGTAAGAATCTAGAGCAATTCTAGATTTTCCCTTAATCTCAAAGCAAACGGGGCTTATAATTTTTTCCTACTATTCCTTATTTTCTCATGCTATTATTGTTTAGAATATCTAGAACTTCTTCTCTTAAAAAGGTACTAAACTGACACACCAAAGCTAGAACATAAAGAACCAAAACAAAATTAGTGGAAGCAAAACGGAAATAATCAAAAACACAAATTCAAACCATGATGCATCTTCTATGTTTACACCATCCAGATATGAGCTGAGTCCCAAAAGCAATGTTCACAAGGTAATTGACGGATTGTAAGCCTGCTGATGTTATTTGGCTGTTCATGAAGTAGAAATGTTTTAGCTTTCTATACAATGCAGATTCAGGTGTATGAAAGGAGATAAAAAAAAGGATCAAAACTCCAAATGTCGAAGTTAAATATGCAAGAGTTCAAGACCAAAATCAAGAACTAGATTCTTCTGAAAATTGGAGCATCAAGAACAAATAATGGTCCATTGTATTAATCCACAATAGGAAAAAGGGGCAAGTCCTAGCATCGGGGAATAGTTATCCCTGCAACAAGAAGGTGGTCTTGATTCTAGAAAAGACCACCTTTGGACTTAAGGAAAATTTTTACCACAAAGAAAAGGTAATTAAGTCAGTTATAAGAATCTAGACTTAAGCCAAGCAAGATCAATCCAATAACCCTGTAATTCCATCTATTGTATACTTTACCTAGCCTACACAAATAACACCTTGTAGACAAGGCTATGATATAAATCAGGTCAGATCGGATCGCATCATGAAGATATTAGGCTCAATGAATTGAGTTTATTTATCTTTTAATTGATGTATGCTTATCTCTTAAAAAAACCCTTAAGACAAGTATAGTTAAGTCATGTAAGCCTCAAAAGATAAGTTCAATTAAGTCATGTAAGCCTCTAAAGTAAGTCCAATTAAGTTATGTTAGTCTTTAAGACAAGTTCAATTAAGTCATATAAGCCTATAAGGCAAATCCTAGTTCGAGTCGTATTAGCCATGGATGGCCGTGCCAGTAATGGCACAGCACTTGGCACGGGGTGTGCCAGTGGCACACCCCTATGCCAACCCGTGCCGAGTCGTGCCGACCGGCACGGATGCCGTGCCAAACCATGCCGGGCTGGCACGGCTATGTGCCGTTCAGCACAGCCCCATGCCAATCATTGTGCCATATGGAGCCATTATTTAAAAAAAATTTCTATTTTTATTAGTCATTATCAAATCAACTGATCAATTGATCATTTAGAAGGCTTAGATGAAATTAATGATAATGAGACTAGAAATGATAATGATGATGATGGTGATAGTGATAATAACTTAGTAGCAGTGATAATAGAGATGAGACATACGTCTCTATTACACAACATTTTTATAGAGATATTCTTTTTACAGAGAACTTGAGTTTGTAGTTAGCAGGACATTAGGAGAGGTGTACCTACAAAATGATATAAGTTCATCATAATTACCATCATATCAATCACACTCACTAGAGCTAGAACACCATTATTATACTCTATATCTACCATTTACATATGCTTATGGTGTGTCTGTGCCTATATCGGTGCCGTTCATTCCCGTGCATGTTCAATATTCATATCATATCATATTATATCATAGGAGAATTATAAAATTTCTCTTTGTATGAAGGCTATGTAAAACATTATAACGAGCAATACTATCAGTGAATGAGTTTTAAAATATATTGGCAGTATTTAATGCAAAATTCTCGTGTTATTCTTATGCTGACAAATAAAATATTTCATTCTCTTCATCATTTTATATTTAGCTAGATATTAATTTTAATTATTAAACTATTATCAATTAATATTATGTGTTCAATTATATTATGAAGTGTTCAATCATTAATATTAGTTTTAGTGAATGTCTTCAATCATAATATGTGTTAAATAATATTTATATTTAACTATTACTTTATAGTTAATAAATATGTCATTTATAAAAATAATCTAAAGATAAAACATTATAATATAGGTTTTAAACTTTTAATATATATATTTCAACTAAAAACTAAAAATTGATATATCGAAAACCGAAAAATATCTTTAAATATCCTAAAAAGTTTATTAAAAGTATTTTAAATACGTGCCAGTGACACGGCACGGGGCGTGCCGAGCCTTTAAGGCTAATCCTAATAAGACTCATTATATCCGACCTTTATATATATAAGGGTTGGATTCCTTTGTTTAATCATCCAATGAAGAATTAAGAATTACATTTTAACCTTAGACTATCTTAGGAGTAAGATTAAAATAATTTAGAAGCAGAAGTAAATTAATCATAGCCGTTTATTTTCGTAGGAGTATTTCTAACTTAGAACCCTAATCTACCTCCAACTCATAGTCACCATCACCTCCATAAGCCACCCTACCTTACGACAGTCCACCACCACCCTTGGTGGCCTGCCACCCTTCGACAACCGCCGCAACGTCGGATAATTACAATTCTACCCCATTTCAACTTTCCTCCACTATATTATTTTTAATTCTTCATCCCAACCTCTGATTCACGTGAATAAAATTCATTAAAACCCTAAATTCCGAGGCTACCGGCCATAAAAATATCATAATTTTTTTACGTCCAAATCTAGTTCGTAACAAACTAGAAGAAAAGAAAGAGGATGTTGATTAAGTAATGGCCAACAAAACAAGAAAAAGTCAGATCTCATAGCGCTCCATTTGCTCAAGCAACAAGCTGAAAGACATCGTTCTTTAAGAAAATTATCTCATCATACAAAGTCGATATGGTACATGCTAGCAAGTTGACAAACACTAGTACCTTTAAGAAGCACCATAGCAAGGATCTCAAATAGTGACGATACTATCAGAGAGAATAAAAGAAAGACCTGCAAATTCCAGCAGCATATGATAAGCAAGAAACCAATTTGGAGCAGCAGCCAAATAATGGTGAATATCACTTAATTAACTTGCACAAGATATGAAGTAACGTCTATGTTTTAAGTATCAAGTTGCACAAATCCTCATTAGTTATTCTGAACGACAAGCAGAGAAGATAAGTACCATATATTTATTCAAACAAAGTATTTGACAATTATAATAGTGTGACAAATATTTTTAATGTCGCCATTACTTACCGTGTATTTATTGGACCCTATCTGTCTCTCAAATACCCTGAAATAGTAAAGCAAGCATAATCCAAATATCAACTCTGGTGTCGATGAAAAGGCAAATACTGATGCACAAATTCTCCAAATGTGGAAGTTTTCAGAAAGGTTCTGCCACAAGAAAAAGGAGTATTAAATATAAGAATTGTCACACTTGAAATTGAAATGACTCTTCAAAGTATTGTAGATTTATCAAGGAAAATATTTAATAATCTAAGTGAAGAAAGGATCTACAGAAAAAAGTCCCCCCAAGTCCTAGTTCATGCAACAAAGCAAGTGATGATTTCATTTTATGAATAGCATGCCTTCTACAATCTTCTCAGATTCCTTGTAACTCAATCCTCCATGATTCTTCAGAGTTCAGATCTTCTTAATATCCACCACATTTACATACTTTACTACCAATATTATCTATTATTCCAGGCCTCCAATCAAATACAATTTCTAACCTCCTCCTTAATGATGTAGGCATGTATGCGTTCCTCGTTTTTTCTTTATAACCATGGAGATTTTCTAGCATAGATCTATCTATCATTCTTTTATCTACTCAAATAACCAATAGACAGTAAACCTAAACAACAGGTAAACGATACAAGCAAAATAGTACATATTCAACTTCCAATGCTATAGATCTAAACTTAGTAAGTCATAGCATCATTCCGTAGTGCCCTTGAAGCTAAGTTTTTGAGACTATTTCACTTCCAAATGCTGGTCAGAGAACAAATTCATGCCTCTACTATGACACTAGAGGAAATATTTACACAATTTTGGGACCATTCCAAAGCTGGACTTCTCCAATCCATCAACCACCCAAATGGTAAAATCAAAAACCCTTATCGTATTCAGCAAGAAACAACCAACCCGTCAACCGAAACAGCAAACGGTGTGAATAGGGCACCTGGTAGGACAATCCGAGCCGAAGAGAACGCCCCTGGACTCCGAAGACGATAGTGAGCACAGCCGACACGAGGAGGAACGCTCTCGTGACAGGAGCGTTGTCTACATCGAAGAGAAATAAGACGAAGAAGAAGAAGAAGAAGAAGAAGAAGAAGAACAAAATTTCCCGGGAAATAAAAGGAGGTGCTTACGGAATCCCGAAGGCCCCCCGTTCATCTCTGAAAGGGGAGGGAGCGATGGAATTGGAGTTTCGGATGAGAGGGACGAAGAAGATTTCTACGAGGATTCGATCCGTGGCGTCTCGGATTGTGGATGTTTGGATTCGAACACGAGTAAATATCTATATCGGCCTGTCCCTCTTAGAAAGCACCTAGGCCTTGGACAATTCAGTCAATCTTTTAATTAATTGAATCACAAATAAATCAATTATCACACACAACTGCTACTCCAAGTCACCGCACAGTCGAATCAGACCTCCGAGCCAAACACTGCTAACTGCTAAGCCAATCAAACTAAACCAAGCCGAGCTAATACCAAGATTCGATGTCACAATATCTTATCTCTAGTTATTAGGAAGAAATTTAAAAACCATAGAGAGGATCGTCTGTCTGTCTGCAATTTCTAATGCTGGAAACTTGCTATAGGTAATACATGCGAAAACCTCGCCATCATATAGAAGAAACTTTATATATATATATATAGAAAAATAGAGATAGCCTAGTTATATTAAAATTTAATTACACTTTAATCCTCTAAATACCCATTGATTAACATTTTGTGAGCAGTCATATCATAAGTTGGTAATGTGAAATGTATAGAGTTTTTGACCAAACTTACCTCCACCAATTTCTTTATACGTTAAGTACACTTCAGAACTTAAATACCAAACCAGCTAAATTTTAGGGTTCAACGATTTTGCTAAACTAGACCCGATTTAGCAAAAGTCACCTAGATTTATATTTATATTTTGAAGATAATGAGACGCATGAAAAAAGAAAAACAGTCAAAAACTCAAATGCATGTAGCAGTACTTTTTGACTATATCATTAAAAAAACCTAATTTATTTAGTGGATAGTTTTATCCTCTTATCTTCTACATTCCCTCTGAAGACACCACCTATCTTTCTTTTTTCCTTCATTTATTCTCTTCCATCCCTTCTTCTTCTTCTCATACTGCAATCAAGTCCTCTGTCTTTTCCCTCCATTAGTTCTCCCACTTTTCTTCTCTCTCTCTCTCTCGTTTTCCTATTCATGAGCAATCTTCCATATATCATCTTTGACAGAGTTTGGTACAACTCTCCAATTATTATAATTAAGAGGTGTCATTTGCCTATTTCATGCTAAAGAACTCAAAAACCAACTAAGCTTTGTAGACTACTTTTTAATAGGTTGGCCTTATTTAGTTCAGTAACTAGAGGAACTCCACGATCAGTGGCTTTAATAGCTTAGTTTTGGCCCCAATTTCTTTGGCTTGCTGCTAAATTCATTTTGTATACCTATGTAAGTCATATATTTTTATATAGAGAATATGAGAAAGAAAGAAACAGAATAATGCATTCAATTGTAAAATATTACAATTAAAGTACTTTAATAAAAAAAGAGTATATTATATCATTACCATCCATCACAATATTTTGTTGTTCAAGGTCCTCGTGATGATCAAGTTGTCGTTGGCTACAACTTAGTGTAATTGTTGCCTTTTTAAATTTTACTCTGTGGAGATTACAGTTTGAGTTATTTTAGATTTAACTAAGTTAATTTACATTTTGTTGCTTAGGCAGTAGATTATCAGATTGGCCTCAAAAAGGTATGTGATAATGTAGATATTTATTAATCCAATTGAGTCTCAAATGTGCTACCAAAATCTGATGGCAGTTAGCATTGATAATATGGATGTAAATTATAACCAAAGGGTTAATTGGAATCATTGCATGCTCTTTAGCACACTTCATATTTGTCACTAGCAGAATATCACAACCTAAACAATGAGAAATAAATTATTTCTCTCAGAATAGTGATAATAAGAACTAGGATATCATCATGCAATTTTTTGAAAACAGTAATAGCATAAATCAGTGTTATTTCGAATAATAATAATAATAATAATAATAAGAAGAATAACTATGTCATCCTCATGTAATTTTTTCAAGACAATAATAACAAAAACCATATTTTTCAAAACAGTAATACAAGATATCCAATATTTTTTAATAGATAAATAATATCAAGCGATGGACATAGCATTATCTATTGGAGTGTCCAAGCTCAAGAACCATGTATGTAGTTCCTCAAGTTGTTCTATGTATAATCATCTTTAATTTATGTCATAGTTTTGACTCTTTTGATAATCTAGCCATGCAATTGAGGTAGTCAATGAGAGACATGATGACACCAATGATAGACTTTTAGCATTTTGTGTTGTTATTATAAAAATATAAAAATAAGGGGGGGGATTGTTGTACCAAGAGTCATATATCTACTCAACGTATTATCAAATAAAGCGACCTATTTTAATTTGTTAAATAAGTATCTTTGAGATAAATGATTTCTTTTTTTTTTCTCTTATTCTCTTGGTGGATTCCGAGTTAAGAAATATGTGATCGACTCCAATATGGTGGACTCTATGGAGAGGTGATTGTTTATCCGACTGTATTTATGTTACCTTCTCACGTTTTCAACCAATCTAGTATTAATTAGTATCACATCTTAGGTTCCTATAGCCAAACTATATTTCTAAAGTAAACAGCCACCTTCGGGAAGTCTTCTTTGATATTATAGAAAAAAAAACTCGAAGTTGAAACATGGTTGTAGCACAAAGAATGCTTCAGCCCCGTGAGCATAACTTGTGAAAGAAGTGAATGACTTGAAGAAACAAGTGAGATTTCTTGGAAAACAATTTACTCTTGGTAGGCAAAACACATAAATGAGGATCCTAAGTTGTAGGCCATTTTTGGTGCACACCTTAGAAGAAGCTTGGCACCAAACTCTAATTTAGCTCACAACACCCACAAATGGATGACCAACAGAGGTTGTAAATCACAACTTGAAAATTCTTTTATGAAGTTTATAGTAGATAAAAGTATTCGTTAATTAGATCTCTCTTTGCCTCAAACGGAGTTAGCATACAACCGATCTTCAAGTCAAACAATCGGTGCAAGTCCATTTCAAATAGTCAATGGGGCAAATTAAATTAACCCATTAGACTTGACTCCTCTACCTATTTCTTATTCTTGTAGTGGCAATGTCAATGAACAACCAAGCACACCAAGATGATGCATTAGCAAGTCCGTGACTGAATCATTAAGCATAATGAGAAGTATCAACAAGTTGCAAACAAACATAAAAATTAGGAATACTCAAGGAAGATGATTTGGTATGGATTTATTTTCACAAAAGATGCTTTTCGCATGGACTGGCTGGCTCAATCCTAGGACAGATGATCTATTCATTACGGATAAAATGAAGCCATAAAATTTGAGGACAAAATTCTCCTTAACTAAGAGAGAATAACACCAGAGTGTCCAAGCTCAAGGTTTATGCAAGTAGGAGTTCCTCAAGGTCTTTGCATGCATAGTCATCTTTAATTTATATTATAACTTTGATGTTTTAACTAGCAATATAATTGAGGTGATTAGTGGCAGATATGCTAGTATCTATTATAGACTTTTAAAATTTTATATTTTTGTTATGATAATAGAGCGAGAAAGATAAATAACTTTTTCTATAAACTTATATAAGTTTAATAAGAATGAGATATATGTGCATGTCTCTTGGAGGCTTGGAACACATGCATAGTGGCGAGAAATTAATGTATACGTAGGGACAGTTGCATGCCTACGAGTCATATTTGTACCCAATGCTTTATCAAGTTTAGTAATTTGATTAGTGAGCTCATATGTTTAATAAAATGTATATGGGTCTATCATTAATGTTAAGCCCACTTAAGTGATCTATAAATTTAAATTTATTTTGGGCTTTAGAAATATAATTAAGTTAATATAGTTCTAAATGTGTAGAAGCCCATGTCACAATTAATGGGCTTGTGACGATAAAGCTTATTGGGTTGTGATCCCTAAGGGAGGTTTTAATAAAATATCGATTTAGTTCCTATTCTCATTAGGTGTGAAACTGAAAGATGTGAAAACCCATCCCTTAGAATTTCTCAACCATCTCCTTCATCTTCCTTCTTCCTTCCGGTATCAATGGCAATGACTATCGATTCAAGTTAGTTTTTATATTATCTTAATATCTCTAGAATTATATCTACTTGATTCAACTGATACTGTTCATTGGATTTATTGAAAGTCTTTCAATTGGTATCAGAGCGGTGTTGAATTATGTTTGATATAATTTTTGAGAATTAAGGTTGCCATCATTTTCTTTTTCTGAAATTTTGGAAATTACGGTTTATGATTCAGGATATATAAAATGAACTTTTTTTTATTTTTTTTTATTTTGGAAGACTAAAGCAATATATTAGATTGTTCCTTTGTTCATCAAAAGGAGATGTTTTTTTGTTTTATATGGATGTATGCAATTGGTAAATGATTAAATAAATCTTTTCATGTTTCAATGAATACTTTACTGAATTTTTTTTTAATCGAGATTCAAATTCAGTAGGGTCACGTGAATCCATTTTTTAGTGAATTTATGTTTTAAGTTTTTCTTCTCACGGCATGGATCACGGGATCTCTCCCTGAGAAAAGTCACTCGGCAGTCGCGTTATATGCGATCGTCCGTTTCTTGGACTTCTGCTGCGGCGGAGTAATTTAGTTTGTAGTGATTATTTAAGTTAATTCTTTTAATTATAGAAATTAAAGATTTTGTCCATAATTCTTTTAGATTTTAAGGATTAACTCATATAATTCTAGAAAAATAATTCAAAATGGATTAGTTGAAATAATATATTTCCAAAATGACTGCTATTGTGTAGATTAGTCTGTTGTGAATAATTAATTGATTATGTGTGTATGTAAATTCATGCGGATATTAGTTGGCCCAAAGGAAAATTAATATTTGGCCGAATTGCATATATAGATGTGGTGATAAACATGTAACGATTATGAGGTTTTCATGTAATTAGTAAATCTGTCCAAAGATAGAGTTATTAATTGATATGATTTATTATCAATGTTTGATCACTTTGACAAGAATACCATTTACAATTAATATTACTGTCCAAAGACTTGATATTAATGTTGTGCTAGGTTTTTTTTTTGGAATTAATTGTTTAACAATTGTGAGTTTTCTTTATTTTATGCGGCAAACTCAATATTTGCAAATGTTAACAACATCCCTGTACTTAATGGTACAAATTTTAAGAAATGGAAAAAACACGTTATGATCGTATTAGGCTGCATGGATCTTGATTATGCATTCAGGCATGATCACCTTACAGATCTGAACAGCGAAAGTACTGTTGAGCAGAAAATTGCATTTGAGAAATGGGAGCGATCAAATCGCATGAGTCTTATGACCATAAAGCTATCCATTCCGAAATCCATCAGAGGCTTAATTCCTAAAGAGGAAAATGTCAAATATTTCCTCAAATAGATAGCAGATCGATTCACTGGAAATGAAAAGGTCGAGACAAGCACTATTCTAACTAAGCTTGTCTCAATGCGATATCGAGGAAAGGGAAGTATTCGTGAGTACATTATGGAGATGTCCAATCTCGTGACAAGACTTAAGACACTAAAGTTAGAGATGTCTGATGACATACTCGTGCACTTAATCTTAATATCTCTTCCTACACAGTTCAGTCAGTTCAAAATTAGTTATAACACACAAAAGGAAAAGTGGACTTTGAATGAGCTTATAGCTCAGTGTGTGCAAGAGGAAGAGAGACTAAAGCATGAGACATTTGAGAGTGCTCATTTGGGATTCACCTTAGAGAACTCGAGCAAGAAAAAAAAGAGGACAAACAATAAAGATAAAAGTAAGAAAAATGTAGAAATTAGGACTTCAGGCTATAAAGAGCAAAAGAAACAGAATCAAGAATTCAACTATTTCTTCTGCAAGAAAGCAGGCCATATGAAGAAAGATTGCCCCCAAGTACGCCAAATAGCGTGTAAAGAAAGGTATGCTTCTCAACTTTGTCAATTCAGAAGTTAATTTAGCAATTATGCATAATGACACTTGGTGGTTAGATACTGGTGCTACCACTCACATAAGTGTTACTATGTAGGGTTGTCTCAGGAGCCGACATCTAATTGATGGTGAAAGATACATCTTTACAGGAAATAGTGAAAGGCTGAAGTACAAGTTATAGGTGTTTTTAGGCTTTGTTTAGGACCTAATATATTTCTGGATTTGGAAAATACTTTTGTTGTACCGTCTTTTCGACAAAATTTGGTTTCTATTTCATGTTTGGACAAATTCGGTTACACTTGTTCATTTGGAAATGGAAAATTTAATATTTTTCAAAATTCAGTTCTGGTTGGTACATGTTCCTTGATTGATAAGCTTTATATGTTAAACACCTTGACTTCTAATGACAACAAAATTATGCATACAAGTAACATAGGTATAAATCGAAAATTGACAAATGAGAATTCTTCTATGTTGTGGCATAGGCGCTTAGGGCATATATCAAAACAACGCCTAGAATGGTTGATGTCACAAGGAATTCTTGAATCTCTTGATCTGTCAAACTTTGATGTTTGCATAGAGTGTATTAAAGGGAAAATAACTGATAAACGAAATAAAGGTGCAAACAGGTGCAATAAAGTCTTAGAACTAATACATGCAGATATATATGGGCCATTTCCCAAAGCTTTATGGAATGGTCAAGCATACTTTATTACGATCATAGACGATTATTCATGCTATGGTTACTTGTACCTAATCTATGAGAAGTTACAATCCCTAGACATGTTCAAGCTCTTCAAAGCCGAAGTTGAGAATCAACTAGGCAAGAAGATTAAAGCCATGAAATCTGACCATGGTGATGAATACTATGGTAGATATGACAGATCAGGAGAACAACGTCCTGGGCCATTTGCACAATACCTTGCCGAATGTGGTATCATTCCTCAATATACCATGCTAGGAAAACCAAATCAAAATGGTGTAGCTGAGCGACGAAATCGAACCTTAAAGGACATGGTAAGAAGCATGCTAAGTCATCAGTAAAGTAGTGACAAAAACTCCTTATGAGTTATGGATAGGCAAAAGACCTAGTATTAGGCATTTACATGTTTGGGGATGTCCAGCTGAGGTTATTCTGAAAGATTGAGAGGTTTCAAGTTTTATGACCCCTCAAACATGTCCTTTTTTGAAACGGGCAATCCCAAATTTATTGAGGATTGTGGGAGCACTAAAATAAGGAATATAATATTTATAGCCACTTCTACTATGGAAGCAGAATTTATAGTTTGCTATGAAGCATCCAACCATGGGATATGACTGCGAAATTTTATCATTAGGCTGCAAATTGTTGATAGTATTGAGAAACCATTGAGGATCAATTGTGATAATAAAGCTGCTGAGTTATATTCCAAGAACAATCATAGCTCGTTAAAGTCTAAGCACATTGACATCAAGTTCTTAGCTGTGAAAGAAAGGGTTCAGAATCTTCAAGTGTTAATTGAGCATATCAGCACAAACTTTATGATAGCTGACCCACTCACGAAGGGTTTGCCACCCAAAGTGTTTCATGAGCATGTGGGTCGTATGGGAGTTCTTTTTTTTGGACGATATTCCAAATTAGTGGAAGCTTGTATTGGTTTTATGTTTGAATTATTTGACACATATCGAATATTAAGATATTTTTTTGTTTATTGTACGTACTAAGGTTCAAGAATAATCTATATGTTCGTCTTGACAACTATGACTGAAAATCATAATTTACTATTATTGTTTAGCATATGGTGCTTGTAAATATGATCGTTAGACCTTTTGGGTCATAAAGATGATCAGTTAGAAATAGGCATGCAGAGATCATTTTTTTATGTAATTTTCATGCTACACATCCATATTTGATTTATGTCATTAATTGCATTAGTATTGTGATTATTGATTTGGACTTGTTATAGATATAGTAGCAAAGACCACTTTAGTTCTATACTTGTTCAGTTAATTGACCAGATTTGTTTAAAGGATATTTCTATAGTTGAATGGCATTTTTGAGCTCAATACAGTTATTTTTACCATGTGCATTATCCAATGACATATGTAGCCCAAGTGAGATATTATTAGTAATTTGATTAGTGGACTCATATGTTTAATAAAATATATATGGGCATGCCATTAATGTTAAGCCCACTTAAATGATCTATAAGTTTAAATTTATTTTGGGCTTTAGAAATATAATTAAGTTGATATGATTCTAAATGTGTAGAAGCCCATGTCACAATTAATGGGCTTGTGACGATAAAGCTTATTGGGTTGTGATCTCTGAGGAAGGTTTTAATAAAATATTGACGTGTGAAATTGAAAGGTGTGAAAACCTATACCTTAGAATTTCTCAACCATCTCCTTCATCTTCCTTCTTCCTTCTGGTATCAATGGCAATGACTATCGATTCAGATTAGTTTTTATATTATTTTAATATCTCTAGAATTATATTTACATGATTCAATTGATCATGTTTATTGGATTTATTAAAAGTCTTTCAAGTAAAGCATCCTATTTTGAGTTATTAAACAAATATCTTTCTGAAGAATGCTTAGTTTTTCTCATGTTCCCTTAGTAGATTCTAAGAAGACAAGTGTGGTCGGCTCTGACATGGTAAATTCTATGGAAGGGCACTTGTTTATCCGATCACATTTGTGTTACTTTCTCAAGTCTGATCAACCCGGTATCCTCATCAACATTATCATCTTGAGACTGAATTCTCTTCATGGTCCATTTCAGCAGCTTAGGTATATGTAGTAGAGGCATATCAGTTAGCATCTCATGCATAATTTCTTATCCAATTTATATAATATGATTTCTTTACTCTCAGACAAATCCCAATGGCAAAACAATCTATAGCATATTTACAAACTTTCTCTTACATATACATATCAAATAGGTCACTCGGCAACAACAAGCCAATCATTATTAGTAGGATCTTTCACATAGAAGAGTTGTGTTACTTGAGAAGTTAATTGAATGGTTCATAAGACAATTATTGTCTAGTAAAATACAAGTGCTTGAAATTTACTACAGTGAAACCTAAGTCATCCTTTTCAATTCTCCTACCATGTGAATGAAGATCTGCCTAGTCACACTTGAATGATGCAATTTAGAGGTGTCCATAATAGTCTAATTCAATGATGTCCTTAGTAAATAACATCATCTGCAATTGGGTTAGCATCTCTAGCACTTAAACAATACAAGTTTGGTTTTAAAGAAAAGTATCATAACACTTTTGCAGGAATTTTTATATGCCTCTTAGTTGAGGTAATTGCATCATCTTTTGTACACCTTTCAACTATTTTCCATCTAGATGCACCATAATTGTCACATGAATTTTTATTGGATTTCTCCTTAAAGAACAACATGCAATCATTTAGGCATGCATGATTTTCTCATATCCTAAACCCAAGTCCCAAATCATCTTTTTCATTTCATAGAATATATTAGGTAATATTTAACCTTCAAGCAGTGCCCTCTTTAATAGTTTAAGTAAATCGGTGAATGAAAAACTGGTCTATCCATTCAAGCATTTCAAATGAAACAAATGAACAACAAAAGAAACTTCACTACATGTCTTTATAATCCCATTTATGCGTCATCCACAAGCTTATAGAATTTCTTTACCTCTACATTAGATACTTCCCAAGGTTTCTGCTGTATACCCCCATCGTTAATTAGATTTGAAAACCTAAATACTTCATGCAACATTGTATTCATATAAACTGTGTGCATTTACTTCATTGCATGTTTGTTAGGTTTTTATTTGTTGGCAATTGTGTACAAAATATTCTAAGTATATTTTTTCATGTATATGAGCTTTACACAAGTCTAGAATATCTCTGATTTGAAGAATTGCAAGATTATTGGAGAAAAGCCGTCGAGTTCACACCGCATTCACAAACGTGTTCGAAATATAATTAATGGCCCTGTCTTATAGGGTTAGATTAAACCCTTTTATATTCTTAGAGATAAGATAAGTTTATCCAAAGATTCTTGACCGATTCTCTTAGAGATAAGATAAATAAAGATAGACCCAAATGCATGTCAAATCTGCTAAGATCCTTTGAACGCTCGCAAGACTCGTTCGAACGCCTATTATTTTCTTCTGTTTTGGAAAAATGCATTCGAATGCTCGATGGTCCATTCGAACGGCTGAGAAGATTGTTGAATATAGAGTTATTGTTCCTATGTCCTTGGGTATCTTTTATACTACTTTGGCCATCATAATATCGTTTGAGCACTTCAATGATGATTCTAAAATCATTTCGAATATTTTGGCTTTAAAATTAATCTTTCACTTCAAACATTTCATAACTTGTGCGTATGTTCATACATAAAATCTAGACACATTACATAAATAAAAATTATATTTTGAAACACAATTTGTCAATTACGTTAGTACAAATAAAACCTAATAATCTTCCCATTGACAATTTGTGATAAAATATAATTTCCTAAAATATAAAGTGTCTACCTATAATAATGTATACATCCTAATAGAACATAACACAAGTTTTGTTTGCTATTAAAAGTCCTGCAGAATTTTAATATTCATACCAAGTGAAATGCATGTGAGGTTATAAAAATAAATTAACCAATTTATAGCAAACCAAACTGAAATAACTAATTCCATTATATATCACTCTCCTCCTTTTTTTGTCATAAATTGACAAAGAATGAAAATACTCATGCTCCCCTGAAAAGCAAGACAAAAAGATGGAAATTGAAATGTCAAGAGACTTACTTTTATTCATTGACGTTGGTCCTTTATATATACATTGAGACATATCTTCTATATGGAAAGAATGCCTATAATATAGCTGTTGTCTAAGCTATACATGGTGAAATAAAACTGAAATAAAAAATTGATTGCTGATTGATAGAACATCCCAAATATAGTTGATAGACATTCCAACAATAGAGGATTTGGCATCCCTTAATCGATACTTATTCCAATTATGGTGAATCTCATTCTTAACATCCCCTCAAAATCATAGTCTATTTCACATTATTTTGCATTGAATATATTTCACAAATGCGCAAAGTATTCAAAGTCTTAAATCCAATTTTTAAGTATTCAAAGTTAAAATGGTTCACAAATTAAAAGATTTAACATTTGAGTTCATATATCATATTCAAGTATTTTTTTTGTTGATGCACTAAAGAATTTCAAACGGACTTATGAAAGAAGTGAGACTCATTATAAAGTCAAGAGAAAATAGATGCATAAATGATTATATAAGCATATTATAAACTAAGCAGTTTGATCACTCAAAATTG
The DNA here is from genome assembly GCF_019914945.1 of Typha latifolia. Lineage (NCBI taxonomy): Eukaryota > Viridiplantae > Streptophyta > Magnoliopsida > Poales > Typhaceae > Typha > Typha latifolia. The sequence continues at coordinate 5,484,268 of NC_133091.1, forward strand.
TCAAAAAAGATATCCAATTGTAGTGTCTTGATAATTCACTCTAGTAAGGGATGAATATACAAGGCAATTCTAAGATATCAAACATCAAAAGAAGACACTAAGCTGAAGTCAAACCAAACTTAATTCATATTCTCCCCTTTGAATTCAAGAACATCTTTTTCTTTTACTTTTTATTTTTTAACTTTTTTATTTTTTTCTCTATTTATATAAAATAATCAGTTTGGTGGAATGATAGCTTTCACACATGAGTTAGGTAGCCATTTTCTTACAATGCATCCTATTAAAAATATAGATAACTCATGGATGATATAGAGGTGCACAGTGTCAAATTGGACACCTTCAAGACGGCTTTCACACTAATCATGTGGTAGCCCTTTTTACTAATATTTTAATAAGAAGAAATATTAGGAGGGTGAAACTAAGTCAAAAAGTCAAACAGTGAATATCAACACAATAAGTAAGATATCTAAATAACACCTTATGATATAATGCTTATACAAAGATTAAATCAAAATAACTATAATCGATGTGCGTGGAAGGTAATATAAAAAATATTCAAGAGTAAACAAGACACTTAGAGATAATATATAAAATATTAATACAAGTGACTATTACTCTAATATTAATTCTATAATAAGACGACTTTATGTCGGAAGAGTCACTCTTATTCAATAAGTGTATCAAAGTTTTAAAATTTATCTTTTTAAAGAAAATCCAAAAAAAGGAAAATGAGAAATTGTAAACCTAAAAAATATATTCTAAAATGCACAAATTATCAACTAATCCAAAAAAAAAATCTAAAACTCAAAAATCATATATATATAATATATAGCCAGGGAATAGAAATAAGCAATCAAACTCCTCCCTAGTTAACATATCTCACTAAGGGATCACTCAATAGCACTACCCCGAAGAGGTGCCAAAATGTCTTCTTTCTTACCCAAACTTATATAGTTTCTAACCCATAATAAAAATGATGTTTAGGTTTTTGCACAAATTTACAATGTGGCCTAATGTATCCTTTAACTCCAGAATAATGACAAGTAGGAATATAAATTCTAGTATTAGATCTATTCCTATATGCCTTAACATTCAAATTACACTTCTCATTATGTTACTTAATATTTGTCTTATAATCAATATGAGAAGTATTAATGTAATGATAAGATGATTGAATAAAAGAAGGAGAAGAATATACAATACATTGCACTTTCAGAGAAGAGGTATTTGATCATTACCATTATATCTTTGCTCATGCAAATTAACATCCAAATATCTAGATTAATTTTTTTGCACTTGTAGAATTTTTTGTATAATTTTTTGTAAGCTCCTTATAATTTTGAATCATCTTCAGAAACTATCACATTTGGATCTTGTTCATACTTAAAGATTTATTAGAAAGCTCAGTAGATAACAAAGAAGTAGTGAAAGCGATATAATTTTCTTTTTCGGATGTAAAGTCGTCATCATTAGAATTATTAGAATCATCCAAGTGGCTTGCAAAGTCTTGCTCTTTTCTTAAAGTGATTACGGCATTCATGAGCAATACTTCCGTAACCTTAGCATTCATAACATTGAATTACTCTCCTTGATAATTGCTTCTAGGTCTTTTCCTTTCACATTAAGAGGTTTTGAAAAAATCCTTAATCATTTTCTTAAAGAGCCTTATCAATTCAACGTCAAAATCATTATTCTCATTAGACTTTAGAAAATTATACATCCTATCTTTCCAATATGAATTTTTAGATCTATCTTACACAGGAGGTTTATTAATACATTCTCTAAAAAAATTTATCTCCTAAAAGATCTCTCTAAGCTAAGCTAAAAGAGTCTATTCTGATACTAATTGAAATAACTGAAACTTACGTGAATCCTTAGGTATACTATAATACCAATTGAAAAATGTAAGAAATGCCCTTGGAGATATAATCTATCACACGTTATCGATAATAATATGCAGAAAATAAAGTGTGAAAAAAATAATCGCAAATACAAAACTTTTTACATGAAAAAACCCCAAATCGGGTGAAAAATTATAGATTTAAACTATAATCAAAACCAATCACTAAAATATGTAGCAGTTAATAAGAAGCTTACAGATCACTTATCAATTCCCATGACTCAATCTGTACTAACTTTGCTCACTAAACCAAACGATGCACTGCTTCCCATGATAAGTTTCTAAACCTTAGTAACCCTCAAGACGTAGTTCTTCCGGATCTGATGTAAATGCATATAGTTAAGAACGATTCAATACGTTTCGTCTAAAATAGAGAAATGATCTCCAATGACCTCCAAAAGATGATCTCAATATTGATCCATGACTTCTTTAAACGATGATCTCCAATTTAATAAATGATTCTTAGCCTCCTAGGTTAGATTAAACTCTTTTATATTCTTAGAGATAAGATAAATATATCTTATAGATAAGATAAATATTTATTTAAAGATTCTTCATGGATTCTCTTAGAGAAGATAAATAAAGATAGACTCAAATCTAAGTCAAATTTGCCAAGGTCATTCGAACGCCCACAAGAGCTATTCGAATGCCTATTGTTTTATTCTCAGTAAAATGTGTTCGAATGCCTGATAGTCCGTTGGAATGGCTGCGCATACTATTGAATGTAAAGTTGCTATTCTTGTGCCTTTGGGCACTTCAATAACGATTCTAAAACTGTTTTAAATACTTTCACTTTAAAATCAATCTTCCATATCAAACATCTAAATAAAATTATATTTTAAAATATAATTTGCCAATTATATTAGTACAAATAAAATCTAACATACTAGTTTTCATATACAGAGCTACTCCAAGCTCAATACTGTTACTTAAGAATCAACGACCATTCTCACTTATGAATCAACAAACACTAGTTGCTTCTTTTTAGCTGACATTGAGAGAGGGGAGACTCTCTAGTATCATAGAAGAGAAAAAAAAAACTTAAGATCTCTCTATTTAGATCCTTCATGGCCATGAAGAGTACAACTCCAATCCCAACTCCATCTCTTCCTTATTAATCATCATCTCCACCTCTTTGATTTCCCTCTCAAACTACAAAAAAAAAGTTAATTACGTTGACACCCCTTGAATTATACCCAATTTTTATGGAGCCCTTCTAAAGTTTTTCAGGTTACAATGTCACCCCTAAACTTTGGGGCAAAGTGAAACAGGTAACAGCGGTGATGGAAAACACGTAATAACTAACTATACCCTTAATTAATATATCACAATATTATTAATTTTAAAAAATAATTTAAAATATTAATTCTCTCTCCTACTCTCTCTTCTCTCTCCCGCAGCCTCCCATCCTACGCAGCTCGACAGCGGAGCTCGTCACGGCCTCCCCGTCCCACGCGGCGCGACAATGAGCTCGCCACAGCCTTGCGTTCCCATGTGGCACGGTAGTGAGCTTCTTGCTACCTCACATTCCCATGCGGCGAAAAGGAGGACGTTGAGTCGATTAATCTTGTCATGACTAACTGATCAACAAGCCGTTCACTTCTTCCTGCATTTGCTAAAAGATTGCGTCCATGCGAGAACATCCCTCCCCCTTTTTTTGCCTATGAGCTAGTTTCCAGCTCCAACTTGTTTGCTCCACCTACACAGCCGCTCACACACTTCGTTTGGAATCTCATCGCTGTCCTAATAGGCTATTCTCACTGACCCAAGGAAGACAAGTTCCACTCTTATCTCACGTTGCTGCTCTCCTTAATGTCATATACGGGATGCTCGAGGCTCCCCCAATTGACAGCTACGGCTGTTGGAGAGTTTCAAGAAGACCAATGAGCACCCATTGATCGAGTTGGGGAGTTTACCTCTGCCTTCTTCTTGGAGATTGATCAAGCAAAAAAAATCTAGTTGATTATGAGACTTGATGATAGAGGAGAATTTCTAATAGAGCGGAAAGACCTAGTGAAAAGGAAAGCAAAAGCACTTTCAAGAGATCTGTGGCAGCGAGCTCGCCGCGGCCTCGCGTTCCCATGCGGCGCGGCTGCTCGAGGAGGGAGGGAGGGAAGGAGGGATGGAGAGAATAGGGTAGTGATAGTGAGGAGTGGAGGAAGGAAGAAGATTGAATATAATAATAAAAAATTTAATTTTTTATTAGAAATTTTTTTATTCTAATTTAATTAATGGGTTGCATAAATATTACAAGGGCATTTAGGTCATTTAGAATTAATTATGTTTGATATAACTGCCATGTAGCTGACTCACCTAATTTTTCTGACAGTATATTAACAGAAGGATGACATTGAAATTTTTAGGGTGTTTAGGGGTGATATTGTAACCTAAAAAAATTTAGGGAGTCTCCGTAAAAACTGGGTAAGCCACACGCACCACCGCGGCTAGTAGGAAGATAGGTCGGATGACCACTGAGAGGGCTCAATGCAACCACTTCCCCATCATCTTCTCAAGCACGATTGGATTTGAATAGATATTTTAGAGATTTAGGGAAAATGGTTTATTTTGTTGGGAGTTTTTGTAAATTTTTCTTGTGTAAGTTGGTTGGAAATTCCTTTTTCAACCCAAATTTTTATCCATGCACTTTTTTGCCCACGAATATTTTTAGCATTTTTTTTCATAATATTTTTGGCATTTACTGCAGTGGCATTTCACTAATATCACTAAATATTTATATTTTACAATATCAAATAATATATGCAGATAAAAGTGCATCTATCGTGGCATTAAGCTATGATTATTAATGTAATCATATAAACACTAACATTTTATCATTAACAACCCTCTTATCCAAACATCATTTTCTGAGACATGGTTGAAATTAACAAAAAAATATGCTAGCTAATTTTTCATTATTTATAAGGTTTAGGAAGAAACCTTGCACATATTTCTATGATAACCCTACAATTGTTGGAGGCCTGGACTTTACAAAACCTCCAATTTTAAATAATGATTGCCAAGCAATAGTCTTGAAGAGGAATGAGGAAGTGGATAAGATGGTTTCTTCTGAGTTTAAGGCAATGGGGGCAATGGGGGTAGAGAATAGCATTTTGTGATTTTTTTTTTTTTTTTTTTGATAATGTTTTAAGGAAGAGAGAGAACCTTAGGACCTGTAAATGAACATGATATCATTTCTATCAAAGAGAGGTTTACAAGTAAAGATGAAGGGGGTTTTAGGGAGAGCAGGGACGAGAAGTCCTAAAAGTAAATAGGAGATCAAGGAGGAAAAGAACACCTATCCACAACTGCCAAATCTCATAGAGGGAGATATCTATGCTGATCTGAGTTCTAATTTCATGTGGAAAAAATCCTCCTAGTGCTCTCCATCTAAAGGAGCCATCAGAGAGTCCCCATCAAGCGGTTGAAAACCTTGCATATGCCGGGCCTCACGAAGGAGAATCTCTACATAGACTAGTCCAAGATTGTGGATAGAGGATTCGTTGCTCCTAGCGATGGAAAGGAGCTCGAGAAGTGCAGTGTGACAAGGCACCTCAAGCAGAAGGTGCATTAATTGTGAATGAACTCTTAACGTACTGTTGCGAAGCTGGGCAACCCAGAAGACCATTAAGCCATTAAAGCACCGAGGCAGAAAGGATGCCACTGAGGGAGCGAGTAGAGCAGGCCTTGGTCGCGGTCACGCTCCAGGAGGAAGACTTTGAAGGAAAGCATACATAATATCCTATTCCTTAGATGTAGGCCCGTCCATCCTCTACGGGTGCCTTAGAGATGAGGAGTGGAGGAGTTGGGAAAGTGGAGGATTGGGCTTGGAAGGCCAACAATTTTGGAAAGTAGAGATAGAATGGCATCTAATCTATATAAATTTTAGAGAAAAAAAAGGGTGAAAAACTATTGGAAGTGGATTTCAGGCACTTGTTTTTTCCTCTGCATCCAATGAAACCAACAAAGCTTTAGTCGCAAATCTTCTATTCTTTTCTTCTTCTTTTACTGATAATTTGTGAGTCATAGAAACATTTGTAAGCTAGACAAGAGATCCGTTGTTATTTCATGAAAGCATTCTGTGGTTGCAGTAAGAGAAATCATCATTTTCTCTTTTTTTGTCCTCAAAACTCGAGTACCTCCTTTCACCCAGGACCCTAGCCATCTGTGATGTGTGCTAAACACTAATTAATTAAGTCATGAAAAAGAGATATACAAATTGAGAGCAATTTTGACCAGCTAGATATGCATGAGCTAAAATTTTTATGAACTTAAATCAGTTGAAATTCATATATATCTTTTTGGTTATTTCTTTTCCCCCATTTCTCAGTCACTGGCTTGGAGAATCTGACGACTTAAGTTGCTTGGATCAATTTATATATGGAGTCTTTGAGTTTTAACTGTAATCCTTGTTGAAGTTGGAGCAAATTGCTGACAGATTGGAAGCTCAAGTCGCCATAAGCTTACAGCTCAAAAGAGAAAAAGAACCAGAACAGATAACTACTATAACTATTCTAAACAATTGCCAACATAAAATCATCCGTATCCATTAATTTATCAAACACAAGCGACTTAGAAAAAGCCGGACCACCTTAAATTCTTGTGTTGGTTCTGCTCTTGCAAGCTACTACTTTTTTATTTTATCAGAAGTTCAACAAATGAGGAGATGCACTACTACTATGCCTAAGATTCAAATAACTAAAGTAGTTCAAGTCATCACAAAAAAGAAAACCAATGGTACTCTCAGATTGCAAGCAGATCAAAGCTAAATGCATAACTTACATTTCGCTTCTGTTTAATCTACAACGGTGGTTACTCCTGGACAAGGATAAATTGCTGAAGATTCCAATGTTCTAGGAAAAAAAAAACCCAACTACTCAAGTATCTTTTCACTTTCTAACTTGTATTATAATTTGTGTAGAGTGGTAACTTTACAATAAATAGGAGTGGTGAGATTTTCACAAGAAAGTATTGAGAGCTTGCGACGTTTAAATATTTTTCAGAAAAATATCTATTCAAGGGCATCAGATGGCCAAATCTGCCTCCATTTAGAGATTTCTTCCTTGCTCTGTAGCTTTCTGATGCCCCCATAAAATCCATCTGTTTCGTTGCCTTCTTCTCGGTGATCCTTCCGATTGATCAATGCTTGCCTCCATCTGGAGCCAGGTGTATATTGGTTGAACTCTAACACAACCATATCTGCAAAATAATTAAGAAAGCAAAGGCTCAAAAAATGTATTTAGTTTTATTTAACACATTATCAACCATGCAGAACTTTACAAGATTGGCCTAAAGGAACTTCTAATTGAAAAAATAATAATATATTGACTGGTCTTCTGTGAAGTTAGGGCAATTTTATTAGAAGGATAGTTTTAAAAAGGTACTCCAAAGATGTCATAAATTGATCATTTCCTTTTGTCAAGGATCGGTAAACTTATTTACTAGAATTCTATCACTATAGCTGAAAGATGTCAAAGAACCAAAAGATTAAGATAAAAGAAAACTAAGAAGTAGGACAAGTTCGATATAAGAGCACTTTTTAATCATAGTGCTAAACCAGTAACATTTCAGCATGAAGTCTTGATTGAAGATACTGGATCTATGCAGTTATGTATCGGTAAATATATATACATTTAAGGTTCACTTTACTTTAATCAGAGCAAGTCAGAGAAGACTATACACAGTATTTTTCAACTTCACTGCGTTTTCAGTAAAAATATAATTATATTTAGACGACGAGATTAAGGACAAGCATAGATCTATAGGGCACTTATTGGAATTTATCTAGTAAGGTTCTGAGAAATGAAAGTTGAGAGACAGGAAAGGATTAAAAATGTTGCACAGTGTGTATCATATGATACACACTCATGTTGAAATCTTCAAAAACTAGGATATTTGCAATCAAGTAAAGACCAGAAACAGATGGTAGCGTGATTTACAAACATGAAAAAAAATTGAGCAAAGTTTAAGGCAGAGATTGAGGTAAAATTGAAGCATGATTATCAACATACTTTAAGGAGATGTGAATAGGAGAAGCACTAAAAGAGTTCAGAACCGTAAACAAAGAAAAAAAAAAGATATTTTTTATTCTTACGATAATGGCTAATTCTTCAACAATCTCATGGATTCATGATGTTAGTTTTAACTTCAATTAGTTCCAATGAATTATTGCACAGTATATATTTCTTTTACGCACTTACATTTTCTTGTCCATTGTATCTGTTAAACAAGAAGAAGATCACCAAAAGGTTAAGTTATTGACTGAACTCACCACTAAGATGACAACGACAGAAATGCTCATTTCCATCGCATGATTCAAGGTGGCCAACAACTCCGTACCACCAACCTGCCAAACATCTCAAAGCATTAATTTATTGCTACTAATCATTAATGAACTGTTCTGAATTTGGACTCACTAAGAACAAGTACTAAGACTAACAGAATAATATCAGTGTCACCAATGAATTGAAAATACTGGATAAATATTTTGGAAAAGATATCCCTAAAACACGCACCATATGGAAATTCCTTATTCCTTCTCCATTGAATCTCAACATGGTTTCCTGGAATTAGATCATTTAAGCAGTCGGAGATATGAAGAGCATGTGCAGCGGTATCAACAGGGGGTGCCCTTATCCTATCCCAATGCACTCCCTCCTCTATCACTACTGTCCGCAGCCCATGTGGTGGATACCTGCATGCCAGGATTATGATAATGAGTAAGAAAATTCAATCCAGATACCAAGAGACAGTTAGAAAATCTATGTCGCTTCTTCTGATCATACATTAGTACTGATTCTGAACTTTCAAATCTCAAAACGCATTCTTTTTAAATTCATGGTGGACCGAAAAGAAAGGAAATTAGATGTATAATGCATTTGCATACCTTGCGCGAAAAGTGTCGGTGCAGCGATCATAACAAACTTCAGCATCATAACATGACAACATAAACCCGACATGTCCGTGCTGCATACAAGTGTAAGAAGTCAACAAACAAAAAACAAATAGATATGAAGTAGCACATCCATTATCTTCCATAGTTGCTTACTAATGTCTTTGAAGGAAGAAAGGCCATGAGGGTGGAGAAATATTTTTTTTGTTTTCCAATCAGCACTTAAAACATATCACATCTTGACTGCCAATTGACTTGAAAGAGCAAAAGTCATCCATTTTGAACTCCGAAATGCATATAAATATCACCCAGAAGATGCCAAGTTACTAAATACAATATTGCATATACGCAAGGTTTGAAGAAAACCATCAGAATTCTATATGAATATGTAAGCGGTGATATTTTTGTGTGTTCAATACCTCGCGGTTGTACACCTGAGAAGGGAATGAAAACTTGCCGCTCTCGATCGCTAGGTACCAAGACATGATGGAATCATCAGGCAAAGTGGTCTTCATTTTCTTACTGCTGCCAATCCCAGACTTAAGCCAAGAAAGAGGCCAGACGCAAGAGAGAGCTCTAATCCACATTTTCGACCTTCCATCGCCGACATCGCTCAAGGAGTCATTGCTTGATGCCAAATATAACTCCCACTCTCTAATGGCAGCTCGGCCAATCACTCTCCCCCATTTTTCTCTCATGTACTTCTCCCAGAGATGATCACTCCTACACTTATCTCGCAGCGAGCTGCATACAGCTGCCATGTTACACAACCCATCAGGTGACAACCTCCCGAGGATGCATTCCAAGGCCAATTCCGGCAAATCCAAGATCGACGCCTCAAGTGCTAACTCCTCGATATTTGCCACCTTAGGGGCAGATTTCTTCTTGGGAAACATTCTTGATGTGATACCAAATCCACAAGTGCTAACTGACCTACAAGAACTCATCAAGGAGTGCAACAAGAAACACACAAGCTCCTGCCAGAACGAGGTGGAGAGCATCCTCGATTCATTAGCCCATGCAGAAGACAGGGGATGAAGGGGGAGAGACTTGGAGAAGAGGAGGAAGGAAAGGATTGACACAAGGAAGAAAAGCATCAGGGAAGCAAGAGATGGGACTTTCCAAAGGGGTCGAATGGATGCTCCACATGAAGATCACAAGAAAGGCTTTAAAAAGACCCAATTTTTAAAAGAAAGGAAACAACTTGTTCAATTTGTAAAGAACTTTTCCTGACATGAAGCCTTGAGGACTTGGGAGGAAGGATCCAAACACTGTTATGGGTTTATTCGAGGTAATCTAGTAAATACTAGCACAATAGAACCAATTGGGTTGTTTAGAAATGGACCTGATTAGGTGTAACCAGCTGAGAGATGATTCAGTAAGGAGCAATGGAAGATGGAGATGAACATGAAGTTGGGTCCCTCCACCACCTCTTCAGCTCATCAAGATCTTCCCCGCAACCTACCAAATCTTCTTCCTCCCTCTCTCTCTCTCTCTCTTCCTGGAGGAAACCAGAGAAGAAGAGAAAAAGGGAAAGAAAAATAGTGGGCGAGAGAGGGACAGAGAGGAAAAGGAATAAAGATTTTCCTCCATTGGTTGGAGATATATAGTTGGTTGGGAAGGAGGGAGTTCTCTTAATCCCATTATTAGTGCTGGAGTTCAAGGTACCAATCAGGAGCAGACACCTGTGTAACACCTGTGTATTGTTCTATATTGTTTGAATTCTCTCTCCTCCTCTCTCTCTCTCTCTCTCTCTCTCTCTCTCTCTCTCATCCCCCAATTGATGTCAGGGAAAATCGGCCAGCCGGATATATAAACAGCAAAATGGTGCTTTTTTTGGCTTAAAATAGGTAGCGGGCGTTCCAGTGCACACGAGGCTCTCTCTGGATCTTTAGTTCCATAAAAGAAATTATTTTAATATAGGTTTTCTGAAATAATTGCCTCTGAAAGTTTTTTAATATTCTTTAAAATATCACACATGTCATTCCTATTATCTTTTAGCAAAATACTCATGGAATATCATGACACATGATTGTTAAAGCTCATGTTTAGAATGTAAAATATTTAAAATTTAAGATTCTATCCTTTTTGTATTTCGATATTGAATATGGTTAGATAGTTTTGGAACCAAATTAAACAATTTTTACTAGGGCAAAGTAAGCTTTTTTATTAATCTAAATTCAATTTTAATGGTAATTAATTAGATTTAACAAGAATAATGATATTTTTGAAAGAGCTAAATAATTTTGATAACAATTATAATATTTTGAAAGTTTTCACGCAATTATGTAAAAATTCTTTTAGCATAGCTATGCTTGTTTAACTATAGATATATATGCTTCCACTTTTTCCTCTTTGCGTTTGATAAAATTTTTACTTCCGGGGTTTTCCGGTGAGACCATCCTCTCCTCCCTATCCCCTCCCCTAGCCATGCCGACTAAGTGGAGAGGAGAGGTCTTTGTCGTCTTCTACAAGGTCATTTTCCTCTCTTCTCTTCTTCTTCATCGCTTCACTTTCTCTCATCTGTCATCCTCTATTTGTACGTTGTTGGTAAAGTTCGTCGAGGGGCATTGAGTGTGTGATCTTCCTTGAGTGTGTGATCTTAAGCCTCCTCATCGGCATTCATTGACTCAAAGAGGCTCCGAAGGGGTTTGGGCCTCTCTTCCTTCACCTCCTTGTATTTTATACCATTCTTAGACTGCTACAATAGAGGAAGGTTAGAGGGAGTCATCATATCTCTTTTTTCTGTCAGATTGAGTCGAACTCCTAAGTGGGTTTTGAGTGCTTGTAGTTTTAGGACTTCTTTTATAGGGTTTCTACTTAAGCTACTATTCTTGTGGTGCTCGAAAAACCTATCTTCTCCCCTCTTCTTGAGTAGGAGATTATTTGTCTTTTATTTCCTATTACTTCTCTACTACAGTATGATAGTGAATGCCAGTCTCTATATGTCTAGGGCAGCGGAGGTCACAATAGAGCTATTGGATATCGAGCCCTTTTACTTCTATGTTCCTAGTGAGGCTATTTTAATGGCAGATCTTTTGTACCCTTTAAGTTTAATGTTATATTTTTCTTATTACAACGTGTGTTTCACTTTAAGTTGTAGGTCCTTGTTCAAAAAATAGTCACTCTGCCACTTTAATGATTACAAAGAGTGCTTCCATAACCGCTTTGACCACTTGGTCACATGCTGCAAATCATATTTGGCAAGGTTCCATGATGGAAGCCCTTTTTATCTCATTCAACTCATTGGCTCTCTCATTTTAGCCATCATTGGTTGACCAACTCACTATGTACATGGAGGATATTTGAGTTTTGTAGCTGATAGGATCCAAATTTGTCGGACCAGTGATTGACCAGAATAAGATAACAAACATAATCTAGTCCTGTAAGAAGATAGGTCTAATCAATCAATGCTTGACAAGGAACCTCACAGAGAAGAATATTGGATTTGAAGAACTTTCACAAAGATACTAAGAGAACATGATGCAGTTTCCAATGGTCGAATGCATGCTGATGCAGCTTTATTTTGAGGATCATATTCCAAAGATTTAGATTCTCATGCCATATCTATAAAATAGTGATACTATGAGAGCTTCCAACCATCTTGTATGCTTAATACCTTTCTATCATTTTCATACAGTAGAAAATTGATGAGCATGATTGCAAGAAAATATCTAGTTCCAAGATATGAAAGCAAAACACGTCATCTTTTCTCCATTAGATTTTTACGAAATATTTGAACATATGATAATTTTGAGGCCAAAAGAAAGCAAGGAGATAAACAAAAGTATAAAATAACTTGATTTGGTAGATAGGATAAGGGTATAGATAAGCTCTTAATTAGTAGGATTAACATCAAAATCCTATCCAAAAGTCGTTCACTAACAAAAAGTTGAGCACAATTTAGAGTAGAACACGGAACTGGGAAAGTGTTACGCTGGTTAGCTCCTCCATCTCTGGTGGTATCTTTCTAAGGTCAATCTTGCTTTATGATTTGCCAGAAGAGGGTTGATCAGATATAATATAATTCTACCATGTGAAAAATGCGTCCAGTTATCAAATTTGACCATCCATTGATTTGGTGGGCAATTTAAAAACTTGATAAATTTCTAACCATACACTTTCGTAGTACCAGGACATGCAATTGACATATATAACTTTTGAGATTTATATCCATCTTAATCCGTTTCTGATCAAATAATCCATTAGACAATCTAATTGAACACCAATAAGCCTCCCAGGAGACAATTATGCTTACTAGAATGCCTACCATATTTACAATTAAATTCTTCAATGGTGGTCTACTTTACGATCGATGTTTGAAATAAGACAATGAGTTGAGTTGGTGTAGTGAGAATCTTGAGCTGACCAAAGCTCTTTGATCCTCCAAATCTTAGTTCCACTACTGGTGGAATATAAAGAAATAATAATCCAAGTATGGATAAGAACCCACTAATGAAACATGCCATTGCCACCAATCCTGCATGGAATCCATAAAAGTAATGTAAGGACCAATAACTCTTAATTTATCAGGATATAAAATGACTGTCAACTAAGTGGCACCCAGGATTAGCATTCACTTGCTAAGGAAACCTTAGTGGGGCTCAAGTGTATTGTCACACTTTCAAACTTGATAAAATTATTGTGTGTATGAAATAAATAAATATATAGGTGGATAACATGATAAGTATTTAATCATTTGGCCAAATTAATTGAAAAGAATCTCTTAAATAGTCTAGAGAATGTTATAAATAACACGCTATTTTTTTTACTATATTATAAAAGTATGTAGCACTTTCTTTTTATTATTTATAAATTGAGCCCTCATATGTTTAAAAATACTAGGACATAAAATTTAACTTAATGAGCACTTGAAGGGATGTAATAAAAAGAGAAATATTCTGTTCATTTAAATTGATAATTTTTATTTTTTCTAGATTAATTACTATTATTTTTTTTCCTCTGATATGCTCTTTGAGAATAAATAGTAGTAGTTTTGGATTTGCATCCTTGGATAAAATTTTAATATTTTGGAGACTTGATTTAGTTCTATTACGCTAGAAACTAGTATTTCAGGTTTATTTCCAAACTATTTTAGATGCTTGATTTGGTGTATTAGTAACATAGCTTGGTGGTTAAGTTTGATCATATTTGCCTATTAAACGGTATGATGTGGCTTTTGTCTATTTTTGGCTGAATTTAGACTAGAACATCCAAACGATCGCAAGCCTGTTCAAATGCCTGACACCAATTTTGTATTTCATCATCCTGATATTCCAATAGGCTCATGATCATTCAACGGATCGAAACCCAAGAGTTTTTAAGGTGTCTAGGTTTGAAGTGATCTATGTGAAAGGTGCTTGAGCGCACCGCAAATCTCTCCATGTTGGAGCTACACTTATAATGCCTTTATGATGGGTTTTATAGTATAAGAGAGACAATTTTATAAGAGAGCACACCTGGAGATAGATTAGAGTTTAGAAAATTTTTATTTAAATCTCTACTAGTGTATTAAAGTTTTACATTGCTTGTGAATCATGTAGATCTGGTCTAATCTCTCTTTGTTGTAGTTTGCTTGTATTTAGTGTCTTATTTTGTGTTAATCTTAAGTAATTAGTAGTCCTCTACTTATAGTATCTTTGTTGAGTGTTTTCTATTTGGTATTACTATTAGCTTTGTTATTTTCCAGTTTGTTATCATCCTTTACTATCGGTCTTTTTGTGAGATTTACTTCTACCACCTTTTATACAGCATGTTAGTATATTTTAGCAAATGAGAGAGAGACCTTTATATGCGAACAATGAAAATAAAAAAGAAAATTTATAATATAGTCAAAAATATAATGTATTATTTATATCCAATCAAAATGAACTTTGTCCAATAGTTCTAGAAATATTTCTACTCGTGTAACTTCGGAGGATCCATGTTGAAAATGAAAGGAAAATATAAAAGAGTTCCCATAGACTCTTTTTTTTTTTCATAAAAACTAAAGGGGTTAGAAAATAACCTAATAAAAAAATTTTAATTTAAGACTTGAACCTATGACATCTAATTTAATTATATTAACAATTTAAGTTGTTAAAGAGCTATACATTTTTATATTTTTGGCTGTTATCTAGTTTATAAGTTTTTAAGCTAGAGTCAAGTTTACAGAAAAGACGACACGTATAGGAGAACAAGTCCTAGTCATAGTAGATAAGAGTGGGTCCTCAGGAAGATTTGATGCTGTTTGGGAATTATATTGCTACCTAACTTTAGTATACTGGGGAAAATATTCTTTAGTTCACCAACCTTTTGCTCATGTGGCTAAAGTTAGAGCACATGTTGTATATCCCTTCATAATTGTAACAATCCAACATGAAGCTTCTTAGATAGTTTGGAACAAATTAATGGAATCTGATCCAACTGGAGATGCTTTAATCTTTTATAGAGCAAGGAAAGAAAGGCTCACATTTTATATACAACTATCTATTTCATCTCTCAAAGAATACAAAGCCAATCTATTGTCAAAAAAAGGATATTTTATTCAGTAAAAATGGTATATGTTTGCAGGAAAACTTAACTATGTTAAGCAATATTACCAACTCTAATATATAGCAAAGTAGATAGAGCTCATACTTATATCTCCAAACAAGTTATTATGAGTATTTTTGTTGTTCTTTTGATCCAGCTATTGCTTTGTCATTAGTTTGATGTTCTCTGCATGATGGTTTTGAAGATGAGAATTTTAGTTTAGGTTATGAGACATGATATATATCAACTTTGAACAGGCTGGTGGGCTGGATGTAAGTGTGAAGCCAACATTGCTTTGCTGGATTAGGGCAGCCCAGCAAACTCCTCTTCCCCTTTCCTATTGTAATTACAAATTAGGTTCCTCTCGAAGAAAATTATTTTACCCCCTAAACTTATTTTTGGTATCGCTAAGCCTTCTGACCTTCTCAGTAAATTGTGACTTTTAAGTCTTCCACCCCAAATTAATAATATTTGTGTTTGAACAAAAAAATATATGTATATATATTCTCATGTTCTCTCTCTCTCTCTAAGCAGGCTTGTTAAATAATTTTGCCATCTCTATCAATACGTTTGTAGTTACAGTTCAGTTGAAACTTCAAGAGGATTTATAGTAATTTCATAAATAAATTTTTTACTATATATCACATCAAAATTAATTATTACACTCTTACTTTAAAATATAAGTGAGACTTCATTTTAAAAATAAAAAAAAAATTCTAGAATTAGTCTTATTCCTGAAATAAACTACTACAAAGCTTTCCTAATAACTATAGTCAATGCACATAATACATCAAATATAGATAAGCTTAGCACCCAAACCTGATCACTTTCACTCCCCCTTAAGAAAAAATTGACACATACGTCCCTTAAATTGTTTAATTGTATTATTTTATCTCTTTCATAACAAATTCTATTTAGAAAAATATTAAAAAATTAACTAACTAATTAGATAGGAAAAATACCTTTACTTTCTCCTCCAAGATCGATTTAGAGTTTGATATTTGAAGTAGTTGCTCCAGAGAAGAATATGGAAGAATACAGAGGGAATACGTACATTTTTATCCATGTTGTCAAAATTTTAAGATTATTTATATTAAAATTTTTAATAAAGTATTAATGGAAGGAGTTTGGTGATATATTTAAATAATCTAGGGGATGCCAAATCAGGGTGAATTTTTTGCTTGCCACTCATTTTCATCTATTTTATATGGATTTTTTTTTGGGAACTGTCTGGAAATTTAAAGCTGTTCAACTTTTTTCTTTCTTTCTTTTGCTTGAAATGATGTGGGGTTTCATTCTTGCAGTTATCTAATACGTCAGAAAGTAATAACGAGCAACTAGATATCTCATGTTACTCGTTTAAGCAAAGATTCTTTACAGCATAAATTCGAACTTTTATTGTGGTAAATATTGATACCAGTTCACCTCATTTATTTCTGCAGACGCACTTCAATGTGGATTGTTTGGATAGTTGCATGTCACTCTGGCCTTATTCATTCACCTATGTTCCTTTTTTATTTATTTTTAGTTTACTCAGTTTGGTGTGGTTGTTTGATCTGATTGCTTTTCTGATTGAATTTTTTTATGCTGTTCCATATAAACTTGCATTAAATTCTATTGAGTTCTATTTGACTAAAATTCTGCAACTTGATAGAGATTTAATTGCTGAAAATCTGTTGCTTGATAAAGAAAAAAGAATTTTGAGTCATTCTGATTTAGATAAGGAAGAAAGTGATTAGTAGATCATAGTTTGACTTAAGCATGACTTGAAAGATGAGAGGTAGATTTAGTTGGTTAGTAGTGACTAAGCGTAATTCTGGTTTGAGCCCAAATTTAACCATTTTTGATGACTAAATGAGATTCCATTGATCAAAGGTCTACATATAACTAAAATATATTAATTAGTTAAAATAAAATATTAACATTTAATAATTTGGGCATAAAAAATATTACAATTATGAATTTAACAGCACCCCTTCGTGTGTTTGAACGCGACATACAGAATCCTTTTTTTTTAAATAAACAACTAAAAACAATAAGAGAAGACTCCCATAGAGTGTATCGATGCTCAAGACAACTCAATGAGGTCCGAATCACATCACCTCCCAGTCATAATAAGGTAGTCACAGCAAGGGGCAGGGAAAATTATATTATAGTAGTATATAGTAGAGCTAGGGGTAGAAATAGATCGGATATGGGTCGGATAATGCTCAATCTACATCTCAATCCATATTTTTTGTCTGGACATAGATTCATATATAAATATAAGATGGATAGAAATATTTAAAACCATTCTTAACCAAATGGATAAAGATATAAATCAGATACAGATCGAATCTTAAACGAATATGAATACATGTCAAATACAGAACAAAGCTTAAATAAATACTAATATAGATCAGGTATGGATCGGATCTTCACTAGATATGAATATGAATAGAATCTGTAATAAAAAGGTACAGCTCAAGAGACAATGAACTCACCTTTTTAGAATTATAGTATTAATGGCCCCTTTTATACCTATAATTTTCCTTTCAGACCTAAGAACAAGATCATACCGTATAGACCTCCAATTTTCCTGGAGTACATGTTAGTATGTTACTCAAAAGTATCTACTGAGATCAAAGTATTCAAGAAAAGAAAAGAAAAAAGCTAACAACCATATACAAATCAGAGTCTGAGGGTCTCCTCTCTGCCATTCCTAAGTACTTGAATCCATTTAATTCAATAAAGTATGTGCTTCCTTAGTAATTAAGAAGAGATAAGCAATTTTACCATCTTCCTCAGTAGGTTCTACATCATGTTGTCCACTCAAATTCCCCCTCTCATCACCATGCATTTGGTGAGCAACATTAAGTACTTATTCTCTTCAAATGACATTGCACATCCACAGTAGATTTTCATCTCTAATTCAGGCAAAATTTCAGCAATAATTGCAGCAGTAAACAAATTTCAAATTTCTATTTGAGCAGCAATTCCAGCCAAGCAAATTATCTACCTAATGTGGCAGATTTCTAACATATTTCATGCAGATTTTCACCAGATTACATGCACATATTAAGCAGATTTCAAACACAATCACAACAGATTTCTAGCCGATTTGGAGCAGATTTTCATGCTCCAATAAGTCTATAAATAGAGGGGTTGAGAGCTAGAGAAAAATATTTTTTTTGTGTATTTTCTGTTAAGTTTTTCTTTTGAGGAGTTATAGTTTAAAATTCAGCATTCAAACTTATAATTGTTTCAATTCAATTAGCAACAATAGAGTACATTCGAAGAAGTTTCAATCTTTTAAGTCAGCAAAGTTCATATTCTGATCTTCTTTTAGCGTAATTTTTTATTTTTAGATTTGGATTTTATTTTTGAAAGAAGTATTCTACAACTCTCTAGTGCTAAATCTCATATTTATTTTTATTCAAGTTGTGTTATTAACTACTAAAATAAATTTCTAATTTTCTTAAGGTTGAGGATGAAGCTTGTAGAGAACATATTTTTTTTATTCTAAATCTCTTATGTGTTCTTAATTGCTAAATATATTCTTCTTTCTTCTACTTTAAATTTGTTGTTTAGAATTTATATATTAGTTGTTTTTCTTAAAAATGATACATCTAATGATTTAAAATTCTTACTCCATATTTTCTAAAATGAAGGAAGAACGTAATTTTTATGAAAATTGAATTGTTCATTCAAAGATAATCTTCCGATCCACTAGTGATTGATTTCTTGGTGAATCGTAAAAAAAGAAGAGATTTATATTATCTAATAGAAATGTGTTATCTACAAGTGGATTCCGAAACCTTATTTCTCACACTTAATTAAAAAAAATTTGCAAGAAGGTTTTCTTTCTCCATAAATCTCCTAAATCCATTTTCCAACTAGGTTAAAATTATTTTTAAGATTTTCAAACAAGTTCTCGTCGGATCGATACCTTGCTTGCCGATATACTCCATAGATTCGTGCACTTGCGAGTGTTACTTAATTTGTCACAATAGGTGCATTCAAACGCCCCTTACGAATGTCTTTAGACGTTCACATCGATAGAGAATGTAAATTATATGTTCAAACACACATACTCTGTTCAAATGCTGCGCGCGCCAACGCATCGATAGAGAATGCAAAATGCGCGTTTGAATGCGCTCGACCCCGTTTGAACACGATCTACGAGAATTCATTGTTTCTAGGATTATTATCTATCATTTTTGGGTTGTTTGGTTAGCCTCTTAAGGTATGGATGGTAAGAAAAAAAATGTTATGATGAATGAATATTGAGTTCTATTCCCTTCCTTCCTCTCTACCCTAATCTTCCTCCCCCTTCCTTCAAGCTCTAGCCATGCGCCATCTCGACGTCGGTGATCCTCTAACCTCCTTTGTCTGTCGACTCCTCCCTCCTCCTTAGGATCTTGACCCTTTCTCCCCCCTCTCTTTATCCCCTAAACACCACAATCCATTCACCCAATCGCCATTATCATCCCTCACCTCATCATCACCTCCACCCATCACTTCCACCATTACCCCCACGTTTATGTATTTTCATCCCAGTTATAATCAGAATCTGCAAGGGCATAAATACCAAAACCATAGATAAGGAAGTTACGGATTGACCACTATTAATTTCGTAATTTTTTGTCTACGGTAGAATATCTAGTGAATATTTTCTCCTGACTATGCAGGCTATTTTTCTACATTCGATCCAAATCGGAAAGTGGACGTACGGACCATAACAAGTGGTATCAGAGCCACCGTTCCTCGGCCACCATGCCAACCACCAGATCCATGGCAACGAGACCCAATAAAGGCAACTCCACATTGGGAGATGCCATAGAGATTATCAGATCGGATGCCAACCCTAACTCACCGATCAAAACATCTCCAACGACCTCTACAGTCAATTCAGATCTGATCAAGATGTTTGCGGATATGATGGAGACACAACGAGCCATGCAAGCATCAATGGAAGCCATGACTCAAGTCCTCCTAGGCGCACCAAGGGGTATGGCGGCAACCAAGTTCCCTACTCGAGCCTGAGCTGCACCATCAAGGGAACTGCATTTTCACCAAGGGACACCACCTCCACAATTCCGTACCAGGCGAGAGGAAGACTATGATGATCCCATGGGTGATCACGCTAGGAGGCTCTTACTGCCCACGCTGGCCAAAAGGCACAGTGTACCACCTCTAGTCTTTCACCGTGGCATACCACAATTAGTTAATCACCGCGATTGAGCACCGGATCCATCACTCCACGATGATGATGACAAGTGGGCTGATTATGAAGAACTAGTGACCCCACGACACTATGCTAGGGATGCTAGATTCAACCCAAGAAAAAGGAGGCCCAACCGATATGAAGAAGAAGAACAAGGCGTCCGTGCAGGGATTGTTTGCCTCAACTTCCCACCCTTCAATGGAGGAGACCCACTCGATTGGGTTTATTGAGTGGAGAAATTCTTTGAGTACCAAAGAACACCTAATGCACAAAAGGTGTTGTTGGCATCTTTCCATCTCAAAGACACTGCCATTCGATGGTACTAGGCCACGAATCGAGATCAACCCTATCGATCGTGGAGGAGTTCGCGGATGCAATTTGCATCCAATTTGGACCCTCAAGTTATGAGGATTTCCAGACTACTCTTACCAAGCTAACTCGAAGGACTACGGTGAGATCATATAAAGAGGAGTTCAAGCGTGTTAGCAATCGAGTGCGGGGTTGGTTGGATTCTCAACTCAAAAGCACTTTCATTAGTGGCCTTCGGCGGGACATTCAAGAGGAAGTGAAGGCCGCCCGACAAACCACATTGTTGGAGGCTTTTACAATAGCTCAATTGATGGAAGAGAAGCTTTGAGAGTTGCGGATAGTGGCAAAAGGGGGTTGGAGCACCACGGAGTCTAGAGGAGTGCCTTGACAAACAGTAGCCACACATCATGTGTCGGCACCTCCACCGAGAGCAAGGGGTGCAAGATTACCTCCACGACCACAACCAAAAGTAAGGAGACCTTCCTGAACTACCATGAGGAGACTTATTCTAGGCCAAGTTGAAGAGAGAAGAGCAAAAGAGCTATGTTTTTATTGTGATGAGCGATTCACCCTCGGGCACAAATGTGTTCGATTGGCGGCTATGGTGATGGTGTTAGACGAAGTAGAGGATATGGAGGAAGAGGAAATAATGGAAGATGAACTAGAGGATGCAGCAGAAGACCAAGAAGCATTGGACGGTAGCAAGGAGATCCACGTTGAGATATCCATGCATGTCTATGCCAGCGCCAATGCACTTCAGACATTGTGGGTTAATGGCACAATGAAGAATCAAACGGTGAGGATCCTCATCGACACCGGGAGCACCCACAACTTTATGGACGAGCGTGTGGTCAAGAAGATAGGGATGGCTATAGAAGCTACTTCGGCATTTGATGTAGCATTAGGAGATGGCACAACGCTCCGGGCAAACAGCGTGTTCTTTTGAAGATTCAGGGCAATTCCTTCACCTTGGATCTTCACCCATTGGCCTTATGAGGTGCTGACATTGTATTAGGGATGCAATGATGCAAAGCTTAGGCTCGGTGACTTTTGACTTCTTGGAAATGTGGATGGATTTCAAACGA
Source organism: Typha latifolia (assembly GCF_019914945.1). Taxonomy (NCBI): domain Eukaryota; kingdom Viridiplantae; phylum Streptophyta; class Magnoliopsida; order Poales; family Typhaceae; genus Typha; species Typha latifolia. The sequence goes on from NC_133091.1 coordinate 5,506,170, forward strand.
AGTGGCAAGCGAGTGCGGTTAGACCGAATTCTACTGTGGCTCGGAATGCAACTTCAACTGATGGTGGGACTGCCAAAGGCCGGATGCCATGGACTTTTAATACAATTAATCTAGAATCAAGTAGACCATACAAAGGAAGAAGAAGTACCTACGGATATGTCCGCCTTACTGAAGAAATTCAGCGAGGTGTTTGAGGAGCCACGCAGCATGCCGTCGGCTCGGCCCCAAGACCACGACATTAAGATTACTCCCAGAGTGGAATTGGCTAATGTGCGGCCCTATCGGTACCCATTTGTGTAAAAAAAAAAGAGATCACAAGACTTGTCAAGGAGATGCTAGACAATGGAATCATCCAACTGAGCCTAAGTTCATACTCCTCACCGGTGCTCCTAGTGCAAAAAAAGGACGAGACATGGAGATTCTATGTAGATTACCGTGCACTTAATACCATCACGATGAAGGATAGGTATCCCATATAGGTCATTAAAGAACTCTTGGATGAGCTCTTGGGGGCCTCTTATTTCAGCAAGTTAGACTTGCGAGCCGGCTAGCACCAAATCCACGTGAGGCCCGGGGATGCGTACAAAACCGTATTCCGCACACATGATGGGCATTATGAGTTCAAGGTCATGCCTTTTGGACTCACTAATGCCCCCTCCACCTTCCAAGGTTTGATGAATGACGTCTTTAGGGCGTTATTGATGCGGTTTGTGCTAGTCTTCTTCGACGACATCCTTCTGTGCAGCCGCTCATGGAAGGAGCATCTTGTTCACCTTTGCGAAGTATTGCAGATTTTGAAGGACAATGGGTTGAAGGTGAAGGAGTCCAAATGTTTATGGGGCCAGCCGTGAGTGGAGTATCTCGGCCACATTATTTCAGCGGCGGGAGTGGAAACCGATCCTGCCAAAGTGCAAAACATGGTGCAATGACAAATTCCAACGATACCGAAAGAATTGTGAGGCTTCCTTAGATTGATGAGCTACTACAGTCGATTCGTTGCCAACTATGGCAAGATCGCCGCTCCCTTGACATCACTACTGAAGAAGGGAGAGTTTCATTGGACCGAGGTGGCAACAAAAGCCTTTGAAGCGTCGAAGAAGGCAATGACCACTGCTCCAGTTTTGGCGTTACTCGATTTCACCAAACCCCTTGTGGAGGAATGCGATGTGTTAGGAACTAGAATTGGAGCTATTCTCATGCAAGAAGGGAGGCTGGTGGTGTACATGAGCAACACATTGTCAATGAAGAACCAGATGATGTCTACCTATGAGCGAGAGATGCTAGCCATTATCCATGCTGTCACCAAATGGAGACCATACCTCATCGGTCGATGATTCATGGTGTGTACCGGCCAACGAAGTCTTCCTTACTTCCTTAGGCAATGGATCCACACTCCGGCACAGCAGCGGTGGGTGAAAAAGTTGTTGGACTATGACTACGAATTGGTGTACAAGAAGGGAATTGAAAATTGGGTCGCCGATGCACTATCGTGGTAACTCAAACCAACCGACTTAGCCATGATTTCTATTTTGGTATTTTCCTTCCTTTCAGAGATTAGAGTTGCATGTGTGGAAGATCCAAAGATGAGGGAGGTCATGAAGAAGGTCAAGAAAGAGCCATCTAGCTATCCCGGGTTAGAAGTGAAGGACGGTTTACTACTAGACCGAGGGTGAGTACTAGTACCGGCTAAACCCAAACTACGAGTGACTTTGATTCACCACTTCCATGATACTCCTATGGCGGGGCATGAGGGGACCTTTAGAACCTATAAGAGGTTGACACAAAATTGTGTATGGGCAGGGGTGAAAAAGGAGGTGTTGTCCTATGTTCGAGCATGTGAAGTTTGTCAACACGCTAGGGCGGACTCAGCCAAACGAACGGGGCTATTGCAACCCCTACCCATTCCGGAGCAAATTTGGAAAGATGTGACGATGGACTTCATTGAATGACTACCCCAGGTCAGAGGACATACGGTGGTGACGGTGGTGATCAACTGGTTGACGAAAAGTGCACACTTTTCAGCTCTAGCGCACCCGTACACTGCAAGGAAGGTAGCAGAATTTTTTGTGAAGGATAGCCCGGTTGCATGGAATGCCAAGGTCAATAGTTTCAGACCGTGACCCAATCTTCATGAGTCACTTTTGGTAAGAGTACTACAAGAAGCAAGGTACTAAACTGAAAATGAGCTCGGCGTATCATCCGCAAACCGACGGGCAATCCAAAATCATTAATCGCTGCCTTGAGCAATATTTGCAATGCTTTGCCGGGGAGCACCTGAAGAGATGGCTAGCTTACCTACCTTAGGCAGAGTGCTCATACAACAGGGCTCATCACACCGCTTTTGGGATGACAGGCTGTTTATAGGCGCGTACCCCCAACATTGAGATCATATGATCGGCCGAGTGCACTTGACTGTACCGGCATAGATGAGGTACTAGTGGAACGGGATGAGGTACTCAACCGGCTCAAGCTTTATCTAGCAGCGGCATAGAACTAAATAAAGCAACTATATGACTGCAAACATTAGTAAAGAAGTTATGAAGTTGGCGACTAGGTCTATGTTTGACTCCAACTATGCCGACAAATCTCGGTATCAATTATTTAGAACCAAAAGCTGGCACATCGCTTCTTTGGTCCATTTCAAATCTTAGAGAAGGTGGGAGCGGTTGCATATAAGCTGGACCTATCTGAGTTATCCCGAGTTCACCTGATTTTTCATGTATCCAGCTTGAGAGCCGGAGTTGGTCCAGTTGAGAAAGTTGTAGCACAACTACCCGAGCCTGAATCAGAAGTAGTTGAGCTCGATCTAGGGAAGGTCTTAGCATGAAGGAGGGTCAGACGTGAAGGATGAATAGTCATAGAGGTGCTGGTAAGCTGGAAGGGACAGACACAGGAGCAGGCCACATGGGAACCCGAGACAACCTTGATGGAGCGATATCCTGAAGTTGCACTTTGAGGACAAAGTGAGCGGAAGGATAGTGGAATGAAGTGATTCGGACCTCACCGAGATGTCTCGAGCATCGATACACCCTATGAGAGTATTTTCTTAACATCGAGCAAGTTCGAATTGACGTAACATGAAACCTATTAGTCCGAAAGTGCCATGTACTAGATCCAAGTGGTAGTATCACGACCCTTAGCTATTGTTCTTGAGAAATGATCGGGTTTGGCCCATTGCTTGAAAGATGTTTTTACAGGATCCCTATTGTGTTTTAGTTGTTTATTTTAGAAAAATAAAGATTTTGTATGTCGTGTTTGGACGCAAGAGGGGGTGCGCTCGAATGCCCCTTGTGAACACCTGCAAGCGTTATGTGTTTGAACGCACAGACCCTGTTCTAATGCCTGCATACATTTGCATCGACAGAGAACGTGAAATACGTGTTCGAACACACTTGATCCGTCACTTTCACTATCACTCCCACTTTTACATATTTTTATCCTAGTTGTAGTTAGAATCTGCAAGGGGCATAAATACCAAAAATATAGATCAGGAAGTTATAGATCGACCACCATTAGTTTAATAAATTTTTGTCTATAGTAGAATATCTGGTGAATATTTTTCTTGGACTGTGGGGGCTATTTTCCTGCATTCGATCTAGATCGGAAAGCGGATGTACGGACCATAATAGGAGGTGTTGAGCATTGTCGGGTATTGTCGAGCATAAATGTTGAAATCTAGATACGTGTTTCTAAACCCTAGTCACAATTTTCAACCCTTTACTTAAGTAACTATGCGACATAATAATTAACGAATCAAGCAAAAATTGAACACCAAGATTTTTATGTGAAAACTCTAAATGGATAAAAATCTATAGATCCAAACTCGAATCAAACTAATCACTAAAAAATCATAGCAGTTTACAAGACTAACTCAAAGACAACTCATTGATCCCCACAAATCTTATCTAACACAGTCTTGATCACTATTCATTATTTTCTGTGGATTAATTTCCAATCTCAATAACTGTCGAGATTGTTCTTCCATCTTGGTGACCCTTAAGATGAATCCCATCAATGTAGAAGATGAGTAAAATCATCCGTCGGTGAAAAGCATTATTTCTTCAAAAACTTCTCTTCTAAGCAATGACTGATGTTCTTTAGGGTTTGAGGATCATAACTCTTATATACTATATAAAGATAAAACCAAATCTAAGTCAAATCAAGTCTCATAGAATCCCAAATTTTGTAAAATTTTATGCCTCGTCCGTACAGGGTCTAACTTGAGTTCCAAGTATGTTCGAATAGCCAAAAAATTCCTCTACATATTTGAATGGCTTTGAACGGTCCTCCAGGTGTGTTCGAATGGCCAAAAAAAATATGCGTCTATATCTTCGAACGAGAACAAGGGTGCGTTCGAACAGTCGAAAATATGCTTCTGTATCTTCGGACGACTTCTATCGATAGTTAGGGTGTGTACGAAAGAACTTCGATAACATAACTTATTTGCTTCAAAATTTAAAAATCTTCAAATCAAATATTACCAAACCTTGTATATATGCTCATATACATATATAAAAGTACTTAGAATTTGTGACAAAATATTTAGAGTTACATATATTTCAATTAATTATAGCTGAGCATGTACATAAATTCGTAAGATTTAGTATCACAACCTTGCAAAAAACATACATCAATCTAAGACCAAGTGAAAACAACAATGTGAAAAATAAAAATAACAAGATCATACATGAGATAAGCAAATATAACACACTATGATCTTAATCGTAACTCAACAATGATCCACATGTAAGCAAATAAAGTTCAAAGATACCAAGTCTCTAAGTTAGCTAAGTTAAGCTCTCTCGACTCACTAACAACTCCTAAACAACTTTAGACTACTCTCTTCCTTTTTGTCATAAATTGACAAAGAATATAATCAATACACGAAAAAAAATTAAAGTATGAAAAAATGTCACTCGAAATTGTATTGACTCATGTAATCATTTAAAGACTCATTCCACCCCTCAAAATCATAGTCTATTTTAAATCATTTTTCAGCCAAAAAATTCTAGAAACCCATAAATATATTCTAACTATAACACCTGTCACCAAACACGTGCCTTTCACATGGGTAGAACTCATAATTACCATGTGACCTTCTCGTCAAATTTTTAACACAATATACAAGCAAAAAGCCCATATTTCCACAAATAATACAAACAAGAAGCCTATAACACTAAGGGCACAACAAGCCCAAAATACATATTCATAACAAAATAAAACAAAGCCCATGCAAGAGCTATAAGCCATTTAGCTTAATTTACAAGAATAAAATGAGAATAAGAATTAGAAAACTCAAGCCAGTTTTCGCCAAACCCTCCACAGGCCTGGAGTTCACCTACTAATCTAAAAATAATTCCACCAAACAATAGTGAGAATAAAGCCCAGTAAGTATCTACTGCTATAGTCTAAAAGTAGTGCGATGAAAGATGTAATAATAATTAAATATGAATATGCGCATCATAATCAAATAGAATGCACTAATACCATGCACATACCCATCATGCACATCTAATGCGTATATGCATTTGCAATCCATAACCTACCACACATAATCCAAGCTATCAAGCCCTCAAATTCGAGCTCACACCAACCTCCATCTAGAAGCCATGTCAATGCTACACCACATAACATGCATCCTCTTAGACTATTAGCTCTTGCAAAGCTACGTCCGTAGGCCACATCATCATCTCACACCCAACCACAAGCTATCCCAAGGGAGGGTAGATCCTAGCATTAGAATCGCTACCCATCACCCGACGAATAGCATGACTAATTGTCTGCCACTATAGAGTAAGGACCTTAGTCATAAGCCCATCACATAGGTTAATATCGAACATCGATACTACCATCTGAGCCCTCGGCTCCACATCATCGCACAACATGCAAAAATTATGAGCCATTGCTCACGGACGCCCTCACTCTACGTCATCGGGTACCACTAGGTCTATGTCATTTTACTCTCGTCGATTGACAATAAATCGTCCATTGCCCGACGAAATGGCTACTTGATTGTCCGTGATTAGTAGATGAGACCTCAAGCATGGGTCCTAATATATATAAGTATAATAGTATCTCTTGCCTCTAACCCTAGCTCGGGAGATATTAAGTACTGTCGAGACGTAGCAATCACCCCTTTGTGGTCATTCACGTGTGCAAGTGACATGATATTATATAACACAACAAACAGAATGTAACACCGATCATTATCATATTTTGTGTAGACATCATGATATGTGAAATCTGACTGAATCCCAAAATATAACTACCATGCATGATGTGCAATAATAATGTTAAGTAAAACGCATACACATGCATGATATGAATGTGATGATTTTATAAGGTATGATGTTTTATTCTCTACACTACTCCTAGATCATAGAAGTTTCACTTGCCTAAACCACTTTTCTAGTACTAGCTGCAACTATGCAACGAGTTCATTTTCATAGGGTACAGAGTCTACCTTGATAAGAAAAGGAATAAAAACATAAGCACAAATACTTTCCACTAATTAATTAAATAACTCTACTTACATTCACTTGGATAGGTCCACCTACATATTCCTATATTTATTAATTAGCTTGAGCTAGCATAGTTGTATTGGTGCCTAGCACGTTATTAAAAGCAATTTAAAATAATTTACCTCGAATTCTCATTCCACTAATTATTATCACTTACGTAAATCACATGGGCGACATTGAATTAATCCGTTTCACTAATTAAGATAATCTGCTTAATACTTTCCCAATAGTAATCTATATTAATTATCCAACAAGAGCAATTAATACATATATATTTAGATCACCGACTCAAATTGCTAACATTAAGTTAACCAAGTATACATGACCACGCTAAATTTCAATTAGAGTTAACTTCTTTTATGTGTTATTTATAATGACACTCTTAGCTCATGATCTAATTCATTAAAATTACTTTATAAGATAATTAGTAAAGCAAACACTACTATCTGCTAAAAATGATTAATGATAAGGGCTTAGGTTGACAAGAATAAAAGAATAAGATGACTAGCATAAATTAAAAATATTATTAAGCAACTAATCGGCTTGGCCAGCTTAAGGCCAAGCACAAACCCACAAAAAAAATGTGCCCAAAGCCCTAAGGGAACTAGGCCTAAAGGCCTCATGGGCTAGGCCGTGGCCCAAACCCACCATAGCTTGGGCTGCCTACAGCCTAAACCCAACAACTAGGTTTGGTTGCCTATAGCCCAACCAAACACAAACCTGGGTTAGGTTGGATGCAACCCAACCACACCCTAACACGAGTTTGGTTGCGCCCAGCCCAACCCCGACCACGGACTGGACCGAAACTAGCCTAGCGTGGCACGCAGGCCTCGGGCTGGGCCACACCCAACTCTGCCCCGCACGCGGGTCCCGAGATGGGCTGCACCCAGCTAGACCCGGCGCTCGGGTTGGCTACACCCAGCCTAACTCAAACCTTGGGCTGGGCTGCACCCAACCCAAGCCCGAGCTCGAGGCACTCCCCGCCCTCCTTCCTCACCTCGATCGAAAGGAGGGAGGAAGGCTGGCTACCGAAGGTTGTGCGTTACGATTCCGCTAGTTATGTCTTGGGGCTTGACTTTTGTTTTAAAAATAACTTTTTTTTTTAGAAGAATAAGATTTCTGGCAATCGCATTCGAACACCAAGAAGTTGCGTTCGAATGTGGCTGTCAAATGCTTGCACATGTTCGCAAAAATAGAGAATGTGTTTAGTGCGTTCGAACGCCTACACACGTTCGTAACGACAGAGAATGCATTAACTGTGTTCGAACGCGTTCGACCACGTTCGAACAAAATCGACGAACTGCATGGTCCTAGGGTTATCTTTTAATTATTTTGTTTGATAGGTTAGCCTCTAAATATGTGGAAGACAACCTAATTGAGGATTATTAATGAAATATTAAAGTTCTCCTTCCCAACCCTCTCTCTTTTCTCTAACGACATTCAATCTTGGACGTCGTCTCCTTCCTCCCTCACGCTGACCGTGCCCTCTTGCCTCTCAAGGATCGATCCACTCTCTCCCCCTTCGTCTAGCTTAATGCTCTACCCCACCACTGCCGCCTTCATCTTCCCCAAAACCTAACCATTATTTTCCTATTCCATTACTTACGTCCTTTGATCGATGTGATCTCAATTTGCATTAGATTCTTCACTTCGAGAGGAACAACCTTCCAAAGTTATAGATCTATTGGATTGCTAGATCTCCTGTAGATCTCCTCGAATGTTTTGCTCTAAGAAGAATTGGGCTGATCTTCATATTGTTGCAATATTATTATTCCAAATCTTATCAACTAGTATCAAAGCCAAGTTGACCTCGGATGTATCATTAATGATGATGACTCGAGCAATGGCTTCTAGAAGGCAAACGGAAGATCTAAACATAACGGAGGAAGGTACAAACATTGAAACCCCAAGGCGTGAAGCACAAAGAACGAATCTTTCCTTAGAAAGTCCAATGACTGCGAAAGGCCTCGTGTCCTCGTTGATGGCTGCCTTGGCACTGACCAAGATGATCTTAGAAAGGTTGGTGAGGGCTAGTGATGAGAACAAGGAAGACCATTACGCCACTCGTAAAGCAATTCATGGATTGATGTTGGAATGTAGCGAGACCTGAACACATTGGCGTCAACCATCGGGTCTGGCTAGCCCTACCGTCAGACATGCCATCCACCACAATAAGCCGATTCTTCCACACCCCATGGCGCGAGAGGCCCCGGCTAACTGTAGACCGGTGCAACCCGAGGAGAACCCTAGGGCTCGGGTGCGAACTTTACATGAAGATGATGAGGAGTGGGTGGAGTATGATGAGGTGGAACCCGTACGTGATTTCATGCAGCGGAGAAGGGATGCATATAAATAACAACAACACCCTCCCGAAGCTAGGCTAGGTCAAAGCTATGATCCTAATAATAATTTCAGTGTACAGGGTCGATCGACACATCTTGATTTTCCAAAATTTCAAAGTGGTGATCCTCTTGATTGGATATAGGGCCGAGCAATTTTTTGAGTTTGAAAGAACGCTAGAAGACTCCAAGGTGATGCTAGCAAGCTTTTATTTTTAAGGGCCAACCCTTCATTAGTATCGAGGCAGCGCAAGAAATGGGCGGCTTGGGACATGAGCGGACTTTACAAGGAACATTTTGAAAAGGTTTGGGGTTGCTGCATATGAAGATTTTGATGCTCTTCTCAATAGGACGATAACTACAGTCATAGCGTACCAAAAAGAGTTTGATCGGATTAGTGCACATTGTGATCCACCATGGCGGGATGTCTTGCTGAAATCTAACTTCTTAGCTGGGCTGTGGAGTGAATTGCGGGCAGATGTGATATAGACCGAGCGTCCGCTACCTAATCAAACTCGGATGTAGAAAAGCAGTCCCCGTAGTCGGAGAAAATAATAACCAAATATTCTACCGTAGACAGATAATTACGAAATCAGGTTACTACTGCAGATTTGCTGCTAGATATGGTAAACTTGTAGCACCACTTAGCGCACTTTTGAGGAAGGATTTCTTTATGTGGAGTGACAAAGCGACGACGGCCTTTGAGGAATTAATATCTGCTATAATTTCAGCCCAAGTTTTGGTGTTGCCATATTTCCAAAGGGAGTTTGTTGTTGAATGTGATGCATCCGGAGTGGGAATAGGCACTATCCTAATGCAAGGGGCAGACCTTAGCATTCTTGAGTAAAGCTTTGTCCGGTAGATCGCAACAGCTCTCAACTTATGAGAGAGAGATGATGGCGATTCTTCACACCGTGATAAAGTGAAGGCCGTATTTGGTAGGATGTCACTTTTTCATCCCCATTGATCAAAGGAGTTTGCCATATTTTATGAGTCAGCAGATACACACACTGGCACAGCAGCGGTGGGTTACAAAGCTTTTGGGGTATGACTATGAGATGCAATACAAAAAAGGAATGGAGAATCGAGTGGCGGATGCTCTTTCACACCAGTCGATTGGAGCTAAGTTGGCGGTTATTTCCATGCCTTCATTTCCCTTCATCAAGGAGTTGAGGAGCGCAAGTGCTACTGACACATACATATGGGGTTTATTGCAGGAGGTTCGAGCCGATCTAGAGCACCATCCTGAGATGGATGACAGAGACGGTTTATTTCTTAACCACATGTGCATCCGGGTGCTCGCGGATGCGTCGTTGCGGTCCAAACTGCTGGAAAACTTCCACAACACTCTAGAAGCAGGTCATGAAGGTGTTCTAAGGACTTACAAGAGGCTATCTTATAGCTGTACCTAGGCCGGAATGAAGAAGGACGTCAAGGCACACGTGGGGGCGTGTGAGACATGTCAACGGGCAAAGATGGAGACCTTGAAGCGGTTGGACTTCTACAACTCTTCCCGATACTGGACCATGTTTGGGAGGACAACTCTATGGATTTCATAGAGGGGTTACCACTGGTACGTGGGCATTCGGTTATTTTTGTGGTAGTAGACAGATTAAGTAAATACACTCATTTCTCAGCCTTGGCGCATCCTTTTTTTGCCAAATTGGTAGCCGAATGTTTCATCCAAAATATCGCCAAACTTCATGAAATGCCTTGCTCAATTATTTTGGATTATGATCATATATTTATCGGCAAGTTTTAGACTGAATACTTCAAGTTGCAGGGCACAAAATTGAACTTGAGCTCGGCTGGTTCGGTTGTAGGTAGCAGTCTGCCCAACTGAGGAAAAATATTCATCAAATATTCTTCCATAGACAAAAATTATGAAACTAAGGGTGGTTGATCCATAACTTCCTGATCTATATTTTTTGTATTTATGCCCTTCGTATATTTGGATTGAAACTAGGAAGAAAATACGCTAGAGTGGGGATGATGGAAGTGTTGACGGGTGGAGATGATAGTAGGGTTATGGATGATAATGGAGATGAGGGTGAATGGTTGATGTAGTTTAGGAGATAAGGATGAAGAGGGAGAAGTGGCCGAGATTCCAAGGAGGATGGAGGACTCGATAGACGATAGAGATCGAAAGATAGATGAGATCTTGCCAATGGTAGAGATGGCTGGTTAGTGAAAGGGGAGGAGGGAGATTCGGGTAGATAGACTAGAGAGAGGATAGAGGAAGATAAAAACTAAACTAATATTCATTTATCATAATGATTTTGGCTGCCATCCATACCTTTATAGAGGCTAGCTAATAAGCTCAAATAATAATTATTAACCCTAATTCTAGTAGACTCTCGCCGATCGCGTTTGAATGGGGTCGACCGCGTTCGAACACATAAAAGACGTTCTCTGTTGATGCGAACTAATGTAGTCATTCGCACGCGGGCATTCGAATGCGCCCGAACGCACATTTTGTTTTATCTTTTTTTGCGAACTGATGCAGGCATTCGCAAAGGTGTTCAAACGCGCCCCCTTCCGTGTTCGAACGAGACCTATAGAAACTTTATTTTTCTGAAAATAAATAACTAATGCAATAAGAAAAGAATCTAGCAAGGTGTATCAGCCCAGCACGCTTCCCGATGGCTGTAATCATAAACTTACTTCATGCAGTTTTGAGCAAGTTTAAGATGGGCACGCAATCTCCTCAATGTGGCATCTCTATCCATCAATGCTAAATCCACCTCCATTCGATCCAGAGATGCCACAGGGTCATAGGTGCGCAATATCGGAGCCGTGCGCCCATACACCATCTCAAATGGATTCATGCCAATACTGTTGTGGTGGTGGTGTTATAAGACCACTCTACCCATGGTAAGAACTCCAACCATCGTCTCGGCATCTCTCCAACAAAGCATCGCAAGTATTGCTTAATGCCTCGATTGATCACATCGGTTTAGTTGTCCGTCTGTGAATGATAGGCTGAATTGAAGTTCAATCGAATCCTCTACAATCTGAAAAACTCCATCCAAAAGTCGCTCACAAAAATACGATCACGATCGGAGACAATTGTGCATGGCATGCCATGCAACGTAGCAACATCTCTCACAAAAATTTCAGCCATAAATTTGGCTAAGAATGGATGTGACAATGTAGAAAAGTGCGCATACTTGCTCAATCTGTCAACCACTATAAAAATAATGGAATAGCCACATACCAGCGGAAAACTTATCAAATCCATAGAAATGTCTTCTCAAACATAGTCCAGTATTGGTAAAGGCTAAAGTAATCTGGAAAGTTTCAATGTGGTTTCCTTAGCCCTTTAACAGACTTCGCAAGCATGACAAAACTCCTTACATCTCGCCTTAGTCATTGCCACGTGCAGCTCTATGATATCCTCTTATAATTCCTCAAGATACCCTCAAGACTAGCCTATAGAGTTTGGTGGAAGTGCTCCAATAATTTCTGCTGCAATCTATCATTTGCAGGCACCCGGATGCACCCGCGGTCCAACAACAAACCGCCTCGGTTCTCCAACTCTGGATGGCGCTCCGGATCATCCAATACCTCATGTAACAGTCTCATAACATTTGGGTCAGATGTACATGCATACCTCAGCTCATCAAGAAAAGAAAAAGTGGGAGAAGAAAAGGCTGCGAGCTTGGCAGTATCGGGTTGGCGCGATAGTGCATCCACCGCTCTATTTTCGGTCCTCTTCTTGTACTAAATTTTATAATCATACCCCAGCAATTTTATGACCTATCTCTGCTGTGCTGGAGTGTGAATTCACTGTCCCATAAAATATGGAAGACTCCTTTGATTGGTTCAAATAATAAATTGCCTACCGATCAAATAAGACCTCCACTTTGTCACTACATGTAGGATTGCCAACATCTCCCTCTCGTAGGTCGATAATTGCTAGGATTTTTGTGATAAAGCCTTGCTGAGAAAGGCTATGGGACGTTCTCTTTACTTAGTACAACTAGTATGCCAACTCCTGACGTATCACATTCCACAACGAACTCTTTAGTGAAGTCCAGTAGAGCTAGAACAGGCGCCGTTGTCATTACTGTTTTTTATTTTTCAAAGCCTATAGTGGCTTCCTCCGTCCATCTAAAAGAGTCCTTCAGCAAACTAGTGAGAGGAGCAACGATCTTGTTATACCTGGCGATGACGTAACTATTATACCATGTTAGCCCTAAGAAGCCGCGTAATCCTATGGTGGAAGTACGAATCGGCCAAGCTGTCATGCACGCCACCTTTTGAGTATTCGCTGCCATTCCTTCTGCTGTTATGATGTGGCCTAAATACTACACTTGTAATACTCCCCATAGGCACTTGGACTTCTTAATCTTCAGCTGGTTTTGCTTCAACAAATTCAGCACATTCTTTAAATACCGCAAATGCTCAATTTCAGTCCTACTATACACCAAAATGTCGTAAAAGAATATCAAGACATACCGTCGCAGGAAAGGCCAAAAAATATCATTCATGAGGCCTTGAAAAGTAGCTAGAGCATTGGTGAGACCAAATGGCATCATCCGGAATTCATAATGCCCGTTAGGAGTCCGAAATGCAGTTTTGTGCACATCCACCGGGTGAACTCTAATTTGATGATACCCAGCCCTCAAGTCAAGTTTGCTGAATATGATCGCCCCTGCAAGCTCGTCCAACAGCTCTGCTATGACCAGAATGGGATACCAGTCCTTGATAATGATAGTGTTTAGCATCCGGTAGTCGACACAAAAATGTCACGACCCATCGTTCTTCTGCACCAACAACACGGGCGATAAGTAAGAGCTATGACTTGGTTGTATGAGACGTATTTCCAACATCTCAGCCACCATCTTGGAGACAACTTCCTTCTGCACATGTGGATATCGATACGGTCTCACGTTCACCGGTGCAGCCTCGCGCACAATCTTTTTGCGATGGTCTACCGTTCACCTTGGCGGCAACTCCTTTGGCTCCTCAAATAGTTCAACAAATTTATCTAGTAAATTAGACAAATCAATTGCAGTACCTGGACTCATTTGAGGCTCCTCTCCTGCTGGTCCTAACTGAAGAAGATAGGCCCAATCACTCACACAAGGCAGCCCGACCATTGGCTGCATCGCTAGAATCGGCGAGAACTGAATGCCATCACGTTGCACCACCTTGCTTCCTTGCTGAAATTTTATATGCATACTCTTGAAATCAAATGTGACGGGTCTCAAGCTCTGCAACCACTAAGTGCCAAAGACAATGTCTGCTCCTCGCAGCGCTAACGGATACAAGTCCACAATGATGTTGTGTCTTTGCACTCGTATATCGACCTGCTGGCATAAGCTCCCCGCTCGAAGCTTCGTGCTGTCTCCAATAGTGACCTCAGACCCCGCGGTCAGTTTAGCGTCCAAGCCCAACTTCCTCACCATCCTCTCATCTAGAAAATTATGTGTGCTCTCAGAATCGATAAGAATATGCACATAATACTTTCTAACGAGTTCGTCCACCCACAATGTCCTCACTGCGGAAGTACCCAAATATGCATACATAGATATCTCAGATTTGATATTTTCCTCTGCGCCCTCCTCCACATCTTACTCATCGTCCCCCTCAAGACCATCGATAAGCATCACACTCCCAATCGATTTGGAACACCGATAATCGGGGGTGAAACATTCATCACATCTAAAGCAAAGCCCCTCCGCTCTGCGCTTCTCCACCTGGGCAAGTGTGAGAGTTCGAACGGGAGGTCTTGTGTCTCCTCTAACATTAGAAGAGGGTCTCAAAGGTGGTCATGCCCTAGTACTAGTAGCCACTGCCTTTGAACTTGCAAAATTTTCAACTGGTGTTCTCGATGCAAACCGCCTATCTCGTTTGCCCCAACTTGCTTTCGCTGCCATTTTTAGAGACTTGTGTTTTTGCTCCATTCTCACGGTCTTCTCAAAAGTCTCTTCAAGAATGGTAGGACAAAGAGCACGAACATCCACCTGAATCTCCTCCTGCAGCCCTGAAATAAAAGTGCTCATCAATGTTGGTTCGGGCTAAAGTGGCTCACAACGACTACTAACTCCTTCAAATTCTACTTGGTACTACAAAATGGTTGTCCTCTGAACCATCTTGCTTAATGTGGCAGCAAAATCTTCATACACCGCTGTCCCAAATCTGCATGTAATCTTCCTACAAAAGTCTGCCTAATCGATAAATCCTCTACCTTGAATGGCCGATCGATACCAATGCAACGCTGTTCTTTGAAAGTGAAAGCTTGCCATCGGTACCTTTGCGTCTTTCGTTGTCCCTTAACAATCAATGTATTGCTCCACTTGAAACACCCAATCTGTTAGATCACTGCCTTAGAACTTCGGAAAGTCCAAGCGTGCGGTTCTCCCCCGGATAGCATTGTCGGGCTCGCGAAAGATCCTTGGTTTAGGTCTGAACCGCTATGCTTGTTTCTCTCGTTCTCTGAATCCTCGAACACGCCCATCACCATCTCTGAAGGTATCAATATCATCATCTAAGTGCCAATCTTTTTCATTGACGAAGCACACCGGTGTCGCGCGTCTTTCGGTCTCCTCCACCGTCGACCTCGAGTTGTGTATCGAAGGTGGGGGGATGATGTGAAGGAATAGGTAAAAGAGGCTCATTGACATTAACATGTTGTACCTAGACCTGTGGGGGCGTCGGTTTGGTGTGGTTCCACTACTAGTCCTTCTTGAGGCACTGATCTTCGTCGAGGAGATAACAAAGCCGATCGATTCATGACATATTCCTTTAAGGCATTATGATCATTCTGCATTGCATTCACCCTATGTAGCAATGTTTGGAACATGCCCTTAAGTTCATCTGCCAAGCCCATGTTCACACCCAAGGACGTTGGTTGACTCAGTCCTACCGTGGCCATACCAAAGGAATCAGCCGCACAGTTAGGATTTTCATGAGTTGAGTCTTTCCTTGTTAGTGTGCTCTTCATTGATCTCCTTGATGAGGCCATCTTTCTTGTCTCCACTATCAATGGAGGTCCAAGGTTCACCGGGCTCTAATACCAATGGTATGGTAAGGAACTTCCTCTTCAATATCTAGTTCAGTTGTAGGAAGCAGTCTGCACAACTGAGAGAAAATATTTATCATATATTATTCCGTAGTCAAAGGTGGTCGATTCGTAACTTCCTAATCTACATTTTTGGTATTTATATCCTCTACAGGTTCTGACAGCAACTAGGACAAAAATACGTTAGAGTGGGGATGATGGTGGTGGTGACGGGTGGAGATGATAGTAGGGTTATGGATGATAATACAGATGAGGGTGGATGGTTGATGTAGTTTAGGAGATAAGGATGAAAGGGGAGAAGTGGCCGGGATCCTAAGGAGGAGGGAGGATTCGACAGATGAGGGAGATCAGAAGATAGATGAGACCTTCCCAACGGTAGAGGTGGTTAGTTGGTGAACAGGGAGGAGGGAGATTAGGGTAGAGACTAGAGAGAGGATAGAGGAAGATAAAAACTAATATTCATTCATCATAATGATTTTGGCTGTCATCCACACCTTTATAGAGGCTAGCCAACAAGCCAAAATAATAATTATTAACCCTAATTCTAGTGGACTCTCGCCCATCATGTTCAAACGGGATTGACCGCATTCGAATACACAAAAGATGTTCTCTATGGATGTGAACTAATGTAGGCGTTCGCACGCGGGATCGTGATGCATTGATGGATCGTCAGAATGGACTGAGGTTGATATGGCATTGATGGATCATGATGCTACCCTTAAGCTCAGTGGACGTGCTAGACACGTGCGCTATTATTTTCCTTTTTCTGGGATGTTACACTAACTCTCAAATCCAATTTCTAAGTATTCAAAGTCAAAATCCATTCATAAATCAAAAGATTTAATATTTTAGTTCACATATCATATTCAAGTATTTTTTTGTTGATATACTCACGAATTTTAAATTGACTTATGAAAAAGTTAGATGCAATATAAAGTTAAGAGAAAATAGATCCACAAATATTTACATCAACATATTATAGACTAAGCCGTTTGATCACCCAAAATTGGCAAAAGAAAATATCTAATTATAGTATCTTGCTTTAGCAAAGCATAAAAATATTATGTAATTCTAAGATATCAAACATCAAAAAGAGACACTGAACTGAAGTCAAATTGAACCTAGTTTGCATTCTCCCCTTTCAATTCAAAAATATTTTCATTTTTTTAAATTTTCACCACTTATTTTTTGATATAAAATAAATTATTTTCGTACAATAACAGCTTTCACATACTAGTTAGGTAGCCCTTTTCTTATAATGCACTATATTAAAAATATAGATGACTTATAAATAGTATAGAGGTGCACGATCAAATTGGACATTTCCAAGACTGCTTTCACACTAATCACATGGTAGCCATTTTTATTGATATTTTAATAATAAAAAATATTAAGAGAGTGAAACTAAGTCAAAAGGTCAAACAATCACTGTCAATCTAATAAGAAAGATATTTAAAGGATACCTCATCAGATAATGCTCACACAAAGATTAAATCACAATAACTAATAGATATGTTTAGAAAGTGTTAAAGAATATTAAAAAATAAACAAGACACTTAAAGATAATATACTAAATATTAATACAAATGACTATGACTCCAATAATGTAACAACCTTGTCTTAAATATTTTTTAAGTATTTTGGGCATGATGCGACCAACCACAAAGCAAAGCCCTACAAAACCTAGCCCTAAATATCTTATCCATCCCTCTCCACCGATTCGCCTCCATCTCTTTCTGTTGATGTCGATCATCTTAGACCGCCGCCACCTCTGCCAAGCCAGTGAGCCCTCTCTCTCTCCCCCCATCTTTCTCTCTCTCTCTCACATGGGCTCGAGCTTGCCGGAGCTGAGCCGTCGGTACCCTCCTTATAGGCCTAAATCTGCCCTTCCCTTCTTCTTCTCCTTTACTTTCTTCTTCCCCTTATTCTTTCTTTCCTTCTCTCTTTGTTCTCCTCTCTCCCTACTACTATCTACAGTGTTAGGCCAAGCCTAGCACTATAGCAGAGATAGTGCTGAGCTCAGCCCAACATGGTAATAGAGAGAGTTTCTCTCCTTTTTCTTTTAAATTGCTTATTTTATTTACTTTAAATTTAAATAAATAATTAATTAGTTTATGGAGGATATATATACACTCCCTAATATAATTATTAGCTAATTATTTTAGTATAATTATTTATTAATTATAATTAGAAATATTTACATATAAATATATCTATGATTTGGCCATTGTTTATTAGAATAATACATATAATGTTATTGATAATAATCTTATATTTATAATTATATTTTATATGATTATTTTAGCATCGAATTAGTGTCTACTACTTTGTATAAAATAAAATACTAAGGTTGCATATTATTCTTGTATAATAGGATGATACGATCTCCCCTTTTGGCCAAGGCTCAATCTATTCCGATTTTTAGATCTGGATAGGATCTGACACGGAATGTTGGAAATAAATCCTAAAAGATACTACCATCGGATCGATGTGAGATTACGATATGTTGTAGCCCCGGAAAAGAGCTTTTTAACAAATCAAGTTTTAGGTAAATCAGATGTCAGGATCTCAAGATATTGTCCGATTAGTAGATGAACGTCGGGTAGTCTATCTTAGGATCCGTCGATAGAGGCACAAGATCATAGATGATTGTGGATGATGGTGGACCGGCATTAATGGGGTGGCACCGGTGAATAAATGGTGGTGGAAGGGTTATGAGTGATGGAAGGATTAGGGTGAGTGATGGAAGGATTAGGGTAAGTGATGGATAGATTGGAAGAAGGCGGAGGAGAGGGCCGCCCCTAAGGGACTAGGGTGATTGGCCGGTCGAGGGAGGTTAGAAGCGGCGTCATTGGGGAACGAGAGAATGGGAGAGAAGAAGACGAAGGAGGCAGGGCAAAACCTCAATTCATCAATAATGATTCCATAGTTGCCATCCACACCTTTAGAGGCTAACCAAACAATTCAAAAATGGTAATTATTAACCCTAAAATAGTAGATTTTCATCGATCGCATTCGAACACACTCGATTGCATTCGAATGCACATTTTGCATTCTCTATATTTGCGAGCCTAATGTAGGCGTTCACAAGCGCATTCGAACGCACTCCATCCACGTTCGAATGCACATTTTGTGTTCTCTATTTTTGCGAACCTAATGCAGGCGTTCACAAGCGCGTTCTAACGCACTCCATCCGCGTTCGAACGCACTCCATACAAAAAACTTATTTTTCTATGAAATAAACAGTAAAACAAGAACAAAAGACACCCCTAAAGTGTATCCATGCTCGAGACATCATCGTTGAAGTCCGAATCGTATCAATCCACCACGCTTCCAAACATCTTGTCCTCAAGGTGACTCGCGTCAAACTTGCTGTGTTTGGCGGGTCATCCTCAGTCGAGCTTGGATACATGTACTCCTACTGGCCCATGGTGGAATTCAGGCCCGTCTATATTGAGTCCACTTGGTCTCGGGTGGTCGAACCAATTGACTCAATGTCAGTTTAGCAATAGAAATATGGTGCATTCGATTACGCTCGGGAGGTCGAGTTAGATGTAGTTGGTGGATCCAGATTAGGTCCTCCTAGTGACTCGAGTTAGGTTCAACTAGTCGAATTGACTATTAGTTGTGCTAATAATCGTTCTGCCAACTCCATGGATTAGGATCTAAGTCAAATGTATCCTAGTATAAGCAAACTCGACTTAATTCAAGTAGAGGGTTTTTGATCATGTCCCTTATTTGACTTAACTGAGTCCCCAAGTCCAAAGATGACTCACACTTGACTTGACCCCTTTGGCTCTTAGTTCCAACCCAGCTCATGTCTAGCAACTCAACCTGGTCAAGCCCAACCATGTAGCCATCTTAAAATTCTAACCACTTAGGGTTTTCAAAAAATTTGAAATCCCTAATATTTCTCCCATAATTCCATCTCCATCAACCGTTGCCATAGGGTTGCCTTGGCACGTGGCAGCCTTGGCTGAGTAGTGACCACCTCCAGTAGTTGCTTTGGCAGGGTTCTCGACAGTGTGGCGCCAGTTGGTAGCGATGAAAGGCCGAAGTTGGCCCAAAAAATGAAATCTTCATCTTGTTACGATCCTTCCTCGGCTATAGGCTCTGATACCAGCTTGATACGAACCCTCTTTTGGTGCTATGGCTCTGATACCAGATTGTTACGATCTTGCACGGAACTTTAAGATAAGATCCCGAAATATCCCGCCGTTGGATCACTGTGAAATTTTGATATGTTGTAGGCCCGGAAAAGAGCTTTCCAACGGATCTAGTTTCAGGCGAATCGGAGTTGGGGATCTCGAGATATCGTTCGTTTAGTGGACGAACGTCAGGATACTCTGTTTTTGGATTCCGTGGATGAAGGCACGAAATCCTGGGTAATGGTGGATTGTGGAGGGCCGGTGTTGATGGGGTGGCACCGGTGTAAAAGTGATGGTGGAAGGGTTATGGATGATGGAAAGGTTAGGGATAGCGATGGATAAATTGGAAGAAGGGGGAGAAGAGGGCCACTCCTAAGGGACTAGGGTGATTGGCCTGTCGAGGGAGATTAGAAGCGGCGTCGCCGGGGAGATTGAGGGAACGGGAGCGAAGAAGACGAAGGAGGCAAGGCAAACTCAATTCTTAATAATCAATCCTAATTTTGGTTGCCCTACACATACTTTTATAGGCTAACCAACAACTCAATCTTATCCTAAAACACAATCTTATCCTAAAACTCAATCTTATCCTAAAACTCAATCTTATCCTAAAACACAATCTTATCCTAAAACTCAATCTTATCCTAAAACTCAATCTTATCCTAAGGTAAATCCAAGCTCGAGACGACGTCGGTGAAGTCCGAATCGTATCAATCCACCACGCTTCCGCAACCTTGTCCTCAAGGTTTGAAATTTGGGAAGCGATCCATGATGTCTGTCTCTAGCTCCCATGTAGACTCGTCAGTAGGTTTGCCCAGCCACTCAATCATGGAAGTGTGCCATCAATAGCCTCCGTAGCTCTTCGTTTCGGGGTACCTTGATTCGCCCATGCTCTAGTACTAACCCATTACGCTCCTCGTGCTCGGGGTTGCTTGAGGGGTTCGCTCTCAACTCCTCCATGAGTCGGACCAGATCACTATCCTCTGCACTGGCTCTTCGTAGATCTGAAAAGAAAGGAAAAGTGGGTGCCGAGAAAGAAGCGAGCTCCCTTTTTTTTGAAAGTTCAAGCAGCGGTTTACTTCCATCCAACAACACTCTCTGACCATCTCTCCAAAAGGTCAATGTGAGGCTTATAAAATCAAAGGTCACGGGCCCCAAGCTCCGAAGCCATTGGGTCCCTAAAACAATATCGGCACCTTGCAAGGCCAATGGATAAAGATCCAATGTGAAAGTTTGGCCTTGCACCTTCAATTCTGCACCTCCACAAATAGAATCTGCTCGCAAGGTGGTGCCATCTCCAATCGTCACATCGAACCCTTCCGTGGGTTCCGACTCGAGCCCAATCTTCCTAAGGAGCCTCATGTCAATGAAGTTGTGGGTGGACCCGGTGTCAATCAAGATTCTCACTGTGGTCTTCTTGACTACTCCGTTCACCCGCAATGTCTTTGGCGCCGCCGTCCCCGAATAGGCGTGGAGGGAGATTTCAGCTATAACGTCCTCCACGTTTTGCTCCTCAACTTCTTCTCCTCGATGTCCAGCCACATCTGCGCTTTCAGCTGCAAGCTCATCCTCCGCTTCCTCCAATCCATCGATGAGCATCACCGATCCCATCGGTTTAGCACAACGATGCCCTGGTACTCCGCTAGTGTTTCCTGCCGCTATGTTTGGTAGAGCTTGATTGCGGCTTCCTTGGCTTGTCCAACTCTGCTTCCAGTGTATCTTCATGGCTCTATGCTTGTCTTCCATAAGCACCGCATCTTGGAAGGCCTCCTTTAAGGTTCTAGGCCTTAAAGCCCTCACATCGGCTTGTATGTCACCCCGCAGCCCGAGATGAAGGTGCTTTGCGAAGTTGCCGATCCGTCCATGGTGGATGACATCGGCTACTAATCCTCTCAAATTCTTCTTGGTATGACCCAACCGTGGTCTTCTGAACCGTCTTTGAGAGGAGAGCATCAAAGTCTTCATAGCCCGATACTCCAAATTGCCGTGTGATATCGGCGCAAAATTCAGCCCAAGTTTCGATGGCCTCAATGGCATTGGCTGATCGAAACCAATGAAGCGCTGCATCCTCAAGGTGGAAGCTTGCAAGCGTCACCTTGTATTCTTCCGCCGTACCTTGGTATGCAAAGAATTGCTCCGCCCTATACAACCAATCAATTGGATCGCCACCTTTGAACTTGGGGAATTCGAGACGCACGACTTGTCCACGAATGCCGTTGTCTCGTTCCAGATCATGCCCAACTCCTTGTCTAACCGGCGGAGGATGCACCATGAAGGGTTGATGATCCCTCCTTCGGTTTAGATCAACTCGCCGTGGTTCCGGATCGTATCGGCCCGCCCATGGATCTTGATCTCCAATGTGGTCTCCATGGTGATTCGCTCGTCGGATGGGTTCACCCGCAACTGGTCCTGGTGTAACCATCCTTGCTTGCCTCTCGCCCATAGGGTGGTGGTAGCAGCGGCTCTTGTGGTTGCAAAGGCTGAACCGGTGAGGATTGATTCAAGGGGGTGGACTCGCGTCGTGGGGTCGATGGTGCCTTCCCGTTAGACATTGCTTCCCTTGGCGCCCGTAGTTCCCGCATCATCTCCATCATCATCTGGTGGTTGATGGCCATCTGCTCTGAAATAGACCCCAACATGGATAGAACGCTAGGCTCTTCCGTATTCCGATTAGATCGGATGGTTCCGCGGGTGGAAGTCCCCGCAATCGTCTCTTCCTCCTCTATTGGGAGAATCTCTTCTTCATCATCACGCCGTGCAGCCATGGATCTGGTGGTCGTCATTGGAAGCGCTTGTCCGAGGAACGGTGGCTCTGATACCAGCTTGTTACGATCCTTCCTCGGCTATAGGCTCTGATACCAGCTTGGTACGAACCCTCTTTTGGTGCTATGGCTCTGATACCAGATTGTTACGATCTTACACGGAACTTTAAGATAAGATCCCGAAATATCCCGCCGTTGGATCACTGTGAAATTTTGATATGTTGTAGGCCCGGAAAAGAGCTTTCCAACGGATCTAGTTTCAGGCGAATCGGAGTTGGGGATCTCGAGATATCGTTCGTTTAGTGGACGAACGTCAGGATACTCTGTTTTTGGATTCCGTGGATGAAGGCACGAAATCCTGGGTAATGGTGGATTGTGGAGGGCCGGTGTTGATGGGGTGGCACCGGTGTAAAAGTGATGGTGGAAGGGTTATGGATGATGGAAAAGTTAGGGATAGCGATGGATAAATTGGAAGAAGGGGGAGAAGAGGGCCACTCCTAAGGGACTAGGGTGATTGGCCTGTCGAGGGAGATTAGAAGCGGCGTCGCCGGGGAGATTGAGGGAACGGGAGCGAAGAAGACGAAGGAGGCAAGGCAAACTCAATTCTCAATAATCAATTCCTAATTTTGGTTGCCCTACACATACTTTTATAGGCTAACCAACAACTCAATCTTATCCTAAAACACAATCTTATCCTAAAACTCAATCTTATCCTAAAACACAATCTTATCCTAAAACTCAATCTTATCCTAAAACTCAATCTTATCCTAAGGTAAATCCAAGCTCGAGACGACGTCGGTGAAGTCCGAATCGTATCACATCTCCTTCTCTCTTTCCTATCGCAGCCACGACAAGGAACCTTCGACCGTCTAGAATATGAAAATAGCTACCAGTGAGGTCCCTCTTGGGGTGGCAGTGGTTGATTGCTATGGAAGGCTGAGGTTGACAAACATAAAATCTTCATCTCCTTCTTCTTCATTTAGTCGCAGCCATGGCAAGAAGCTTTTGGTCGTCTGGGTGAGAAAAGTAGCAGCCCATCAGGTCTTTACGGGGCTGTTAGCGGCTGGTGCTGTCGTGGGTGGAAGATTGCGGCATTCTCCTTCGAGTTGTAGCTCGGCGGGGAGTTGCAACGTCATCGCCGGTGACGACGCTGTCGCAATCGACTATCGATTGACCGAGGGGAATGGTGGAAGGTCGCTAGAGGCCATACGTGATTTCTTCCTAGTTGTCGACTCGCCATGGTTGCAAAGGGAGGTGGTGTAAGGCGGCACAAGTGCCGGAACTCGTGGTTCCGAATCATCTCCCTCACCTATGATGATGATTCTTGACTGTGAAGGAAATCCAATCATTTTTGGGTCATGCGGGTTTTTACCGACGATTTATTAAGGATTTCAGTAAGATATCATGACCTTTATGTAATTTACTGGTTAAGGATTCTCAATTTGTTTTTAATGAAGAATGTCTTAAGGCTTTTCAATGGTTAAAAACTGAATTAACTTCTGCTCCTATCATTCAACCACCAAATTGGGATGGGCCTTTTGAGAATATGTGTGATGCATCTGACTATGCAATTGGAGCGGTTTTAGGACAACGGGTTAATAGGTTACCACATGTGATCTATTATGCTAATAAAACCCTAAATGATGCACAACTAAATTATTCCACTACTCAGAAAGAGTTGCTAGCAGTTGTGTTTGCTTTAGACAAATTTAGATCCTATCTCTTAGGGTCTAAAATCATCATCTATTCTGATCATGCAGCACTTAAGTACCTTATCTAAAAAGGATGCTAAAGCTCGTTTAATTTGTTGGATTCTATTGCTACAAGAATTTGATCTTGAAATTAGGGACAAGAAAGGTTTTGAAAATGTTATCGCAAATCACTTATCTAGGCTTATCCTAGAATCATCTTATGAATCCAAACCAATATCTGAATCTTTTCCTGATGAGCAGCTAATGAGTGCTTCTCAGCTACCATGGTATGCTGATATTATTAACTATCTTGCTACTAGTCAAATGCCACTGTATTGGACCAAGCAAGATAAGTCTAAATTTTTAGCTGAGGTCAAGTTCTTTTTCTGGGATGACCCATACTTGTTAAAGTGTTGCCCAGATCAAATCATTTGGAGATGTGTGTCTGATGATGATTTTTATAAAATCATTTCTTTTTGTCATGATCAAGCCTATGGGGGTCATTTTAGCTCTAAAAAGGCTACTGCAAAATTTTTGCAATGTTGGTGTTATTGGTCCTCCATCTTTCGTGATGTTCATGAGTATTGCAAAGTTTGTGAGAGATGTCAAAGACTAGGGAGTATTTCAAAGAGGAACATGATTCCGCTCAATCCGATTTTAATTGTTGAAACTTTTGATGTCTGGGGTATAGATTTCATGGGACCATTTCCAAATTCTATTGGTTATGAGTACATTCTTGTTGCTGTAGATTATGTTTCAAAATGGGTTGAAGCCATAGCTTATAGAACAAATGATCACAAAGTTGTAATCAAATTTTTGAAAAACAATATTTTTGCTCGTTTTGGTACGCCACGTGCCATTATAAGCGATGGGGGGAAATATTTTTGCGATCAAGTTTTTAAAAGACTTATGCTTAAATATTCTATCATGCATAAGGTTGCCACTCCCTATCACCCCCAAACTAGCAGCCAGGTCGAGATATCCAATAGAGAGATCAAAAGAATTTTGGAGAAGACGGTTAACCCCACTAGAAAAGATTAGTCCTTAAGACTTAGTGATGCATTGTGGGTATATCAGACTGCATTTAAAACTCCTATTCCCCATATCAAATTGTGTTTGGTAAGACTTGTCACCCTTTTGCAGAGTTAGAACATCGAGCTTATTGGGCAATTATGCAACTCAATTTTAATCTTGATAAGGCAGGTGCTCATAGGAAATTACAATTGAATGAGCTAGAGGAAATTAGAAATGATGCTTATGACTATGCTAAAAGCTATAAGAATAAAATAAAATAATATGATGATAAACACATTTTGAGAAAATTATTTAGTCTTGGTCAGAAAGTCCTACTTTATAGTTCGCGTTTACATCTTTTTCCTAGACAATTGAGAAGTAAGTGGACGGGCCCTTTTACTATACGCATTGTCTATCCTTATGGAGCTATCGAGATTGAAAACCCTAAAAATGGTGAGGTATTTAAGGTGAATGGTCAAAGGCTTAAACCATTTTTAGAATTGCGCAATCGAGAAGTGGAAGAAGCACTTCTAGATGATCCTAATTATCAAGGGTGATCTCTATATCTGCTAGAGATTGTTTTTGTACATTGTTATTTGACTTTTTATTTTTATTATTATATGTACAACATTTGACAGGGGGGGGGGGGGGTTGAAATTTCATATTTTTTCTTTTTAGTTATTTGTAGTTATGTTTTGTTTTTCAATATTTTTTTATGTGTTTTTGCTCCTTAGAATATGTAGTGGTATTTAGCAAAGTCAATTTGGTTAGAAAGCGAGGATCAAACACAAAGTGATGTTTTGATTAAGCGAAGCATAAATCCTATTTTCTTCATTCTATTTTTATACACATATTTAAAAAAAACTAATAGGACATGTGTTTTAGTGATGCAATCCTCAGAATGTAGTCTTGTTACCAATATGTTTCTGAAATAAATGCGAGGATCAGTAAAATATCTGGTATTCTTAGTAATTCTCGATCTATCGTCATAGAGTTTCATGCTAATTATTCAGGAGAAATTTTCAAACCACATGTAGGTTAAATGTATAATATGCTACTGATAAATATATCAAGTTGATTGAAATGAAAAAAAAGGTATAATTGATGTTAGAGCAATAGTCTCTCTACTGAGTAATCAGGCCTTCGCGTAACCACTCGGAAAGTGTTTTGCGTCAAAAGGCAGAGTTATCATCTCTAATTCATGGTTGTTAGTTGTATACTGCCTTTTTGGTTCGAGGTGTGATGCCTAAGGGGTGCCTCATCACCTAGTGGCAAAATTCACTGGCAGAATCCTCGCTACAAGGACATCTAGAAAGCAAGATAACACTAGCAGCGCTCAACCATGAAATTCCAAGTTAAGTTAATAAGAAAATTAAGATCGTAATAAAGCATATTATACATATATACCCTGGTGTTTCAGTGTGATTCAAATCTGGATCTATCTCTTTGTGTTTAATTGCAGCATGCTTTTCTATTATGATTTTAGGAAAATGAATTATTTTAATAAGGTTAGAATGTATATTAATGCTAAATAAGAAGATAATTAGATACCTTGCCTATATTTTTGAGATTGATTGACTCTAGCTATGTCCGCTTTGTGAAAATTTACTAGTATTTACCTGTGTATATTCTTAGTATGAGGTCTTGAGGGTAATTGCAAAGTTTGAGATTTGCTAATCTGAGTGGATGTAATTGTCAGTATTCCTAGGTTGATTTTGCTAAATGTTGTTACATAACCAATAAGGAGCAAAATTTTAGGTGATTTTATTGTTTTCTTTTCAAGATTTTTTAATTACTTGAGTCTTGTATTTTCTTTCTTTTATTTTGTTTAATTGACTTAATGAATTTTGTGGGTAAATTCACTGCAAACCCTCACGAGACACAACTCGTCCACCAGTGGAAGGTATGGGTTTAAAGGCTTGTTGCATATGCTAAATGCAATCGCGAAGCCTGCGAAAGTGAGTTAGAATTTTATTTTATTTTATTTTATTTTCTAAATTCTTCGTTCTTCTGTTTTGCTCGAGGACTAGCAAAAATCTTGGTTTGGGGATATTTGTTAAATTCATAATTATAATATTTATTATGCCCAAATTATTAAATGTTAATATTTTATTTTAACTAATTAATGTATTTTAGTTATATGTAGACCGTTGATCAATTAAATCTCATTTAATCATTAAAAATGGTCAAATTTGGGCTCAAACCAGAATTATGCTTAGTCACTACTAACTAACTAAATCTACCTCTAATCTTTCAAGTCATGCTTAAGTCAAACCATGATCTACTAATCACTTTCTTCCTTATATAAATCAGAATGAGTCAAAATTCCTTATTTTTTTTAACAAGCAACAGATTTTCAGCAATCAAATCTCTATCAAGTTGCACAATTTTAGTAAGAAATCTTCACCTAATGCAGCATATTTTCATCTCCAATTCAAACAAAATTTCAGCAATAATTGCAGCAGTAAACAAATTTCAAATTTCTATTTGAGCAGCAATTCCAACCAAGCAAATTACCTACCTAATATGACAGATTTCTAACATATTTCATGCATATATTTAGCAGATTTCAAACACAATCACAGTAGATTTCCAGCCGATTTAGAGTAGATTTTTATGCTCCAAGAAGTCTATAAATAGAGGGGTTGAGAGCTAGAGAAAAATATCTTTTCTTGTATATTTTCTATTAAGTTTTATTTTTTTTGAGGAGTTGTAGTTTAAAATTCAACATTCAAACTTGTAATTGTTTCAATTCAATTGGCAACAATAGAACACATTTGAAGAAATTTTAATCTTTGTAAGTAAAAAAAGTTCATATTCTGATCTTCTTTTAGCATAATCTCTTGTTTATGGATTTGGATTTTGTTTTTGAAAAAAGTATTCTGCAATTCTCTAGTGCTAAATCTCATATTTATTTTTCATTCAAGTTGTGTTATTAACTACTAAAATAAATTTCTAATTTTCTTAAGGTTGAGGATAAAGCTTGTTGATAACATATTTATTTTATTCTAAATCTCTTATGTGTTCTTAATTGCTAAATAGGTTCTTCTTTCTTCTACTTTAAATTTGTTGTTTAGAATTTAGATATTAGTTGTTTTTCTTAAAAAAGATACATATAATGATTTAAAATTCTTACTCCATATTTAAATGCAATCTAACGGCTACGGTAAAAGATAAGGATAAAAATAATAATTTGGCTAAACTTAGATTCCTTTAATTATTATCAACACATGTCTACTCTTATTTATAAGAGTAAAAATCCCTCGTGGATCAGATCTACATGCGGATTATCCGATTTATTTAAAATTTAAAATAATAAGGTAAAGCTAAGTAACTAACTTGACTTGACTCGACTTGACTCGACTTAACACATGTGGTCAGATCGTAACAATCAGCACTCTTCCAAGTCAAAGGGTACAAAGCAGTGCGAGATAATCTATCGGTTAGGCTAAGCCGTCGGTGCAGGTTGAGTCACGACAGATGCTGTCTCTAGTGTGTCGTGGGCTTAGGCCATCTTTCTTCTCTCCTCCTTGTGGATTTGGTTCAACTAATCCAACTTGGACTCCATCAGAACAGCTAAGGAGAAGGCCTCATTACTAGTGAGCCTCAAAGCCTTGACCTAAGTCTAAATGTCAAGTTTGAGCCCACTAATAAAGGTACTCTTTAGGGCCGAGTCAGACCAATAAGTGACTCGATTGCATATCCGCTCGAACTCCTCCTGGTAAGCTCAAACTGTTGTTGACTAAGTCAGCTTAGTCAACATGGCCTGAAAGTCCTCGTACTTGGTAGGACCGAATCGAGCACAAATCGCATCCGCAAAGTCCTACCAAGACTCGAATTGTCGAGTCCACTCAACCGACAGGTATCACCTAATCACCATGCCCTCCAAGTGGAATGAGGCTAGCAGGACCTTCTGGTGTTTGGGTGTGCCATGGTACGTGAAAAACTGCTCTGCTAGATAGGTCCAATCTAGCGAGTCTCCTCTAGAGAATTTTGGTAAATCAAGCTTGACGGTCTGAGCTTGGATCCCAAAATGTGGCCTGTCATCGCGAGCCAAGTGACCTCATGGTCGAGGTTGGTCACGTGGGTTATAGCCCCATGGGTTTGGCTCATGTCGTACCGGGCTGTACACGGGTTCGGCTCAGTCTAATGACGCAGGCCCGTCGGGTCATTCCACCATTCATCCTCAGGCTCGTACTCATGCTCCAGGTCATGTTCATGGGTTCCAAACTGGTTCACACGAGGTGATCGAATCGATTCGCAAAAATTTGGCCTGCCTTAGAAATCGTGTAGCTCATCACCTTCATGCAAATAACCTAACCCTAACCCTAGGACTGAATTTAGAATTTGCCTAGGGGTGCCGCCACAGGTTGCATAGGGGGTAGCGGTGGCTGGGTTCAGTCATGGGTCACCGGCAGTCGACCCCTAGCTAGTCCTCACGGTGACGAGCAGCGGTGGAAACTAATTATCGAGCTTGGGCTCGAGTTTGATACACTTAGTTGGGATCTTTTCTTATTGCATTAGGTGTTATTTTTATTAAAATAAAATTTTTGTAGGTCGCATTCGAATGCCCTTGTGAACGCCTTGTGAACGCCCACGTTCGAATGCCTTGTGAATGCCCACGTTCGAACGCCTTGTGAACGCCTTATCAATGCCCGTGTTCGAACGCCTGTGTCGTGTTTGCAAATCCAGAGAAGGGGCTTTTTGAGTGCGTTCGAACGCGATCAGGCGCGTTCGAACGTGATCGACGGGATACCTCTAAAATTGGGGCTTCATATTATTTTAAGACTTGTTGGCTAACCTCTATAAATATGTGGATGGCAACCAACTTCATTATGCTATTGGATTATTGAATTTTTACCTCCTATCTCCTCTCTAGACTTCTCCTTCTTCCCTCTTCACCATCCTTCCGTATCTACCATTGGCAAGGTTTCTCCTCGCTTCTAATCTCTCTCGACTGTCGAGCCACTCCTCTTCTTTGGAATCTCGACCACTTCGTTCCCCTTGTCTACTTCCCCTAATCACTTTAACAATCCACCCTCATCTCCGTACCCATCCATATCCCTAACATCCACTTCACCCGTCACCACCACCATCACCCATATTATTCCATATTTTAGTCCCTTATACAATTCGAATCTGCGAAATGTGTAAATACAAATGTTGTAGATCAGGAAGATATGGATCCAACCCAATTTGTTTCGTAATTTTATAACTACCGGAGAATATCTGACGAATATTTTCCCATAGTTGTGCGGACTGGTTCCGGTAATAAATTCAGATCTTAAGGAATTGTTCAGTAGTCGATCTTTTGATTCCAGATTCTATCAATTTTGTATCTGACCTCTCATTTGGTATCAGAGCCTATCATTTATTTCCAGATCCTATCAAATTAGTATCAGAGCCTATCAAATTGGTATCAGAGTCTGTCAAATTGGTATCAAAGCAGGCGAACCTCAAACCTCCATTAATGGTTGAAACAAGGAAGATGACATCAACAAGGAGACCTTTAGAGAGTACACCGACAAGGGAGGACTCAATGCACGATGATCCTAACCGTGAGGCCGATTCCTTTGGAGAGACGACGGCAGAACTGAGTCAACCAACATCTATGGGTTCGAATATGAATGAACTTAGGGGCATGTTCCAAACATTGTTGCATAGACTTGACAACATGGAAAAGGATCATAATGAATTTAAGGAATATGTCGTGAATCGATTGGGTTCATCATCTCCTTGACGACGAACGGAGTTTTAAGAAGGACTAGCGATGGGACCCCATAGAACTGATACCCTACAAGTCTAGGTGCGTCATATGAGTGTCAATGATCCCCTCCTACCTATGCCTTCACATCATCCCCCACCTCCGTTACAAAACCCGAGATCGGCGGTAGTAGAACCCGAGAGGCGTGTAGCACCGGTGCGCATTATCAATGAGGAGGATTGGCACTATGACGATGAGGTTGATCCCTATGAAGATGGTAATGGACGTACTCGAGGATTTAGAGAAGGTGATCAACATGCACAAAAGTTTAAACCTGAACAAAGGATCTTTTGCAAACCTGACAACATTATTCAAGGGAGAACCGCATGCTTGGATTTTCTAAAATTTCAAGGCGGTGATCCAACGGATTAGGTGTTTCAAGTTGAACAATATTTTGATTGTCAAGGTACAGCAGAAGATGTAAAAGTCCAGATGGCAAGCTTTCACCTCCACGTAACGGCATTGCATTAGTATATATCGGTTATTCATGATGGTGGATTTCCTAGATGGGCTAATTTTTATAGGAGGATTACACACATATTTGGGATAACGACATATGAAGATTACACGTAGATTTGGTTCAAAGGACTACCATATTGGAGTACCAAGCTGAGTTTGAAAGAGTTAGTAGTCGTTGTGAGCCACTGTGGCCCGAACGTATATTGATGAGTATATTTATTCAGGGATGTGAGAGGATATACAAGCTGATGTTTCTGCTCTATGTCCTACTACTCTTGAGGAGGCCTTTGAGAAGGCCATTAGGATGGAACAAAACCATAGGGCTTTAAGGATGGCAGCGAAAAATAATTGGGGCAACCGAGATGGGCGGTTTGCACCTAGAATGCCGGCTGGAAATTCTGTGGTTTCAAAAACAGCGGCTGCGACTATTGGATCACGATCACCTTTGAGACCTTCTTTCGATGTTAGAGGAGGCACAAGACCCCCCATTCGAACTCTCACACCTGCCTAGGTGGAGGAGCGAAGAGTGAAGAGCCTTTGCTTTTAATGTGATGAGCGTTTTACCCCCAGTCATCGATGTTCTAAACCGATCGGGAGTGTGATGCTTATTGATGGTCCTGAGGAGGATGATGAGATTGATGATGATAGAGAGTGTCCAGAGGAGACCCCATGAGGAGGACGTTGAGGAAGATATCCAAGCTGAAATATCGATGCATGCATATTTAGGTACTTTCGCGGCGAGGACGTTACGAGTAGATGGACTTGTTAGAAAGCATTATGTGCACATCCTCATCAATTCGGGGAGTACACACAAATTTCTAGATGAGAGGCTAGTTAGGAGATTGGGCTTGGATACCGAACTGACTACGGGGTTTTACGTTGCTATTATAGACGGCACGAAGCTTAGGGTAGAGAGCTTGTGTCGCCTAGTCGGTATACGAGTGTAAAGACACGACATCATTGTGGACTTGTATCCGTTGGCGTTGTGAGGAGCGGACATTGTCCTTGGTACTCAATTGTTACAAAGTTTGGGACCCGTCACATTTGATTTTCGGAGCATGTGGATGAAATATAAACAAGGAAACAAAGATGTGTGGCTTGATGTTGTTCGAACTTTGTTGATTCCTGCGATGCAGCCTATGGTGGGGCTGCTTGGTGCATATGATTTGGCCTATCTTTTTCAGTTTGGACTAGCAGGAGTCGAGCCTCAAATGAGTTCAGGTACTACTGTTTAATTTTCTAACTACAGGAGAATATCTGACGAATAGTTTCCACTATTGCGCGGACTAATTCTTGAAGGAATAGTTGCATAGCTTATCTTTGGTTCTAGAGCTTATTAGGGACACCGGAGATACTCCCACATGAATGGGGATGAGTTCCTAACCTCGATGGTTGCTCCTTCCTTGTTCGTCTTGGATCGCATGTTAACCATCGTCCGAGGAATATTAGCTCTGATACTAATGTTACGAAGCTTATCTAGAATGATTCGTCCGTAGAATGATCTTGAGATTTTGAGGGTAATAATCTTGGAAGTCCTAGATCTAATGGCTTTGGAATGAAGTCAATAAGAGATTTAGAAGGAAAGTTATGGTTAAAATAGTGGAGCAAGGTTGAAGTAGGGCAAAATAGTAATTAACCAATGTTGCGGCGATTGTCGGACGGCCGTAAGATAGGCTAGCTGGTGGTGGTGAAAGGTGATTATGTTTTGAAAGATCGGGATGCTTCTATGACTATAATCTACTCCTAGAAAGATAAAGGCGATCTAACGACTACGGTAAAAGATAAAGACGAAAATAATAACTTGGCTAAACTCATATTCCTTCAATTATTATCAACACATGGGGATTATCCAATTTATTTAAAATTCAAAATAATAAGATAAAGCTAAGTAACTAACTTGACTTGACTCAACTTAACCTATATGGTCAGATCGCAACATAAGGGTACCTAAATAGGCGCTAGGGTTAGGGGTGCATGATGTGATGATTATGATTGCTGATATGCGATATCTTGTGGCCCATGTTCAAGGTGAGTTGAGTCTAGAGCGCACAAACAATCAGACACCTGCCTAGGGCATGTGTGTGGCAAGTTACCATCATGTGATTTCTATCAACTGGTGGGGTTCCCAATCTGGATGGATATCGATATACCTTTAGCATATGGTAGGATATAATTATAATTGAGATACCCTTTATGGATGACAAGGTATGCTTTGAGCCTATGGGTAGGATGATAAGATCGAGTATCGGATGTTGACCGTGCACGGTAATCTAGTATGAAGATTTTATACCGAGATAATGGTGATGATTGTGATATTAAGAATTACATATGATTCTATTATCATTTGATATATATATATATAATTATCAAGTAGTTTGATACACTTTGTTAGAGTCTTTTCTTATTGCATTAGTTGTTTATTTTCATTAGAATAAAATTCCTGTAAGTCACGTTTGAACGCTGAAGGAGTCCAATTCGAACTCCCTTGCGAACGCCTATATCTTGTTCGCAAAAATAGGGAATGCAAAATATGTGTTCGAACGTGGTTGGGCGCGTTTGAACGCCGCGTTCGAATGCCTACATCGCATTCGCACATACAGAGAACGCCTTTTGTGCGTTCGAACGCGATCGAGCGCATTCGAACATGATCGGCAGGAATTCTCTAGACTTAGGGTTACTTATTGTTATTAGGACTTATTGGCTAGCCTCTATAAATATGTGGATGGCAGCCAAATTCAGAATGGGATTGGAATATTAGTTTCTTGCCTCTCTATCTTCTATCTACCCTAATCTCCCTCCTCCCTCTTCACCAATCTACCACCTCTACCGTTGGCAAGGTTTCTCCTAACTTCTAATCTCCCTCATCTGTCGAGTCCTCCCTCTTCTTTGGGATCTCGACCACTTCTTTCCCTTCGTCTTTATCCCTTAAACAACACTACCCATCCACCCGCATCTCCACTATCATCCATAACCCTAACTTCCACTCCACCAATCACCACCACCACCATCCGCACTAAATCGTATTTTCGTCCTAGTTTCAGTCTGAATCTATGAAGGGTATAAATACAAAAAAAACATAGATCAGGGAGTTACGGATCGATTCCACTTGGTTTTGTAATTTTATAAATAAGTGAGAATAATTGGTGAATATTTTCCCTCAGTTGTGCGGACTGCTTCTTGCAATAAATTCATATCTTAAGGGAATTGTTCCATAATCTCTCAGTGGTATCAAAGCCTATCAGTTGGTACCTTAGAACTGACGTCCATGGGTGTGAACATGGGCTTGGCGAATGAATTTAGGGGCATGTTCTAAACATTGCTGCATAGAGTTGACACAATGCAAAAAGATCATAATGATTTAAAGGAATATATCATGAACCGATCAACTTTGTTATCTCCTCGATGAAGATCGGTACCTCAAGTAGGACCAACAGTGGGACCACACCGGACAAATACCCCACAGGTCCAAGTGCGACGTGTTAGTGCCAATGATCCTCTTTTACGTATTCCTACACATCATCCTCCACCTCCATTACAAAACCCAAGATCGATGGTGGTGGAACCTAAGAGGCGTGCAGCACCAGTGCGCTTCGTCGATGAGGAGGATTGGCACTTTGAGGATGAGGTTGATCCTTTCGAAGATGGTGATGGACGTGTTCAAGGATTTAGAGAAGGAGATCAACATGCCAAAGGTTCAGACCTGAATTAAAGAATTTTTACAAACCAGACAATGATATTCGGGGGAGAACCGCACGCTTGGACTTTCCAAAATTCCAAGGCGGTGATCCAACGGATTGGGTGTTTCAAGTTGAACAATACTTAGACTGTCAAGTAACAGCGGAGGACGCAAAGGTCCAGATGGCAAGTTTTCACCTCCAAAGAATGACATTGCATTGGTATAGATCGGTTATTCGTGGTGGAGGATTTACCAGTTGGGCTGACTTTTATAGCAGGATTACACGTAGATTTGGTACAACGATATATGAAGATTTTTCTACCACATTAAACAAGATGGTTTTGAGGATGACCGTATTAGAATACTAAGTGGAATTTAAAAAAGTTAGTAGTTGTTGTGCCACCTTGGCCCGAACCGAATTTGATGAGCATATTCATTTCAGGGCTGCGAGAGGGGATACAGGCGGATGTTCCCGCTTTATGTCCTACCACGCTTGAGGAGGCCCGTGAGGATGGAGCAAAAATATAAGGCTCTCAAGATGGCAACAAAAATAAGTTGGGGCAGCTGAGATGGGCGGTTTGCGCTTAGAACGCCGGTTGGAAATTCTGTGGGTTCAAAGACAACGGTTGCGAGTAATAGACCACGACTAGGTTTGAGACCTTTTTCTGATGTTAGAGGATGCACAAGACCCCCCGTTTGAATTCTCACACCTGCCTAGGTGGAGGAGTGCAGCCTTTGCCTTCGATGCAATAAATATTTCAACCCCGGTCATCGGTGTTCCAAATCGATCCGGAGTATGATGCTCATCCACGGTCTCAAGGAGGATGATGAGGTTGTTGATGATGGAGAATGTTCAGAGGAGATCCATGAGAGGCCGTTGAGGAGGGTGCGGAGGAAGATATCCAAACTGAAATATCGATGCATGCATATTCGGGTACTTCCGCACCGAGGACGTTACGGGTAGACGGACTCATTAGAAGGCATTGTGTGCACATCCTCATCGATTCTGAGAGTACACACAACTTTCTAGACGAGAGGTTAGTGAGGAGATTGGGCTTAGATGCTGAATCGATCACGAGGTTTGACATTGCTATTAGAGACAGCATGAAGCTTAAGGTGGAGAGCTTGTGTCACCGGGTCGGTATACGGGTGCAAGGAAACGATATCATTGTGGACTTGTATCCATTGGCGCTGCGAGGAGCAGACATTGTCCTTGACACTTAGTGGTTACATAGTTTGGGATTTGTTGCATTTGATTTCTAGAGCATGTGGATACAATTTAAATAAGGAAACAAAGATATGCGGCTTGATGGTGTTCGTTCTCTGCCGATTCCTGCGATGCAGCAAATGGTGGGGCTACCTTGTGCGAGTGGTTTGGCCTATCTTCTTCAGTTAGGACCACTAGGAGATCAGCCTCAAATGAGTCCAGATACTACCATAGAGTTATCTAATTTATTAGATAAATTTGCTAGACTATTTGAGGAACCAAAGGAGTTGCCACCAAGGAGAATGGCGGATCATCGCATAGAGATTGTACTCGAGGCTGCACCGATAAACGTGAGGCCATATCGGTATCCACATGTGCAAAAGGAAATTATCTCCAAGATGGTAGCTGAGATGTTAGAGCAATGCCTCATACAACCAAATCATAGCTCTTACTCATTGCCCATGTTATTGGTGCGAAAGAAGGACGGGACATGACATTTTTTGTGGCGACTATCGAACACTAAATGCTATTATCGTCAAGGATCGGTATCCCATTCTGGTTATAGAGGATCTGTTGGATGCAAGGGTGACCATATTCAACAAGCTTGACTTGAGGGTCGAGTATCATCAAATTAGAGTTCACCCGGCGGATGTGCATAAAATTGCATTTAGAACTCCAGACGAGCACTACGAGTTCTGGGTGATGCCCTTTAGTCTTACCAATGCTCCAACTACTTTTCAAGGCCTCATGAATGATATTTTTCGGCCTCTATTGTGAAGGTATGTCTTGGTATTCTTTGACGACATTTTGGTGTATAGCAAGATTGAATTGGAGCATTGGCGGCATTTGAAGGATGTGCTGAATTTATTGAAGCAAAACCAGTTGAAGATCAAGAAGTCCAAGTGCCTATGGGGAGTACCACAAGTCGAGTATTTAGGCCACGTCATCACAACGGAAGGTGTAGAAACGGATCGTCAAAAGGTATCATGTATGACCGCTTGGCCTATTCCTACTACCACCACAGGATTGCGAGGATTCTTCGGGCTGACCAGATATTATTACTGTTTTATCATTGGATATGGCAAGATCACTACTCCTCTCACTTCTTTATTGAAGAAAGACTCTTTTAGATGGACGGATGAAGTCATTACAGCCTTTGAAAAATTAAAAACAGCAATGACAACGGTACTCGTTCAAGCGCTACCGAACTTCACCAAAGAGTTCATTGTGGAGTGTGATACGTCGGGCATTGGCATAGGAGCTATACTAATGTAGGGAGGACGTCCCATTGCCTATCTTAGCAAGGCTTTATCATAAAAATCTCATCAATTATCCACTTATGAGAGAGAGATGTTAGCAATTCTTCATGCGGTGACAAAGTGGAGACCTTATTTGATCAATAGGTGATTCATTATCTGAACTGATCAAATGAGCATTTCTTATTTTACAGGGCAATGTATACACACTTCGGCACAATAGAGATGGGCCATAAAATTGCTGGAGTATGATTATGAAATCCAATAGAAGGGACTAGGGTGATTGGCCGGTCGAGGGAGGCTAGAAGCAGCGACGCCGGGGAATGAGAGAACATGAGAGAAGAAGACGAAGGAGACAAGGCAAAACTCAATTCATTCAATACTGATTCCATGGTTGCCATCCACACCTTTAGAGGCTAACCAAACAATTGAAAAATGGCAATTATTAACCCTAAAATAGTAGAATTTTACCGATCGTGTTTGAATGCATATTTTGCGTTCTCTATATGTGCGAACGCAATGCAAGCGTTCGCAGGCACGTTTGAATGCATATTTCGCACTCTCTAGATGTACGAACCTGATGTAGGCATTCACAAGCCCGTTCGAACGCACTCCACCCGCGTTCGAACGCGACATACATAAAACTTATTTTTTTTAAGAATTAAATACTAAATCAAGAAACAAAGGTACCCCTAAAGTGTACCCATGCTCGAGACGACATTGGT
Source organism: Typha latifolia (assembly GCF_019914945.1). Taxonomy (NCBI): domain Eukaryota; kingdom Viridiplantae; phylum Streptophyta; class Magnoliopsida; order Poales; family Typhaceae; genus Typha; species Typha latifolia. The sequence goes on from NC_133091.1 coordinate 5,544,759, forward strand.
GAAGTCCAAATTGAATTAATCCACCACGCTTTCGCAACATTGTCCTCATGGTTTGAAATTAGGGAAGCGATCCATGATATCTTACTCTTGCTCCCAGGTAAACTCGTTAGTGGGCTTGCCTAGCCACTCGAGTTGGGCCATCTTCCTCCATTGGTTCGAGCAAGGCCGAACTCACCACATGGTTAAGCCTGATCTGGGCCTTCAATGCCAATACATAGAAAACTAGATGGATCCTGATCCTCTCAAGTAGGTCCAACCGGTAAGCTACTAGACTGATTCATTGTAGCACTCGGTACGGACCATAGTACTTGTGACCCAACTTCTGATGCAAAATTGGCCTCAATGTGAATTGTCGGTCTGGTTGAGCTCGAACGAACACCAATTGATCCACCTCAAACTCTCGCTCACGTCGGCCTTTGTAATGAGTCTGCTTCATGCGGTTTTGCGCTATTGCTAGGTGAATCTTGAGCTGTTTCAAGGTTTCATCTCGATCAGCAAGTTACAAGTCGATCTCGGTCTTATCCGTCGCCGCGAGTCTATCGTAGGCACGCAAGACAGGGGGAGAGCGCCCATAAATCATCTCAAAGGGGGTCATGCTGATACTAGAGTGATGAGCGGTATTGTATGACCACTCGGCCCATGGAAGAAATTTGACCCAATCATTTGGTTGGTCCGCCACAAAAAATCGCAAGTATTGCTCTAGTTCACTATTCACCACCTTGGTTTGGTCATCCGTCTCGGGGTGATAAGTTGAACTAAGGTTAACTCGAGTCCATTGTAGTCTAAAGAACTCGGACCAAAACTCGCTGATGAAGATGCGATCCCGGTCTGACACGATCGTCCTAGGCATCCCATGCAAGCGTGCCAATTCCCAAACAAAAATTTCAGCAATATTTTTCGCTGAAAACGGGTGCGTCAATGCTATGAAATGAGCATATTTGCTTAGTCTATCGACCACAATGAACACCACTGATTGTCCTCAAATCTCCAGCAGCCTCTCGATGAAGTCAATGGAGATGTCCTCCCAAATATGCTCTGGTATCGGTAGTGGTTACAACAGCCCGCTGGGCTTGAGTGTCTCCAATTTGACTCATTGGCAGATTTGGTATTCACGCACATACTTCTTCATGTCCGATTCATCGCTGTCCATGTACAGTTTTGGGCCAGTCGCTTGTAGGTACGTAAGACCCCTTCATGGCCTGCTATAGGAGTATCATGGAAGTGTGCTATCAATAGTCTTCGTAGCTTTTCATCCCCATTTACCTTGATCCGCCCGTGCTCGAGTACTAACCCGTTGTGCTCCTCGTGCTCGGGGTGGCTTGATGGGTTCTCTCTCAGCTCCTCCATCAGTCGGACCAGATCACTATCCTCTATGCTGGCTCTTCTCAGATCTGAGAAGAAAGGAAATGCGGATGCCGAGAAAGAAGCATGCTCCGTTGCGTCCCTTACGTTTGGAAGTTCAAACAGTGGTTGACTTCCATCCAGCAACACTCTCTGGTCATTCCTCCAAAATATCAATGTGAGGTTTGTAAAATCAAATATCAGGGACCCCAAGCCTCGAAGCCATTGAGTCCCCAAAACAATGTCAACACCTTGCAAGGCCAACGGATAAAGATCCAATGTGAAAGTTTGGCCTTGCACCTTCAATTCCACACCACCACAAATAAAATCTGCTCGCAATGTGGTGCCATCTCCAATCGTCACATCGAACCCTTCCTTGGGTTCCGACTCGAGCCTAATCTTTCTAAGGAGCCTCTTGTCAATAAAGCTGTGGGTGGACCCGGTGTCAATTAAGATTCTCACTGTGGTTTTCCTGACTACACCGTTCACCCACAAAGCCTTTGGCGCGGCTGTCCTTGCTATCAATTAAGATTTCGGCTATCATATCCTCCACGGGCTGCTCCTCAGCTACTCCTTGCTGTCCAGCCACACCCTCATCTTCATCTACAATCTCATCCTCAACCTCCTCTAATCCGTCGATTAGATCACCGATTCTATCAGTTTAGCGCGCTGATGCCTGGGTACAAACTTCTCATCATAATGAAAGCATAGGCCTTTGGCTCTTTGTTCCTCCATTTGAGCTAGTGTGAGTGCTCATCCCGGACCTCTAGGCGCGTACTTCACATCTTGGGATGGCTTCAAGGGCACTCGAGGAAGCACCATTGTAGTAGCGGTTCTTGGTATGCCGGTAACATTTCCTGCCACTATGGTTGGTTGAACTGGATTGCGGCTTCCTTGGCTCATCCAATTCTATTTCATATGTAACTTCATGGCTCGATGTTTGTCTTCCATGAGCACCGCATCTTTGAAGGCCTCCTTTAAGGTTCTAGGCCTTAAAGCCCTCATGTCGGCTTATATGTCTCCCTACAGCCTGGAGATGAAGGTGCTGTGAAGTTATTGATCCATCCATGGGGGTTGGCCTCCTTTGCACTGTCTTTGAGAGGAGGGCGTCGAAGTCTTTATACCCTGACGCTCCAAAACGACGCGTGATATCGGCGCAAAAGTCGGCCCAAGTTTCAATAGCCTCATGGGCATTGGCTGCTTGAAACTAATGAAGCGCCACATCTTCAAAGTAGAAGCTCACAAGAGTCACCTTATATTCTTCCGTTGTACCCTAGTATGCGAAGAATTGCTCCGCCCTATACAACCAATCGATCAGATCGCCACCTTTGAACTTGGGAAATTCGAGACACACAATTTGCCCACGGATATCGTTGTCTCGATCCGGATCATATCCAAGTCCTTGTCTAACCGGAGGAGGATGCACCATGAATGGTTGATGATCCCTCGTTCATATTGCCCCGCCCACGGATCTAGATCTCCAAGGCGATCTCCATAGTGATTCTCTAGTCGGATGGGCTCACTTGCAACCATCCTTGCTTGTCTCTGCCCATAGGGTGGTGACAGCAGAGGCTCTTGTTGTTGCAAGTTCTGAACCGATGGCGGCGAGTTTGTAGGGGTGGACTCGCGTCGTGGGGTCGATGGTGCATTCCCGTTTGCCATAGCTTCCCTTGTCGTCTGTAATTCCTGCATGATCTCCACCATCATCTGGTTGTTGATGGCCATTTGTTCGGTAAGAGACCCAAACATGGCTGGAAAGCTAGGCTCTTCCATATTCTGATTTGGTCAGGCGGTTCCGCGGGTGGAAGTCCCTGTAACCGTTTCCCCCTCCTCTATTAGGAGAATCTCTTCTTCCTCATCTCATCATGCAGCCATGGCTCGTGTTGTCATTATAGGAAATGCGTGTCCGAGAAATAGTGGCTCTAATACTAGCTTGATACGATCTCCCCATTTGGTGAAGATTCGATCTATCTCGATTTTCAGATCTTAATAGGATCTGATACGGAAATTTGAAAATAGATCTCAAAGGATGCTGCCATCGGATCGATGTGAGATATTGAAAGATTGTAGCCCCGGAAAAGAGCTTTCCAACAAATCAAGTTTTAGGAAAATCGGATATTAGGATCTTAAGATATCTTCCGATTAGTGGATGAACATCAGGAAGTCTGTCTTAGGATCCTTAGATGGAGGCACGAAATCTTTGGTGATGGTGCAGGTTGGTGGACCGGCGTTAATGGGGTGGCACCGGTGAGAACGTGGAGATGGAAGGGTTAGGGCAAAGTGATAGATAGATTGGAAGAGAGGGGAGGAGTGGGCCGCTCCTAAGGGACTAGGGTGATTGGCCGGTCGAGTGAGGCTAGAAGTGGCGACACCGGGGAACAAGAGAATGGGAGAGAAGAAGACGAAGGAGACAAGGCAAAACTCAATTCATTCAATAATGATTCTATGGTTGCCATCCATACCTTTAGAGGCTAACTAAATAATTCAAAAATGGCAATTATTAACCCTAAAACAGTAGATTTTCATCAACTGCGTTCGAACGCACATTTTGCATTCTCTATATGAACGAACACGATGCAGGCGTTTGCAGGCTTTTTCGAACGCGGCGTTCGAATGCACATTTGACATTCTCTAAATGTGCGAACCTGATGCAGGCGTTCACAAGCGCATTCGAACGCACTCCACCTGCATTCGAATGCGACATACAAAAAACTTATTTTTTAAAGAATTAAAACTAAAATCAGAAACAAAGACATCCCTAAAGTGTACCCATACTCAAGACGACATCGGTGAAGTCCGAATCGTATCACCTTTCCCTTCCTTGACAAGCTGAGGTATACATGTACATCAGACCTAGATGTTTTGAGATTGTTGCAGGAGGTGTTGGATGATCCGAAGTGCCATCTAGAGTTAGAAAATTGAGGCAGTTTGCTACTAGACCACGGATGCATTCGGGTGCCCGCAAATGATGGATTGCGGCAGAAATTATTGGAGCATTTCCACCAAACTCCAGAGGTGGGTGTTTTGAGGACTTATAGGAGGATATCTCAGAGTTGCACATGGTCAGGATTGAGACGAGATGTAAGGCGTTTTGCCCGTGCTTGCGAAGTCTGTCAAAAGGCTAAGACAACCACATTAAAACCGGTTGGATTACTTCAACCTTTACCTATACTGGATTGTGTTTGGGAAGACATTTCTATGGATTTCATAGAGGATCTTCTGCTCGTACGTGGTTATTCCGTTATCTTTGTGGTGGTTGACAGATTGAGCAAGTATGCACACTTTTCTACATTGTCACTTTTCTAGATTGAGCAAGTATGACCAAGTGAGTGGCTGAAATTTTTGTTTGAGATGTTGCTCGGTTACATGACATGCCACGAACGATTGTCTCGAAACATGATCATATATTTATGAGCGACTTTTTTATGGAGTTTTTCAGATTACAAGGGACTCGATTGAACTTTTTCATCCTACCATCCACAAACGGACGACCAAACCAAAGTGGTCAATCGAGGCATTGAGCAGTACTTGAGGTGCTTTGTTGGAGAGATGTCGAGACGATGGTTGGAGTTCTTATCGTAGGCGGAGTGGTCTTACAACACTGCCTACCACAGCAATATTGACATGACTCAATTTGAGGTGGTATATAGATGTAGGGCTCCGACATTACACGCTTATGATCCAGTGACATCTGTAGATCGGACGGAGATGGACTTAGCTTTGATGGATAGAGATGCCATATTGAGGAGGTTGCGTGCCCATCTTAAGCTTGCTCAAAATAGCATGAAGCAAGTTTATGATCGTAGCCATCGAGAGCAGGAGTTCAACATCGACAGTTGGGTGTTTGTGAGGGTACAATCGTATCGACATGTGACTTTGCGTCCGATGCGTAACTAAAAGTTAGCACATCGCTACTTTGGTCCGTTTTGGGTGTTAGAGCGTATTGGTCTGGTTCCATATCGTTTGGAGCTATCGGAGGGGCCGAGAGTGCATCTTGTCTTCCATGTTTCATTACTTAGGGAACGCATTGGAGATCATGAGGTCGCTGGATCAGCTCTACCGGACCTGGTACCAGATTACGTAGAGCTAGTTCGTGTACTTGCTAGGCGCCAACGATAACCTGGTACCAGATTAGAGATAGAGATTCTAGTCGAGTGGCTTGGCAAGCGATCCGATGAGGCTACATAGGAGTTGGAGACGGGCATCTTGGAGCATTTCCCCGACTTTACACCTTGAGGGCAAGGTAGGGGAAGCGTGGTGAGTTGATACACTTTGTTAGAATCTTTTCTTATTGCATTAGTTATTTATTTTTATTAAAATAAAATTCCTGTTGGCTGCGTTTGAATGTGGAATGAGTCGTATTCGAATGCCCTTGCGAACGCCTGCATCAGGTTTGCAAAAATAGAGAATGCAAAATGTGCGTTCAAACGCCAGTATCGCGTTCGCACATATAGAGAATGCCTTTTGTGCATTCAAATGTGATTAGGCGCGTTCGAACGCGATCGGCGGGAATTCTCTAGAATTAGGGTTACTTATTGTTATTATGACTTGTTGGCTAGCCTCTATAAATATGTGGATGGCAGTCAAATTTAGAATGCGATTGGAATATTAGTTTCTTGCCTCTCTATTTTCTATCTACTCTAATCTCCCTCCTCCATCTTCACCAACCTACCACCTCTACTATTGGCAAGGTCTCTCCTAACTTGTAATCTCCTTCGTCTCTCGAGTCCTCCCTCTTCTTTGGGATCTCGACCACTTATTCCCTTTCGGCTTTATCCTTTAAACAACACCACCCATCCACCCTCATCTGTATTATCATCCATAACCCTAACTTCCACTCCACCCATCACCACCACCATCATCCGCACTAAATCGTACTTATGTCCCAGTTGTAGTTCGAATCTGCGAAGGGTGTATACAAAAAAATGTAGATTAGAGAGTTACGGATCGATTCCACTTTGTTTGTTAATTTTTATAACTTTCAGCAATAAATTCAGATCTTAAGGAAATTGTTCCATAACCTATCAGTGGTATCAAAGCCTATCAGTTGATACCTTAGAACCTATCATAATTATTATGCTTTAGATATAGTTGCATATGATGTCATAGTATGATCATGGTCGACATGCATTATATGTGTTATATTTCAGAATGTTATGATGATACTATGACATGGAGAATTATTTATATATTGTTGAGAAATGTATTTTTAATCAGTCATGACATGATATCTACTATCATCTAATATTATTGAGGACATGTTTATATGCTTATTCATATCATGGTACTTCTTTCTAATTTATATTATACATTACATGATTTACTCTCTATTTAACATCACTAATTCGGGGTAAAATATATTCATTGAGTTTTTAGCTCATAATTCTCTTTATTTCTTTTTCAACCCTCTCAGATATGTAGTACCTGATAGCAACTTGAGATATTCTAAAAAGATATTTTAGAGCAAAGATGAGGTGAGCTATAGATGTGAGATAATATAGAAGATAGTTTATGTAGAAATTAAGTTGTACATTTGTTATATATTTTGGTTTCAGCTATATTAGACTATGTTTTTGATATACTTTGCTAGAGTCTTTTCTTATTGCATTAGTTATTTATTTTCATAAAAATAAATTTTCTGTAGGTCGCGTTCGAATGCATGCATCAGTTCACAAAAATAGAGAATGCAAAATGTGCATTCAAACGCGATCGGGCACGTGATACACTTAGTTAAAATCTTTTCTTACTGCATTAGTGTTTATTTTTATTAACATAAAATTCTTGTAGATCGCGTTCGAACGTAGGAAGGGTCGCATTTGAACGCCATGGTGAACGATTGGATCAGGTTCGCAAATACAGAGAACGCATATTGTGCGTTCGAATGCAGTCGGGCGAGTTCGAACGCCTGCATCGCGTTCGCACATGCAGAGAACGTCTTTTAGTGCATTCGAACGTGATCGGGCGCATTCAAATGCGATCGACGGGAATCCTCTATAATTAGGGTTACATATTATTTTAGGATTTGTTGGCTAGCCTCTATAAATATGTGGATGGCACCCAACTTCATTATACTATTAGAATATTGATTTCTTGCCTCCCTATCATCTATCTACCCTAATCTCCCTCCTCCCTCATCACCATCCTTCCACCTTTACCATTGGCAATGTTTCTCCTAACTTCTAATCTCCCTCGACTATCGAGTCACCCCTCTTCTTTGGGATCTCGACCACTTCATTCCCTTCGTCTACATCCTTTAACCACATCCACAATCCACCTTTATCTCCAAACTCACCCATAACCCTAACATCCACTCCACCTATCACCACCACCATCACCCATGTTATTCCATGTTGTTGTCCCTGCTGCATTTTGAATTTGTGAAGGGCATAAGAAAGTTGTAGATCAGGAAGTTACGGATCTAACCCAATTAGTTTCGTAATTTTTTGACTACCAGAGAATATCTGATGAATATTTTCTCACAGTTGTGCGGATTGATTTCTGTAATACATCCAGATCTTAAAAGAATTGTTGCGTAGCCTATCTTTAGTTCGAGAACCTATCAGCGCGTTCGAACGCCCGCGTGCGAACACCTACATCAGTTCGCTTCCATAAAGAATGTCTTTTGTGCTTTCGAAGAGTCCATTTGAATTAGGGTTAATAATTATTATTTTGGCTTATTGGCTATCCTCTATAAATGTGTGGATGCAGCCAAAATCATTATGATTAATGAATATTGGTTTTTATCTTCCTCTATCCTCTCTCTAGTCTCTCTACCCTAATCTCCTTCCTCCCTCTTCACCAACCAGCCACCTCTACCGTTGGCAATGTCTTACTTATCTTCTAATCCCCCTCGTCTATCGAGTCCTCCTTTTTCCTTGGGATCTTGGCCACTTCTCCCTCTTCATCCTTGTCTCGTAAACTACATCTACCATCCACCCTCATCTTCGTTATCATTCATAACCCTACCATCATCTCCACCCATCATCACCACCATCACCCCCACTCTAGCATATTTTTATCCTAGTTGCAGTCCGAATCTTTGAAGGGCATAAATACCAAAAACGTAGATCAGGAAGTTACGGATTGACTAACCTTGGTTTCATAATTTTCTGGCGCGGCACCAGTGCGCTTCGTTGATGAAGAAGATTGGCACTTAGATGATCATGTTGATCCCTTCGGAGATGGTGATGACTGTGTTTGAGGACTCAAAGAAGGAAAGCAACAAGCACGGCAGTTCAGACCTAAATCAAGGATCTTTCGTGATCCCGACAATACTATCCAAGACAGTGATCCGACGGATTGGGTATTTCAAGTAGAGCAATACTTTGATTGTCAAGGGACTGCGGAGGATGCAAAGATATCGATGTGGGACAACGGCATATGAAGATTTTGCTGCCACATTAAGCAATATAGTTCAGAGGATAAATGTGTTAGAGTACCAAGCAAAACTTTAAAGAGTTGTAGGAGGAGATTCAGGCGGATGTTCGTGCTCTTTATCCTATGACTGTTAGGAGGCTTTTGAGAAGGCCGTGAGGATGGAGCAAAAACACAAGGCTCTAAAAATGGCAGCAAAAGCAAGTTGGGGCAACCGAGATGGGCGGTTTGTGCTGAGAATGCAGACTAAAAATTCTGTAGGTTCAAAGGCGGCAGCTACTAGTATTGGAGCACGACACCCTTGAGACCTTTCGATGTTAGAGGAGGCACAAGACCCCCCGTTCAAACTCTCACACCTTCCTAGGTGGAGGAGCAAAGAGCGAAGGAGATTTGCTTTTGATGCGATGAATGTTTCACCCCTGGTGATCGGTGTTCGAGACCAATTGGGAGTGTGATGTTCATTGACGATCTTGAGGGGGACGATGAGTTGTTGGTGATGGAGAGTATACAGAGGAGGTCCATGAGGAGGATGTGGAGGAGGGCGCACAGGAATATCAATGTTGAGATATCTATACATGCATATTCGGGTACTTCTGCGTTGAGGACATTGGTGGACGGACTCGTTAGAAAGTTTCTAGACGAGAGGATGGTGAGAAAGTTGGGCTTGGACGCTATACCGACCGCAGGGTTTGAGGTCACTATTGGAGACGGTACGAAGCTTCGGGTGGAGAAATTGTGCCGCCGGGTCGGTATACGAGTGCAAGGACACAACATTATTGTGGATTTGTATTCGTTGGCGCTGTGAGGAGCGGACATTGTCTTTGGAACTTGGTGGTTGCAGAGCTTGGGACCCGTCACATTTGATTTTCAAAGCATGTGGATGAAATTTAAGCAAGGAAACAAGGTGGTGCGACTTGATGGTGGTCGATCCCTCCTGATTCCAGCGATGCAACCGATGGTGGTGTTGCCTTGTGTAAGTGATTGAGCCTATCTTCCTCAGTTAGGACCAGCAGGAGAGGAGCTTCAAATGAGTCCAAGTACTGCAATTGATTTGTCTAATTTATTGGATAAATTTGCTAGACTGTCCCCGCCGATTCCATCGCATAGAAATTGTGCCTAGGGCTGCACTAGCGAAGTTGAGACTGTATCGCTATCCACATGTGCAGAAGGAAGTTATCTCCAAGATGGTGGCCGAGATGTTGGAATAAGGTCTCATACAACCAAGTTATAGTTCTTACTTATCACCTGTGTTATTGGTGCAAAAGAAGGATGGGTCGTGGCGTTTTTGTGTCGATTACCGAGCACTAAACGCTTTCACCGTCAAAGACCGGTATCCCATTCTGATCATAGAGGAGCTTCTGAACGAGCTTGTAGGGGCGACCATATTCAGTAAACTTGACTTGAGGGCCGAGTATCATCAATTAGAGTTCACTTGGCAGATGTGCACAAAACTGTATTTCAGACTCCAGATAGACACTATGAGTTCCGGGTGATGTCATTTGGTCTCACCAATGCTCCAGCTAATTTTCAAGGCCTCATGAATCATATTTTTCAGCCACTACTGCGATGATATGTATTGGTATTGTTTGATGACATTTTAGTGTACAGTAGGACTGAAATGGAGCATTGGCAGCATTTAGAGGATGTCTGAATTTGTTGAAGCAAAACTAGCTGAAAATTTAGAAGTCCAAGTGCCTATGGGGAGTACCACAAGTGGAGTATTTAGGCCACATCATAACAACAGAAGGAGTGGCGGCAGATCCTCAAAAGGTGACGTGCATGATAGCTTGGCCGATCCCTACTTCCACCATAGGATTATGTGGCTTCTTAGGACTGACCGGGTATTATCACCGCTTCATTGCTGGGTATGGCAAGTTCGTTGCTCCTCTCACTTTTTTGCTGAAGAAATACTCTTTTAGATGGACAGAGGAAGCTACTACAGCTTTTGAAAAACTAAAAACAGCAATAACAACGACGCCCATTCTAGCTCTACCAAACTTTACCAAAGAGTTCATTGTAGAATGTGATGCATCGAGAGTTGGCATAGAAGTTGTACTAATGCAAGGACAATATCTCATAGCCTTTCTCAACAAGGCTTTATCATAAAAATCCCATCAATTATCGACCTATGAGAGGGAGATGTTAGCAATCCTACATGCGGTGACAAAGTGAATGGCTTATTTGATCGGTAAGCAATTTATTATTCGAACTGATCAAAGGAGTCTTCCATATTTTATGGGACAGCGAATTCAAACTCCAGTACAGGAGAGATAGGTCACAAAATTGCTGAGAATGGATGCGACAATAAAATTGCTGTGGCTGAAATTTAACTGAGAGATGTTACTAGGTTGCATGCCATGCCACAAATGATTGTCTCCAATCGTGATTGTGCTTTTGTGAGCGACTTTTAGATGGAGTTTTTCAAAATGTAGAGGACTTGATTGAACTTCAGTTTGGTCTACCATCCACAGACGAATGACCAAACTAAGGTGGTCAATTGACGCATTGAGCAGTACTTGCGGTGCTTTGTTAGAGAGATTCCGAGACAATGGTTGGAGTTTTTATCATCGGTGGAGTGGTCACTGCCCACCACAGCAATATTAGCATGACTCTATTCGAGGTGGTGTATGGGCACACGACTCTGACGTTATGCGCCTATGACCCTGTGGCATCTGTAGATCGGACGGAGGTGGACTTGGTAATGATGGATAGAGACGCCATATTAAGTAGGTTGTGTGCCCATCTTAAACTTGCTCAAAACCTCATGAAGCAAGTTTATAATCATAGCCATCAGGAGCAAGAGTTTGACATCGGCAGTTGGGTGTTTGTGAGGTGCAACCGTACTGATAGGTGACCTTTGCATTCGATACGAAATTAGAAGTTAGTACATCACTACTTCGGTCCGTCTTGGATGTTAGAGTGTATCGGTCTGGTTGCATATCGCATGGAGCTACCTGAGGAGTCAAGAGCACATCCGGTCTTCTATATTTCATTGCTGAGGGAGCAGATTGGAGATCATCAGGTCATTGGATCAGTTCTACTAGAGCCATTGGAGGAGACAAAGATTGCGGAGCTAGTTCATGTACTTGTTAGGCGCCGAAGACATCATGGTACTAGATTGAAGATGGAGATCCTAGTCGAGTGGCTTGGCAAACCATCCGGTGAGGAGACATGGGAGCTAGAGATAGACATCTTGGAGTCTTTTTCTGACTTTACACCTTGAGGACAAGGTGGGGGAAGTGTGGTGGGCTGATATACCTTGTTAGAGTCTTTTTTTATTGCATTAGTTATTTATTTTTATAAAAATAAATTTTCTATAGATCGCGTTCGATTACGGAAGTGGATGCATTCGAACGCCTTTGCGTATCAGTTTGCAAAAATAGAGAACGCAAAATATGTGTTTGAATACGGTCAGGCATGTTCGAATGCCCGTGTGTGAACGCCTACATCAGTTTGCATCCACAGAGAACGTCTTTTGTGCGTTCAAACGCGATCGTAACCGTTTGAACGCGATCGGCGAGAGTCCACTAGAATTAGGGTTAATAATTTTTATTTTGGCTTGTTTTTCTAGCATATATAAAGGTGTGGATGGCAGCCAAAATTATTATGATTAATGAATATTGGTTTTTATTTTCCTCTATGCTCTCTTTAGTCTCTCTACCCTAATCTCCCTCCTCCCTCTTCACCAACTAGCCATCTATACCGTTGGCAAGGTCAGATCTATCTTCTAATCTCCCTTATCTATCGAGTCCCCACTCTTCCTTGCGATCTCAGCTACTTCTTCCCCTTCATCCTTATCTCTTAAACTACATCTACTTGATAAACTTAGTTAGAATCTTTTCTTATTACATTAGGTGTTTATTTTTATTAAAATAAAATTTCTGTAGGTCGCGTTCGAACGCCCTTGTGAACGCCTTGTGAACGCCCGCGTTCGAATGCTTTGTGAACGCCCGCGTTCGAATGCTTTGTGAACGCCCGCGTTCGAATGCTTTGTGAACGCCCGCATTCCAATGCCTTGTGAACGCCTAGTGAATACCCACATTCGAACGCCTATGTCGCGTTCGCAAATCTAGAGAAAGGGCTTTTTGAGTGCGTTCGAACGCGATGGGGCGTGTTCGAACGCGATCGACGGAAATCCTCTAGAATTAGGTATTCATATTATTTTAGGACTTGCTGGCTAGCCTCTATAAATATGTGGATGGTAACCAACTTCATTATGCTATTGGATTATTGATTTATTGCCTCCTATCTTCTCTCTAGACTTCTCCCTCCTCCCTCTTCACCATCCTTCCACATCTACCATTGGCAAGATTTCTCCTTGCTTCTAATCTCCCTCATCTGTCGAGTCATCTCTCTTCTTTGGGATTTCGATCACTTCGTTCCTTTCGTCTACTTCCCTTAATCACTTCCACAATCCACCCTCATCTCCATACCCATCAATAACCCTAACATCCACTCCACCCGTCACCACCACCATCACCCACGTTATTCCGTATTTTCATCCCTGCAAAAGTTCGAATCTGCGAAGGGCATAAATATGAAAGTTGTAGACTAGGAAGTTATGGATCCAAACAATTTTTTTTGTAATTTTTTGACTATTTGAGAATATTTGACAAATATTTTTCCACGGTTGCGCGGACTACTTTCGTCAATAAATTCAGATCTTGAAGGAATCTTAGCGTAGCCTATTGCGGTATCCTATTATGGTTATGGAGGAGTTGCTAGGCGATCTTGCAGGAGTGACTATATTTAGTAAGCTTGACTTGAAGGCTGGGTATAATCAAATTAGAGTTCACCCGGCGGATGTGCACAAAACTGTATTTCGAACTCCGGATGGGCATTACGAGTTCTGACTGATACCTTTTGATCTCACCAATGCTCCAACTACCTTTCAAGACCTCATGAATGATATATTTTGTCCTCTCTTGCGAAGGTATGTCTTGGTATTTTTTGACGATATTTTGGTGTATAGCAGGACTGAATTTGGAGGGCATGCTGAATTTGTTGGAGCAAAACCAATTGAAGATCAAGAAGCCCAAGGGCCTATGGGGAGTACCAAAGGTGAAATATTTAGGCCACATCATTTCAGCGGATGATGTAGAGGCGAATCCTCAAAAGGTAGAATGTATGACCGCTTGGCCTATTCCTACTACTACCACCGGATTGAGAGGATTTTTGGAGCTGACTAGTTATTATCATCGATTCATTGCCAGATATGACAAGATCGCTGCTCCTCTCACTTCTTTGTTGAAGAATGACTCTTTTAGATGGATGGATGAAGCCAATTCAGCCTTTGAAAAATTAAAAACAGCAATGACGACGGCACCCGTTCTAGCGTTACCGGACTTCACCAAAGAATTTATTGTTGAATGTGATGCATCGGGTGTTGGCATAGGAGTTGTACTAATGCAAAAAGGATGTCACATTGCCTATCTTAGCAAGGCTTTATCGCAAAAATCTCAGCAATTATTGACTTATGAGAGAGAGATGTTGACAATTCTACATGTGGTGACAAAGTGGAGGCCTTATTTGATTGGTAGATAATTCATTATCCGAACCGATCAAAGGAGCATTCCATACTTTATGGGATAGTGCATACACACTCCGGCACAACAGCAATAGATCACAAAATTGCTGGGGTATGATTATGAAATTCAATACAAGAAGGGAACGGAAAATAGAGTGGCGGATGCACTATCGTGCCAACCCGATACTACCGAACTTGTAGCCTATTCATCTCCTACCTTTACCTTCCTTGATGAGATGAGGTATGCATGTACATCTAACCCAGATATTTTGAGATTGTTGCAGGAGGTGATGGATGATCCGGAGCGCCATCCCGAGGTGGTTAATCGAGGCATTGAGCAGAATTTGAGGTGCTTTGTTGGAGAGATGCCAAGACGATGGTTGGAGTTCTTACCATGGGCGAACTGGTCTTATAACACCGCCTACCATAGCAGCATTGGCATGACTCCATTTGAGGTGGTGTATGGATGCACGGCTTCGATGTTACGCCCTTATGATCTAGTGGCATCGGCAGATAGGACGGAGGTGGACTTAGCATTGATGGATAGAGACACCACATTGAGGAGGTTGCATGCTCATCTTAAACTTGCTCAAAACCACATGAAGCAAGTTTATGATCGTAGCCATAGGGAGCAGGAGTTCGACATCAGCAGTTGGATGTTTGTGAGGATGCAACCGTATCGATAGGTGATCTTATGTCCGATGCGAAACTAAAAGTTAGTACATCGCTACTTTGGTACATTTTGGGTGTTAAAGCGTATTGGTCTGGTTGCATATCATTTGGAGCTGCTGGAGGGGTCGAGAGTGCAACCTGTCTTTCATATTTCATTGTTGAGAGAGCGCATTGGAGATCATGAGATTGTTAGATCGGTTCTACCGGAGCCATTGGAGGAGATAGAGATCGTAGAGCTAGTTCGAGTACTTGCTAGATGTCGACGATGACATGGTACTAGATTGGAGATGGAGATTCTACTTGAGTGGCCTAGCAAGCCATCTGATGAGGCAACATGGAAGTTGGAGACTGATATGTTGGAGAATTTTCCTGACTTTTCACCTTGAGGGCAAGGTAGGGAGAGCGTGGTGGGCTGATACACTTAGTTAGGATCTTTTCTTATTGCATTAGGTGTTTATTTTTATTAAAATAAAATTCATGTAGGTCATGTTCGAACGCCCTTGTGAACGCCTTATGAACGCCCTTGTGAACACCTTGTAAACGCCCGCATTTGAATGCCTTGTGAACACCTTGTGAATGCCTGCATTCGAACGCCTATGTCACGTTCGCAAATCCAGAGAAGGGGCTTTTTGAGTGCGTTCGAACGCAATCAGGCGCATTCGAATGCGATCGATGGGAATCCTCTAGAATTAGGGTTTCGTATTGTTTTAGGACTTATTAGTTAGCCTATATAAATATGTGGATGGCAACCAACTTCATTATGCTATTGGATTATTGATTTCTTATCTCCTATCTTCTCTCTAGACTTCTCCCTCCTCCCTCTTCACCATCCTTCCACATCTACCGTTGGCAAGGTTTCTCCTCGCTTCTAATCTCACTCGTCTATCGAGTCACCCCTCTTCTTTGGAATCTCAACCACTTCGTTCCCTTTGTCTACTTCCCTTAATCACTTCCACAATCCACCCTCATCTCCATACCCATCCATAACCCTAACATCCACTCCACCCATCACCACTACCATCACCCACGTTATTCTATATTTGCGTCCTTACTACATTTCGAATCTGCGAAGGGCATAAATATAAAAGTTGTAAATTAGGAAGTTACTGATCCAACCCAATTTGTTAAGTAATTTTCTGACTACCGGCGAATATTTGATGAATATTTTCCCACAGTTGCGCAGACTACTTCTTATAAGAAATTCAGATCTTGAAGGAATGTTAGCGTAGCCTATTTTTGGTTCTAGATCCCATCAATTGGTATCAGAGCCTATCACTACCATCCACTCTCATCTTTATTATCATTCATAACCCTACCATCATCTCCTCCAGTCACCACCACCATCAACCCCACTCTAGCATATTTTCATCTGAGTTGAATCTACAAAGGGCGAAAATCCAAAAAATGTAGATCAGGAAGTTACGGATTGACCACCCTTAGTTTTGTAATTTTTAAATTATGAAAGAATATATGATGAATATTTTTTCTTAGTTGTGCGGACTGCTTCCTACAATTGAACCAGATATTGAAGAGGAAGTTCCTTACCTTATCAGTTTTGTATAATAAAAAATATTATAAAGGTTGAATACTATTGTATTAGTTATATTAGTTCTATATTGATGGTTTGTTTTGGCCTATGTAGGTCCTACCAGATAATGTAATCATCTAGTATGGTTATAGTGGATTGTGTTCTCCATATGCTAATTTATTTATTTAGATGATAGCATGAATTTTCTTGCAATGGATTATGTGAGTACATGTGCATCTCTCATCATGATGGCCTTGCTCATCTTGTCATGTATGCCGTGTGTGCCGTGTGGCTTCTGGGCTTGCACGTACCTGTGCTGGGCAGGAGCGTAACAAATAATAACTCTATAATAGGATGACTTCATATCATAGGAGTCATTCTAATTCAATAAGTGTATCAATTTTTTTTAGTTTTTTAGTTTTATTTATCTAAACACTAGGCAATGATCTCGCTCGTTCGCTTAAGTAAAAATTGGAAGAAATATTAAAAACGAAAGCAGAGATGAACACCAAGATTTTAACGTGAAAAAACCCAAACGGGAAAAAACCACGGATCCAAACTCGGATCAAAACCAATCACTAGAATAGTAGCAGTTACAAGACTGACTCTCAAAACAACCCGTCGATCCAAACGACTTTGTTCTCTCAGTCTTGATCGCTAGAACCCACGATTCACTGCTTCTTGTGATTGAAGTCCAATCTCAGTAACCCTCGAGATTGATCTTTCGTCTAGATAGCCCTTAAGACGAAAGATTAAGATTTGTAGATGAGTGGAACATTGTTAGATGAAGAACCGATGTAGCCTCAAGAAGTCTCCTTCAATAATGCTCCTTCAACCACCCTAGAGATAGGGTTTCACAATCCTTATATATGATATCCAAGATAGAGCCAAATCCAAGTCTTATCCGTACTCACGAAAGTCCAATTTTATCAAACTTCGTTGGTGCGTTCGAACGCGGCCCGGGTGCGTTCGAACGGCATGACTTGAACTCAGGTGCGTTCGAACGCGACAACTTGAATTCTTCAGGTTGCGTTCGAACGCGTTTGTGAACGCAGCTCTCGGTCTGTGTGAACGCAGTACCCGCATTCGAACGCGTTTGTGAACGCGGCTCTATGTCTGTGTGAACGCAGTACCTGCGTTCGAACGCGTTTGTGAACGCGGCTCTCTGTCTGTGTGAACGCAGATTCCGCGTTCGAACGCGTTTGTGAACGCGGTGTGAACTCGACGGCTTTTCTCCAATAATCTTGCAATTATTCAAATCAGAGATATTCTAGACTTGTGTAAAGCTCATATACATGAAAAAATACACAGAATATTTTGTACACAATTGCCAACAAATAAAAACCTAACAATCTCCCCCTTTGGCAATTTGTGACAAAACACCTAGGTCACAAGTTATTACAAAGACTTCAAATGAGCAATCAACAAGACTAGAATATTTTGCACATCAATCCCTGCAAATAAACATATACCAATCCAAGATCAAGTGAAAATAACTTGAAATGAATAAACAATCAAACCACAAGTTATCAATGGAGCATAAGTTCAAAAGTACTTAAACAGACAAACAAAGTTCACAATTTCTCCAAGCAAAGTTATAAGCAAGATTAGAAAGACAGAAAGACTCTAATAAACTCCCCCTATTGCCATGCTCCCCCCTAAACTCCCCCTATTGCCATGCTCCCCCCTACACACCTAGACACCTAGACACTCTCCCCCTTTTTGCCATAAATGCCAAAGACTAGGAACTCGGAGGAAACTGACGCTGAAGAATCATCAACACAGAGTCAAGTACAGTCCCCTGACGAGCTTGCTCAGCTCCTAAATCAGTCACTGCCGAATGGAGATCCCGCACTTGAGTACTAAGCTGATCGAAACGATTAGAGTACTGTGGTAACTCCCCCTCAGAGTGAAATGTGTCACCGTTAGAGCTATCATTAGAACTGTCAGGGTGTGATAAGCGACCAGCGGCGGAAGAGGACGGCTTGAGAGGAGACGACTAGTCGTGAGCTTGACTCCGCTTAAGAGTAATCCGATCCAACGGTTTGTGCAAAGTAATGGAAGGTTCTGAAGCATCCACACGCACTCCACTCTGAATGCACAAATTCGTAATAAAGATGCCAAACGGTAACCCTTCACGAGGTGCTTCTTTCTGTGCAGCTGTGAGAATCGAATCATAGATCACCGCAGCCAAATCAACAGAGACTCCAGATAACATTGCATGAAGAAGGAATGCACAATCCAGACTGATACTAGAATGTCGAGTCTTGGGAGTAACGTTAGACAAACAAAACAGGTGAAGCATGCGAGCCACTGGTGTCAGTTTCGCATGCGGCATCATGTTTCCCTTCCAACGTTCCCCTTTGATCAGTACTATACCAGCATATTCATCGACATCAGGAAGTGGAGCAGACGTGGGATACTGGAACTCACCATCAGGAAGACGAAGTTCAGTGCGAATAACATTAGAGTCCAAGTATACATACACCCCACGAACAGAGAAACGAATACAGCGTTCTAAAACTGTGGCATTACAAAAGAATTCGCGAACAACTTCCATATAAGCACTCCCGCTCATCCGACACACCGATAACCATCCTCGCTCAGTAAATATCTGTTCGATCCCCAAAGATGAAAAATCGGAAATGACCACGGGTCGTTCACAAATAATAGGACGGCTGCCAAAATTATGTTTGTATCGTCCTGCAGCCGTTGAAGTAGAAAACTTTGGGGCTGAAGATGGAGACGAAGGCGGCCTAGGTTTCTTGGAAACTGTAGCTTTCCTAGGCATTTTCGCAAAAGTGAAGAAAAACTCAGAAATTTGACCGAAAGATGCAAGATCCAGAGGAGAACTACCCTCTAAAAGGGTTTGTAGTGAGAAATTTGATGAAAAATACCAAGATCTTGAAGATTTGAGAGGGAGGAAATGATGGGTTTCTAGGGTTTGGAAGATGGAAGATGAAAACCCTTGAGTTTGGACGCAATATTTAAAGAATCCTCGAGTGCGTTCGAACATACCAGTCTGCGCGTTCGAACGCGCCAGTCACCGCGTTCGAACTCAAAAATCTGCGTTCGAACGCCCCTTTTTTTTAAATTAAAACTAAAACAAATCAAAAATCTTTTTGGAGATGCATTTCTAGAAAATTCAAAATAGATTCAAGACATAGAATATGACAATCAAATGAAATAAGTCATACACAGATCAATCAAATCATCAAGAGCATATTATAATCAATTATAATGCATCACTCAAAATTAAATTAATCTTGATTGATCATAACAATATACATATGCAAGGTGAGCATAGATAATATGAAACATTCTTCTTAAATAAACTTTCCTATTTAAACAATGATACAACACAGTAGTCAAACCGACTTAGTATTTAAATTTGCACTTTTCGACTTATTCGCCATAACCGAACAGGAATTTTTCCTGTATTATTTTTTTATACATAAACCATATAGGTGCAATGATGGCTTTCACACATGAGTAGGTAGCTCTTTTCTTATAGTACAAATCAAACAATGTGTGAGAATATATACACAAGTAGCAAAAAATTTTATTTAATTTGCAAATAATGTACTGAGTCAAACTGGACTCTAAACAAGATGACTTTCACACTAACTCATTGTGGTCATTTTCATTGATCTTTTATGAACACATTTGTGCTGACTAAGCATGAGGTCAAACTGTGCAAATCAAGAGCAATAGTGAGCTATTTAAAAAGAATTTCATGATGTCATGCTCACTCAAGAAATATACACATGTTATGAGTGCATTAATTTCAGTATAATTATCATAGAAGTCGAGAGAGTGAATAACTCAGAAATAATACAATATACTACAAGATGACAAAATTGACTATAATAACTCATAATCAAGAGAAAAATCATATTTATATGTCAAGAGTATATTATTGAATCTAGGAGTGCATCAAAAAAAAAAAATTTATGACAAACACTCTCGACAATTCTGAAACTAAAAACAAAAGAAAATTTCAGAGTAAAGAAAACCTAAAACAAAACGAAAAGAAATTAGTAAAAATGAAACATGCAAACCAAAACACGCAAACCAAAACAAAAATAAAATCAATCCAAAGCACAAATGCCTAAAGAAGTACGAAGATACTCAAATCTCTGTAAATCCAAAGGTTTTGTAAATAGATCACCCAACTGTTTCTCTGTCTCAACATGTTCTAGTGCTATTATTTTATCTTCAACTAACTCGCGTATAAAATGATGTCGGATATCAATATGTTTAGTATGCGAGTGTTGAACAGGATTATTTGATATATTAATAGCACTCATGTTGTCACAATAAAGCACCATAGTATCTTGTTCAATGTCGTAATCTTTGACCATCTATTTCATCCATAGTAACTGAGAACAACAACTACCCGCTGCAATGTACTCGGCCTCCGTAGTAGATAAAGATATCGAGTTTTGTTTCTTACTGTGCCAAGCAACCAGATTATTTCCAATATAAAAACATCCACCAGAAGTACTATTTCTATCATCACATGAACCTGCCCAATCAGAATCCGTGTATCCAGATATGATAGCTCCCGAGTCATAAGTAAACCAGATACCTAAGTCAACTATGCCACCGACATATTTTATGATACGTTTCACAGCATACAAATGTGTCTCCTTAGGTTCAGACTAAAACCTAGCACACACACCGACACTAAATGTAATGTCAGGTCTACTAGCAATTAAGTACAAAAGACTACCAATCATGCTCCTATACAGTGTCTGATCAACACTTTGTCCAGAAATATCCTTACCTAGTTTGGTAGTTGTACTCATAGGAGTTCTAGCATGTTTTGTATTTTCTAAACCAAATTTAGTCACTAGATCCTTATCATACTTGGTTTGAGCGATAAATATCCCTCTTTTCGATTGAGTAATTTGAAGTCCCAAAAAGAACTTCAACTCACCCATCATGCTCATCTCAAAATGACTATGCATGAGATCAGCAAACTCCTTAGCTAACAATTGACTTGTTGCCCCGAAGACAATATCATCCACATATATTTGTGCCACAACTAAACTTCTGTTCAACCGTCTAATGAACAATGTCTTGTCCACTCCCCCTCGAGTGAACCCCGCATCTACTAAAAAAGTGGTCAACTTCTCATACCAAGCTCTTGGAGCTTGTTTTAGCCCGTAGAGGGCCTTTTTCAGTTTAAACACATGAGAAGGAAATTTTTGATCTTCGAACCCCTTCGATTGTTCCACATAAACATCTTCATTCAGGGTACCATTCAAGAAAGCACTTTTAACATCCATTTGAAACAATTTAAATTTTAAGTGACAAGCAATAGCAAGCAAGATACGAATAGATTCTAATCTAGCAACAGAGCAAATGTCTCATCAAAATCTATACCCTCAACCCGAGTATATCCCCGTGCTACGAGTCTAGCTTTATTTCGAACTATATTGCCATGTTCATCACTTTTATTCTTGTAAATCCATTTTGTTCCAATGACGTTCACATTCTTAGGTCTAGGAACTAAATACCAAACATCATTCCTAGAAAATTGCTCCAATTCCTCATGCATAGCATTAACCCAAGAATCGTCTAACAATGCTTCCTTCACATTTTTAGGTTCAAAAGAAGATGTATAACAAGTAAATGATACCTCACTTTGGATTTATCGTCTTGTCTTAATTAGTTCATTTATGTCTCCGATCACTTGTGACAGTGGATGATCTGATTTCACTCTGGTAGATGGTTCCGGTACGTTGCAGTCATCTTTGTTCATTTCAACTTTGT
This sequence comes from Typha latifolia, assembly GCF_019914945.1. Classification (NCBI taxonomy): domain Eukaryota; kingdom Viridiplantae; phylum Streptophyta; class Magnoliopsida; order Poales; family Typhaceae; genus Typha; species Typha latifolia. Next base: position 5,566,982 of record NC_133091.1, read on the forward strand.
CCTCATCCTGATTCTCAATTTCCAGATCAAGCTCCTTTCCTATTTTTTCGTCATATGTATCTGAAGAAATAGAAATAAGAGTAGCTTTAGTTAAATCAGTCGTGGATTCATCTATCATTATATTAGCAGATTCCATCACAGTAGAAGTGTTAAGATTAAATACTCTGTAGGCTCTGCTATTATTCGAATATCCTAAGAAGATGCCTTCGTTACTTCTAGTGTCAAATTTAGTCAAATATTCTCGATCACGCAAGATATAGCATTTACTACCAAAAACTCGAAAATATTTAACACTAGGTTTCTTACCTTTCCAGATTTCATATGCAGTCAATTTTGTACCTAGTCTTAGATAAACACGATTTATCACATGTACCGCTGTATTGACCGCCTCTGCCCAAAACCTTTGAGGAACCTTTTTAGCGTGAAGCATAACCCTAGCCATTTCCTGCACAACTCGGTTCTTTCTTTCCACAATCCCGTTCTGTTGTGGAGTTATAGGAGTTGAAAATTCATGTTGAATACCAAGAGAATCGCAAAATATAGAAAAATTTTCATTTTCAAATTCTCTACCATGATCAGAACAAATCCTAACTAGGGTAATAGATTTTTCATTCTGCAATTTTAAGCATAGTGATTTAAAAACTTCAAAGGTTTCAGACTTCTCACGAAGAAAGGCAACCTAGGTATATCTGGAGTAATCATCGACCATTAAGAAAATATAGCGTTTACCTCCAAGACTTTCCGTTTTTGTTGGACCCATCAAGTCCATGTGAACTAATTGGAGCACACGGTCGGTGGTAGCTGCATTTACCTTCTTGTGTGAAATCCTAGTTTGTTTTCCAATTTGACACGAACCGCAAACCCTTTTTGACATTTCTTTCATCTTAGGTATTCCTCTTACCACTTCTTGTTTGGACAGAGTAAATAATTCCTTGTGATTCACATGTCCAAGACGTTGATGCCAAAGATCTGCAATGTCGAAAAAGGCACTGTTACATTTCAGTTTATGTGACTTTCCAACAACATAGCAATTATCAGATGTTCTAGATCCATAACATATAACATTACCACCATGATCTAGAATAGTACAATCATTTTTGGAGAATTTTACCTCATAATTTTCATCACAAAATTGACTGATGCTCAAAAGATTTGCTTTCAAGTCCTTAACATAAAGAACGTTTTCAAGAATAGGAACACCTGGAATACTTACCTTTCCTTTACCTATTACATTGGATGAATTACCATCTCCGTATGTCACAACTCCCCCTTCATGTTTTTCGAGATTAGAAAATAAGGATTTGTCGCCTGACATATGTCTTGCACAGCCACTGTCTAAATACCACAAGTCGAATTTAAAGCTTTCAAGGCAAAAGATGTACAACATAACATTTCAAATCACTTTTCTTGACCCATATGGCCTTTGTTTTCATCCCATAAATAAAAGCACTTCTAGGTTTTTGCAAAAGTTTGCAATGAGGTCGAATATGCCCTAGAATGTCGCAATGATAGCATGTCGCAACAAACCTTTTTCTACTCACCTTTTGTCGAGGAGTGTGACTAGAGTTTACCTTTGGTACCGTCGAAGTTTCACTAGTTTGTAGATTCAACTTCAGTTTAGAAGCATTCATCCAGGATTGCTTTGTAAATGCGGTTGATGGCTTCAGGTATTCTTCCTTTCGTATACCTGCAGAAACAAAGACAGTTTTGTTATTATTTGAATTACCAATGTATCCAACATCATACCTGTCTTTTCCAGAGATTTGAGCTTTTAGAATCTCATCAAGTTTGTTCTTCCCTTTTAGAAATGTCACTTCCTTATTCAATCGCTCTAGTTCAATTTCATCAGCCTTCATTTTATTTTTCGCATTGTCAAGTTGTTCAGAAAGGTCTTTGACACGTTCAAGCTCCAATTTGTACTTCTCCTCAAATTGAATTCTTTCTGGTTCAATTACCTTGAGTCGTTGATGTAGTCTAAGATTGCTTTTCTTGAGTTTAAACGACTCTAGGTACAGGTCATTATATGCCTTTTGAATTTCAGATTCATCTTCTTCAGCTGGTAACATATCCTGATCATCTGTACTATCAGTATCAATAACGGAATCAATATTAAGTAGAGAAGAGGCAAAAGCTACAAAGTTTTCTTCGTCTTTTCCGAATCATCATCGATTCATCCGAGTCATCCCAAGTAACTTTCATAGCTTTACCCTTCTTCTTAAGGCGATTAGGGCATTCTTGTGCTATGTGACCAAAACCAGAATATTCAAAGCATCGAACTTTATTCTCAGAATTCTTAATTTTCTGTTTGACACTATTGTTGCTCACACCTGTGTTCGAACTTGCAGTATTCTTCTTTTTCACAAAGGCTTTGCTTTTCTCAAGTTTTCAGCATTCAACTTGTTTGGCTTCCGAAAGAATTTATTGAACTTTTTAACGAATATGGCCAACATCTCAACATCTAAGTCATCTTCATCATCAGACTCCTCTATATTTTGTTCAACTGTGGATAAGGCAATCCCTTTGAACTTCCTCGGTCTTGAAAGACTGGACTCAAATGTTTGTAGATTTCCTACCAATTGTTCAACTTTCATAGAATCGATGTCCTTACTTTCCTCAATAGCTGTAACTTTTGCCTGAAACCTCTCTGGAAGAGACCTAGGGATCTTACGAACAATTCTATTTTCAGGAATTTTCTCTCCTAAGTTGAAACTGGAGTTGACTATATCACTCAGCTTTGCATAGAACTCATCAAATGTCTCATTCTTCTCCATACGTAGAGTTTCAAAACTAGTAGTCAACCTCTGAAGTTTAGAAAGTTTGATAGCCATATTTCCTTCGTGAGTAGTTTCTAAGATCGTCCAAGCTTCTTTTGCTATCTCACAAGTAGAAATTCTTCTAAATTCTTTTGAGGAAACACAACTAAAAATTGCATTTATTACCTTGCTATTCCATCCACCTTTTTCATAGTCTGACCTATCCCATGACTCTATCGGTTTATCAGCAAGTTTATCATCCACCATGTACATTGGTGAACTCCAACCGTTCAAAACTGCAAACCATACTCGTTCATCTATAGATTTTAAGTAAGCTCTCATCCTAGCTTTCCAATATCCATAATTTGATCCATCTAGGATAGGAGGTCTAATAGATGATGGTCCATCTCTATGAAAATCCATGCCTATCTGATCTCTCTCAAAGGTGAGAGAACCTGCTCTGATACCAATTGAAAAACCCCTAGATACACGTATGTATCTAAACACTAGGCAATGATCTCGCTCGTTCGCTTAAGTAAAAATTGGAAAAAATATTAAAAACGAAAGCAGAGATGAACACCAAGATTTTAACATGGAAAAACCCAAACGGGAAAAAACCACGGATCCAAACTCGGATCAAAACCAATCACTAGAATAGTAGCAGTTACAAGACTGACTCTCAAAACAACCCGTCGATCCAAACGACTTTGTTCCTCTCAGTCTTGATCACTAGAACCCACGATTCATTGCTTCTTGTGATTGAAGTCCAATCTCAGTAACCCTCGAGATTGATCTTTCGTCTAGATAGCCCTTAAGACGAAAGATTAAGATTTGTAGATGAGTGGAACCTTGTTAGTTGAAGAACTGATGTAGCCTTAAGAAGTCTCCTTCAATAATGCTTCTTCAACCACCCTAGAGATAGGGTTTCACAATCCTTATATATGATCTCCAAGATAGAGCCAAATCCAAGTCTTATCCGTACTCACGAAAGTCCAATTTTATCAAACTTCGTTGGTGCGTTCGAACGCGGCCCGGGTGCGTTCGAACGACATGACTTGAACTCAGGTGCGTTCGAATGGGCCCGAGTGCGTTCGAACGCGACAACTTGAATTCTTCAGGTTGCGTTCGAACGCGGGTACTGCGTTCACACAGACAAAGAGCCGCGTTCACAAATGCGTTCGAACGCGGGTACTGCATTCACACAGACCGAGTTTGTGAACGCGGCTCTCTGTCTCCGTGAACGCAGTACCCGCGTTCGAACGCGTTTCTGAACGCGGCTCTCTGTCTGTGTGAACGCAGATTCCGCGTTCGAACGCAGTGTGAACTCGACGGCTTTTCTCCAATAATCTTGCAATTCTTCAAACCAGAGATATTCTAGACTTGTGTAAAGCTCATATACATGAAATGATACACTTAGAATATTTTGTACACAATTGCCAACAAATAAAAACCTAACAAAAATGATATTTGATCATTTAACATCATATCTTAGTTCTTCTTTCTTTTTTTCCTTCCTTTGACCCTACATTAAATTTGTCAAGTACAATCTTAGCATTATGTTAACTCATTATCAAGGCACTTGACATTTTCAAGTAAACTCTCTTTAAGAATAATTTGCTCATGCACATTAACCTCCAAAATTTAAAATTTATCTAAAAATGATGACTTTTCAAAAATTAAAGTATTTGAATATAAGAGAGCACTATTCCAATTTTTCTTGGAGGTTTAAGTTTTCTTCCTTAAGATGCTCCATATCTTTTAATGTGTCCTTTTTATTGCTCTGCCATATTAGATTTATTTTTGTGTCTCTTTGAGTTGTCCTACAAGTTTCAAATTAGTCTTTTTATTGTGTAGGATTCTTTGTACAATTCATTGAAAGCTCTTTAAAGTTTTGAATCATCTTCATCATTTGAACTTCATGAACCATATTTATAAGCACTCAAATATTCATTAGAAATTTTAGTAGATAACAAAGAAGTAGTGCAAACAATATAATATTTGTTTTTGGATTCGTAATCATCATCAATAAAGTCACCAATATCATCGCACATGGTATGCAAATGTTTGCTGTTTTTGTTAAGGCGATTTGGGTATTCATATGCAAAGTGGCTATGCCCTTGGTATTTGTAACTTCGAATCACTCCCCTTTGATTTTTGATCCTAGATTTTAAGCCTTTAGAACTATTATTAACAAAAATTTCACGAGAATATTTGTTCTTCTCTTTGCCTTTGCTCTCAAGCTTATTGCTCGGGGCACTTTTCGTTTTCTAATTTCTTAAATTTTTCATGAAAGGATTCATCATATCATGGTTTAATTCATGATTCTCATCGGACTCCTCATCTTTATCTCTAATAGTGGTTAAGGCGAGACTTTTAGACTTCGAAGGTTTATGATGAGAAGATTCAAAGGTTTGTAAGTTATTTCACTTTCATTCAATCTATGTCTTTACTTTCCTCAATAGTGGTAACTTTGGTTTGAAACCTTTTTAGAAAAGAATTTAAGAATTTTCCTAACAATTCTGTTTTCAGGAATTCGTTTACCTAGATTAAAACATGAAATCACAATATCACTGAGTTTGGCAAAAGACTCATTTTCCTTCATATGGAAGGTCTCAAAGTTTGTCGGTAGATGTCCTCTCATGAGTAGTCTCAAGAATATCTCATTCATCCTTATCTGACATAGTCTCGATTACCAACTTTCTTCTAGTTTGATTTCTCCCAACTTTATCTGACAGTCTCGATTGCTAGCCCCTTGATTTACTATTTTTCATGATTGACTTCCATTCTCAGTAACTCTTGAGATTGTTCTTTCATCTTGGTGACCGTTAAGACAAATCCTTTCAATATAGAAAATGAGAAAAACCTCCATCAGTGAAAATCGTAGTTTTTTTTTTCAAAAACTTCTCTTCTAAGAAATGATCGATGCCCTCTAGGGTTAGAACATCCTAACCCTTATGTACCTTATAAAGATTGTCAAATCCAACTCAAATTAAGTCTCACAAAATCTCAAATTTTGCAAAATTTTGTGCCCTATCTAAACACGAGGACCCTATTCAAACGGCCTAACTTGAGTTTCAAGTACATTCAAATGACTAAAAACACCCATATGTATCTTTGAATGGTCCACTTAGGCATTTGAATGGTTGAAAACATGTTTTTGTATCTTCGAATGAAGTCGAATTGCAGCCAGGGTGCATTCAAACGTAGTTTGAACGCACTTTGACGACATAACTTATTTGCTTTAATTTAAATTTGAAAATCTTCAAATTAAATCTTACCAAAACTTGTATATATGTACAAAAATTCTTAGAATGTTTTGTACATATTTACTAATACTAAAGTCATATCTCTCATAGTAGTGCACGTGTGCTAGTGACATATTACTAAGTAAGCAAGTTATCAACATGTAATCAACACCCACGCATGGAGACACTACCATCATGGAATAATTATGTATCTTAACCATAAGTATGCTACAATAGATGTACAATCATTTAGACAATAAGAGTCTTGATAAGTGTCATGTTGTGACAACCATGTACAAACATCATATAAATTCTACTAGAATACGGTCCTTTCGTATGCAATTTTATCACAACATATTATATATACAATGATTGTCTGTAGTACGTAATAGGATTATCAAATCCATATGGAGATGGTGGTGAAGAATACACTAAAAGAATATAAAGAAATGACTTATTGCTGTTATAAAAAAAGTAAACAAAAAATGTCAAGCAAGTAAGATAAATCCGGACATAATCATGTAGATTTCTACACAATTATCTAGATGTCAAATACACAATTATTCATAATTATATAAATCAACATATTGATAGAAAAAACATGAGTGAATCTGTGAGCATATTAAATACATAATAATCTTAATATATAGATCATGAGATAGAGTAAATCAACATTTTAAATTTCTTCGGTCGCGATGGAGGCCTCCCCACCACTACAAACCCAAGCCACTGCCACAACAATGTTGGAGCAACCAGTCGAGGCGGGTTTCATGTCATCTACTTTGGGCCAATTGCCAACCAATGGTGGCTGTCGTAGCTGCTCACAACCGTCGGGTGACTGAACTAGGCGGCTACCACCATAGGGAACTACTGCTTTGTTGGGGTGGCTTTGTTAGGTTTCCCACCACCCTTGCTCCACTATATTTGGGATCTAGGCCCCATCCGTAGTTATCAGGGGCCGGTGGATGCACGAACGACATACCCTTCCACTTAGATTGAGCTCGAGCTTGATTTTGGTCCTCCATCGCTAACCGGTTTCACCACCTCATGTGAACCAGTTTAAAATTCATGAGCATGACCATGAGCCCGAGTATGAGCTTGAGAATGACTAGTAGAATGACCCCCCCCCTGTGATACGATCTCCCCTTAGGCCAAGGTTCAATCTATCCCGATTTTCAGATCTGGACAAAATCTGACACAGAACTTTGGAAATAGATCCCAAAAGATGCTGTCATTGGATCGATGTGATTTTTTGATATGTTGTAGCTATGGAAACTAGATTTCCAAAAAATTAAGTTTAGATGAATCATATGTCGAGATCTCAAGATATCATCCGATTAGTGGACAAACATCGAGTAGTCTATCTTAGAATCTGTGGATGGAGACACGAGATCGTAGATGATGGTGGAGGACTGGCATTAATGGGGTGGCATCGGTGAATAAGTGGTGGTGGAAGGGTTATGGGTGATGGAAGGATTAGGGCAATAATGATTTCATGATTGCCATCCACACCTTTAGAGGCTAACTAAACAATTCAAAAATAGCAATTATTAACCCTAAATAGTACATTTTTGCCGACTGCGTTCGAACGCGATGCAGACATTCGTAGGCGCATTCGAACGTGGCATTCGAACGCATATTTCGTACTCTCTGGATGTGCAAACCTAATGTAGACGTTCACAAGCACATTTGAACGCACTCCACCCGCGTTCGAACGCGACATACAGAAAACCTTATTTTTTAGAATTAAACACTAAAACAAAAGACAAAGACATCCCTAAAGTATCCATGCTCGAGGCAACATTGGTGAAGTCTGAATTGTATCAATCCACCATGCTTCCGCAACCTTGTCCTCAAGGTTTGAAATTAGGGAAGCGATCTTTGAACTCTGACTCAAGCTCCTCCACGATTTGATCCTCTGCATTGGTTCCCCACATATCTGAAAATAGAGAAAAGGTTGGTGCTAAATAGGAGGCGAGCTCACTTGTGTCCGGTTGGCGCGAAAAGGCATCAACCGCTGGTTCTCGATCTCTTTTTTATAGACTAGTTCGTAGTCATACCCAAGGAGTTTCGTGACCCACCATTGTTGTGCTGGGGTGTGGACACGTTGCTCCATAAAGTAGGGTAAGATACGCTAGTCCGTGCGGATAGTAAACCGTTGGCTAATCAAGTAGGGTCTCCATTTGGTGATGGCGTGTAGAATTGCTAGCATTTCGTGCTCGTAGGTGGATAGTTGTCGCGACCGGTTTGACAATGCCTTGCTCATATATGCCACGGGTCTGCCCTCTTGGATCAAAACTGCTCCAATGCCCTCACCCAAAGTGTTGCATTCCACCACAAAGGCTTGCTGAAATCCGGTAGTACTAGAACCAATGCGGTAGACATGGTTGTCCTCAATTCTTTAAAGGCCTCCGTCGCCTTTCCCGTCCATTAAAATCCTCATTTTCTGAGTAAGGAGGTCAGCGGGGCAGCAATCTTGCCGTAGTTGGCAACGAATCGCCGGTAGTACCCCGTCAACCTAATAAATCCCCTCAATTCCCATTGATTAGTGGAAATCGACCAGTCCACCATATTCTTGATCTTACTTGGATCGGCTTTCACTCCTCTCTCTAAGATTATATATCCCAAGTACTCCACTCGTGGCTCTCCCCAAAGGCACTTGCTCATCTTGACTTTTAACTAGTTTTGTCACAAGATATTCAACACCTCATGCACATGCCACAAGTGCTCACTTCAATTCCTGCTATACACTAGAATATCGTCAAAGAAGACGAGCACGTACCGACATAAGAGCAGGTGGAAAAGGTCATTCATCAGCCCTTGGAAGGTGGCTGGTGCATTGGTGAGCCCAAACGGTGTGACTCGGAACTCATAGTAGCCATCGTGAGTTTGGAACATTGTTTTGTGCACATCTTCCGGGTCAACGCGGATTTGATGATACCCCGCTCTTAAGTCAAGTTTGCTAAAGTAAGCCGACCCTGTGAGTTCATCTAGCAACTCCTCGATCACCGGTATTGGATACCAGTATTTGACAGTGATCGATTCAAGGCTCGGTAGTCGACGCAAAATTACCAACTCCCGTCTTTCTTTCGAACCAGCAGCACCGGCGATGAGTAGGCACTTCTACTCGGTTGAATAATCCCTTGCTCGAGCATTTCCACCACAAATTTGTTGATCTCTTCCTTCTGAACATGAGGGTACCGATAGGGCCAAACATTTGCTAGTTCAACCCCAGGAATGATCTGGATGCAATGGTCGTGCTGACTGGTCGGCGACAGTCCTCAGGTTTCCTCGAAGAGATCCTTGAATTCTTGCAGCAGCTCTTGCATGTCATTGGCTATTTGCCTTAGTGGTGGATGTTCTAGTTCAGCAACAGTCATTTGCAATAGTAGAGCTCGGTCCCCTACACAAGGAAGGCCCAAAAGTGGTTGCAACGTCAGCCCTTGCCGCGGTTGGTTTCTATCTAGCAGCACCCTTCGACCATTCCTCTGAAATGTCAATGTGAGGTTTGAAAAATTAAATGTTACGGGCCGCAAGCTCTGAAGCTGTTGTGTCCCCAAGATAATGTCGGCACCTCACAAGACCAACGGATAAAGATCCAATGTGAAAGTTTGGCCTTGCACCTTCAATTCCACACCTCCACAAATAAAATATGCCCTCAATGTGGTGTCATCTCCAATCATAACATAGAACCCTTCCGTGGGTTCCGACTACAGCCCAATCTTTCTAAGGAGCCTCTTGTCAATAAAGTTGTGGGTGGACCCGGTGTTGATCAAGATTCTCACTGTAGTTTTCTCTTGTCAATGAAGTTGTGGGTGGACCCGATGTTGATCAAGATTCTCACTGTAGTTTTCTTGACTACACCATTCATCCATAAAGTTTTTGGCGCTGCTATCCCAGAATAGGCGTGGAGGGAGATCTCGGCCATCATGTCCTCCTCAAGTTGCTCCTCAGCTACTCCTCACTATCCTGCCACACCCTCATCTTCATCTGCAATCTCATCCTCAGCCTCCTCTAATTCGTCGATTAGCATCACCGATCCCATCAGTTTAGCGCAGCGATACCCGGGTACAAACTTCTAATCACAATGAAAGCATAGGCCTTTGGCTCTTCGTTCCTCTACTTGAGCAAGTGTGAGTGCTCGTCCCGGACCTCTAGGTGCGACTTCACATCTTAGGATGGCTTTAGAGGTGTTCGAGGTGGCACCATTGCAGCAGCGGTTCTTGGTACTCCGGTAACATTTCCTACCGCTTTAGTTAGTTGAGCTTGATTGCAGCTTCCTTGGCTCGACTAGTTCTATTTCAGATGTAACTTCATAGCTCGATGTTTGTCTTCCATGAGCACCGCATCTTCGAAGTCCTCCTTTAAGGTTCTAGGCCTTAAAGTCCTCACGTCGGCTTGTATGTCTCCCCGTAGCCTGGAGATGAAGGTGCTGCGAAGCTGCTGATCCGTCCATAGGGGTTGGCATTGGCTACTTATCCTCTCAAACTCTTCTTGGTATGCCCCAACCGTGATCTTTTGCACCGTCTTTGAGAGGAGAGCATCGAAGTCTTCATACCCCGACGCTCCAATTCGCGCGTGATATCGGCGCAAAAGTCAGCCTAAGTTTTGATAGCCTTATTGGCATTGGCTGCTCGAAACCAATGAAGCGCCGCATCTTCAAGGTGGAAGCTCGCAAGCGTCACCTTATATTCTTTCGCCGTACCCTAGTATGCTAAGAATTGCTCCGCCCTATACAACCGATCGATTGGATCGCCACCCTTGAACTTAGGGAATTCGAGACGTACAATTTGCCCACGGATGTCATTGTCTCGATCTGGATCATGTCCAAGTCCTTGTCTAACCGGAGGAGGATGCACCATGAATGGTTGATGATCCCTCCTTCGATTTTGATTAACTCGCCGTAGTTCCGGTTCGTATTGCCTCGCCCATGGATCTAGATCTCCAAGGTGATCTCCATAGTGGTTTACTCGTCGGATGGGTTCACCTGCAACTGGGACTGCTGGAACCATCCTTGCTTGTCTCTGCCCATAGGGTGGTGGTAGCAGCAGCTCTTGTAGTTGCAAATTCTGAACCGGTGGCGGCGGGTTCATGGGAGTGGACTCACGTTGTGGGGTCGATAGCGCATTCCCGTTCGCCATGGCTTCCCTTGTTGCCCATAATTCTTGCATCATCTCCATCATCATCTGGTTGTTGATGGTCATTTGTTCAAAATGAGACCCCAACACGGCTTGAACACTAGGTTCTTCCGTATTCCAATTTGATCAGGTGATTTCGCCAGTGGAAGTCCCCGCAACAGTTTCCCCCTCCTCTATTGGGAGAATCTCACCGTGCAGCCATGGCTCTGGTTGTCGTCATAGGAAGCGCGTGTCCAAGGAACGGTGGCTCTAATACCAGCTTGATACGATCTCCCCTTAAGCCAACGTTCGATCTATCCCGATTTTTAGATCTAGACAAGATCGACACCAGAATTTTGGAAATAGATACCAAAAGATGTCGCCATCAAATCGATGCGATGTTTTGATATGTTGTAGCCCCGGTGGATGTCAAAATCTTGAGATATCATCCAATTAGTGGAAGAACATCGGGTAGTCTATCTTAGGATCTGTGGATGGAGTCACGAGATCCTAGATGATAGTGGATGGTGGAGGACCGGCGTTAATGGGGTGGCACCGGTCAGTAAGTGATTGTGGAAGGGTTATGGATGATGGAAGGATTAGGGCAAGTGATGGATAGATTGGAAGAAAGGGGAGGAGAGGGCCACCCCTAAGGGACTAGGGTGATTGGCCGGTCGAGCGAGGTTAGAAGCGGCGTTGCCGGGGAACGAGAGAACGGGAGAGAAGAAGATGAAGGAGGTAGGGCAAAAACTCAATTCATCAATAATGATTCCATGGTTGCCATCCACACCTTTAGAGGCTAACCAAACAATTCAAAAATAGCAATTATTAACCCTAAACAATACATTTTCGCCGACCGAATTTGAACACACCCGATCGCGTTCGAACACACATATTTCCAACTTCTCTAGATTTGCGAACGCGATGCGGGCGTTCGTAAGCATATTCGAATGCGGCGTTCGAATGCATATTTCGCACTCTCTGGATGTGCAAACCTGATGCAGGCATTCACAAGCGCGTTCGAACGCACTCCACCCGTGTTCAAACTCAACATACAGAAAACTTATATTTTTAGAATTAAACACTAAAATAAGAGACAAATACATCCCTAAAGTGTATCCATGCTCGAGACAACATCAGTGAAGTCTGAATCGTATGACGGTGAGCCCACATTAGTTGACTAAATTGAATCCACATGTAGCCTAGGTGATAGGTACAGAACATCCTCTTTATAGGAAAGTAGTCCGCGCAATTGATGGAAAAATTCACCAAATATTTTTCTATAGTTAGAAAATTATGAAATCAAAGGTGATAGATCCATAATTTTCTGATCTCCGTTTTTGGTTTTCATGTCCTTTATAGATTCAAACTGTAACTATGACAAAAATATGCAAGAGTGGGGGTGATGGTGGTGGTGGCGATTGGAGGTGATGATATGGTTATATATGATAGTGGAGATGAGGGTGGATGATTTGTGCAGTTTAAGGGATAAGGATGGAGGGAGAGAAGTGGCCGAGATCCCAAGGAGGAGGGACGACTCAAAAAATGAGGGAGATTAGAAGAATACCGACGTAAAAATGGCGCACGGCTAGGACTTGAAGGAAGACGAAGAGAGATTTGGGTAGAAAGGATAGAAAGGAGATTGAAATTAATATCCATTCATCAAAATGATTTTGGTTGCCATCCACACCTTAAGAGGCTAACCAAATAAGCCAAAATTATAATTATTAACCCTAAAAATAGTGGACTCTCATCAATCGCGTTCGAACGGGGTCGACTGCATTCGAACACACAAAATACATTCTATGTCGATGCGAACGTATACAGGCATTTGCACGCGGGTGTTCGAGCGCGTTCGAACACACAATTTGCGTTCTCTATTGATGTGAACGCCTATAGGCATTCACAAGGGTATTTAAACGTGCCCCCTCTCGCATTCGAACGCAACCTACAAAAATCTTATTTTTTTGAAAATAAGCAACTAGTACAATAAGAAAAGACTCCAGCAAAGTGTATCACTAGGCACGACATAGGCTTATGACCCATGTGGCTAGCATCCTCTGCAAGGTAGCCCGACTCACTTGATGGACCACATTGGGGAATTCAAGCTCGGACCGTCAAGCTTGATTCTCGAAACTCTCTAGAGGAGATCCACTAGATTGGACCTACCTAGTGAAGCAGCTTTTCCGGTACCACAGCACACCCCACAACTCATAGCATTTTGCTTGGAGGGCGTGGTGATTAGGTTGTATCAATCGGTAGAGCAGATTTGACCATTCGAGTCTTGGCAAGAGTTCTCTAATGCGATTATGCTCAATTCATTCGATAGAGCGGACTTGACCATTCGAGTCTTGGCAAGATTTCGCTAATGCAATTTGTGCTTAGTTTAGTTCAACCTAGTGTGAGAACTTTCAGGATATGTTGACTAAACTGGCTCAGTTAACAATAGTTTGAGCTTATCGGGAGGAGTTCAAACAAATTTGCATCCAGTCACCAACTGGTCCAGACTTGGCCCTAAAGAGTACCTTCATTAGTGGGCTTAGACTTGACATTTAGGCTGAAGTCAAGGTCTTGAGGCCAACTATTTCTAAAGAGACCTTCTCATTGGCAGTTCTAATGGAGTCCAAGTTGGATTAGGTGAACTAGATCTGTAATGATGAGAGAAGGAAGACAGCCCAAGCTCACGACCCACTAGAAATTGTACCTACCCTGGCCGAGCATGAACAAATGGCTCTGCCCAACTGCTAACAAAATTTTACGCTACTTTGTACCCAATGACTTGGACTACAAAACGAAAGGGTTGTGTTTTTTTACTATGATGACTAATTTACCTTCAATCATAAAATGTTTCCCACATCATTTTCTTAGGTAATTTTGAAAATGAAGAACCTGAGTCCTCCGATTGGCACGACAAGTTGTATGAGTATAAGGACGTGAGAGACTAGTCACCTTGAGAAGAAAGTGTTGGAAGCATGGTGGATTAATAAGATCTGACTATGTGGGTTGAGTCAATCGAGTCTAATTAGTCTAATTTGTTTATGGTCTTTAATTTTGAATTAAAGTGGATAATTCGTATGTGGATCTAATACGATAGAACTTTACTCCTATTTAATTATTATCATGGAATGAATATTTAGTTTAGCCAATTTATTATTATTATCTTTACCTTCTATCGTAGCCATTAAATCATCCTTAATTTTATAGGAGTATATCGTAACCCTAAATTCTCTCCAAGCTCCAAACTTTAACCACCATCTTCCTCCACAAGCCTCCCTACTTTTAATTTACGATCGTCCACCACCACTCTAATGGTCGCTACAACGTCAGATATTTATCAATCTATTTAGATCCGATCTTCCCTCACTATTTTATTTTTAAATTTTCACCTCGATTCACATGAAAGTAAAGCCGTTAAATCCGTTACTCATGAGGCTACTTATAAAAATCTCAACATTTTCTTATGTCTATATTAGTCTAGATCTATTTCTTAACAATTTTTTCTACTTCTCTCCCTTCATTAAATATTAACATAATCTTAACATCTTCCCATATAATGATAAGAAGTTTCATCACTGTGTAGGTTGATGAAAAATCAAACCCAGGTCTTTCTTAGTTTTTAGGTATAATTCATGTTAATGACTTGCCTCTCTTTATAATATTAGTTATTTGAAAACTATTTTTAATAATCTACAATGATATTAGTCAGAATAATTTTCTATAGATTTTTACTCTAAATTCTATAATTATTAATTATAGATACCATACCAAACAGTAGAGTGCATTAGGGGTGACAAAAGTTGACCCAACTTGATGACCCTACATAGTAACCTGACTTTTAGATGGGTTTGGGTATAGTCTAAATGGATTTATGTCATAAACGAGTCAACTCATCTAACCCAAATATTAAACATGTCGTATTCGTGTTTATTACCCTAACCCATTTAGCACATTTATAACTTGACCATCCAACTCGTTTATGACATGATAACTCATTTATGACTTGACTAACCCATTTATAATTCAACTAATCCATTTATAACTTGTTTAACTTGTTTATAACTCAAAAAAAAATCCATTTATAACATGAAAAGACCCATTTATAATCCGAACAATACATAAATTGAAATAATTTAGCTACCCAATAACCCAATTATGATTAGTGTAATTTGTTTAATAAACGGGTTGTGTTAGTGTTTAGAATTTCAACTCGTTCAATAAACAAGTAATGTTCTTGTTTGCATTACCCTGATCCGACCCGCCTCGGGTTTGCCACCTTTAGGGTACATTCCTCGATATGAGTTTAACATACAAACTCATATCTTAATATGTCAAGTACGCACCCACACAATAGAATAATAAAGGAAAATAAAGAAACATTTTTAGACTTGGGATTTTCTTTGATGGATCCTCTTGGTGCAAAGTAAAGATATTTCTTACTTGTTAGTATCTTTCTAATCCATATATGTTGACTATGGATTATGTAGATATTAACTCCAAATTCCATAGTTAATAACTATGGATTCCAAATTTGATAAATACATTCTATTATAAATAAATTGACTTATTTCATTGAATTCAATTCTATATATGGTGAACATAATAGATTTCAAAGATAGTAACTCTAAATTTTGTAGTTCGTATCTTCAAATTTTCTATATACTAATTAACTTTAGATTTGTAGTTACTAATTGATAATTTTGAATTATTAACTATAGATTTTTTAATTACTAAATATGGATTCCTAAAATATATTTATGAAATCGATAAATATATCTATAGAATCTATAAATATATTTTAGAATCCAAAGATGAATTTTTATATAACCTACATATGAATATTTATGGAATCTGTACTTATATCTATAATTTATAAATATTATCTTAATCCATCTCTGTGGTTATATATTTTATTATCAACTAAATATATAATATATTTGATACATTAAGTATATTTCAAATATTAATAAGAGATCTTCATCCTCAACATTACTAATAAAAGATTTACTTCGATGGAAAAAGATTCTTAACTACAATATTGTATTCATTTAGATGCTATTTTATTAATTTATAAATTTTTGTCTTCACTTTTAGCACGGTGGAATTATTTTTAATGTGTAAAAAATGAGTATTTTTTACCTTCATACTAAAAAAGTATTTTATAGTTATCTACTCTTTGAACACTTTCTATGTAGAAAATGATTATAACATGGTGGTGTAGTCGTGTAGAGGGTAAAGTTTTTAATTAAAGTTTTCATTTGAGAGGTGAAAGAGAAAGAGAGAGCTTAGTGAAGAACTCTTTATTATAACTTAAAAAATAAAGTATGATTATATTGTATAGGAGAATAATAGATAAGTAATATGTATTCTCTTTCCCATCCTAACTCTAGTACACTTTCCTATTGAATAGAAAATTAGAAAAAATAAGAGTAATATTTCATACTATAGGTGATAATGACTTTTTCTAATAAAATAGGTTCAATGGTGTTATGCTCATTTTACAAAAAGAGAGTGAAATTGTAAAATAAAAATAGAATGGATAAGGATGTAAAAATATAAATTATTATTTATTTATAGTGCAAAACACACACACACACACACACACACATATATATATAAAGCCTATTATTTCTCTTTTTATTTTTATTGTCATTTGTTGGAATGACTCATAAATCATGGCTCCAATCATTCCTTTGATGTCTTATCGTGTTTCTGCGAAATCTACGAAAACCTCACGTTAGAAATTTTGGGATCAATTGATTGGACGGCTAGAAGTATCCAATGTACTGATCTCGAATGATTTGAGTATCTTCAAATCATTGATTCTGTGGTCTTTGATCAGAGCAGAATAAAAGCATTAATCTCATATATAATAAATAAATAAACATAAACGTAAGGCAGTAATAAGGGATTTCATAATTTATAAAATTAAAAAAGAAAAGATAGTTTATAGTTATGGTCCACGGTAGTGTGTGAATGTACCGAGCTTGATTAAGCCCATCCCTAATTATCATGCCCTCGAAGAAGGAAGAACATCCGAAGAGACAAATAGTTTGAATTAGATAGAATATTCTCTTCTAATGTCATCTGTCCAAACAATATTAGTGTGAGCATAACTCAGTATGTAATTTTGTAAATATTTGGTAAAATATAAACTGTGATTTGCAAATACTAAAGACACAGAGTAAACTACAAATATGTAAAATAATATAGTAATAATTACAAATTATTTTAATATAAATTAAAATTACATAGTCAACCATAAGCCTATTTGTGCCCAAGGCCATCTTGAAATTAATTGAGTTAAATATATTTTGCCCTCTCCTTGCCCCGGAATTCACTTTATCTCTCTGTATAATATTTTAGGTCAAATCAATCTATGTACTTTTGATTAAAGTAAAATTATTAGATTTTTGTCTAACTTAATTGAATCCGTTAAATTGTAAAAATTGTCTAATAAAAATGGAAAGTATTTTTATAATTTGGATAAGGCTATGTTAAACAAGTCGGAAGTCTAACAGTCTCACTTTATTCAGAAGTATATGGACTAGTTTGATATTTAATATTTTAGGTATAAGTATATATGGGATAAAATAAATTTAACATAAATTAATTTTAAGCATAGATTAGCTATGAAGGCTTGGCTGCCTAAGTCATAGCTAGATCATTTTGACAACCCTAAAAGTAAGTATTGCTCATATTTGTCGGCTTAAATTTGTTAGAGAAATTTCTTTTGCATTATGATTATTGGTTTATTCTCTATTGCAATCCTATTTTTTTTCATTATTTCTAAATCTAGTTAGGTATTTACCTAAAGAAATACTCCAGATCAACTTTAAAATAATATATCTTAATGTTTCATGACTAGCATATATCCCAGTAGTTAGAACACCCAATTGTTACAATGTTCAATTCAAAAATAGCAAAATGCTTTAATTTGAACCAAAAATAGATTGATAATGCGATGCAAGAGATGAAAAATCCTTTCTTGTATATTTGGATTAAGCAATGTTTATATATTGCTGTTTCTACGTGACAAGAAGGCAGAACATGACTCGCGCTCATATTCGTGATAATGAGATCTATTTATTCCACTAATTGGCCAGGAGAAATCACAATTTTGGAGTAAAACAAGTTAACACTTTCTTTTTGACTCTATTATTACATTATAAAGATAAATAAAACCTCTTTTTCGGGCCATTTAATTTTTTGAGTAATTAGTGAATTATTGTCAATTATATTAGAAGAAGGAAAAAAAAGAAAAAAAAAACTCAATCTATTTAAATCATGTCTTCTAGTGCCCGTCAAAAGCGCAGAATGTAGAGTACTTGGTGGGTAAAGAATATATCTAATTGCTATTGAGTTTTTTTTCTTCTTCTTCTTCTTTTTTTCCTTTTCTTTGGTGATCGATCATTTGGACAAGCCACCCCTACTTCCACAATTCTTGTAAGAGAAAGAAACTCTCAAAAGAAACAAAGGAAGAAGGATTGATTCTTCGACGTGGGCTTTACTCAAATAGCACTTGAATTAAAGTGCATGGCTCGACCAAGAGTGATTGCTTCCACTAAAAATCTCAAGAAAGCCAAGCCTATATACACGCATCTCCTCCCGCTACTCTAAAAACTACCCTCAGATCCTTCATGCCCGTTGCTCTCCTCATGCAATCTCTTCTTCCCTTGGAGGGCAACCCCGAAGAGCTTGACGGTGCCGTTCGCCTTCTCCGAGCAACTTCCAGAGCCCAACTCAAGTAGCCTGCAGTGGCCTGGGGTGGTGGTAGTAGTAGTGGTAGTAGTAGTACTAACAACTCTTTGGCTATGAGGCACAGGAGTGACATGGTTCTGGAGGAAGTAGATGATGTCATTATAGAGCTTCTTCATGTGTGTGAGCTCGGATAGGAGGAAGGAGTTGCGCCGCCGCAGGCGCTGGTTGTCCTCGGAGAGCGCCGAGATGAAGTCAGTGTCGGTGTTGGATGGCAATGGGAGCAAGGGAGGTTCACCCCAACTCCCCATTTGGTCATCTGGGTTGTGGTAAGGTGGTGATGAGTGGTTCAGGTGATGTGGGTGGAAATGGCCGTGATGGTAGTGTATTGGAGAAGTTAATTGAGAGGTGCTCTTTCTTCTGTGGATCTCTGAGAGTAGATGCTTGGCTCCTTTCCTGAAGAACTCATTTGCAAACTCCCATCTATCTGCTACTATCTTCCTGAACCCCTGCACAGACATTGAATCAAATTAAGATCAGCACAATGCCAGATTAATTTATTAAGGACAAGGAAGAGCATATATACAGAGAGAGAAAGAGAGAAGTGCTAGAGAAAGGTACTGTACACAAATAGAGAGGGTTTGAGAAGGGTTGCATACATAGGTGTTGAGCTGCCTGACAAAGCTGGAGAAGTTATTGTGCTTGAAGTAGTTGGGGAGGAGGTCTCTAGCAAACTCAGGGGGTCTCCAGACCACAAAGGTGGTCTCATCCTCGCCCCAGGAGACAATGTGATCAGTGCAAGGATCATCCACAAGCTGGTATGTCTTAGTGAGGAAGGGAGCAGGGACTGGCTTGTGAGATTGGTCCATGGACATCACCATCTCTCCACACCTCTCAACCAAGAAGGCCATGGCAAGTTGGGTTGGGAGGGAGGGAGGGAGGAAGGCCAAAGGATAGAAAACGAAAAGCCTGCAGGCTCTACACTTGCTCTCTCACACTCTCTTCAAATATTCTCATGTGGGTCTCCTCTCTCTCTCTCTCTCTCTCTCTCTCTCTCTCTCTCTCTCTTCTCACTTCTCTCTCTCATCATTATATATACATAGATATATGTGCAGACTGCTAGTGGGTTCTTGAAGTACTATTAAGACAAGTATACTAACTAAATAAAGAGCAAGTAGTCATTGCCTTTCCAGAATCACTTGTATATAATTGAAACTTTTTGTTAATAACTTTCATTCTATCATTGATCTACTTAGTAATGCCAATTATGAGGGCTTTGTGAGGAGGTTTCGTATGTATTAAGCAATTAATGCTCTAAATGATCCAAGTTCTTTTTTCTTTATTTTAAAATTTTTAATGAGTCATTACGCTATTTAGGCTAGACAACAGGCTATATAGCTTTAATTGATCAGTCTTACTTCTCCTTTCCTAGCTAGCAGATACACTTCCATCCTCAACTTCTATGAAAATACCTATCAGACCAAACTGGTCTTT
The DNA here is from genome assembly GCF_019914945.1 of Typha latifolia. NCBI lineage: Eukaryota > Viridiplantae > Streptophyta > Magnoliopsida > Poales > Typhaceae > Typha > Typha latifolia. Next base: position 5,587,286 of record NC_133091.1, read on the forward strand.
ATTGCTATTCTCAAGTTATTCCTAGTTTTATTCTTAGTCACTTGTTCATGCATAATCTCGTCTTCTGTTCCAAGGCAAGCCCGTGACTTCCATGGCATGGCATGGCATGGCATATCAAAGCAGTTTAAGTGGAGGAATAATTAAATGATCCATTCTGATAGGATGCACTTCTGATGCAATATCATTTTTCTACTGCCCTTTTCTTGTCATTGGCCTGCATGGTGGGATGCAGAGCTGCCTCTTCCACAAATATCATATACATAAGCAAAAAAACAAACATTCCTTAGCTTTTCACCCACATGGAAAGAAACAAATTTTTTCTGATAGGAATACAGAGCCCAAGTTTTAAGATAAGACGTGCCATCCAATTAAAGTATTGGGGATTAAAGTATGGCCTAAGCCTAAGCTACATGTACCTTTCCCATATAACAACCTAATTTTAGTGATCTTTTCCTCGCTTAGAACCCCATCTTTTCACTATTGATAGGAACAGAATATTTTGTTACTTTTAATTGCTTAGATCTGTAGAGGGTTAGGTTTGTCTAGATAGTTGTCCATTAGGCCTTAATATAATGGACAATGTCAAGTTCTGTTTACCTTAACATATTAAGAAAAGAGATAAATATGTTTTACCTTCCGTACTTTGGTCGTCTTTACCTCTCTAAATTTTTTGAGTAAGTTAGTAACCCATAAATTTTCAGACAAGAGATGAATGGATGCCATGCATTTTTATTTTAGAAAGTATTATTAGTTTAAGCAAAAAATTAAAATTAAAAAAACTTTACCCTGGTCACAGTTATATTTGTAATTTAATTAAAAATTTAGGAGGGTGTAGTGATACAAAACAAAGTTCATTAAGACGGACTAATTATTTTTGTGCAAAAGCAAATGGAGTTAAAAAGTATTTAACCCTTAGGAAAAAAGATCCATCTGAGTGTTATTACAACTAAAGAGAAAATGGGTTAAAGTCACAAAAATTATCAAAGTTATGGATGGTGTTATAAAGAAATTTATGTTTTCTAATGAACACATGTCATCATGTTTGTTAAAGAGACTTGTGGTGCAATAGTCCTAGCTCTTGCTTTCCTAGCTATCTCTTTCTCATCCTCATGCATCAGCTGGTGATCCAGTCAAACAAGCCAGTAGGGTTTAACATCCATTTCAAGACTGTCCTGAGCCAGGGCTTGGGTTTTAGCATTGCTTTCCCCAGATACCATAAGGTGCAAGTAACACATAAAGCATATCTATGCAGGTGAAGAAATTAATAAGCTCGATAGTCTCTAGCACTACAATTTCCAATATATATATATATATATATATAAGAACACCAAAAGAGGGAGTGGGAAAGGTAATCTATGGATGCTTTAGAAGATATATATGAGTTGAGTAGATTTGAACATGGATACATAGGGAGAGGGATGGGAATTGTATCACAGTCTAAAATTGATCATGGAGATTGAATATTATGGAAGATTCTATTCCACATATGACAAGTTGCTTTAATGATACGTTATAGCAGACATGTTATGCATACACCACATGACCTCTCCCTATCCACATGTGACCCACTGCATCAGAAGGCAGGTCTAGATCTATCTTTGACTGAGAACAAAATTGAAAAGCCAGAGAAAAGAATCCAAATATGACAGGGAGAGGGAGATGAGAGAGATTAGAACTTGGTGTTCAGATTAGGCCCACACCACTCTGATACCTAAGGACAGTGCACAAATCTAGATAAAACTTTTGTTCCAATGAGCATTCATGCATGCATGTGAAGGAGATAAGGAGCCATGCTCAGGGGATTGTTGAGCTCATGTCAAAGAGGGATCCTAAGCTTCCCTCTTTCTCTAGGCTTTCATTAGCTTGTAGAGTTTTAAGTGGTAGAGATTAGTAGGGAGGTGGTATACTTGATTAAAGAAATCTTACACCCATTCATCTACTACATAGCCTTTGTCTTTGTCTCTAATAGACAACAAGATTAAGCTTAGACTAAGCGCATAAAAGGTGCACCCTTTTCTATCCTACACCAAGCTTTTGATATTAGAAAAGGAAAAGGAGAAAAGACAGTCCAAAGATGGGAGCTTGCTAGACAAAGGAAACTTTACAGAGAACATTTCCTTCTCTTCTCCCAAGGAAAGGGGAGAGAGAGAGAGAGAGAGAGAGAGAGTGAGGTGGGTCAGGGCTCTTCAGAGCATTAAGGGGGGGAACTGATTAAAGTCTGTGCACATAAAGGAGATGAAAAGAAGCATTTACTATCCTTTTTCTACATCTCCTCCGGAGTCCGGAGTCCGGACTCTTAATTTCTCTTTCTTTCTTTCTTTCTTTCTTTCTTTCTTTCTCTACTACAATATAATACAGAGGCAGCTGGGATTGTCTTCTGACCACTAATATTAGATGTTTCTAGCTACATTAAATATAACTAGGCCATGTTGATGTTGGTCTCTCTCTCTCTCTCTCTCTCTCTGTGTGTGTATGTGTGTGTGGATGAGTCCAAGCTTGGGCATGCACACGTGAGTGGAGATCAGAGCTCATGTGCATGAAGGTTCCAAAAGAGACACTAACACAAGCAGCAGCTGGTGGAGATCACAAGCCAATAGAGCAATCCAGCTCTCTGCCTTTGCCTCTGTTGCACCACATGGAGTCACATGCTCCATTACTTCTTCTTTTCTTTTTAAACCCACAGGGACGAGTACTGCTGCATGTTTGGATGCAACTTGGTTTAGTTTCTGTAGCCATTTAATTCCTTGGTCTTTATCTATAGCTTTAGTAATTACCATTAATTCTATGTCCCTGTCTTGTTTCCCACTAACAAATTAAAGAAGAAAATCCAACCCAATAGTAATTAACATTAATTCTATGCCCCCACCCCACCCTTCACTTTTCTTCTCTCTTCCACTTTTCCAGTTAGCTAGCATATGATTATAGCAAGAGACATTGTATGCAAGAATACTTACTATATATTGTGTTTTGAGAAGGGTAAGTGTAGGAAAGTAGGAGGGAGATGAAAGAATGTTGCAAAGCAATCATTTTTCATTTTATCTTTCTCTCTCTCTCTCTATCTCTCCTGCATGCCCTCTTTGATGTCCCATAGGTTGCACTAGATTCTCATACAAAGATTAGATACTCATGGGAAAGTAGAAAAAGCGAAAGCAAGGCCATCATTAAAAGGTGGCTGCTTTCAAATCCAAAGGGTCCACGCACTAGGAGATCTTTCGTTAAAATGTCAAGTCTAAAGCTGAAGAAATTTCTGAAAAGCTCTATTTGTTCTTATACGATGAAGTGTATAAAGATCACGAGGATCATCTCAAGGAAGGCGATAGAGAAGACGGACTTGTCTACGCATAAGAGATTAATAATATTGTAGAAAGAGTACCGAAAGTGATACTTTTAATTTTTGTATATTTTTGTCTTCTCTTTTCAAGAGAATATTCATTTCCCTAAAAGTAATATGAAAAGGAAACAAAATTTATTTATTAAATCTCCAATATATAAACTCCAACACAAAGGTGGAAGCATGACAATATTTTTCCTTGTACTGATATCTTCGTATGATATACCAAATAAAAAAAAATGTGAACATTTTTCCCCTAACTCAGATCTTTTTCCTTTTACAAAGCGTTTGAGACACTAATATATTAGATGAGCTAATACATTTCATAAGTTTTTTTTATAAAGGAAAAAAGAAAGTTCGTAGAAAGAGGTAATTCATTTAGAACTTTAGTATAAAGATGATCCTGGGCCAGCGCAGCCCACTGTAATATAAGAGCTGATAACATATATGACTAGATAAGTTGTGACCCTAGATGTTATTACATTACTCGTATAGCTAATCCTTATAGAGGGGAATAGAGAGATCCATCATTTATTTTCACTAACCAAAGGCAATACAGACCTGTGTATATCTTCATCCAAACAGTTGATTCTTTTGGTTACAAGTAAATCCAAGTAGTAGATGATTCATTAGTCTTGACCAATTAAATGGCAACTGCCACTTGTTCGATAAATTGTTGTGCCTCTACGGGGCTGTGTAAGGCTCTCACTAATGAGAACTCCAATGCCGCCATTCCGGTCTCCTTACCACGCAACAAGATCATTGTCTGTGGGCAGATTGTGATGCATGCCACCATGCTATGTGTTAAATCGAATAGGACGCTAACCTTGGTCCGATGAAGAAGAAAGGGTTAAGCGAGCCAACAAGTTGGTCAATTATATGAACATGAGAGATGCAAAGCAATTTTTTAAAAGACCTACTTATGCACGAAGTGAAAGTCAATGGCAATGAGCTTGATGCATGAATGAAATACTGGATTGGAGCATAAGTAGCTACAACATTATCGAAGTAAATGATAGGAGAAATTGGGAGAGGGATAACAACTTCACGAAGGGTATTGACATTATCAGCCCAATCAACATCGGCAAAGTCATGAAAATCAAGAGGAGAGTGAGCCGAAATGAAGATACCATAATGGGAGATACCCTTGAGATGCTGAATAACTTGTTTTAACTGCAAGCCAATGAGTGGAGGTTGGTCTATGTATGAACTGAGCTAGTTTATTGACAACATAGCTAACATCCTACTGTGTGAGAGAGAGATACTGAAGAGAGCTAAGTACTTGAAGATAATCAATTGGATCATGGCTAGAGGAACCATCATCAAGCTTGCAGATTTCTAAAGTTGGAGTACTGACTTCCTTAGCTTTATGCATGTTGGTTCACTAAAGAAATTCGAGAATATACTTACTTTAAGATAAGAATAACCATTGGAGGTCCGAGTGGTTTCAACACCCAAGAAATAGTGGAGCTTGCCAAGATGTTTTAGAGAAACCGATTGGAGAGCTAAGTGGTGAAGTCACGAAGGGTCGAAGGATGCTTTCCAGTGAGGTTATCAACGTATACAAGTAAATACATAATGTGAGCTCTCAAATTGTAGATGAAGAGAGAGGTATCACTCTACGAGTTAATAAAGCCATAGGCAAGGAGAAAGGACTGAAGTTTATTGTACTATGTCCGAGGAGCTTACTAAGACCATAGAGAACTGATAGGCTACGTTGCAATTCCTTTAAAATCTGAATTTATTGCAGGAATCAGTCCACACAATCGAAGAAAAATATTCATCAAATATTCTTTTGTAATCAGAAAATTATAAAACTAAGTGAAATCGATTCGTAACTCTCTGATCTACGTTTTTCATATTTATGCCCTCTATAGATTTGAACTGCAACTATGACAAAAATATGATATATTACGGATGATGATGGTGGTGGCGGGTATAGTGGATGTTAAGTTTATGAATGATAATAGAGATAAGAGTGGATTATCGATGTAGTTTAAAGAATAAAGACGAAGGGAAAAAAGTGGTTGAGATCCCAAGAAAGAGGGAGGACTCGACAGACGATGAAGATTAGATGTTAGGAGAGACATTGCCAATGGTAGAGATGGTAGGTTGGTAAAGAAGGAGGAGGGATATTAAGATAGAGAGAAAATAGAGAAACAAAAAACTAATATTCTCATAGCATAATGATTTTGGCCGCCATTCACACATTTATAGAGGCTAGCCAATAAGCCAAAATAATAATTATTAACCCTAATTCTAGTGGATTCCCGCCAATCGCGTTTGAACGCACTCGATCGCTTTTGAATGCACAAAAGTGTTTTCTATCGCTGCGAACGTGATAGATGCATTCGAACGCGCCCGACCGTGTTCGAATGCGTATTTTGCATTCTCTATTTTTGTGAATCTGATGCAGACGTTCGCAAAACCATACAAACATGTCTTCAATCACGTTCAAACGCTACCTACAAAAAATTTATTTTAATAAAAATAAATAACTAATGCAATAAGAAAAGACTCTAACTAAATATATCAAGAACTTTGTATAACTTAGAAACATGAGAAGGATACTGAGAGTCAACAAAGCCCTGCAATTGTTGCATATATACACAATTAGAGAGCGTCCCTTATAAAAAGTCATTATTAATATCTAGTTTGAAAAAACACTTAGACACACACATGTATCTAAACCCTAGGCAATGATATTACTCTTTTGCTTAAGTCAAAGCGAAAGAAATATTAAAAATAAACGCAAAGATGAACGCCAAGATTTTAATGTGGAAAAACCCAAACGGAAAAAAAACACGGATCCAAATTCAGATCAAAATCAATCACTAGAATAGTAGTAGTTACAAGACTGACTCTCAAAACAACTCGTCGATCCCCATGACTTTGTTCCTATCAGTCTTTCTCGCTAGAACCCACGATTCATCGCTTCTCGTGATTGATATCCAACCTCAATAGCCCTTGAGATTGATCCTTCGTCTAGATAGCTCTTAAGACGAAAGTTTAATGCCTTGTAGAAGAGACGAACCTTGTTAGTTGAAGAAACGATATAGCCTAAAGAATTCTCTTTTAATTGCCTTCACCAACCACCCTAGAGTTAGGGCATCATAATGCTTATATATTTATCCAAAATAAAGCCAAATCTAAGTCATATCCAAACTCACGAAAGTCCAAAATTTGCATATTATGTAGGTGCATTCAAATGCGGCCTGAGTGCATTCGAACGCGGCCCGAGTGCATTCAAATAGCTTGACTTGTTCTCAGGTGCGTTTGAACGGGCCCAAATGCGTTCGAACGCGGTGACTTGATTTTCACTAGTTGCGTTCAAACGCGCAAAAATACTCCTATGTATGTGTAAACGTGCTATGAACGTATGCAGGGTGTGTTCGAACAGTCCTTAATTGCGTTTGAACGGCAGAAAAACGTTCTCTGTATGTGCAAACTCCTGCACACGCATTCGAACGGCTCGAACGCGTTCTTTGTATGTGTGATCTCCTGTGCTCACATTCGAACAGTCTGAACGCGTTCTCTGTATGCGCAAATGACTGTGCTCGCATTTGAACGCTCTAAATGCATTATCTGTATGTGTGAACTTCCACGCGATGATATGATTCATCATCAGAGTTGTTCTCATAAGAGATTTCTTAGTGTGATCGACGTTCAGCGGTGGAAGAGGAGGTCGGTTTGTAAGGAGATGGTGGATCATGAGCTTGACTCCTCTTAATGGTAATTTGATCCAAGGGTTTCTAAGCTATAACTGAAGCTTTTATGGAATCAACTCTCACACCTCTTTGCATGCACAGTTTAGTGATGAAGATCCCAAACGGCAAACCTTCACAGGGGGCCTCCTTTTGTGCAGCTGTCACAATGGAATCATAAATAATAGTCGCCAAGTCAATGGAGATGAACGCTCAGTCCTGACTGATACTGGAATGCCGAGTTTTTGGAGTGACATTGTATAGACAAATAAGATGTAACATGCGAGCCACAGATGTTAGTTTTGTATGGGGTATAATATTACCTATCCACTCTTCCCCCTGTATTAAAATGTCACTTGCATAATCCTAAACAGAAGGAAAAGGCTCAGAGGAGGGATACTCGAAATCGCCATCAAGAAGTTGAAACTCTACACGGTTGACATCGGAGTCCAAATACATAGATACACCTCAGATTATGGACTGTATACACCAATCCAAAATAGTGGCATTGCTGAAAAACTCACGGACAACCTCCACATAGGTTGTCACATTCATCTTACACATTGATAGCCACCCTCTCTTAGTGAACATCTTTTCAATTCCCAATGAAGCAAAATCTGAGATGACTATAGGCCTCTCATAAATTATCGGACGAGTTCCAAAGTTATGTTTGTATCTGCCTGTAGCATTTGATGAAGAGAAATTTGGAGAAGAAGGCGGCCTTGGCTTCTTGGAAACTACTGGTTTTGTAGGCTTTCTATAGGGAAAAACAAATCTTAACATCCAACACATAACCAAAGTATAAAAAATAACAAAAAATCTAAGAAACTATGAAAGCCTTAAGTAAAATCCATCTTCCACTAGAAAAAGTAAGTTTGTCACGTTCAATTGCTCAAGAAACATCAAGATGTAAACTCTATCATGATCAAAACTTGAAAACACACGAAATCAACCAAGATCAAGAGGCTAATTTAAATAAAAAATTAAGAAATTATTCACAAATCATACCTCACAAAAAGTGATGAAGAACTTGAAGATTCAACCAAAAAGCACTAGATCCGGAGGAGAAATAGCCTTTGAGAGAATATGGAGTGAAGGATTTAGTAAAAACCGTGAAGATGTTGAAGATTTAGGAGAGTGGAAAAGAAAGGGTTTTAGGGCTTGATAAGGAGGAAGATGAAACATGGGTTCGGACGCAATATTTAAAGAACCCCCCAAGTGCGTTCGAATGCACCAGTCCGGGCATTCAAATGTGCCAATCACTGCGTTTGAACTCAAAAATCCTACGTTTGAATGCCATTTTTTTATTTTAAATCAGAAAAATGATACGTTCTCCCTTTTTGGACCAAGGCTTGATCTATTCCGATTTTCAGATCTGGACAGATCTTGACACAGAATTTTAGAAATAGATCCCAAAGGATGCAACTATTGGATCTATGTGAGATTTTATATTTTGTAGCCCCGAAAAAGAGCTTTCCAACAAATTAAGTTTTAGGCAAATCGGATATCCGGATCTCGAGATATCGTCCGATTAGTGAATGAATGTCGAGTATTCTATCGTAGGATCCGTGGATGGAGGCACAAGATCCTAAATGATGGTGGATGGTGGTGGACCGACGATTAATGGGGTGGCACCGGTGAGTAAGTGGTAGTGGAAGGGTTATAGGTGATGGAAGGATTAGGGCAAGTGATCGATAGATTAGAAGAAGGGGGAGGAGAGGGCCGCCCCTAAGGGACTAGGGTAATTGGCCGGTCAAGGGAGGTTAGAAGCGGCGTCACCGAAAAACGAGAGAACGGGAGAGAAGAAGACAAAGGAGACAGGGCAAAAACTCAATTCATCAATAATGATTCAATGGTTGTCATCCACACCTTTCGAGGCTAACCAAATAATTCAAAAATGACAATTATTAACCCTAAATAGTACATTTTTGTCGACCGCGTTCGAACGCGCCTGATTGTGTTCGAACGCACATATTTCACACTTCTCTAGATTTGCGAACGCGATGCAGGCATTCACAGGCACGTTCGAACACACATTTCGCACTCTCTAAATGTGCAAATCTGATGCAGGTGTTCACAAGCGCGTTCGAACGCACTCTACTCGGGTTCGAACACTACATACAGAAAACTTATTTTTTTTTAAGAATTAAATACTAAAACAAGAGACAAAGATACCTAAAGTGTACCCATACCTGAGACGATATCGGTGAAGTCCAAATCGTATCAAAAAATCTAAAATATGTTTGGAGATGCACTTCTAAAAATTTAGAATAGATTCAAGACATAGGTATGATAATCAAATGAAATAATTGATACACAAATCAATCAAATCATCAAGAGCATATTATGATCAACTCTAATGCATCACTCAAATTATAAATTAATCTTGATTGATCATAACAATATGCATATGCAAGTTGAGCATAGACAACATGAAACAATCTTCTTAAACAAACTTTCATATTTAAACAATAATGCAACACACTAGTCAAACCGACTTAGTATATAATTATACACTTTTCGACTTATTCTCCAAAACTTGATAGAAATTTTTCCTGTATTTTTTTTTACTGAAACCATATAGGTGCAATGATAGCTTTCACACATGAGTAGGTAGCCATTTTCTTGTAGTACATAATGAACAATGTGTAAACATATATATGTATATATCACTTTTTTTAAGAAAAATTTTCAAGCAATATACTGAGTCAAACTAGACTCTAAACAAGTTGGTTTTCACACTAACTCATTGTAGCCCTTTTCATTGATCTTTTATGAACACATTACTGATAACTAAGTATGAGGTCAAATTGTGCAAATCAAAGTTAATAGTGAGCTATCTAAGAAATTATTTCATAATGTCATGCTCACTCAATAATATACACACGTTATGAGTGCACTAAATTTAATTTAATTATTACATAAGTCGAGAGAGTGAATAAATAAAAAGTAACACAATATACTACAGGATGACAAAATTGATTATAATAACTCATAAAAAAAATTATATTTATATGTCAAGAATATATTTTTGAATCTAGAAGTGCACCATTTTTTTTTAAAAAAAACTCTCAACAAATAAATTATATGAACAAAAAAAATTTAGTGTAAAAGAAAAACCTAAAAAAATAATTAAATAAAAAACACGCAAACTAGACACAAATCCCTTAAGAAATCAGTCCAAAGAAAAAATTCCTAAAGAAATACGAAGATACTCAAATCTCTATACATCCAAAGGTTTTGTAAACAAATTCTCCAATTATTTCTCCGTCTCAACATGTTCCAGCGCTATTACTTTGTCTTCAACTAACTCTCGTATAAAATGATGACGGATATCAATGTGTTTTATACGTGAGTGGTGAACATGATTTTTTGATATATTAATAGCACTCATATTGTCACAATAAAGCACCATAGTATCTTGTTCAAGGCCATAATCCTTGATCATCTATTTTATCCATAATAACTAAGAGCAATAATTGCCTGCTGCAATGTACTCGACCTCTGCTATAGATAAAGATATCGAGTTCTGTTTCTTATTGTGCCATTATTTCTAATATAAAAATAGCCACTTGAGGTACTTTTTTTGTCATCACATGAACCTGCCTAATTAGAATCTGTCTATCCCGATATGATAGCACCCGAGTCATAAGTAAACTAGATATCCAAATCAACTGTGTCACTGACATATTTTATGATACATTTCATGGCAAATATCCAAATCACTTGTGTCACTGACATATTTTACGATACATTTCACGGCAAACAAATGTATCTCCTTAGATTCAGATTGAAACCTAGCATACACACCCACACTAAATGAAATATCTGGTCTACTAGCAGTTAAGTACAAAAGACTACCAATAATGCTCCTATATAGTGTCTGATCAACACTTTTTCCTGAAATGTCTTTTCCTAGTTTGGTAGTTGTATTCATAGGAGTTCTAGCATGTTTTACATTTTCTAACCCGAATTTGGTAACAAGATTCTTAGCATACTTAGTTTGAGCGATAAAAATCCCTCTCTCCATTTGAGTAATTTAAAGTCCCAAAAGGAACTTTAACTCACCCATCATACTCATCTCAAAATAACTATGCATGAGATCTACAAACTCCTTAGCTAAAGATTTACTCGTTGCCCCAAAGACAATGTCATCCACATATATTTGTGCCACAACTAAACTCTTGTTCTCACGTCTAATAAACAATATCTTATCTACTCCCCCTCGAGTGAACCCTACATCCACTAAAAAAGTGGTCAACTTCTCATACCAAGCTCTTGGAGCTTGTTTTAGCCCGTAGAGAGTCTTTTTTAATTTAAACACATGAGAAGAAAATTTATAAATCTTCAAAACTCTTAGGTTGTTCCACATATACACTTTTATTCAAGATACCATTCAAGAAAGCATTTTAACATCCATTTAAAATAATTTAAATTTTAAATGACAAGCAATGGCAAGCAATATACGAATAGACTCTAGTCTAGCAATAGGTGCAAATGTCTCATCAAAATCTAAACCCTCAACCTAAGTGTATCCCTCTGCTACTAGTCTAGCTTTATTTCTAATTATATTGTCATGTTCATTAGTTTTATTCTTATATATCCATTTTATTCCAATTACGTTCACATTCTTAGATCTAGGAACTAAATACCAAACATTATTTCTAGAAAATTCCACTAGTTCCTCATGCATACCATTGACCCAAAAATCATCTAACAATGCTTCCTTGACATTTCTGGGTTCAAAAGTAGATGTATAGCAAGTAAATAATACCTCAGTTTGGATTTGTCATCTTGTCTTCATTGGTTCATTCACGTCTCTGATCACTTGTGATAGTGGATGATTTAGTTTCACTCTGGTTGATGGTTCTAGTACACTGCAGTCATCTTTGTTCATTTCAACCTTGTCCTCGTCCTATTTTTCAATTAATAAATCAAGCTCTTTTTCCATGTCTTCATCATGTGTACCTACAGGAACAAAAATAGAAGTAATATTAGTTTTATCAGCAGTGGTTTCATTTATAATAACATTAGCAGATTCCATAACAGTAGAAGTGTCAAGGTTGAATACTCTATAGGCTCTACTATTATTACAATACCCTAAGTAGATCCCCCCACTACTCCTAGTGTCAAATTTAGTCAAGTATTCTCGATCACGTAAGATATAACATTTGCTACCAAATACTCAAAAATATTTAACACTAGGTTTCTTACCTTTTCAGATTTCATATGCAGTCATTTTTATACCCGGTCTTAGATAAACACGATTTATTATATGTACCGCTGTATTGACCGCTTCAGCCCAAAATCTTTGAGGAATCTTTTTTGCACGAAGCATAACCCTAGCCATTTCTTACACAACCCAGTTCTTTCTCTCCATAATCCCATTCTGTTGTGGAGTTATAGGAGCTGAAAATTCATGTTGAATACCAAGATAATCACAAAATATAGAAAAACTCTCATTTTCAAATTCTCTACCATGATCAGAACGAATAATAACTAAGATAGTAGATTTTTTATTCTACAGTTTCAAGCATAGTGATTTAAAAACATCAAAGGTTTCAGACTTCTCACGTAAAAAGGCAACCTAGGTATATCTGAAGTATTCATCAACCATTAAGAATATATACTGTTTATCTCCAAGACTTTCCATTTTTGTTAGTCCCATTAAGTCCATGTAGACTAATTGTATGGTAGCTGTATTTACTTTCTTGTGTGAGATCCTAATTTGTTTTCCAATTTGACACGGATCGCACACACGTTTTGGCATTTCCTTCATCTTAGGTATTATCCTTACTACTTCTTGTTTGGACAGATTAAATAATTTCTTGTGATTCACATGTCCAAGACGTTGATGTCAAATGTCTATAATGTCAAAAGAAGCACTGTTATATTTCAGATTATATGAAATTCCAACAACATAACAATTATCAGATGTTCTAAATCTATAACATATAACATTACCTTCATGATCTAGAATAGTATAATCATTTTTGGAGAATTTTACCTCATAATCTTCATCACAAAATTGACTAATGCTCAGTAGATTTGCTTTCAAGCATTTAACATAAATGACATTTTCAAGAATAGGACACCTGGAGCAGTTACCTTTCCCTTACCTATTACCTTGGATAAATTACTATCTCCAAATATCACAACTCTTCCTTTATGTACTTCGAGATTAGAAAATAAGGATTTGTCACCTGATATATATCTTGAACAACCACTGTCTAAATGTCATAAGTCAGAATTAAAGCTTTCAAGGTAGTATGCACAACATAACATTTCAAATCACTTTTCTTAACTCATATGGCCTTTATTTTCATCCTATAAATGAAGACACTCCTATGTTTCTGTAAAAATTTACAATAAGGTCGAATATGCCACAATGAAAGCATGTTGGAACAAACTCTTTTTTACTCACCTTTTATTGAGGAGTGTGTCTAAAGTTTACCTTTGGTGCCGTTGAAGATTCACCAGTTTGTTGATTCAATTTCAATTTAGAGACATTCATCCAGGGTTGCTTTGTAAATATGGTTGATGATCTCAAGTTATCTTTCTTCTGTAGACCTGCAGAAACAATGACAGTCTTTTTATTATTTGACTTACCAGTGTATCCAACTCCATATCTATCTTTTCTAGTGATCTGAGTGTTTAAAATCTCGTCAAGTTTGTTTTTCCCTTTTAGAAATGTCACTTCCTTGTACAATCGCTCTATTTCAATTTCATCATACTTCATCTTATCTTTTGCTTCATCAAGTTGTTGAGTAAGGTTTGTGACATGTTCAAGTTTTAATTTGTACTTCTTCTCAAATTGATTTCTTTCTGGTTCAATTACCTTGAGTCTCTGAAGTAGTCTAAGATTATTTTTCTTGAGTTTGAAAGACTCTAGGTATAAATCATTATATGCCTTTTATATTTCTAATTCTTCTTCTTTAGGTGGTAACACTTCCTGTTCTTTTGTATTATCAGAATCAACAACAGAGTTAGTATTAAAAATAGAGAAAACAAAAGCTACAAAGTTCTCTTGATCGTTCTCAGAATCATCATCAGATTTATCTGAGTCATCCCAAGTGACTTTCATAGCTTTACCCTTCCTCTTAAGATGAATAGGGCATTCCCGTGCAATGTGTCCAAAATCAGAACATTCAAAACATCGAACTTTATTATCAGAATTCTTATTTTTCTATTTAACATTGTTGTTACTCACCCCAGTATTCGAGCTTATAGGATTCTTCTTTTTTACAAATGTTTTATTTTTCTCAAATTTTTCAGCATTTAGCTTGTTTGGCTTCCGAAAAAATTTATTGAACTTTTTAACAAACAAGGCCAACATCTCAATATCTAAATCACCTTCATCATCAAACTCCTCTAAATTTTGTTCAACGGTGGTTAGGGCTCTACCTTTGGACTTCCTAGGTTTTGAAAAACTGGACTCAAACGTTTGTAGATTTCCTACCAATTATTCAACCTTCATAGAATCGATGTCCTTACTTTCTTCAATAGCTGTAACTTTCGCCTAAAATCTTTCTAGAGGAGACTTAAGGATCTTACGAACAATTCTGTTTTCAAAAAAAAATTCTCCTAGGTTGAAAGTGGAGTTGACTATATTACTCAGCTTTACATAAAACTCATCAAAGGTCTCATTCTCCTCTATACGGAGAGTTTCAAAACTAATAGTCAACCTCTGAAGTTTCGAAAGTTTTATAGTTATGGTTTCTTCGTGAGTAGTTTCTAAGATCGTCCAAGCTTCTTTTGCTATCTCACAAGTAGAAATTCTTCTAAATTCTTCTGAGGAAACACAACTAAAAATTGCATTTATTTCCTTGCTGTTTTAGCCAACTTTTTCATAATCTTCCCTATCCCATGACTCAATCGGTTTCTCAACAAGCTTATCATTCACCATGTACATCGGTGCACTCCAACCGTTCACAACGGTAATCCATACTCACTCATCTATAGACTTCAACTAAGCTCTTATCCTAGCTTTCCAATATCCATAATTTGATCCATCAAGAATAGGAGGTCTAATAAACAATTGTCCATCTCTATGAAAATTCATGCCTAGCTGATCTCTCTCTAAGGGCCTAGGTAATGATATCACTCCTTTGCTTAAGTAAAGTGGAAGAAATATTAAAAAAAGCAAAAGATGAATGCCAAGATTTTAATAGGGAAAAACCCAAATGGAAAAAAACCACGAATCCAAACTCGGATCAAAACCAATCACTAGAATAGTAGCAATTACAAGACTAACTCATAAAATAACCCGTCAATCCCCATGACTTTGTTTCCCTCAGTCTTGCTCGCTAGAACCCATGATTCACTACTTCTCGTGATTGATATCCAAGCTCAGTAGCCCTTGGGATTGATCTTTCATCTAGATAGCCCTTAAGATGAAAGTTTAATGCCTTGTAGAAGAGACGGATCTTATTAGTTGAAGAAATGATGTAGCCTCAAGAATTCTCTTTTAATTGCCTTCACCAACCACCCTAGAGTTATGGCATCACAATGCTTATATATTTACCCAAGATAGAGCCAAATCTAAGTCATATCCAAACTCACGAAAGTCCAAAATTTGTATATTACGTAGGTGCATTCAAACGTGGCCCGAGTGCATTCGAACGCACAAAATAACACTCCTTTGTATGTGTGAACGTGCTATGAACGTATGTAGGGTGTGTTCGAATAGCCCTTGACTACATTCGAATGGCAGAAAAATGTTCTCTATATGTGTGAACTCCTACACACGTGTTCGAACGGCCCGAACGCGTTCTCTGTATGTGTGAATGCATGTGCTCGCGTTCGAATGACCTGAACGTGTTCTCTATATGTGCAAACGCTTGTGCTCGCATTCGAACGACCTAAATGCATTCTTTGTATGTGTGTACTCTTGAGAGCGCATTCAAATGCGGTGCGAATGCGGTGTGAACGCAGAAACTTTTCTCCTTTGATCTTACAAATCTTCAATCCAAATACTTTTAAGACTTGTATAAATGCTCATGTACATGTATAAAAACACTTAGCATATTTTGTGCATAATTGCCAACACTAAAAACCTAACATAGTTGATTCAAGATCCAACCACGAGTTGCGATAATAGTAAGAATGAGTTGAATTGTAGCTGGTTTGACAATTGGGCTGATTGTTTCAATGAAGTCAACTTTGAATAGTTGATGAAACCTCTTGGCGATAAGACAAGCCTTTTGTCGAGCAATGGAACCATCCAGGTTCCTCTTAATACTATAGACTCATTTACATCAAATAATATTTTGCGAGGAGAGGAGAAAATAAGGGGCCAGGTGTTGTTGGTTGTGCATGGCAGCATGCCAATGAGGATATTTGTTGTCTTGAGTGAAGGTGGAAGGTTCAACTTGAGAGGGAGAGGATGTGGTAGTAATTGCTACAGAGAATGATTTTTTTTATTTTCAAATGTTGTTTTGGGCAGAAGTAATCATATGAGAAGGTTGGACTAGTGTAGGAGTGGGGGGGAGGAAATTGGGTCAGTGGTTTGGTTGGTGTTAGTGAGGCCGTAGGATGAGGTAGAGGGACTCATGGTGGAGATGACTGGGACAGTAGGCATTGGAGATAAAGGAGAAGGATTATCTACTTGTAGTGGAGAACGACAAGAAGCAACCTCGAGAGACAACAGAATGGAAGCATCTGTTATAATCCGACTACATGGGTTAAGTCAAGTCAAGTCAAGTTGAGTCAAGTTTGTTAGTTAGCTTTATCTTATTATTTTAAATTTTAAATAAATCGAATAATTCAAATATAGATCCGATCCACTAGGACTCAACTTCTATAAATATGAGTAGTCATGTGTTGATTAGGAGAGTCGTAGAATGAAGATTAAATTAAATTATTTCATTATCCCGTCTATATCTTTTATTGTAGCCGTTAAATCGTTCTTATCTTTTTAGGAGTATATCATAGCCATAGAAATATTTTGATATTCTAAGTTCTAGCCACCTTCCTCCACTAGTACCACCCTACTTAACGGCCATCCACCACCACTCTTGGCCGACTATCACCGCAATGTCAGTTATTTATCGTTTTACCCTATTTGACTTTGCTCCACTATTTTATTAATATCTTTTCATCTAGACATCAGATTCTCATGAAACTAGAATCATTGGAACCCTAACTCACAAGGCTACCACTACATAAAATATCACAATCTTTTTTTGTCCACATCAATCTAGATCTGGTTTGTAACATCATCATGTTAAGCAATGTAGGGAGTGAGGATAGGAAATTTCCAATATTAAATGTGGAGTGGAATGAGGTAAGATAATAGAGTCAAGGGTGTCTTTGGTGGGTGTAGTGACTTTGTCCAAGGTCTTGCCTATGAAAGCAGAATGCATAGATAAGAATATGACATAGTTTTGTAGGGAAATATGTAATCAAAGAAGACAATATATCTAAATCAAAAGAGAATTTGAGCAAATATCGAGATAGAGAAAGGAATAATTGTGAGGAAGAGAGATCGAGATACACACATGGGCGTGAGTGAGGTTCGAGTTTATTTGTGTTATATGGACGAAGCCAAGGGTAACAGAGATAGCTAAAGATTCAAAAGAAAGTGCTTGGGTTGATGACCAAATAATTTATGATAAGGTGTATCAATATTGAGAATTGGTGTAGGCATGTGGTTAATGAGATAAATGGTAGTTTGAAAGGTGTGAGATGAAAATCGAAGAGAAAGAGCAATATTGTGTAGGAGCGTGAGACCAATTTCCACAATATGACGATGTTTGCATTCAGCTGAGTTAGTATGTTTGAGTGTATATGACGGATAGGTGAGATGTAGGATGCCATGGTTAGCTAAAAAAATAAGAAAGAGCTTTGATATGAACCGAGCGCTCGTTACCCGATCAAGCTCAATCAGAGGAGAATATTCTCTAAATAATCTTCTAAAGTTAGAAAATTACGAATCTAGTGGGTATCGCTACGTATCTTTCTGACCTACGTTTTTTATATTCATGTCTTTCGCAGATTCTAACTATCACTAGGATGAAACTAAGCAGTATTGCAATGGAGGTGGAGATGTCGGGTAATGGTGATGAGGATGGTGATAATAGTGATGGATTTGGTGGCACAAAGTGTTGAATAGATAAGGATGAGGGGGGAGAAGATGGTCGAAATCCCAAGGAGCAGGGAGGACCTGACAGTCGATAGGGGTAACCGGCGTGGAAATGACACACAGCTAGGGCTTAGGCATGGAGAGAGAAGAGCTAGGGTAGAGGAAGAAGGGAAGAAAACTCAATATTCATTGATTATTCCAATTAGGTTGTCATCCACATATTAAGAGGCTAACCTAACAAGCCAAACTAGCAAATGGTAAATCTAGAAATAATACATTCTAGCCAATCACGTTCGAAAGGGTCAAGCGAGTTCGAACGCACAATTCACATCTTCTTTATGTGCAAACGTATGCAGGCCTTCAAACGAGGGCGATTGAACACGACCTCCACATGTTCGAACGTGCAATTTACGTTCTCTGTATGTGTGAAAGTATATAGGCGTTAGCACGGGGTGCTCGAACACCACCTCCTTGCGTTCGAATGTGATAACCAGAATTTTTATTTTTGCAAAAAAACTAATAAGTGAAAACAAGAAATATGGTCCATAGGTTGTATCTATGCATGAGATGACTCAGTGTGGTCTGAATCACATCATTATACCATGCTTCCACTCACTTTGTTCTCAAAGTGCAAATCTAGGATAACAGTCCATCAATGTTACCTTGGATTCCCATGTGGCTTGTTCTTGTGTCTGACCGACCCAGCTCAGCAACACCTCTGTGACTATTCGTCCCTCGCATTTGACCCTCCTTTGTGCTTAGACTTTCTCTGGAGTGAGCTCAATTGCCTTCCATTCGAGCTCGGGTAGTTCTGTCGCAACCTGCTCAACTATACCAACCCGGATTCTCAAGCTAGATACATGGAAGACTAAGTGAACTCGGGACGACTTGGGTAAGTCCAGCTTATATGCGACTGCTCCCACTTTTCCTAGAATATGAAATGAACCAAAGAAACAATATGCTAACTTTTGGTTCTGAATGGGTTCATACTGAGATTTGCCGATACAATTGGAGTTGAACATAGACACAATCGCTAACTTTATAGCTTCTATCCTGATGTTTGCGATCATACACTTATTTCATTTAGTTTTGTGTCACTGCTAGGTGAAGCTTGAGCTACTTGAGTACTTCATCTCATTCCCCTAGCCCCTAATCTATGTTGGAACGGTCAAGTGCGCTCGGTCGGTCATAGTATTGCAATGTGGGGGGCATGCGTCCATAGACAACCTCGAAGGGGGTCATCCTAATAGCGGTGTGGTGAATCATGTTGTATGAGTATTTCGCCTAGGGTAAGTAAGCTAGGCATCTCTTCGATTGCTCCCCGGCAAAGTATTGCAAATATTGCTCAAGGCAGGGATTAACAACTTCGGATTGCCTATCGATTTGCGGATGATACATCGAGATCATTTTAAGTCAGTACCTTGCTACTTGAAGTACTCTTGCCAAAATTGACTCATAAAGATCGAATCATGGTCTAAAATTATAGACCTCGACATTCCATGCAACCGAGCTAATTCCTTCATAAAAATTTCTGCTACCATTTTTGCGGTGTACGGGTGTGCTAGAGTTAAAAAGTGCGCACACCAAAGCTCGGAGCGTCGTGCCATCTCCAAGTGCTACATCAAATCCAAAGGTATGTATCCATTCCTATCTTCTTGACCACACGTTTTCTATATGTGCGAACATATACAAGCGTTCGCATGGGGCGTCCGAACGCCACCTCCCTGCGTTCGAACGCGACAACCAGAATTCTAATTTTCTAAAAAAAAGTAATAAGCCAAAACAAGAAATAGGGTCTATATGCACGAGATGACTAGTGTTGCCCGAATCACATCAAGCTTGGTACTCCCCCACCACCATTTGTGTATTTTTTTTATTTGAGTTTGAAAGTAATTTGTAATGAGTTTGATAAATTTGTCAAAGATTCTAAATACATTGGACTAAACTTGAGAAGATATAAGTAAGTGTACTTTGTAAAGTAATCAATAAAAATAACATAATATTAGAAATTTTTAGAAGATGTCATAGGGGTCGGACCCAAACATCGGAATAAACAACTTGAAATGGTTATCACAACTAATAGAACTTTTAAAGAATAGTTTAATGATTTTTGTTGCAAAGACAAGACATATTTTATTATAGATGAAGCCGAACAGGGAATTTCGTTGCTAGTTAGAATTTTCTTTTAAATGGGAGAGGGGTGACCAAGATGTTGGTGCCATATTTGAGAGGAGAGAGCAACTAAGGTGGACGGAGTGGATAGTGGAGTAGGTCAAGTTGAGGATAATCATTCATATTATGCCTACTCTAATCTTTTGCCAAGGATGCCCCCATATTCAAATCCTTCACAGGAAAAGAGTTGGGAATAAAATTTCTCGGACAATGGTGAACATATGATCCAAAGCTAACCTAGGGAGATTATAGTCATGAAGGACCGAGAACTCATCTCCATCCCTGTAGAGATTTTATTGGTACCATCGGCAATCGTCAGCAATGAGCCATTGGTATGGGCGAAGACAATATTTAAAGAATTTTTGGCTAAATTGAAGAACTAGAAGGAGATCCAAATCATCATCAAGGCAGAGGTCCTACTAGCAGCCCTTCACCCCCTCTACACCACCAACGCTATCGGGCATAGCGGAACTAACATCCCCACAGCAATGAAAGTTTAAACGTGACCAAAGCACCACCTCTGGCTGCGATGGAGCTCCTACCAACTCTACAAATTATTTCCACCATCGACACAAAACTAGAATAGTCCTCAACAATGGTCATGACATCGTCCTCCACACTCGTGGTAGAAGCTAGGACTAAAAATCCTAGCTTTCCATTAGCGGTGATCCAAGCCCCACTAGCCCAAATCATCATGAATTATCACTTCCTTGGACCAAACCGTGCCCAAGCCATGGCCCAAACTATATGCACTAAGACCTTGGCTCAAACCACTCGTGGCTAAGATTTGGCTCGAGTCACCAGCGGCAAGGGCAGACTATAGCTCGAATAAGTGGGTCCTATAGCAAAACCCACCAAGGGGCTCTCTTTCACATGGCAGATAAGACCCACACGGAGATCGAGAACATAAAGTTTAAGACCAGCGGAAGGTATGAAAACCACCATGGACACCTTGAGGACAAGGTGGCCAAAAGCGTAGTGGATTGATATGAACTGAGTCATGACGGATCATATCGTGAGGACATTGGGCTCGATGAATCAAGTATATTTATCGTTTAGTTAATTTATATTTATCTCTTATGTAGGACCTAAAGGCAAGTCTAATTAAGTCATATAAGCTTCAAAAGACAAGTCCAATTAAGTCATATATAGTCTCTAAGGCAAGTCTAATTAAGTTATGCAAGTCTCTAAGGCAAATCTAATTAAGTCATTTGAGTTTATAAGGCAAGTCTTAGTTCGAGTCATATAAGCCTTTAGGGCAAGTCCGAGTAGAACTCATTATACTCGACCTCTATATGTAGCTTCTTTTTGTATTCAACCAAGAATCCAAGCATTGAGAAATAATTGAGTTTAGTTATTCTATTATTTTATTTATTATTTTACCATAGCTGTTAGATTATCATTATCTTTATAGAAGTAAATTGTAACCCTAGATCTATCTTCAAACACCCAAACCCTAGCCACCACCTTCCTCTAGCAGCCACCCTATCTTACGGCCGTCCATCACTACCCTTGGTCGTCTGCCACCCTCCGACAACCGTCACAACGCTGGATATGTACCGTTCTGCCCTATTCTAACTTTTCTCCACTCTTTTATTTATATATTTTTATCCCAACCTCCGATTTAGGTGAACTAGAGCTATTAGATGTAACAACACAATCTTAAAAGAAACTAATTTTATTGCATGGCACGACGTGGCCGGTCATAGCGTGCTTGGCCTTGTGCCATGCAGTGGCAGAAGGGGAGAGGGCCACGCGCCCCAACCGCCGGCCCAGCCAACCTTGTCGGGCCAGCTGGTGCAGTGGGCCCCATCGCCGTCATCGCGGCCTCCCTCCCTACCGCCTTTCTCTCTCTTTTGGTCTCTCTCGCACTCTCCTCTCTCTCTCTCTCTCTCTCTCTCTCTCTCTCTCTCTAAAACTCTTTCTCTCTCTTCCTCTACTACCGCCGCCATCGCCATCCCCGCCAAACCCAGTAACGCTGGTGAGCCTCTTTCCTCCTCATCTCTCTCTCTGTCTCTCTCTCTCTCCCCTCCCTCCCTTTCTTTCTCTTTCTCTCTCGAGTTCGCCGGAACCGAGCCGCCGGTGAGAGGCCAACCACTAGCTGGCCAGCAGCGGCCGAGCCCCTCCCCGTTTGCTCGTCTCCTTCTCAGCTCCGCCTCCCCTTCCTTCCTTTCTTCTTCTCTTCTTCTTCTTCTTCCTCCTTTCTTCTTTTTCCTTTCTCCTTCTTCTTTTTTTCTTCTCCTCCCACCTCGATTACTATCTCCTGACTACAACAGTGCTAGACTCGGCCCAGCACTGTAGCAGACAGTGCTGAGCCCAGCACTGTGTTAGGGGTTTTATTTTAGCTTTATTTCTATTCTTTATTTAACTAAATATTTTATGTAGCTAATGCAATTAGTTTAAATATAAAATTAATTATATTGATATATATATTCAGTAATATAATTATTAGCTAATTATAATTAGTAGAATTAATAGTTTATTATATTATAGGCACCTAATTGTATTATTTGCATATAATATTACTTGCAAATAATAGATTAATACTTAGCTTCATTAATTATAGTCATGAGATTTATAAATATACCCTTCATTATATATATATATATATATATATATATATAATGTAGGACCTTGTTGATATATACTATTTTGTATAAAAATAAAATACATTTTACCTGCATTCAGTGATTATTAAAGTAAAGAGTAAGAACCGCAAAGATTAACTATAATTAGGTTTTATCGATTCTTATATTTTTATAATTATATATATATATATATAAGTATATAAGCCTCTTATTATTACTTTATAATTATATACTTAGACTATTTTTATGTAAAAAGAACAAACATTTTATTCTTATTCCATAGATGGCATTTTATAATAATAGCATATTTATATTACCAGAATTATATCTATTAATTAAATATAGATATTTGATAAAATATAAAAATAGGAATTCTAAACCTAATAAATTATCATATTTTATATAAATAAATTCTAATTGGATAAACGGCTAACATCATACTACTCGAACCACTTATGTGAGACCCCGTGGACCTTGTCAATGAGTTGACATTGATTGACGGATATGAGAGATACGTAGTTTGTGTCTTCTGATTAGACGGTGAGTAGTCTTATCCTCTAGACGCCTTTCTCAAATTAGGATATATTATATATTATGTACATGCATATTTTGGCCTCCAGCATGATTATATGATTTTATCTAGAGGTGATTTCAGTCAAGCATATTTTATCATGCATTTGATTAGGTTAATCTGGGATATGAATACATTGGTGATATATAGAGATGATTAGATATGATTATACTGTTATAATTTTATATCGAGATGATCTCTAGCATGAGTGTGCATATGATAGACTAGCAGGAGTATGCATGTATAAGATACATGGTTGGAGTCTGCATTATATTATTTTTCTCTTGGCTTCTTTACCACCTAAATTCTTAAGTTGCATGATATGTTGTAGTACTGGATATATGCATATGATCTATCATGTATAGCAAATCATAAAAATACTTGTGTATGTGATGTGATGGCTAGAATAGTATCTGGTCCAGGACGGTACTCGACATACTCTTAGCATATGGCAGAGTATGGTGATGACTGATGGTTGTACTCTTAGCGTATGATAAGGTACAACTATCATTGATATACCCTTAGCGTATGGATGAGTATGATTATTTTCTTCTGAGATACATTTAGCGTATGGTAGGGTATGATTTATCTATAGAGATACTCTTAGCGTATGACAAGGTATGCTCTGAGCTTGTGGCATGATGAGTATCGAGTTTGGGGCCGAGTACTGTAGTCTAGCATAATGGATGATATTTAGAGTTAAAACAGATGATTATGATAGTGAGAGATGTGTAGATTATATCTAGCTCTAACATATATGATTATCTAGTGGTTGGCATGCATCATGCATCATCATTAATGTGACTAGTATCATTGGATCATGATTGTTATACATCATATGTTGTTATATTCAGTGATGTTATATTGTAATTTTATCATAAGATATATTTTTGGTTGAGGATATAATATACTCATTCATGAGAATTAATTTCATTCATATATATATCATTGAGGATACATATATACATGCTCATATATGACATCATGCTTCTTTCTGATTCATATTATTCAGTACATGATTTACTCTCTGTTTGGTATCACTGAGTCGAGGTAAGGTTATTCACTAAGCCTTTTGCTCATGACTCTCTTTATTTTTTTTCTTACCCTTTTAGATATGTGGTACGTGATAGCAACTTGAGATATCTTGAGAAGATATTTTAGAGCAATGATGAAGTGAGTTATAAATGCAAGACAGTATAAATAATAATTTATATAGAAATTGAGTTGTACTAGTATTTGATATTTGTACTCCTTTATATTAGACGATGATTTGTATAATACAGGTCGAATCATAGTGCACTCTTGTATTAATTATTTTAGTTGTATCTTGATGGTTTATCGTGGCCTATGTAGGTCCTACCAGATTATGTAGTGGTCTAGTGTATATTATTGTGGACCTGGATATTCATATGTTAACAGGTTTATTTAGTTAATAGTATAATTTATTTGATGATGGATTATATGAGCATGGATATGTTAGCAGGTTTTATTTGATGATGTCATAATTATATGTACATAAGAGTGTATCTGTGCATGACAGGCCCCGCCTGTCCTGTCGCATGCACCGCGCGTGCCGTGTGGGCGCGTGGGCGTGTACGTGCTCGTGCCGAGAGAGGGCGTTACATTAGAACCTTTACTCATGAGGCTACCACCACCTAATTTTTTTTATAATTTTCTTACTTCTGGATTGATCTAGATCTAGTTCATAATATTATTATGGATCAAGGGTGTCCAAATGGTCGAAATGCATCACTTAGGGCACTTTAAGTGGCATCCAAACAGCTCAGGATAACAAAGAAAAGTTCTAATTCAGAAATGGTTTTGAAGATTCTTTTAGTGACTTATCCTAGTATGAGTCAAGTACATTCCTAATCTTTTATTTACAGAACTAAAAGCTAGAGGTTGGACCACCAATTGAGAAGACAATTCTAGGATTTTTAAGGAGTTCTCAAAGTTTCTTCGTGGAGTGTTGGACACTCTTGAGATAGGTTACCCTCCTGGCCATAATTCAAGCAAATACTTAGAAGCAGCTGAGATACTCCTACACCACTAACACTTTCTGAGCTCACTATAGACCCTCTAGAGCTAGCTTGCAGATGGGTTCTAGGATGGCTTAAAATCTAACCATTGGATTCAGGCGAAGCAGAATCAAAGCTGGCACCTCCAACATACAAATAAAATCTTGGTTGGGTGCAACATATTAGATCCCATTGGACCCAAGTTGCTCTATGTTGACATCCTCTAAAGAGACCCAAACGTTGACTTGGGCTATTCTATTGTGATTTCTCTTCAATTAGTCGGTCCTTATCAATTAGATTCCTTGCCATGTTCACTTACTTATGTATCTGAGACACGTTTTGAATTATAGTATTATTTGGAACATAAGGTGTTGAATCTCTCCTCATACTTTGCTACCATCATAGTATCCCTCTTCAACGAAGTGAACTCCCTCGTCAACTCAAATCACAAAGATAAAAGGAAAGTATTTCTATTCCAAGGCATGAGAGAATGCTTCCCAACTGAAGTGCTCACTAGAAGTCCGAGCTAGCATCAAGCATTTGGCAGCCTTCCATCACTATTCTACTTCCCGAGGGAAAACATAGCAAAAATCACTTACTAGTCCTCTAAGCATCAAAACACGATCAAAATCTTCTTTACATCCACAAACCACTTGTTTGACACCATAAGATCGTTCCTGCCACTAAACAGTGGTGGATTGAGCTGCATAAATTAGTTAAAAGGCCATGATACTCCACCAATTTGCCTAGTTGAAATAAACTTACTCAACCGTCAACCTAGCTGGTTCGCTGTAGATAAACAAGTAGATTGCTCTTAGATAAGCTCATCTATACATCACTTATTCTACCTAACCAAATGTCTGATAGCTTCCATGCTACTAATTAGAGCATCAACAACTAGCTCATCCATTGGAGTCGAAGCTCCCTTAAAAGTAGTCGCAAGAACAAAACAAATACGCCTAGGTGTCATTCCTGATAAGTTCAAAGTAAATCAATTTATAATTCCAAGTTCATATCTAGATGTCATTAATGTCATTCATGTTTCATTATACACAATCACTAAACTCATTTCTACCTAACTCATACGAACATTATTTTAGAGACTTGCCAAACTATTTAGTAAATCTGGTTATGATATCAAATTAAAACACCCACCCACATGCTTCACACATCGGTGAAACCCGTATGATTCTCACGTGATTTGCTAGTCAATATTTTCATATATTATCCAAGATAAAAAGCCAAAATTTATCAAAAATAATCTAAATAAAGAAAATTTAAACTACTAGAGGCTGCAACAAGCCTCCAGAATATATGTCCGTAACATAGCCAAAAGTAAATAAATATTCATGTATTGGCAACATCACTTATGTAGTAAATAAATATAAAAATAAAACTAAAAATAAATGTAGCTAATTCTAGTCAGCTCCTCCAAAACCTCAATATCATCTATTAATCTAAAAAACATATTCCACTAAAACTAGTGAGCATAAATTCTAGCAAATATACACATCTATAATCTTAAAGAAATAGCGTAAAACATAGTGCACAATATATGTCATGCTTAAATAATAACACAATAAACCCGTAAATACAATACCAATGGTTCATTATTTAATAAAGAAAGTAAGATTATACATCAATATACTTTCCTTCAAGATAGTCACAACATCATATGCTCTCCATGAATATTAAGATCATAATAAATAATAAAGATAATTCGGTATTATTCATGCTTGCTCAAGCTTGACATACAATTTAGCTGATTGTCCTCCTAGGGTTAACAATCTCAAGCGTAAACTAATATATATATATATATATACACACACTCCTTAACTCTAGCTGAGAGGTAAAAAGGTACAGTTGCGATGAGATCTAATTACTTGGACATTCATGTATATGATGCAATGTCTACCATCATATATAATATGATCAACATATTTTAAGTGCATATAATGTATAAAACATATATTCAATTATCATAAAGTGATAACACATAAGTGCTAATAAAAAAAAGAATACGAGTACACGAATGTCATCATATTACTATAGTGTCGGATGCTAACATCATCATAGTATATCTAGACTACCCTTATATTGCTGAGGTGTCACTTGCCTAAAATGTATAACTACTGCGATTGCTCTTTAGTTATCTGGTTACCCCTCTCGAGATGTTCCTCATATAATAGGGAATCTACCAACAAGGTGACAATAATGGAATCATGAGTATAAAACCTAACCTAAAACTAAATAATTAAATATTTCATGAAGCGTTCTTTATTGGTTTAAGTATCAATTGCATTATCCAATTGGGAAAGATATTAATAATACATATTAAAAGAATTAAGTAATTAATTCTTATTTTTATTCACAGTTATAATAGTTTGTCGACTTAATACAAATATTTCAAATAAGTGTGATACCATTTTTATTTTTATTTATTTTTAGAGAAATTAATCAAAAATACCTTACATGTTGCTTTTACTATCATTTGCACTCTACCTTATCGATATTTATCATTTGATGCCTACATTATGAGTTTAATTCTAAAAAATACGTTGGGTAAAACTTAACCAAACAATAACTGACAGAATAAAGAACATTCTATTAATTTTAAAAATAAAAAATTTAAATACCTAAACTACCCTCATAAAAAACGTCT
Organism: Typha latifolia; assembly: GCF_019914945.1. Lineage (NCBI taxonomy): Eukaryota > Viridiplantae > Streptophyta > Magnoliopsida > Poales > Typhaceae > Typha > Typha latifolia. The sequence goes on from NC_133091.1 coordinate 5,615,415, forward strand.
TAAGTGGTGCCACATTTATTTTTAATTGGTAGCCAGGGCACTTTGGTCATTGTATACCTATAGTCAAGTTAAGTTTTGATACCTACTGGTCCTCTTCTATTTGTTATCCAGCAAGTTTTGGATACCTACTGGTCCTCTTCTATTTGTTATCCAGCAAGTTTTGGATGTTCTTTAGTGGCTTCTTTTCTTAACTTTTTTTCCCCGCAGGTACTCATGTTACGATTCTGCGAGTTCTCTGTGTTAGAGCTCTACTTGATTAATTACCATAATGCACTATAATTTTAAAATAAGACTTATGACCTCTTGGGATACTCTGAGTACTGAAAAACTAAAGAAATCAGATAGTCATCTAAGTGATTACTCTAGATATTATTATTTTTCGAGAGTAATACTTCAGTTATGATGTTTGGCATTAGGAATTAATTCTAGAGTAATTAATGCATATCCATCTTCCCCAAGCCCTGAGCCTTAAGCCTTCTTTTCTTTGACACTAGCCAACTCCACCTCATCACACAACACCTCCACTCAAATGACACATCTGTGAGCTTACTTCTTAGTTGCAATATTGAGTTCACAAGCTGGTTCGGATACGACGTCCCTTTTTGTTTGGGCTTTCAAAGTTGCAGCTTCCGAGGGCAACCTGCAGAATCGTAGTTGAGTTACGATAGGGAGTTTGAAGAGATAGGGTAGAGTACTATGAATAAGAGTAAGCTGCCATTCACTTCGGCCTTGTTCACGTAAGAACAGAGGTGAAACAAAAATAACAATTCTTATTTATTATTATTAAAATAAGAAATCTATATTTACTTATATTCTGGAATAACAGTGTAATAATTATATTTGATGTGATATAAAGTAAAGGTAAAAAAAAAATTACTAAAATACAATTTGATTTTATTTAAAGTAGATTGATAGAATATATTGTAAATAAAAATAAAATATTCTATGTATGCAATGCATACGAAACACGTGCAGGTTGGTACTTATGCAATGTTATACTTACGTATGTAATACAGTTAGCTTGGTATGCATAACTAGGCCGATAGGTATGCAATACACATGTAGGGTGGTATTTATGCAATACTATATTTACGTATGTAATGCAATTAGCTCAATATGCACAATTAGGTCGATAGGTATGTAATACACATGACGGGCAATACCTATGTAATTGTATATTTATGTATGCAATGGAACTAGCGCAGTATGCATAGCTAGACTGATAGTTATGCAATACACGTAGAAATCTACTTATGCAATGCTATGATATTTTTCATACCATGCAAATATTTTTCCAAATATTATTATGTTTTATAATAAAAAATAAATGTTTATTCTACATGAAAATATATTTTTTATTTTAGCTTAGATTAGGAGATTATTAATAATATTATATTAATTATTTTCCCCAAACTTCTTATTTTATTATTTAAAGAAAGACATATTTAATTAGGCTAATATATAGTTTAAATAGTAGATATATTATTCTATCTATGGGTAAAAATTTAAATAAGTCAAAATAACAATTATTAACCCTAATACTAGTGGACTCTCGTCGATCGCGTTCGAACAGGGTCGACCGCATTCGAACGCACAAAAGACATTCTCTATGGATGCGAACTGATGTAGGCGTTCACACGTGGGCATTCGAACGTGCCCGACTGAGTTCAAATGCACATTTTGCGTTCTTTATTTTTGCGAATTGATATAGATGTTCACAAAGGCGTTCGAACATGCCTTATAAAAAGTTTATTTTTTCTGAAAATAAATAACTAATGTAATAAGAAAACACTCTAGCAAGGTGTATCAGCCCACCATACTTCCCTCACCTTGTCCTAAAGGTGTAAAGTTGGGAAAATGCTTCAAGATGTCCGTCTCCAACTCCCATGTTGCCTCATCGGATGGTTTACTAAGCCACTCGACTAGGACCTCCAGCTCCAATCTGTTACCATGACGTCATCGGCGCCTCGCAAGTACATGAACTGGCTCCATAATCTCTATCTCATCCAATGGCTCCGGTAGAACTGATCCAATGACCTGATGATCTCCAATCTGCTCCCTCAGCAATGAAACATGGAAGACCGTATGTATTCTCGATCCATTAAGCAGATCCAAGCAATACGCAATTGGATTGATACGCTCTAACACCCGAAATGGACCGAAGTAGCGATGTGCTAACTTTTGATTTTGCATCAGACGCAAGGTCACCTGTCGGTATGGTTGCACCTCACGAACACCCAACTGCCAATGTTGAACTCTTGCTCCCGATGGTTGTGATCATAAACTTGCTTCATGTGGTTTTGAGCAAGTTTAAGATGGTGTAATAACCAAAATAATAATAATAATAATAATAATAACCCCAAAAAATAAATAAAGAATAATAATAATGTATAAATTAAATATAAAAAAGAGACAAAAAGAAAGAAATAAAAATAAAAAAATTTGATGTTGCATGGCACGAGCTCGTGCCATGCAAATTGTGGGCGCCACGTGCGCCCACAACCGCTGGCCCAGCCAACTGGACTGGGCCAGCTGGCTACGGCGGGCCCCGCCGCTGCCGCCCTTCTCCCTTCTTTATCGCCTCTCTCTCTCTCCCTCTCTTTCGGTCTCTCGCTCTCATTTATTCTCTCTCTCTCTCTCATCAATGTCAGCCTACCACCGTCGTTGTTGCCACCACTACCGCACCCCCCCTCACTGCCTCTCTCTCTCTCTCTCCCTCTTTATAGGTCTCTCTCCAACTCTGTCTCACTCTCTCTCTCTTACCCTCCTCTCTCTCTCAATCACAACTCTCTCACTCTCAACCACCTCTCTCTCTCAAGCTCTCTCTTTCTCTCCTTCTCTTATCGACGCCGGCCTGTCGCTGTCACCGTCGTCGCCGTCGCCGCCGCCACTGCTACTGCCGAGGTGAGCCTCCCTCTCTTCTTCTTCTTCTTCTTCTTCTTCTTCTTCTTCTTCTTCTTCTTCTTCATTTTCCTTCTCTCGCAATAAAAGACATGTCTAAATTACTTATGTTATTTAGTTAATCTAAATTAGATTTTTAGTTTAATTTTTCAAGAATAGATATATTTAGTAATATGGTTATTAGATAAGTGTAATTAGTGTAATTTTAGTTAATTATAATTATAAATATTTGTACATAAATATATTTTTAACTTCATATATTTTTATTAGATTAATATATGTCTTTATAATTAGGTATATATATATATATACGTACAACTTATTATACATTATTATGTATCTAATATAATAGTAGGCTTACTTAATGTTTATATTACATGATTAAGTAAAGATTATTTTATATGCAACTCTTAATTTGTTTAGTAAGCGTAGTAGTGACAAAATAATTAAAGTATAATTATATAATATTATATAATATATGTGCTTGTATTTTAAATTATATTATTGTACATGTAGCTCTTTTACATTTTGTTTTTCATCAAAAGAGATTGACTATTATATACTTAATATATAATTAGCAAACTATGGTTTTATAAATAAATCTATAATTAGAATAATAATATATTAATATTATTATAATTAAATATATGATATAGATCAAATTATTTAATAAAAATAAAAGAAGAAATTTTAAACCTAATAGATCATCATATAATACACAAACGGATCGCAATGGATAAGTAACTAACTTTACATTACTTAAATATTTTCAGATCTCAACCCCCTTATTTGAGACCTCGTGGACCTTGCTAGCGATGAGTGTCACTCGGTTGATTGGCGGATGTGAGGGATACGTGGTTTGCGTCTTCTAATCAAGTATGAGTAGTCTTATCACTTAGACGTCTTTCTCAAATTAGGTTATATTATATATTATGTGCATGCATATTTTGGTCTCTAGCATGATTATATGACTTTATCTATAGATGATTACAGTCGAGCATATTTTTATCATGCATAGAATTAGGTTGATCTTGGATATGAGTATGATAATAAATACAGATGATTAGAGATGACTATATTGTTATGATTTCATATGAAGATGATCTTCTAGTATGACTGTACATATGACAGACTAGCAGGAGTATGCATGTGTTAGATATATGGTCGGAGACTACATTGCATTATTTTTCTCTTGACTTCCTTACCACCTAAATTCTTGTTATGCATTGACTCATTATCTTACTGGATATATACATGTGATTTGGCATTTAGAATGAAAGTATGAAATGTGATTGATAAAATAGTTGATAGAAAGTGTGAGGATACCCAAGTAGGCGCCAGGGTTAGAGGTGCTTGGAGTGATGAATATGGTCGCTAATATGCAATATCTCGTGGCCCATGTCCGCGGTCAGTTGAGTCTGTGCGCACAAACAATTGGACACATGCCGTTTGCTAGGGCATATGTGGCGAGTTATCCTCACGAGATTTCTATCAACTATGTGGGTGCCTAGTCTGGATGGATGTTGATACTCTAGCGGGTGGCGGGGTATGATTATATTTAAGATACTCTTGCGGGTCGCGAAGTATGCTCTAAGCCTTCGGACATGATGTTGAGACTAGGTACCGAGTGTTGACTGTGCATAGTGGTCTAGTAATGATATTATACCGAGATGTTAGTTATGATTGTGATGTTGAGAAATGCATATGATTTCATTATCATCTGGTTACCTAATTATCGAGTGATCAATATGTATCATATATGGTTGCATTTGATATCATAGCATGGTCATGGTCGGCATGCATCATGTGTCATATTTGAGAGAGAGTTGTAATGATAGTATAACATGGAAATCTATTTACTTATTGTCGAGGATTATATACTTTTATTAGTTATGACAGATTATCTACTTTTTATTTATATATTATTGATGATACATTCATATACTCACTCATGACATGATGCTCTTGCTGATTCATATTATCCAGTACATGATTTACTATCTGTTTGACATCACTAATTCAAGCTAAGGTCTATTCACTGAGCCTTTTGCTCATGACTCTCTTTATTTCTTCTTTTTAAGCCCCACAGATATTATGGTACGTGATACCGCCTTGAGATACCCTAATGAGATATTTTAGAGCAAAGATGAGGTAAGCTATAGATGTGAAACGATATAGATGGTAGTTTATATAGAAATTAGGTTGTACCGGTATTTAATATTTGTACTCTTTTGTATTAGACGATGATCTGTATGATATAGGTCGAATCATGGCATACTCTTGTATTAGTTATTTTAATTGTATCTTGATAGTTTGTTGTGGCCTATGTGGGTCTTGCCAGATTATATAGTGGTTTAATATATATTATTATGGACTGGGATATTCATATGTTAACAGGTTTATTTGGTTAATAGTATGATTTATCTGGTGATGGATTATGTGATCATGGATAGATTAGTAGGTTTTATTTGATGATGTCATGATTATATGTGCACAGTAGAGTATTTGTGCGTGACAGGTCCCGCTTGTCTTATGTGAGTCGTGCGTGCCGTGTGGGCGCGTGGGCGCGTGGGCGTGCACGTGCCCGTGCCGGGCGAGGGCATTACAGATGGGCACGCAACCTCCTCAATATGGCATCTCTATCCATCAATGCCAAGTCCACCACCGTCTGTTCCATAGATGCCATAGGGTCATAAGCACGTAATGTCGGAGCCGTGCACCCATACACCACCTCGAACGGAGTCATGCCAATACTGCTATGGTGGGCGGTGTTATAAAACCACTTCGCCCACGGTAAGAACTTCAACCATCGTCTCGGCATCTCTCCCACAAAGCACTGCAAATCCTGCTCAATGCCTCGATTGACCACCTCGGTTTGGCCGTCCGTCTATGGATGGTAGGCCAAACTGAATTTCAATCGAGTTCCCTGCAATCTGAAAAACTCCATCCAAAAGTTGCTCACAAATACATGATCATGATTGGAGACAATCGTGCATGGCATGCCATATAATCGAGCAACATTTCTCATAAAAATTTTAGCCATTGACTTAGCTAAAAATGGATGTGAGAATGCAGAAAAGTGCGCATACTTGCTCAATCTGTCAACCACCACAAAAATAATGGAATAGCCACATACCAGCGGAAGACCTTCTATGAAATTCATAAAAATATCTTCCCAAATATGGTCCGGTATCGGTAGAGGATGAAGTAATCCGGCCGGTTTCAATATAGTTGCCTTCGCCCTTTGACAGACTTCGCAAGCACGAACAAAACTCCTCACATCTCGCCTTTGTACTAGCCACGTGCAGCTCTGTGATATCCTCCTATAAGTCCTCAAGACACCCTCATGACTAGCCTATAGAGTTTGGTGAAAGTGCTCCAACAATTTCTGCCGCAATCCATCATTTGTGGGACCATAATGCACCCACAGTCCAACAACAAACTGCCTTGATTCTCTAACTCTGGATGGTGCTTCGGATCATCCAATACCTCCTGTAACAACCTCATAACATCTGGGTCAAATGTACATGCATACCTCAGCTCATCAAAAAAGGGAAAAGTGGGAGAAGAAAAGGCTGCAAGTTTGGCGATATCGGGTTGGCGCAATAGTGCATTCGCTACTCTATTTTCTGTCCCCTTCTTGTACTGAATTTTATAATCATACGCCAGAATTTTGTGACCCATCTCTGCTGGGCCGGAGTGTGAATTCGCTACCCCCATAAAGTATGGAAGACTTCTTTGATCAGTTCGAATAATAAATCGCCTACCAATCAAATAAGGCATCCACTTTGTCACCTCATGTATGATTGCCAATATCTCCCTCTCATAGGTTGATAATTGCTAGGATTTCTGTGATAAAGCCTTGCTGAGAAAGGCTATGGGACATCCTCCTTACATTAGTATAGCTCCTATGCAAACTCCTGACGTATTGCATTCCACAATGAACTCTTTGATGAAGTTCGGTAAAGCTAGAACGGTCGCCGTTGTCATTGTTGTTTTCAATTTTTTAAAGGCTGCAGTGGTTTCCTCTATCCATCTAAAAGAGTCCTTCCTCAGTAAAGAAGTGAGGAGCAATGATCTTGCCATACTCAGTGATGAAGCGACGATAATACCCAATCAGCCCCAAGAAGCTTGCGTAATCTGTGGTGGAAGTAGAGATTGGCCAAGCTGTCATACACGCCACCTTTTGAGGATTCGCCGCCACTCCTTCCGCTGTTATGATGTGGCCTATATACTCCACTTGTGGTACTCCCCATAGGCACTTGGACTTCTTAATCTTCAGCTGTTTTGTTTCAATAAATTTAGCACATTCTCTAAATGTCGCTAATGCTCTATTTCAGTCCTACTATACACTAAAATATCATCAAAGAATACCAAGACATACCGTCACAATAGAGGTTAAAAAATATCATTCATGAGGCCTTGAAAAGTAGCTGGAGAATTGGTGAGACCAAACGGCATCACCCGAAACTCGTAGTGCCCGTCTGGAGTTTGAAATGCAGTTTTGTGCACATCCGTCGGGTGAATTCTAATTTTATGGTACCCGGCTCTCAAGTCAAGTTAAATATGATCGGTGATGGTGATAGCATATAGTGCCCGGTAGTCGACACAAAAACACCACGAGATGGTGTTTAAATAGATAAAAGAGGATCATTGACATTAACATGTCGTACCTGGACATGTGGGGTATTAGTTTGGTGTGGTCCCACCCTTGGTTCTTCTTGAGACATCGATTTTTATCGACAATAATATGAAGCCGATTGGTTCATGACATATTCCTTCAAGGCATTATGATCATTTTGTATTGCGTCCACCCGATGCAGCAAATATTTGGAACATACCCTAAGTTCATTCGCCAAGCCCATGTTCACACCCATGGACGTTGGTTGACTCGGTCCTACCGTAGCCGCCCTAAGGGAATCGACCTCTTGATTAGAGTTTTTGTGGATTGAGTCTTCCCTTATCGGTGTGCTCTCTTTCCTTGATGATGACATCTTCCTTGTCTCCACCATTATTGGAGGTCTAAGGTTCGTCGGGCTCTGATACTAATGGTAGGTTACAGAACGTTCCCTTCAAGATCTGGATTGATTATAGAATGCAATCTACATAACTGAGGAAAAGTATTCACCAAATATTCTCCCGTAGTCAGAGTCAGATAATTACGAAACCAAGGGTGGTCGATTCGTAAATTCCTGATCTACGTTTTTCATATTTACTCCCTTGGCATATTCGAACTGCAACTAGGACAAAAATACGCTAGAGTGGGGTGATGGTGGTAGTGACAAGTGGAGTGGATGATAAGGTTATGAATGATAATGGAGATGAGAGTGGATGGTTGATGTAGAATAACAGCTAAACACCACTTATTCCATAATACAACCATTTATTCTAGAATAACAGCTAAACACCATAATAGACATTTCAGAATATAAATACTATTTTATTAAAATAATATTTTATATCACACACTAACCCAAGTATCAATTTACCCTTGATTTACCTCTCTTAAATATCTTATTATAATTTATCACTCATATCTTATCTTTTTCAAACATCTTATCATAATTCATTACTCATCTCTTTCCTATCTCAAACATCTTATCAACATCTTATCATTATTTATCACTCCTTTCTACTTTCTATCACTTATCATACTCTTTTATTTTATACTAAATAAATAAAATTTAATTTAAACAACAGAAAATATCAATAATTTAATATTTTATAAATTTAAGCACATTTTAAAAGGTATTATTATTAAATATTATTTCCATTTTATATACTTAAATATAAATATAAATATTATAAAATTCTTAATAATATAATATTTAATCGATATAATAATTTATTTATAAATTATCTTATTATTAAAATAATTTTTCTATGAACTAATAACATCAAAAATATAATATTAATTAAAATAATATATTATCAAAATAAATAATAAATCATAGATAAATAATATATTTACTATTTAAATATTTTTAACCTAATTGAGTTTTTTAAAATCAATAAAATAAGAAATTTTGGAAAAAGATATAATAGTATTAGTAATCTCATGTTTTCAACTAAAATAAAAAAAATATGAAAGTGTAAAAGTTTAATATAATTAATAATTTTATTTTAGAATGATTATTAAAAATATATGTTCCATGTAAAATAAAATATGGTAATATTTAAAATATTATAAAATATAATAATATTTTATATTATTATAAATATTTATAATAATAAAATATTATTTTTGACTATAATATATGTAGAATTAAATGAAGAAAAGGATAAATATTAATAAACTAATATTTTACAAAATTAAAATATAGTCAAATTGCATTCAAGTATTGCATATTTATCTCCTTAGCATTGCATTGTATATTTCTCTAACATTACAAAGGCATTGCATATCTATCTCCCTAGCATTGCATTACATTGCATATTTATCTTTCTAGCATTGCACTCAAGCATTAGATATTTATCTTCATAGCATAACATTGCATTGCATATCTATCTCCCTAATATTGTATTGCATATTTATTTCTCTAGTATTACATTACATATTAATATTATTTTAATTTTATATACGTAAATATAAATATAAATATTATAAAATTATTTAATATAGTATTTAATTGATATAATAATTTTTTTTCTAAATTATATTATTGTTAAAATAATTTTTATATGTACTAATAACATAAAAAAAAATAATATTAATAAACTAATATTTTATCAAATTAAATATTAACTCATAGATAAAATAATATATTTACTATTTAAACTATGTATTAACATAATTAAATCTTTCTTTCTGAAAATGATAACATAAGAAATTTTGGAAAAAAATAATATAATATTATTAGTAATCTCATTTGAAGCTAAAATAAAATATATGAAACTGTAAATATTTTAATATTATTAATAATCTCATTTTGGAAAGATTATTAAAAATATATATTCCATCTAAAATAAAATTTTATTATTTTCGACTACAAAATATAATAATTTTTAAAATAGTATATAATATAATAATATTTAAAATATTAATAATAATAAAATATTATTTTTGATTATAAAATATGTAGGATTAAATGTAAAAAAAATATTAATAAATAATTATTTTATAAAATTAAAATATATTCAGATTACATTTCATTGTATATTTATCTTCATAAAATTGCATTACATATCTATCTATCTAACATTGCATTGCGTATCTATCTTCCTATATTGTATATATAATGACTTAGCCTAGCATTGCATATGTAACGCACTACTATAACATTGCATAGGTAACTCTAAGCATTACATACGTAAATTCAAGCATTACATACATAATATATATAAATTTATTTATTATATATTCCATCAATCTACTTTAAATCAAATTGAAGGGTATTTTAATAATTTTTTATTTTTTACGTTCACTTTATATCACATTAAACATAATAATTATACTCTTATTCTAGAATACAAGTAAACAAACGAATAGCTATTCCTAAAATAAAATTATCATTTTAGGAATAACAAATTATGTGAATAAGCCCAAGTGAATGTGGGCTTCAAGAATAACCTTTATATTATCCGAAATATAACTTCTTATTCTAGAATTAGAATACAAATACTATTCAATAATATTACATTTTATACCATATACTAACTAAATTACTAATTTACCCTTGATATCTATCCCATCAATTTACTTTATATCAAATCAAAGGGTATTCATAGTAATTTTATAAAATATAAATTTTTGTTTCTATTTTTTCTTTTCACTTTATATCGCATCAAAATAATTACTATACTCTTATTCTAGAATATAAGTAAACATTACTAAGAGTTTTTATAAATTCAAAATTACGTATCCGAACACTATTCTGAATTTTCTATTTTTGTCTAGGATTTAATTTTCAGAGAGTAGCATGTCAATTCTCCGGTAATTTGATGTAGCGAAACACCCAGTAGAGTAATTTGCATATTTGTGCACAATAGTTTAAAATCATTATTTCTTAATGAATGTTGAAATCTAAGAACTTGTGTCTTTTTTTAAATATAATTTAAGAACTTAAATGTTACTAATAAGTGAAGTCAACGAGAAACATGCCACAATAAGCCAACAACATTCATACAACACTTGATGCAATTTGTCTTGCCAAAGAAATTCCTCCCATGTCCATCCGTAGAATTTAAACACCCAATCTCTTAATAAATTTGGACATCAGTCTCAGAAAGTTTCTATTTTATTAAGTTATTGTGTTTTATGTATTTTCTAGATACTTGTTTATTCTTGATACTTTTGTTAATTATGTGGGCTTTAAGAGCCTGTGCATGTCAAATGTTAAATGCTCCGACACCAAGCTGGCCTTTTAGTCACATGTATGTTAGGCTTTGTTGTGATGTTAACTTTTATTAAATATCTGTGAGAAAATATAATTTATACCTATGTGGTTAGGCTAAAATTTAAAGCTGTCTTCTTAAACTTTTGTTTGTGTCAGTTATTCCAGCTATATGCAAATAACCAAAATACTATTTTTATTTTACATCAGAAAAGTAATCTTTTTGTAAATTTTGTTTAGTCTTATCCATTTATTTCATCTAAATGTTTCTTAATTTTATGTTTTGAACATTTTAAAATAAAAATAAAAGAAAATGTAAAGTAAAAAAAAATAAACATTTTTAATAGAAATTTTTAAAAGAAATTTTAATAGAAATTTTAGTACGACAACAAGAGGGTAAAATTAATTTTTCAAAAAAAAATAAAAATAGAGTGACCATTTTAACCTCGGGGGGCAATTCAGTCATTTGGATGCTGCCAGTTCGCCTCGATTGCCGGTTTAGGGTTCAAGAGTTCACCTCTGCCTTCTTCTACGAATGCTACGTTGTCCGAATCCCTATTCACTCCTGCGAGCTAGGGTTTAGGGTTTAACCATTTCCTTCCATTTCTCTCTCACTATTATCGTAGGACTAGGGTTCTACTAACTCGATAACCTTCGCACCTTGGTTCACCATGTTGGCGCTCCGTAGAGCCGCAAATCCCATTAGGTAATGCTTCTCTTTCCCCATTTCTCGATTACTCATAGCTTCTTGTGATTGAGCGTTTCCTTTCTGTCAGCTTCTTGTTGTATGCTAATTAAAAATCCTTCTTTGAATCTATTCTGTAGAAGAATTTCTTATTAATAGACTCGAGTACTAATTATCTGATCAAAATTGGATATCTTAGGATCAAGTTTTAATCATGGTTACATAGTTAGATTAGCTCTGATTATAGTATTGATCCTGTAACTGTGATTGAGAAATGCGCTTCGTGGATTTCATGGCTTCATGGTTGTTGTCACCACCTTGGTAACAATCTCAGTCGTGGTTGTAATTGTTAGTGAGGACTGCTCCTATAGATTTTATCTACTTCGCCAGGTTTAGATTTTTGTCTGTGCTGCACAGAGTCTGTCATGGTAAACCTTAAGTTAAATCAACATGCTGATAATTTCTTTTTCTTTTTTCTAACTATTTTCTTTGTGAATGTCAGGAGCCATAGTGCCATAATTGTGGTTGCTCGTGCTTGTTGCACGAAGTCTGGAAGATTGAGTACTAACACAGAGCAGGGAGAACAGTGTCATGTGAACCACTATTGGAGATCTGATGGTTGCTATACTCCAAATTCATTTTCTTATGGACATTTTACTTCTGCATTTGCGTTCTTGTGGAGTAGGAATCTTTCTTCTCAGACTAGTACTACGTCCAGTGATGAGGAGGATGGCTTCTCTGATCTTGACATACCTCCTGAAGCAGAGAATGTGAAAGATGAGGAGTTGATGCCTGAAGGAGAATTATCTGAAGAACGCTCAGAAGAAGCTGTCGATAATTCAATTGAATTTTTAGACGCTGAAGTTGATTCAAAGAGTGAAAAAAATAGACTAAGAAAGAGGAGCTCTGTTTCTTCTGTTTTAACAATTATACAGGAAGCACCCAGACATGCTATGGCTGAAGCACTTGATAAATGGGTTGAGGAAGGTAATAAATTGGGACGAGATGAAGCCTTTGTTGCCCTCCTTAATCTTCGCAAATGGAAGTTATATCCAAAGGCTTTACAGGTGCTTGCTTTATGCTATATTTTTTAAGAGTGTCATACTAGAATGTAAGCATATTTTCCATATGGCTTCCTTTTCTTTTTTCTTTTTTCTTTCTCTAATCTTTGGTAGCTCTGCAATATAAATGAATCGTAATACTTCTGATGATCAATGTATGATTGGACTGTTTTCAATAGTTTTTGCTGTGGTTTGCAGTTTTGTGCATAATATTTCTGTAATTCTAAGCCTGAATTTGATTTCTCTTAGAGGGAAATTGATGTCGGTCATGATCTCCACCATGAGTTATTTTCCAACCTTATAAAAATTAATTATTGAAAAAAATTATTACAAGAAAAAAATTTTCATTTAAAAATTTCATTACAATATAAGTTATTAATTTTACTAAGATGACACAATTATGCTAAAACTATTCCTATTGAAGCAAATCTTATATTTATAATAAACAATCATATGATTGTGTTATTTTCTATGTAAAATTAGAATATTTCCTTCATAAAATGAAATTTGGTTAAGCGATCATATGGATATGCTTTTATCTTTCCTAGGTGAGATGTAGTATTTAGTTTGGCAATTTAAATTAATATTAGCTCTTATATCTATCTTTAGTGTGGTTTCTTATTTTTTGAGCTGCCTTGACCTCTAAAATTTTGTGTGCTAGCAAATCTCTTTCCATCCTCACCCGACACCCTACATGCTTTTCAAAACATTCTTATAATTTACTGATGGCTTAGGATACTGATTTAGTTATTAAATCATTGAATTATCAAAGGTAGTAATCGGCTGACTTTACTAAAATCAAGAAAAAAAGAGCCATCAATCTGAAGTACGCTGGTTCCTTGTTATTAAATAATATAGAATAATAATACTACGACTACTAATAATAATAGTAACATGAAAATTAAAGAGAATTTAAGTGAAGAAGATAGCTGAAGTCTCATTGGGAATATCTTCAGAAGATAGAGATTTATGTGGATTCAAAGAAGTGACTTATCCTCCAAATGGCTAATGCTATATTTATTTGAGAACGTCAAGATCTTTAGATGCTTTTAAGAAATTTGAAACGTTTTTCCTGCATTATCAAAAATAATGTGTAAAGGAATATTACAAAATATAGAGTAAGAATGATACATTGAGCTTATTATTGCTCATAGGCTTTAAGATAATATCACCTTCAAATGAAGATTGTCACTGTTGAGAATTAATGCCTTCAAATTAAGATTGTTACTGTTGAGAATCAATGTGAGGCATCCAATATTCATGGATTAGAGAAAATTGAGCCACATTACTTTCACATGAGTAAATGCTCTATTCATGTGTACTACCAGGTTGATGAAATGGGTCAAGCATGAATATAGATGACTAGCTATCTAAGTACTTAATCATCAAATTCAATATATAGATCTATGTGATAATTATCTTCAATTCCACATTCCATAATTTCTTTTCTTCTTGCATAACCTGGATGCTTTAACATAGATCTTTATCATGTTATTGTGCCCTATTACTTGCTTCGCCTTTTATATGTTACTTTATTTTCTACGCACTATTATATGTTTTCCATTTCTAAGATACACTTTTTATGCACTTTAGTATTGACCAATTTGCCACATCAGCACTATGTGGTATATTGGCACCAGGATACTACCGTTGCCATGTAGAACTTTAGTAATATAAAGGAAAACACCGGTTAGTCTACAACTTTGAAGTTTGAACTATGGCTGGCATTAATTATACTATAGGATCGATAGAATAAACATTTTAGGTTGTGGAAGCATGCTCTTCATATTCAATTAAGATATAATTTGACGAATTTTTTCCATATATTATCAGGTATGTTTATGTAATTTGAACAGCTTTTTGTAGTAAAATCAGCCCTCAAACTTTTTAGCTTCTTATGCACTATTATATTAGGAAAACTTCATTTCTCATGTTTTCATTAAAGTATTTCTTCTTTCTTCATGTTCTGAAGTCTGACCATATTTTATCTCACAAATTGTAGTTCATGGAGTACCTGGAAGCAACTAAGCATATTGATTTTGTGGAGCGTGATTATTCTTCTCGTGTGGATTTGGTGGCAAAAGTGTATGGCCTTCATAGGGCAGAAAAGTATATTGAGAAAATTCCACCAGTCTATAGGGGTGAGATGATCTACAGGACTCTTCTGGCCAACTGTGTTGCCACATCCAATGTTATGAAATCGGAGGAGATTTTCAACAAAATAAGGGATCTTGGTTTCTCACTTACAACCTTTGCTTGCAACCAGCTATTGCTACTTTATAAAAGGGTTGATAGGAAAAAGATAGCTGATGTACTCTTGATGATGGAAAAGGAAAATGTCAAGCCATCTCTTTTTACATACAAACTCTTGGTAGACGTTAAAGGCACTGCAAAAGACATATCAGGGATGGAACAGATTGTGGAGACAATGAGGGTCGAAGGCATGGAGCCTGACATTTTGATTCAAGCCATGGTCGCAAAGTACTACATCTATGCAGGCTTGAAGGATAAAGCAGATGCAATTTTGAAGAAGATAGAAGGTGATGGCGTCAAGGAAAACCGTGATGCTTGCAAGGTTATTCTTCCTCTGTATGCTGCTCTTGGCAAAGCTGAGGAAGTGGAGAGGGTTTGGAAAATGTGTGAGACTAAACCTCGTCTAGATGAGTGTTTAGCTGTTATTGAGGCTTGGGACAAGCTTGACAAGATAGAAAATGCGGAGAAAGTGTTTGAGAACATGTTTAAAACGTACAATAAGCTTTCTGCCAAGTACTACAATGCATTAATGAAGGTTTATGCAAATCATAAGCTCCTCCATAAAGGGAAGGAACTGGTTAAGAGAATGTCGGACAATGGTTGCAGGATCGGCCCTTTAACTTTGGATGCACTTGTGAAGTGTTATGTTGAGGCTCAAGAGGTGGAGAAAGCTGATTCCATATTAAAGAAAGCATCCCAACGAAATCAAATGAAGCCTCTTTACAGTACATACCTTACTTTGTTGGACAACTATGCAAAGAAGGGAGACATCCATGGTGCCGAGAAAATATTTTACAGGACACGGCAGGTTGGATATCTTGGGAGGATGAAGCAGTATCAGTTATTACTTCAGGCGTACATAAATGCCCGCAGTCCAGCCTATGGATTTAGGGAAAGGATGAAAGCTGATAATGTTTTTCCAAACAAAGCTGTGGCAGCACAACTAGCATCTGTTGACGCATTTAGGAAGACACCGATTTCAGAATTGCTTGATTAGTGCTTCTTTTCATTCAGGTTTATGCCATGTAGAGAACTGATTTCAATCTTTTAATGGTATATAGACATGCTCTGTGCACACAAATGATTTTCCAGATGTTCCATTCTTGCGATAGGACTTGGATGTGTTTGCCTTTCTTTCTTAAGCTTTCTGATGTAATTTAGGTAGATGTAGGTGTTAAACTTGTGATTCTAGATCTGACACTTGTTTAAGATTGTTGTTAGTTTTCTCAAACTTTCTTGCAATATTCCAGAAAGCAGAAAGTACAAGTATCTTTAAATTCAGCAGATATATTGATGATTTCCTTCCTGTAGTGTTTATTGCTCTAATTCATCTTTTACTTTGACTCTAAATGTTTATAGATGAGCAGAAGTAAATGACATGATAACTGGCTCGTTACCGACATGTCACAAGATTATGAGCTTTGTTTGATTCAGTGATATCTGAATTATGATTTATATGCAGGACTTCCTAACGTCCCGAGAGGCTGCAACTGAACAAAAGCTACAATAATGTTGTCTACTTGGGTTTTTGGTGAGTTTTGCAACTATTGATCACTGTTTCTATGCCAGTTCTCTAAACAAATTCTCCCTTTCCTTCAGTCACCTACTCTTTGATGAGCTTCACTCTTCTTGCTGGCAGGAATGGAGGAGATTTCGTAAGTAAATATGCTTCTTTGCTTACTGTGGTAGCAAATTTGGAGGAAAGAAACAGTAGTATTGAAATGGAAACACTTGCATTACCCACTTAATTCATAGAATCTCCGCCATCCCGGGCTAATGCATTGTGTTATACCCAGAGGCCATGTCAGGCATAGAAGACTCTTCTTTATTTCTTTCTTGTCGTTCTTTATTTTTATGGGTGAAATCGGATCGGATACGAATCAGATAGTGCTCAACCTATATCCGGATCCATATTTTAAGTCCGGATATGGATTCGGATACGGATATTAGACGGATAGCAAAATTTAAAATCATATCCTAACTAAACGGATATGGATAATTTTCGGACAGAAGATCGAATCTTAAACGGATATTAATTGAATTTAAAATAATTATAATATTTTATTTAGATATAATTACCATAAAATTATTAAGAGTTTTATGATAAATAATTTTTTTATATGTCAAATTTATAAAATTAGAGAAATTAATCTCTTTAAATAATATATAACGTATTATTAGTAACAATATTAATATTTACTATTTAAATAAGCAAACTAAAAATTGTAAATTATTTAAAAAAATATGCAGGAAAATGGATATCCAATATCCGTATCTGAATCCGAAAAATATATTCAATCCGTATTTGAATTCGTATTCGAATTTTTTTCAAAAATTCTATCTGTATTCGAATTCGTATCTGAATCGGATAGAAATTTTTTATTCGAATCTGATCTGAATCGGGTCGGATAGTGGGTCGGGTTGGAGTTAATGTGACCCATTTTCACCCCTATTTATTCTCCCTTCTTATTTGTCTTTCCATTTATCTTTGTGCTATTATGCCACAAAGGGAAAAAGGTTATAAATTTACATAATTCTTATTTCCTGAGAATATGCGAGGGCACTCCCTCATAATTTCATTAGGTATTGGAGGATTTTGCAATTTAATTGCGATTATTTTTTAATTGATAATTAAAAAAAATAATAAGTGCATATATTTTTTATAGTGGATACACACTGTAATTTGTCCATAAATTAATTAAGCACTGCACTTTACATGATCACAGGTGCAGAGCCTCGAAACATTGGGCAGTTCAAGACTCATCCCGAAACATTGGGCAGTTCAAGACATCCTTACGAATCTCGAAAGATTAGATCGTCGCTACTGTATTCTAATGTACATAATCAACATCCTATCTATTCTAATGTACATAATCAGCATCCAATCTGCATGAATCCAAATAAATTAGATATAAGGAAATGATAGACTCTGGAGCTAGGGTTTCTATCCCCCCTAGATAGATCTCGGCCCATACGCTTTGAAGATCGAATGAATGGGCTCGAGAAGTGGATCAGCTAATCACATGTCGGGCGATGAGATCAAGGTGAGTTTTGTTTTTTATCATAAAGTAGAGGGCGTAAGGATTGGATCGTCAAAAGTAGGGAGAATCTTATCAAATGCCTTTTCAAAGATGATAGAAACTCTAACTTTTGTTTTATCGTGAAATTCACTGCGACGATCTAGGGTTACCCTGAAGCAAAACCCGGAGGGGAAGACATCACTAGGGAGGTTTTTTGGTGCGAGGAGACAAGGCATTGGGCAAAACAAGAAAGTGGGATACCAAGCATTATCATGTCCGAGGAGGAAGAACAGAGTCACCATTGGAAGAGGTGTGTATGATTGTAATACTCAAAAGGGGAAGATTGTGGAGCACAATCTGAAATTGGCTTTGGCTAGTATGTGGCCATAGAATAACGATTGGAGGGTGAGACGATTCCCTGGGAATGAATTCTTGGTAGATATCCCAAATTTACAGAGGATAGAGGAAGTTAGAAGGATGAATGAGATAGATATGGGAGTTGCTGTTCTTTCATTCATGCCATAGAAGAAGTGGGGAGCCCGGGGTAGACAAGATCCTAGTTAGATTAAATGTATTGGAATTACTCACTTTACCAAATTGATTGATCACTTTGGACTTTTGATAATAGTTGATGAGAGGACAAATATGAGATCAAATCTGACATTTGCTAGATTGAAAGTGTTGGTAAAAAAATTCTAGCAATGTTTCTGCTAGAATTGCTTTGCTTGTTGATGGATTTAATTTCATGGTAGAGTGTGAAATTGAAGGGGATATGCAAAAATAGGTTAGGAAAGGGATTCATCTAAGGTCTGAATAATACAGTAATAACTAATGGGGACATTGGCTCGAAAAGGAGGATAATAGAAAGAAAGGAAGAGATGGGGAGCCCAACTTTACTTTTCCTATGGGGAATTATGTGAAGGATGATATGTGTCACATTAGCTAGGAGGAGAAGAAAAATAAGAAATGACACTACTTAACTAGTTGGAGAAGAGTTTGTGAAAAACGAGTTTGTAAATTGGGAGAAGTTGTCTTTTGGTTGCCTCTTATTGTTTTGTTACGGTCTTATGATAAAACTAATTGTTTGGATGTAAATTTTGTTGTGCTTTAAGTGGTGTTTTTTTTAATGGTGGTTGATGTGGATACTGGATATGTTGCTGCTGCTATATAGATTTTTAGGGCTGTGGTATGTAGGTTTGGTGAATATCACTTTTATAGGTTTTTTTTGTGTGGTCTGGTGGCCTGAATAATGTGATATACATGGTGTTTATGTTTTCTGTTTGCTGTGTTGAGACACAGTCTTACTAGATAGGATTGGAGTGCTGTTACGTTTCTAATAAAACTAGGTCGATAACATTTTCTTAAAAAAAAAACCCCTAAAAAGCACTAACCTATAATAAAATAAAAACCTACGACACACTAAACTTTACAGCAGAATAAAGCACAAAAAAAAAGTTAAAAATAAGAACCAAAAAAGTCGGTACCGAGATCCCTCAAAGTCATTCTCAAAAACCCAATTTTCATACCACTTTTAAATTGGCTATCTTGATTCGGTGCTTATAATTATCGTTTTAGCTGGTATTCTTTTATTTGTGTCAGTTTCTTAGTACCAATTTCAACTTAATCTCTTAAGTGCTTAAAGGACTAATAAATCATTAACTACATTAATTATGGAGAGAATTACGAAGGACAGGTTCATATTAGAGAGAGGAGAGAGAAAAGGACGTGTGATCCAGTTAGGATAAATTAAGTAGCAAAGAAATATATTCGAATACAATAGAATTGAATTTGAATCATATTACACACCAGCAAATACTATTGCAATACCATATTGCAGCCTCCACGAGATACTACTATAAGAGAAACCTCTAGGTGAAAAAAATGGCGAGGAAATGGGGAAAGCCCCACCCATTCTGGAGGGTGGAAAAGATGTTCATCTCAAAAGAGCTTCCTTACAAACGCAGAAGAGGAGGGCCCCCAATGCTCTTGGGCTTCGATGGCAGCGGAGGGCTCCCCTTCGAAGCTAAGTAGTGGTCGCATTCTAGAGGAGATACTAGCCAAACTCAAGGAGCGAACGGAGGACTACATCAGGTTGGACTAAGGGGTGATTGATTAAAGATTGAGGTTAACCTTGTTTGGTAGGTTTCTAGGAAGGAGCTTACCTCTTGAAATGCTGAAAAGAGCTCTAACCAAGCTATGGAACAGCATCGATCACTTCGTAGCCTTGGATATGATGGAAGGTTTCTATGCCTTCAGATTTGAAAAGGAGATAGATATATACTACATGCTCACCAAGAGGCCTTGACTATCCAAGGTAGAGTCCTAAATTTGATCTTTTAGAGAAATAACTTTAGGTCTACGATGTAGGCATTCGCCTCGGCCCTTGTCTAGATTCAACTCCACAACCTCCTAAAGGACTACTAGGAGTTGGAGGTTTTTAATTCCTATATCAGCTTACTTTAGGAAGCCCTTGAGAGTGGACGAGACCATGCTAATCATAATCAAAGCCGATTCGCAAGAATTTGCATAGAGATAGATTTAAAGAAACCTTTGAAGAAGGTTGTATAGGTTGGTCCTAAGGAAATTAGGGTAGACCTGAGGGGGTGGTGTATGAGAACATTCCAATGTTCTATTACTAATATGGGTTGATAGGGCATAGAGTAGAGGGGTGTTCACAAAGGCATGAAAAGGAAAGAGAAAAATGAGATTGCGGACAATGTTGGTACTACAGAAAATAAAATGCAATCTCCGACGACCTCGCTGGAGGAGAGCCATTCTACATACGGGCCATGGTGCTTGATAAGTTGGAGGCTGAGGAAAGGAGTGCAAAAAATGGCGAGAATTCCTCTAGGACACTAAAAGAAGAAAGGAAGTACAAAGGAGACTATTCTTAGAAAAGGAGAAGCCGTGACTAACCAAGCTATGTCGGTGCCTGCTACCAACAGAGGGAAAGGAATGACCAAGTCGACCATGTCGGGATCTAGACCAAAGCAATTAGTGAGACCCAATCATTCAGTGAGTGAGCCCAACATCGCCTTCCTAAAGGACTGTGTACTAGGCAAAAGATGGTCAGTCCAACCAGCCTAGAGCAAGTAATCACCAATTAGAGAGAAGCTCGAAGACCCAAAACTGCTATAATTGACAAAGGGAAAGGTAAGGTGGGAGTTGAGGCTGCACATCCTAGCCGGCTTAAAGCCTACTAAAATGCTAGATGTGCAAATATCGAGGCATACTCGAATCCAATGAAAAGACCACCAACGAGCGACTACAAAATGTTGATATCTAAAACCACAGACAATTGAATCTAGAATAGGCGAGCTCACAAAATAACAAGATCTCAGACTCTTTTTAGCCCTTTGAGCACAAGTATGGAGCTGTCACCACCAATGGAGTCTCTATTAGATTAGGGATTGGCATCATGTATTACCAAAACTACCTTTGTCTCTACGAGAATAGACTTAAGAAATCCTAAGGTTCCTCAATATCCCAATGGTATCTACATGGATGATTTTGCCACTTACGAATCATATATGCCAGTTGTAGAAGATAACATGCCAATAGCCCATGGTAAAGTAATCTGGAGACTAAAGTAGAATCTAACCACACCTTTTACGAAAGAAGAACACACCTCAATGGAGCTCGATAAAACTTAGTCATACCATTTGGCTTTGATCTATGTGGGGAGGCCTCAACCAGACCTAATCTCGTACCCCATGGAGGCGGACTATTCTACTCTGGACTGCCCCTAAATGAGGGTTGAAGGAATGGCTTCCCTAGTTTCCTTCCCTTTATACTGTTTTTAATATTTAAAGACATTATATAGAATTGTAGGAGTACCATGAAAAAAGAGGTCCTTGACAGATGCTGGGACCTCAATAAGGAACACAAACTAGACTTCCTTATGCTGCACGAGTTCGATGTGGCTTGGGAGAAGGCTAAGCTTATGGGAAGAGCCATGAGGAGGAACTAGTTTTTCTTTGCGATGCTTGCTGTCAGTGTGTCTGGTGGGATTATTGTGCTTTGGAAGGCTGCTTATGGCTGGGTAGATGTAGTCTCTACCTCTAGGTTTGCTGCTCATGTGGTGATGTCGCCAAAGATGGGCAAAGCCTAGCTCATGTCTGTATTATGCATCAATAATGTTTTGGACGAACAATTTTTTTCTTAGAAGGAACTAAAAGAACTAATTGGTCTGGGTATCCCATAGGTGGTCACTGGAGACTTTAACTCCTTCCTTTCGATGAATAAGAAGAGAAAACATGCCCTAGTCACCTTAGGTTCAAAATCCAAGGCCTTTGCGGCATTTGTGGAACAGGTTGGCCTTTGCCACATGGTATACAAATGCCTCCTATTCACTTGGTGCAAGCTGGACTGCACTTTGGCTAACCCAAGCTAGCTGGCGCTTCACTCATGTTGTCGTATCATGATTAATTTGCCTTGGACCATGTGCCGTTTCTCTTTATCATCTCCACGCCATCGACTGACCAGGCTAAACTTTTCAAGTTCGAAGGAGTTTGATTATGTGGACTTTAATCACATTATTGAAGGAATTTGGCTAGAAGAGGCAAGAGGAAACACAATATATGCCTTCTCACATAGAGTAGCCTACATGCATAGAAGCCTAAAAAACTAGAGTAACTCGCCATAGGCAATTGAGAGTTTGGACTACTCAGTAAAATAAGAGATTGCAAACCTAGAGGAGCTGGATGCTTTGGGAAGGCTAGACGAGGTGGGCCTAACTCAACTAAGGAGCAGCTACAATAAAAGGACTACCTTTAAATAGACAGACTATTGTCAAATGGTTGCAGTGCTCTTGCCTTAACTGGGTGCAAGATGGCGATCAGAACACATGTTTTCTTTATCCCACTACCTTCCCGCACTAAAAGAGAAACCATATCTTGGGCATACTGAGCCAGGAAGGAACATGGGTTCAAGGCCATGAGAAGATGTTGAAGGAATTTGTGGACTCGTATCAAGCACTATGGGAATCCCTGCCCAGTAGTGTGTGTGTGGCTTTGGCTGGCATCGACCTTTCACTCATCACTAATCTAGAGAGCTCGTGAAGCTAGTCCTGGATGAGGAGATCAAGTTGGGCCTTAGAGCATGCCAAGAGGTGAATCGTTGGGGCTAGATGGCATTCAAGCTGAAGTCTACATCAAGTATTGGAAGGAGATGGGAGGGCAACTCTACAATGCTGTCAAGCATTTCTTTGCCCAAGCCTCCCTTTCGAGGCATTAGAGCAATACTTTCCTGGTTTTGCTCTTGAAGAAGGATCATTCTGTTCATGTTAAAGATTACCTCCCCATATTGTTGTGTAGTGTCTCCTACAAAATCGTCTCAAAAATTCTTGTAGGAAAACTTAAGCCTTTACTACCTCATCTAATTGGAAAAGAGCAGGCAGCTTTCGTAGAAGGGCAAAATATTAGCGACAATGCAATAGCTGCCCAAGAAACCATGCATTCCCTAGTCAATAACAAACATCACCCACCTTTGATGATGCTTAAACTAGGCATGGAGAAGGCCTTTAATAGATTTAACTAGGCGACGTTTATTAGCGTCATGAAGCAGATTTCCTAGGAAATGGTGCAGTTGGACCTAAAGCTTCCATCAACTCTCCATGACTCGCCATCTTGATCACTGTCATGCAAGATTAAACCAAATAGTGGGCTCTGATAGGGTGATTCTCTCTCACCCTATTTGTTTATCCTAGTCTCTCAGATTCTCTCTAGCTTGTTGAACGATAGGATTGAGAGTGGACTGCTGGCTGTCTATATTCATGTATCCCACTTCTTTTATGTAGATGATTTGTTGATGATGGCACATGTCTCGTTAACAAATGTGGACTGCATCTAAATCGCCTCTAGATCTATAATCAAATCACAAATCAGAGGGTGAACAAAGCAAAATCTGAGCCTTCCTTCTGAAGTGGTGTGACCCCAGCCTGATCGCTTAGCTCCGAGATCGCTGGGCCTACTGATGGCTAACTTCCCTTCTGTTTATCTTAGAGTCCTCATTGCTGGACGAAGGGTAAGCTATAAGGAGCATAAGACGCAGGTTGAACGAGTGCACAAAAAACTCTCCAACTAGAAGCATTGGACCCTCTCAATATCTAGTTGCATCACTTCGATCAGGTCCAATCTTCTAGCCATCCCTAACTCGTTGTTAGAGTTGATCTTTGATGATATCAACAAGGTAGCTAGGAGCTTCCTATGGGAGAATGAGAATGGGAAAGGGCTTCATCTCCTTAATTGGGAGGTGGTTATCTCGCCACAAAAGGAAGGAGGCTTGGGCATAAGTATGTTCTTCAGCTCCTAAATGATGGGAGTGTGGTGTGGGTGTAGATCATAAAAGCCAAATATGGTAACCTCCCATAGGCTTTAGGGTGATAGTAAGAAGCTTCATGGATCTAGCATGCACTTTATCGTATAAAAGTGTACTTATGCATGGGCTACTGGAAGTTGGTCGGCGATGGACGATCCACGCTAGCAGCTATGGATCGTCACCTATCCCTTGTTGCCAGCACCATACTCTAGCTGCTCATGGATGAAGCATTATGGTGGTGGATCATTTTGACTCTCAACAATGGAATGATCAGAGATTCATTGATTTGGGAGGCGTGGATCTAGCATGCAACATATATCTAGGTTCTCTTGGTAGGAGATGCCACTTTATCGTACTGCTAGGTTTGGTGGCCTCACTCAAAGGGAGAACCCAAGACTAGCTCAATCAATACTACCTCAGTCCTCAACCATCGAAAGAGTGCAGTGGTTGAAAGAAAATATGAAGCCTCCCTGTGGCGCCTCAGATTATAACTTTCATTTGAAAACTCATTTGGAATAGGATCCCTACAAAAACCTCCTTACATGAACGAGGAATAGGCTCGGAGGACGCTTGCTATCTTTGCTAGATTCATCATGAAACCCTTAACCAGATGTTATTTGCTTACCATTTCGATCAGGAAGTGTGGACGCTCATTGAAGGCTTTGCCAACACTATGGCGAGCTTGATTTGAATTGTCTCACAAGAAAATGGGACGAGGACTACTAGAAGAACCAATGGATGAAGGCTATTGTAGCTTCTACTCTATGGGGCCATCTGGAAGTAAAAGAATATTGCTGCAGACAGCTGCAAATCAATGGCAAGGAGGGCGATCCACATGGCCAATAGTAATGAGAAACAAGCATTCAGAAAGCTTCGACCATCTCGCGTCTTACTCTAGCAATTTTGTGCCAAGCTACATGATGGATTCGGCCAACCTCAGATAGATTAAGCTAAACTCGGACTGCGCCTACAAATTGGGCGTATGTCAAGGTAGTGCAAATGCCTGTGTTACGTGACAATGGTGCAATGCTTAAAGTGGCTTGGGGGCCAACCCCTACTATCTCCCTGCTTCAAGTTGAAGCATGTGCGCTACGGTTAGGCTTGCGCTAGTTGCCAGGCCATGCAAAGGTGGAAATGGAGTTGGATTCTCTCAAGTTGATCAAAATCCTAAAGAAAAGCACCCCTAGTCCTTAGATCATTAGGAATCTTATTCATGAAGTCTTTTGTATTCTCCTTAGATTCGTTGAGGTTAACATCACCCATATTTTCAAAAAAGGTAATGTGATGGCCGACTAAGCGACTCACCAAGGATTGGTTTTCTCCCACTTATCTATTTGGATAGCTAGGGAGCCTATTCCACCAAATCTAGAACATCTTATTCGACTTGCCATCTTTCGGTTTTCGAAGAGGTCCTAATATCAACCTGAAAATGTTCTCTTTGATTAAAAAGATACTATATTGCAAAATATTAAGTCTCATACACAAAAGTAAATTAAATTTAGCGTTAAATATATTTTACCATCATGTACTTATGTACAAAATCACTTTACGTTTACTCCCCCATGTACTTCAAAAAGTCTCAAACTAGTCTCTTACTTATGATTAAAATGAATCGTTAGTTATTTTATTAAACTTAATTGAATGACGCCAAAATAATTAAAATATCTCATCTTGTTTGTTAGACAAAATATATAGGTTTTAAAATTACCACTAATTACCGAAATAACCATAGTGCTCAATCAAACCAAAATACCTCATCTTGTCTCTACGAGAATACCAAAACTACCTTTGTCTCTACGAGAATAGACTTAAGAAACCCTAAGGTTCCTCAATATCCCAATGGTATCTGCATGGATGGTTTTGCCACTTACGAATCATGTATGCCAGTTGTAGAAGATAACATGCCAATAGCCCATGGTAAAGTAATCCGGAGACTAAAATAGAATCTAACCACACCTTTTACGAAAGAAGAACGCACCTCAATGGAGCTCGATAAAACTTAGTCATACCGTTTGGCTTTGATCTATGTGGGGAGGCCTCAACCAGACCTAATCTCGTACCCCATGGAGGCGGCCTATGAGAAGATGGGTTCCCACTGCCTTCCCGCACTAAAAGAGAAACCATATCTTGGACATACTGAGCTAGGAAGGAACATGGGTTCAAGGCCATGAGAAGATGTTGAAGGAATTTGTGGACTCATAACCATAGTGCTCAATTAAACCAAAATACCTCATCTTGCCCTCTATTTTGTTTAATTTTTATTTCGACCCCTCCATTATTTTCACTAGTCTTGTTGTTTTGACCCCTCCATTTTTTATAATTACTTTAAAAGAACCGTCATCTTATCAGAAGCCCAATGAAATAGGTGGAATGAAATTTTAATGAATGTTGTTTGTTTTCAAAACATAATTTATAAAATATCAAATTTGCCCCTGACACTTTACCAATTTAATGGCTTTACCAATAGCAGTACTTCCCTATAAAAAAAATTCCTTTTTTTAATCTTTTCTCATAACAAAACTAGCCAATCCTAATTGTTAAGTCTCATGTTTTAATTCTGATTGTGAAGCATTTAAATTCCAATACACTCAAATTAGGGGCATACCAAACATCTATTACCTTTCTCACTGATTTTCAATTGTATGAGCATTTTCATTACTCATAAAATCCACAACATCATTCTAGTTTTCAAAGGTGCAAAATAATTCACAATGAAGATGCATGTAAAGGGTGCAACTCGAATCCAACATTCACCCAAATATGTGAACCTAGAAATTTAATACTCAAATCCTCATCTTCAAAATTTTAGATTTTTTCTCAGTTTCTTCCGATTCTGGCTATTCAATGTAGCAAAAAAGAATTTCATAATATCTTTTATTGCGATATAAGAATATTCATCTTTCACGAAAAAATGATAATGGAACGAAGCATCTCACTTGCTGATATTTTTTTAATTTTTTTAAATTTTGATGCACTATTCACTGTCAGAACTTCAGATATAGTCACTATGAGCCTAGTTACTTATCTTGCAATATTCACAATTTATCTACGCATTTGTAATATGATCATAAATACAAGGCAATAAATTCAATAAGCAGTGCTCTATCCCGTCTAAATTTTCCACATCCAAAATTTATAAATGACCAAGTATTTCAATCATAGTCGTTCATATACTCAGAGAACTGCCTTCTTCAAATAAAGTTGATGTTTTATGCTTTATAGTCATATATTATTTTTCTAACCTTTTCCACCAATTTTTCACTGATGTCTCTTTGATAACGAAATATTTATAATCTCTAATCCCTCTGAGAATCTGAGCTCTAATACCAATTTCCAAGTTTTAATTGGGTTCTATTGACTAATTAAATATTTATTAAAAATTAACAAAGAATCTAATCAAATTTCAAATCCAATTAGGACTAGACTTAAATTTAGAATTATCTAGAATTATATATATTTTGATGGTATTATGCTGGGGATGTAGCTCAGATGGTAGAGCGCTCGCTTAGCATGCGAGAAGTACGGGGATCGATACCCCGCATCTCCATATCTTCTTATAAAGTATTTTTTAATTATTCCAAGTTTATAAAGATTTGTATAAATTATTCCAGTTTTAAATAAACTATTCAGATGATAGAAGAAGTTATTGTAGCCATAATCACGTGATAATAAAAATCAACAGATAACACACTCCCATCTCAATTTTATTCTAGTTAGCTCCTGTTTACTTCAAAGAATAATTTTTTTTATTCTGAAATATAATTTCTTATCTTAAAGCATCATATAACAAATATTGTTCATCAAAATTATATTTTATACCACACTAACATAATTAATAATTTATCATCGATATCTATCCCATCAATCTACTTTATATTAAATCAGAAAACATTTATCATCATAATTTTTTAAAAGGCAAGATATTTTTCTCATTTTATTTTTTATTTTTATCACGTCAAAAAGTATTTATCATAATTCTATAAAAGTCAAAAAAAAAACATTTTTCTCATATTTATCATAATTTTATAAAAGGTAAGACATTTTTCTCATATTCTTTTTCACTTTATATCACATCAAAAATAATTATACTATTCTTATTTTAAAATATAAGTAAACAAAGAGATAGTCATTATTAGAGTAGAAGTCTTAATTTAAAAATAACAAATGAGAACTTGCACCTAAAGTGAACAATAATGGAGCAATATGTGAGATTTTGCATATAAATAAGCATAACTAGCATACATAAGCATAATGCAGGGGATATCCACAACATAAACATATTTTCTGAGGGAATTTATAAAAAAGAAAATCCAGTTAGTACCAGATTTTCTAGTTTATGACTTGATCTGGAACGTTGTAGTCCATTTCTAGTCTAATGCATAAAAATGCAACTGCACAATGGAGAACCAGTCAATATGCACCACCATATGAGTACATACCTTAGATTCAGACAAACACTTAGTAGCTTTACCTTCTGTTTGTAGAAAACATTTATATCTTTACCTTGTTTCCAACATCAAATTGTCATAAACTGGCTAGAGATCAGTTTGATCAAGAATAGAAACTTCGGTCCTTATCCTCATCTGTACATTCATCTAAAGAGCAACCATCAACACGGCGAAAGGGATTCAAAGAAAACCTAGACACAAGAAGAAACTTTTTACTGAATACACTAGACTGAGTTGGTGATTTTAATTCTTGCCACTTTCTCATCAAGTATTGCTATCCACACGCAATTATTCAACTCCTATGTGGCTCCCAATATCTCTTTGATTAATGAAAGAATGGATTCCATTAAGCTTTTGGTATGGCACGCGTGGAAATCCCATGTAAAAGTTTAACAAATCCCAGGAAACTGAGTTTTCCATCTGAATGTCTGATCCAGTCTTTGAGAACGACATGAACAGGGACGGACGGGCTAAGTCCAAGTTCCTGGTAGAAGCAACCATTAGAATGTTAGGTGCATCACAAAAGTACAAGGGGCAAATAAAAGCTGTTAGTTGTGCAATTTGATAGTTAAATGGCTAATATCGTAATTGCCATTACCGATGCAAGTTCCTCAATCATGATTGGCCGGTTGCCATCCTTGTCAAAGAATTCATATGCACAGTGAGCATGCTGATCCCAAGAATCTAGTGCTTCCATCTGATAAACACTTATTGCAGCAGCAGCAAACTCTTCAAAGTCCAACTTTCTGTACTGAAGAGAGCTCACCTAGGGTTGTGATGAACATGAATAAGTTCCTTTTGTTTTGTTTTAGAGGGATCAGATCAAAATATGTGATTAAGATATACCAACCAGGCTAACAAAATCAAGAACCCTTGAATCCTTCATTGCCTCAGTTGAGTTTTTCAACAAAGCCTGTCAATGCCAAAGCCTTTAGCAGCCCATTAATGAAAAGGAATATGGATGGCTAGAGTAGTTACTGACTGTCTTCAAGTTCTGTAAGGAAATATAGCCACTCTTATTTGGTCCCAACAATTCAAATTGTTCACGGAGGTAGGAGAGTTGAATCACCGTCAATGTCTTGGCAAGAGCCTGCAGACACAAGATATATTAAGCAAAGTTCCTATGCTATGTCCCACTGGAGTAGACAACTTACTGTCAAAAAAGAACAATTCTACACTGAAACTAAAGGGTTTCGCAACATATGGATATGAAAATATATATGTGGAGGATATTGATCGACATGTATCTGAAATACAATACAATCACTCTGCTTCAGGTTATCTTATATTGAATACTACATTTGTCTGTGGGTCTCTGCAGTCTCAGCTATTCAAACTCAGACATCATTTATCAAGTTCTCTCTTCAAGATATTTGAATGAAATAAGAGCATTTTGAATCTCTGATACGTTTCCTGTCTGACATTGTAAGATGCCTACCTCTTGATGGTTATTTGACTTGTTAAACAGCAATAACCATGGAAACTATGGTGAACTGGTAAAGAAAGGGCTGAATTGACAGAAGGAATTTAGTAAATAGAATCACATTTACAGACAAAGACGCGAGAAAAAATTTAAATATGAACAAGACCAATTTCAATGAAAAAGATAGATAACACATGCATCGTTGACCATCATTATACCTAATTATTAACCTAAAAAAGGAACTTTTCAGTTTGTTGTCTATCATATGATAGTGTCCTTGTTTTAGCTGGACTACATAATTGAAGACTTGAAGATCTTAATATAAAAATAGAAGTATTAAGAATCAAAGATTTCTTTTTCCAGTGAAACAAACTCTGCTAGAGCACTTACTCAGATTTGAGAACCTGATCTAAAAGATTGAGAAACTATCAGGACTGCAACTTGATGTATTGTAAACCATTTTTAATGGGTGCCAAATTCATTAGCAAAGAAAAATAGACAATAGAAAGGCTTCCCATGGCTGACAAGTAATCTAACTAACTCAAGTAGAAGAATCTTGGCTCATGCAGCTGAGGAACAAAACGGGTCATATAGAAAGTCCAAACAAGACTGACAACGTTATGTGATGTAATACCTCCATCTGAGGGACACACATAAGAGAAAATGATATAAATTCCATAGTTCTGATCAAGAGTCTCCACGCAAGCTTACACAAGGACAAACATATTTCTCTTCAATCATGAGAATGATGTCATCTTACTTGAAATATTTGTCATATTGCCAAAACAGTGCAAGAATTTTAGCATCTTGATGGATAAAAACTAAACCAGGAGTTGAACTGGTTATACTTCATATAGTAATGCACATTGGGTATCAGCAATTCCTTAGGATTCAATAACAAAGAAAGAAATCTGACTTCCTCTCATGAGAAGTATCATATATTTCTTCCCTGAGAAAATCATAGTATGTTTTGAAGCCCTAAAGAAGGTACTGCTTAGACTACATGCGAGCTCAACAATTAGAAGTGCCTATATGGACAGATTTAAATTTGGCCGATTACCTCATGAACCTTTGCATAGAAGTTATGTAACCGATTAAACATACAAGTTCATATCAATATTGATCTACTGAATAATCAACTATTTTAATAAGAAAATGCAGTCACAAATTAATAATCAACTAGTTTACTAAATGCTAGAATTTATTGTGGAGAATAGTTGCATGAAGTGCCTAATTTACTTAAGAGTCACTATGACCATGTAAGAGGACTAAATTGTTACTAAGGCAAAATATAAAGAGATAAAGTAGTAACTGTAAAGCGTCAACGTACCCTCAAAGCTGATTTCCTTAGGGAAGATGAACTTATATATGCTCTTATGAGCTTAAATACTATGATGTCCAAAGGAATCTTCACTTCTTGAGTACCACAAATCCAAGGATGGCCTGTATAAGGTTTTGAAGTTTTCTGTTAGTCAGAAATTCTAGCACTACATTAAACTGTAGTAAGGCAACATGAAACTTACTGAGAGCCTGCGGAGCAGTCATTCTCTTCCGGTAATCCTTATTAAGCAACCTCTTGACAAAGTCTTTAGCCTCAGCAGACAGAGAAGGCCATGGAGCTTCATCAAAACTTGGTTCCACCTTCAGGACAGCTCGAAATATACCTGACTCTGTGCGAGCCCAGAAAGGGCGGCTTCCACAGAGCAAAATGTAAGCAATCACACCAATGCTCCACATATCTGCCTCAGTACCATAACATCTATGAAGAACTTCAGGAGCAACATAGTAAGCACTTCCTACGATGTCATTAAGCCTTTCATCTGTGTATTCAGAATGATGGTAGCGCATGATATATAAAGTTAGAGTAGGAATGAGTAACGTAAAAGAGGAACAATTAATGAGCTTCCCTTGCGACCTTTAGAAGACTAACCTGGCTTTACAAAATCGGACAAGCCAAAATCTATAGCCTTCAAGGTAGATTTATCATCCTTTGAAGTAAAAAGAAAATTCTGACCACAAAACAAAGAACACGCATTATATAATTCAAGTAAAATTTTAGTGACAAAATTAGTAAGTGTTTGTATGAGATAGTCACTGTGTCTTCTAATTCATAAATATCCACACTGAAGTTTCAAAGACAATTTAATAAAACAAAAAGAAATTCTCAAATCAAAAACATTTTAACAAATCTTATATTTCATCATGGCACTACCTCTGGCTTAAGATCTCGGTGGACAACACCTTGAAGATGACAGAAAGAAACAACATTCAAAATTTGAACCATCACAGCCTTTGCATCTTCTTCAGAATATTTCCCACCCCTATTCAGCATAAAAGTTATTTCTCATCAATGCCATAGTTGAGAGATTAACTAACAGGCATTGTTCTCAAGTATTACTGGGAAAACTAACAAAAACATTTAACAATGAATGTATAGGTACCTTGCCAAAATTCTGTCCAGTAGTTCACCGCCTTTGCATAATCTGTTGAGAGAAAAATCATCACAGTAAGCTCCATTATGTTTTCATGAACAATTGATATTTGGATAATAGCATGTTACATAGCCTACTAGACCAAGCTTTCATTAACGCAACCCTAAAATCTCTAAACAGATATATATCCATGCAATCTGAGTTGGCACCGCAATGCTAATTATCAGAGAATGGCACAAATTCACTGGCCCAGGGATAAGGATTAGCCCATGGATAATATTTTTGAATTTAAACACACAATGCACCATATATTATTAGTGCTTTAAAGATTAAAATCAAAACTAGAGAAGTTGATTTTCTGATAAACAAAGCCCTATTTGCTGATTGAACTACTGATCAGTACCAAGCATGTAGTATTCTTGTTGAATAATGAACTATAGCTTATAATGATTAAAATTGATGCTTGGATTTTTGTTCTCATGAGCAAATTGCAGTTTCAACATCACAAATAACCTTTGTCCTTTCTCATTCCCCCGTCCCCTTTTTTATAATTCAAATAAGTTACTTTTACAGAAACTGGGGTAACGATTGATCTGCATTTAAAATTATAATCTCAAATCATCATAATAAATTAATAATTACTACCGATGACAAAATCCTCGAGCTCTTTATAGCTACAACTTACAACCTTAAACAAGTGAACTTCACGCATAAGATTGATTACATCACATTTCGTAATGTCAACGCATTTGTTTTCGAATGGCAAACACTAGAACGTGGAAAGTAGTAAGTATGATTTGGATTCGGTGCCAGGAAATAAAAATGCTACATTATGCTACCAATGTGATTTTAAATGGCAGCCCCAATGGTATATTATGATAATGCATTATTTTTTAGAAAAAATAATCATACATTTTTAACAAATTTTCAGATGCATAATGTGAATATTATTATGTAGCTTCTACAGATTCAGTCATTAGGCAGAATTCATAGACCTGTTGTGCAACAAACAGTTATAGCTGAGCTATTATTTTTCCAAACTAATAGCAGGTCCTGTTTGACATGAGATATTATGTAATACCACTTCATGGTAACACATGACATGATAATTCTTCCATAAGAGAATACAAACTATTTAAATGGAAGATTGTGAAATATCATAGGAAATAAAAAATGTCATATTATGCTTCAAAAACAATATTAAGTTTTCCAGTCAATGAAGATCCTATACAGTATAATTATGAAATTGAAAATAGTAGAAACCTTTGTCTTATATAAACCAACTGGATCATGCAATTTATTTTGGATACCCATGGTAACATTCTTTACAGTAGCAAAAACATGGTCTTACGTAAGAATAATATCTTCCATAAATTGGTTATGGATATTAATTATAGAAAGAATCTAAAAAGTCAAAGATAGTTCGTGTTTCAAAACTAGGAAAAGGTAATAAATGAGGATCTAGGTTTCTATGAATTATAATAGCAATCAATAATATAATAGTAAACACGTGAAGATTGGAGATGAGAAAGTATAGAATACAAAGTCATGGACAATAGCATGGAAAAAGTTTACATTGCTATGAAAGGTTCCACCTCAAGAGAGTGGTCAGCATTGCAAGGTTATGTTTAATGACTTTCAATCAACTTAAGCAGCATAGTACAGACCAATATTAACCAGGGTTCCCAGTTTCGGCCGATCTCGAGTGGGATCGGTCGAAACGGATCGGGATCGGCCCTAGCCGATCCCATTGGTTTCCGCTGGGGTTTTAGCCGTTTCGACCGAAACGGCCGATCCCGACCGAAATGGGTGGGAACGGGTCGGATCCGACCCGGGGGACATCAATAATTGATGTCCCCATCCCCCACTTGCCTCTCTCCCTTTTCTCTCTCTCTCTTTCTCTCTTTTCCTCTCTTTCTCTCTTTTCTTTCTTTCTCTCTTTCTCACGGATCTCTTACTCTCTTTTTACCCGGCGACTGAGTAGTGAGTAGATCTCCGTCTCTCCAATGACCTCGACCTCCGGCGACGTTCTCCGACGACCTCGATCTCCGGCGACCTTCGGTAAGTTTTTTTTTCCATTATATAGCAGCTGCAGCGGACATCTTCTTTCTTCTCAGCTCTGACAAAGCGAAGCGGCGGCGGCTTCTCGGCTGGACAAAGAAGCGGCGAAGGCTTCCGGCCAGAAGCGGCGAAGCGGCGGCGGCTTCAAAGAAGCAGCGGCGAAGCGGCGAAGGCTTTTTCAAAGACAAAGAAGCCTCTCTGCGCAACAAAAAGACTGGTGCTGCTTATGCAATTATGTCTCATAAATTTTAAATTATTTTATATTTT
The DNA here is from genome assembly GCF_019914945.1 of Typha latifolia. Taxonomy (NCBI): domain Eukaryota; kingdom Viridiplantae; phylum Streptophyta; class Magnoliopsida; order Poales; family Typhaceae; genus Typha; species Typha latifolia. The sequence continues at coordinate 5,650,617 of NC_133091.1, forward strand.
ATTTTGATTTTTGTTTATGTTTTTTAGCTGTAGTCTTGCAGAGCTAAAATATCAATGACACCAAAAGAGAAGTCATATGATACCGACATTGGGTGGCAATATTGTAGCACTATTGGGCAAGATAAAAGGCGCGTTAAATGCAACTGGTGTGGAAAGAAAATGAGTGGTGGTGTCAGCCGTTTGAAAGAACATTTAGCTGGAAGACAAGAAAATGTAGCAGCTTGCACTCAAGTGTCTTTGGAAGTTAGAAAGCAGATGTTGGCTCATTTAATTGGCAAAAAGAAGGATAAACAATCTGCACAACAAAAAGAGTTAATGATTCGTGAAGAATTGATGCATAATCCTGTACAGATTGATGATGATAGCAGTGAGCAAAGTGAAGAGGATGAGGAGAAGAGACAGATGAGGAGGGCAATAAAAGAGAGCAGAAATATGCATAGAGAAGAGGAAGATATGAGAAGAAGCACTAGTGGTAACTTTCAGAGATCTAGATCAGTTAATATACGATGAGAGAGAGAATATGGGGGCAGCAATTCTACCCATATGACTCCTGGTGTTACAGCAGAGTCTGAAAATATTAGACCAATGGATACATATCTTCAGAAAAAAAAGGAGTCGTACACAGACTTCAATCAAGACAGCTCTCAAAAGAATTAACAATGCAAAGAAACACATTGGTAGAACTATCTCTAAATTTTTTCTTTAACAACCATATTCCTTTCAATATAGCTGATAGTCCTTACTATCACACTATGGTGGATGCTATACAATTAGCAGGGCCTGGTGTTCCCCCCTCCTAGTTCAAATGATATTGCTACTAAATATCTTGACTCAGAGGTAGATGAACTTCATACTTATATTGAGACATTTAAACGGTATTGGGATGAATTTGGTTGTACACTGATGTGTGATGGGTGGAGTACACAAAACAAAAGAAATATAATTAATTTCTTAGTGTACTCTGGCATGGGGACAATATTTTTGAAGTCTGTGGATGTTACTGCTCATTTTAAAAATGCAGATTATATTTGTCAGTTGATGGATGAGGTAGTACAAGAAATTGGTGAAAAAATAGTCCAAGTGATTATTGATAATGGGGCAAATTATAAAGCTGCTAGAAATTTACTGATGATTAAAAGACCTCATTTATATTGGACACCATGTGCTGCACATTGTATTGATCTGATGTTAGAGGATATTGCAAAAGAGCCTGAAATTGACATGGTCATATGTGAAGGTTAAAGATTAACAAATTTTATATATAACCATAGTTAGGTTCTTAATTTACTCAGACAGATGACTGGTGGTAAGGAGATCATCAAACCCGGCATCACTAGATTTGCCACTCACTTTTTAGCCTTGGAGAGCATCATACGCTACAAGAATGATATTATGCGGATGTTTACATCACAGGAGTGGTCTATGAAAATTAAGAATATGAAACCTAAATATAAATCTTTAGGTGAAACTTTAAAAAGTATAGCTCTTGGAAATACATTTTGGGATAATATTACAATTGCCACCGCAGTATTTGAGCCTCTTGTCAAAGTATTAAGACTTGTAGACAGTGATGATAAGTCTGAGATGGGTTTCCTATATGAGGCAATAGACATAGCTAAAGAATCAATAAAAAAAATGTGAGCCAAAGTTATAGGAAGTGGTGGAAGATGATTGATTCTAGATGGAACAAACAACAACATAAAGATATACACATTGCTGGTGAGCATGCTTTTAAGTTTTAAGTTTTAATTTACTTTTATTTATGAATATTTAAAATTTGGAATGCTTATAATTTTTAAATTTCTACAGGGTATTTTCTTAATCCAAGATTTCAATTCTCTAAAAATGTCAATAATGATAGTGAAATCTTGTTGGGGGTTAGAAAGGTAATCAGTAAGCTTGAGCCCGATATTCATAAACAAATCATGTGCGATAAAGAAGTTATGATTCAATTAAATAATTTTATTATTATTTGTTTTAAGTTTTAACTTTCAATAATCAATATAATCAATAAGCTAATAATATATTTCTGATTTCAGATGGAGAGATATAGATTAAGACTGGGCAATTCAGTACTGCTAAAGTTGCTGCAGCTATATCTCATAACACCCCAGTTGAATGGTGGTCTATTTATGGATGGGAGGAGGCATCAAATTTGACGCTAATAGCAAGGAAGATTTTAAGTCAAACTGTGTCTTCATCACAGTGTGAAAGAAATTGGACTACTTTCTCCTTAATCCACACAAAAATACGCAACCGATTGACAATGAAAAGATTGGAGAAGTTAGTTTTTTGTCATTATAATATGAGATTGAGGGAGAGAAATTTAAGAAGGTAGAAAATGAACAACTGATTGATTTAAATCATGTTTTTGATGAAGAAGACCACTTGACTCCATGGATCAGAGAGATAGAGGACAGGGTATTAGATGACAGAGATAACCCATGGTTAGATAAAATATTGGGAGAGACCATGACGAGGGCAGAGGCTGGTACGAGTCATTTAGCAGCGAGAGATAGTATACCTACTAGTACTAGTCATAGTCCTGATGATACATATGGTAGTGAAATCATTCCATCTACATTTGTTTAAATCATGGGTTATCTGATTTGATTTAAATCATAGCAGAAAATGAACAACTGATTGATTTAAATCATGTTTTTGATGAAAAAGACCCCTTGACTCTATGGATCAGAGAGATAGAGGATAGGGTATTAGATGACAGAGATAACCCATAGTTAGATAAAATATTAGGAGAGACTACGACGAGGGCAGAGACTGGTACAAGTCATTCAGCAACGAGAGATAGTATATCTACTAGTATTAGTCATAGTCCTGATGATACATATGGTGGTGAGATCATTCCATCTACATTTGTTGAAGAAAATCAAAGAGGCATAAGGAGTGAAGACAAAGAAATTGAGGATATATATACATATCAGCGACGTCGTCATAAGATGCATTTTGGTTCCTATGATTATGGTACATCAAGTATTTATTGTTTGGAGCCATCACAAGATCCATATGCTAGTTATTATCCTCAATATCCTCAGTATTCTCAGACACAAGATCCAAATGCTGATTATTATCCTCCTCAAACGCAAGTCACACAACAAGATCCATACAATATGACTAGTATGATGGAATCACTTTTTGGAGTATCAGGTCCCAAACATCAATATTTACAAACTTATGGTGATTATGATGATGAAGACTATAGAAATTTACGAGAACCAGCTCGATATTCAACAAAGTTTTAAATTTTGAGTAAGTTAATACATTTTTTTAAGTTTTTAGACTTCATATGTGAGTAATTTTTGTTTTCTTATTTTTTGTCATTTTTTTAAATTTTTCTGCATTTTTAAATAATATTTAGAATTTTATATAATTAAAAAATAGTCTGATCCGATACGAACGGCCGATACGGCTGAAACGTATCGTTTTTCTGGACGGCCGATACCGATCCCGATCACAATACTGGGAACCTTGATATTAACCCTTCCTTTTTTTTGTTTAAACTTTGAATGGGGAAGAGGAGAGGGAAGGCAATAAAGCTATTGAAGATGGTGACGTGTTCGCTGCCACTACTGTTGCCTCTCCACTGCCACTGCCACTACCAATCCCACTTGCCGTCGTTGCTCAAGAGAGGAGGAGAGAAGGAAGAGAGCTCGATTGAGTTAGAGTTGATTAGGGATTCTTTTTTTTTTAAGTTAGTCATTAACTCAATATCCATTTGACAGTCTGACCCACATTATTCGACTTGCCATAATAACTAAGTGAGCCACAAAAAGGACACAGGGGCCTGCCAAAAGACAAATGGTGACTTGCCTGTCATTTGCAAGCTAACTAGGTGCATTGTGGGTGGCTGGCTTGCTGCACCACCAAGACAGCCCAGCCCCCATGACCACCTTTAAAAAACCTGGGTACTAGCAGCAAATGTGTTTACACTGAAACAAAGTGAGAAAATTACCCTTCTATTAACCAAGATGAACTCTTTACAGAAAAATAAGAAGTAGATCTCTAGTGTTGCCCACAATTTTCCCAATAAGACAAATGATATCTTAAAATGGAAAAAGGAAATTTAAAGGAACAAAGTCAGACTATTTAAACATTAAAAAAACTGTTTGCCACCTCAAAATTTAGAACCAAATATTGCAGAGAATGGCGCACTATATTGACGCCTATGACAGAACAATCAAAAAGCTTGTATAGTGTATATAACTATATTTCTTGTCATAGATTATTGTAATATTCCAAAAACCAGATGAAGCAGCATTCTGATAAAATAGTAAAATGATTAAAAAATTCAACTTACTCCATGACTATATACACATTGTCTTCATCCTCATAAGCGTCATAAAATTGCACTAGATTTTTGTGCCCAGCCAAAGAACTCAATATTCTCACTTCTCTTCTAACATCTTCAATGGCGATAGCTGTAGTCATCTGCCAAAGAAATTCTTCAGTAAGACTATATTGAGTACACTTTTGATATTTTTGAACCACCATTACTTGCTCTCATGCTGAGTTCAAGATATAAGCAAACTGACAAAAATATATAGAACCAAGTCACCAACACCAGAAAAAGAAAACCAAATTACTCAACAAGGCTATGGTAGTTGACAGTATTCAATGGTTTCAGTAAAACTCCCTACACTATTTTGTCTGTCTTGCTCCAGATCTATAACAATCTTCAATAGCTTTTTGTAAATTCCTTTCTTTAGGAAGAAACAATTGAAATTAGGTCATTCTATATAGATTACATAGTAGTATTTGTGTTGGTTCATGTAGCAGAAAGGAAAGACATGCTATGATCATGACAGAAGAAAAATACCAAATATTCATCCTAATAAGAATTCAGGACTAGATGTCTTTGGTGTTCCATACAGCCATGCAAAGTCTGTAGCAGTTGAATGTAAAAATAATTGTACATGAGAACAAAACTTACTCGATCGGCTCCTTCCTCTAACTCCTAAATAAGCATGAAACTAGATAGTTTCAGAAAGTTAGTCCACGTAATATAGATGCTGGTGCACCATAATGTTGTTGGGTTCACTTAAGTGTGGTAAGTAATATCTCGAATTTTCAAAGTCAACATATGCTACCATGCATTAACTGCAGTCTTGGATGAATAAAATTAAGCCAAAGAATGCAAAGAATGCAAGAGAGATGGCAACAATAGTTACATAAATGAGATACATAATGATGTAATTCGTTATCCATCAAAGTCAAAGTGAGCAAGAAAGCCATAATGTCCACAAGTGTAATTCAGTAGAAAAGAAAAGAAAGAAAATAACTAAAATATGCAATTATATTTTTGCATTTAATTTCAAATTAAATCTTTTAACTGTAATGCTCTAGTTAAGTTTAATCCGTAAAAGCAGTATTTGCTGCGTATTCCCTATATGCTGATGAAGCAAATTAGGATTGCCAACTCCCAATAAGTAATGAAGAACCAGCTGGAATTATACATGCCAGCCTTTTTAGTTAATGCTGGATTCAAGTTGCTACACCTCTACAGTAACTTCATTAAATGAATCATCAGAGGAAGATCAAGATTTCGTATGTAAAAAAAAATAGCTAGAATACTTTTATACAAAAATAAGGGGGAAAAAGGAATCACTGCATAGGTTACGAACTACCAGTACTTGTTACAGGGTAAATATACATTAAGATAACGGAAATGGAAGTACAGCAAGAGCAGCAATTATATGGGTTGGCATAAAATGCCTCAGCTAATTCTAGTGTTGGAGCAATGTGATTAAAGATTAACAAGACAAATTCACCAACCTTTGCTTTTGGAATGACCTTAATGGCTACGTTCTCACCCTTCAATTCCCCCTTTTTCGCCTTTGCAGAGCAAGTGTAGCCGAAATGCCCTCGCCCGACCTCCTCTCCAAGCTCATACTTTGAAAAGAACTGCTTTGAGAACCCGAAGCTCTTGTCCAACCCCAATTCCACCTCACAGCCCTCGGGGATTGAGACCTCGTTGGGCTTAACGGAGCCATGCCGCCGGGCAAGTAAAGCCTTAATGTGCTTCGCCGGTGAAGGTGGAGGGAATGGCCGCTTGAAGAACCGTAAAGGCGACGAGTTTAAGCTCGAATTGGCCGGCGAGCTCTTGTAAGAGCCTGGAAGGGGGCTTGGGCTATAAAATGGGAACTTTGGCAGTTTGGGGGTCCCTGATCTCGGTGGAGGTTCCTCAATGTCAGGTACTATATGGTTTTCTTTACCGTTTTCTTCTCCAATTTCAAGGCTTTGGATTTGTTTCCCATGGCAGAGACCCATGGAAACTAAAATAGCCAACAACCGAACAACGACCCAGAAATCAAAACCGGGAAACTAAGCAGGAAGCTTCAGAATTTTAGGAGCCTGCAACCACAATTTCTGCAACAAGAAAACAGGATTGACAAACTGAAAGCCTCAGAAAACCCACTGCAAAAGAAACTGGGAAACAGTTCGAGAAACAAACCTCTTGCAAATCCTTCCACAATGCTACTAATTGGGCACTACCCATCAAAGGGACAGATGAGATGCATCCTCACAGAAATAATCAGAGCCAAAGAAAGACAAACCAAGTTCAAATTTTTCAGGATTCTCCTTTCCCTTTGCAAGACCAGGGAGAAGAAAGGAGGAAACTTTTTTCCCAGTGGGCATATGATACCGGGAGCAAATTGGAGAAGAAGAAGAAGAAGAAAAGGGATGAATCTACAGAAATGGGTGAGACCCAAATGGGAATAGCCTGGGAATCACCAAAGGGGAAAGGGTCGGGGCTTCACTCTTCAGAGGTGGGGGAGAGTTCTGATCTGAGGGTGGAACTCGGAAGGAGGAAGAAAGTAGGAAAAAGAAGCCCCCTTTCTTTTGCTTTCTGTCATTAGAGAACAAAAACCATATCAAAAGGCTCTCTCTCTCTCTCTCTCTCTCTCTCTCTCTCTCTCTCTCTCTCAGCCTGTCCTTTTAGCTCCCCAAAAATAAAAATAAAAAAGTTGTTGCACTGTGTTTGAGCATATATCCAAAGTTGTCCTACACATTGGCCAGGATAGAGAAGATGGATTTAGGAAGACAATTAACCCCTCACCCACCTCAGAGGAGTAGATCCTCTGCACCCCTTGACTGCAGGAATTTGTTCTTTAGTTCTTCTTTCAGAGCTGTGAAAACATTTCTACTTTGGGCCCTGCAGTTTCAGTCTATCTATTAAAAACAGCATCCTCTTCTGCTGTGATAACTCTCACCGATCATTATAGCTCTACCTACTAGATTCCTGCATGTTCCACCTGCAAAGAATCCACTCTCCTAATCAATGTGGGAAATGCTCTTATACACCCAAAGGTGGTGTGGCTTTCTTTTCTCTACACCAAATGTCCATATGAAAGCAAGGAGTACTACTCATATAAATAATAACAAATAAATAAATATACCATTGCAAAGCAAAGCAAAGCAAAGCAAAATATTGCAGTGCACTGTGGTTGGCCTTAATAGCCATTATTCAATGGGGTGCAGTGCAGTCCTCATCATGTTATTCAAAATATGCCTACTATTTTCCTTTCTTGATACAAGTAGTTGGGGGTGGGTGGGGCCCAAGTTGTACACAGTCAAACTTTTTAATTGAGAATTTTTATTTAACCAAGTTGTCTATCAAATTTCTTGATAGATGAGACTTGGATACTTTTCTTCCTTATTTTTTATCAGCATCGCAAAACTGACAGGGACACAGCAACCCCTTGTTTAGTTTCATTTTAAGTCTTTTCTTGCATATCACCCCAACATCATCTACCTAATTTGCAAACTTCTCTTCTCCAGTATATATAAGTAGAATACCACCTCTTTTCCTTTTCTTTTCTTATTTTTCTTATCAGAAAGATAATTATCACATAAAAAGTCTCACGTATTTTATAGGAAAATACTAGGGGTATCTCTACTGATCAAAGAGTGTAGAATAGACTCGTCACCGAAAAAAAAACTTAAAAAATATATAATGTACTATTTATATTTTTCTCCTCTTGATGGAGTTATCATCACTTTACAGTTTACACCTTGAAAAATAAACATTTACTATTTATCTCGTGAAGTATCGAAAAATTAAACAACATGCAACGACGGTGTGACGCGGTCCTGTTGGTCGTTTAGTTCCAAGGGCAAATTACAGACGTTTATTTTTCACTAGTATAATATGATGTTGAGACATAATATTACACAATATGAAAAACAAAATTACGTCTAGACTCTTGTCCATTTTTCCAAACACATTCTTCTTTCTATTTTCGTGGCACGGAAAGCCTTTAAATTTCTATTAGTTATATGTTATTTTTTTTATTAAAAAATAATATATAAGCATCAATTAATCAAAATTATGCCCTTTAAGAATCATTTAATATTTTCCATTAACATTATTAGAGATACTACCTAATTTTTTTTAATGTTTTTAACAAGCAAATTAATAGTTATTACCCTGATGCGAATTTATGGTTAGGTTCACTTTTGATTGAAATATCCAGTAATTAATAATTATTGCCGACGTGGCAGTGAAGTAGAGATACAGTTGGGAACTTTGTGTGCAGTTTCTTGTGAAACATGTGTATATGTACTAATAACCTCAAATGAAAATATTGACTGCCAAATTCTCCATTAGATCCAACCAAGTAAGCAAGCAGTTCCATCTCCTGGGATGATTCAGCTACAAACAAAAAGAAAGAAACACATAAAACAAAACAAATAATTTCCACTATCCACTGTGTATGGAGGGATTTCAAAGTGGATTAACAATTTTTTTTTCTCTTTTTTAAGAGAAATTATATAAAAAAAACTCTATCTTTTATTTTTATTTTATCATTTTAGCCTTGCCTTTCGTATTTATTATCTTGAAAACACTCTACAATTAGTACATATAATCCGTAGTTGTGATAGATACTCAAAATTTAGCATGCTATGTATAGACAACTTTATCGAATTTAGTTTTTTTAATTTTTAACTTTAAAATTAACATAATATTCTTTCTAACTCTGAGTATTAAATACAAAACACATACATCAAACGATACATAATCATGTAATAAAGTGCTTATAATAATAAATTATGTATGATATTCTTCAACTTTATTATCAGCATTATATAAACTCTGTGACACACTTGTTATGAAAAAAAATTGAATCTAGTGCAAAAATACATAACATTGAGTTTGTTTGTGTTTCTAGGACACCACTTTTGTAATTGGACTAACTAACATGTTATCATTTAGGGGCATTTTTATTTTTGTAAACATCAGAGAGAGATTTGATTTCAAACTAGCTAATCCAAGTGAAGGAAAGGACAGAATTTTCTTGGGCAAGTGAAAGTAAAGAAAATCTAGTGCCTGGCATTTTGTGTGCCTAGGGCACTGTGACCTTTACACAAATATGATCATTCACATGAGCCAAAGACATAGGCTTTCTACTGGTTCTAGGAACCCATAAAGAAATAACACTATGTCAGTGTTTGTACCTAATTAAACACAATGCTCCAATTGGGTGAGTACTACCAAAGGAAACAACACCAAACAATAGAGAGGGTGTTAGACAAGCCAATATGGCAATATATATATATATATATATATATATAAAGAGTACTAATGTGAAGAATAGAATATAAAGGAAGCCACCACTTAAAGAAATAAAAAAAACTTTCAATTGGGTGAACTTAAAAAATTGCAGGAAGATAGAGTAACATGGAATACATGTACTTTGCATTCCATTGGAAGGAATTCCTTGGAGACCTTGCAAAGGTTTTTCTTTTCTTTTTTAATCATAAACTTAACCAATATAAGGTAATTAAGCTTAAACCTGGAACTAAACTATAGGGATATAATATTTTACACCTTTCTCTTGTGTGCTATCACCGGTTACACCTTAGGTGTATTTTAAATATGCTTCATTTGACCCTAAAATATGCTCGCGTTAGTTGGGACTAACTTTAGTACCTGTGAAGGTCGTCGGTTTGGTTTGAAATTAAGTTTCAAACTCGTTTAGTTAGTTTTATTTTTTAGTCTTAATTTTTTTTAGTAATCTTAGTTAGATATGAAAAGATTAAAATATATTTAGTTACTAAACCAGATTAAAAGTCTCTGAACTAGTTTAGGAACCCCTCTAAATTCAAAACAAACGAGGGTCATGGAAGAGTAATACTTAGTATTTAATTTAAAAAAAAATAGAATACTTTTATTTTTATGCTATTTTGTTATGAGTGATATTTTTGAAGCAATAAAGTGAAAATAGAGAGGTGGAATAAAACAGGTTTACAACCAACGTGTAATGATAATACAAGTAAAAGGGATGGTGTAGAATATAATTTTTTGTAAACTAAAATTTGGGCGTATTCTAATTGCATCTTATGTGCAGTAGAGTCATCTCAAAGTTTAAGTTGATAGAGAATTTTTTTTTTACAAGAATAAAGAGTGAATATGAATTTATGCTAAAATCTTTGGAGACATCTATACAAAATTTTAAAAAAAAGTTTAAATTTTTTTGTTTGCTGTCAATTTGATTTTTTTTTTCATTTAAATCATCATGTGATTAATTTTAGGACATTTATTTTTATTTTAGAGTAAAAAAGTTGAAGATAAAAAATAAATAAATGGTCTACATGAAAATGAGCAGTAGTTTACATAATTTAGATATAATTAACCCTTAATTTTATTGTCTCTAGAATAGAGCAGTCATTAAAATGCAAGCATAAGTATAAAACAAGTAAGAGCTTCTTATTTGGAGGAGAAATAATTTTGAGCCTCTTTTATATTATACATCCTCTGTTCTCAAATCTCAGTAACACATACTAATAACAAAGAGAGTTACACATTGTATATATATATAACTTTACAATAACTCTTTGACCTCTTCAATTCCTTCATGACAAGGGAGTCAGGAATTCTAAATTGACTCCACAAATCATCAACAAAGTCAACTACAATTCATGCATTAATCAACAACTATGCTATATTAGAATTTTCTCTTTCTTGTTCACTTTGTTTTGACTTAACTTTATGGAACAATATCAGTGATATATATATATATTTCTCTTCTAAATATCTAAATAAGCTGCAGTTAAGCTGTCCCCATATTCATATGAATAAATTGAGAAAGTCTTTAGGATATTTATTGGATTAGAACAGTGAACACAGAATAAGTTTGTTGGGTGGTTATTGCTGGTTATTGTGATCCTGTTTAGAGAGTTCATTGAGGCACTTGCAATATTAAATATTGCATTAGATTGAGAATGTATCCGAGAAACTCTATCTTCTTATAAAGAAATGTATATTTAATTACGAGAATTTTTTTTTAATTTTGAAACGAATTAAGGATTAAACATATTGACTCACAAACTACTCTAAAAATTTAAGTTGTTAGAGAATAAAGTTTTTTATATTTTATATTCTAGTACTTCTTTTTTTTTTTTTTGAAGATATTTCGAGAGATCCAAAGAATGAATTTGACTTAAATTATTGAATGTTTTATATTTGAAATAACATACGAGCCTAATAAGATTCAAGTTGAAGACCTCTAATTTAGCACTATGTTAACTCACTATCTAATTTAAAAATTTAAACTATTGAAGAACAATAATTTTTATATTAATATTTTAAATAAAACCTTATAATTGATAATTTTTATTAATTGTTCCTCTTATTTTTTTTGTTTGAGGAGCCCTCTGTGATCTCTTTCCTATGTGAATTCTATGATATTTTTTTTCTTAAAATCCTATATTCTCTCTTTACTTATTTGAAAACACTCTCCCACAATTAGTTAGTCTCATATTATTTTAACCATGCAGAGCAAATTAAATTAGTACCCTTAAGCTGGTCTAAATATGCTGCACCAATTCTCGAAATTAGGAAACTCTAAGAATTTCAAAAAATTTAGATTTAAACTAAACAAAATCCAAGTATGTAAGTTATGTCTAAGATTGATTACCTTTTTGAGACCCAATTTCAAGTATGATAAAAAAGCTTTGTTAAAGATTATTTTATAAATAAACTGTCACACCCTCTCATCATCTCTTTTCCTCACATCCCTTCGATCTAGTCTACCTTCTTGTCTTACAAATGGCAAAATAAGGAACGCATTAACTCCCTCTCCTCTCATTCCTCCTCTTATCCAAACTCTTCCATAACATATTATGGAGATAGGGACTACAAAATCTCTTCTCGTAGATTGTTATTTTTAACTTTCTTTTGGATTGTTGGGTAGCTAAATCAGTTAGGGAGATAATTTCTAACTTTGGAGTCCCGGAGATGCTCGACTTAGACTATTGCTAGCTAAAAGAGATAATAGAATATTGAGCCATCATCTCTTGCGATGACCTCAATCTCATCCCAAAATAATGTGAGTGGTCGTTGGGGTTTATTAGTGTCCAGTTAACATTCAAATCATCTTGTGGGTGAGAGGATCACTGCAAACCCTTTAACAACACAAAAGGCTCTGGTACCAACTGGAATGTTTGGTATGGACTATGAAGTCCTTGGAGAGTATTCTGAGAAGAAAGATGCTAGAGTACAAGCTGAGGCAGCCAATATAAGGAGAATCCTCCTCCTCACATAGTTCCATGCATGATGGATGTTAAAATAAGCAAACAAATGATCCACTCACCTATCGGTTAGGGTCTGATCCTAGCTGGAAAGTTGTACCGGTCTTGAGGCAAATTGAAACCATACTTGAAGAGCTAAAGCACCCTTCCTAGAAAAAGGCAAATGATTTGCCAAATATCCTCCTCTTTTTCAATATTAGTTGAATAGATGATTATGCCACTTTCTCCACCACTTCATGATGACCAAGTGAACCGAGGCCTAGTAGACAATTGGGTCTCATACTTAATGGTGCAAGATCTCAGACCTTGATTTCGTGACCACATCAAGGTATGCTTAACAATCCTCTCACTTTATATCCTTCTACTGTGTCACTTTCTCTTCCTCCTCATATCACAAACCCATGCAAAAGTCTATAGATGAGGGCATTTGGGCCAACATTGACTCAATCAGAATAGTCATTCTCACTTTTCTCCAATCCTAGCACTCACAACCCCATAGACGAAGCCACACCCTTCCCTCGGCTAGCAAAATAGATTGGAGTTCTTTTCTCAACGGAGAAACTGCACAAGGTGGAAGAAGATCTAGGAATCAACAACTCAAAGTCGAGCAATCAATGAAGCAATATTAACTTGCTTTTTATTTTGTTGTAATGCATAATATTTTGACTTATGATAATTATATCTTAGAATACTAGGGGATTTTGTTCCTTTAAAAAAAAACATCTTAATGACCTGATAACTAACTCGGGTGTTTTATGCTTGCAAGTGGATGAGCAAAAATTAGTTCATTTTCTTCCCTTATGTTGGAAATATTATGATTGATAGATAGGCCTGCCTTGATATAGATGGATTCAAAGATGGCCTCATCCTTAAATGGAATTCATATCTTTTTCTCGAAATACATCCAGAAAGTAGGCAAGCAGCTCCCTCACCATCCTTCTCTAAGATGTAGGTCCGCAACTCTAATAACATGTTGCTAATATTTATGGTCCAACTAATAACTCGCTTAAGAAATTCTGGAATGACCTTTTTTCTACACTTAAAGATGACTTACCTTGGTGCATTTGCGCTTACTACAACTCAACTAGATCACCAAGCAATCGAAATACATTCAATGCTTCCTTGAGAGAGCACAATCTATTAAATTCCTTTTTAAGATCTAAGAGACTAATAGTTTTATCTCTCAAAGGAAAATATTACACATGTACCAACACAATCAACAAACTCTTACTCTATCAAAACTTGATCGTTTTGTGGTTTCAACTAAATGGGGCTCATAATTCCCCAATACGGCAATAGATTCTCACCTTGAATGTTTTAGATCATTCTCTAATCAAATTAGATACTAAGATAATTACAGCACCGTCGAAAATCTTCAAGTTTAAAATAATTTGGACGACATAACTAAATTAAATAATTTGATAATTAAGCTTGATTTCAACAAAACTTTTGATTCGGTGAATCAAAAGCTACTCATAAACCTTTTTGCAACAAGAGGTTTCCCACCATGTTGGATCAAATGGATCTGGATGAGTCTTTGATGTACCTCAAATGCCATGCATATCAATGAGTATCCTTCATCCTCTTTCACAATAAATAAAGGACTTAGACTGGGTGATTATTTATCACCCATGTTATTTATACTTGTTGCAAATCTACTTTCAAAATGTTTAAAATTGCATCAAATCTCTCTATCTTGGAAGGATCGGGTTCCAACCGGAGAATTAATATTCTATAATTTACTGATGATATAATTCTCTTATGTCAAGCAAATAAGGCTTCAGTCACCAACCTCAAAAGCATTCTTCTCCCTTTTAAATATATTTTAAGTGAAACACCCACCTCCATATTTCATGCAGAATAATATAGGTGACTCTCACGTGATCTATTAGTATAATGTTCTCACAGAGTATCCAAAAAAGATTTAAATACAAAGCATCATAGGTCGCAACAAACTCTAGAAATATATGTCCATATACAAGCTCAAAACATAAAATTTCTCGTAGGGCTAAGTTCAACTAGAAAGAAATAGAATAAGTAACACAAATAGAAAATTAGATCAGTGACTCCTCAATATTTGGATCCTCATCTAACCTTGGAATGTTTCCACTAAAAGATGGTGAGCACATAGCCCAACAAATATAGTCCAATAATAATTTATGAATAATATAATGCATGATAAATATACTAATACATACTCATAATTATCAATATATCAAGGTAAACATGTACAATATAATTTGCAATGAACTTTTATATAATCATAAAGTACAAAATGCATAATAACATTGTAACTTAAGCAACTTCTTATTTTTATCAAGATAAACAAGTCATTTCTCATTTAATCAAAATAAACTCACATAGAGTCAAAAGTAGTTATATCTCAACATAGTCATACAATCCACATGCAAGCATAATAATGAGGAGGAATAGTCATCTAGCGGTAATATTACACGTACATGTCTAGTAATGTTACATATGATCGATTCTTTGCGAACATCAGACTAAAGACCACAGTCGTAAACCCATATCCTAACTCCATCATCACAACAGCTCTAGTAAATCATTGCACACAACAGAATTATTACTTATAGTCAAATCATCGCACATAATAAAATGCATATACAACGGAAAAGAGTGCATAGCTCAATAGATGCCCTAATCTTGTGTCATCGAGTATAACCTTACCTTACAAACATCTTTCTACTATTATCATAGTCTAGTCTCCAAATAAGACAGCGCAATCACTTGAATGCTACACATGCTAACCACCTCAAATATAAATAGCTGTATAATAATATTATACAATATGTTTCATCTTTAACCTCGAGCTGAGTGAGTGAAGAACACTGTCTAGTTGTGACTTGACTAATAATGATACGTACAAGTGGTGCAATATATTTTATCATACAATTTATTTCATAGTTATCATCAAGGTTTACATATATATCATAGATAGATATATAAGATATATCATGCAAATTATAAGTAGTATTTATGGCTATCGTCTATTGGCTCATTTGAAAGAACAGAAATAACACTTTTTTTCTCAAACTTGTAAACCTCCTAGCAGGGGTCTGGGATTATTGTGTCACTCTTTGCTCCAAGTATTTTGACATCCTTCACTACTTTCACAAGACTTCTGACCCCTCCTCTCCTTATTAAGTGGAAACTCATGCCGTTAAAGCTCAATAAATAAAATACATAATAGTTATTTACTAGTCCATTCGAACCTATTGAGGGCAGTGTTCATTTTACGTTCTCCTATGGGTGCCCCTCTTTTTGTTAGTAATCGCTTTAGTTGTTTCCAATCTATCTTAGTTGTTGAAGCGATGACCTTGTGTAAGGTTCTCCACAGTCTACAAGACAGTTAAAAAATCTGCTAATCTAATATGATTCTATACTTCTCATTAATGCGCTTAACTAAGTCCACAAACCGGCATGGTTTATTGAGCTCCTCATATAGGACTATTTATTGTTGCTCTCTTCTCTACCAAATTATACAATTTATTATATTTTTCGTAAATCCAACAAATCTACTAACTGGCTTGCTAACACAATACATTCTTTAGGTTTTGGGAGTAAATGGGAAAGGGTTTTCTCATATGCTCTTATACAAATTTGGGTTGTTGATGCTAATGGCGTTTTTTTGTACCACTGGGGATTGACTAATGAATTCCTCTTTTAAATTAAGAAAAAAAGTGGTTTGCCATATCATCAAAATGGTTGACTGGGACAATGACTTTCATATATAAATCTTGAGTCATATATATATATATATATATATATATATATATATATATATATATATATATAGTCACCGATCAACCGACTTATATTTGGAAGTTGTTGCCGTAGTTAGTAGTTTTGTAACTCATCTAGTTTCATATTTAAGTTTCGAGGCGAATTAGACATGTAATAAAATTTTGGCAGACTTCAAATAGTCAAAAGCTCCAAAATGGAAACAAAATGCAAAAGAATAAGACCAACTTTTTATTTTATTTTGATACAAAATTCGAAACAATAATAGCATGGAAAATGTATTTTGTCATTTTATTTTGTATAAAAGAAAATGTTTCGAACTTAATTTGAGATAGGAGGATTCAATTATCAGATGCATGTTAAGATCAATTTATATAGGGAGGATGATCATAATTCATATATATAATGGAAACAGAACGCCTTTTATTGCAGAAGCCTGTTTGATGAGTCACGAGAATGCACTAGTGTGCATTAAGTTTCTAAGTCTAGGACAGGACAACAAGAGTGATCAGATATTTACAACGTGAGAGATTAAAACAAGTTCGTCTTAACCATTCTTAGATGGAGGAGAAAAGCACAAGAAAACGAAAGGAGAAAACCGTGCAAGTTGTCAGTCTACAAGAAGCTCAAATCTTAGCGTTTCCAGAAGATTTAAATTCCATCACCATGCTCCCAACCAGGAGAAGAAATCCGGCAAGAAATGAATCGTCATACAACAGCAGCAGTAGCTTCGACTATACCATCCTGTCGTGTTAGAGGAAAACCGTTCACCGAGGCAGGGCTCCCGGAAGCTGGACCTTTTTCCGGTGCATCCTCGTAGGCAGCAGCATGAACACCAAGTGCAGCACGACCCGATGGATCTGGGTTTTTAGACCAGGCTGCATCCCATTCGACTGCTTTGGCAGTACTGCATGCCACGCTTGGGCCTCCTGGTACTGTTGATCTTGCAGCATTCTGTTCAACAGAATGTGAGTTAACAAAACAAAATTTGCATTGTGGAACAATTATTATATGCCAACTAATTTCACTGATCAAAGTTGAACAAGCATGCTAAAACAATAGTTAGACAAATTGAGTAGGAACTAGGGGTAGTATTAACTCATGCTGTAATATCTATCAACAGTTTATGTCCTGAGAATTACTGAATTTATGAATATGTCAAAACTAAGTCAATGTATACTGATAAGAAATATCAGAGGTAAAGCAAAGGAAATATGAACATTTACTTGTATGTTCTTCAACTTTCCAAAAATGTTATAACATTAAAAGATCCATACCTTAGGGAAGAATCTCTCAAATATTGTTCTGTAGTAGTATCCCTCCTTCGTTGTAGGAGTATTCTCAGGATAAACAAAGCTTGCATTCATCAACATGGCATCTGTAACCTGGCATTCAAAAGTGAAAAATGCAAGCTTAACAAAAAGAGATCATCAAAAAGTATATCTTTGTAATGCAGGCTCAGTTTCCCAGTAATCTAAGTCATAGAATAAAAAATATTAATATGGTTTGAATTCCCATATTAACTAAAACTTAGACAATTCGCAAGGACAGATATTACTTGTAATTTGAAAAAGATGACATACATGTAGATTTGCATGGTCCTTCAAGCCATCAATCCAGCTGTAACCAACACCATCACTAAATTGTTCCTTCTGCCTGTACAAGATGTGCTACAGATGGAACACACACTTGTCAGAAGTATTTTGCAAAGAGTTGAGCAAAAAATATGAGACAAACATAACAGGCATCCCGACCTTTGGCAGATAGGGGTTCTCATCATCATCAAATGCATTCCGCAGGATCCATTTCTCAATCCGACCGAGATCAGGTCTTATCTGAATTGGTCAGATCTGATGTTACAATTGCTGACTATAAAAGGTACAGCATAAACTGATAAAACTTGGCTGATTTATGAACAAGAAATAATTAAGCTGCAATGTTGCACAGTACAAACCACCAATGCTGCATATTGTGAACTGCCAAACCAAGATAATTTACCATACCAAGGTCCAAGCAGACCACAATAGGAAACATGGCAGAACTCTTAAATTTACTGCTTTTGGGAAAAATACCGTGTATTGTTAGAGAAGATAACCCAATAACAAAAGTGCAAAGAATCTAAACTATGATGCTTTATTATCTAGAAGAAATTGGAATACAAAACATTAATTAATTTATATGCAACTTCTTTTTAGTAGAAGTTATGAGGCACTGACTAAATTAATTAATTTATATGACTTATGAGGCTAATTCATTTAACTTGTAGAAATAATTAAACTTGGCTAATTAATTATATGACTTACGAGGCACTGACTAAAATATTTTGCACCTACCATCTTCCATTCAGGATCAATATCCATTGCTATGTCGATGAAGTTCTTGTCCAGAAAGGGAACACGAGCCTCCACACCCCATGCTGAAGTTGATTTGTTGGCCCTCAAGCAATCATATAGATGAAGAGCTTTTATCTAACATCAAATTGATTAATTTAGTTAGTATACACTTTTGCAAGAGGAAAGGAAATGTCAAAGAGCATCATTACCATTGCTGTCACAGGAATATTCCAAGCAGAAAGTTCTTTCTTTTCTAAAAGAAATGATTCATGAAGCTCATACAAATAGAGAAAAGAAATGCACATCTCAACTAAGAAGGCAACCATATGATGCAGAACATGAGCACCCAACAAACAAAGTAACAAGTGATATCACAAAAATCCAGAAAAGAGTTACCAGCCCTGGTGGCCGGTCAAAATGCATTCCACAACTAAAATTATAAATAACCACTTATATCACTTCTTAAGCACATCATATCTAGCAGTAACTTTACATGCAATCTTTTAATGATATCATAAGCAGAGGTAAAAACATCTCTGCTACTGACATAAATTTCTCTGGGCAATTAATATGCAAATTCATCTAACAGATTCATAAGATCTATTAGCTATGAGAAATATTTGTTTTGTCAAAATTATTTAGCCATAAGGGACCACAACTATCTTAATAAATAAACTATAAACATGTTCTCAGAAGTCATGCTGCTTATGGGAAGAAAAGTCACTTGAATATTTGTATTGAAGTATTGAACTACTCTGTTTCTAAGTTGCAGATTAGGGAGAAAAAGGACATTTTAAAAAAGGACCAGAAGCATTCTGCAGATACCTTTCTACAAGTTTCCATATGAAACTCCTCCTTGTTAGGTGCTTTGTGGAAATATAGGTAACCACCGAATATTTCATCAGAACCTTCCCCTGAAAGAACCATCTTCACACCCAAGGATTTAATTTTACGCGACATCAGAAACATTGGAGTACTTGCCCTAATTGTGGTCACATCATATGTCTCAACATGGTAAATGACTTCTTCAAGTGCATCAATACCCTCCTGATATTGCAGGAAAATCAACAAGATCACAGCTGTCCAAGATCATTGACTTTCTTTCTCCTATGTAAAGAACTATTAGTATGTACCTGCACTGTGAAGTGCAACTCATGATGGAGAGTTCCAAGGTAATCCGCAACTTCTTTAGCAGCTTTGAGATCAGGAGAACCCTGAATGAGGCCACATCATACAAAACATATCAACCAAGTAGGGCAAATACATCAGGCAGTTACGAATATCAAATCAATAAGCAAGTTCAACAAGCATATCTTGCATCTATCAAAGAAAGGCAGACTACATTCTAACAGTAACCAATTTGGGAATTTACATGGGAGCTATCAGGTACCAATTGAAGTATTTTGAAGGAATTGTGGAATAAATTTTTCTCATAAACCTACAAATATAGCTAAGATATATTTTTTGTTCAGAAGCTCATCAACATATAACCACTGTCCAAACACCAACAAGGATAGCTAGCAATAATGAAGAAAGATAACCTTCAAGCCAATACAGAATGTATGCAACTGAGATCCCCATTGTCTGGAAACTTTAGCTTCTGCCAAGTGTCTTGAAGCAACAGCAGCAACAAGCGACGAGTCAAGTCCACCGGACAAGAGCACACCAAATGGCACATCCGTCATTAACCTCTTGGTAACAGCCTGTGTGAATGACAACAAGGACAAGAGATGAAGTAACACGAGTAGGCAAAAGTGCTAAAATGACTTCTATAGCTGTATCATTAGTTGACTGCCACTAGTCGACAAGTCATGCTTCAACCACAACAAACAAATCCACAAAGCAAATTTACGCAAAGTTTATCAATTGTATGCTACAAATCCAGGCAAACTAAAGCTGATCCTTTATAAGCAACAGAGCACTATGGCATTTGAAAGGCAATTTAACAAATTTAAAAGTCTTAAGTGCCGCAAACCTCTTCCTATTGCTATTAGCCTATCACTGGCCAGTAACTTCAGCAAATAGACACTCACATGGTAAGATTGATGGATTTAAATAAGAGAACATAAAAAGATAATATCTGAAACATACCTTTTCAAAAGCCTCACGCAAAGCTAGAGAATCATAAGGAGTTGATGGTATGCCTTCCGAATACCATTGCGGGTTGTACCACCTTTGCAGTCCACCTGGGAAAATTTTATATTAGCACATATCCTATGGAGGAGATCACATAAAGCAAATGCATAAACAAGCATGAATTACTACTGAAGCTAAAACTAGTACACAAATTTTTACATTCCTAGGATGCTATAGAACTGCATAATGCAAATTAGTTTACTGAAAGCACTTTTTGTGTATAGTCTGTACAATCCGAAATCAGACCTCTTTTGCTAGAATATAAATGCCCAGGAAGAAAGGACACAAATCTTTCACAATCATCACTCAATGCTTTCATTTCTGAAGCAAACCAAATTGATCCTGGCAAAATAAATTACAAACCAATTAGAAGTATATTAAAGGAACATATTGGCATCTAAAATAGAAAATCTACAAACATGAATAACAACTGGGAAAGTTCCCAACAGTATCACACATATATTAGATCAGGCAATTGATTATGACATACCATCGAGGCCCCAGCCCATGTACAGAGGAGTAATGCCAATTGCATCACGAGCAGCAATAAAGCTTTTGTCACGGGTGTCAAGAAGAACAAATGAGAACATGCCATCTAACATATTGACAAAATCTTCTCCATACTCTTCATACTGTGAAAGAGGACAAGGTAAAGATAAAAGTGATATGTCAGCAAACTGTAAGTCTGCTGAAAAAAAAGGTCCTTCCTGCTAATTAGATCACTGACAGTGTTGGAGCACTGAGTGTACTGTGGCATCAAACTGCAGCATATAAGAACTATTAGTAAGGTTTTCAATTACTCACAAGATGTGCAATCACTTCACAATCACTGCCAGTCCGGAAGTTATGAGACTTGAGTTTTGCCCTCAGCTCCTCATGATTATAGATCTCCCCATTAACCTGAAAATGGTAACCAGAATAAATTTACAGTATACTACAGCCGTACAAGGTCTACTATAGATAACACTGATAATGTGTCTCATATATGTAGAATTGCAAGAGATAAACATCAAAAGGGACCATTACATGAAATACAACAGTACAATTTACAAGATCAAACCTTTTACAAACAGTGGACTGTATGATCTTTCCTACATGCACAAAAGATCATAGGATACTATATTATCCTTTCAGTTTCACCAGTTATTATTTCTCAATTATAAATGTATATCAAAGGACTAATTCATTCTAGGTCTGCAAGAAGCAAAAAATAGATCTGGACATGCATCGACAATATATAAGGAAAAAAAATACTGATACAGAAGACTCCAATAGCAAGTCTACTACATTGGCTGGTACAAAAATCAAAGCAGATAAAAGTTAGGTTTTGACTTCATGATATAGACGCCACTAAGACATCATGCAGGTCTTCGGTGAACTAAAAAAATGTAAAAAAAGGATACTGGAACAACCAATGAGTTTACTACTAACTGAATTCTGAAACCACTCTAGGAAATGTAGGATATAATACATGTAGGCTAAAATAAAGTACAAAGAAGAGAGGCCACATGAGATTCTACAAACATCTAATGATAGATAATTAGGTGATTAGAATGAAAATTCTAGTATTCTTGACCAAAATAAGATTTACCGTCACAATAATTGATTTGTCTTCATTATAAAGTGGTTGGTCTCCAGAGGTGGGATCTATGATAGCCAATCGTTGATGAGCAAGATAACAATCCTGGTAAGTATGTATCCCACTCCAATCGGGGCCTCTGTGCCGCAATCTGTACCCACATGAAGGACAAAAGATAAGAAACTAGACAAAAATGGTGCTACAGACTTTTTTGCCTCTATGCAGAAGCAATGCTAGGTATCTAACACTTGGAGACACCATGGCCAAACATACTGCCTTCATGGGCATACATAAGACAGAGATTGGGAAAAGAAAGCTAATGGTTTCATTTACTATATTTTATGAAACAATGGCTTAGGTATCAGCACACATTGTATGCAATGTGTTATACGGCGAAAACTTTGCCAACAAAAGGATGATCAAGGGTGGAAAACATGTCTGTCCAGTCCGTGAGAATACTAGGACTACAGTGCAAAATATCAAGTTTATGCCCAACAATGTACTTGATGACTGATTTCATATAGCTAATATAATTCTTGCTCAAAATAGACTTCTTCTGCAATTGCAATACTCTATGGCTGAATGTAGATATAAGGGTAATAATGAGGATATGTAATTCCAGACACCCCAATGAAGATTGAAACTTGGGAATTTTAGGAACCTTATCCCCAACATTTCAGAAATTTCCAGATGTGTCCTTCTGATCATAGCTGAATTTTAGAGAATGAAAAGGAAAGGACCCAAGAATAAGCACATATACTCCAACATTATCTCAATACCAAATTGGCTAAGTTCACAGGTTTTAATTCCTTCAAGTTCATTCGAGTCTGCAATGCTTTTAGCTCAACTATAAGATGCATTATATTTTAGCTTTGCATTTTAATCTTGAGATATGAACCAAGGATACTCGTATCACATAAACAAACTATAGAGGATTGATCACTTTCCTGTCATGTCATAATATGAGCACATATCATACATACCAAACTCGCTACAAGTTCAGGTGTGCTCTGAACTATATCTGTGTCAATCAAAGACGGCAAAACAGGTTAAAATAACAGCATTCTCGTATACATCACGGTCACCTCAGATATACCACAAAAAAAAGGGCCTATCCATTAAAAAATTTAATAAATCTCACACCGTGAGCACGACACATCCAATTTAAATCCCAGTGACAGACTTCTTTAAGCCCACTTCATAAACAGAAAAAGCTTTCCCCATCGATTTCCTGTAATCAACCTTCGAAGAACAAAAAGGTGTGAAATTTATCCTACCAATCCGATCAACCCACTAATTAAGCATCATTAAAGCGGCTCTAATCTATCGATCCAGAAAGGGAGAAAAGATACCTTCGGGAGAGTTCGATGATTCTGGAACGCCTAGCGAGGGAGGGGTCGGAGCACCCGAGCACCGCGAGGATTCCACACATGGCGGCGCCGACTTTCGTACTCGCACCCGCGTGTCGCTGTGTGGCACGTGTGTCGCGAAAGGAAGAAGGTTGCCTTTGCGCTGCCTCCTCCGGGGGAAAGTGAGAAGCGAAGCCCGCAAACGAAACAATATAAGATGACGAAGTGGGAGCGAGAGGAAGAGAGGAAGGAGGATGGGCTATACACAAGATGTAATCTGGGCCGTCAGATCTTAAGAATAAACTTGGTTAGAATATTTAATGCCCGTTTAGGGCTTCGCCCAGCCATCACGAGCGGATTGGACGAGGGTTCAGAGAATCCCGTGATTTCGTACAGCTGGCAGAATCAATCGGATTCCGAACGCGTGGAGAATCTTTGCTGTTTTGAATCTCGTGCTCCTACTTTGACGAGAAATAATCAACGAATATATTTTCAATTTTTTTCGTTTTACTAAAATGGTGGGGGCATTTGCAATTTAATTATATTTAATTTTTTAATTTATAATAATAGACTCTAATACCGATTACAAATATAAATTGTGTGTATTCTAATATAATAAAATATGTATCGGCTATAATATATATATATATATATATATATATATATATATTATAAATTAAATTAAATTATAAAAGCCTCCTAAAATAGTATCCGTAAAAAATAATTCACTAAAAAAATTTATTACTAAAGAGAGTCCAACTCAACTGTCATATCATAAATCAACTATTGTATTATTTATAAATGTTGTTTAAGCACTATGTTCAGTATTTTATATTAGAGTAAGATTCTTGTCTATATATATCTATATATAATATTTGACAAGAATCTTCAGTCATAATATTGGTATATATTTAAACATGTATATAAAAGAAACAGCACTAGTGGGGGATCCATGAGTAGAAAATAGCTGACATGTGGAGCAACGCATCCACATCGAATTATTTGAAAAAAAAAAAAAAAAACTATTCACCAGATAGTTGGATGTATATTCTGGAGAGAAATTAAGATTCAATTGGGATTGTAAAGAATTGATCTCAAGGTAAAAGAACGGATTTCTTCTTCTTTTTTCTCAAAACTCGAGATGTATTTAATGGCAATAGAATTTTTTTTTTTGTTTTTGGTCAAAATCTTTGATGAAAGAGTTGGTACCTATTCTAACCATAGGAATCAGAATCAGCCCATCTGCAAAGTAGCAAAGTCCCCATCCCTAATTGCGTCTTGCACTTGTATTCATTACTTAAGACGATGAGATAAGTAAGTCAAATGAAGGCATTAGGAAAGGTCGTTTTTCTTGTCGAGAAGATTCAAACTATCTTTCCTGTAAAGAAGATTCAAATGATTCCTTTCTTTTTCCCTGTGTTTGGAGGGAGAAGTCAGAAGAGAATATAATTCTCTGAGTATTAGAAGAGAAAGAAAGAAAAAGTGAGAGATAAAATAGTCTCTAACATTTCATTTGGATGGAGAGAATAGGAAAGAAGAGAAAGTTTGGAGAGAAAATAATAAGTTGGATTGAAATTTTAGGTGAGAAAAATGTGTCTCTAATCAAAACATTGATTATTTTTATATTTTAATATTTCAAATATACTCATATTCTATTTACTTAAGGCTTTGTTTACTTTAAGAATAAGGTATTCCTTTTGTTATTCTTAGAATTAATTATTCTTATATTCAATTACTTAAGGCTTTGTTTACTTTAAGATTAAGGTATTCCTTTTGTTATTCTTAGAATTAATTATTCTTATATTCATTTCTTTTTTGAAATAAATGAGTAACAATTATTTTGATGTGATATAAACTGAAAAAAAGATAGAATTTTTTTTATGAAATTACCATGAATACCCTTTGATTGATATAAAATAGGTTGATGAGATAGATATCAAGAGTAAATTAATTATCTAGTTAGTGTGACGTATAGAATGGAATTTTAATGAATAATATTTATATTCTGAAATAGAGTTATTATGATATTTAGCTGTTATTTTAGAATAAGAAGTTGTATTTCAAATTTTTTTTTTAAAAAGTTATTCCTAAAGTGAATAAGGACTTAGGTGGGGTGTGGATGGATATTTATTTGACTCTCTTAAATACATTCTGCAACTAAACACTCACTTATGTATATTTTGGTTAAATTTTATATAAGGTAAGCCACATAGCAAATAATACGAAAAAACTTATAACATGTAAAATGTGTGATAAAGTTATACACGTTTTTTAAACAAAATTTTTAGTATAATTAAATCTTATTCATATTTTATAAACTGGATAAGTTGTATTTCAAATTTTTTTAAAAAAAGTTATTCCTAAATTGAACAAGGACTTAGGTGGCGTGTGGTTCGTGCATAATAGATACTTATTGGACTTTTAAATACATTCTGCAACTAATACTCACTTATGTATATTTTGGTTAAACTTTATATAAGGTAAGCCACGAAGCAAGTAATACGAAAAAACTTATAACATGTAAAATGTGTGATAAAGTTATACACGTTTTTTAAACAAATTTTTTAGTATAATTAAATCTTATTCATATTTTATAACCTGAATAAGTTGTATTTCAATATTTTTTTTTAAAATTATTCCTAAAGTGAACAAGGATTTAAATGGCGTGTGGTTCGTGCATAATAGATACTTATTTGACTCTTAAATACATTCTGCAACTAAACACTCACTTATGTATATTTTAGTTAAACTTTATATAAGGTAAGCCACAAAGCAAGTAATACGAAAAAACTTATAACATGTAAAATGTGTGATAAAGTTATACACGTTTTTTAAACAAAATTTTTAGTATAATTAAATCTTATTCATATTTTATAACCAAACATAAATTATTGCATAAATTTGTTCAATGTAATCATGATGTTTTACAACCAAATAATAAAATATGAGTAAATTTATAAATGTACATAATTTACATTTAAGAGTGTGCATAAAGTTATCCTTAAAATATTTTATGCACGAATGAAATGAGGCCTCAATATGTTGGAATTCTATGAACACATTTAAAAGAGAATGATTAAATATTAGATATAATTTTTGTTGGATATTATAACCTTATGAGACTATTTTAAAGCTTTGTTAACTTCAGGAATAAGGTCAATTCTAGAATAGATATCCTTTCTGTGTTACCAGAATTAACTATTTTTATGTTCATTTATATTCTGAAATAAAGGTGTAATAATTATTTTTGATGTGATATAAAGTTGAAAAGAAAGATAGAAAAAAATGTTTTTTTTATGAAATTACCATGAATAATCTTTGATTGATATAAAATAGATTGATGGGATAGATATTAAGGATAAATTAGTAATTTAGTTAGTATGTAGTACAAAATATAATTTTAATGAGTAATGTTTGTATTCTAGAATGAATTTATTATGATGGTTAACTGTTATTTTGGAACAACGAGTTGTATTTCAAAAAATTTTAAAATAAGAAGTTATTCCTAAAGTGAACGGTGCTTTGTTTGTAAAATGTGATACTTATTTATGAATTATGACTCTCTTAAGTACATTTTGTTACCAAACACTCACTTATGTATATTTTAATCAAATATTATATAAGATAAGTCACATAACAAGTTATACATAAAAACTTATAACAAATAGAATGTATAATAAAGTTATGCACGTTTTCTAAGCAAATTTTTGGTACAATTAAATTTTATTTTAGTAACCAAACACTTGTTGAATAAATTATTCAATGTAATTATAATGTTTTACAATCAAATAACAAAATGTGAGTAAAGTTATAAATTTAAATAATTTATATTTAAGAGTGCATAAAGTTATCCTTAAATTATTTTATGCACAAATCAAACGAGGCATCAGTTGGAATTCTACGAAGAAATTTAAAAGATAATGATTAAATATTAGATATAATTTTTGTTGGATATTATAATTTGTTTATATTAATTTTATTTATTATAAATAATAAATTTATGGATATTATAGTTTGTGATAGTTTATTTTAAAGAGTAAACTTATGAATACTATAGCTTGTCATAGTTTACTTTAAAGAGTAAATTTATGAATAATATAGTTTGTGGTGATTTATTTCTAAATCTTACACTAAATTCATGTCCATCTAGTAAGAAAAAAAATTTAACTCATAACAACAATAAGATTATCTTCCAAGATGTAAATACGGTGCACTAATGTTTTGTACATTGACATAATGCAATGATTTCATGTGACGCCGTCTTTTTGCACCTAAACCTGCGTGTGGTTTATCTCACATATGTGAACCCATAAAAACGAAAAAATTTCTTAGCTCTACATTCACCGGTAGTGGTGGAGCAAGGAGTTTTTTTTTTTCATAAAAGGATAAAATTATCAAGTTACTTATATTATGTTGACGAGTTATGCTAACAAATTATAAACTAGAAACATATACTTTGATTCATCTTCTATATTCCACCATAGTGGCATAGTGCAGTTGTATTGTTGCCATTTCATTTGCCACCTCAAATGAAATTCATGTATAAAAATATTAATTTTGAAAATTATGTAGGACCCATATCTTGAGCAATAATCAAAAATACATAATAGACAAAATACATTAGTATGCAGGGGTTATATATGAAAAGAGTACATATGCTTGTTATATTAATGGTTTAGTCGTTCCAAATCATATAAGGGCAATTTTGTGCAGGGTTCATGTAGAAAAAGTCATTCCATTATGTATAGGAAATACAATTAAGAAAAAAAAGGGAACAAAATAAGAAACACAATTAACATAAAAAGATATATTTGCCCTTAAAATTTGCTTCACGGTATACAATGATAGAAAAAGCTCCAAGTTTTTTCTTTCTTTTGAACTGAATCATTCTTTTTTGTGTGAACAAGACAATAAGATCGAGCAACATAAGGCTCATCAAATTGACCTCATAAAATTATATTTTTCTAAATGAGATATCTCTCATTTACGCTATCTCATTACAAAAGAAAGAAAAGGGAAGACAATAAACTCACTCATTCATAAAAACCCCTAAAACTTTAAGAATCAACATGTCGAAGCTTCTAATAGAGATAGATGAATCAATCATTAATATTTACCTCTTTATAAGTTTTTAGACACTCAGATGATAAGCCAAAGGCAAGAAAAGAGTGCAGTCATTGGAAGATCCAATGAGGATAGAGTGTGAATAATTTTGATGGAAAAGACGTCGGTGGTGAAGAGAGAGTGCGAGTAACTCTAGAGGATTAACATCTGATCTCCTACTCCAGACATCCGGGCTTGCCTGCTCCAGTTCATGAAAGATGGATGAAGGTGAGTTTGGCTACGAATTGGAGGAGGTTGTCAACGAGTTGTCAAGGGCAATAGATTTGTTCGCTTTCATATTTGTTTGCCGTTTTTTTTCTTTTTCCTTTTTTAATTAGTTGTGAGAGGTTTGAATCTATAACTAGGGAAGAGTCATTAGATGACAATTAAAGTAGAGGTCTACCTCTTTCGAAGATTAGTCATAGCCTCGTAGGGAAGAAGATTCTACACAAACCAATTCTAATCAAGAAAAGAGTCCTGTTGTCAATGAAAGCAATAAGATTATGTCATCTATATACCTATCTTGTCTTGTAAGCTATCAAATACCCATCGACTAGGGGATGGACTAAGAAATAGGCAAACGATTGAGTCATTCCCATCCTTTGTGATCTCAGTCTCTTTCTCATTCTTTCACCCTTGCTTAGTAGCAAAGTGAGCATACTCACTCAAGGTCCAATTCATCAATCATGATCATTGGTACGAATATAGTCAGAGAGATGAAGTTTGATTCAGTCTTCATTGTCGACCTTCATTAGTAAGGAAAAAAAAGGACCCACTTCTTCCACAGAGAGATCAAACCAGACAACATAAAAGCTAAAGAAAGTTCTATTTCCACTCCAACTAAACTCATTGAATAAAGGGGAGAGCAAAATAGAGACACGAGAACGAAGAAATTATGTCAAAACCAACGAGTCCTTTGGTCACTCTAAAAAATGTATCGTGAGTTAGGGCTTAGCCCTCCCATGAGAGTGATAGTTGGACTTTTTATGGAGTTTCTTTGTATAATTGAAAAGAGAGTGTTGACAGTCAGAGAAAGCAAAAGAAGATTGTTCACCAATTTGTCTCCCAACCTCTTTAAAGTAGCTACCTATCGTGATTCGACCTTGGACCAGCACTGGCACCTCCGTTTGCTAGATCAAATAAGAACTATAATGTCCCCACCAGACACGGGCACGTGCACGCCCATGCACCCACACAGCACGTGCTGCGTATGCGATAGGTCGGGTGGGGCTCATCACGCACAAATACACTCTTGTACTCGTATAATCATGAAATCATTAAATAAAACTTGCTAGCATATTCATGCTCACATAATCCATCACCAAATAAATCATACTATTAACCAAATAAACCTGTTAACATATGAATATCTGAGTCCACAACAATCATACTAGACAATTACATAATCTGGCAAGGCCCACACAGGCCATGACAAACCATCAAGATACAACTAAAATTACTAATACATGAGTACACTATAATCCAACCTGTATTATACAAATCATCGTCTAATACAATGGAGCACAAATATTAAATAATGGTACAACTCAATTTCTATATCAACTATCATCTATGCCGTCTCGCATCTATAGCTTATCTCATCATCTCTCTAAATATCTTCTTAGAGTATCTCAAGTCGCTATCACATATTATATATCTAGGGAGTTAGATAAGAAATAAGAGTCATGACTAAAAGGCTTAGTAAAAAGACCTTATCTTGAATTAGTGCTGTCAAACAGAGAGTAAATCAAGTACTGGATAATATGAATCAAAAAGAGCACCATGTCATAAATAAGTATATGAATGTGTCCTCAATTTTATATAAATGAAAGATAGATATCATATCATAACAAATAAAATTATATAATTCTCAATAATAAATAAACAAACCTCCATGTCATACCATCATCATAACTCTCTCAATATGACATAAATGATACATGTATACCATGCCATGCTATGATATCAAATACAATCACATATAATGTATAATGATCACTCGATAATCAGATGTATTAGATGATAATGAAATCATATGCATTTCTCAATATCTCAGTCATCAATATTGACTATGAATAACATAATTATACTATACCACTATGCATAGTCAACACCTGGTACCCCGTCTCATTAACATGCCCGAAGGCTCAGAGTATACCCTACTATCCGCAAAGGGTATCTCAATCATAATCATACCCTGCCATTCGCTAAGGATATCAACATCCATCTAGATCGGGCACCCTTCTAGTTGATAGAAATATGTGAGGATAACTCGCCACATATGCCCTAGTGAACGACATGTGTTCAATGTACTCATATCCCAGATCAACCTAACCAAATGCATGATAAAATATGCTCGACTAAAATTATCTCTAGATAAGATCATATAATCATGCTGAAGGCCAAAATATGCATATACATAAGTATATAATATATCCTAATTTGAGAAAAACATCTAAAGGATAAAACTAATCATAGTCTGAATCGAAGACATGAACCATGTATCCCTTACATCCATCAACTAAAAGTCAACTCATCGCTAGCAAGGTTCACGGGGTCTCAAATAAGAGGTTCGGGATATGAAAATATTTAGGTAACATGAAATTAGTCGTTTATCTAATTAAAATTTGTTCATGTAAAATATAATGATTTATTAGGTTTTCGAATTTATACTTATCTCTATAACTAGTTAGATTTATAATTATAAATAAAAATAAAAATATAGATAAAAAACTAATTATAATTAAGTTGTGGTTCTCATTCTGTCTTTGATTAATTAGGGACTAATGAATAAATAAATAAATAAGCTTAGTATTTTATTTATTACAAAATAATAATGATATATAAATTATTAGAATTACTTAAAATTAGGCCTGTCAAAGATGCCCGTGGGCTCGTGAGGCTCGCGATCTCGGCTTCATAAGAGCCCGGCTCGAAAGAATAATCGAGCCGAGCTGAGCCAGCATTGGCTCGCTCAGGCTCGACTCAATTAGGCTCGATTATATATATATATATATATATATATATATATATATATATATATGATTTATAACAATTGGATCTTAGATCCAACGGTTGATAGGATATGTATGAATAGGGAGAAAGCCCTAGCTTTCTCCCCAAATTTATGATTCTATTCCCAGATCGGCACGACCGCACCACCCAAACCCTCTTCTCCATCATCTTCTCCAGTCACCAAAGGCGACGATCGCCTTTTCACCATCGAGGCACCGACGACGATCATCACCGCGGAGGCATTGACGGCCAAACGATAAGTATTCTCCATCGAACTACTAAAACTCATCTTCACCACTAAGGACACCGATAGCGAGTCAGCAACCATCTCCTTCTCACCATCGATGGGAGTCACTTTTTATCTTAATCGTCAGATGGATCTCATCCTCCATCTCTCAAGGAGTCAAGGTTAGTGTAATGCCCTCGCCCAGCACGGGCACGTGCACGCCCACGTGCCCACACGACACGCGCGGCTCATGCGATAGGACGGGCGGGACCCATCACGCATAGATACACTCGTATGCACATATAATTATGACATCATCAAATAAAATATGTTAACATACCCATGCTCACATAATCTATCACCAAATAAATCCATACTCAATATAATCCATCTCAGAGGTCAATCATACTATCAACCAAATAAATATGTTAATATATGAATACCTAAGTCTACAATAACCAAACTAGACAGTTACATAATCTAGCAAGACCCACATAGGCCACGACAAACCATCAAGATACAACTAAAATAACTAATATAAGAGAACACTATGATTCAACTTGTATTATACAATCATTGTCTAATACAAAAGAGTACAAATATTAAATACTGGTACAACTCAATTTCTATATAAATTATCATCTATACCGTCTCGCATCTATAGGTCACCTCGTCATCGCTCTAAAATATCTCATTAAGATATCTTAAGTCGCTATCACATACCACATATCTGAGGGGATTAGAAAAGAAATAAAGAGAGTCATGAGTAAAAGGCACAGTGAATGGACCTTACCCTGAATCAGTGATGCCAAATAGAGAGTAAATCATGTACTAGATAATATAAATCAGAAATAGCATCATGTCATAAATGAGTATATGAATGTTTCCTCAATAATATATAAATTAAAAGTAGATAGCATATCATAACTGATAAAAATATATAATTCTCGACAATGAATAAACCGATCACCATGTCATACTATCATCATAACTCTCTCTCAAATATAACACATGATGCATGCCGACCATGACCATGCTATTGTACCAAAATGCAACCATATATAATATATATTGACCACTCGATAATTAGTTAATAAGATGATAATGAAATCATAAGCATTTCTGAACATCTCAGTCATCAATGTCAGCTCTATATGTCATCATCATACTAGACCACTATGCATAGTCAATACTCGGTACTTGGTCTCAACATCATGTCTATTATGGACCAGATCTAGAATGATCCATCCGTAGGATGATTATGAAAATTTAGGTGGAGGTAGCTTCATGAGATAGAGTTCTAATGGCTCTAGTTTCACCTAAATTGGAGGTCAGGATGAAAAGATAAAAATAAAATAGTGAAGAAAGGTTAGGGAGGGCAGAACGATAATTTTTGACATTGTGGCGGTCGTCGAAGGGTGGTGGACCGCCAAGGGTGGTGGTGGATGGCTGTGTAGTAGGGTGGCTGCTGGAGGTAGGAGGTGGCTAGGGTTTGGATGCTTAAAAGGGATCTACGGTTAAGATCTACTCATATGAAGATAAAGACAATCTAATGGCTAATGTAAAAAAGATAAGGACAAAAATAATAACTGGCTAAACTCATATTTCTCTCAATGATCATTATCAACTCATGTCCACCCCTATTTATAGGAGTAAAATCCCTAGCGGATCGGATCCACATGTGGATTATCCGATTTATTTGAAATTTAAAATAGAAAGATAAAGTTAAGTAACTAATTTGACTCGACTCGACTTGACTCGACTTGACTCGACTTAACCCATGTGATCAGATCGTAACAATTCACCACGCTTCTGACACCTTGTCCTCTAGGTGACTAGTCTCTCATGCCCTTGTACTTATATAACTTGTCGTGCCAATTAGTGGATTCGGGTTCGTCTTCTTCGAGTCCGCCTAGGAACATGACGTGGCAAGGTTGGCATTTGCATTTATGATCGGGGGTAAATCGATCATCACAGTAAAAATACAAGACTTTTCTTTGACTCTCTTCCAAGTCGTTGGGTACAAAGCGGCGCATGATCATCTATCGGTTAGGCTGAGCTGTTGGTGCAGGCTGAGTCGAGGCAGATGCTGTCTCTAGTGGGCCGTGGGCTTGGGCCACCTTTCTTCTCTCCTCCTTGCGGATCTGGTTTAGTTGATCCAACTTGGCCTCCATCAGAACAGCTAAGGAGAAGGCCTCTTCAGAAGTAGTGGGCCTCAAAG
The DNA here is from genome assembly GCF_019914945.1 of Typha latifolia. Lineage (NCBI taxonomy): Eukaryota > Viridiplantae > Streptophyta > Magnoliopsida > Poales > Typhaceae > Typha > Typha latifolia. The sequence goes on from NC_133091.1 coordinate 5,684,890, forward strand.
ACTTGACATCAGCCTGAATGTCAGGCCTAAGCCCACTAATGAAGTACTCTTCAGGGCCGAGTCAGACTAGTTAGTGACTCGGTTGCGTATCTGCTCGAACTCCTTCCGGTAAGCTCGAACTCCTTCCGGTAAGCTCGAATTGTTGTTGACTGAGTTAGATAAATCAACATGGCCTGAAAGTCCTCATACTAGGTTGGACTGAATCGAGCACAAATCACATCCACAAAGTCCTGCCAAGACTCAAATGGTCGAGTCCGCTCAGCCGACTAGTATCACCTAATCGCCATGCCCTCCAAGTGAAATGAGGCTAGCTGGACCTTCTGGTGGTCGGGCGTGTCATGGTACGTGAAAAACTACTCCGCTAGAAATGTCCAATCTAGTGGGTCTCCTTTCGAAAATTTTGGAAAATCAAGCTTGATGGTCCGAGCTTGGATCCCAAAATGTGGTCTGTCATCATGGGCAAAGTGACCTCGGGGTCGAGGCTGGTCTCGTGGGTCATAGGCCCACGGGTTTGGCTCATGTCGCCCCTAGGCTGCACGTGGGTTTGGCTCAGTCTAACAACACGGGCCCACCGGTTCATTCCACTAGTCATCCTCGAGTGCATACTCATGCTTGGGGTCTTGTTTATGGGTTCCAAACTGGTTCGCACAAGGTGGTCGAATTGGTTCACAAAAATTTGGCCTGCCTCAAAAATCATGTGCTTCATCTCCTTTATTCCAATAACCTAACCCTATGGCTGAATTTGGAATTCGGCGTAGGGGTGCTGCCACAAGATGCATAGGGGGCGGCGGCAGCTGGGTTCGATCGGGGATCACCGACAGTCGACCCTTGGCTGGTCCCCGCGATGGTGGAACGGCGGTGAGCGACGGTGGAGGGCCTAACTCGAGCTCGAGCTTGCAGCGGCGGTCCTAGTGTGTCACCGGCTAGTCCACTGACCCCCGGCGATTGCAGAAGGGACCAGTGGCCCCACTGCAATGGAGTAGTGGCGGCGAAAAACTTCGGCGGAGCCACCCCGACGTAGGAGTAACTTCCCACGGCTGTGGCTGTCAAGTTTGGCCACTCGATGGTCGCTGGTAGCTACGGCAGCCACCACTGGCCAGCAGTCGGCCCTAGGAAGCCAGCCGTGGCCGCCGGTGGGCATGGGAGCGTTGGACTTGTGGCCACCAGCTGCGGATTTGCTACAGCACGAACCGCCGAGGTTGGCGATCTTCCAGCCGATGCCGACATGAAAGGTAGCCTGGGCTCAAGTGCGGGGGCCTTGTGGAAGAGACCGGTCATGGTGGTAGGGCCCGTGAGTGTCTGGACAGTCGTCGGTGGGAAGCTAGGGTTTTAGGCCCTAGCTCCCACCGCGAGTGGGGAAGATGACGTCGCGAACACTATTGCGGGTGGTTTCGGCGTGGCAGCAGCATCTGGGAAGGTCTGCAGGGCAGAAGGGGTCCCCACAGCTATCGGTTAGGCTCATCCCTCCCTCATGGGTTTGTAATGGTGGCTGCATTTGTCTTTGTCCCGTCGTGGCCGGCGGTGCTGGCAACGCAAGGTTACCGTGCTAAGTCAGGAGGGCTGTTGCCAAGTCTTAAATAGCTTTGTCCATCCTCTCCATAATGGATCTAGTGATCTTGTTAGAAAAATCTTTAAAAATCGCCTTCGCCCACGTCGGCGGCTCATCGTCAACTATTGGTGGTGGTGGCGGGGCCACTAGATCAACTTCCACAGGAACGGAGATGAGATCCTTGTCCTCCATGGTCGATCCCTCCTCGTGGGTCTTGGATCGTGTGTTTACCATCTTCTGAGGAATGTCGGCTTTGATACCACTGTTATGGATCAGATCTAGAACGATTCATCCATATAATGATTATGAAAATTTAGATAGAGGTAGCCTCGTGAGATAGGGTTCTAATGGCTACAATTTCACCTAAATCAGAGGTCGGGATGAAAATATAAAAGTAAAATAGTGAAGATAGGTCAGCGAGGGCAGAACGGTAATTTCTGACATTGTGGCGGTCGTCGAAGGGTGGTGGATGGCCAAGGGTGGTGATGGATCGTCATGTAGTAGGGTGGCTGCAGGAGGTTGGAGGTGGCTAGGATTTGGATGCTTAAAAGGGATCTACGGTTAAGATATATTCCTATGAAGATAAAGTCAATCCAACAGCTAATATAGAAAAGATAAGGACGAAAATAATAACTGGCTAAACTCAGATTTCTCTCAATGATCATTATCAACTCATGACCACCCCTATTTATAAGAGTAAAATCCCTAATGGATCGGATATGCGGATTATCCAATTTATTTGAAATTCAAAACAGAAAGATAAAGCTAAGTAACTAATTTGACTCGACTGGATTTGACTCGACTTAACCCATGTGGTCGAAACGTAACAATGCCCGAAAGCTCAAAGCATACTCTGCCACCCACAAGGAGTATTTCAAATATTACCATACCTTGCTACCCGCTACGGTATTAACATCATCCAGATCGGGCACCCTTCTAGCTGATAGAAACCTCGTGAGGATAACTCACCACATATACCCTAGCAAACAGCATATGTATGAATTCTGCTGTGCACACAGACTAACGACCTCGGACGTAAAGCCAACAGGATCGCGACTATGTCGAGCGATCAATCATCTCCAAGCATGCCCTAACCCGTATGCTCACTCGAATATCCTCACGCTTTCTATCAACTATCCTATCAATCACATTTTATGCTTCCTTCTAAATGATAGATCATATGCATATATCCAGTACGATAACAAGTCAGTGCATAACAGAAATTTAGGTGGAATAGAAATCAAGAGAGGTGAGAGGTGAGGGCTGAGGACGCCGGATGTCTTATCGAGCGCAAGGTCTCCTCGGTTACATCGTCGGGATTGAGGGATCCGCCGACTACTCTCCCTTGGCGGCAGCTCCGTCGAGATCGGGGTCAACTTTGGGGATGGCGAGGCTCGAGGACACCAACGAGGGGTGAGGGTTGTGGTTGCGTTCTCCTCCCACGGGTCAACCTCGGGGTCAACGGTCAACCTAGGGGCATTTTAGGTATTTTAGGTATTTTAGAAATAAAATATCTTTAATTAACGGAATATTCTCATGGTGTTCATTTAAATCCAACTCAGGGTATTTTCTACACATATTCCCTAAATCATATGGCTCGATTTGCAAATAGTGAAAATGTAGGGTGTAAATATAAATTTAGCTAAAAAGCAAGGTGTTATATACAAATTTCCCTTTATATAAATTAATTTTAATTGGATAAATGGCTAACATCATACTATTTAAATATTTTCAGATCCCGAACATCTTATTTGAGACCCTGTGGACCTTGCTAGTGATGAGTTGTCACTCGGTTGATTGGCGAATGTGAGGGATATGTGGTTTGTATCTTCTAATCAGGAGTGAGTAGTCTTATCTCCTAGACGTCTTTATTAAATTAGGTTATATTATATATTATGTACATGCATGTTTTGGCCTCCAGCATAATTATATGACTTTATCTAGAGATGATTACAGTCGAGCATATTTTTATCATTCATATAATTAGGTTGATTTTGGATATGAGTATGATGATGATAAATAGAGATGATGAGAGATGATTATACTGTTATGATTTTATACCGAGATGATCTCTAGCATGAGTATGCATCTAATAGATTAGCATGGGTATGGCATCCGGCATCCTCGACCCTCGCCTCTCATCGTTGTCCTCGAGCCTCGCCGGTGTCCTTGAGCCTCGCCTGAGTCCTTGAGGTTGACCCCCGATACCGGTGGAGGATTGCTCCTGACCATCACGTCGTAGACGCGGGATCCTGGAAAGAGAGGTTGATGAGAACCGGGTCAAATTGGATCACATCAAGGGGAGATTAGACTCAATGGATTGAGTCTAGTTATCTTATTTGCTTATTTGATTTAGTTATAAGGTTAGGATTTTATTTAACTAGCTAAATCTAACTCTGTGCAGTTTTGGAAAAATATTCGCAAAATATTCTACAGACGTTCGAATAATATCAAACCAGCTGAATAAGATCACCAACCTCCAGATCTACAACTTTGGTATGACTTCTCTAGATTTGGAATCTATCTATGATGAAACGAAGGATTAATCTGAGAAAGATAAAAAAGGCTAATTTAGTTAGTTAGTTAGCTAGCTTTATCTTATTGTTTGAATTTCAAATAAATCAGATAATCCGCATGTGGATCCGATCCGCTATGGATTTTTACTCCTATAAATTGGAGTGGACATGTATTGATAAATAGGAATGGAATTGAATCATTGAGAGAAATATGAGTTTAGTGAGTTATTATTTTCGTTCTTATCTTTTTTACATTTGCCGTTGGATTGTCTTTATCTTCATAAGAGTAGATTTTAACCATAGATCTCTTTCAAGCATCCAAACCCTAGCCACCTCCTACCTCCAGCAGCCACCCTATTACATGAACGTCCACCACCACCCTTGGCCATCCACCACCCTCCGACGACCGCCACAATATTAGAAATTACCGTTCTACCCTCTCTAACCTATCTCCACTATTTTATTTTTATCTTTTCATTCTGACCTCTGATTTAGGTAAAACTAGAGCCATTAGAACCCTATCTCACTAGGCTACCTCCACCTAAATTTTTATAATCATTCTATGGACGGATGGTTTCATATCTGGTCCATAACAATGGTATTAGAGCCGACGTTCCTCGGAAGATGGTAAACATGCGATCCAAGACCCACGAGGAGGGATTGACCATGGAGGACCAGGATCTAATCTCCGTTCCTGTGGGAGTTGATCTAGTGGCCCCGCCACCACCAATAATAGTTGACGATGAGCCGCCGACGTGGGTGAAGGAAATTTTTAAAGAATTTTCTAACGAGATCACTAGATCTATGGAGAGGATGGACAAAGATATTGAAGCCTTGGCGACAGCCCTCCTGACTCAGCACGGCCACCTCGCACCACCTGCGCTGCCGGCTACTATGGAACATGCACCACCTCCACCGCCAAGCACTAATAATGGTGAAATTGTGGAGACCACCATCCCTTCTCCGGTTGTAGTGGAGCACCCTTCATCCTTGCAGATTGAGCCCTCCATTGTAGGAACACCGGAGCAGCCCCTAGTGCTAGCCCCATTGTCATCTTCCCCAGTCGAGGTGGAAAATAAAGGTCGAAACCCTAGTTTTCCACTGATGGTGATCCAAACACTTTCAGTCCAAGCCATTCATGGCTAGGACGGACTATGGCTCAAAACGATGGGCCCTAGAGTAGCACCCACCATAGGTCCCTCTTCCTTGTGGTAGACAAGACCCACATGAAGATGGAGGACATAAAGTTTGAGAGCAAACGAAAGTTTGGAAACCACCATGGACACCTTAAGGATAAGGTGATCGAAAGCGTGGTGGATTGATGCAAACCGGGTCAGATCAGATCACATCAAAGGGAGATTAGACTCAATGGATTGAGTCTAGTTATCTTATTTACTTATTTGGTTTAGTTAGAAGGTTAGAATTTTATTTAATTAGCTAAATCCAACTCTACGCAATTTTGGAAAAATATTCGCAGAATGTTCTACAAACGTCCGAATAATATCAAACTAGCTAGATAAGATCGCCAACCTCTAGATCTACAATTTGGTATTGACGACTTCTCAAGATTCAGAATCTATCTATGGCGAAATGAAGGATTAATCCGAGAAAGATAAAAATGGATGATTTAGTTAGTTAGCTAGCTTTATCTTGTTGTTTGAATTTCAAATAAATCAGATAATCTGCATGTGGATTTGATCCGCTATGGATTTTTACTCCTATAAATAGGAATTTAATGAGTTATTATTTTCATTCTTATCTTTTTTACATTTGTCGTTGGATTGTCTTTATCTTTATAGGAGTAGATCTTAATCGTAGATCCCTTTCAAGCATCCAAACCCTAGCCACCTCCTATCTCCAGCAGCCACCCTACTACACGGTCGTCCACCACCACCCTTGGCCGTCCACCAACCTCCGACGACTGCCACAACGTTAGAAATTACTGTTCTGCCCTCCCTGACCTATCGCCACTATTTTATTTTTATCTTTTCATCCCGACCTCCGATTTAGGTGAAACTAGAGCCATTAGAACCCTATCTCATGAATCTCCTCCTTGGGATGATGAGGAGGGAGGAGGAAGGAGAGAATGAGGCGGGAGGAGGGAGGAGTGTTAGGTGGGGATGATGAGGGAGGAGGGTTGGGTTGGGTTGGGTTGGGTTGGTTAGTCGGTTGAGTTGGGTGTTAGTTGGTTAGTTGGTTTGGGTTGGGTTTAGTTGGTTAATGGATTTGGTTGGGTGTTAGTTGGTCTGGGTTGAGTTTAGTTAGTTAAGTTTGGTTGGGTTGGTTGGGTTTAGTTGGGTTGGGTTACTGTTGACGATGAGCCGTCGGCATAGGCAAAGGCATTTTTTGATGAATTTTTGGTTGAATCGAATGAGAGCTCTGAAAGAATCTAAAAAGCTCTCCAAGCCTTGACAATAGCTATCCTGGCTTGTTATGGCCACCCCATACTGCTAGCACCGCCATCTACGGCAAAATAGCCTAACCACGGCCATCAACTTCAAACTGTGAGGGAGGTGGAGAGGAGACCCAACTGGCGGTAAAAACACCCCTCTGGTCAAGAAGGGCGCATTCCATCCCTATAGGCCTAGCCATCCGTCGCAGTGACATCGGAGCAGACATCTGAGATGGCACTCGAGTTGTCTTCCTCAGCCATAGTGGAAGCTAGGGCCAGAAAACTTAGCTTTCCACTAGTAGCTTTCTAGCCACTCCCGACCCCCGCCACTATGTCCGGTCCCTTCCACAAGACCTCCAATCTCGAGCAAGGCTAGCAGCAACTGCAGTAGAAGGCCAAAAGAGCATCATCGACGATTCTATTAAGCTCTGATACCAAATTGATAGGTTCTGCAACCAATGAAAGGCTACGCTACGATTCTTTCAAGATTTGAATGTATTATATGAATCAGTCCGCGCAACCGTAGGAAACTATTTGTTAGATATTCTTCAGTACTCATAAAATTACGAAACCAAATGAGTTAGATCCGTAACTTCTGAAAAAACCCCTAGACACATGTATGTATGTAAATACTAGGTAATGGTATCACTCGTTCGCTTAAGTAAAAGTCCGTAGAAATATTAAGAACGAAAGTAGAGATGAACGCCAAGATTTTAACGTGGAAAAACCCAAACGGGAAAAAACCACGGATCCAAACTCGGATCAAAACCAATCACTAGAATAGTAGCAGTTTTAAGACACACTCTCAAAACAACCCGTCGATCCAAACGACTTTGTTCCTCTCAGTCTTGCTCGCTAGAACCCACGATTCACCGCTTCTCGTGATTGAAGTACAATCTCAGTAACCCTCGAGATTGATCTTTCATCTAGATAGCCCTTAAGACGAAAGATTAACTTTTGTAGATGAGTGGAACCTTGTTAGTTGAAGAACCGATGTAGCCTCAAGAAGTCTCCTTCAATAATGCTTCTTCAACCACCATAGAGATAGGGTTTCACAATCCTTATATATGATCTCCAAGATAGAGCCAAATCCAAATCTTATCCGTACTCACGAAAGTACAAGATAGAGCCAAATTCTAATCTTATCCGTACTCACGATCTTCAAGATAGAGCCAAATCCAAATCTTATCCGCACTCATGAAAGTACAAGATAGAGTCAAATCCTAATCTTATCTGTACTCACGAAAGTACAATATTCTTAAACTTTGTTGGTGCGTTCGAACGGGCTCGAGTGCGTTCGAACGCGACAGCTTGAATTCTTCAGGTTGCGTTCGAACACGTTTATGAACGCAGCTCTCGGTCTGTTTGAACACAGTACCCGCGTTCGAACGCGTTTGTGAACGCGGCTCTCTGTCAGTGTGAACGCAGTACCCGCGTTCGAATGCGTTTGTGAACGCGATGTGAACTCGACGGCTTTTCTCCAATAATCTTGCAATTCTTCAAACCAGAGATATTCTAGACTTGTGTAAAGCTCATATACATGAAAAAATATACTTAGAATATTTTGTACACAATTGCCAACAAATAAAAACCTAACAATCTCCCCCTTTGGCAATTTGTGACAAAACACCTAGGTTACAAGATATTACACAGACTTCAAATGAGCAATCAACAAGACTAGAATATTTTGCGCATCAATCCCTGCAAATAAACATATATCAATCCAAGATCAAGTGAAAATAACTTGAAATGAATAAACAATCCAACCACAAGTTATCAATGGAGCATAAGTTCAAAAGTACTTAAACAGACAAAGTTCACAATTTCTCCAAGCAAAGTTATAAGCAAGATTAGAAAGACAGAAAGACTCTAATAAACTCCCCATATTGCCATGCTCCCCCCCTACACACGTAAACTCTAAAACTTTAAATGAGCACCAAACACGACACACTAGACACTCTCCCCCTTTTTGACACAAATGCCAAAGACTAGGAACTCGGAGGGAACTGACGAATGAAGAAACCATGAAGGCCCTAATTGAAACCCATCTTTCACTTGAAAACGCTAAGATATCACTTGAAAACCGCATGAAATCAATCAAGATCAAGAGACTTAATTGAATAAAAAATAAGAAAATTGATGAATGATCATACTTCGCAAAAAGTGAAGAAAATCTTGAAGTTTCGGCCAAAAGACTTTAAAAGGGTTTGAAGTGAAAATTTTGATGAAAAAGATGAAGATCTTGAGGATTTGGATTTTTTTTTTAAATTTAAACTAAAACAAATCAAAATTCTTTTTGGAGATGCACTTCTAGAAAATTCAAAATAGATTCAAGACATAGAATATGACAATCAAATGAAATAAGTCATACACAGATCAATCAAATCATCAAGAGCATATTATAATCAATTCTAATGCATCACTCAAAATTAAATTAATCTTGATTGATCATAACGATATGCATATGCAAGATGAGCATAGATAACATGAACCAATCTTTTTAAACAAACTTTTATATATAAACAATGATGCAACACAGTAGTCAAACCGACTTAGTATTAAAAATGTTCACTTTTCGACTTATTCTCCATAACATAACAGGAATTTTCCTGTATTATTTTTTATACATAAACCAATATAGGTGCAATGATGACTTTCACACATGAGTAGGTAGCCCTTTTCTTATAATACAAATCAAACAAAGTGCAAGAAGAAATTCACATATATATTTTTTTTAATTTGCATATAATGTACTGAGTCAAACTGGACTCGAAAAAAGACGGCTTTCACACTAACTCATTGTAGCCCTTTTCATTGATCTTTTATGAACATATTTTTTATGACTAAGCATGAGGTCAAACTGTGCAAATCAAAGTTAATAGTGAGCTATTTAAAAAAATATTCATGATATCATGCTCACACAATAAAACACATACGTTATGAGTGCATTAAACTTTTTATTATTATAGAAGTCGAGGGAGTGACAAAATCAAAATTGAAACAATATACTACAAGATGACAAAATTGACTATAATAACTCATAATCAAGAGAAAAATCATATTTTTATGTCAAGAGTATATTATTGAATCTATGAGTGCATCAATTTTTTTTCTTTTTTTTTATTTTTTTTAGCAAAAACTCTCGACAAATCTGAAACTAAAAGCAAAGAAAATTTCAGAATAAAATAAAACCTAAAAAAAACGAAAAAAACTCATAAAAACGAAACATGCAAACCAAAACAAAAAGAAAATCAATCCAAAATACAAATTCCTAAAGAAGTACGAAGATACCCAAATATCTGTAAATCCAAAGGTTTTGTAAACAAATCACCTTTCTTGACCCATATGGCCTTTGTTTTCATCCCATAAATAAAAGCACTTCTAGGTTTTTGCAAAAGTTTGCAATGAGGTCGAATATGCCCTAGAATGCCGCAATGATAGCATGTCAGAACAAACCTTTTTCTACTCACCTTTTGTCGAGGAGTGTGACTAGAGTTTGCCTTTGGTACCATCGAAGATTCACCAGTTTGTATATTCAAGTTCTGTTTAGAAGGGTTCATCCAAGATTGCTTTGTAAATGCGGTTGTTGGCTTCAGGTATTCCTCCTTTTGTATACCTGCGAAACAAATACGGTTTTGTTATTATTTGAATTACCAAAGTATCCAACACCATACCTGTCTTTTCCGAGAGATCCGAGCTTTTAGAATCTCATCAAGTTTGTTCTTCCCTTTTAGAAATGTCACTTCCTTATTCAATCGCTCTAGTTCAATTTCATCAGCCTTCATTTTATTTTTCGCATTGTCAAGTTGTTCAGAAAGGTCTTTGACACGTTTAAGCTCCAATTTGTACTTCTCCTCAAATTTAATTCTTTCTGGTTCAATTACCTTGAGTCGTTGATGTAGTCTAAGATTGCTTTTCTTGAGTTTAAACGACTCCAGGTACAGGTCATTATATGTCTTTTGAATTTCAGATTCATCTTCTTCAGCTGGTAACATATCCTGATCATCTCTACTATCAGTATCAATAACGGAATCATTATTAAGTAGAGAAGAGGCAAAAGCTACAAAATTTTCTTCGTCTTTTCCAGAATCATCATCAGATTCATTTGAGTCATCCCAAGTAACTTTCATAGTTTTACCCTTTCTTTTTAAGGCGATTAGGGCATTCTTGTGCGATGTGTCCAAAACCAGAACATTCAAAACATTGAACTTTATTCTCAGAATTCTTATTTTTCTGTTTGACATTGTTGTTGGTACCACTTGTATTTGAACTCACAGTATTCTTCTTTTTCACAAAGGCTTTGCTTTTATCAAGTTTTTCAGCATTCAACTTGTTTAGCTTTCGAAAGAATTTATTGAACTTTTTGACAAACTTGGTCAACATCTCAACATCTAAATCACCTTCATCATCAGACTCCTCTAAATTTTGTTCAACTGTGGATAAGGCCATCCTTTTGGACTTCCTTGGTTTTGAAAGACTGGACTCAAATGTTTGTAGATTTCCTACCAATTGTTCAACTTTCATAGAATCGATATCCTTACTTTCCTCAATAGCTGTAACTTTTGCCTGAAACCTTTCTGGAAGAGACCTAAGGATCTTACGGACAATTCAGTTTTCAGGAATTTTCTCTCCTAGGTTGAAACTGGAGTTGACTATATCACTCAGCTTTGCATAAAACTCATCAAATGTCTCATTCTCCTCCATACGCAGGGTTTCAAAACTAGTAGTCAACCTCTGAAGTTTTGAAAGTTTTACAGCCATAGTTCCTTCATGAGTTGTTTCTAAGATTGTCCAAGCTTCTTTTGCTATCTCACAAGTAGAAATTCTTCTAAATTCTTCCGAGGAAACATAACTAAAAATTGCATTTATTGCCTTGCTATTCCATCCAACTTTTTCATAGTCTGACCTATCCCATGACTCTATCGGTTTATCAGCAAGTTTATCATCCACCATGTACATTGGTGGACTCCAACCGTTCACAATGGCCATCCATACTCGCTCATCTATAGACTTCAAATAAGCTCTCATCCTAGCTTTCCAATATCCATAATTTGATCCATCTAGAATAGGAGGTCTAATAGATGATAGTCCATCTCTATGAAAATCCATGCCTATTTGATCTCTCTCAAAGGGTGAGAGAACTTTCTCTGATACCAATTGAAAAAACCCCTAGACACACGTATGTATCTAAATACTAGGCAATGATATCACTCGTTCGCTTAAGTAAAAGTCTGTAGAAATATTAAGAACGAAAGTAGAGATGAACGCCAAGATTTTAACGTGGAAAAACCCAAACGGGAAAAAACCACGGATCCAAACTCGGATCAAAACCAATCACTAGAATAGTAGCAATTATAAGACTGACTCTTAAAACAACCCGTCGATCCAAACGACTTTGTTCCTCTCAGTCTTGCTCGCTAGAACCCACGATTCACCGCTTCTCGTGATTGAAGTACAATCTCAGTAACCCTCGAGATTGATCTTTCATCTAGATAGCCCTTAAGACGAAAGATTAACTTTTGTAGATGAGTGGAAACTTGTTAATTGAAGAACCGATGTAGCCTCAAGAAGTCTCCTTCAATAATGCTTCTTCAACCACCATAGAGATAGGGTTTCACAATCCTTATATATGATCTCCAAGATAGAGCCAAATCCAAATCTTATCCGTACTCACGAAAACATAAGATAGAGCCAAATCCTAATCTTATCCGTACTCACGAAAGTACAAGATAGAGCCAAATCCAAATCTTATCCGCACTCATGAAAGTACAAGATAGAGCCAAATCCTAATCTTATCCGTACTCACAAAAGTACAATATTCTTAAACTTTGTTGGTGCGTTCGAACGAGCTCGAGTGCGTTCGAACGCGACAGCTTGAATTCTTCAGGTTGCGTTCGAACGCGTTTATGAACGCAGCTCTCGATCTATGTGAACACAGTACTCGCGTTCGAACGCGTTTGTGAACGCGACTCTCTGTCTGTGTGAACGCAGTACCCGCGTTCGAACGCGTTTGTGAACGCGATGTGAACTCGACGGCTTTTCTCCAATAATCTTGCAATTCTTCAAACCAGAGATATTCTAGACTTGTGTAAAGCTCATATACATGAAAAAATATACTTAGAATATTTTGTACACAATTGCCAACAAATAAAAACCTAACAACTTCCTAATCTCCAACATTTGTATTTACGCCCTTTGCAGATTCGAACTGTAGAAGGAAAGAAAATACGAAATAACGTGGGTGATGGTGGTGGTGACGGGTGGAGTGGATGTTAGGGTTATGGATGAATATAGAGGTGAAGGTGGATGGTGGATGTGATTAAGGGAAGTAGACGAAGGGAACGAAGTGGTTGAGAACCCAAAGAAAAAGGGTGGCTCGACAGTCAAGGGAGATTAGAAGTTAGGAAAAACATTGCTAATTGTATAGGTAGAAGGATGGTGAAGATGGAGGAGGGAGAAGTCATAGAGAGAAGATAAGAGGCAAGAAATTAATAATCTAATTGCATAATGAAGTTAGCTGCCATCCACATATTTATAGAGGCTAGCCAATAAGTCTTAAAATAATATGAAACCCTAATTCTAGAGGATTCCCGTCGATCACGTTCGAACGCGCCCAATTGTGTTCGAACGCACCCAAAAAGCTCCATCTCTGTTTGTGTGAATGCGATGTAGGCGTTTGAATGTGGGCGTTCGAACTCACCCGACCACATTCGAATGCACAATATGCGTTCTCTGTATTTGCGAACCTGATGCAGGCGTTCGCAAAGGCGTTCGAATGCAATATCCATGCTATAGATGTCAACTTTGCATGTGGCATCATATTCTCTTGCCACTCTTCTCTCTGCACTAAAATGTCACAAGAAAATGGATTGAATAGAAGATCCTCTAGTAAGTGAAGCTTTCGTCGAATATCGGCATCCAAATACACATAAACTCCTTGGATAGTTGACCTCATGCATTTATTAAGAACACTTGCATTACATAAAAATTCTCTGACTACTTCCACATATGCAGTCCTTATCATCTTGCAAATTTGTAACTGACCACACGCAGTGAACAAGCTCTCAATCCCCAACGATGCAAAGTTAGCTAATACCACTAGCCTCTAAATCAACAAATTTGTCATCTTCAATCACTCAAAGAACATCAAAGTAGAAACTCTATCATGATTAAAACTTGAAAACGCACAAAATTGAACTAAGATCAAGGTGCTAATTTGAAGGAAAAACAAGAAAAATTATTTTCGAATCATACCTTGAAATTTTGAAGTTCAACACCCAAAAATACTAGATCCGAAGAAGAAAACTCCTTTTAAAGGTAGTAGAGTGGAAATTTAGTGGAAAGCATGGGTTTTTGGGTGGTTTGAGAGGGTGGAAGAAGTGGGGTTGAGGGTTTGAAGATGGAGAAGATGAAAAAGTTAGGGTCCAGATGTAATATAAAAGAGAAACCCGCTTGTGTTTGAACGAACTAGTTCCCATGTTTGAGCGTGACCCTTTTTTTAATTCCAGAAAATCCTAAATATTTTTGGAAATGCACTTCTAAAACTTCAGAGATAAATTTACGACATAAGTATGTCAATCAAATGAAATAAGTCATACACAGATCAATCAAGCCATCAAGAGTATATTATGTTTAACTCTAATGCATCACACATAAATTAAAGATTAATCTTGGTTGATCATAACAAAATGCATATGTAAGTTGAGCATAGACAACATGAAATAATCTTCTTAAATAAGATTTCCTATTAAAAAAAATAATGCAACATAGTAGTCAAACCAACTTAGTATCAATTGATACACTTTTCGACTTATTCACCAAACTTAACAAGAACTTTTTCTGTATTATTTTAATCACTTATACTATATAGATGCAATGACGGCTTTCACATATGAATAGGTAGCTTTTTTTATAGTACATCATGAACAATATAAAAATATAGTATTTTAAATTTACAAGCAAAGTACTGAGTCAAACTGGACTCTAAACAAGACGGCTGTCACTTTAAATCATTGTAGCCATTTTAATTGATTTTTTTCTAATATAATATTTTTGACTAAATATGTGGTCAAACTGTGCAAATCACAATTAATAGTGAACTACCCAAGAGAATATTTCATGAAATCATGCTCACTCAAGAATATACACATGTCATTAAGGCATTAAATAAAAATAACACAACATACTTCAAGATGTCAAAATTGACTATAATCACTCAAAATCAAATAAAGGTCCTATACATATCAAGAAAATATTTTGAATCTAGAAGTACACCAAATTTTTTTTTTATAGAAACTCTTAACATCAAAGGAAAAACTCATATGGAAACTAAAAAATAAATTGAAAGATTTGCAAATCAACCAAAAGACAAATGACTCAACCTGAAAACCTTAAAATAAAAAAAAATACTCAATCCAAAGTACAAATCCCTAAAGAAGATATGTAAACAAATCGCCCAACTATTTTTCCGTCTCAACATGTTCTAGTGCTATTACTTTATTTTCAACCAACTCACGTATAAAATGATGTCGGATGTCAATATATTTCATACGTGAGTATTGAATAGAATTTTTCGATATATTAATAACACTCATACTGTCACAATAAACAATAATTATGTCCTATTCAATATCATAGTCCCTAATCATCTGTTTCATCCACAATAATTGTGAATAACAACTGCCCGTTGTAATATAATCTACATCTACAGTAGATAAAGATATAGAATTATGCTTCTTACTGTGCCAAGCAACAAGATTATTTTAAACATAAAATAACTACAAGAGGTACTTTTTTTGTCATCACATGAACCTACCCAATTAGAATATGTGTATTCCGATATGATAGCACTCGGATCATACATATATCAGATACCCAAATTAACTATGTCATTGACATATTTTATTGTACGTTTCACGGCAAATAAATGTGTATCCTTAGATTTAAACTGAAGCCAAGCACACACACCAACACTGAATGCAATGTCTGGTCTACTCGTAGTTAAGTACGAAAGATCACCAATCATGCTCTTATATAATGTTTGGTCAACACTTTTTTTCTAAAATATTATTTTCTAGTTTGGTAGTTGTACTCATAGGAGTTCTAGCATGTTTTACAATTTTCAATCTGAATTTTGTCACTAGATTCCTAGCATACTTGGTTTGAGCAATAAAAATTCTTTTTACCAATTGAGTAATTTGAAGTCTCAAAAAGAACTTCAACTCACCCATCATGCTCATCTCAAAATGACTATGCATAAGATTTGCTAACTCTTTAGTCAAATTTTGACTTGTTGCCCTGAAGGCAATATTATTCATATAAATTTATGCCACAACTAAACTCTTGTTCTCACGTCTAATGAATAAAGTATTGTCCACTCCTCGAGTGAACCCCGCATCCACTAAAAAAGTGGTCACTTTTCATACCAAGCTCTTGGAGCTTATTTTACCCCGTAGAGAGCGTTTTCAATTTATACACATGAGAATGAAATTTATGATCTTTAAAACCCTTAAGTTGTTTAAGATATACGTCTTCATTTAAAATACCTTTCAAGAAAACACTTTTAACATCTATCTGAAATAATTTAAATTTTAAATGACAAGCAATGACAAGAAGTATACGAATCGACTCTAGTCGAGCAACAAGTACAAATGTCTCGTCAAAATCTATACTATCAACCTAAGTGTATCTCTTTGCTACTAGTCTAGCTTTATTTCTAACTATATTGTCGTGTTCATCACTTTTATTCTTGTATATTCATTATGCTTCAATTATGTTCACATTCTTAGGTCTAGGAACTAAATACCATGTCATTTCTAGTAAATGATACCTCACTTTGAATTTGTTTTCTTGTCTTTATTAGCCCATTCACATCTCCGATCACTTGTGACAGTGGACGATTTAATTTTACTCTAGCTGATGGTTCCAATATGCTGCCATCATCTTTCTTCTCTTCAACCATGTCCACGTTCTTTTTTTAGATTGTTTGAGTTAACTCTTTTTCTTTATCTTCATCAAGTGTACTTGTAGAAATAATAATGTGAGTAACTTCAGATTTTTCATCAACGGTATCATCTACAATGACATTACCAGATTCTATTATAGTAGAAGTGTCAAGATTTAATACTCTATAAACCCTATTATTATTAGAATACCCTAAGAAAATATCAATTGCTACTCCTAGTATCAAATTTAGTCAAATATTCTCTATCATGCAAGATATAATATTTGCTACCAAACACTCGAAAATATTTAACATTGGGTTTCTTACCTTTCCACAATTCATATGTTGTCATTTTCGTACTTGATCTTAGATAGACACGATTGATCACATGCATCGCTGTATTTACTACATCGGTTCAAAATCTTTAAAGAACTTTTTTAGCATGCAATATAACCCTCGTCATTTCCTACACAACATGGTTTTTCTCTCCACAATCCTGTTCTATTGTGGAGTTATGGGTGCTGAAAATTCATGCTTAATATTATAGAATCACAAAACATAGGATAACTCTCATTTTCAAATTCTCTACTATAGTTAGAACGAATCCTAACTAAGGTAGTAGATTTTTTATTATTTAGTTTCAAGTATAGAGATTTAAAAACTTCAAAAATTTCAGATTTTTCGCGTAAAAAGACAACCTAGGTATATCTGGAGTAATCATCAACCATTAAAAATATATATCATTTACCTCCGAGACTTTTAGATTTATGGGTCCCACAAAGTCCATATGAACTAATTGTAAAACACAGTCAATGATATCTGCATTTACTTTCTTCAATCGTAGTAACTTTACCTTGAATATTTCAGGTAGGGACCTAATGATCTTTCGAATAATTTGGTGCTTAGAATTTTTTTTTCTTTTAGGTTGTAACTGGAATTGATCATGTCACTTAGTTTTGTATAGATCTCATCAAAGGTCTCATTATTTTCTATGCGAAGAGTTTCAAAACTAATTATCGATCTCTGAAGCTTTGAAAGCTTAATAGCTATGGTTCCTTCATTTGTAGATTCTAAGATCGTCCAAGCAACTTTAGCAATCTCATATGTAGAAATTCTTCAGAATTCATCCAAAAAAACACAACTGAAAATAACATTAATGACTTTGTTATTCTAGTCAATGTTTTCAAAATCCGACCTACCCCAAGACTTAGAAGGTTTTTCAACTAACTTATCATTCACCGAGTGCATCGATGCACTCCAACCATTTACAACGGCAAGTCAAACTCGCTCGTTTATAGACTTCATGAATGCTCTCAACCTAGCTTTCCAATATCTATGGTTTGATCCATCAAAAATACAAGGCCTAATTGAAGATTGTCTAACTCTATGGAAATCCATGCCTAGCGAATCTCTCTCCAAGGTAAGAGAGCCTACTCTGATACCAATTAAAAAACTTAGATACGCATATGTATTTAAATCCTAGGTAATAATTCTAACCTTGTGAAAACGCCTGAGTCTGCATTTGAACAACCAAAACACATTCTCTATATGTGAGAATAACTGAGATTGCTTTCAGATGAGATCCAAGTGCGTTCGAACGTGGTACAAATGCAATGACTTATCACCTCTAGATTTTGATAATCTTCAGTCAGAATACTTTCAAAACTTCTATAAATGCTCATATATATATGTATAAAAGCACTTAGATTATTTTGTACATATTTGTCAATACTAAAAACATCAAAGTGTAGTTTTTGGCATTAATTACTATAAGAAAGTTTTTGTACTTGGCTTAGAGAGTGCCAAAAGAATAAACATTGGTTGCTTGGATATTAGGCATCTGTTCTATAAGCTGGGGGAAATTACACTAGCAATTGTGACGAGACGACAATAGCATAGTATATCTGAGCTAAATGATGCAGTAATTTGCACAAGATAAATTTCAATATTCTTAACTAGCAATTATGGCATTTTTATTTCTGTCATTGTACAAATTATTTGAGATTCCTCAAGATAGAGGTTCATTAGAAAGGGTTCTTAAATGTTACACTAAATCTTCGTGCTATAATAATTAGTTAGAATGATGTACCTTGTGGTTGTAGTATCCCGCAGCATACCCGCCTATAAGCAGATCTAGAAATGAAACCATGTTACTGCTGTACGAGCTGAATAGATAAGAAATACAATGTGAATCTACCAAATTTCAAACAAATATATGAACCAACCTGCAAAAATTTGACTAAAACAGCAAAGAAATCTGCCCTCTGGCAGAGGGGGAAAAACGTGTCTTTCCCCCAACATTTCGATCAACATCAGATATGGATAAAGTTCCAACAGGGACATACTTTGTGTGCAGCTCTAAATCTACACTAGCAAACCATATCTGCAGAAGAAAGTGCATTGATGTTCTTTATTGATCATATGAAACATGATTGAAATAAGCCATTATTAGTAGTTTGTCTTGTAAGACATAAAGACTGAGTAAAACATTGCCAGAGATAAAAAAAAAATCATGGGATTCCAGCATTCAAGCCCATCCAAAAACAGATTTTAGTGTCATAGAAGCCTATACTTATCTAAGCGAGAGTTGGAATAATAAAATAAGATAAAATATACAAATACGAACATTGTATATCCTTATTTTTAATACTTTTCTTCTTTTTAAGTTTTCTAAAATGATTCGGACATTTCCAACCATTTGGGAATATCTTTTTTTTCTGAATGTGAAGATTTATCACTTAACATTATACTGCTTATTGCATCCAACCATCAAGGCACTGTGCATAAATGCAAATAGAAACAAAAGGAACGAAATAAAAGATGCTACTACATTGTAAGATTAACTCCAAATTTTGTACTAGCAATAAGAAAGGTTTTCTAACAAAATATTAATACAAATAAGCTAAAGAAGTACAAGACATTACTGACCTGACGAAGACTCAAAGAACCAGCACGAAAAGTTTTTGCAGCAAGAAGTTTCAGATATACTTGTTCAAGAAGAGATTCACCAGCTTCATAGTGTTTTGCAATTCTCAAAAGAGTATCCCTGACACAGATAAAATTGAATCATTGATAAAAAAAAATATCTCTACATATCTAATATTCGGTAGTGCATAGAGTCCAATTTGGGTGAGTATCCCTGACTGAATGCATTTTAGCATAGAAAATGAAACAGAACCTAGTTCGATCAAAACTTCTCTTGAACTACTGTTACCATAGAAAATGAACCACAACCTAGTCCAATCAAAACTTCGCTTGAACTACTAACCTGATTTAGCCCAAGCAAAAAACATATGCATTGCAATATTCCTTCCTAACCGCAAACTCCAGCGTCCACATCCCCGGAGACAAAGACATCCGTCATTTGGATACGGGGGCGATAATCTACTCATCGAGGACCACCGGGCTGGTGAAGGGTGTGGTGCTCTCCCACCGCAACCTGATAGCCAGGTGACATCTATAGGAACTCACATGGAAGAACTCGAGTTGGTCCTTGAGATACTCAAGCGTGGTCGTGGTCACATTGGGGCTCTTCGCCTCCGCCATGGCGGCGTCATCGTCCACTCCCCATCCTCCTTAACGAAGACGAGCCTATTCCTCCTATCCATGCCATCCTTCTCCATCGTCGGATTCGGCAGAATGATTTGCGAAATGCACGCGGGAGATTTTCCCACATAAAAATTATGATAAACATATTATTTAAAATTTATAGCATTTAATAAAATATGCACCCAATATGAATTCATTTATATTATTTTACATTTTTACTGGTATAATGCCTGTAATTACATAGGGCATATCTTGTTTTTACTGACATTTATAAATACCGATAAATTGAGATAAAATTATAAATGCTACTTTAACAGTACTTACCAGCAGGCAATAACAAATGCTGGTGGTAAAACTTATTATTAGTGTATTTATTTGACTGTCGAAATAGTAAATTGCGGTCATATTTCTTATAGTGAAAAAATAGGGCAATGTGAAAGTGATTATTCATTTGAAAAAAAGAGATGATTCGGTCATTTGAGGTTGAGAAAGAAATGAATTCTATGAATAGATTTTAGTTTCAATTATGGAAGTGCATATATACCACACTGTCTTTACTTTGATTCAATTCCAACAATTTCTTAAATTAAATAATGATCCATCTAAACATTAATAGAAACTTTTATTTCTAACTACTACAAGTTTGAATATTAAAGTAGGACTTTCTTTTGAAAGAGATCTAGAGATATTTAGGCACCAAGTCTTTCGTTATTTACTACATATATTAAAAAATGTATAAACTAGATAGATCGAACTAGTACTCGCAATTACTATTCATTAGCAATATTCACCAGCATTGTTCACTGGTATTGTTCACATGCTAAAATAATAATATATGCAGAATAAAAAGTGTAGAGATAAACAATAGAAAACAACACATTTTTATGTGGAAAAATCTCCAAAACCTACTGTAAAAAGCCTCATATATTTTCCAAGATTGAACCAATCACAAAGTAACTATAAAAGTTACAAGATAGACTTATAGCTAGATCACTCTACCTACCACTATATGTTAGGTCATTTTTTCTTGAATCCTCAAGGCAAAGTTCTTCAAGATTTGAACATCATTTTTTAACTAATAAAGTTTAGAAAATACACAAAACACTTTCCAAATCCTAAAAGTTTTATATTGCACATGTTTGAATCTTTAAAATCTCAAATCTCTCATAAAAAAAAATATTTCAATTCACATATCATATTCAAAGTATTTTTAGTTGTTGCATTCAAGAATTTCAAACTAACTAATAGAAGAAATTAGACTCATAACAAAATCAAGAGGAATTAGATGCACAAATGATAACATTAACATACTATGCAAGTCAAATTGGTCATAGATCATATTCTCTCATTTCAATTCAATGCATCTTTTTAATTTTTCTCTTTTCCTTTCTATTATTTTTTTAGAGAAATTTACAAATCACATCCTGCATTTTTCATATTTTTTTTATTAGCACCCATTTCGGAAGATTTTATAACCCAGCCTCTTTTTTTCTTATAAGTTTTATATAATATCTTGATTAATTTAACTTAACCATAACCAAATAAAAATGAATCAGTAAAGAAAAATTATTTCATAGTACACTGAGTAATTTTTAAAATATCTAAATTATCTCTATTTTCATCTCTAATTCTATTCAATCTTATTGCCTTTTGCTAAGCTGTGAAGACCATCAATCAAACTCCAAGTTGTGGAGATCTCGGAGCTTCCCAAATGCCAAACCATCGGAGGCAAGTGCTTTCCCTAAGAGATTTGAAGAAACTATGCTTGCTTGTGATGTTTTTCCTAAACAAAGAGAACCTTGGCTCTAAGGCTTGATAGAGGAAACGATCCTAAAAGATGGGCTTGTCGAACTAAGTTGGGGAGGGAAAACAATTTCTTGAGCTGGGGAAAATGAGTTGGGGAGGGAGATGGAGAATATTGGGGAAATTTGAAATTTTGGAAAGCTTCTATGACCTTGTATGTTGTACACAAATTTTGGAAAGTGGGTATAGTGTGGGAAAGGATATTTTAATTTTGTGGGGGTAGAATTTGATTTTGGGGAAGATTAGGGAAGAGAATTAGATTTAGTAAGAGTAGAGTTTAGTTTTGAGAAAGATGATTTCGATTTGGCTAGTATGGATTAAATTATAATTTTTGAATGGTATTTTAGTAATTTGACAAGTAGAGTTTTATAAATCATACAATAGATAGAGCGACCTTTATAAGTAGGCATTATTTTCTTAAAACTCTAAGGTTCTTTTTCTAACAATATGCTAGAAAATCAATATCGAAAGATGTAACAGTCCTTAAATTCTTCGTACATAAACTAAGAATAGAGAGAAGTGATCCGTAATATTTTCTTTTTCTTTTTCTTCTTTTTTATTGTTGATTCTGCTTCTTCTTCTTCTTCTTCTTCTTTTATCTCGGAATCCTTCTCTTTTCTTTTTTTCTATACAAGTGTCTCTAGTTGTTATTTAATTAATATAATAAGAGACTAATCAAAAATAATTATAAGATAATTAAGATAAATTAAATAATAAAAAAATTTAATTAATGTTTCAAAAAGATAACTTAATTTATGTTGCAAATAAATTATAATATCTATTTGAAAGAACTATGAATTACAATTAGAATTTTGTTCTTAAATTAGGAAATCTTCATTCCACCATATAAAGATTCTGAATCTAAAAAACTCTAAATATAAAAATTCTAAATCATGACGTCATCGTTCTTATCCAATTAGTTTTATAATATTTGGACGTCGTGAGTATGAAGTGGGCCGCTTCTATGAGAATAACTAGATTAAATCTCTAAAGCACTTAAAGAATTATGTGTCTAGGGCCGAAATAGACATAACCTATAGAATAACTATGTTAAATGTTAGTATTATTGTCTTGATTTATACAAAAACTAAACAATTTAAGACATCATGTTCACTGATTGGTGAATAAATCCAACAATACTTCGTTAGAGAATAATACTGTGACTTTCATTATATTCTAAATCAAGTTTGTATTTCATGTGCATTTACAATCAATTCATTCATGTAGGAAATTGATGGAAATATCATGTATTTGAACATGAATATTTTATAAATTTTGAGCCCATATTTAAGTGGGGTCCACACATTATTAATGATAGATTAATGGTAGAATTAAAATAAAGAGAAATGAGTTTAGTATCATATTAGATATTTGAAAAATATTAATATGGTATATAAGTAAAAATATTTAATTATTTGCTAGAAAATGTTTTCTCAATTAGAATGCGAAACAAGAGCTAAAATAGGAAATATAAAAGCACACATAAACACAATAACTTTAATGTGGAAAAGCTCTTATCAGAGAAGGTTAAAAAATTACAAATCTCTTTCCGCGATCAAACCAAGCACTACAATAATCAGCAGTTATAAAACACTTACAAACTATCCGTTGTCATCAACAACTATCTCTAAAGTAATTTGCTTGACTCCTCTTCAATACACTACTTTTGGTGCATGGTACTCAACCTTAGTGACTCTAAAGGTTAAAGACTTGCCTCTTTGACTATTGAGGCAATAGCAAATGCAATCTTAAACCTAATAGAGCTCCATCAAAATGTAATATGAAAACCTCACCATTCAACTTTTCTAGCTTTTCTCTTTTTGCTCTCCCAAAATATTTTTAATAGTCTCCAAAAGCTCATCATATTTTCCTCAAGGCCTTTCTATAGCCCCAAAAGATAGGCTCTTAAAAAGACCTAATTTGGTGACAACTCGGACTAAGAAGGTGAATCTTATATGCGCCATTTGAATGGGTTAAATCTCATTCGAACACCGGAGTGATCCAAGTAAATCTTGTTCAAACGTCCTTCCCACGTTGGAAATAATAAGTTCTCTAAAAAATCTTGTTTGAACGTCTTTTCCATTGATATAGTGAGCTCTTTTCGGACTACTTTCCCACGTTGGATATAGTGAGTTATCTAAAAAATCTCGTTCGAACGCCCTCCCGCGTTAGATACAGTGAGCTCTTAGAAAATTTTGTTTGAATAGATTTAAATCTCGTTCGAACGAATTTCGAATAGAATTCCTACAACACTATTTCTCAAACTAAAATAACTCCAATTTCAATTTCCAAATGGGAAGAGGTTGTGTTATTGATCTTTACAACAAATCTTAAGAATTTATTTAATGAAAGACTTTGCTTTATCACAAATTTATCAATCACAAAATACTAACAATAATTCTTAAGATCCTCATTGGCTTTGAGCCCCAAAAGGAGCCTATTTAATGGGTAATGTAATCTAAAATTAATTCACACACACACTCGTCGGTTTGATTGGGGTGGGGTTGGACCCAAAGTGGTGTGGTGTCTCCTTTCGAATAAACAGCTAATGCAATCAGACCCAAAGTGTGCGCCCCTTCAGATGAGTAGTTCATGTATTCAAACTTGAAGTAGTGCATCTCTTTGATCAAATAGATGTGAACGGTTGAACTAAGGCATCTGGTCTCATTTTTGGGTCTTACTAACTCACAGTTTTTATTGAACTCCTCCTCTTCATTTATTTATCATGTACTGTTCACTAGCACTATTCACACCAGAATAATAAGTATTGAAAAGAAAGAATCATAAAAGCACAAGTTTTTATATGAAAAAACTCTTAAACTTAATATATAAAAACTATAGATTCTTTCTAAAATCAAACCAATTACTAAATAACCATAGCAGCTAGAAAATAGACTTACATACTACTTGTTTTGATCAACTCTTTATCTTAGTAATCCTTGAGGTTGATACTTTTGTCCTATTGACTCTTGAAAAAAGTTATTCAAGATTTGAAAAAGATGAGACAAGTAGAAATCTCAATAAGGATGGGGCCTCCTAAAATCATGATAGAAGAGTTAGGTTAAAATCTTGTTTTATACCTCTACAAAATAGAGATTTTTTTTATACCTCCTAGTATCTCCACTGAGTAAATAGAAAAAGTAGAATCCATATGGGCTTTGAACTCTAGTTGTACAAATAAGCTAGACACTTTTATATGATTAAAATATTTTAAAACTTGTTACCAATTACATTAAAATCTCACATATATAATAGGAACAACTCATAAAAAACAAACAGATTGTCTTTATCATCATTCACACCCTACTAAAATATACTTATGATTTATCATTTAACCTATACATTTTGCTAAAAAATATTTTAATAAAACTTACTATTAATTTTCTTAATAATTAGTGATCTTATAGATGAGTTAAATAACTATAGATATAAAATAACCTCAATACCCTTGAATAATCTAAAAAAGAATTTAAGTTAAGGTAAAATAAATAGAGAAGTAGGTTTTAAAAGTAAAATGTAGGATGGAATGGTAAATATTCATATAATAGTACGTTGTGAATGATAATAGAAGGAAAAGAAAGAATGTTTCTATCAAAGATTCATATATAACATTAGATTTGGCAAATGAAAGCTTCTCCAGTGGTAGCGTTTCTTTTGACCTAAAATTTTATATTAATATATACTTCACGTCGTGCATATACTTAACTATCCTTCTCTCCACACCTCTCATTAATAAAGCTGAAGCTTTTGATGAGCTGGTAACTTTAAACGGTACAAAATGGACACATTCATATTAATTTCTTTTTTTCCAGTTTACATAAGGTTTTTTACATAATTGCCCCCAGAAATATTTTTAAATATTATAATTGATACAGAAATTATTGAACTCTTTAAAAAATAACCATTTGGTCGGTTAAATCTAACTAATCACTATTAAAATTGAACTTATATTAGGAAAATAGTATTTACCCTTATATAAATTGTTTAAAATGGTCCAAAACTATCTAATGTTACTTGATATTATACTACAAAAGAATAATTGATAAAAATTTTACTAAATTTTAAAAAAGTAGGATATTTAAGTCACTACATGTATGTTTGCTAGCAATTTTGAAAGTATATCTCAAGTAGCATGCAAAATTTTGTCCTTTTTCTTAAGCCTATTAGGCATTTATGAGCAATATGTCCATAATCTTGGTATTCATAATATTAAATTACTGTCCGTTGATAATTGCTTCTATGTCTTCTCTTTTCATTTTTAGAATTTTTAATAAAGTCCTTAATCATTTTTATAAAAAGCCTCATCAATTCAACATCAATATCATTATCCTCATCGGACTTTAGAAAATCATATATCATATCTTTCTAATATGAATTTTTAGATCTATCTAATATAGGAAGTTTATCAATACCTTCTTTCAAAAAATTCATCTCCTAAAGGATCTCTCTCTAAGCTAAAAGAGAGTTCTCTGATACCAATTAAAAAAATTGAGACTTACGTGAATACTTATGTATGCTCTTATACCAATTGAAAAACATAAGAAATGCCTTAAGAGATGAGATCTATCACACGTTATCGATAATAATATGTGAAAAATAAAGCATAAAAAAATAATTGCAAACACAAAAGTTTTTTACGTGAAAAAATCTAAAACCAGATAAAAAAACCATGGATCCAAATTTAGATCAACACTAATTCACTAAAACTTGTAGTAGTTAACAAGAAGTTTATAGATCACCCACCGATTTCCACAACTTAAATTGTACCAACCTTGCTCGCTAAGACCCCATAATACACTGCTTCCCATGATAGTTTTCAAACCTCAGTGACCTTCGAGGTTGATCCTTCTGTCTTAGTGACCCTCAAGACGTAGTTTTTTTAGATCAAATTTAGATGTATTGAGATGAGAATGATTTAGCACATTACATCTAAATAAAAAAAAGTGTTCTCTAATCTTAATACTTACGTCCTTCACTCCTAGGGTTAGATTAAATCCTTTTATATTCTCTTAAGATAAACATCTTTTTTATATTCTTTTAGATAAGATAAATATCTCTTAAAGATAAAAGATAAATATCTCTTAAAGATAAAAGATAAATATCTCTTAAAGATAAGATAAATATCTCTTAGAGATAGAGATAAAGTAAATATCTCTTAGAGATAACATAACTATCTCTTACAGATAAAATAAATATTTCTTCAAAGATCCTCTATAGATTCTCTAAAGATTCTCTTAGAGATAAAATAAATATTTTTTAGAGATACTAAATCTAAGTCAAATCAGATCTCATATAACTCTAGAAATTATAAATTACGTATGTGCATTCGAACGTGACTCAATTGTGTTTAAACACGATGACTGTGAACGCGTTGTGAACAACCAAATATAAACCTCTGTATATGTGAATGGCTATAGGGTGTGTTCGAATAGCCAAAACAAGCTCTCTGTATATGTGAACATAGTGTGAATAGCAGTAGGGTGTATTCGAACAAAGTGCGTTTGAATATCCTATTCAAACGGCAGACTAAACAGTTGAATGTAGAGTGCTTGTTCATATGCCATTAGATAAAATTCTATACTTCTTCAACCACAATGACATTGTTTAAGGACTTCAATAATGATTCTAAAATCATTTTAAATACTTTGATTTTAAAAGTACAAATATAATTTTAAAATCTAGACACATTACATTAATATAAATTATATTTTGAAATATAATTTGCCAATTATATCAGTACAAATAAACCTAATAGAGGTTACCGAACGCAAAAGCTAGGGCTCTATCGATTGGAAGAAACAAAATGAGGAAGGAGGGAGAAGAGAAACAAAATGAGGAAGAAGGGAGAAGAGGAGGTAGGTGATGGTTATAAGTCATGTAAAACACTAACGAGTTTAGCAGTTCACTTAGGTAAGGCACAGAATTCATCAACATTTTACTTAAGACGCTGTTAAGTTCAGCGTTATTTAGTATTAGGTTGAAATAAAACCTTGACATGCAAGAAGTGAAGTTGTTGGGTTGCTTGGAACCTTAATAAAAATGCTTAACTGATTGTAGATACATGTGATTGTAGATATTATAACTAGACAAGCAAATCACTTATTAAGTTGTTTATATTATATGAAATCGATTTTATTTGAAAGATCCATGTAAGAGCTAGGATAATAAATCAATTAACGATCTTTTAGGGGAGTCTAGGTGTAATAACCCTAATAACAATAGCCAAATCATACATACAACGCTCGGTAATTCGTGCAACTAGGGCCGCACAGGATCCTAATTCCTACACCGTTTTTATGAGGTATAATCCACGTGGAGATGCCACGTATAGTGGGTCCCACTTTACTTCCCGATTAGCAACGAAAAGTCTTGACAAACTAATTCGGACCTCTGTTTTGGCGCCAATCTCTCTCTCTCTCTCTCTCTCTCTCTCCTGTGATTCTTGAACTAAGGCCAATTTTGGTGTCTGAACACCATGGATCCTCCTCCTCCTCCTCCTCCTCCAGAGCTCAACCACGAGCAAAACCCGGAGCCCAAGACGGCATCACCAGTGAGCGAGCGCGGGGCAGCGTGCATCAGCGGTAAGAATGACTACTTCTTCCTCTCCAATGATGCTCCCTTGTCTCGGCCTCAGTTTTCTTTGTTTAGAGTCTTTAGTCACTGTAAACTTTGCAGCATAAGATGTTAAACGAGACCCACGAATCTTGAACTGGAGAAGCCAAATTTGAGAGATCTTTCCTCGAGTTTTTCATGGATTTCTTGGTGTCGCAAGTTTAGTATGTTATGAATGCCTATAAGCAAGAGAAATCCGCTTCCTGACAAAAAGATCTTCACAAATAGTTTCAGTCCTTGACTGGAACTTTCTTGGAAGAACAGATTACTCGGTGTTCTTATTTGCACGTTGTTGCCTAATTAGTTCTAAAGTAGGCTTCAGTTATAGAAAATTGTGAATTTTTGTGGTGGAATTGTTCTTGATGTTTTGCATTAGATAAGGCGCAGGAGCAGCAGGGAGAAGGGAAAAGCTCTGCTCTCGCTTTCTGTTCTGCCGAAAGATGTGATTATTATCTCAAGGTTTTGCTCGAGCCAGATATATCACGCTGGCTCGATTGTAAGGAAGTTGACAGTAAGGATTGCGGTCTCCTTCATCGCAAAATTAAGTTTTATTTTCTTTGCAAATGGTTCAAAAGTTAATCACTTGTAAAGCAGGTTGGGATCTCAATATGTTCAGTGACATTACAGAGGAGGAAGGAAGAGGTAGGAATCACGATATTGTTCATCAAAGAACTAAATCGTATTAGTTTTTATCAGTCTATGATGGAAATGATTCGAAGATCGATTACCTGGAACGCAGAGTTGGATAACTGTTGTGGCCTCGCTTCCTTGGATCATCTGGAACTTCCCAATGATCTGTTTCTGGTCGAAGATGGTGAGAATGTGTTTTTCCCTTCACTATATTTTCACTGTTCATTTTCTTTCTTGCCTTTCTATGTGTTTTTGCAGTTTATGCTCTTCACGGCAGTTATTGTTAATTTGTTATGCTGTATAAGCCAATCCTTGACTAAGATTCTACATTACACAACAAGAACGAGAAAATAGTGACTTCGAGTCGATTTTCCAATCTCTGGCAATTTCATCAAAATGAAGTAAACCATTGTTACAAAATTAGTACCATTCTTAAGAAACAATTCAAAATTCAATTGGGCTATTGGACTAGTGCAGATCTAGAAGGATTTTGTTCACCAGGTTAACTCACCTTAATGCATTCTTTTCTCCTCCTTTGATTTCACTCTGATGTGCCATTCCTTGTTACCGATACTTGTGCACGAACTAATGTGAGAAGTATTGTGATTTTTCCGAATGATACCTCAGTTATGAATTCCGAAACCGTAACAACTGAGAAATGGTACAGAATCAGCTCAATAATTTTGAAGGCCAGCAGCCAGTACTTCCAGGAGGTGACATATCCGAATATTCTTCTGATATTCCGGTTATTTGTATGCCTGCCTAAATTACTAAGTTCTAATTCTCTCATCTCTCTGATCAAGTGCTTTGCAAGCTCCAATGAACAAGAGGAGAATGTTCTCACTCTACATATGAAAGAATCAGGTATAATTCACTTTCGTTGACTTCTGCACTTGATACATGACTAGCTTCTGTATGCTTTAGTTTTGTAAAATTGAAATTGTAGCCTTTTATGCATCAGAGGATATGAACTAACAAATCCTTGGCAACTATATAATAAAAATTGCAATCTTCATTCCTCTCTACCAGAAGAACCTGCCTTCAGGAAACTTCTAGAGTTCATGCACGGAATATCCAGTCCATCGACAACCGACCCTCTCAACTTGTCGGACGCCATAAATGTTGCGGAGAAGTTTCAAGTCCATCTTTGGGTCAAAATTTGCAAGGAAGAGCTGATCAACAGATTCAAATCCCTGCAGCATCCTGAAATCATGAGCCTACCCCTTGCTGCAGTCACTGAGATCCTCAAAAGCGACGACCTCGAGGTGCGATCAGAAGACGACGTATATAAATTCACACTCGAATGGGCACTAAGAAACTACCGAACAAAGCAACAACGGCATAAGGTCATGGAATCAGAACTGGGTTCGCTCATCCGTTTCCATTACATGTCAAACGATATGCTGGTGCACTGTAACACAAACTATGACGAGTTCTTCAGCATGCAGTTCATACGGGAGATCTTGAGGACTGCAATAAACGACAAGCAAAAAGTACCTGAGAGGCATTTCGTCGAGCGAGCCTATAAGCACAAACCTCTGATGGTGTCCGAAGTGTTGGAGCCCCGTAGATCGTGCACCATTTGGCTTACATTCACCAAGGACGAGTGCTTGAGGCTCGTGCGGTCTTCACCGGTGCGCTCCATGGACTTCGACTTCCATGACGGAAGATTCTTCATACAAGTAGCAGCTGCGAGGGACGGGCGCTTTCTCCTTTCTCTCGAAGTTGTGTGTCTTCCTTCGCATGACTATTTCCTCTGCACGGCTGCATCCAAGGCGAAGGGCGACGGCGAGTATGTCGGAATACATTCCTGGGAGTTTGGACTCCGCACACAGGATTCGGGTTTGTACCAGGACTTGTTTGGTACGCCATTGAGCGAGTTCCTGAGAGATGATTCCTCTTACTTCAATGACGGGAAGCTCCACCTGCAAGTGAAGATTGAGGCCATTCAGCAACCACGGTTCCGTATACGGATGAATTGGCTGCGAAGTCAAACCAACAATCTATGATTTTAGTGGCACTGCATGCTGAAAGTTATGATACTTTGAATGCAGTCAACAAGATATCGTAAGAAAGTTCTCCTCCTCTCCTAAAAGAGTTCTTCTCTGATACTGAAACTGCTAGTTCATCGACCTTCTCCTCCTCATTTCCTTCCCCTTCCACTTCTTTTCCTTGACCAATATCCATCTTTTTTCCTTCCCTGCGGCTTGGCCAACTCCTCCAACGCCATGATGGATAAAGACGAAGAGCTCTCGGCCCTTCTAAAGGAGGGCAAGATGGAGGAGCTCATACCTCTCTTGGAAGAGAATACTATCCCATCCATAAACCCAAAGCTTTGCCTAGTGGGTAGGCTCATCACAGATTGTTCATGCATGTTGCTGGAATCAAAGCCGCGCTCTCGAAAGCCTGGAACCCCGACAGTGAGGTGGAGTTCATAGAGATGGGGAAATACGCTTTCCTATCCTACTCTACTTTGAGTTAGAAAGTGACAGATGGAAAACATGGCTGGGTGCCCCCAGGACGTTTAGCAGAGATCCCTTCGGTCTAAACCTCTTCCACCCCAACACCCCGGTAGAAGAATGGAACTTCAGTCACTGTAATAACTGGGTGCAATTCCACAGCCTTCCTCTCAAGTATATGTCCCAGAAGACGACGAGGGCGTTGACCATCCGGGTGGGAGAACCAGTGGCCAGCGATGCCCTAGACCAAAGTGGATATCACTAAGCCACTCGTCAGCTCCCTTGCACAATGGAGTCGATGCGAACATCGTCGTCAGATATGAGAGGCTACCTAGGCACTGCACCTTTTGAGGTCAGGTGGGGCATGAATTAAACACCTAGATGTTTAGATCGGCGCTGGAAGACAAGGCAAAAGAAGAGTTTCCTATACACCTGCATAAAAAGCTCGTTGATCTCCTTAAGCCAAGATTTTTGCATTTGGGGCGCCGCTTACAATCGTCACCGAAAGCTGCGGCCATCCATGGCAAAAGCCACCTTCCTCCTCCCAGCATGCCACATTCCTCACTAGGGAACAACCAAAGCTATAGTAAGACAACCTCCCCTATCGATGCGTCGAGCAGGCCAGGCCGAGCACCATTCATGTCAACGTGTCGACCGCAAATTGCTCCCCGGCTAGAGACTTAAATGCAACTTTCAAAGCTGCTTGTACACCTATCGACTTAGACACCAAGCAGTGATCCCACCTAATCTGTTGCTTCTACAAAGCTCGAAAATCCCACCACTTCATGCCTGTCAACGTCCCAATCAGCATCCTGAAAACAGCTTGCACTCCCACTCCGAGTTTTTGACCAAAGTAGCCCTGTTCCAATTTTTTGTTTACCAAAATATACTTCTTATTCTTATTATCAAATGGAATCTAATTTATTATAGCCCTAATAAAAATGCTGAGCTAGTTAGTATTTTATCTTTAAGTAAAAATGCTGATCAGGTCAGCATTTTTATCCGGTCCTAAAATGTTAAACTGATTAATATTATATATATATATATATATCTTTTTAACTTAATCTTTCAATAGTTAAGAAAAAAATGCCTAGCTATAAAAATGCTGAACTGATTAGCATTTTTAAAAATGTTAATTAGTTTAGCATTTTTATTATGACTATAGTGAATTTGATACGATTCAGACTAGATTGGATCACCTCGAAAGACATTGGGCTCAATGGATTGAGTCTAGTTATCTTATTTGCTATTTGGTTTAGTTAAAATCTTATTAGGTGGATTTTATTTAATTAACTAAATCCAACTCTGCGCAGTTTTAAAAAAATATTCACAAAATATTCTACAGACATCCAAATAATATAAGACCGTCGGCCTCTGCATCTCCTTTCTCCTTTACCAACCTCTTCCGTTGGCACAGTCTCGTCTAGCTTCTAATCTTCCTCTTCCGCCGATCCTCCTAGTCCTATAGGGCAGGCCTACTTCTCTCTCTTCGTGTCCCTGTCTTAACCGTCTCTATCTCCTGTACGGATTTTACCACAATTGTAGGCCAATCATAGCCTTCAACTATTTATCACATCCGCATCCGCAAACCACCACCACCATCATCGATTGCCGAGCTACCTTCATCAACTCTTAGCCTCAACTCTATCATCACCTTCATCCTATACCTAGGAATCCGTGCCTCCATCCACATATCCCAAATCCCATGCATATCTGAATCTCAACTGCTACAAATCGGATCAAGCTGGTTCATAACAATTGGTATCAAAGCCAACGATCCTCCGACCCGTCATGGCTACAACAAGATCGAAGGCAGCAAAGCAAACGAGCGAGAAAGGCATGCAGACGGACCACATAGCTTTGTCAAGATTGCCATCTCCACCGAGCTCATGAGGTCGGACGGAAGGCCCTCTCGATCTCTCGCAAACCTTGGTGCTCATGGCACAAATGTTGTTGGAGATCAAGGCGATCCTTGTGGACATGAACCAAAGTTGCTCAGGGCGTACACCAAATTATACCAACCGTGGGGAAGGTGATTAAGGCGGCACACTGACGAGAGCAAGCATAGCCATCGAACCAGATCAAGCCATAGCAATGGAGGCTGAACCTGCACTGAGGGCACCTCCACAACATGGCGAAGACTACCAAGGTATACATCACCATAAAAGGAGACCTTGCTGCCCTCACCGACAGCTAGGAATCCCAAAGTGGTCATCAATCATTACAAATCGCCACCCGAGCTGCTAATTGAGGACATTGAAGCTTTAAAAGATATCGAGGATCTGATATCTCGACAACTCGATCCTATGGCCGCAGCTACCTATCAAGTTCCTTACCAATCTAAAGGACAACCTCCTCAGCCCATAAGCGATGTGCCAAAGCCTAAACTGATCAGCCCTTGCGTGAGGCCTAGACTAGACTCGAGCCTACATTGGATTGTGGGTGAGTTAAATCTTAGCCTTGGACTAATTGGTCTAGCACCTCCACAAGTGTTGCGCTCTTGGACTCAGCTTGAATGTTGGTAGGAACGATTTGGCAAATAGTGAATGTTTAAAAACCCCCATGAACACCTTGAGGATAAGGTGAAAGAAAGCATGGTGAAATGATGCGATTCTGACTAGATCGGATCACCTCAAAAGACATTGGGCTCAATAGATTGAGTCTAGTTATCTTATTTGCTATTTAGTTTAGTTGGAGCCTTAGTAGGTTAGAATTTTATTTAATTGACACGATCTCGCCTAGCTTCTAATCTTTCTCTTTCGCCGACCCCCCTATTCCATAGGGCAGGCCTACTTCTCCCCCTTCGTCTTCTTATCTTAACTATTTCTATCTCTTATACAGTTTTTATTATAGTTATAGGCCAATCATAGCCTTCAACCATCTATCACATCTGCATCCGCAAACAATCACTACCATCATTGATTGCTGAGCTATCTCCATCAACTACTCGTCTTCCACCCAATCATTACCTCCATCATATACCTAGGAATTTGTGCCTCCACCCACGAATCTCAAATCCTGTGCCGATCTGGATCTCAACCGCTACGAATCGAATCAAACTAGTTCGTAATAGAATTAGACCTTATTTGATAATAAGTTTGAAAGGTAGTCCATTTCGATTTTTAAAAAAATAAAAAAATGTCTACTTTGGTCAAAATCTATAAGATGTCGACATGCTCGTGACCCAATCCAAATCCAAGAGAGCCTCTTCTCTTCCCTATTCCTGTCACTCTGCTATTGGCCGCCGCCTCCAAACCCACTAGCCATATACAAACGCATATCCAAACCAACACTCAAATTAGAAGTGCTACCCCACAGAAGAGTAAACCATCAAAAACTCCCTACATAGATGATACTCCTCCACACCATGCAAATCCTAACACTACCAAACTTCTCTCACCATAAGAAAACTCTAGGCTATTCCTATAGGCAAATACCAAAAGCCCCTGCACCTCCCCTTCAAACGAAAGAATACAAATAGTTCCACCAAGGACAGCTCCCTCCACCAACTCCCCTAACAAAAGGAAGGTTTCCTCTCTCCTTCATTCTCCTCCTAAATGGCCATTCAAACTCAACTCTCCTCAGCAAGATGGAGCTTCCTACTCCTCCCATGCAAGCAAAGCGGCACAAATTGAGGTGCCACGAAAATCCTCAAGAAAATCCTCTCCTAGAATTGTCAAGGCTATGAAGGGCAGTTGATAATCCAAAATCTCACAAGCATCTTTTAGACAACAAGGCTAGTGTTGCCTTCCTCTCTAAAACAAAATGCATAAGGGCCTCTCGCTGTTGTGGGATGACAAGATCAAGATTGATATTTTGGAAATGAGCTCAAGCTTCATCTTCGCTATCATCAAAGGGCATGTCTCTAATGAGGACTCGCTGTTCAAGGGGGGCTACGGAGATCCCAACCACTTGGATAACTCCTCTCACATTTGCCATCTTAATGGATCTCGAGTTTGTAGGGCCTGCTTTCACTAGGTCCAAAAGGAGAATGCCTTGTCAACTTATAACCCACTTCTTCTTGACTTTGCTCCTACTAAAAGCACGAGGCATAGATTTAGACTAGAGAACTGGTGGTCCACCATTAGCTCTTATACCGCTTAGCGCAAAGAAGCTTGGACGTCCACCTTCAAGCCTTATAGAGCCTTCAACAGCAACCTGACTTTAAATTTAAGATGAAAATGGTAAGAAATTAGAGGAGAGAGTTTGATCTCTAATTGATCTGTTTAAAAAGAACTTTTCACTATAATAGCTCTAGTATGTCCGGAGTCTATTATAATCAGACTACGTAAGTTAGATTTATCTTATTATTTTAAATTTTAAATAAATCAGATAATTTGCATGTGGATTCAATCCGCTAAGATTTTTACTCCTATAAATAAGAGTGGATGTGCATTCATAATTATCATTGAAGGAATCCGAATTTAGTCAAATTATTTTTTTCGTCTTTATCTTTTCACATAGCCATTAGATTGTCTTTATCTTTATAAGAATAGATCATAATAAAAAACCCCTAGACACAAGTATGTATCTAAATACTAGGCAATGATATCACTCGTTCGCTTAAGTAAAAGTTCGTAGAAATATTAGGAACGAAAGCATAGATGAACGCCAAGATTTTAACGTGAAAAAACCCAAACGGGAAAAAAACCACGGATCCAAACTCGGATCAAAACCAATCACTAGAATAGTAACAATTACAAAACTGACTCACAAAACAACCTGTCGATCCAAACGACTTTGTTCTTCTCATTCTTGCTCGCTAGAACCCACGATTCACTGCTTCACGTGATTGAAGTCCAACCTCAGTAACCCTCGAGATTGATCTTTCGTCTAGATAGCCCTTAAGACGAAAGATTAACTTTTATAGATGAGTGGAACCTTATTAATTGAAGAACCGATGTAGCCTCAAGAAGTCTCCTTCAATAATGCTTCTTCAACCTCCCTAGAGATAGGGCATCACAATCTTTATATATGATCTCCAAGATAGAGCCAAATCCAAGTCTTATCTGTACTCACGAAAGTCCAATTTTATCAAACTTCATTGGTGCGTTCGAACGCGGCCCGGGTGCGTTCGAACGACATGACTTGATCTAAAGTGCGTTCGACTGGGCCCGAGTGCGTTCGAATGCGACAACTTGAATTCTTCAGGTTGCATTCGAACGCATTTGTGAACGCAGCTCTCGGTCTGTATGAACACAGTACTCACGTTCGAACGCGTTTGTGAACGCGGCTCTCTGTCTGTGTGAAGGCAGTATCCGCGTTCGAACGCATTTCTGAACGCGGCTCTTTGTTTGTGTGAGCGCAGATTCCGCGTTCGAACGCGTTTGTGAACGCGGCTCTCTGTCTGTGTGAATGCAGTACCCGCGTTCGAACGCGTTTGTGAACGCGGTGTGAACTCAACGGTTTTTCTCCAATAATCTTGCAATTCTTCAAACCAGAGATATTCTAGACTTGTGTAAAGCTCATATACATGAAAAAATACACTTAGAATATTTTGTACACAATTGCCAACAAATAAAAACCTAACAATCTCCCCCTTTGGCAATTTGTGACAAAATACCTAGGTTACAAGATATTACAAAGACTTCAAATTGAGCAATCAACAAGACTAGAATATTTTGCACATCAATCCCTAGAAATAAATATATACCAATCCAAGATCAAGTGAAAATAACTTGAAATAAATAAACAATCCAAACATAAGTTATCAATGGAGCATAAGCTCAAAAGTACTTAAACAGACAAAGTTCACAATTCCTCTAAGCATGGTTATAAGCAAGATTAGAAAGACAGAAAGACTCTAATAAACTCCCCCTATTACCATGCTCCCCCTACACACCTAGACACCTAGACACTCTCCCCCTTTTTGACACAAATGCCAAAGACTAGGAACTCGGAGGAAACTGATGCTGAAGAATTGTCAACACAGAGTCAAGTACAGTCCCCTGATGAGTTTGCTCAGCTCGTAAATCATGGATTGCCAAATGGAGATCCTGCACTTGAGTACTAAGCTGATCGAAACGGTCAGAGTACTATGGTAACTCCCCCTCAGAGTGAGATGTGTCACCGTCAGAGCTATCATCAGAGCTGTCGAGGTGCGAGGAGCGACCAGCGGCGAAAGAGGACGGCTTGAGAGGAGACGACTGGCCGTGAGCTTGACTCCGCTTAAGAGTAATCCGATCCAACGGTTTGTGCAAAGTAAGAGAAGGTTCTGAAGCATCCACACGCACCCCACTCTGAGTGCACAAATTTGTAATAAAGATGCCAAACGGTAACCCCTCACGAGGTGTTTCTTTCTATGCAGCTGTGAGTATTGAATCATA
This sequence comes from Typha latifolia, assembly GCF_019914945.1. Taxonomy (NCBI): domain Eukaryota; kingdom Viridiplantae; phylum Streptophyta; class Magnoliopsida; order Poales; family Typhaceae; genus Typha; species Typha latifolia. Next base: position 5,722,669 of record NC_133091.1, read on the forward strand.
GATCACCGCAGCCAAATCAACCGAGACTCCAGATAACATTGCATGAAGAAGGAATGCACGATCCAGACTAATACTTGAATGTCGAGTCTTGGGGGTGACATTGTACAGACAAAATAGGTAAAGCATGCGAGCCACGGACGTCAGCTTCGCATGCGGCATCATGTTTCCCTTCCAACATTCCGCTTTGATTAGTACAGTGCCAGCATATTCATCGACATCTAGAAGTGGAGCAGACGTTGGATACTGGAACTCACCATCAAGAAGACGAAGCTTAGCGCGAATAACATCTGAGTCCAAGTATATAGACACCCCACGAACATTAGAACATATACAGCAGTCTAAAACCATGGCATTACTAAAAAAATTCCCGAACAACTTCCACATAAGCAGTCTTGCTCATCCCACACACTGATAACCATCCTCGCTCAGTAAATATTTGTTCTATCCCTAAAGAAGAAAAATCGGAAATGACCACGAGTCATTCACAGATAACAGGACGGGTGCCAAAATTATGTTTGTAACGCCCCGCAGCCATAGATGTTAAAAACTTGGGAGCCGAAGTAGGTGAGGAAGGCGGCCTAGGTTTCTTAGAAACTGCAGCTTTTCTAGGCATTCTTGAGAAAAAAACAAGATGCAAGATTCAATACATGCCCAAAGCAAACAAAATGATAGCAAGAAATAAAAAAAATCCAAGAAATCATGAAGGCTCTAAATGAAATCCATCATCCACTTGAAAACGCTAAGATATCACGTTCAATCACACAATAAACATCAAGATAGTAACTTTAACGTGATCAAAACTCGAAAACGCACGAAATCAATCAAGATCAAGAGACTTAATTGAATAAAAAATAGAAAAATTGATGGATGATCATACCTCGCAAAAGTGAAGAAAAAAACTAAGAAATTCGGCCAAAAGATGCTAGATCCGGAGGAGAACGACCCTTTAAAAGGGTTTGTAGTGAGAAATTTGATGAAAAATACCAAGATCTTGAAGATTTAAGAGGGAGAAAATAAAGAGTTTCTAGGGTTTGGAAGATGGAAGATGAAAACCCTTGGGTTCGGACGCAATATATAAAGAATCCTCAAGTGCGTTCGAACGCACCAGTCTGCGCGTTCGAACGCGCTAGTCACCGCGTTCGAACTCAAAAATTTGCATTCGAACGCCCCTTTTTTTTAAATAAAAAATCTAAGAAAAAATTAAAAAATCTTTTTGGAGATGCACCTCTAAACATTCAAAATAAATTCAAGACATAGAATATGACAATCGAATGAAATAATTCATACACAGATCAATCAAATCATCAAAAGCATATTATAATCAATTCTAATGCATCATTCAAAATTAAATTAATCTTGATTGATCATAACAATATACATATGCAAGGTGAGCATAGATAACATAAAACATTCTTTTTAAATAAACTTTCCTATTTAAATAATAATACAACACAGTAGTCAAACCGATTTAGTATTTAAATTTGCACTGTTTGACTTATTCTCCATAGCCAAATATGAATTTTTCCTGTAATATTTTTTATACATAAACCATATAGGTGCAATGATGGCTTTCACACATGAGTAGGTAGCCCTTTTCTTGTACTACATATCAAACAATGTGCAAGAAGATATTCACAAACATCAAAGAATTTTATTTAATTTGCAAGCAATGTACTGAGTCAAACTGGACTCTAAACAAGATGGCTTTCACACAAACTCATTGCAGCCCTTTTCATTGATCTTTTATGAATACATTTGTGATAACTAAGTATGAGGTCAAACTGTGCAAATCAACGTCAATAGTGAGCTATTTAAAAAAAATTTCATGATGTCATGCTCACTCAAGAATATACACACGTTATGAGTGTATTAAATTTAGTTTAATTATCATAGAAGTCGAGAGAGTGAATAAATTAGAAATGATATAATATACTGCAAGATGACAGAATTGACTATCATAACTCATAATCAAGAGAAAAATCATATTTATATGTCAAGAGTATATTATTGAATCTAGGAGTGCATCAAATTTTCTTTTATGACAAAAACTCTTGGCAAATCTGAAAGTAAAACCAAAGAAAAATTCAGAGTAAAGAAAACATAAAAAGAAACGAAAAGAAATAAAAAAAATACGCAAACCAAACAAAAAAAATCAATCCAAAGCACAAATCCCTAAAGAAGTACGAAGATACTTAAATCTCTATAAATCCAAAGGTTTTATAAATAGATCACCCAACTGTTTCTCCGTCTCAACATGTCCTAATGCTATTGTTTTGTCTTCAACTAACTCGCGTATAAAATGATGTCGGATATCAATATGCTTTGTACGCGAGTGTTGAACAGGATTTTTCGAAATATTAATAGCACTCATGTTGTCACAATAAAGCACCATAGTATCTTGTTCAATGCCGTAATCTTTAACCATCTGTTTTATCCATAGTAACTGAGAATAACAACTTCCCGCTGCAATGTACTTGGCCTCCGCAGTAGATAAAGATATCGAGTTTTGTTTCTTACTGTGCAAAGCAACCATATTGTTTCCAATATAAAAACATCCATCTGAGGTACTTTTTCTATCATCACATGAACTGCCCAATCAGAATCCGTGTATCCAGATATGATAGCTCCCGAGTCATATGTAAACCAGATATCTAAGTCAACTGTGCCACTGACATATTTTATAATACGTTTCACAGCAAACAAATGTGTCTCCTTAGGTTCAGACTGAAACCTAGCACACACACCGACACTAAATGCAATGTCTGGTCTACTAGCAGTTAAGTATAAAAGACTACCAATTATGCTACTATACAGTGTCTGATCGACACTTTTTCCTGAAATATCCTTACCTAGTTTGGTAGTTGTACTCATAGGAGTTCTAGCATGTTTTGCATTTTCTAAACCGAATTTAGTCATAAGATCCTTAGCATACTTGGTTTGAGCGATAAATATCTCTCTTTCCAACCAACTGAGTAATTTGAAGTCCCAAAAAGAACTTCAACTCACCCATCATGCTCATCTCAAAATAACTATGCATAAGATCTGCAAACTCCTTAGCTAATGATCGACTCGTTGCCCCGAAGACAATGTCATCCACATATATTTGTGCCACAACTAAACTCTTGTTTGACCGTCTAATGAACAATGTCTTGTCCACTCTCCCTCGAGTGAACCCCACATCCATTAAAAATGTGGTCAACTTCTCATACCAAGCTCTTGGAGCTTGTTTTAGTCCGTAGAGGGCCTTTTTCAGTTTAAACACATGAGAAGGAAATTTTTGATCTTCGAACCCTTTCGGTTGTTCCACATAAACATCTTCATTCAGAGTACCATTCAAGAAAGCACTTTTCACATCCATTTGAAATAATTTAAACTTTAAGTGACAAGCAATAGCAAGCAGTATACGAATAGATTCTAATCTAGCAACAGGAGCAAATGTCTCATCAAAATCTATACCCTCAACCTGAGTATATCCCTGTGCTACGAGTCTAGCTTTATTTCGAACTATATTGCCATGTTCATCACTTTTATTCTTGTAAATCCATTTTGTTCCAATGACGTTCACATTCTTAGGTCTAGGAACTAAATACCAAACATCATTCCTAGAAAATTACTCTAATTCCTCATGCATGACATTAACCCGATTCTATCGTCTAACAATGCTTCCTTCATATTTTTAGGTTCAAAAGAAGATGTATAACAAGTAAATGATATCTCACTTTGGATTTGTCGTCTTGTCTTAATTGGTTCATTCACGTTTCCGATCACTTGTGACTGTGGATGATTTGATTTTACTTTGGCAAATGGTTCCGGTACGTTGCAGCCATCTTTGTTCATTTCAACTTTGTCCTCGTCCTGATTCTCAATTTTCAGATCAAGCTCCTTTCCTATTTCTTCATCATATGTATCTACAGAAACAAAAATAGGAGTAGCTTCAGTTAAATCAGTCGTGGATTCATCTATCATAACATTAGCAGATTCCATAACAGTAGAAGTATCAAGATTAAATATTCTATAGGCTCTACTATTATTCGAATACCCCAAGAAGATGCCTTCACTACTTCTAGTGTCAAATTTAGTCAAATATTCTCGATCACGCAAGATATAACATTTACTACCAAAAACTCGAAAAAATTGAACACTAGGTTTCTTACCTTTCCATATTTCATAAGCAGTCATTTTTGTACTTGGTCTTAGATAAACACGATTTATCACATGTACCGTTGTATTGACCGCCTCCGCCCAAAACCTTTGAGTAACCTTTTTAGCGTGAAGCATAACCCTAGCCATTTCCTGCATAACTCGGTTCTTTCTTTCAACAATCCCGTTCTGTTGTGGAGTTATAGGAGCTGAAAACTCATGTTGAATACCAAGAGAATCGCAAAATATCGAAAAAATTTTATTTTCAAATTCTCTACCATGATCAGAACGAATCCTAACTAGGGTTGTCGATTTTTCATTCTGCAATTTTAAGCATAGTGATTTAAAAACTTCAAAGGTTTCAGACTTCTCGCGTAGAAAGGCAACCTAGGTATATCTGGAGTAATCATCGACCATTAAGAATATATAGCGTTTACCTCCAAGACTTTCCATTTTTGTTGGACCCATCAAGTCCATGTGAACTAATTGAAGCACACGGTCGGTGGTAGCTGCATTTACCTTCTTGTGTGAGATCCGAATTTGTTTTCCAATTTGACACGAACCGCACACTCTTTTTGACATTTCTTTCATCTTAGGTATTCCTCTTACCACTTTTTGTTTGGATAGAGTAAATAATTCTTTGTAATTCACATGTCCAAGACATTGATGCCAAAAATCTGCAATGTCGAAAGAGGCACTATTACATTTCAGTTTTTGTGACGTTCCAACAACATAGTAATTATCAGATGTTCTAGATCCATAACATATAACATAACCACCATGATCTAGAATAGTACAATCATTTTTGGAGAATTTTACCTCATAATCTTCATCACAAAATTGACTGATACTCAGAAGATTTGCTTTCAAGCCCTTAACATAAAGAACATTTTCAAGAATAGGAACCCCCGGAGAACTTACTTTTCCTTTACCTATTACCTTGGATGAATTACCATCTCCGAATGTCACAACTCCCCCTTCATGTTTTTCAAGATTAGAAAATAACGACTTGTCACCCAACATAACATTTCAAATCACTTTTCTTGACCCATATGACCTTTGTTTTTATCCCATAAATAAAAGCAATTCTAGGTTTTTACAAAAATTTGTAATGAGGTCGAATATGCCCTAGAATGCCGCAATGATAGCATGTCGGAACAAACCCTTTTCTACTCACCTTTTGTCGATGAGTGTGACTAAAGTTTACCTTTGGTGCCGTTGACGATTCACCAGTTTGTAGATTCACCTTCAGTTTAGAAGCATTCATCCAGGATTGCTTTGTAAATGTGGTTGATGACTTCAGATATTCTTTCTTTTGTATACCTGCATAAACGAAGACAGTTTTATTATTATTTGAATTACTAGTGTATCCAACACCATACCTGTCTTTTCCAGAGATCTGAGCCTTTAGAATCTCGTCAAGTTTGTTCTTCCCTTTTAGAAATGTCACTTCCTTATTCAGTCGCTCTAGTTCAATTTCATCAGCCTTCATTTTATTTTTTGCATTGTCAAATTGTTTAAAAAGGTCTTTGACACGTTCAAGTTCTAATTTGTACTTCTCCTCAAATTGAATTCTTTCTAGTTCGATTACCTTGAGTCGTTGAAGTAGTCTAAGACTACTTTTCTTGAGTTTAAACGACTCAAGGTACAGGTCATTATATGCCTTTTGAATTTCAGATTCATCTTCCTCAGTTGGTAGCATATCCTGATCATCTGTACTATCAGTATCAATAATAGGATCGATGTTAAGTAGAGAAGAGGCAAAAGCAACAATTTTTTCTTTGTCTTTTCCAGAATCATGATCAGATTCATCTGAGTCATCCCAAGTAACTTTCATAGCTTTACCATTCTTCTTAAGGTGATTAGGGCATTCTTGTACTATGTGTCCAAAACCAGAACATTCAAAATATCAAACTTTATTCTCAAAATTCTTATTTTTCTGTTTGACACTGTTGTTGTTCACACCTATATTCGAACTCGCAGTATTCTTCTTTTTCACAAAGGCTTTGCTTTTCTCAAGTTTTTCAGCATTCATTCAACTTGTTCGGCTTCCAAAAGAATTTATTAAACTTTTTGACGAACATGGCCAACATCTCAACATCTAAATCACCTTCATCATCAGACTCCTCTATAATTTCTTCAATTGTGGATAGAGCAATCCCTTTGGACTTCCTCGGTTTTGAAAGACTGGACTCAAATGTTTGTAGATTTTCTATCAATTGTTCAACTTTCATAGAATTGATATCCTTACTTTCCTCAATAGCTGTAACTTTCGCTTGAAACCTCTCTGGAAGAGACCTAAGGATCTTACGGATAATTCTGTTTTCAGGAATTTTCTCTCCTAGGTTGAAACTAGAGTTGACTATATCACTCAGCTTTGCATAAAACTCATTAAATATCTCATTCTCCTCCATACGTAGAGTTTCAAAACTAGTAGTCAACCTCTGAAGTTTAGAAAGTTTTACAGCCATAATTCCTTCGTAAGTAGTTTCTAAGATCATCCAAGCTTCTTTTGCTATCTCACAAGTAGAAATTCTTCTAAATTCTTCCGAGGAAACACAACTAAAAATTGCATTTATTGCCTTGCTATTCCATCCAACTTTTTCATAGTCTGACCTATCCCATGACTCTATCGGTTTATCAGCAAGTTTATCATCCACCATGTACATTGGTGGACTCCAACCGTTCACAACGGCAAACCATACTCGTTCATCTATAGACTCCAAGTAAGCTCTCATCCTAGCTTTCCAATATCCATAATTTGATCCATCTAGGATAGGAGGTCTAATAGATGATGGTCCATCTCTATGAAAATCCATGCCTATCTGATCTCTCTCAAAGAGTGAGAGAACCCGCTCTGATACCAATTGAAAAACCCCTAGACACAAGTATGTATCTAAATACTAGGCAATGATATCACTTGTTCGCTTAAATAAAAGTCCGTAGAAATATTATAAACGAAAGCAGAGATGAACGCCAAGATTTTAACATAAAAAAACCCAAACGGGAAAAAAACCACGGATCCAAACTCGGATAAAAACCAATCACTAGAATAGTAGCAGTTACAAGACTGACTCACAAAACAACCCGTCGATCCAAACGACTTTGTTCTTCTCAGTCTTGCTCACTAGAACCCACGATTTACTGCTTCTCGTGATTGAAGTCCAACCTCAGTAACCCTCGAGATTGATCTTTCGTCTAGATAGTCCTTAAGATGAAAGATTAACTTTTGTAGATGAGTGAAACCTTGTTAGTTGAAGAACCAATGTAGCATCAAGAAGTCTCCTTCAATAATGCTTCTTCAACCTCCCTAGAGATAGGGCATCACAATCTTTATATATGATCTCCAAGATAGAGCCAAATCCAAGTCTTATCTGTACTCACGAAAGTCCAATTTTATCAAACTTCATTAGTGCGTTCGAACGCGGCCCGGATGCGTTCGAACGACATGACTTGATCTCAGGTGCGTTCGAACGAGCCCGAGTGCGTTCGAACGCGACAACTTGAATTCTTCAGGTTGCATTCGAACGCGTTTGTGAACGCAACTCTCGGTCTTTGTGAACGCGGTACCCACGTTCGAACGCGTTTGTGAACGCGGCTCTCTGTTTGTGTGAACGCAGTACCCGCGTTCAAACGCGTTTGTCAACGCGGCTCTCTGTCTGTGTGAACGCAGATTCCGCATTCGAACGCGTTTGTGAATGCGGCTCTCTGTCTGTGTGAACGCAGATTCCGCGTTTGAACGCGTTTGTGAATGTGGCTCTCTATCTGTGTGAATGCAGTACCCGCATTCGAATGCGTTTGTGAACGCGGTGTGAACTCAACGGCTTTTCTCCAATAATCTTGCAATTCTTCAAACCAGAGATATTCTAGACTTGTGTAAAGCTCATATACATGAAAAAATACACTTAGAATATTTTGTACACAATTGCCAAGAAATAAAAACCTAACAATCTCCCCCTTTGGCAATTTGTGACAAAACACGTAGGTTACAAGATATTACAAAGACTTCAAATTGAGCAATCAACAAAACTAGAATATTTTGCACATCAATCCCTGCAAATAAACATATACCAATCCAAGATCAAGTGAAAATAACTTGAAATGACTAAACAATCCAAACACAAGTTATCAATGGAGCATAAGTTCAAAAGTACTTAAACAGACAAAGTTCACAATTCCTCTAAGCAAGGTTATAAGCAAGATTAGAAAGACAGAAAGACTCTAATAAACTCCCCCTATTACCATGCTCCCCCTACACACCTAGACACATAATCATAGAAGCCTTTCGATATTTCAAATCCTAGTAACTATCTTCCTCTAGTAGTTACCCTACCTTACTGTCGTCCACCATTATCCTTGGTTGTACGCCGCCATTCGGCGACTGCCTCAATGTTGGATATTTACTATTTTGCATGTTTGACCTTCCTCCACTGTTTCACTTATATCTTTTCATCTTGACATCAGATTCATGTGAAACGAGAGCCATTAGAACCCTAATTTATGAGGCTACCACCACATACATTTTTATAATTTTCTTATATTTATATTAGTTCAAATTTGGTTTATAATATTGGTATAAGAGCCGACATTTCTCGAGCGATGGTTAGCACGAGATTGAAGGATGAATGAGGAAGGAGCAATTATGGAGGACTAGGAACTCATCTATGTTCCTGTGGGTGTCTCCCTGGTGGCCACCACTATCACTGGCAGTCAATGACGATGACCCACCGACGTGGGCGAAGACATTGATAGTGTCTGTGAACTTATTGAGAGAATCATCGATAAAGATCCAAACTGCTATTATGGACTTGATCTAGACCTTGACAGCAATACTCCTTGCCTAATGCTATCAACCTATGTTGCAAACACTACTAGTACCACTGGCCATAGCTGAAACGCGCCCCTATGGTGAGCAAAATTCAAACCGAGAGGGGGGAGGGAGGATGGCGGTGCCAACCCAAAATGCATCCTCGAATCCTTCTCTAGCCACAGTGGAGGCCCCCCACGACAGTAAATCATACCCACAGCCTCTATAGCATTGGAGCAGCTGCCAGCAATGGCCGTAGGGTCATCTTCCCCACCCATAGTGGGAGCTAGGGCAGAAAACCCTAGCTTCCCACCACCCCAACTGCCATATCCACTCACTTCCTTGGAACAACCACACCCGAGATAAGGCTGCCGTTCGTGCTAGCATTGGCCAAAAGACCACCGCCAATGTGGCTAGTGGTAGCGCATCTAGGGCTTCCATGACCACCAGTGGCCACGGCTAGCTTCCTCGGGCCAACTACCAACTAGTGGAGGCCATTGCAGCCGTTGGCAACTATTAGGTGGTTGCACCCGACGACTACCACCAAAAGGGGCTAGCCTTTTGTTGATGGCATCGCTGATGCTTCCCACTATCGTGGCTCACTAGTAATGGGACCGACGATCCCTTCTATAGCCACCGAGGGCTGGTGGACCCATCAATGATGCGCCATGGCAGCTCAAGCTTGAACTCAAGTTTGACCTTCCATCGTCGCTTGGACTTGTTGGATGGCAATTACTATCGGGCACCTACCCTACCCAGCTATTACCAAGGCTACAACGTTCCGTAGTGGCGTCCCTAGGACAAAACTAAATTTCAGCCCTAGGGTTATGGCTAAAGCACTTCCATAGAGATGATGAAGTGCATGATTTTTTAGGCAAGCTAGATTTTCACAAATCGGTTCGATCACCTCATGCGAACCAACTTAGAACTTATGTACATGACCTCGAGCATGAGTACGAGCTTGAGGATGAGCAGTGGAATGGCTCGGTGGGCTTGTGCCATTAGATTGAGTCAAACCCGCATGCAACCCGGGCACGACATGAGTCAAACCAGTGGGCCTATGACCCATGTGACCAACTGCGGCCATGAGGTGATTAGGCTCATGATGACAGTCGACATTTTAGGATCTAAGCTTGGATCGTCAAACTTGATTTCCCAAAATTCTCTAGAGGATATTCGTTAGACTGGACCTATATACTGGAGTAGTTTTTCATGTACTATGGCACACTCGGCTAGAAGGTCCAACTAGCTTCATTCTACTTGGAGGGTGTGGCGATTATGTGGTACTAGTAGGTTGAGTAGACTCGAACATTTGAGTTTTGGTAGGACTGTAGATGCGATTTGTGCTTGGTTCGGTCTGCCCTAGTACGAGGACTTTCTAGCCATGTTGACTAAGCTGACTCAGTCATTGATAGTTTAAGCTCATCGGGAGGATTTTGAGTAGATTTGCAATTGGGTCACTAACTAGTCTGACTCGGCCTTGAATAATACCTTCATTAGTAGGCTCAAGCTTTACATTTAGGCTGGGGTCTAGGATTTGAGGTTTACTAGTTTTATGAGGCCTTCTCTTTAGCTGTTTTAATGGAGTCTAAGTTAAACTAGTTAGAGCAGATCCATAGGGAGGAGAGAAGAAAGACGGCCCAAGCCCATGGCCCACGGCCTACTAGAGACTACACCTACCCTAGCCCAGCCCGCATAGATAGGTCAGCTTAATTGCCAGATGATCTCGTGCTGCTTTGTACCTAATTACTTGGAGGAGCACAGAAAAAAAGGCCTATGTTTTTAATGTGATAATCGATTTACTTCGATCATAAATGCAAGCGCTAGCTAGCCCACATAATGTTCTTAGGTGAACTCAAAGAGAATAAACATGAGTCCACTAATTGGCATCACAAGCTATCTGAGTACAAAGACGTGAGAGATTAGTCACCTTAAGGACAAGGTGTCGGAAGTGTTGTGGATTATTACGATTCACCACATGAGTTAATCGAGTCGGTTGCGTTGAGTTGTTAGTTAGTTATATTTACTTATTATTTTAAATTCTAAATAAATTGGATAATCTACATGTGAATTCGATCTGCTAAGAATTTTACTCTTATGAATATGAGTGGACATGTGTTGATAATTATCATTGAAGAAATCTAAATTTAGCCAAGTTATTATTTTCATCTTTATATTTTTTTACATAGGCATTGGATCGTCCTTATCTTCTAGGAAGATCGTAAACCGTAGAAGCCTTTTGATCTTTCAAACCCTAGCCATCATCTTTTTTCAGCAGCCACCTAACCTTATGGCTGTCCATCACCATCCTTGGTGGTATGCCATCCTTTATTGACCGCCACAATGTTGAAATTTACTATTATGCTCGTTTGACTTTCCTCCACTATTTTATTTATAATTTTTCATCCCGATGTCGGATCTATGTGAATCTAGAGCCATTAGAATTCTAACTTACGAGGCTACACCACATAAATTCTCACAATTTTCATACATTCAGATCGGTTCAAATCTAGTTCGTAATAGAGTCTTTTGTTTGATTCATTATCATGGAAATGCAAGTGCTTACTTAATGCTATATATGTATTTATTTATGACGCACATAGAATTAATTATTTACTAAACCTGTTTTTCACTTAATATATGTGTTTTTGAGATTTATAGATTTATTTGAATCTCATAGCAAATGTGATATGTTCCTTTAGAAAGTTGTGATGAATGTTGTTAAACATTATATTTTAAGTGAATTTTATCTTGTCACAAATTGCCAAAGAGAAGATTATAAGATTTTAATGTAATTGCCAATGTGTTTCAAAATATTCTAATTTTGTTAAATGTCTTGATTATTTATATGAGCATATGCATAAGTTATGTGATGAATTATGCAAAATTTCAATAGAAAGGCAAATGTTAAAATGATTCTAATCAGTTTCAAAGTGGTTCAAACAAAAAAAAGAAGTCAGAGAATTTTTTATGTACAAAGATTAGAAGATTGGTTCTAACTAATTAGGAAATTAAATCAAGGAATTTTTTTTTGACATTTGGCGTTCCAACGCCTCTACAAATTCTTTGTTTTCTACTTACTTTGTGGAGATACTTTGAGGATTATTAAGAGACTATATGGTAGAGGTATAAGGGTTTTAATCTAACCCTAGACTATCTCTTCTATTATCTTTCAATTAACTTTTGGAGATCATGCCAATTAGGGTTTCTACTTGTCCCATCTTCTTCAAGTCTTGTAGAACTTATTTTGAGGATTCAAGCAAGCATGACCTAACATATATAGTCCTAGGTATCGACGAGTGATCTAGCTATAAGTAACTTTTATAATTATTTTGTGATTAGTTCAATCTTGAAAGGTTTGTTACGTTAGGTATAGGAGAATTTTCCACATAAAAGTTTGTTGTTTTTTATTTTTTATTTCTACACTTCTTATTCTGCATATATTATTATTTTAGCGTGTGAACAATACCAGTGAATAATAATCGTGAACATTAATGCCAATGAGCAATAGCCGTGGATATTGCTAATGAATAGTAATTGTGAGTAGTAGTTCGATCTATGAAAGTTTATACATTTTTCAATATATGTAGTAGATAATGAAAGACGTCGTGCCTAAATATCTCTGGATCTCTTTCAAATGAAAGTCCAACTATGGTATACAAACTTGTAATAGTTAGAAATAAAAGTTTCTATTAATATTGAGATGGATCATTATTTAATTTAAGAAATCATTAGAGTTGAATCAAATAAAACACAGTGAGGTGTATATGTACTTCCATAATTGAAACTAAAATCTATTCATAGAATTCTTTTTCTTTCTCACCCTCAAATAACCGGATCATCTATCTCTTTCTCATGAATAATCACTTTCACATTGCCCTCTTTTTTCCTCCAACTTATAGAACAGATGCCTAATATATATCCAAGCAACCAATGTTTTATTCTTTTGACAGTCTCTAAGACAAGTACAAAAACTTTCTTATAGTAATTCATGCCAAAAACCACACAAACAACAACGAGAACAACTAGATTTGCATCAAAACTGAATGATGATAATGATATATAACAAACAACACAATAGGATTTATTCAAACATAAGGTTTAGTAGGAGACTTTGTTATGCTGAATAGTTCAAGACTTATCAATCAACATTTGCATTTGTTCATAATAGGAGGGACAGCATCGGGTCCTTCCAGTATGTCATGCGCGATAATGCTGTAAGTTGCCTCGGTTAAGTGTAAGCCATCCCAGGAAATAAACTTGGATGGATCGCTACATACTGTTGATCCATTATCCCCGCACCTGATGAGAAAGTTGGTATTGTATGTACCACCACCTCCACAACATGCCATCAAAGGTGTGTCGCCAAATCCTGCAACCAAGCAATATTAAAAAAAACTAATTCAACACGTAGCTAGGCATCACAAAATGTGATCAAAAGCTTTGCTAGTTTAGCATAAAATATGAGCTGTCCTTTGAGTTTATGGCTATACTATGTATGAAAGAAAATAAGTTAGCTGTTAAAGAGAAAAGAAAATTACGAGAGAGGAAAGAAAAAAGAATTAAAACTTAATTGTTCTCTTATTAGGCCATGGAGTCAATCATACATAATACCATGAAAAAAAAAAAGAAAAACGAGTGAAGAATGGCATGTTGCAGGGAATTAATTAAATAGTATAGCTCACCATAATAAAGAGGAGAAGTGGTAATGCGCATGGTGGCTGCATAATAATCACCATAGATGATGGTCACATTAGGATGGAGTTGGCGAAGCTTCTCCAGTTGAACTTGGAGTGCATTGTTGTGGTACTGCGAGAACTCATTCAACCAGTTGATGCAATTTGTTTTTGGATCATAATCTATTGAGTTGTTACTTTGAAACAATACGAGATACCCTGGTACGCATCCCAATGGGAAGTTTCCAGGAACAACCACAGTTTTAGCACCAAGTTTCATCAAACGCTGCAAAAGAACATATATAAAATATTAGCTGGATTAATTGAATAAAAAGTGGAAAGTTTGATTTATTTCAAAAGTTTTTTAAATTGTTCTTATGTCTTTCCTCTAATATTATCACCTTTGAGATTAAACATTTATAGTTTTGGATTTTATTGATCTTATGGGATTTGGTGTTCGGAAATATATGTTTGTGAAAGTAAAAGCATTGCATATATGAGCTCATAGTGGGCAATAATGCTAGTAACTGAGAAATTTTAAAAGTATTACCTCGAACAAGATCGGATATATCATTTTAGATTTTTATATATACGTTAAGATGAGGTGAGTTAAAACTAACCCAATATGTTAAATGAAATTTTTGTTTTAAACCCAAAAGGTGGAGGATTTATTGAAAGAAAATCTTAAAACATCTAATTAGAAAATGCGAAAGCTCAAGAGTTTTATAACTCTATATCGGCCCTTTTCATTTCAATTAGTTCTCTAATGGGAGAATATTACAATGCAGCTAAACTCAAAAGTAATTAGTTTGAAATGAATATGATTTACCTCGATAGAGCTAGATATGACATTGATAACGCTTGGGACATATGTTCGTATCTCTTCTATAGTTCTGCCCTGAAAAAATGGCTGATTATAGTCATTTCCTCCTATCTCTCCCACCAAAAAAAGTGAGTTGCTCATAATCTCTCTACGATCTGTATTTGTGAGACAAAAATTTAATAGTAAAAAAAGATCGATTAGTGGTGAATTCTTATCCATATTTATTTAATTTTTAAAATGTGGATTGTGTAACGGATATAACTAAACTAGAGATTCTCATAAAAGTACAAAAACTACTATATTTTATATTATTTTTAATTGTTATAATATCTTAAATTATATGCAGAGTAGTACGTACGAACTTAACTAAATTATTCACTTTGATAAATTTATTTTACATCTATATTAATTTAACTCAGTTATATGATAATTATTTGTTAAGAAATGAAACTTACATGTGTTTTTATAGATATTAATAAAACAACACGCAAAGTCAAATATTTTATGACACAAAGGTAGTGTAACAATTGTAATACTTATTGAAAATCCTACAACTTGGTATGAAGTTGACCTTCTTCCAAAAGAAGTGAGAAAAAAAAAATAATTACCTGCTTCATTAGATCCAAGCAAATGCAAGACTTTCTTAAACCACTTTATCTGAGTCTCTAGCGAGTAAGGTGTAAACTCGACGCTAAGTCCCTTCTCCCTGAAGAAATCTTGGTTCAGCGCGGTGGCTCCTCCCACCGCAAAGTTGGCACCGTATCGAAAATCCTGCGCCGTCTTCCCGGCGAGATACGGCGTCAAGAACGGCATCTTCATTGCGTTCGCTGCACCCACATATATATATATGTTATGCATGCATGGATCAAGAACTCTAGAATATATAGCATATGGTACGTACCGATGAAGTCGACGATTATTCTGCCGTTGGAGAAGCGGCCGGTGGGGTAGCCGAAGAAAGTCTGGCCGTAGGGCAACTGGCTGACGGGGCCGGGGACGGGGGCGTAGTGGAGCCAGTTTCCGTTGTCGTCGATGGAGTCGCCGAAGTTGAAGATGTGGGTGTAGCAGCACAAGGCTGTGCTTGTGCTGAGGAGGAGGAGGGAGAGGAGGAGGAGATGACTAACTTTGGACGAGGCCATGGAGCTAGGAATGAGAGAATTCAGGTAACAATTAGGAATGAGATGTGAGGCGTTTATACAAGTCTCCTAATACCTGTTATTAATTAATTGCCATCATAGAAGTTGACTTAACCCAACTTGTGTCTCGAGGTGGTCGTAAGATATTCGAGAGTTCTTCATATACTACCGACATAGTGCTGACAATGAAGTTTAGTTTAATTAGTTTAACTATCTAATTAAGATGGCCAGCTAATTGCATATGGTTTTCAAGCCCTAACCAGCGGGGAGTTCTTCTTACGCTACAACTTTGACTTGAATAATTGATATTCCAAGTCAAAAACCCTTGTTTGGAAACCGAAATCTATGAATCTGTGGAATCCAATCCATTTAGAGTTCTATTAGAAGCAGTGAAGTTTCAATTGATTTCAGTGAATTTGGATCGATTTTAGCAAGTAAATATAGCGATTTCATCGTAAGGGGATAATATCATCAACTTTTTGTTATGAATTGCGGCCATTATAATTATGCTCTTGTTTTTCTTCACTTTTTTAAATTTATTTTTTTATTAAAAATTTCAAATCTCATGATCCAGCATAGCACAATTATAATAATGTATTACGGTTGCAAGTTTACTCACTAGATTAATATTTTATTTGAGTGATTTGAGTCCCAATTAAATCTATGTGGCTAAGATTTAAATCCAAAAATAGTCATATTATATAAACTCTTTTAACCATGTGAGCACTATCTAGTTGGTGTATCCTTAATGTACTTAATTCAAATTAACAAGCCTCTTGAAGACATAGTGTATATATATATTTCTAAATTCTAGTCTAAGAGGTGACAACCTACAACTGACACTCAGAAATATGTAAAATAACATAAAAAAAAGAGTCATCAGAGAACCAGAACCATAAGATGGAGCCATTTTTAACATGAAAAACTCTTCATAACTTAAGGGTAAAATCACATACCTTTTTTCTAAAATAAATGCACTTTGTAAAACGTAGCAATCACAAAAAGATTTATAGGCTATCCACTAAAACCAACAACTAAATCTACGACAAACACGCTAGACTTTTCCTCCATAAACTATTTTCTGCTCTTTATTAGAAGACTTTAGTAACTCTTGAGGTTCAATGATATGTCTCTATGTCCCTCGAGACAGTAGCAAACTGCAAGCAAGCATTTAAATGTTGATCACCAGTTTCCAATGAAACTTATCTTTAGATGATCCTTTGATTGTTCAACTTTCTTCACAAAACACTTGTAGAGCTCCATGAAAGCATTTGCCATATGACCTAGGGTTTTTCTCTTTATATAGGTATAACCAAGATGTCCGCATCATTTCCAAAACAAGAATCTTAGAAGATTAGGATTTATTTGGGCATTCGAGTGCCCAATGGCCCATTCAAACACTCGACATGCATCGTGAAGCATCTAAACAAGTATTTGTACCTGTGTAAAATGCTCATGTACTTATAGACAAGTTATGAAACTATTCAAACATCTATAGAATGCTTATGTGTTGGAAATCTCATTTTGAAATAGTTCAAACATTTGTAGAATTCATATGTATTAGAAATCTCATTCTGTATGTGCTAGTTCCACAAGCCGTTTGAACGTCCTTAAGGCCTTCAAATGGGCCGATCTTGCTAGGTTTAAAAAATGATGTGCCATGACATGTCATTTGTGAATTCTTCGATACTCTTGTATCATACTCATATAAATTAATAGGATAATTTCACTTAAACCTCCTTAACTATCACTATTTTTCACATATATATCTCCCTTGAAACCTTTTGGTACATGCACATCTCCTAAACTATTGTAAATCTTTTATCTCTTGACATCGTTCACAAAAAAAGATAAAAACACTAAAATACCCTACTTATAATGGTAGGAGGGTTAGGCTAGTGAGTTAATAAAATAAGTTATTTTATTTCTATTAATTTCTTATTTGCCTTCTAGCCCAAAACACTCTTTCTCCACCTCACTCTTCTCCACTACCCACCAACCACCTCCTCCTCCAAATCATGTTCTACTCCTCCATCCAAGCTCTTCCTCTACTCTCGTCACTCTCCTATCGCCTCCGCTATCTATGACAATTCTGACCTTCTCCTCTATTTCATGTATACACCACTTTCTCTCTATCTCAATGACCTCAACTTCGTCACGAAACTCACTCCGTTTGATGCGAACCGAGTTAGATCGGATCATATCATGAGAACATTGGGCTCGAATGATTGAGTCTATTTATCTTTTAATTATTTTATTTTTATGTAAACCCTTAATGCAAGTCTTGTTAAGTCATATAAGACACTTAGGTAAGTTCAATTAAGTTATGTAAGCCACTAAGGCACCTAGATGCGCTAATGTCTAATGAGCACGATTCATGAATGGATTTGCGACATATCTTCAATTAAATTTGATCTTTTTTCTATTCAATTCAATCACAGCTGATAAGAAGGATTTATTCAATCACAAGAGGGATTATATCAAATTAATTAATTTGATTATCTTTCTTTCTTTCTTTCTTTCTTTCTTTCTTTCTTTCTTTTTTTTCAATTCAGTCAGGAATTGCTTAGATGTTTGCACCTAACATGATGCAAAACTTTTCCTTTAAAGTTTCGTGAGGTGTGTCCAATTAATGAACTTCTGCAATCAAACGTGCAGCTGCTACTGGGCACATTAAGAGTATAATACTCCATGACAACATTTTATTTTCTTACTTTTTTTGAAAAAGGTCCATGGACCAAATGCATTAAAAGCTAATTTTACATCAAGATCCAAATGGGAATCAAACTATACATTGCAAAGTCTGTTACAAGTTTGTGTGTAGAAAAGTTATTAACCCTACTTGTGTGGGAGACCCTAAAAATAGGATGAGCTAGGAAGATGCTGATTCAATCCTGGATCATATTTGAGATCATCCAATCAATCTTGAGCTATTGCTTATTGGCTGCTTTGACCACGCTCTAGTTGCTTCTAAGGAACTCTTTGAGCCCCTCTAAGACAGCTATGGCTTCACCATATGAACTACTGCTACAATGCTGGAGGAAAACACATTTTGCCATCTAGAAAACCTCAGGGTAGCTACAGAGTAGAAGTTTGAGACCGCCACATGAGTTACTTTCCACGTTGCTTGCCTCTACACAGCAAAGAAAATCCCCACTATTGCACGTATTAGTGCAACTGTCAAGCCTAGAGATCACAGCTAAAAAGTTCAGTTGTGTATCATCTTCCATCACAAGAGGTTGAGTCATTGCCTTGGTAGCGATGGAAGCCACACTTTAGGGAGGGCAGGGGTGTTGAAGTTGTTTATGATTTTCCAGATAGCCCAAAGGGAAGTGAGAACAAATGCCATGTTCTCTAGAGAAAAGGGTGGCACTTGAGTCGATAATCCATCCTTACAGGGTCTGAGGTACCTGACCGAGGTAGAGATCCAACACCTTTAACCATGCTACACTATCAACGTTGCACTTTAGAAATAGATGGTCCATCAATTTCGACTCTTGCTTGCAAAGTGTGCAACCTCATCACTAAGTGCTGGAATCTGCCATGTGAGAACCTCTTTCCCTAGAACAAGGCAGCGCCATAAGAAGGATTTAACCCTTGGGATGATCAATTTATTCTTCCATATAAGATTCCAAAGCAATTTGTCTGTTGGGTTTGAAGTTGAGGTTGTTTAGCTACTGGCAGAGATGATTTTGAAGACTGCCTTTGTTGAGAAGTCCTCGTACGGCATCCATATTAGCCTATCTGACTAGGGTGGAACCCATCCCTACATAAGTGTTAAGAATGGTATTTGCAACTTCACTAGAGAAGATGCTAGTTAGCAGGACATCCCATTGGCCTTCTTTGATGAGATCTTTGGCATGAGTTATTCGTGTAGGTAGAGTAAGGTTGGATAGGTCATGCATTGGGATCCAATTGTCATTTGTAATGTTATATCTATCCTGTCGCCAACCATCCATCTTGAGTTGCAGTGGAGTGAGCTCCGCACCTGAATAATAAAGCGCCAAGTCCGGGATGCTCCTTGGCGGGGGTAGCATCCTAGAAGCTACTGTTAAGGAAGTACCTTGCTTTCATAATTATAGTACATATGCTATTCTTGTCCTGAATTAGTCTCCATGCTAGCTTGAACACCATAGCTTGATTAACTAAATCCAACTATCTAATTCCAAGCCCACCGCTATTAGTAGGCCTACAGATCTCATCCCAACTTATTAGATAGATATGTCTATTGGGCTCTTTGAACCACTACCAGAAGTTCCTCACCAGTGAAGTGAGTGACTTGATGGTGGTTTTGGGGAAGAGGGTGGTGGCCATGAAATATATAGATATTGAACCTGTAGTTAATTTAATGAGAACCAGTCTTCTGACATGAGATAGGCATCTGTTCCCCTCAAAATCATAATTCATGTGAACATCATTTTTTAACTAATAAATTTTAGAAAATTACACAACACTTTCCAAATTCTAAAAAGTTTGCATTGCACAAGTTTGAACCTTTAATATCTCAAATCGCTTATGTGGATTTGAATCCACTCAAGTTGACCCGAATCGACTAACCCATGTAGTCTGATTATAATAGACTCCAGACATACTAGAGCTATTATAGTGAAAAGTTCTTTTCAAACATATCAATTAGAGATCAAACTCTCTCCTCTGATTTCTTACATTTTCATCTTAAATTGACAAAAAGAGCAAACAAGGATGAAATCATAAGCGAGCATATAATGACTCATGTTCCCCTCAAAATCATAATTCATGTGAACATCATTTTTTAACTAATAAATTTTAGAAAATTACACAACACTTTCCAAATTCTAAAAAATTTGCATTGCACAATTTTGAACCTTTAATATCTCAAATCGCTTACAAAAGAGAATAATTATTTCAATTAACATATCATTTTCAAAGTATTTTTTTGTTGTTGCATTCAAGAATTTTTAACTGACTAATGGAAGTAATTAGACCCATAACAAAGTCAAGAGGAATTAAATGAACGATGGTAACATTAACATATTTTGCGCTAAGTGTTTTGATCACATAGAATTGTTAAAACAAATAGTCAATTGTAATTTCTCATTAATTCTCTCGATTAAAACACTAAAATATGAGAGAAATTTCAAGACATAACTAAAACCAAAGAAGACATTAAATTGAAGTCAAATTGATCTTAGATCATATTCTCTCTTTTCAATTCAATGCATCCTTTTAATTTTTCTCTTTTTCCTTTCTGTTATTTTTTTAGAAAACTTTACAAATCACATCCTACATTTTTCCTTTTCTTATTAGCACCTATCATTGAAGATTTTATATCCCAACACCTTTTTTTTTTATAATTTTCATATAATATCTTGAGTTAATTTAACATAACCATAACTAAATAAAAATGTATCAGCAATATTATTTTATAAACACTAAGTAATTTTTAAAATATCTAAATTATCTTTATTTTCATCTCTAATTCTATTCAGTCTTATTGCCTTTTGCCAAGCTATGGAGACTATTGATCAAACTCCAAGCTGAGGAGACCTTAGAGCTTCTCAAATGCTAAGCCATCCAGGGCTGAAGGAGCTTGCCCTAAGAGTTTTCAGGAAACTATGCTTGCTTTGTGAGTTTGTTCCTAAACAAAGGGAACCTTGGCTCTAAGGCTTGATAGAGGAAATGATACTCAAAGATCGGCTTGTCAAACTGAGTTGGGGAGGGAAACAGTTTCTTGAGTTGGGGAATAATAAGTCGTGGAGGGAGATGGAGAATATTAGGGAATTTTGGAAATTTTGGTAGCTTCTATGACCATGTATGTTGTAGACAAATGTGGGACTTCAGTGTAGTGTGGGGAAGAATATTTAATTTTGTCGGGTAGAGTTTGATTTTGAGGAAGAAAATTTAGATTTAGTAGGGGTAAGATTTACTTTTAGTGAAGAGAATTAGATTTAGTTGGGTAGAGTTTAGTTTTGAGAAAGATGATTTTGATTTGGCTAGTATGGATTAAATTATAATTTTTGAAGGATATTTTGTAATTTGATGAGTTACATAAATCGTATAATAGATAGAGGGACTTTCATGAGAAGACGTTTTCTTAAAACTCTGAGGTTTTTTTTCTAACAAATATGTTAGAGAATCAGAATCAAAAGATGTAGAAGTCCTTGAATTCTTCTTACTTAAACTAAGATTAGAGAGAAGTGGCCTGTATCATTTTCTTCTTTTTTGGTGTTAATTCTTTTTCGTCTTCTTCTTTTATCTCTTAATCATTCTCTTTTTTTCTATACAAGTCTCTCTAATTGCTCTTTATTTAATATAGTAAGAGACTAGTCAGAGATAATGATGAGATAATTAGGATAAATTAAATAAACAAAAACTCATTAATCAATGTTTCAAAAAGAGAACTTAATTAATATTACAAATAAATTATAATATCTACATAAAAAGACTATAAATTACAATTAGAATTTTGTACTTAAATTAGGAATTCTTCATTCTGCCGTAGAAAGATTCTAAACCTAAAGAAACTCTGAATATAAAGTTCTAGATCATGATGTCACCAATTTTATCTAATTAGTTCTATAATATTTGTTATGAGTGTGAAGTGGGCTGCTTATATGAGAATGACTAGGTCTCAAAGAATTACCTGTATAGAGCCGAAATAGACATAACATATAGAACCAACTGTGTTAAAAAGAAGTCATGTGAGTATTATTATCTTAGTTTATATAAAAGCTTAACAATTCAAGATATCATGTTTACTAGTTAGTGAATAAATTCAATAATATTTCGTTAGAGAATGTTCAAAGCTACTTATCCCGATGCTGTGATTTTCACTATATTCTCAATAAGTCTGCATTTCATGTACCTTTACAACCAATTCATTCAGGTAGTAAATAGTTGGAAATATCATGTATTTGAACATGAATATTTTATAAACTTTAAAGCTCAAATAGTACTTTAAAGTTATATATTCACGTATTCAAATCTATAAAGAGAAGTGAATGAAAAATTAGTTTTACAAAGAGTATTATGACAATGAAAACTAAAGAGAAGTGAGTTTAGTATCATATTGAATATTTGAGAAATGTTAATATGGTATATAAGTGAAAATATTTAATTACTTGCTAGAAGATATTTTCTCAATTAGAATACTAAACAAGAGCTAAAATGGAAAATGCAAGAGCACACGTAAACACAATAACTTTAATGTGGAAACCCTCTTATCAAATAAGGGTACAAAGTTACAAATCCTTTTTTGGGATCAAACCAAGTACTATAATAATCAACAGTTATAAAATACTTACAAACTATTCGTTGTTACTCACAAACATCTCTGAATTGATTTGTTTGACTCCCTCCTCAATACACCACTTTCCGTGCACGATACTCTACCTTAGCAACCCTTAAAGTTGAAGACTTGCCTCTATGACTCTTGGGGCAATAGCAAATGCAATCTTGAACCTAGTAGAGCTCTATCAAAATATAGTATAAAAACCTTACCATTCAACTCTTTCAGTTCTTCTCTTTTTGCTCTCCCAAAATATTTTTAATAGTCTCTAGAAGCTCATCATAATTTTCTCGAGAGCTTTTTATAGTCCCAAAAGGTAGGCTCTCAGAAAGCCCTCATTTGGTGGCAACTCAGACTAAAAAGATGAATCTCGTTCGAACACCCAAGTGTTCCAAGCAAATCTTGTTCGAACATCCTTCCCACGTTGGATATAATGAGCTCTCTAAAAATCTTGTTCAAATTTTTTTTTCTTATTGATATAGTGATCTCTCTGAAAAATCTCGTTTGAACTCCTTTCCTATGTTGGATACAGTGAACTCTCTAGAAAATCTTGTTCAAATGCATTTTCTACGTTAGACATAGTGAGCTATCAGAAAATTTTGCTCGAACGGATTTAAGTCTCGTTTGAACGAATTTCGAATAAAATTCCTACAACACTATGGTCAAACTAAAACAAATCCAATTTTGATTTCCAAATGGGAAGAGGTTATGTTATATTGATCTTTGCAACAAACCTAAAGAATTTACATTATGAAAAACTTTCATTTCTCACAAATTTGTCAATCCCCAAAAGGAGTACCTATTTTGAGGGTAATGTAATCTAAAATTAACTCACACACATGCTCGCTGCTCGGTTCGTGCGCATCAAGACCAAAAATTATTTTTTATTTGGTATAGGTTTGGATCTAGTTTGGTTAGGGTGGGGTTGGACCCAAAGTGGTATGGTGTATCCCTTTGAATGAATAGTTAATGCATTGAAACCTGAAGTGATGCGTCTCTTTGGATGAGCATTTAATGTATTTAGACTCAAAGTGGTGCGTCCCTTTGATCAATGGAATCTGAACGGGTGGATTAAGGCATTTTGTTTCATTTATGGGTCTTGCTAACTCACATTCTTTATAACTCCTAATCTTCATTTATTTATCATGTACTGTTCACTAGCAGCATTCACACTAGAATAATAAGTATAGAAAAGAAATGATCACAAACGCAGAAGTTTTTATATTAAAAAAAAACCATAAACCTTATGTAGAAACTATAGATCCTTTCTAAAATTGAACTAATTACTAAATAATCGTAACGGGTAGAAAATAGACTTACATACTACTTATCGTGATCAACTCTTAATCTCAGTGATCCTCGAGGTTGATGCTTTCGTCTTATTAACTCTCGAGATAAAGTTATTCAAGATTTGAAAAAGATGAGACATGTAGAAATCCCAATTTGTTTGGGATCTCCCAAAATCATGATAGAAGAGATGCCCTATAGTTAGATTAAAATCCTGTTTTATACCTCTACAACATAGTCATTCTTTATACCTCCAAGTATCTCTATAGGGTAAATACTAAAAGCAGAATCCATGTGGGCTTAAAACTCTAGTTGTACAAATAAGCTAGACATGTTGATATAATTCTAATATTTTAAAATATATTACCAATTACATTAAAACCTTAAGTATATAATAGGGACAATTCATCAAAAACAAAAAATTTGTCTTTATTATCATTCACACCCTACTAGCTGTATACTTATAATTTATCATTTAACCTATATATTTTACTAAAAAACAATTTAATAAAAAACTTACTATTGATTTTCTTAATAGTCGGTGACCGTAAAGATGAGTTAAAATAACTATAGCTATAAAGTAATCTCAATACCCTTGGATAATCTTGAAAAGAATTTAAGTTAAGGTAAAATAAATAGAGAATTAGATTTTAAAGTCATATGTTAGGTATTATTTATTTTCATATATAATACTTGATTTGGCATATGAAAGCTTCTCAGTGGTAGCGATTCTTTTGACCTAAAATTTATATTAATTTATACTTCACGTCGTGCATGTACTTAACTATACTTCTCTCCTCACCTCTCATTACTAAAAGCTGAAGCTTTCAAATGAGCTGGTAATTTTAAACGGCACAAAACGGACACTTTCATATTAATTTCTTCTTTTTATTCAATTTAGAAAAGTTCTTTACATAATTGCCACTGAAATATTTTCAAATATTATAATTGCTACAGAAATTATTGAACTCTTTAAAAAAATACCATTTGGTCAGTTAAATCTAACTAATCACTATTAAAATTGAACTTATATTAGGAAAAGACTATTTACCCTTATATAAATTATTTTAAATGGTATGCAAACTATCTAATATTGCTCGATATTATAGTACAAAATAATAGTTGATAAATAATTTACTAAATTTCAAAAAATTGGGTATTTTAGTTACTACATGCATATTTGCTAGCTTTAGCAATTATATGTTTGACAATATTCTAAAACATTCTACAAAAAACTAACCTAATGACAATTTTGAAAGAGTCAAAATATTTCAATATAAATTATGATATTTTAATAAAATATAATGACAAATTCTGTTATATATTATAAAACTTTAAAGTGACGCTTGTGGTTTAAAAAATCTTTTACATAAACACATTATTGATTTGGAATATTAAATTCAAGTCAAAACTTGTAGCATGTAAGAATTCTCGGTTTGTTAGGGCATCAAAATCATGTGTGTGTGTATATATATATATATATATATCAAAGTAGTTGGCTATCTTTAGATATGTAACGACTTCAATGGTCATCATAATTAACTGGGTTTTCTTTAGTGTATAAAATATCTCTTATCTATTTTTATGCCTATCTAAAATTGATTTATATATACCCCTCAAAATATATGTTATTTGTATACATACTCATTTAATTACTTTTTAAGTTAAATCTTATCAATTTAATAAAAATATTGTTAACTAAGATAAATTTATGAAAATTATGTTTCATCCTTTTATATCTAAATTGTTCAAATTTTAATTGGTAGCTAACTCCAACAAGAATTAATGAAAATATATGCACAAAAAATCTATGTTTTGAATTGTACACATGCAAATATTTAATTTAGAGGAAATACAAGTAAACTTTGGGATTTGCTTAAAGGTATGTATGCACAAAAAAAAGTAATTAATTTACTGGATCGGTTGAGCACATCGGCCAGAATATAAAACGAACAACTTTCCAATTTTGCACGAAGTCCATTAACTAGTTGCCACGTAGCCTCATATTGATCGATGCACGATGAATTACCTGCATCCTTCCCTGCAGAGGATCGTTATCGGCGCGCTGCTCAATCATTTGTGATTTCACATGACAACTGGTGTGACTACCAACCAACTCTAGTAGAGTTGGTAGGTATCTTGCTCATGACCAAGGAGGTCATGAGTTCAACTCCAACCCCAAGCAATATTGTGGAGAAATTGTTTGGTGGTTGGTAGTTTGGTGGCTTGGCTCGATTCAGTTGATGGCTCGGCAGTGCGGTTAGCTTGGAAGAACAGCTTGACAACGCAACAGCTTGGAGCAGGTCTCGACGGCGTTTGATTCGAAGCAATTGTTCGGCGACGCATATGGCTTGAAGCCTAGACTAGATAGCTAAAGAGTTCGGTGGGGCCTAAAGTGCCTCTGTATCTAGGGAAGGTTGGCCCTTTGTCCAGCCCATATCTAGCCTTCGGGCTCATGAATGATCAAAAAAAAAAAAAAAAAAAAAAAAAAAAAGACAACTGGTGTGACTTTAATGCTACCAAAACAACTGGTGTGACGTCGAGCTTGATCGAGACACCACGAGCCCGTTGCCGAGCTAAGAAATATCAACGAAAGGCTGCAGAAAATTCGTGCATCTGGGATTGTAGAGGATCCGCCACGGTTGACCCGTTCATCTTTATAATACGTTTGCATACGAGGAGCTATGGGGACCAACCAATGAGGAGAGGTGGGCACTACCGGAGGGGGTGGAGTTGCCAGAAATAACCAATGAGGACCGGCTGGGCCTGCTGAAGCCAGTAGACAACGAAGAGATCTTCGAAGCGCTACGTAGCATGCCGAAGGGGAAAGCACCGGGGCCGGACGGCATACAGGCTGAAGTCTACCTGACGCACTGGCAGGAGATGGGTGCAGACCTATGTGTTGCAGTCAAATACTTCTTCGAGAAGGAGAGACTACCACAGCAATGGGGGCGAACCTTTATAACCCTAATTCCAAAAGTGGATAAACCGAACACGGTGCGGGACTACCGGCCGATCTCTCTGTGCAACGTAGCGTACAAGGTCATCGCCAAGGTGCTGGTGAACAGACTGCGGAGTCTTCTGCCACGGCTAGTGGATCAGGAACAGGTGGCTTTCGTCAGAGGCAGGAATATATTCGATAATATATTGGCAGCCCAGGAGATAGCGCATTCGATGGTCACTGATACACACCGACACCCTTTGATGATGCTCAAACTAGATATGGAGAAAGTTTACGACAGGGTGAGTTGGCCGGCTGTCCTAGGTGTTCTCGGTGCCATGGGTTTTCCGGCCAAATGGTGCCGATGGATCAACGCATGCATCAAATCGCCTAAATTCGCCATCCTGGTGAATGGTTCACCGACCAAGTGGTTTACACCCCACTGTGGACTGAGACAAGGAGACCCGCTCTCCCCGTATCTGTTCATTCTAGTTTCGCAAGTGCTAACGAGCTTGCTCAACGAGCGAATGGCCCGGGGCCGGCTGCAGGGATATCGGGTGGGGGAGGCTCACCTGTCTCACCTACTTTACGCAGATGACCTGCTGATAACGGCGGAGGCGTCCGGAGGGAATGTGGAAGCCATAAAGGAATGCTTGGATATATACTCGACAGTAACAAACCAAAAGGTGAACCCAGCAAAGTCAGAACTGTTCCTACCTGATTGGATGGAGAAGGGGGCAGCTGACCACATCAGCAACCTCACCGGGATGCCGGGCGCGAGGCTGCCGTTCAGATACCTGGGTGTACCTATATCAGGTAAGCGTGTCTCGGTTCGGGAACACAAATGGCTGGTGGAGCGAGTAACCAAGAAGCTAGCTGGATGGAAACGCAATAGTCTATCTTTTGCAGGTAGACTAACCTTGCTCCAAGACACCTTGTTGGCAATTCCTATCTACTGGATGAGCTGTTCTTGGGTGCCAGAGACGGTACTGGAGTCGATCAACAAGGTGGCAAGAGCTTTTCTATGGGGTAAAGGTAGCAGCCGGGGAATGCACCCGGTTAGCTGGGAAAAGGTGACAATGCCTAAGCGGGAGGGAGGACTGGGTATCCGCAGGTTGAAACTATCCAGAACCAGTCTGCTCGGTAAGCAGGTGTTCCGCCTGCTTAATGGGGAGAACGCAATATGGATCAGAATTATGAAGGAAAAGTACGGGGGATTGCACCCTTGGCAGCAGGGCTTCTGGAGAAGGGCGTCGGGGATCTGGAATGTCCTATATAAGACTGCGCGAGATATCAGACTGGGATGCAGGAAGCTGATTGGTGATGGGACCGAGTCGGCTGCGGCGGACGATCCGTGGACATCGGCGGTGCCATGGAGGTGGCAACCGCGTATCATGCACCAGGACCTACTGCGCACGGATCTTCTAGTGGCGGAGGTGCTTAGGGGCAGAGTGAACAGCGGGCACAACCTCGTGGCTGTGGCTGGGGTGGAGCTGGCCTTTGAGATAGCCAGCACAGCCATGGCTACCGCGGGAGTCAAGGATACGTGGATCTGGTGGCCTCACACACTGGGGATTCCGAAGGCTTCATCTATTTATCGTTTCCTTAAGCCTACTGAGGGTGAAGTGTGGCCTGGATGGTGGGAACTGTGGAAGCTGAAGGTGGCGCCAAGAATACAAACTTTCGTTTGGAAACTTCTTTGGGGCAGATTACCCACAAAAGAGATGATGCATGCTATTAGGGTAGGTGGAGAGGATAGATGTAGTTTATGTGGTTTGTTTAGTGAGACCAGTGACCACTTGTTCTACGGGTGCCGATACAGCAAAGAGGTGTGGGCTGAGGTGGGCACGGCAGCTCCGGAGGTTGAGGAGATATGTGCCTCCGTGAACCCGGACTGGATAGTAACCGCGTGGGGGAAGAGGAAGGTTGGCGACGATTATATCAGGGCGCTAATAGCGAACATGTGCTGGGGGATTTGGAAGCAGCGAAATAGAGTAGCGTTTGGTGAGAGCGTGGAGGGTGCAGCCGGGGTGGCGAGACGATGCCTGGTCATGACTAACGAGTACGTGACGGTGAAGACAGCAAAGGCTCCGGTGGGCAAACCAACGCATGTTGAGTGGCGCAGACCAAGAAAGGGCTGGGTGAAACTGAATACTGATGGTGCGTTCCGGGCGGGAGCGTGCCAAGCAGGGGCGGGAGCAGTCATCAGAGATGATAGGGGACAGATAGTAACAGCCAGCTGGGAACCAGTGCCTGCGGTGTCGGCCCTGTTCGCTGAAGCCTGGGCCCTCCGTATGGGGCTGAGGCTGCTGAAGGCGGAGCAGCCAGTGGAGATGGAATCGGACTCCGAGCTGCTGGTGATGATAGTGAAGGAGATGAAGGCATGTCCTTGGCAGATTAGTGGTCTAATTCGCGAATGTAAAAACCATATGAATGGGTTAATGGAGTTTACTGTGAGCCATGTTAGGAGGAGTGGTAACGGGATGGCCGATTGGGCCGCAGGGAGAGGATTGGCCTCAACCCGGCCCGGCATGTTGCGGCCTGGGAAGCAATCCCTCGGGGAGTTGTATGACCTGGGCGCTGTGGGGTAAAGCCCACGGCTGTCATTTATTAATAGCTAAGTATAGCTCAATTTCAAAAAAAAAAAAAAAAAAAAAAAAAAAATGCTAATTCGTAGAGATTATTGCATGCATTCCTCAATGGCCTCATCCAAAGGTTATCATCTCCTCTTCTTCTTCTTCTTCTTCTTCTTCTTCTTTTTCTTCCCCTTCCTCAACGCAAGCACAGGCTTGTCTTGCTACTCCCACCTCTTCAGCTTCGGCGACTCCATCGACGACACCGGAAACTGGCTCCACTACGCCCCTGTCCCCGGCCCCGTCAGCCAGTTGCCCTTTGGCCAGACTTTCTTCGGCCGCCCCACCGGCCGCTTCTCCGATGGGAGACTAATCATCGACTTCATAGGTAACAAAATTCCTTAAAAAGTTATTAGCGTCCCTTAAGTTCGATGCATTCTTACTGCTGCTCTCAGTTAGTAATTCATCAAAAACCTCCATAACTAAAAAACTTCTGGGTATCTACACGGTGATGCAGCGGAAGCATTGAAGATGCCATTTTCGCCGCCGTATCTCGCCGGGAAGACGGCGCAGGATTTCCGCTACGGCGCCAACTTTGCGGTGGCAGGAGCAACTGCACTCAACCAAGCCTTCTTCAAGAACAAGGGGCTTATCGTTGACTTTACTCCTTACTCACTAGGGATTCAGATAAGGTGGTTTAAGAAAGTCCTGCATTTGCTTGGCTCTACTGAAGCAGGTACTTATAATTATTTTTTTCTACTACGTACTTTTAGAAGAAAGTAAAGCTGACTAAGGTTTCGTGCTACGCGAGAAGATAGAGTGTCGAACATAAAATTTTTCCTAAAAAACTAATTAAGAAATAGAAAAGATTAGCCCAAAGATTTGCAATATTAGATCCTCTATTAGAAACTATTTTGTAATCTTTCTTTTTCATTTATGTACAACACTCTTTGTATCATAAAATATTACGCTGCAAAATATATAACAGTTGACCTTGAAGCTAATTTAAGGAAGCAAGATCCGAGAAAGATATAACAGTTGACCTCTAGTTACTTGGTATAAGTAATATTATGAACAAGGGAGAGATTCTTCGCAGCCGGGACACCCAATAATGGACATAATTAATCACAACCATCTCCAAACCTAACTAATTATTAAGCAATCAATTTAAAATAGTTTGGCTGACTAAATTTATGCATTTGAATCGGCTCTGTGAGTCAAATCCGATGGTCTCTGCACACGCCTCATATATACACGTGCGCATATGAAAAATATTAGAATAAGAGATAGATAATAAAAAAATATTAAAGAAGCCTTGACGAAGTTTAAAAAATTACTACTTATAAAAAAATTGGCTTTGATAGTATATTAGCTAATCAATTGACCCAAAAGCTTAAGCAATAAAAATATAGAATTATGCATATGATTTGAACTTATTTCTGGATTTTTTATTTTTTATTTTTTATTTTTTTAAAAAAGGAACTTTCACTCCGAAAACCAAGCAAGCAAGTGAGCACTTCTTTAACTTGCTTTCCATGCATGAAGAATAACGGAAATTTTATCAAACACCCAATGTCTTTACTATTCTTCACATCTTTACTAGATGGATATTTATTATTCAATCTCTGTATTATGATCTTAATGCCCGTAAAAGAGGCTACCATTAGTTTTCTTAACAGTCTATCATCTTATATATGACTTAATTTTATTATAGATGGAAAGTTACCTTAATATCTTTCAATAGTTTTTTAAAGTTAAGATAAAAATAAAAATAGAATCAAATTTTAAAGTCAAATGAGGAGTATTTTAGGTACTTTATTTTTATTTTTAAAAGTTTAATGAAATATTTTCTATTTTGTTAGTTGTCGTTAGGTTAAAGTTAATTCAATGTATTTTTGGGACAATAAAAATAAAATATAAAAGATGAATGATAAATTTTTATATAATAGGTGTAAAGAATAATAAATGTAAATATAGGGCATTTATAATAATTTTTTAAAAAAAAAGAAAACTCCATCAGCCTTAGGCTGTCAAAATAATAGAGAAACTTGAGTTCCACTAATTCAGGCTCAATTTAAAATTAAATGAGTAAGGCTGAAGAAAAAATCAGGATATATATATATATATAATGAATAAATTGGTCATTTATTTCCATTTTAACTTGATCTAATCTATCATTTAATCAAATCATATTTAACTAAAACTTTATTCAAACTTTATTTATTTCTAGCTTAAATCGGGCTTTGAATTGAGTTTATTTAAGGGTCAAGCCGGTTTTAGATTCGAATGCAATTGAAATAGGCTTCAACTTAGCTCGTTTATTTAAATCAGGCTCAGCTCGAGTGCTAAGCGAGCTGACCCTAAAATAATATATAGACTCAAAATTATTTTCAAACTGTGGTTGCTCAAATTTAGCTCATTTACACCTAATTTTTTCTTTGTATATTTTCTCTCGCAGAAAGAAAAAAGATTATGAGCAACTCTCTTTTCATGGTTGGAGAAATAGGAGGAAATGATTATAACCATCCCTTCTTCCAAAACAGAACTTTTGAAGAAATACGGACATATGTCCCTAGCGTCGTCAATGCTATTTATGCATCAGCCAATGTAAGTTCTTCTAAGTTCGAGACGCAAGAGCATTACTTGAGATTTTTTTTTTCAATAAATCTCTACAAAGATTATAAACGCTAGAGCAAAAAAACTCTTATAATGGATATGTGTTAAGAAATTGATTCCATACAAAATTTCCAATCATATTTTTAAATCAATTTTGACATTTCAGTGAAAGATAAACAATAGCTACCAAAACTTAATCAAGCCAATCAAGTAATCATATCATGTCAAGGCAATGTAACTAAAGCAAGTAAAATATGCTACATGCCAAAGTAATCACCCAAAATTACTATCAAGTCGTGAATATGAAAATTACTTACTCTAAGTCCTTGCTAGAGATAGTAAATTTACTCGGGTTTTCTTTTTTGTCAAAAATTAACGAGGTAGACTAACCATGTAACCGCCAACTATCTTAGGACTGAAGAGAAGAAAACCAATAAACTTCGAGGGAGTAAATGTCTTGGTCTAGCAATACTGTAACACTCAATCTCTAAACACGTGTATGGCATGAGCCCACAAGGCACATGACAATTTGATTAATTTTCGACAATAAAAAAAAATTATATCAATATTATAATTTATCCATAATATCTAAACTAATAATAACTCATACCTAGGTATCAACAACATCTGATTACCCTAATGGGGCCTCACATAAGCCACAATATATCATCAAGAGTATCTCACTATTACATATATACAAGAAGTGATATATACATAATGTATCAAGCATAAAATCACATATTTATAGTAATGACAAGGATAAAGACATCACTTGATACGATCACGCCTCTGGCTATGGAGCTCTGATACCAAGCTTGATGCGATCTCTCCTTTAGGGCTAAAGATCAATCTTTTCTAATTCTCAGATCTGGACTAGATCTTGCACGGAACTTTGAAATAAGATCCTGAAATGTTCCGCCGTCGGATCGATGTGAAATTTTGATATGTTGTAGGCCCGGAAAAGAGCTTTCCAACAAATCAAGTTTCAGGCGAATCGGATTGGGGATCTCAAGATATCATTCGTTTAGTGGACGAACGTCAGGATGCTCTGTTTTGGACCCGTGGATGGAGGCACAAGATCCTAGGTAATGGTGGATGGTGGACCGGCGTTAATGTGGTGGCACCGGTAAAAAGTGATGGTGGAAGGGTTGTGGTTGATGGAAGGATTAGGGCAAGTATGGGATAGATTGGACGAAGGGGGAGAAGAGGGCCACCCCTAAGGGACTAGGGTGATTAGCCGGGCGAGGGAGGTTAGAAGCGGCGTCGCCAGGGATTGAGGGAACGGGAGCGAAGAAGACGAAAGAGGCAAGGCAAACTCAATTCTCAATAATCCATAATCAATTTGGTTGCCTACCACATCCTTTTATAGGCTAACCAACAACTCAAATTAACCCTAAAAACACAATTTTTTTCGACCGCGTTCGAACTCGCCCGACCACGTTCGAACGCACCGAGTTCGCTCTTCTGGATTTGCGAACGCGATGCAGGCGTCGAACGCGCGATCGAACGCGCCTGTTAGTATTTGTGAACGCGATGGAGGCATTCACAGTGCGTTCGAACGCACCGCGTTTGAACGCACAGTACATTCTCTTCACCACGTTCACAACCCCGTTCACAAACCGCGTTCGAACTCACTCCACCCGCGTTCGAACGCGACTTACAGAAAACTTATTTTAATGGAAATTAAACACTAAAACATGAAATAAAAACACTCCTAAAGTGAATCCATGCTCGAGACGACGTCGGTGAAGTCCGAATCGTATCATCACTCCGAAAGTTAACTAATACATCATATAGCATAACTCAACTAACATACAACACTAACCACGCTCTACTTGTTCATTTGGGTTTATGGAAAAGAGAAATAAAATGGTCATGAACTAAAAATTCAGTAAATAGATCTTATCTCAAATTAGTGATGTCAAATGAAGAGTAAATCATATACTAGATAATATAAATTAAAAAGAAGTATCATACTATGAATGAGCATATAATAAACACATCCGTGATAATTTTAGATGTATAGTAGATATCATATCACAACGTATCAAGAATATAACTCTCAACAATATATAAATAAATCTTCATGTTCTACTGTCATCATAATACTCTAAAATATAACACATATAATGCATGCCAACTATGACTATGCTATAATGTCAAATGCAATCATATCTGAAGTATAATAACTACTCGATAATCATATATATCAAATAAGAATAGAATCATATGCAATTACTATCACAATCATCACCATCATCTTAGTATAACATCATCATACTAGACTACCGTGCATAATTAACACTCGACGCCTAATCTCATCATCTTGTCCATAGGCTCAAAACATATCCTACTATCCACTAGGGGTATCTCAATCATAACCATACCTTATCATAGGCTAAGGGTATATCAATACTTATTCAGATCGGGTACCCCACTAATTAATAGAAATTATATGAGTGTAACTCACCACACGCATGCCCTAGCGAACAGTAGGTGTTCGATTGTTTATGTGCACTAGACTTAGACATGATCAAACGGTCCAGCTTGCCCGTGCCCGGCCCGTGCCCAGCCTGGTTTGGTCCGGGCTAAGCCCGACCCAGACCCTGTTTAGGCCCGGCCCGACCGGAGCCCGAACTACCCATGGGTGGCATGGGCCAGCCCTTTGCCCACCCGACCCGGCCCGAAAGCCCACCCGTTTGGCCCGCAACTAGGCCCGCTCGTCTGCTACAGTACTTTGCCCATTCTGCTACAGTAATTTACCACTGCTATAGTAAAAATATTTTGGCATTATACCATTTGCATTATTTTAAGCACACCTTTAAAAAAGTTTAATTTTTTTTAATTTTTTTTAAATAGAGGAATATAAATATTTTTTAAAAAATAAGCTAATAGTTAAAAAAATTCTAAAAATAGCTAAAATATGGGTTGGGCCGAGTGATTGGTGGGTCGGGCCGGCCCGGCCCGACCGGCTAGCCCGATCTCACACGGGCCGACGGGCGGTAACGGACTAGACTATTCTAGCTCGGCTCGAATCCAGCCCAGCCTGAGTGATTAGTGGGTCGGGCCGTGAACAAATACTTAAGCCCAGTTGGCCAGAAAAGCCCGGCCCAAACCCGGCCCGGCCCGCCCGATGATCATGTCTAACTAGACTCAACCTACCTTAGATATGAGCCACGAGATATCGTATATCAACAACCATAATCATCACATTAGGCACCCTTAACCCTGGCGCCTACTCGGGTACCCTCATGCATTTTCAATCAACATTCTTATCAGTAAGATTTATGGATTTCTTATATATGATAGATCACATGCATATATCTAGTACTATAACAAGTTATGTAATTCAAGAATTTAGGTGAAAGAGGTGTTAAAAGAAATATAATGCACCTCATGCTTTTTCAATAACTTTCTTATCAATGAGATTTATACATTTCTTATATATATGATAGATCATATGCATATATCTAGTATTATAACAAGTTATATAATTTAGGAATTTAGGTGGAAAAGGAGTTAAAAAATATATAATGCAATGCAGTCTCCAGTCATATATCTATTGCATGCATACTCATGCTACATATAAACTCTACATAAAGTACAAATAATATATTTACCTCCGATGATTTCTATATATCATCAGTATATTCATATTCAAGATCAATCTAATCAAATAAATGATAAAACATGATTAATCATAATCATCTTTATATAGGATCATATAATCATATTAGATACCAAAACAGAATGCGTGTATATAATTATATTGTATCATAATATGGGAAAGCTCTCTAGAAGGTAAGACTACTTATCATAAATGTAATTACCAAGCAACCACTCTTTCACGTTTATCACAACAACGATTAGTCCTCGTTAGAAAGATCCACGGGATCTGGAATAGGGGATCCAGAATCTAAAATTATTTATAACATATAATGTTAGTCTTTTCACTAATTAAAATTAACCCAACTAAAAGATAATTTCTCATTATAATCATATATAATTAATTCATCCTAAATATTCAATTTGATTTATAATCAATATTTCATCCTCCTATTACCATTAATTCATATATTTGTTTTGTTATTTATTAACTACAATTATATAATAATATCATTATTTAAGACATAACCATCTACCTATTATTCTCTTTGATAATTAAGAAAAATGAAAATAAATTAATGTAAGTACTTGTGAAAAAAAATAGACACGCGCATGTATTTAAACCTTAGGCAATGATATCAACCATTTGCTTGAATAAATAGGGAATAAATATTAAAAAAGTAAAGCGAAAATGAACACCAAGATTTTTATTTAGAAAAACCCAAACGGTAAAAAAATTATGAATTCAAACTCGGATCAAAACCAATCACTAAACATGTAGCAGTTACAAGACTGACTTTCAAAATAACCCGTCAATCCCTACAACTTTGTTTTCCTCAATCTTGATCCCTAGAACCCCTGATTCACTATTTCCTATAATTGATCTCCAATCTCAGTATCCCTTAAGACGAAAGCTTGGTGCATTGTAAAAGAGACGGACCTTATTGGTAGAAGAATATTGTAGCCTCAAGAACTCCTTATTAAAAGTAATCACCGACCAACTAGAGTTAGGGTATCTTAACCCTTATATAGATTAACAAAAAATAAGTCCAAATCCAAGTTAGGACTCACGTAATTCTAGAATTTTGCATATTACGTGGGTGCGTTCGAATGCGGTTCGGGTGCGTTCGAACGTGCTGACTTATTGTCAAGTGCGTTTGAATGAGGTCCGAGTGCGTTCAAATGTGATGACTTCATTTTTACTAGATACGTTTGAACGCACAAATACACTTCTATGTATGTCTGAACGCGTTGTGAACATATGCCGGGTGCGTTTGAACAACCGATACGCATTCTTTGTATTTGCGAACGCCTAAACACGCGTTTGAACGATCTAAACACATTCTCTGTATTTATGAATGCATGATCCTTCCTTCGAATGATCGAAACCTGTTTTCTATCAATGTGAATGCCTAAGTCTGCGTTCGAACGCGGTCTGGGTGCTTTCAAACACGGTGTGAATGCAGAGACTTTTCTTCTCTCGATCTTAAAATTCTTTAATCTGAATACTTTCAAAACTTGTATAAATGCCCATGTAAAAGTACTTAGAATATTTTGTACACAATTATCAACACTAAAAATCTAACAATCTGCATATAATTTTATATACATAACTCCAATAATTATTATACTTGGCTATGATTAATATAGTAACTATATTACATGTATTTTGCTAATCATGGTATGACTAAATTAATTACTAATCATGGTATAATTAAATTAATTCATGAAAATTAGTACTTTAGATTAGCTACAATAATTAAATAACTAATAACAGAAATTAAATAATAAGATGTTGGGCTGACCTAGCACCCTCCTTGCTGCAATGCTGGGCCGAGCCCGGCACTGTTTTAGCCAAGAAGGAGAGAGAAGAAGAAAAGAAGGAAAAGGAGAAAAAAAATGAAGAGAGAGAGAGAGAGAGAAAGGAAGAAAAAGAAGAAGAAGAAGATAAAATGGGAGGGGAACGACTATTGTTGGCCACACAGCTGTCGGCCTCTCATCGGCGGCTCGGTCCTTTGACGGCCCCGAGTGGGATAATGATAAAGGAAGAGAAGGTTAAAGAGAGAGAGGAGGAGGAGGAGGAGGAGGGAAGCTCACTAGCGAGAGAGTGTCGACAGCGGGTTTCTCGACGGTCCAAAGTTCACTATGTAAGTAGAGAAAGAGAGGGAGAGAGAGAGAGAGAGAGAGAGAAACCAAAAGAATGAGAGGAAGAGAGAAAGAAAATTAGAGAGAGAGAGGGAGAGAAGGGTGGTCATGTGGTGGCGGTGAAGTGGCCGGTGGGCTCGGTCCCACCTCTATGCATCGCCGCGACGCCAACCGGTAGGGTTGCATGGCACCTCCACTGCAACCCTTAGATGCAATGCATGCCGAGAACGAGGTCGGCCACAGTGTGGCCAGTCGTGTCATGTTCAACTATTCTTTTTTTTTTAGCTTGGGTTATTACAAATACCATCCGCACGGGGTAGGTCTCATCTGACTGCTAAGATAGACAACTAAATTCTATAACAATTTTTCAATTTTAATCCAAAATCCACAACTCTACAAAATAAATTTTTCGTACCACCTAACCAAGCCTTCCACAACCTACTTTGGGTCCCAACCACCACCAATCAATCTTTCATAGGGTCGCAACAATATTACCTCCATCAACTACTCAACCTCCATTCCGTCATTGATCTCCACCACCCTATGGCCAGCCTCTCTCACTAGTCGCATCATATCTTCAACCCTAGCCATCTTAAACTGTTATCCCTATTAGCCTAGCTATTTGTCTATTGTATCCAAATCCTAGATCTTTATACCATCTAGCTAAGTCTTATAGATTCGAATTTTGAGTCTTAATCACCATAGATCGACATCCCTTAATTCCTAGATGCACTAGCTAAATACTCATACACACCAAATGGCTAAATCAGTCAAACCTTATCATCTTGTATCGATGTGCACCCCCATAAGCTTAGTGCACACTGCCTTTAGAAACTGAGCCCAACTATTGATTCGAGTGCCCACTCGCTAGTCTCAATGTGCACTGCATTTAGATAACAACAAAAAAAAATCCCCTTTGCTATCGAAGACCAATTTGGTTGGTGATCCTTCGCAGAGTCGCAACAATATTACCTTGTTCATTCACATTTTGTGTTACCTATCTATATAAACTATAAATTATTATAAAAAGGATTAATTATATTTACCCCCTCTATTAGCTCATACCACTTTCAACCCTCAAGAAAATGTACAACCTCTAAATAATAGAATTGTATCACTAAGCTCTCTCGTTAAAACTTTTATTAGAAAAAATGTTAAAAATTTGACTAACTAATTAGATGGAATTGGGGCATTTTTGTCCATTTATTAAGTTAGTCAAATTATCAAGATATTCTATAGGAACTTCTAATGAAATATTGATGGATGAGACTTAGTGATAAATTTAAATATTTTAGAGGTGTATCTGTCCACTTTTTTCTTAAGGTGGTGAAAGTGATACAAAATGATTATTAAGGGGTCAAGATGAAATTAACAACAAAAAACCATAAATAGTTATGGAGCAAATGATCATAATTTAAAATACATATATCAA
Organism: Typha latifolia; assembly: GCF_019914945.1. Taxonomy (NCBI): domain Eukaryota; kingdom Viridiplantae; phylum Streptophyta; class Magnoliopsida; order Poales; family Typhaceae; genus Typha; species Typha latifolia. The sequence continues at coordinate 5,762,118 of NC_133091.1, forward strand.
GTCTTGATAGGATAAATAGGTTGGCATTGTCATATTCCATTTTAATTGTTTTTATTTTCTTAGGAAATTTATATAAAAAAAAACTTACCTTGCCACTGACATTGTTTCGATTCCTCAAAAATACTCTCATGACAGTTTACTTAATCGATAATTACCATATAGATGAGTTAAATTAACTAACTATATATATATAACGACCACTCATTGATATCTGCGATAATATATCTCATTCCCTCTCTAGTAGATAACTTTGGCAAGGGTATTTTATCTCTTTTTTTCAGAAGCAACATACTTTTATTTATTTCGTTGGCATATGTCAAGTTAAATGGAATATTGTGTAAAAATAAAATGCAAAGGTCAAATGATAAATAGCTATATTATGTTTTACTTATAAGATAAGAAAAACTTAAGGTGTTTGGCATGACTGAAAGTCTTCTTTACGTAACCAAAACCATGCAAGACTATAATAAGATCCAACTTGAATAGCATGTGATATGAAGCCTAGACTATATCACAAATCTGTGAAATATTCATCCACACTATTATCTTAATATTTTTTGGCTATATGAGACACTAATTAAGTTCACTTATATGTATATATATGATTGCAGGATCTGATCAAACTTGGTGCTAAAACATTGGTATTCCCCGGGAACTTTCCAATTGGATGTATCCCAGTGTACCTCACAATATTCCAAAGCAACAACACAAACGATTACGACCCGAAAACAGGATGCATCAACTGGTTGAATGATTTCTCGCAATACCACAACCATGCACTCCAACGTAAGCTGAAGAAGCTTCGCCACCTTAACCCCAATGTCACCATCATCTATGCCGATTTCTATGAACCAACCATGCGCATCACCAAGTCTCCTCTCAGCAACGGTGAGCTTCCTTTTAATTAACCTTTACAATACTTGTAGTTATTTTTTGGCGAGTATCTTGATATAAACTTCTATTATTTTCATCATTGTTTACATAATTTGTTTCCATATTGTTGAGTCTAGGGTTTTCACTTTCAAATTTACAGTAGATACCATTAAAGTTAAGATTTTCATGAAGTTAAAAATCTCTTGAGGTACGTAGTTGTACGTAGATGCATGGACAACACTACATTAGGATGCACGCCTAAGAGTTTGAATTAGTAGTAGTGGATACTGATTCTTGGTTGCAGGATTTGGCAACACGCCATTGATGGCGTGTTGTGGAGGTGGTGGTGGAAGATACAACGCCCTCATCAGGTGTGGCGAAAATGGATCAACAGTTTGCAGCGATCCATCTAAGTATATCTCCTGGGATGGGTTACACTTCACCGAGGCAACTTACCGTGTTGTGGCACGTGGCATACTCGAAGGACCGGATGCTATCCCTCCCATCTTGAAGAAATGTAGATGTTGATCATCAATTATATGCTTGCTTTCTTGTTATTGCTTTCCTTCGTTTTATGGTTTCTGCACAAATAGTACTTGTCTCTAGTGTATGATTTGTAATACTCTTATGATCATGAACACACCGGTGATTGTTTAATTTCCATAAAGAAACTTATTATATATATCTTCTAGGAAATATATGAAGCACTTTTATTTCACCAATATCACTTATATCTCAAATGTTTCAAAAGACCAGGTTGTTTTGTTTTTCAAAATTAATAGGGATATCTACATATGAAACCCTATTTTTTAATAATATTATAGTTTTACTCTATATTTTTACTGTTTGTAAACTGAGCTCTATGATTTAGTGAATATGTGTATAAAAAATACATTACAATAAATTTAAACTAACACCATGAGAATATTCTATTAAATAAATATATTTTATTTCCATATTAATTACAATGCCATTAGTATGACTTGGTTGTGTGTATTTTCATAATTTTTTTAGTAATTAACTTAACACAGAGATTTGATTAAGTTAACTAACAGATCTAATAGTAGAGTGTTTTACACATTTATTAAATCATAGAGCTCGATTTAAAAAATGTAGAGTACAAACTATAATTTTATTAAGAAATAGGGTGTTATATGCAAATTTCCCAAAGCAATATATGGACAACATTGCCTTTTGGTTGGAGGAGAAAATGTGAGAGTTTTCCCTCTCTCATCAGCCAGTTATATGCATCTTGATTCCCTGATTGCATTCTATCCATTATAACTCCAAATTCCTATAATGTATATGCTATTGTAGTAGCTCACGTTTTATCTTTAAACTCTTTGCCTTGTAGAAATCAGCATACATATGCACCTAACACAGAATCTGTGTGATCAACTCTACACATAAGTTGCTCAAAAGTTTAAACAAGGCCCTGTACAAAATTAGTCAATGTATTAGGTCCTAAAAGATATTGTTCATATTGCAAATGAATTGTAATTAGTTTTCTTCATATACTATGAATCTATTTGATATAAAGGTCCATCCTTTTTCCTTAGGGCTACCAATGGCGGCGATAAGGTTTGCAAAAAACCATGTCCAATTATTCTTGTATTTAACCTCTAATACTGCAAGGGCTAAGGGGTAGATCTAATTGTTGCCATCCATCTCTACTACATGTACTAGCTGACCTCCATATGGCCCTTCCAAGTGAGAGATATCTAACCCTATAACAAGCCAACATCCTTCAATAAATCCTTTCATTTGTGCAGTATGGTATATTTTAAATTGGTGTATGAACTAGGATTTCTCTATCAACCTAGAAAATAGTGATACCAAGGTTTTGCCTTCTATAATCTCATATATTGATCCCTGTGTTCCACTTCCCTTTTTACTTTTATCTTCTTCATTGCCTTAATCTTCAATACAGAGTTGTCCACTAGCTGATTTGTGAATTTATTTGACTACTATTTTGATGTTGCCCAATTTATTCTTATATGTTCTTCAATAGCTATGTGATCCCTTGAGACTTTTGATTTGATAGGACTTCTAATCTGTCATAGGAGATGCTTGCACTCTTAATTCACATTCTCTACCATTTTTGCTTACTGCAGTCACCCTTCTGTACTTATTTTCAACATAGTTAAACTCATACCCCTCTCTAATGTGAAACTCTTCAAGCAACTCCCTAAGGAATTGAACTATTGGAAATACAATTCAAGTGACCAATCTAGAATAAATAATGACCCTATCGAATTAAATTCAACAAAAGAATCATGCTGGGTCTCTTCATCACATGTAATAGTATTCAAAGCTAGGATGTTGTAAAGAACTATTACCGTCAGATGGTATTTGATAAGATGAAGCAACACACTTGCCTCTTTCTTCACCAAATCCTTCATTACTGTTGTCAGAACTATCATTGTCATGTGGTATTTGATAAGATGAAGCAACACCCTTGCCTCTTCTTTCAAGGGCTCATTTTTCATCAGATGAATTATCCAGGTTATCCTAAGCAAGCATTCCCAGTGCCCTATCGCTATCAGATGATTCATTATCAAATCTGAATTTATTTTCAAACTACGTTGCAACCTTAATAGACCTGGCTTATCACCTTGTTTATGACGTAAATTTCTATAATGCCAACTGAGATGCTTGTATTCGCTTGTATGCTATTTGTTTGAATCTCCGTTTGGTCATCATTGTAGATTTTATCTCCTTAACACCATTGTAAATTATAAACATTTCCAACATATCATTATCAGATGTAATTTTTTTTCAGTACATCTTGCATGTCTTATGATACTGCAATGCATCTAAAATTCATCCTATGTAACCTAAACACTTGGGGAGCACACAGAAGCAAACAAATTAATATTATTTGTCCCACGACAATGTCATACACATTAACAACAAAAATTTATGATTCAGAGGCAAAACAACATTCCACAGTAGCTAGAACACAAAAAGTATAGGTGCTACAAATCCTTAAACCTATATCTTATCCAAACAAAAATTTTGAATGTAGAGAATATAAAAGGCACATCTTTTGAAAAGATTAACAAAAAGAATGCATACATTATCTAAGATTTCGCTGCTTTACCTTCAGAATCTTCTGAAATGCAACTGCGCGTAAAGGATTGGGTAGAGTGGAATGTAGTTCCAATGTCGTGAGGCTGATTTGAGTGATTAGGTTTAGATCGAGAGATATGATAGAAAAGAAGAAAAGAGACTGATTTACGTGGGATCATATTTAGATCGAAAAACTTACAGAGAAGAGAGGGTTGACGGGAGGTTAAACCCACTTATAACAATAGGCACTATAATCATTTTCTATTTTACATCTATCAGCCAATAAGAATGCTCACATATTCATAAATACTGAGAGCAATTCGGTGAACTTATTATTCCATTAACAGCATTACCTCCAATTTTTCAGTTCAAGGGGTGGATAGTGAACGAGTTGAATATGGTGATTGGTTGATAGGTAGACGGCGAGGAGAGATTTCGATGGAGGTGGCTATTGATTTGGGAAAGAGACGGAGAGTATTAGGTTAGAATTAGTAAGCTGAGGGTTGGATAACTTGTATTACTGAATTGGTAGGATATTTATATTAGCAATTAATCGGATATCTATTATTCGAATTCAAATCCAAATACATTAGTTATACTCGTATTCATATCCGGGCCAACTTTTTCTAAATGATTATATGTATCTAGATCCAAATCTAAATATTTAACTAAAAGTCTATCAGTATCTAAATATGAATCGTATAGGATTCTTTCATCTATATCCGATCTGATCTGAATCAGGTAGCAGGTCGGGTTAAACTAAAACCGACCCGTTTTCACCCCTAGGTACAAGCAATACTTCATCATAATTGGGCAGAGTGTATGTATAATTTTAACCTTAATTAAAAATGCATATGTATGGATAATAATTTTTAAAAAGGAATAAAAGTTTATGCACAGATGGAATAGATGTGACATCTTTGTGTACAGGAATAAAGGTCGTTGAAGTAAAACTAGAAACCATCATGATTAGTAAGATGTTGGATTCGCCATCGAAATATTTTAAAGTCAACCGTTAGCATAATTTTCATCTTCAATGCATAGAATATTGAACAATTTACGACAACCTTTAGTGTAAGAACGAAAATTTTTTGTATCTTGATCACCTTCCTTTATCCATAATAGCCTCAAGAAACATTAACCCCTTAACTATATAAAAACTCCTACATGTCCCTTCATAAATAAAATATCACATAATAACCACTAATCAATTTTACGTCATCTAAGGGTAATCTTACCCTTGTATTAGAGAAAAGGAAGGGAGGACACAAATTTTGGTGGTGTTTGGGTATAATCTAAATCCTAAATTAGGTTAGCTATATTCATTTTTTAAACTTAAATAAGCTAGCCTAAATTAGTTTAGATGGCGTAAATATTACATCTAATAGGGTTAATTATGTCTACGCCCCTTGAACTATACTCTGTTTTTACAGGATGCCTTAAACTTTTTTAGATTATAATGCTTTTTCTAAACTTTGGGACAAAATGAAATGGCTAATGGTAGTGACAAAAAATGCCTAATGATAATTATACTCGTAACAAGTAAACGAGCTCATCAATTTAGCCCACAAAATAAAATAAAATAAGTAGATTATCGAAATAGCCTCAAACCACCCATCTACGCCTTCAAGGCAACGATTAACTCTACTCTTTCTAGATGTGATCAAACAGCCCAGCCCGCCCGTGCTTGGCCCGACCCGGGGTTTGGACCGGGCCCAGCCCGGACCCGATTTAGGCCCGACCCGACCTGAACCCGAACTACCCATGGGCGGCATGGGCCAACCCTTTGTCTGCTTGACCCAGCCCGAAAGCCTACCCGTTTGGCCCGCAACTAGGCCCACCCGTTTTACTACAATATTTACCTATTCTACTACAGTAAAAACCAACTAAAATTTTAGAACTATACTATTTTACATTTTTTTTAAGCACACATTTAAATTTTTTTAATTTATTTTTTTTAAATAGAGGAATATAAATAATTTTAAAAAAAAAAGCTAATAGTAAAAAAAATTTGAAAAATAGCTAAAATGTGGGTTGGGCCGAATGATTGGTGGGTCGAGTCATGAACAAATACTTAAGCCCGGTTGGCCCGAAAAGCCCGGCCCGAACCCGGCCCAGTCCGTCTAATGATCATATCTAACTCTTGCCCTTATTGCCCTACTGAGAAATGGATTTAGTGAAGAAGGTGGCGGTGATAGCCTTTGACCTCACCGCATCTGCCCTTGCCCTCATTGCGTTTGTCCAATCCAGCATTACTATTTGCATAAGCTTTCTTGGTTGGAACCCCTTTCTTAGAATCTCACCATCGGAAGGGAGAGGAGATGGAAATCCAAGAATGAAAAGCAGTAGCATCAGCAGAGAGGTTGGAGAGAGTGCTGCAATATGCTAGGTGGCTAATCGCCACCGCCAGCCGGTGATGGATCAGCATATGGGTGCTGAGGGGTTAAGGGTAAATTAATATCGCCCGAAGCTGTATTTAAATCTCTATTACTTTGGTTGAAATGCACAATGAGTGCCGAGGTACTCATTAAGATCTCTTTGTATTTAATTAGAGGGCTTAAGGTTTTAGGGGAATAAATTGAAGAGTCGGATCAAAATGAAATTAAGTTCTCTTTTCTCTAACGACCTCTCAAGTTATTTCGCAGCTAATTTACTTTGAGATAACAACTATATAAACTCTTTCAATTAATTTAACAATACACTAACGAAAGAAAGACATTAAACTTTTTCTAAAGTTTTAAGAGACATTATGATCTACTAAAATGTTTTAGGAGATCCACGTAAAAATAGATTATAATTCAAAAGATATAATAATTAACCCTATTTAATGACACAAAAATATAATAAATTTAAGTGATATTGTGGCATATAATTCAAATACACTTTATAGTGGATAAGTGAAAGGAAGGAGAGAAAAGATGAACAATTTAAATAAGATAAAATAATGTCCAACAAAAAAACAATTAAATTTTTATAAATAACTATAAAATATTAAATGACAAAATAGAGGAGAAAATAAAGTATTAAAACTAATTTTGAGATAAACTATTGCTTAGATACTAGTTTATATAGATACTACAATAAATTATAATTATCCCTTTCAAAACACAGCACAAGATATTTTCTAAAGCTTGTCAGAAAAATGAGATAAAAAACAATATAATATCAAAATAAATAACTAAGTCAATAAAAAATGAGTTTTAAAAATATCCATTTGTTATTGACCCTTTCAAATTTCAAAATGTTAAATATTTATTTCTAACATCGAATAACACTAGATAGTGTTTAACATTTCTAGACAACTTGTATAAAGCCAATAATCTTTCTATAATGCAATTCGTAATTATTTAGACAGTAGGCATTTTTCAAAGAGCTTAATGACAATTATGACATTTCAATAGAAAAAAATTGGCAATTAGGTACAAATCTCAAAAAATTAAATTCAAACCAGACATACACAGCACTCGGCCTAACAACTAGTATTAGTCTTACGTCTACTGTCACACATACAAAAGAAATTTCAGACTCAAGTCAGATCAGAAAAACTACGTAAAATGATTAGGAAAAAAGTACTGGAAAAAGTGACACCTAAACGCCAAGTGAAATTGACAAAGTTTACATGCAACAAAGAAAAGGGAAAGAGATTCACTAAAACCAGTTCAAACTCACTATTGATAGAAAATCTCAACTCGCATGAACAATTTCCTCAATAAGATTAGTTCTTTTCACCACGTTATTACTGAAAAAATGATAGCATTAAGGGATTTGTCCCAGAAGTTTTGCTATCACCCCACTGTCAAACATCACCTAACTAAAAAGAGTTACAGATAAAACGCGAATAGCATCGATCCTGTTTCATCCTCTGGACTTCTATCAGTCATGCAGTGTGCCTAATATGTCATCATCTCTGAACAAGTGATACCTGAATGGCGAAGAAAGAAGGAATGTTAGCAGGGAAGAAAAGGATATCTGATAATTAGTTGACAAACTGGGTTCTCTGTCAGCAAAAGGTATATGGGACGCTTTTTCAATGAATCCTGGATTCAAGAGAAGAGTACAACGATCTAATTCATCAACTCATGAACAATAATAACTGTTTTATATATTTTCACACGTGTATGTTACATAAATTTTTTTATGTGTTTATGTTGTTAAATGATTCCATATGTAAGAACATGTATAGGCTAGAATCTGATAATGATTGACAGGGAGAAGTTCTCCTGATTCCTGTGCTCCACTCCAGGATCTCAAATATTGTTCATAGTAGAATATTATTTATTTGCAGTTAAGATGAAATCGTTTAAATGATAGAGAGAAAGGAGAGCACGGATAAGAGAGGTGCACAGAATTACTATTTAAACATATCAATGAACATGCAGAGCGCTGCGCTGCACAGGATCATGTCAAAACAAAATGAGAACAATTGGGGATATCAATGTTTTGGAAAACACCTACAGTATACAGGCAGTAGTGCATAAACAGTATTCAGATGCATACATGGTCTAGTATTGTAATATATTAAAAGAACTACATTGGAAATTTTAATTACTAATATTTTACTGTATGTAAAATGTAATATATAAAGAACATGATTACACACTATTATACTAAATCAAATAATCAACCCAGTAAGTCTTAGTAACATTCCCCACTAATTAACACTAATTCACACCATGGTTAGTAGGAGCAGCCAAATCCGATCGCAATTGACTCTCTCTCTCTCTCTCTCTCTCTCTCTCTCTCTCTCTCTCTCCCTCTCCCTCTCCCTCTCCCTCTCCCTCTAACTCCAACGAAATCCAACGACCTTCGACAAACTCTAATATATAATTTTTTTTATTTTATTTCTTTATTTCTCTTGTTATTTCTTCCACTCTCTTTTTCTTTTCTGTTCTTCTTCTTCACTATACCAAAGTTTTTCTTTCTTTTCTTTGGTTTTCTTCCATTCGCTTTCTAATCTCTTTTTTTTTTTTTAGTTTTCACTGCACTACAATTTTCTATTTTTATTTTCTTATTTTTTATCATTTTTCTAAGTTTTTAAAAGTTTTTCCATATTTTTAAATCATATTTAGAATTTATAAAATTAAAAAAAAAAATAATTTAATTTAGGTAGCCGATACGACCAATCCAACTGATAATGATATGTATCATTTCTTCGAAAGGCCAATCCTAATCCCAATCTCGATTGTTTGAACATTAATTCACACTAATCAAATTAATGTGCAAAGGATGGTGTGGTAGAGGACATCGTGGAGGCAATGCGGAGGAAGAGTTAGATGAAGGTGGAGGAAGCAATAGGTAAGGAGTGTGTGTGTGTGTGTGTGTATGTGAAAGAAATAGAGGCCACTAACCATAGCCATTTTTTCGACAACCACCACCATCCATCGATAAGCACGAGGGAGTCACCGGATTATGAAGTAATAGTTTATAGTAAGCTCTTTTCTTCAACTAATAGTTTATGGGGCCATCGATCAGATAATAGCTTATCAGACAGCCTTGAGCTGCCAAAATACTAATAGCTTATCAGACGGCCTCTCTCTTGGGCTGCCAAAACCTAACAATGCAGCCCAGCTGCCCTGCTAGGCCACATAAGGTCCACGACTTTGCCAAGGCGGCCACATAGGTGGCTGCCAAAAATATTTTTCAATGCATTGGAAAATATCACTTAAGATAAAGTGTGTTCCAAATTATCTAGATAAAACCCTGTTAATCAGTGCTCACCCAAACTTAGGATAGCAGAAGTTCGAACTCTACAAATTACTACCAATTTATGCCATGATTGCTTGAGGAGTAGCTATGCCATGATTGCTTGAGCGTCAATGCTAATGATCAAGGAGTTTTCTCAAAAAAACAAAGAAAATGTTAATGATCAAGGAGAATCCCTGAATAGTATTAAGAAAATAATGGCATGTTTTAATTGATGGGAAATGAGGAATGGCCTATTAGGGAAAGAAAGAACAAATTATCATAAGGAAAGACCCATCAGAGAAAGAAAGAACAAATCAACAAATATCATTTAAATTGATCAAGTTATCCAAAGGAAAAGTAATCCAATTGTTTACTACACCTACCAAATGAGCTACATGTGATTCTTAATGAGTATATGGGTCCTCCTCATGGACTTTGTTATGAAGGAGATGTCATAATTCTCAACATATGAAATGATATATTAGGGAAAGAAAAAACAAATACCATTCAAAAAGATCAAAGTTATTCAAGGAAAAGGAGTCCAGTCAGTATTACACCTATCACATGAGTGTGATTTTTCATGAGTATATGGGTCCCCCGCATGGACTTTCTCATGGATGTTAACTATTAATCATAATTACACTATGATTCCTCCAAATAATTCATCTTCTATCATAAAAAATTAGCTTGTCTGCACCTTAGCTAGTTTTTCTTATCATGTAAAGGGCAAACAAGTACACAGCATAAATCAAGGAGAGTTAAAACAAGTTACTAACTTCAGTGTATTGCAGTCACCCCACCGCCTAGTACTACTAACTTCAGTGTATTGCGGTCACCCCACCGCCTAGTACTACTAACTTCAGTGTATTGCGGTCACCCCGCATCTGGGCAGAAGGCCCTAAGATGGTCTTATATTTTTAATATATAAAAAATTAAATATATATACATAATATAACATATACTATATCTAAATTTTATTTGACTAATTCACATTAATTCACACTAACCAAATTAAATTATACTATTACATTACATGATTCACACTATTCAGCGAGCACTTAGACAATAAAGTTGAGGTTGTCTTCTCCAAGGGCAAGCTCAGTAACTAAAGATGAAGGTGAGGGTGTTTTCTCCAAGGGCAACATAGGAATAAAAGCACTAGCATATAGCTAGGCCTAGGCCAGCTACTCATCTCGCATGACCAAGAAATGTGTTCTTCTGTTCAACCATCAAATCACTCAACATCACCCTTTCTAATTCTCATTCCCCTACCCCTTCCCCTTCCCCTTGACAGCCCCACCAAGGTGGCCACCAAAAGTGCCTTTCAATTCCATGACTAACTTACAAAACTAAATAAAAGGAACCTCCATCTCTAACCTAAATTTTTCATTTTTCAGGATGTTTTCCATCTAGTGAGGAAATGTTAGTAGCACTTATCCAAAAAAGAAAAGGGAAATGTCAGTAACATTTGTGTTGGACTCAAGCAACCCTAGCATACTCATGTCAATATATTGTCCAGATGAAACAGAATAATCATCATTCACAAAATGTTCAAGTAATTGGGAAAAAAATTAAGTACAGTAGAAATCAACATCATAAAGGATGGAACTCTACATGAGATCATATCACATAATAAGGTATTTCTGGATGAATCTCAAAACACAACATAATATAGCCCGCTCAAGCACTATAGTGTTAATAGAAGCAAAAGAACAAGAAAACTAAATGTCAAAACAGTTGGGGCAAAGTCGTATCAAGCAAATAGTATCAGAAACAAACAAATGCTCAACATACTCTTTGTCTCCAAGCTTTACTTCAGTCCCTCCATATTCAGGTAGAAGTACAGTTTCTCCCTCCTTCACGGAAACAGGAATTAGCTTCCCATCCCTATCACGAGCACCTGGACCCACTGCTACAACTTTCCCAGAGTTCAGCTAGGAAAATTCAGAAATGAAGACAAAACTGGTTAGTAAAGTAACAATATCAATATGCCTAGGGTCTAATTCTAGCAATGTTGCAAGAAAGATATCTTTGCAAATTCTGCACAATAAGATGAACTACAGAACTAGTAGCAAGAATTATAAAGAATAAAAGTAACATAAATTTTAGCACCATTCAGTACTCACAAGACACTCAGCATGAACAAAAGAGAAAAAGGGAAAAGCTGACTTTAAGCCTGGCAATCACAAAAAGAAACACCTGCAGAAGAAAATATAGAAGGTACTATAACCAGAGAAACTAATAGCAGATGAAAGCGATTGGAATGGAGGTCTAGTTGCTCCATTCCAATGCACTTATTTAAAGGCAACAATAGATAGATGATGGAGGAGGCAATGCAGAACAAACGAGATTTCAGCCCGGCATTCTAAATGTATGCTGAATTTTCCAGCCCATTTGAACAGCATCACAATGTTTTAGATAGAGAGTAAAGTTTGTCAATACGTTCGAACACCTTCCCAGCCATCTGAAAAAACAACGATGCGGACTTTCATTTAAATTAGTTTACTTTTAAGAGTTTGTTTGGTTTAGAGTTGTTTTCCCTCCTTAAGTTATTAGTTTGATTGGGAGACTATTTACAAACTGCTTTACTTGACTTTGGCAAGTAATAAAGTATTTTCTTCTCTCTCTTTATTTACAAGTTGGCCGTAGTAGCCAGAGGGCTAGAGTTTGTTGATTTCTTCTCTTTTATGCAATAAACTGCTTTGGTATTGCTTGAGGTCTGTCGGATCAGAACCTATCAGAAAGACAAAGAGCTTGTATTGATTTATGATTTTATTCTACTTCACCAAGAGAAAGCTTGGCACCACATGATTATTTCAATACAAAAAGTAAACAATATCAGACAAAATAGGAGCCATCCTATATTTGGAATTATGTATGATATTCTAATAAAGTTGCTCTAGTCACATGTATTTTGAGCTTTTGAAAACAAATTCCCTTAGTTTTTCCCTACACCCTGTAACAATTGAACAACTAAAAATGGAGATGCACATCTCACATAACACAACATAGTTTAATGCCATGAGCAAAAAGAATCAGAAAATATGGCAATTGTGTGACATCTCAAAAGAATAAAATTAATCATTATATCTCAAAAAACTATAACCAATCCAACTAAATTGCTTACTCTACGTAACTGTTTCCTCCTAATAAACATAGCCAACATCCAAAAGATATTATTTAGGTGGGTGTTTGAAGTCTCACGAAAGAAAAGAAGTTAGAACTATAATTTCCAAAAACAAAACATTAATGAGCATTTTACCTTGTAGGTTCTACACTACAGGATAAACTTATGAGATATTTTACTACTGAAATATTTTCAGCTCTATGCTACATTACTACTAACCTGTTAAAACTTATAACATGTTACTATTCGTCTATTCCAGGAGATTATCTTTTGATAAAATAAATCATCATTCAAGAAGTCTACTATTCCTTAAAATTTGGCCTAAATTTTAAAAATCTGAGATCTACATGCTATGAATCTCACTCATGGACTTCTTTATTATCCATATTCCAATACCCTCTGAAGTGGAAACAAATAAGTTCCTTGATGAACATAAATTGATCCTATCTGCACATAACATGATTACCAATGTTTCCAGACTCCAGAGACTTTACTAGTAACAAACAAATTATGCTAAAAGTAGGATATTTACTAAATATCTACTAGCAGCTTATTGACACTTGGCAGTACATGCTTGCTTTACAAGAGTTTGAAAAGCAAGCAATGGACTAAAAAGCAAGGAAAGCCATGCTGAGCAGCATGTCATATGGCACAATATAAGGTTCCATATTGACTCACCCATCCCAAAAGAAAATTAGTGACTGGGTAAAAGTTGAGCAGGGAACGTGGTGGCTCAATGGCCACCAATGGCCCCTTCAATCATGGCATTTCATTAATGCACTTGAGGATCAACTTCAATTCTTCTAACAATCAAGCAATGGTCAATAGAATTTAGTGAGTTCAATAATCGCAGAACCGTTAACTTGAGAAGGGAGAAATTATGACTTCTTGGTCCATTTGAGCAACAGTTGTAACCAAGATAGTATACATCAAAATAAGTTTATGATCAACATGTAGCAGCAATTCAACTGCAAAGAAGATAGCATATGATGCTTCATGACCCAAAATTAAACAAGGAGAGGATACTTAAAGATTACATTAATCTTCGTAATGATGAAACAAAAGGCTACTGTCTGAGAATTTATTGAGGTCCATGATCACTGAAGAACCATGATATAACAAGGAAAATATGTAATAGTGCATCAAAGGCAAGAAGAATCTGAATCAAGTGATACTAGAGACCAATTCATTAAGCTATGATAAATTTAGTTCAGGATTTTATTTATTTTGATAACAACAATACGTAATGCTACCAAATTGAATCTTTTGATGTCCCCAGATACGAAGGATGCTAAAATGAGATGAACATTGCATACTGGTCCTTTCAAGAATCAAGAAGACTGTGAAAGTGTGAAGAGTGCAGAATCACAAACATAAAATCCCACTATCTGAGTATGACAATCTGTATGAGATCCTTTATGACAATCTGTATGAGATCCTTACTATGCAAAAGAACTTAGCAATCATAATAATGTCAAAGAATAGATCAGTTGGTCAGTCAAACTGAAAGAAACTTTTTTAACAGTTTTGTAGATAATTTAACCCAATAATTTTCCCACAGATTTGGCCCTTGCGAATAGTTTGATACATGAAAAAAATAAAATAATTCTTTTATTGGGCATCATTAACTAGTCAAGAGCATCAAGGATGATGTGATAACAATGTTCTACTAATCACCCCAAGAAAAGCTAAAGGTTGAAAAGTATGGATTGTCAATAACCAAGGATATGACAAATTATTAAGGCCTTATTTGCTTTGAGTTTAGGGACTCTCCCTGAACTAGTTTAGGAACCCCTAAACTAGTTCAGTAACTAAACACATTTTTATCATTTTCACGTCCAATCAAATTTAGATTCTAAAAAATCAAGACTAAAAAATGAGACTAACTAATTGAGTTCAAAGCTTAGCCTCAAATCAAATAAGGCGTAAAAGCTCTACATGTTAAAGCAGACCAATCCAGCAATTTTGGAATTTACAAAAACGTAGAAGCCCTTTTTTTGTAAGAAACATCAGCATTTTACTCAATTTGTCATCAAACATACAGCATGGCCATTAAAGTGGCACAAGGAGGCATGAAGCTAGGAAGGGTATACACGGAGAAAGAAAAAATGAAAGATGATGCAGTTTGAAGACGAGTCTAAGAATGAAACATGAAAAGGTTTAGTGGAGTCAAGAGCTTTTCTGACAGGAAATTAAGGAAATACAAATAGCATCCGCAGTAAGGGAAGCAAATACACATCCATAGATAACGACCCAGGTCTAACAAACGCATTCATTCGGAGAAAGAAAACAAAACAACAAGAATTCACAGTTCTCACTACAGCTATTGGCTATCCAAAAGATTAAAGTAATGATTGGAGTATTGATTAGTGGCATGTCAAATAACATCCATTTCTTCACACCCATGGAACACATTCCAGATACACATGATAGCTTCAACTAAGACAGAAACTATAAACCATCAAAAAAAATTTAGCAGGAGAAACAGTGCAAAATCTTGCTCTAGCTAAGGAAAAATAAAAACCAACGATAAGGAAGAACACCATATTGCACAAACTCACTTCCAGAAAACGCCAAACAAAAAAAAAATTAATAATCCATTAAAAGTGTGGACAAGAACCGTGTATGGCGTATCTAAATTTTCATTAAACAGTAGCAAATCCCCACAGCTCAAATGTAAGAAACAAGCCGCATCCTTTTGTGCAAAAATCTAGTAAAGCTATAAAAACAGAAGAAGGAAATACACAGCACCATCAGCAATAAACAGAAGATGCCGGGAAACTAAAAAATCTGACAGGGCTCAAGTATTATCCAAAAAATCCATATGATCTTTGATCTAAAGCATTAGAAAAATCCAAACTTTTCGAGCAAAATGATACCTTGGCGGTCTTCTCGGGGAGCAAGACACCCGTGGCGGTCTTGGAAGGAGGCACAATCTTCTCCACGAGAATGCGATTCAAGGTAGGGATCAAGCGCTTCGCCATCGCGATTCAGCTGGGAGAGTAAAAGAGCAATGGAGATTGGAAGGGAGATCAAAATGGCTTCCTCTCTCGCACGAAATGGGGGGTAGGGTTTATGGAGGGCTTTGGAGGGGTACCTAATTCCGGAATTACCCCTAACGTTGGGAGGAAATTACGACCTTGCGTTAGTTGGGCCTATTTCTGAAGAGGGGCAGAAAGTGGAACCAGTGTGTATCGAAGTGCTCCACGGTTCTTTCTAGTCTAGTCTAGAAGGTTCTTGGAATAGGATTTAAATTTTGAGAGGTTCGGGTTTGGGTTTTTGATCCAACTTTAGCTCAAGCCAATTTGGTATATGACATGTCTACAGCTCATCATCACAAAGTAAAAGATTCTAATCCTATCCTTAAACTCGATGACCCATGCATGGATTTCACAGTTGGACGGCACAACTGCCCGTCCGGATGAGATAGCCCTGTGATGTATGTCTGTGGTTGCACTAACTAATAAAAGATCAAAGAATCTTATTTTAATAGAGGAGATAGAATAGTGATGTCCTGCTCATCAGTCCTCTCTATTTACTACTTAGAATCAAGATAATTCTAACACCAAAATACTTAGACTCTAGTAACCCATGCCTAAGACGTGCAAATAACCATGCCCAAGACGTGCAAATATGTAAAGAAATTAGAAAAGACAAGAGAAAAGTTTACAAGCATAAGCACAGCACAAAATGTACATGGTTCACTCAAATAGAAGGATTTCACCTATGTACTACCATGGGCATACAACGTTCTAATAGGGAGCCTTCTTGCTACCTCCCTTAAGCAAATTTTCGCTTCCAAAGTGTCTTAGACACCATCTCCAACCAAGCTTGGAGACCTTGGATAGCAAGAAGACCCAGAGAGAAACCCCCCAAATCCCTCTCTTCTCTGTATCAAGAAGTGAAAAATAAGAGACAAACTTACCAACCCATTTATACATTTGGATCACATAATCCCTCTTATATATGACTCACACTTAGACACAAATCATATGAGTTAGGTGAACCCGATCTAATATAACTCACTACATGAATCTATTAAATCAAACCAAATGAGTTTATGGTTTGAATGTTGAGTTTAATTGTAACACCCGATTTTAAAAAAATGGCGTGCATGTGCCCGACACATGCACTGAACTTAAGGGCACACACGTGCGCCCCTTTCCTTCTACCTCCCTCTCTCTTTTCTTTCCTCTTCTCTTTTTTCCTTTTTTTTCTTTTTATTCTTCTTCCTTCTCCCCACCCACAGCTGCCGTTACCCCTTGTGGTTTTTGCAGTGCCAGAGCGCTGTGGAGGTTTGTCGTCGACCTCTTATAGTTAATTTCAATTAATTTTGAGTCGGATCGTGTTTTCTTTCGTTTCTCCCCTTTTTGACCTTGTCGGCGATTTGGCCAGTCAGCAACCTCGGTCGCCATTATGCCGGTCCGAGAGCTTCACCTCGTAAAGCTCTCTTTTCTTTCCTCTTCTCTTCTTTTCTTTTTATTCTTCTTTCTTCTCCCCGCCCACAGCTGTCGTTACCCCTTGTGATTTTTGCAGCGCCAGAGCGCCGTGGAGGTTTGTCGTGTTAGTAATTTCATGTTTTTGACATGAATTTTTATTAACTTTGAGCTAAGTTTTAAGTGGGGCCCACATATTATTAATGATGGTTTAATGGTGGAATTAATTTAGCTCAAAGTGTACTTTATTGTCAAATATTCACTTAGTCAAATCCATGAAGAGAAGTGAATGAAAATTGGCTCTAAAGTAGGTATCATGGCAATGGAAAATAAAGAAAAATGAAGTTTAGTACCATATTGGATATTTGAGAAATGTTAGTATGGTATATAAGTAACAAACTTCTTATGGGCTTTGGGCCCCAAAAGGGGTACCTATTTTGTGGGTAAAGGTTACTATGCAACTTAACTCACACACGCGCGCGTCGCCCGGCTCGGCTCGGTTCGCACGCACGGGTCAAGTCCAATTTTAATTTTTTCCGTAACCATAAATTAGTTTTTGACCCGAATTGGTGCATCCATTCGGTATAGTGTCCAACACTAGACTCGACTATTCAGAATTTTATATTTTGTAATCTGTAAGTTATTTATATTATTTTGATCGAATTTATTGTGACTCTTTGGAATCAGATTGTTACCGCCAACATGTCGTCGACACTAACCAATTCACCGGTAAGTGCTCTACCCTCCCTCTTATGGTTAATTTCAATTAATTTTGAGTTGGATCGTGTTTTCTTTCGTTTCTCCCCTTTTTGACCTTGTCAGCGATTTGGCCAGTCAGCAACCTCGGTCGCCATTATGCCAGTCCGGGAGCTTCACCTCGTAAAGCTCTCCTGGTTGCTACCCTTTTTCACTCCTTAAGACATTTAAAACATCGAAAGACATTTAAAACATCGAAATTATATTACATCAAATTTGAAGCTCCACCATAGGTTGGAGATGCTCTACCATATATAAGTACATTTCCTTTTCTAATTTGAATGTCTTTGCAAAATTTGCTTGTGTGACGTTTTAGAAGATTTTATTTCTTTATTTTTATTGATAGACTAATAATTGAGGCTTTTAACGTCTTTCTTAATTTTAATCACTTGAACGTTAAGTGATGTCTGTGAAATAATATAATATAATGCAAGTAATGGATGGTGATTACTTAATTAGAGGCTTTTAAGTACTATGCACTATTTGAAGATTAAGTGTGTAGATGGTAAGAAATTATTAAAAAATTCTCTTCAAAAATAGAATAAGATAAAATGAATGAAGTCTCACCAATCCACAAGGTTTGATGTCTTATTGAAACTCATAGTAAGAATCGTTTCAAGTCAATGCATCTCATCTCAAATCTCACAAAACATGTGGAAGGAAGTAAGTAATTTTACTGAAAATTAATAGCATTGTTCCAATTACAATGCTCTAATACATATTCATAGGCTCTCTTCAACAAGGTAACAGTTAAAAAGATAAAATGAAATTCTATTCTATGAAACTCCCAAAAATAAAATTGAATTCGTCTTGGACATAAACTGCAAAAGACTTTCGAACAAATTGGAATGTATTTGAATCGACTCAACCTGTAACTATGAAAACATAACATAAAAGAGGTTCACCTGACCGGATCATTCAAATGGATTAGTCAAAAAATCTTTCAAAACATGTCTGAATTAGGGAACTTATAAATTTCATTTTGAACAGATTTTTCATAAAATTTTACTAAAAAACATAAGTTTCTATTAACTCTAAAATAATATAAAATTTGTATTCTAAATCAATCTCTAAAAAGTAAATCCAAACTTCAAACTCGGATATAAACTGCGACAAACACTCCAAATTCTCTAGAGAGTTATTGTTAATTTGAAAATCATTTCAACATGTCCAAACTTAGAAAACCCCTAGACACAAGTATGTATCTAAATACTAGGCAATGATATCACTCGTTCGCTTAAGTAAAAGTCCGAAGAAATATTAAAAACGAAAGCATAGATGAACCCCAAGATTTTAACGTGGAAAAAATCCAAACGAGAAAAAACCAGGGATCCAAACTTGGATCAAAACCAATCACTAAGATAGTAGCAGTTACAAGACTAACTCACAAAACAATTCGTCGATCCAAACGACTTTGTTTCTCTCAGTCTTGCTCGCTAAAACCCACGATTCACTGCTTCTCGTGATTGAAGTCCAACCTCATTAGCCCTCGAGATTGATCTTTCGTCTAGATAGCCCTTAAGACAAAAGATTAAGCTTTTAAGAAGAGTAGGACCTTATTAGTTGAAGAACTAATGTAGCCTCAAGAAGTCTCCTTCAAAATTGCTTCTTCAACTACCCTAGAGTTAGGGCATCACAATACTTATATATGATCTCTAAGATAGAGTCAAATCCAAGTCTTATCCGAACTCACGAAAGTCCAAGAATTTTAAACTTCGTTGGTGCATTCGAACGCAGCCCGGGTGCGTTCGAACGCGACAGCCTGAATTTCTTAGGTTGCGTTCGAACGCGTTTGTGAACGCTGCTCTCAGTCTATGTGAATGCATGTACCCGCATTTGAACGCGCTTCTGAACGCAGCTCTCTGTCTGTGTGAACGCGTGAGCCCGCGTTCGAACACGCTTGTGAACGCAACTCTCTGTCTGTGTGAACGCATGTACCCGCGTTCGAACGTGCTGTGAACGCGGTGGGAACGCGGTGTGAACTCATAAACTTTTCTCCAATAATCTTGCAATTCTTCAAACTAGAGATTTTCTAGACTTGTATAAAGCTTATATACATCTAAAAAATACAGTTAGAGTATTTTGTACACAATTGGCAATAATTAAAAACCTAACAATCTCCCCCTCTAGCACTTTATGACAAAACATCTAGATTACAAGATATTACAAGGAATTCAAAATGAGCATTCAACAAGTCTAGAATATCTAGTACATCAATCCCTGCAAATAAAAATATACCGATCCAAGATCAAGTGAAAATAACTAGAAGTGAAAAAATAATTCAAACATAAGTTCACAAGTTCTCAAGCAAACACAAGTTCACAAGTTCTTCAAGCAAAATTATTAGACAGTAAACTTAAATTAGTAAACTCCTCCTACACTAGTAAACTCCTAAACTCTAAACACACTCCGAACATCTAAACTCTCCTCCTTTTTGACACAAATTCCAAAGACTAATAACTAGGAGGAAATTGATGATGAAGAATCGACAACACAGAGTCGAGTACGATCCCCTGACGAGCTTGCTCAGCTCGTAAATCATTCACAGCCGAATGTAAGTCCTACACCTGAGTGCTAAGCTGATCAAAACGGTCAGAGAACTGTGGTAACTCTCCCTCAGGATGAGATGAATCATCGTCAGAACTGTCATCAGAACTATCGAGATGTGATGGACGCCCAGCGCGGAAGAGGAGGATGGCTTGAGAGGAGACGACTGATCATGAGTTTGACTCCGCTTCAGTGTTATCTGATCCAACGATTTTTGACCAGTAAGCGAAACTTCTAAGGCATCCACTCGCACCCCACTCTGAATGCACAAATTGGTAATAAAAATACCAAATGGCAACCCTTCACGAGGCGCTTCTTTCTGTGCAGCTATCAAAATGGAATCGTATATTATAGCAGCCAAATCAATAGAAATCCCCAACAGCATCGCATAAAGGAGAAAGGCACGATCCAGACTAATACTTGAGTGTTGAGTCTTAGGGGTGACGTTGTAAAGACAAAACAGGTGTAGCATGCGAGCCACTGACGTCAGTTTCACATGAGGCATCATGTTTCATTTCCAACGTTCCCCTTTGATTAACACAGTACCAGCATAGTCTTTAACATCAAGAAGCGGATCAGAAGATGGGTACTGGAACTCGCCATCAGGAAGTTGTAGTTCAACTCGAATGACATCGAAGTCCAAATATATCGAAACCCCACGGACTGTGGAATGTATACAACGTTCCAAAACAGTGGCATTGCTAAAAAATTTGTTGACAACCTCCACATATGCTGTCCCGTTCATCCGACACACAGACAACCATCCTCGCTCAGTAAATATCTGTTCGATCCCCAAGGCGGAAAAATCAGAAATGACAACTGGCCATTCACAGATAATAGACCGAGTGCCAAAATTATGTTTATATCGCCCTGCAGCAGTAGATGTAGAAAACTTGGGAGCCGAAGATTGTGATAAAGGCGGCCTTGGTTTCTTTGAAACTGTAGCTTTTTTAGGCATTCTAGAGAAGGAAATTAGTCGCAAGATTCAACACATGCTCAAAGCATACAAAAAAATAAGAAGAAATCTAAAAAATTCTAGAAACCATGAAGACCCTAAGTGAAATCCATTTTCCACTTGAAAACACTAAGTTATCACGTTCAATCATATAAGAAACATCAAGATATAAACTTTAACGTGATCAAAACTCAAAAACGCATGAAATGAATCAAGATCAAGAGACTCAATTGAATAAAAAATAAGAAAATTGATGGATGATCATACCTAACAAAAAGTGAAGAAAAACTAAAAGTTTCGGCCGAAAGACACTAGATCCGAAGGAGAACTACCCTCTAAAAGGGTTTGAAATGAAAATTTTAATGAAAAAGATGAAGATCTTGAATATTTGGGAGGGAGAAAATGAAGGGTTTCTAGGGTTTGGAAGATGGAAGATGAAAACCCTTTGGTTCAGACGCACTATATAAATAACTCACGAGTGCGTTCGAACGCACTAGTCTGCGCGTTCGAACGTGCCAGTCACCGTGTTTGAACTCAAGAAGTCTGCGTTTGAACGCCCCTTTTTTTAAGTAAAAAGTCTAAGAAAAAATAAAAAATCTTTTTGGAGATGCACTTCTAGAAATTCAAAATAAATTCAAGACATAAAATATGACAATCAAATTAAATAAGTCATACACAGATCAATCAAATCGTCAAAGGCATATTATAATTAATCTTGATTGATCATAGCAATATGCATATGCAAGTTGAGCATAAATAACATGAAACATTCTTCTTAAATAAACTTTTCTATTTAAACAATAATACAACACAGTAGTCAAACCGACTTAGTATTTAAATTTGAACTTTTCAACTTATTCTCCATAACAGAACAGGAATTTTTCCTGTAATTTTTTTATACTAAAACCATATAGGTGCAATGATGACTTTCACACATGAGTAGGTAGCCATTTTCTTATAGTACATATCAAACAACATGCAAGAAGATATTCACATATATAAAAAAAAATTTATTTAATTTGCAAGCAATGTACTGAGTCAAACTGGATTCTAAATAGGATGGCTTTCACACTAACTCATTGTAGCCCTTTTCATTGATCTTTTATGAACACATTTTCGATGACTAAGTGTGAGGTCAAACTGTGCAAATCAAAGTCAATAGTGAGTTATTTAAAAAAAATCATGATGTCATGCTCACTCAAGAATATGCACATGTTATGAGTGTATTAAATTTAGTTTAATTATCATAGAAGTCGAGAGAGTGAATAAA
Organism: Typha latifolia; assembly: GCF_019914945.1. NCBI lineage: Eukaryota > Viridiplantae > Streptophyta > Magnoliopsida > Poales > Typhaceae > Typha > Typha latifolia. The sequence goes on from NC_133091.1 coordinate 5,784,839, forward strand.
TAAAAAATGATACAATATTCTACAAGATGACAAAATTGACTATAATAACTCATAATCAAGAGAAAAATCATATTTATATGTCAAGAGTATATTATTGAATGTAGGAATGCATCAAATTTTTTTTTATTAACAAAAACTCTCGGACAAATCTAAAACTAGAAACCAAAGAGAAAATTTCAGAGTCAAAGAAAACCTAAAAAAATGAAATGAAATAAAAAAAAACACGCAAACCAAAACACAAAAAAAAATCAATCCAAAGCACAAATCCCTAACGAAGTATGAATATACTCAAATCTTTGTAAATCCAAAGGTTTTGTAAACAGATCTCCCAACTGTTTCTCCGTCTCAATATGTTCTACTGCTATTATTTTGTCTTCAACTAACTCGCGTATAAAATTATGTCGGATATCAATATGTTTTGTACGCAATTGTTGAACAGAATTTTTCGATATATTAATAGCACTCATGTTGTCACAATAAAGCACCATAGTATCTTGTTCAATACCGTAATTTTTGACCATCTATTTCATCTATAGTAACTGAGAATAACAACTTCCTGCTGCAATGTACTCGGCCTCCGCAGTAGATAAAGATATCGAGTTTTGTTTCTTACTATGCCAAGCAACCAGATTGTTTCTAATATAAAAGCATCCACCTGAGGTACTTTTCAATCATCACATGAACCTGCTCAATCAGAATCCGTGTATCTAGATATGATAGCTCCCGAGTCATAAGTAAATCGGATACCTAAATCAACTGTGCCACCGAGATATTTTATGACACGTTTCACAGCAAACAAATGTGTCTCCTTAGGTTCAGACTAAAACCTAGCACACACACCGACGCTAAATGCAATGTCTGGTCTATTAGCAGTTAAGTACAAAAGATTATCAATCATGCTCCTATATAGTGTCGATCAATACTTTTTCCCTGAAATATCCTTACCTAGTTTGGTAGTTGTACTCATAGGTGTAACAACCAAAAAAAAAATTCTTCACTACATGGCACGACAGCTCGTGCTATGCAGTGGCAGCTGGGTTGGGTGCCACGCGCCCCAAGCGTTGGCCCGGCCAACCTTGCCGAGCCAGCTAGCGCGGTGGGCCCCTATCGCCGTCGCCGCAGCCTCCCTCCCTACCGCCTCTCTCCCTCTTCTTCCTCTCTCTCTCTCTCTCTCTCTCTCTCTCTCTCTCTTCTTTCTTTCAGATTCTTTCTCACCTTTCTCTCTTTCTCTCTCTCTCTCTCTCAATCATTCTTTCTCTCTCTACCCGCTACCGCCGCCACCTCCACTAGCGCCGGTGAGCCTCTCCTTCTCTCTCTCTCTCTTTCTCTCTCTCTCTCTCTCTCTCTCGGCTTCCTCTCGAGATCGCCACATATCTTATGTTTTGGCCTCCAGCATGATTATATGATTTTATCTAGAGATGATTACAGTCGAGCATATTTTATCATGCATTCGATTATGCTGATTTGGGATATGAGTACATTGGTGATATATATATATAGATGATTAGAGATGATTCTACTGTTATGATTGTTTACCGAGTTGATATGTAGCATGAGTATGCATGTGATAGATTAGCATGAGTATGCATGTGTTGACGATACAGTTGGAGACTACATTGCATCATTTTTCTCTTGATTCCTATTCCACATAAATTCCTGTTATGCATTGACTTGTTATCGTACTGGATATATGCATATGATTTGTCATTTAGAGGGAAAGCATGAAATGTGATTGATAGGATAGTTGATAGAAAGCGTGAGGATACCCAAGTGGGCGCGAGGGTTAGGGCGTGCCTGGAGATGATTGATCGCTCGACATAGTCGCGATTCTGTTGGCCTTACGTCTGAGGTCATTATCTGTGTGCGCAGCAGACATTCGGACACATGCCGTTCGCCAGGGCATATGTGGCGAGTTATCCTCACGAGGTTTCTATCAACTATGTAGGTGCCCGGTCTGGATGGATGTTGATACCCTAGCGGGTGGCGGGGTATGGTTATATTAGAGATACTCTTGCGGGTGGCGGAGTATGCTCTGAGCCTTTGGATATGATGTTGAGACCGGATACCGGGTATTGACTGTGCATAGTGGTCTAGTATGATGATATTATACCGAGATGTCGGTGATGATTATGATGTTGAGAAATGCATATGATTTCATTATCATTTGATTACTTGATTATCGAGTAGTCAATATTCATCATATATGATTGCATTTGATATCATAACGTGGCCATGGTCGGCATGCATCATGTGTCATATTTGAGAGAGAGTTATGATGATAGTATGATACGGAGATTTGTTTACTCATGGTCGAGGATTATATACTTGTATCGGTTATGAAATGTTATCTACTTTTCATTTATATATTATTGAGGATACATTCATATACTCATTCATGACATGATACTCTTTATGATTCATATTATCTAGTACATGATTTACTCTCTGTTTGGCATCACTGATTCAGGGTAAGGTCTATTCACTAAGCCTTTTGCTCATGACTCTCTTTATTTCTTTTCTAACCCCTCAGATTTGTGGTACGTGATAGCAATCTGAGATATCTTGAGAAGATATTTTAGAGTGATGATGATGTGAGCTATTAATGCGAGACGGTATAGAAGATAGTTTAACCAGACATTGAGTTATATCGTTGTTTGTTATATTTGTACCTTATTATATCAGATGATGATTTGTATAAGTATATGTCAGATTTTATAGCACTCGTGTATCAGTTATTTAGTTGTATCTTGATGGTTTGTTGTGGCCTGCCAAATTATGTAGTGATCTAGTGTATATTATTATGAACTTGGATATTCATATGTTAATAAGTTTATTTGGTCGATAGTATGATGTATTTGGTGATGGATTATGTGATCATAGATAGGTTCAAAGGTTTTATTTGATGATGTCATGATTATATGTGCACAGGAGAGTATCTGTGCATGACGGGCCCCGCCCGACCTGTTGCGTGCGCCGCGCATGGCGTGCGCGTGGGCGTGCACATTATAATTATATGTAAAGAGATATATGTGCAGAGAGACTATTATGATTTTTATGAAAGCTATAATTATGTATTGTGGATGGATGAGTAAGACATATGATGATTTTGTATAGTGAAAAAGAAATTAAGTGATGTGATATAGATGATTGTAGATTGTATTTAGAAAAGAATTTTCAGACAACTAGTATGATAAATTATGTTTGCAAGATACTTGTGTTAGTAGGTATGACATTTTGATTGTATCAATAAGATGGGTGATTTAGTAGGGATATGTGTGTCTAACAATATTGTTAGAGGATTAATGTCTCGTTTAAATCTTTGAGTTGATTACCAAATGAGTGATGGGTATAGGAAATATGGCATGGATGCAGATATTGGATTGTGAATGATGTCAGTAGTTGAGAAATAATGTATATCTTTCTGGATGACATGATAGTAGGTTTAGTTTAGAAGTTGTTGATTATGTGAATTTGATTAGATAGAAAGAATGATAATGAAATGGATTATATAGGGTGATGATAGTTGCTAAAGTTGATAGTCTCAGGATATATCTTGTATGACAGTGAAAATATATTATGGTTATTAGTTTAGTTTTGAACATTGATTTAGAGAATAAGAATATTATAGCCTGAAGATCGTGTATGTTGAGTGAAGAATTTTAATTACAAGTATACAGTCTTATTTTATTATGATTATTAGGTGATATTAATGATGTTGTAGAAGGATGTTGATGATACTATACGATTAAATTGTGCAGTATATATAATGGACTTTGTATAGAGGATGTGATAGAATATTAAATTGAGACTTTTGAAGAAATAAGAAGTTTAAGTGATTTAATTAGGAATGAGATATTATGCGTTTTGACAGGTTAGTTGTTTTGATGATACTAATTGGAGAGATAATTTGATAGAGTTATTCATAGAGCCTATAGACTTGATCATTTGTTATGACTTAGAGATGGTTTGGAAGTTGAACTAATTGCTTCATAGGATGATAATGAAAGAAATATAGAGGATTATGATATTTCATGTACAATGTATCGATGGATGTTTATGATACTGCTAGAAGATAAACAGATAATGATGTATAGGAAAATGATTATATTAGCATTTGTTTAACCGTTGAGTTATATGTTCGATTACTACTGGAGGTTATTGAGCGATCGAGCCTTTTAGAATGATGAGATTGATCTTAATGATTGTAAAAACTTACAGGTTTACATTTTAAGTCTTAAGATAAAGATATTTGATTGGGAGATAATGATTTCATAATTGGAAGATAATGACTTCATGATTGGTTCCATTATAGTTTGTGAAAGTTTGATCTTTTAGTAAATTGCAAAGTTAAGGTTACGAGAATGTTATAATTTATATTTTTGGATATCTTCTGATCTATATGAATTAGTTAGTGTCAGTTATTTTATTAGCAGATCATAATAGCATTACCAATTCGGGAGATTAATCTTAGTAGCTTTAGTTCATGTACAATAATTTTGTGGATTTATCTAAGATGTGTTATGTATCCTTAAAGATCAAGTATGATGAATTAGTAAATATTTTGTGTGGCAATGGATTAATATTATGAACTGAATATTATATCTGTCAAGATATTGAAGAGATTATTGGACTACTTCATAGAACTCAGTAGATAGTCTCTGGATCTGAATACCGATATCATTAAGTGATATTTTGGTGGATATACTAGTAGTGATAGTAATTAAATAGATAATGATCAAACTGGAATTATGTGAATCAAGGAATGAATGGTTTTGATATAGAAATGATTGATAGAATGATCGTTATAAAGTTTATCATGTATGTTTCTTGAGAATAGTTGGATTTAATCTTTTAGATATTGCAGATTAAGAAGGAATATAATGTTATGAATCAAAAGAGGATATAAATTTCATTTGAGGTTGAATTAGGATTTACATTGATAGGTTGGATTTGTTGCACTGCATGTTACTTTTAAGAATGTATTATAGATACATGTTGATATTGTAGTCTTAAATGGTGAAAAACCCCTAAATACAAGTATGTATCTAAATACTAGGCAATGATATCACTCGTTCACTTAAGTAAAAGTTAGTAGAAATATTAGGAACGAAAGTAAAGATGAACACCAAGATTTTAACGTGGAAAAACCCAAAGGGGAAAAAACCACGGATCCAAACTCAGATCAAAACCAATCACTAGAATAGTAGCAGTTACAAGACTGACTCACAAAACAACCCATCGATCCAACCAACTTTGTTCCTCTCAGTCTTGCTCGCTAGAACCCACGATTCACTGCTTCTCGTGATTGAAGTCCAATCTCAGTAACCATCGAGATTGATCTTTCGTCTAGATAGCCCTTAAGACGAAAGATTAAGTTTTGTAGATGAGTAGAACCTTGATAGTTGAAAAACCGATGTAGCCTCAAGAAGTCTCTTTCAATAATGCTTCTTCAACCACACTCAAGATAGGGCATCACAATCCTTATATATGATCTCCAAGATAGAGCCAAATCCAAGTATTATCCGTACTCACGATAGTCCAATTTTATCAAACTTCGTTGGTACGTTTGAACGCAGCCCGGGTGCATTCGAACGGCATGACTTGAACTCAAGTGCATTTGAACGGGCCCGAGTGCGTTCGAACGCGACAACTTAAATTTTTCAGGTTGCGTTCGAACGCGTTTGTGAACGCAGCTCTCGGTCTATGTGAACGCAGTACCCGCGTTTGAACGCGTTTGTGAATGCGGCTCTCTATCTATGTGAACGCAGTACCCGCGTTCGAACGCGTTTGTGAATGCGACTCTCTGTCTGTGTGAACGCAGGATACTCCCTTAGAGACCTTGCTAGTGGGTGAAGAGTAGTATGTGGTTAGTGTTTTGCGCTAGATGAGTTATTCTTGTCTTATATTATAGTAGGTGACTTTGTACTTGTATAATGATGTATATACCACCGTTGTGTGTATGTTATGGTGAAAAGCTCTTAATGATGTGTTGTGGCCTATGTGGGGCCCAAGTATGGTTATTTGTGTGTTGTTGACAGTTAAACTTATTTTATTCTTAGTTTAGATGATGTGAATAATTTATGATGTTGATACAGGTTTATTTGATTATTAGTAACTAAACAAATAGTCAGTTAACACGCATGTGTCGTGTGGGCTCGTGCCATGCACGTGTTCAGGGTTGTGGGTGTTATAATAGGAGTTCTAGCATGTTTTGCATTTTATAAACCGAATTTAGTCACAAGATCCTTAGCATATTTGGTTTGGGCGATAAATATCCCTATTTCCAATTGAGTAATTTAAAGTCGCAGAAGGAACTTCAACTCACCCATCATGCTCATCCCAAAATGACTGTGCATGAGATTTGCAAACTCCTTTGCTAAAGATTGACTCGTTGCCCTGAAGACAATGTCATCCACATATATTTGTGCCACGACTAAACTTTTGTTCACACGTCTAATAAACAATGTGTTGTCCACTCCCCCTCGAGTGAATCCCGCATCCACTAAAAAAGTGGTCAACTTCTCATACTAAGCTCTTGGAGCTTGTTTTAGCTCGTAGAGGCCTTTTTCAATTTAAACACATGAGAAGAAAATTTATGATCTTCGAACCCCTTAGGTTGTTCCACATAAACATCTTCATTTAGAGTACCATTCAAAAAAGCAATTTTAATATCCATTTGAAATAATTTAAATTTAAATGACAAGCAATAACAAGCAGTATATGAATAGACTCTAATCTAGCAACAGGAGCAAATGTCTCATCAAAATCTATACACTCAACCTGAGTATAACTTTGTGCTACTAGTCTAGCTTTATTTCGAACTATATTGTATGTTCATCATTTTTATTCTTCTATATCCATTTTGTTCCAATGACGTTCACATTCTTAGGTCTAGGAACTAAATACCAAACATTATTCCTAGAAAATTGCTCTAATTCCTCATGCATAGCATTAACCCAAGAATCGTCTAACAATGCTTCTTTCACATTTTTAGGTTCAAAAGAAGATGTATAACAAGTAAATGATACCTCACTTTGGATTTGTTATCTTGTCTTAATTGGTTCATTCACGTCTCCGATCACTTATGATAATGGATGATTTAATTTCACTCTAGCAGATGCTTCTGGTACATTGCAGTCATCTTTGTTCGTTTCAACTTTGTCCTCGTCCTGATTCTCAATTTTTAGATCAAGCTTATTTCCAAATTTTTCGTCATGTGTACCTGTAGAAACAAAAATAGGAGTAGCTTCAGTTATATCAGCAGTGGATTCATCTATCATAACATTAGCAGATTCCATAATAGTAGAAGTGTCAAGATTAAATTCTCTATAGGCTCTGCTATTATTAGAATACCCTAAGAAGATGCCCTCACTACTTCTAGTGTCAAATTTAGTCAAATGTTATCGATCACGCAAAATATAGCATTTACTACCAAAAACTCAAAAATATTTAACGCTAGGTTTCTTACCTTTCCAGATTTCATATGTAGTCATTTTTTATACCTAGTCTTAGATAAACACGATTTATCATATGTACCGCTGTATTAACCGCCTCTGCCCAAAACCTTTGAGTAACCTTTTTAGCGTGAAACATAGCCCTAGCCATTTTCTATACAACTCGGTTCTTTCTTTCCACAATCTCATTCTATTGTGGAGTTATAAGAGCTGAAAATTCATGTTGAATATTAAGAGAATCGCAAAATATGGAAAAAAATTATTTTCAAATTCTCTACCATGATGAGAACGAATCCTAACTAGGGTAGTAGATTTTTCATTCTACAATTTTAAGCATAGTGATTTAAAAACTTCAAAGGTTTCAGACTTCTCACGTAAAAATGCAACCCAAGTATATCTAGAGTAATCATCAACCATTAAGAATATACAGCGTTTACTTCCAAGACTTTCTATTTTTGTTGGACCCATCAAGTCCATGTGAACTAATTGTAGCACACGGTCAGTGGTAGCTGCATTTATCTTCTTGTGTGAGATCCTAATTTGTTTCCAATGTGACATGAACCGCACACTCTTTTTGACATTTATTTCATCTTAGGTATTCCTCTTACCACTTCTTGTTTAGATAGAGTAAATAATTCCTTGTGATTCACATGTCCAAGATGTTGATGTCAAAGATCTGCAATGTCGAAAGTGGCACCGTTACATTTCAGTTTATGCGAAACTCGAACAACATAGCAATTATCAGATGTTCTAGATCTATAACATATAACATTATCATCATGATCTAGAATAGTAAAATCATTTTTGGAGAATTTTACCTTATAATCTTCATCACAAAATTGACTTATGCTCAATAGATTTGCTTTCAAGCCCTTAACATAAAGACCATTTTCAATAATAGGAACCCCTAGAGAACTTACCATTCTTTTACCTATTACCTTGGATGAATTACCATCTCCGAATGTCACAACTCTCCCTTCATATTCTTCAAGATTAGAAAATAAGGACTTGTCACCCGACATATGTCTAGAACGGCCACTATCTAAATACCACAAATCATAATTTAAAGCTTTCAAGGCTGTATGCACAACATAACATTTCAAATCACTTTTCTTGACCCATATGGCCTTTGTTTTCATCCCATAAATGAAAGCATTTCTAGGTTTTCGAAAAAATTTGCAATAAGGTCGAATATGCCCTAGAATGCCGCAATGAAAGCATGTTGGAACAAACCCTTTTCTACTTACTTTTTGTTGAGGAGTGTGACTAAAGTTTACCTTTGGCTAGGGGTGGCAAAAATTGACCCGACCCGATAACCTGGCTATTAATCGGGTTTGGGTTTAGTCTTATCGGATTCGGGTCATAAACGGGTCAACCCGCCTAACCCGATTATTAATCGGGTCATGTTCGGGTTTATACCCCTGACCCGCTTGACCCATTTAACCCGTTTAAGTAAACGGGTCGGGTCAAGTCGGGTCAAACCGCCAACCCACTATATATATATATATATATATATATAAGTTTTTCTAACAACCCTAACCCTAATACCCAACCCATGTGACAAGTTCCTACTCGGCCACCCCCCATCTCCAAGAGCCAAGCACCGCCCCTTACCTATGCCCCCTTACCCCTCCTCACGCCGTCTTCCCCTACCCCGTGCTCCTCACTTCGTCGCCCCTTACCCCTTACTCCTCGTTCCTCACTCCTCATGCCGTCGCCCCTTACCCCTCACTCCTCACTCGTCACGCCGAGTAACGCCACCGGATCTCCTCACGCTGTTGGATCTCTCCGTCACTCACGCCGTCGGATCTCTCACTCGGTCACTCCTCACTGCGATCATGCCGTCGGATCTCCCCGTCACTCTTGAATAGTGAACTTATATGGTTTTTGCTTATTTTACTGTTTTCTTCTTCTTGGAGAAAATCTCAAGGAAGATGAGGTGAAAGGAGTATGCCTTATTGTTGATTGTTTGAGAAAGTCTATGGATAACATTGCCAGATCTTGTGGTCAATTTCAAGAAATATAGGTATGTTTGTTTGCCTTTTTTCAACATTTTGATAGATTTGAAAGCTGAATTTAATGGCTCCAGTTGTAATAACTTTTTCAATTATGAAAAAACTGATTTCTTTCTTCATCGATTTTTCCAGATATCATTGAGAAGGATCCGGACAGTATTAAAAATCCCCCAAGTCAATTTGTTTCTTTTACTGGTTCTTTCTTTTACTGGTTTCTTATCCTTTGAGAAAAACTCGAGAAAGAGTAGGTAAGAGGAGCATGCCTTGTTGTTGTTGACTGTTAAAAAAATCATGGAAAGCCTGAGCAGATCTTGTGATCAAATGCAAGAAGTATAAGGATGTTTATTTTGATAGATTTGTATTTATGCATAAAGAGAAAGTTGAATTTTGTCAGCTCCAGTTGTAATTGTTATTTTTCAATTATGAAAAATGCTTTCTTTCATCGATTGCTTTTAGATTTGGTTGAGAAGAATTTGGGCAGTACCAATTATACTCTATATCAATTTGTTTCAAGAAGGGAAAGATGTGAATATTACTCTAACGATTCAATTAAATAGTTGGCTTTTTATACCCTCTCTCTTGCCTTTTTTTTCCTCCAGTGAACATAGATGTAATTGTGAAGATATTTTTTTTAATTACAATTACCATTAAGTTGTTAGTTGCAATCTTGCAGAGATTTTTACATACCAATTTACAGCTTGCTTAAATTAATTTAGCACGAATATTATTTTATTCTTATATATGATAAATTTGTAAATATTATATTTATATAATATTTATATTAAACGGGTTAGACGGGTCGTGTTAACGTGTCGGGTTAACATGACTCGTTTAAGTATATGGGTTAGACGGGTCGTGTTAGCGTGTCGTATTAAACCAACCCGTTTATTAAACGGGTTAGGCGGGTCGGGTCGTGTTACCCATTTATTAATCGGGTTATGTTCTTGTTTACCAAATGCGACCCGTTTATTAATCGGGTCGTGTTCGTGTCAAAGTAAAATTGACCCGACCCGATTGCCACCCCTACCTTTGGCGTCGCTAAAAAGTTACCAGATTATTGATTAAATTTTAGTTTGGAGATATTTATCTAGGATTGCTTTGAAAATGCGGTTGATGACCTCAAGTTATATTCATTTTGTATACCTGCAGAAACAAAGACAGTTTTATTATTATTTGAATTACTAGAGTATCCAATACCATACTTGTCTTTTCCAGAAATCTGAGCTTTTAAAATCTCGTATAGTTTGTTCTTCCTATTGAAAAATATCACTTCTTTCTGCAATTGCTCTAGCTCAACTTCATCAGTCTTCATCTTATTTTTCGCATCGTCAAGTTGTTTAGAAAGGTTTTTGGTACGTTCAAGTTCCAATTTGTACATCTCCTCAAATTGATTTTTTTCTGTTTCGATTATCTTGAGTCGTTGAAGTAGTCTAAAATTGCTTTTCTTGAGTTTAAACGACTCCAAGTACAAGTCATTATATATATTTTGTATTTCAGATTCATCTTCCTCAATTGGTAACATATCCATATCATTTGTACTATCAATATCAACTACAAAGTCAGTATTAAGAAGAGAGAAGGCAAAAGCTACAAAGTTTTCTTCGTCTTTCTCAGAATCATCATTAGATCCATCTGAGTCATCTCAAGTGACTTTCATAGTTTTATCTTTCCTTTTAAGATGATTAGGACATTCTTATGCAATGTGTCCAAAACCAGAACATTCAAAACATCGAACTTTATTCTCAGAATTCTTATTTTTCTATTTGACATTATTGTTGCTTACCCCTGTATTCGAACTCACAGTATTCTTCTTTTTCACAAAAGCTTTATTTTTCTCAAGTTTTTCAGCATTCAACTTGTTTGGCTTCCGAAAGAATTTATTGAACTTTTTGACAAACATAGCCAATATCTCAACATCTAAACCACCTTCATCACCAAACTCATTTATATTTTGTTCAACTGTGGATAGGACCATCCCTTTGGACTTCCTCGGTCTCATAAGGTTGAACTCAAATGTTTGTAGATTTCCTACCAATTATTCAATTTTTATATAATTGATATCCTTACTTTTCTTAATAGCTGTAACTTTCGTCTGAAACCTTTTTGGAAGAGACCTAAGGATCTTACGAAAATTCTATTTTCAGGAATTTTCTCTCCTAGGTTGAAACTTGAGTTGACTATATCATTCAGCTTTGTATAGAACTCATTAAATGTCTCATTCTCCTCCATACGTAGAGTTTTAAAACTAGTAGTCAACTTCTAAAGTTTAGAAAATTTTACAGTCATAGTTCCTTCGTGAGTAGTTTCTAAGATCGTCCAAGCTTCTTTTGCTATCTCACAAATATAAATTCTTCTAAATTCTTTCGAGGAAACACAACTAAAAATTGCATTTATTGCTTTGCTATTTCATCCAACTTTTTCATAATGTGTCATATCCCATGACTTTATCAGTTTTTCAGCAAGTTTATCATCCACCATGTACATTGGTGGACTCCAACCGTTCACAATGGCAAACCATACTCGCTCGTCTATAGAATTCAAGTAAGCTCTCATCCTAGCTTTCCAATATCCATAATTTGATCCATCTAGAATATGAGGTCTAATAGACGATGGTCCATCTCTATGAAAATTCATGCCTATCTGATCTCTCTCTACGGGTGAAAAAACCTGCTCTGATACCAATTGAAAAAACCCCTAGACGCAAATATGTATTTAAATACTAGGCAATGATATCACTCGTTCGCTTAAGTAAAAGTCCGAAGAAATATTAAAAACAAAAGTAGAGATAAACGCCAAGATTTTAACGTAGAAAAAACTCAAAGGGGGAAAAATTACGGATCCAAACACGAATCAAAACTAATCACTATGATAGTAGCAGTTACAAGACTGACTCACAAAACAATCCGTCGATCCAAACGACTTTATTCCTCTCATTCTTGCTCGCTAGAACCCATGATTTACTGCTTCTCGTGATTGAAGTCCAATTTCAGTAGCCCTCGAGATTGATCTTTCATCTAGATAGCTCTTAAGACGAAAGATTAAACTTTTAAGAAGAGTAGGACCTTGTTAGTTGAAGAACCGATGTAGCCTCAAGAAGTCTCCTTCAAAATTGCTTCTTCAACTACCCTAGAGTTAGGGCATCACAATACTTATATATGATCTCTAAGATAGAGTCAAATCCAAGTCTTATCCGAACTCACGAAAGTTCAAAAATTTTAAACTTCGTTGGTGCGTTCGAATGCGGCTCGGGTGCGTTCGAACGACCTGACTTGATCTCAGGTGCGTTCAAACGGGCCCAAGTGCGTTCGAACGCGACAGCTTGAATTTCTTAGGTTGCGTTCGAACGTGTTTATGAACGCTATTCTCGGTCTGTGTGAACGCATGTACTCACGTTTGAACGCGCTTGTGAACACAGCTCTCGATCTGTGTGAACACATGAGCCCGCGTTCAAACGCGCTGTGAATGCGGTGTGAACGTGGTGTGAACTCATAAATTTTTCTCCAATAATCTTGTAATTCTTCAAATTAGAGATTTTCTAGACTTGTATAAAGTTCATATATATATAAAAAAATACACTTAGAGTATTTTGTACACAATTGGCAATAATTAAAAACCTAACACAAACAATAGAACTCACAAATTCCATTCAAATGGATTTCCATGTTAGATCATTACGTGCACGTATATTTGAAGTATTAGACTCGTACAAATAATCTATTGAAAGTTTTGGTTTATATACAAAGAATAGCAGGTTTGTTTAAAAGATGCTAAATTTAGCAATTAGTAGTTGTAATGTTACATCTACGAATACATCTTACGAATAGGTAGTATGACATTATATCAATCTTTTATGATATCCCTTCTCACTCTTTACTCAGAATTAAAAGCTGTCATATAATCGTTCTAATAAAGTTCATAGAATCGATGTATAACCACAATATTATTTATTTATTAAGAAGACTGACTAGTACTACACATATCTATGATGGTGTTACATGGTACGCAGAGTGCTAGTTTCTCAAATACTTCTAAGATTATTCTATTTAACTAATCTATTTTAGAAAATAGTATGAACTATATTTCTCCTTGGTATAAGGTAGGGGCAAAAGATATTATTTAACAGTTCTAGTCAATTTATCAAGCTAATGAACTAATGAAAGAACATAGTATAATAGAAAATAATTTTCTATCTTAGATGTAAAAACAACATATCATAGAAGGAGTCAGTGTTATTTCCTCAAAATAGAAAAAAGTTTTAAATACTAAAATTTTGAAATAAAAAGGGCACAAGCACTTGGAGTCATGCCACTTGTGACAGAGGTTGAATTCAAACACTCATATAAAAAATAATTTATAGTAGAGATTCTATGTGGACACTATGTGCTACGGGTGTAACGAGCCGAGCCTAAGCAAGCTAGCTCTATCTCAAGCTCAGCTCAAAATTAATTTTGAGTCCTATTATGCTATTTAGGCTAGGCTCAGCTCAACTCGAGCCGAGCCTAACCAAGCCTGAGCTAAGCCCAAGTTTGATTAGAGGATGAGGAGGCAGTGTTGGTGACTTGCCGAAGGAGGAGGAGGAGGCGGCAATGGCGGTGACATGTCGATAGAGGAGGAGGAGATTAAAGCCGACAAAAGAGGAGGCTATTAGAAGAAGTTGGAGGAGTCGGTCGATGGAGGAGGAGGAGGTGGCGGTGAATGTCGATAGATGATGAGGAGGGCAAAGGAGATGATCAATGGAAGAGGAGGAGGCTGATGGAGAAGAGGAAAATGAGGAAGCCGATGCGGACGTCGAGCCCAATGCCGATAGAGGAGAAGGTCACCGAAAGAGGTCGGATGGGACGGTCGATGGAAAGGAGGAGGTCAATGTCGATGCCGACATCGAGCCCAATGCCAATAGAGGAGGAGACTGCCGAAAAAGGCCGAAGGAGACATTTCAGTTGATGGAGGAGGATGCCAATGGAGAAGAGGAGGTGGCAGTGGCTTGCCGATGGATGCCGACAAAGAGGAGGAGTCGGGTGGGTGAGGGTGGGGTGAGGGCAAGGGTGATGGGTGAGGGTAGGGTAAAGGTGACGGGTGAGGGCAAGGGTGGGGTAATGGGATGGTTGGGTAGGCAGATCATGATGGGTGAGGGTGGACCATTCGATTTAGTTGAGATTGGTCTAGGTGGAGTGAGGGAAAGGGTGCAAAGGAGCTTGTCGAGCTGAGCCTAAGTGAGCTAACTTTAATCTAGACTTGAAATTCAAATCGAGCCTCAATTTTGAGCTCAGGCTCAACTTAGCTTGAGCTTAGCTGAGTTTAGCCTAAGCTTTAGTCGAGCCAAACTCGAGCCCGAGCTGCTCGTTTATTTTGACACCCTTACTGTTGTGCATGACTAAGGAAGCAATCAAGTCGGATTAAGTGGGTTCAGGTCGGATTAGATTCGAGTTGGGTCAATATCTCCTAATACAAGCTTGACCTGATTAATAAATGGGTTGCATTTAGTAGACACGAACATGACCCAATTATTAAACGAGTAACACGGCACGACTCATCTAACCCGTTTAATAAATGGGTCATGTTAACACGACTTAATAACACGACTTGTCTAATCTATTTCATAAATGGGTCGTGTTAACATGACATGATAATACAACCCGTCTAACCCATTTAATAAATGAGTTGAGTTAATACAACCTGTCTAACTTGTTTACCTTATATAAAATTCAATATTTATTGATTCATCCCATATAAATAGGGTATTATATAAACAAAATAACTTATTTCCAACTCAAAACTTATACAATATAAAAATTACGAATCTTAATACATACACCAAATTTTAGAACAAAATTTAGAACAAATACATACACGAAATTGTTGGTCCAACTTCAAATCTAATAATCACATGACAATTTGAATAAAGATTAAAGTTTACAATTCATTACATATTACAAATAGTTTAAAATATATAAACAATAACATTAAGCTCTCTATTTTATTATCCAAATATCATGACCCTATCAAAAAGAATAAAAGATAATGTAAATAACTAAAATAGAAGATAGAGAGAAATACAAAGTGAGATTCGCATACCAAACATCAATATAGATACATAATACAAAAGTTACAAAAGAAAATATGTTGAGAAAATTGGGGATATTCCTGCCAGCAAATATCATATTATTTTACTATGATAATCAACCAAATGGGGATCTTCCTGCCAGAAATTCTCATCAGTTGCTTATTCAATTATTTTCCATAATCATCACCAGTTGAATAAAAATCAAGCAGGAAAAAACGCTTGATCTGTAATGTGTGCAAGCATGTCCTATTCTAGATAAACAGTAAACGGGTAGAATTTGCTGAACAAAAAGAACACTCAAGTAAGAGCATCCGAGCCTCCCACTTTGGAAACTGCAGTTTCTAATATTTATAGGCTTATAGCTCTACAGGAGTGACTGAAGTACTGGTGTCAGTGTGACCTTTCATAAGGGAATTGAAGTAGACAGTCTCTGGATGCAACATATAACCAAATTCTACACAATCCACATTACTTTTTGTAAAGAAGTAAACAAATGCTGTGAGTTTATCCATTGAACTTTAGTATGCTCACAAATACTAAAGTGCCAGTTTACACTTCTTGTTCAAACAAGTATATAATGTAGACATCGAATATCTTGGCAAAGATCACAATTACGCATTTCACATCTGTTTTTTTTTTAAATTTTTTTAATTTCCTATGCATCTTGAAAGTAATAATTAACCTACATAACCAATAGAAGAGAAAAAAGAACTCATATCAGTAGAATTAGACAGATTACCACAAATAAGTTAGCCTTAAATTCAGAAACAAAATAACATTGACCAAAGTTTGGAAATGTTGAGATGTTCCAAAACAAGAAAAATCAAGTGAAGCTTACATAAGTTGGATACATAAATCGGCACATAATTAACTAACAAAAATTCTCATGACTATTCGTTATTCATTTCCAAATTCCAACAAGAAATATACTCAACATGATTAGTAAACACAATTAACATCTAATCAAGTAACTAGTCCACCATAAAAAGTATAACAAGTAATAAGTAATATGATCTAACAAGTAAGCACAATCCACCATAAAAAGTATAACAAGTAATAAGTAATATGATCTAACAAGTAAGCACAATTAACATCTGATCAAGTAATCAGTCCACCGCAATAGGTATAACAAGCAACAAGGAAACAAATCTAACAAGTGTCAACTAAGCACAATTAACATCTAATTAAGTAATACCGTGCGGGCTTGGCAGGCAGCAGTGTGACGTGGAGGGTTCTGACTAGAGAAGTGAAGAAGAGGGTTTTAGTTGACTTGTGAAAAAGATGAGGGCAACAAGCGAGCTGAGGCAGGTGGCAGGTGAGCTGAAGAGAGTTTTTAGGGTATCGACGTAGGGAGATGAGGGCAATGGCATGGGGAAATGAGAGTGGCAGGCAAGATGTGGGTGGCAGTGTAGGGAGATGAGGGCAACCGCGTAGGGAAATGACGGTGAGGTAGTGAGAGTGAGAGATTGTTTGAGAGGTAGAGTTAGATTTAGTAATAGTTTATATTGTAAGGGTTTTGGCGAGTTGGTGGGTTGACTTGACCCTACCCAACCTTAGTCATTTACTTAAACGGGTTAAACGCGTCAGTTATATAAATTCGAACATGACCCGATTATTAATTGAGTTAGATGAGTTGACCCATTTATGAGCCGAATTAGGTTAAATCCAAACCCGGTTAAAATGCGAGTTATTATGTCCAGTTATCATATGAGCTCAAGATTTGCCACCCATATGCATGGCTTAGGAATTTTGGTCAATTTCTTAAGAGGATTAAGACAGTGTCCAACCTATGACTAACTTTCTGTGAGACCTATAAAAGAAATAAAGAAAGAGATGAAAAAAGAAGAAGAAATTCGGCTCGGCCCATGAGCCGCCCTAGCCGCAGCCGTTATTCATAGCTCGGAAGGAAGAAGAGGCCAAAAGGGTGTAAAAAATAGCCGAACTCCCTCCTCCTCGTCCGCCCCAACAGCGGAATGCAGAAGCAGGGTGAACTCGATGACGACGACGACACAGTCTGCTTGGGCAGCTCCTTCTTCGTAGATCGCAAGTAATTTTCTTCTCTCTTCCATCCGCCTCTTGTAGCAGTTGAGAAGTAATCTGAGGTCTAAATTATTTTCCATTATTTTGGGTTTCTAGTTACGAGCTCACCACCTTCACCTTCGGCTCTCACGTCCTTAACCTCCTCTGCCTTCGCTCTGCTTCCAGTAAGTCTCGACCCATCTCGCGTTTACTTCGTTTCCTGCTTAGTTCTTTGATTCTTTATCTGGGCAGTCTGTATTTAATGATTTTTTAAAATTATTTTTATCGTGGTTTGGGCGTCAAAATCTTAAATTTTGTTCCATGATTGAGTGACTGATTCCTTTTGAGGAGCTTTTATATGTTTCCCATATCAGAGGTTTGATTTACGTCGGAGTGAAGTTTGTACACGGGTTAAAGAAATGTTGCATTTTTTAGCAGAACTATTTGGGTTGGAATCAGGACTTATAGTAAACCACAGAGTTTTCCTGCTGGGGAGGATTATATTTGGTTATTTTTAGACATTCCATAATGTCTAAGATTTGAAGATATTATCGTTCCATGTAGGATTAACATGGATCCGAGGATTGGATAGTGGTAAAACCATACAGTTACAAATAGTGAACCAATAATGAACTTATTTTAATTGTATGGGTTGTTTGATATATCCATATTTGCTTTCTAAAACCAGAAGAAACAGTGATATTACTCAAAATTTATAGAATAATAAGTAAATAAATATGGAAAGAAGATTATAGATTCACATTAAATAAAAAAGGGCTCCTATATTACTCTTTTGATAATATTTAAAGGGGAAAAAATTACATTCTAGCCACCCTTTTGCTGAATCAAAACTCAAAGTGCCTTTATGAACTTCCGCTGTGACACTTAACCCCTTATGGTTTTGACCTATCTATAATTATCTCTATGTGATATTTACAATCATAATTCAAAGTTTCACTTTCAGTTTTAGTTGGTTTTTGTTTTTGACTCTTGGAGAAAATGAAAAATTAGACCAAAATGGATCTGTTTCAGCCAATAATGTCCCAAACAAAGGTCAAAACTAGAATTCTTGCTAGTTTCAACCTTGATCAATGAGTTTCAACCTTACTTTTCAAAAAGTTTTGGCTGGTATTGTTTCGTAATGGGCGAAATTTCAAATCATATTAACAACATTGTTTTGAACATGTGGAATGCCACTCTGTGTTCATATTAGTAAGTATGCTAACTGCTAAGACATACTCAAAATTAGGATATGAATTTCTAGAAAGATACTGGAACTTTTGCCCTCCATCGGTTGTGAAAAGTCACCAGGCATTCTTTTTTGTTATCCATGGCCTTTATCTAGATTGATTCGATAACTTTGTTGAACTTATGGGTCGGCTACAATTAGGAGGACATACTTGGATTATCATGCATCTTTGGAAGGTTAAGATAAACACGACCGAGTTATTCTTCGTTCTACCATATGATTCCATTTCATGGACTTCATGCGATTCTTCCTGTAGATTTTTTTTTTTTGGTTTTGTTGTCTATTAGCACATGACTTTCACATATAGTATTTTATGAGAAATCTATACCTTGTTTGGAGCTTTACGAAAATAGAGATCCAAACAACTGAAGAACATTTAATTCACTTGTTAAGTCACACATGTTGAGCATCTCTTTGGAACCTTAGATGATTGCACAATGAAGCTGGGGTCATTCACTATATATCTACTAATCCCA
Organism: Typha latifolia; assembly: GCF_019914945.1. Taxonomy (NCBI): domain Eukaryota; kingdom Viridiplantae; phylum Streptophyta; class Magnoliopsida; order Poales; family Typhaceae; genus Typha; species Typha latifolia. The sequence continues at coordinate 5,804,113 of NC_133091.1, forward strand.
ATCAAGTGTGTCATTTACATTTTCTGTGTTCCTCGATATGACAGGAATGGCACTGCATTTAGACAAGGACATAATCATTAGTAATTGCATGTCTTATGGTATGATTATTTTCTCCATTAGTGATCAACTGCATCTTCTTGAAACTATAATTTTCTCCTTGAGTTTCATCTTTAGGGAGAAGATCTACATTAATGATTTAAGGGTAACCAGTTGTTGAACTCTCGCGTCGCCAAATTGAAAAGATGGACCAAGCTCTATAAATATTTACATTAGCTAACTGGAACAAATAGTTAGTAATTCTTAAATATGTTGATGCTTAACCAATCGAATGCAATGACAGTAAAACATCACTAGAGTTGAAAATAGATTTCTATACATATAGGAATAGCAGTTGTACAACCGTTTCAGTTTTTTCTTGTTATGGTGGCAATCGGATCATGTTAAGTGGGTTTAGGTTCGGATTAGATTCGGATTGGGTCAACTTCACTTTAACACGAAAACGACCTGATTATTAAACAGGTAACACAACACAACCCGTATAACTCGTATAAGCACATTTAATAAACGGGCCGTGTTAACACGACACATTAACACATCACAATAACCTGTTTAACACGACACAAATAACATAATATGTCACGACCCGAAATAGGAATTATGACCGGCCATGCATCTCAATATGTTTGAGATACACGAAGCCTTATTAATACTTTCTATGTGTACAATGGCAAAAAAAAAAATAAAATGAAAATCTGTTTTATTAAGTTCAAAACTAATTGCAATAAACATAAAACAATGTTAATATTTTTGAGTCTCCAAACTAAATAAATAAAATTTTTAATCTAAAGCATAAAATCTAAAAGAACGGAAAAGTAAATAGGTAAATCCTAAGTGGAGGTGGAGTCCGGGTACATCTCGCTCAGTCGCCCCGCTGACTATTACCTGAGATAGATAAATAAATACAAAAAAAAAGAATCCATGAGCCAATAACCATAGCTCAGTGAGTGGAATCCACTCGAAAACCAAATAAATTTTAAATCATATTAATGCTGAATAAAATTAAACTAAAAGTAACAATATCCATAACAATATGTAATAGGCATGCTCTTTAAATAATAACAATGATAACAATAGAGAGAGTCAACTTGTAACATTGCACGGTTTCAACATATTAACATCTTTTCAATATTTATACAGTCATATGTCTCAATGGGTCTAAACCCTGTGGATCCACATCAACTATAAGTCACCTCGAGATGACGCTCGGGACTTTTCTTCATAGTTGATCCGGTTAGGGCCATCAGATGGTATCACTATGTGATCAACACACTCTGTCTTTTTCACTAACCGTTGAGAGAAGTTAGAGTCACCTAGGAAATTTCTCATTCATCCTAGGACTGTTCCCTAACTCCGTTATAGTCACCTAAAAAAGTCACCGCAATGATCTGATTTAGGACTTTCCCCTGGACTTCCAGATAGACTTGAGTCACCACAGAAAATCGCAAGCGATTTATACTGGGACTGTTCTCTAAGTCGTACCAATACTAATCTTATTTTTTTTCACCAAATTTAATATTTGCATAAAGTATGATGATGCACTGAGTATAATAATTAAATGCACACAGAAAATATAACAATTACATTTTTGCACGTACGGATGAAATAAATAGATTTGCACACAGAAATTGTAATAATTAAAATTTTGCACATAAGGGCGAAATAAATAATTTGCACACAGAAAATTTACATGGTCTGATAAAGGTACGAAATATAATAAAATAAATATGTGAGTGAACTCACTTACCTGAGTCTAGGCAAGGCAACCGAAATATCAAATCTCTAGCTCACGTACTAAAAATCATCACCTTAAATAATAAATAATAATAAATTTTTTAATTTGAATAATATCAATATTTTTAAAATTTAGAAACTAAAAAGAACTAAAATGAGTTTAATTACCCATTGGATTGGGTTGGGCTACTGTTGGCCCGACCCAATTCAAAAAGAACTAATCAGGCTGGGCCAAGGCCTAGCCAAATTAATGGATTGGGCTACGGGCCAACCCGCAGCCCATCCAAAAAAGAACCAATTGGGCTGGGCTAAGGCCTAGCTAAAAATAATGGATTGGGCTACGGGCCAACCCGCAGCCCATCCAAAAAAAATACTGGTTCGGGTCGGGTCTGTGGATTCGAAATCCAAACCCGAACTGAACTCGAACTTAAAAAAGAAAAATGGGTTGGCTCGGGTTAAACCCGAGCCCAGCCAACCCCTTTCTTCCTTCTCGCGACCGACACGAGAAAGAGAGGGATCGAGGGGGAGAGTGACCGTCGGCGACCCCCCCGCTAGCGGAAGTTCACGACCACTCTCCTCTACTCTGCTCTCGCTCACTCTCTCTCTCTCTCTCTCTCTCTCTCTTCGTCGTCCTCACGAGGTGGAGAACTCACCACCGACGGCCGACGCCGAGGCCAACGTCGATCGGAGCCACGAGGGCTCCCTAGAAGACATCTCTGATATCGGGCTTGGAGCACGAAGCTTCCGGTGACGATACGGTAGCGACCCGAAGCCGCCGGCCAGCCTGATGTGCCGATGAAGCCGAGAACCCCAATTTTAGGTATTTTCGTTTTACCTTATTAAATTGAAATTACTTTTGAGTGTTGGGAGAGGGCTTACCGACGAGTCGGATGGTGGTCTTTGATTGCTCCGGCGGCGCTCCGACGATCCGATTCCACAGCGACGACTCTGATGGTAAAGAAAGAAGAAGAAGAAGAAGAAAAGAGGAAAGAAGGGGGTTGCGGTGGGTGGATAAGAGAGGATTTAAGTTTTTATAGGTTAGGTTTTAAATCCTAATCTGAAATTGATTTGGAGTGGCCGAAGATCTCGCAACCACCCTTCCCGTTGCGTGACGGAGAAGGAGAGGGGAGGGGCTGCACGTGCAGAGCACGTGCACCCTCCTCTCTCAACCCCCCAATTTTTTTTTTTTTTTGATGCTGACACAATAATATTAACCATATATGAAAATTAATATGTATTGATTTATCCTATATAAATAGTATATCATACAAACAAAGTAGGTTATTTCTAACTCAAAACTTATACAATATAAAAATAACAATTATAAGATTTCACCATAATACAGATCCATACAATATTGTTTTTAACTCATAACAATTGCAACATAGTTTCAACTTCACAATTCAACCACCAGCATCCTACATTAAGTAAATAAATTTAAGTACTAAATTTAGTTCCAACAATCCCATGACAATTATAATATAGTTTAAAGTTCACAATCCATTACAAATTATAAATAGTTTGAAATAAGCAAACAACAATATTAAACGCTCCATTTTATTGCCCAAAGATCATTACCCTGCCAAAAAGAACAAAAGAGAACATAACTAATTAAGATAGAAGATAGATATACTCTCTAGACAATAAGATTATAAAATAGCTAAGTGCCTTGCAGTTATAAGCTAGTTCATGCGCAGGACATCAAATGCAGTGCTCTAGAATGAATGCATCTTTCATAATGAAGGAAAAATGTGGAATCTTATCTTAATCTTTCCAAATCTTTAATAAAATCACAGCAAAGCCACGATATGCATTTGGGGAGTAAAGGCCTGCACCACAAACATTATTTTGTCAAGGATCATTCAAATAGAAAGAAAATAAGATAAAAGATGTAAGTCAACAACAACAACAAACACATTGTATTAATGGCTCAATAGTAAAATAGATTAGCTCCAAATAGAAAGATAAATGCCAAAAAAAGAGTATCTATCATAAAATAAAGCGCCATAAAAGTAATTGCCTTTTTCAAAATCAAATCTAGACAGAATAGGCATTGTAATAGTCTAATGTTCTGCTGTACAAGAATAGGCTAGCATGCATTTGAATAATAAATTACAAATTTAAACACTGAAGCATGGTATTTATTTAAGTAGAACATGAGTCGAATCCATATACAACAATTTGGAAAGATAAAAAAGAGGTAAAATATCATGACATAGGAACAAAAGCTATGAAACTAAACTAAAGATAAATTAAAGTTCTGACATAGGAAAAGATCAATGAGTAATTAAATAGATATAACAAACCAATTAAAAAGATTTAAAACATTGCAGGAAAAAATTGCTGCTAGCACATTGGAACATATCAATGCTACTAGCAAACCGATTAAACAGATCTAACCATTAAAATTATGGCCAAGCAGATCTAAACAATTAACCAAAAAAAAGATCTTTGATTACATGGAAAAGAAAAATCTCAAATAGACCAAGATCCTTTTTTAGGTCATTTCTTGGTAACATAATCTGCTATAAGAATTAACTGTTTAACACAGTGAAAAATATAATAGGTTGCCTGCATCTGTCTCACTAAATGAAGCAAAGAATTCAAAATCTAGGTTTCTCTTTCTTTTCCTTGAATAGTGCCAATAGCGACACACCAGAAACCTTCACAACCTTGAACGTGCCAAGAATATCACCAACAGCATGACCTTTCCGACTAAATCTAGCAATCATTACCTCATCCTGATATAGTTACATCACATCAACTATAAGCATCAACAGTCATCAGCATCATGTATAAGAAAACAAAAAACAAGGATGTTGCAGTATTAAGTTCAATTTATACTTAGCCAAATGAGTACTCATACACCATTTTCTTCAGAACATTAAAGTTTAATTTAAACGAATAAATCATAAACCAGAAGATGCACTAATAATTTATGTGCAAGAGTACAGAGAGATTTGATATGAGCCGACTTGACTCTCTGGAAGTCAGGGATCTGACGCAACCAGATCAAGTCAATCGGATGAGTAGATCAAAAGATATGGTAGAAATATTGACCAAATATTAGGGGGTGGCGAAATGGACGTGGAAGGTGGATAAAGGAGTTATGGCTAGGGTTAGGGTTATGGAAGGTGAAAGATGGCAGTGGTAGTGGGATAAAGCACAAAGCTAGATGAAGGGGAGAAGTGGACTATATTCTTAGGAACGAGAGAAGACGATCTGACATAAGGGAAGGGCGACGGCAGTGTTACCTGCGGCCTAGGGCAAGGCTCAGTGATGAAGAACGAGGTCGCATAAAAGGGATGAGTCGAAGGAGAAGAGTTTTGCAGCAAAGCCAATTCATTTAATTCGATTAAGATACAAGTTGGAAGGCCCTACTTATAAAGAATGAAATATAAAAGGCCTAAACAAACTTAATTAAACCAGTCTTCCTTATTCTTCTCGAATTAGTTCTTTGTTTTGCTGCAGATAGAGTCCGATATAAAGAAACCTTAAATACAAAAGTTGTAGATTATGAGGCCATTGATCTTATTCCGGTTGTTTCATAATAGTCGGGTACATGATGAATATCTTTTGAATATTTTCTTAAAATTACACAAAGTTAGATTTAGCTGAGTAAATAAAATCCTATCCTACTAAAACTCATTAAACTATAAAAGGGTTAGACAAGTTAGGGGGTCAGTAGTATAAATCCAAACATGACTCGATTATTAAATGGGTTAGACGGGTTGACCCGTTTACGATCCGGACCCTAGTAGACTAAACCCAAACCCAATCAAGAGTTGGGTTATAGCATCGGGTTACCGCGGCGAGTTAATTTTTGCCACCACTACTTCTTGTTACAAAGGTAACTTCACTTCTTACGAAAAATGGCAACATAATACAAATGTTCTTTTAGTTTTATTATGTCTTTGAGGTAATTATGTAATTATCCTATTCTTCCGCTCTGTATATATTATTGTTAAATTGTTATTTGCATATGTTAATGTCATTCCAGTTGTGGATAATATTGACATGGCTTCATACTTTTATGACTTGCATGGCAGCCGACTATGATCTTACAGGGCAGTTAGTATGGCCTGGTGCAGTTCTATTGAACAATTACCTTTCACAGCATGCTGAAATTCTTGAGGGGTGTTCAGTTATTGAATTAGGATCTGGGGTTGGTAAGATGATGGCTAATCATGTCTACTTTAATTGGAGACTTTTCCTAAATTCAACAGGTTCTTTGTAGGCATTACTGGCATACTGTGCAGTCGGTTCTGCCAAGAGGTTCTCTTGACTGATCACAATGAAGAAGTTCTAGAGGCAAGGTTTATGCCCTCTCTATAGCCATCTTCTAAGTTCTAACACCCATTTTCCTGCGTGGAATATTCTATGCTTTTTAAAAGTTAAAAATACCATAAAAAACGAGGTGACTATTTTATTCAATTAAGTTTCCTATAAAAGTAGTAAGGTTTTTAAGTTATTTAGTATGGAAGAAGATGATATTTCTTTTCCATTTCTAAGTTTTCAAATAACCGGTTATTGTACATTGAATTATAACTACAGTTCAGTATAAGTAGCTGCACATTTTTGGAGGAGAGTTCTATCTCCATTTTTAATACATTTAATCTTTTAAGTTTTCAGATCATGAAGAAAAATATAGAACTTCATTCATCTTCAGGTAATCAAAGATTTACAGGTTGGGGAGTTTAATTTATAAGTTCCTTTATGTTTGGAACTTTTCCCTGAGTTCAATCTGGTCATCCTGACAACTAAGAACTAGTGTCCCTCACCAGGAAATAACTTCTATCAGAAATTTTGGTTTCAGTGCTGACAGCTGAGAAGCTAGAGTGGGGAAACTGTGATCATATTATACAAATCTTAGAAAAGCATCCAAAGGGATTTGATCTTATTCTTGGAGCTGATATTTATATCCTTTCATGTCATTTGCTCTTTCCCTTTTATTGGCAACTTTTTAGATTTAAATGTTAATCCTTGACAAATAACAAGCTTTCAACAGTCCAGCATTTCTCATCTTTTTGATACTGTAAAGAAGCTTCTCCAATTCAACAGGAGCAAATGCAGATTCATACTGGCCTACGTTTCTCGGTCTAAGATGTATGTGTTTTATCAACTCAATCTTATTGGTCATGATCTTTTCTCTTTTCTATTTTCTCTCTATGTGTGTGTGAGTAGTGGTGGGTGGAATAGTTGCTGCTTCTATAATTGTGCCTTACAAGAAGACATTTGCATATGTGAAAGTACATTAATAAGGTTCAAAGCTCATGGGATCACAAGAATAATATGTTACTACTCAAGAAAACTGACATAGACAAATGTTTCAAGAAAAGTCAAGTAAGAGTAATAAGAAGATCATATACTAATTATTTAGGTCCATAATTCAGATGACACCCATAAACATCTTTATTACTGAATTTAGTGTGTAGGAAATATACCCAAACAGCTTTTCCCATAGGAAATCTATCCACATGTACATGGAAAAGTCATAAGCTATGACAAATAATTATTGTCTTGTATGCTTCCAGGGAGCCACATAGTCACTTGACACTTCTATGTAACTCACTATCTTACCTATTTGATGTTGCTCTCCAAACTTATGAACATCCTTTACTATCTTTTATTAGATATTTTGGTGAGGTTTTTCAAGTTCATAATCTGATGCATGGTGCCCGTAGATTTGGCAGTAGTCTTGTTCTTCTATTTTTGTTAATTCTCTTCTCTGCCATTCTAGCAGTCTGTTGTGGTAATAATCCAATATATCTTTCAAAAATTGCCACACATGCATTTATAATTTTGTTAGCTTATTTGCACATTCATAGAGTACCATTGTATTGCAACCAAATGATCTTTATTTAAAATTTGATCAAGTTGTATGCTTCTAATTTCTTGCTCCACCATTTTATACAAGGTGCTGAATTGTCTTAGATCATAGTAGGACACAAACTGCAGTCTTCTTACAAATGTGCTTCTTTTTCTGATGAGCAGCATGGATACACTTGTAGTCAATGAAGCTGGTCAGCATGGAATGCAGGTCAATGAAGTTCCTGGGACAAGAACAACCATAACAAATCTTGAAGGGGTCATATTTGAGATTACCCTCAAATGATATTTGATGAAATTTCATAAATTCCATGTGCTTGTTTGATTAGACATGCTATTCCAAAAATAATGTGTTCTTAGCAAGGGAATCGGTCTATTTTCTTGTGTTAAATATGAACGTCTCTCATCTGCTGACTTGCTAAATAGCCAAAGTAGTGAGAGGAATTAATTTTGTATGTCTTATTTTTGCCGTCCTTGGGAATTAGCAATTGAACATGTATTGCTATGTTGACTAGTACGGTGTGTGGCAATTGGCACTTAGCATAGCATGGCACACAGAACCAGCTAAAGATTATTGATAGTGGCATGGCATAGATAATATAAGATTTATATACTAATATAAATGATGCGGACATCACTGATAGGACACGATCCCTCCTATAGGAATTTGGTTCTAATTTTGATTTATTTAGGGTGTCTTTTGCTTATTTCCTATGTAAGGTGTTTTTTGCTTAATTTTATTGTAGGTCTATATATAGACCCGTTATATTTTCTTTGGAACTGAATGAAAGTTTATATGATTTATTCTCTAGAGGATTTTAGTGTGAAACCATTTCTTAGGGTGGAGGTGTGAAACCCCATTCCTTTCCTTCTTATTTCCCTATTTCATCTTTCTCCACCACGTTTTGCATCATTTTAGTATCAGAGCGAAGGATCCTAATTTATGGACGTCCTTTTTGTTCTTCGCACGACCAATTGCTCCACGAACACTAGAACGTCAAGAAATCCGACGTACAACGAGCAAATAAATTACTGTCGACGAGGAACAACAATAATCTGTTATCATAGTGAAATCGCTACCGCGTAAGATTCCAAGTCCTTCAAAAAATTAATTATTATTGCATTATTTAGTGATCTACTATTCCATCATTATTTTTATTTTTTAGATAAAAAAAAGAAAGAAAACAGCACGTCTCTTTTGCTATAAATAAAAAAAAAAAAAGTGTTTCAAATTTTCGAAAAGTTCATTTTTGCTTTTAATTTCTATTAAAGTCCAACCAATTCCTTCTTTCCTTAAACCTCCTACTAAATTTCTTATTTCTTCTCATCCCAACAAATCCTATCTTTCCTAATTTTCCTCCCTCCAATATTTTTTCAATTTTTGAATTCTCTCCCTAACTTGGAACCAACCCAACCTCATTAAACCCATCAAACCTAAACCCAAAACCCATTAGCCCAAAACCCAAACCTTTTTAGACTAAACCCACAGCCCGTTAATCATTTTCTCCCAACCCGTTAATCAACTTCATCCCTAACCTCCCCCTCACTTCACACCAAAATCCTCCAACCTTTCCCGTCGCTGCTGCCCCCAACGTCGCCCGAGTCAGCGCAGCCTCGACGATGCCACCCGACGCCGTCGCTCCACCCGATGACACAGCCCCGGCTCTGCCCCGCCCCGACGACGCCGCCCCGGTGCTGCCCTAACGCCATCCCGATTTAGCGCAGCCCCGACGACGCCACCCGACGCCGTCACTCCACCCGACGACGCCGCCTCGGCTCTGCCTTGCCTCGACGACGCCGCCCCGGCTCTGCCCTGCCCCGACGACGCCACCCGACGCCCTCACTCCACCCAACGACGACATTCCTTTGACGCCTACAGCCATCACTAACGACGCCGACGCCCGTGCGTGATCTCCCGTGCTTCGTTCCCTACTGTAGCTCTAACTGCGACCATCACTACTGGACCGTCCGATATCTCCATTATCTCGGACTTTGCTACCGACGTCGCCGATATCGCTGCTGACCACTCCTAGGTGCTGACGGAGAGGACATGAGCAGTAACACATTGTGAGGGGAGGAAGAAGGGTGAAGACAAATTAATTAATTTCAATTTTTTTCTCAAATGATCAGGTACATGCTCTTTTCAATGTATTAAATATTTTTGGGTCATTTTTTTCTAGTATCATCTCTAAACTGTTATCAATTCCTGCTGTCCACATATAGTGAGGGAGAGACTACATAGAAACATTATATGCTTTAGTTCTGATATTAAGAGATGAACTGTGTCAAATAGAATATTAATATTATGTTAATTTTTGGAAAGAAATTCAATGGGTTTGGCATTTATGAAATGTGACTTTTGATTAAAAAACTATTAAATCTTGACATTAGTCTTTGAATCTCTTAAGTATTCATTTTTAAGATTTTCTTGACTGCATAGCATATCATCTCACATCATTTAGATCAAGACATTGGTACTAGATTAAATTTAGGAGACATCTACATTCTATTAGGTTAGAACACTATTTAATTTTGTTTAAATTAGCAAGCATAAAATTAAAAAGATAATATATATATATATATATTAAATATAAAAAATAATAATAAATAAAGCAATACCTAACTCACTCATTGCATATTAGTGTATGCCAACACGTAGAGGTAAGGCTTATCTCCTTAGTGATTCTAGTGAGTCCAGCAGTAGCAGTATGGATCCCGAACTTATTAAGAAGCTCGACGATATTATGGGACAACTAGGTACCTTAGCTCAACAAGTCAGGGATACTCAGGATACTTTGCTTGGGTATGTGACCAATGAACAACTATATATGGTAGAAAGACCCCGAGAGCACACCGCTCCTCAAAATAATCACCGTCTCGACCTTGAGTGTGGTGAATCTCCCACTCCTTTACCTCGCCAACACTTTCAAGGGAATGAGCGAGATCCTGATGAACGGTACCTTCGAAGCATAAAAATTGATGCTCCGATGTTTGATGGTCGTCTAGATCCGCAACACTTCTTGGACTGGATCAAAGACATGGACCATTACTTTAAATAGTATGATATGTCGGAAGTCCGTAAAGTCAGATTTGCTGCCATGAAATTGACTGGGAAAGCAAATCAATACTGGACCAACGTTGAGACTCTTCGTGAGATCAGGGGTGAGCTTCTAATTGAAATTTGGGTTGACATAAAAAATGAACTAAAACGTAAATATCTCCCACCTTCTTATTACCCTAAACTTCTAGATAGATGGAACCGACTTACCCAAGGGAGTAAGTCAAGTAAGGATTACGTTGCGACCTTTGATGAATTACTTGTTAGGTGTAGCGTTATCGAATCAGAAACCCCTATGCAAATCTTGTCCAGATTTAGGGCCGGTCTACGTGAAGAATTGAGAAGCAAACTTTTTGCACATAATATTGATACTTTGGAAAAGGCCTACAGCTTAGTTCAAGACTTAGAGGAGTCTAGACCTAACCACAACTCAAGAAATTTTGAAACAAGACCACAAATCCATAAATCCTCCACAGGTCCTCACCAATCCAAAACTACCAATCAATAGTTTAATCGATCTACCCCTAGCCCTTCACAATCCAAGGTAGAATACAAAGGTAAAAACATCGAGAAAGACTTTTCTAAGGTTAATCCTCGGGTCAAATGCTATAAGTGTCAAGGCTATGGACATGTTGCTGCAAATTACGCGAGCCCGTATAAAATAAGTTTAATTGAGGAACCCTTCGAAGAAGACTCCGAACAAGATTTTGATGGATATGTTCACCATGTAGATGGTGAAGAAGGAGATTTTGAGGATGAAGAGGAAGAAAATACTCTAGGATGCCTGAGGCACATAGACTCCACTAGGTTACATGTTGTTACATGTGCCCTCTCTCAACTTAAAGTCAATGATGATTGGAGGCGCAGTTCCATTTTCCACACATTCACGAAAATTGGAGGTAAAAATTATAAAGTGATTGTAGATAGTGGCAGCTATATAAATGCCGTGTCTTCCACCATTATTTCAAAACTAAACCTGAGAGCGATTTCCCATCCTAATCCTTACAAGGTTTCGTGGATCAATTCAACCACGCTGGAAATAAAAGAGCATTGTTTGGTTCCAATTAAATTCATGACTTATAAGGATAAAATTTGGTGCGATGTATTGACCATAGATGTGGGCCAAATTATCCTTGGAAGATCTTGGCTATTTGATAATGATGTGCATATTTATGGTCGTTCGCATGTTTGAACACGAGGTTAAGAAAATTAAGATTCTTCCATCGCAGCCTAGAGGTGGTAAGATGGAAAAAAAGTCTAATCCCATCCACTCGGACAATAAAGTCAGCTTGATTAGTGCGAGAGGCATTGAACGTGAGATGAGTAAAGGAACTCCTATTCTGATTCTTGCTGCTCGAGAAATTCTGAATGAGCCTAGTGAATCGATTCCTTTTGAAGCCACTACTGTGATTGAGGAATTCTCGGATGTCTTTCATGAGGATCTCCCGGATGAATTGCCACCAATGAGAGATATTCAACATGCTATCGATTTTGTCCCAGGTGCATCTCTTCCTAACTTGCCTCATTACAGACTTAATGCAACTGAACACGCTGAACTCAAACAGCAAGTTGACGAGTTATTGAGAAAAGGCTTTCTGAAGGAAAGCCTAAGCCCTTGCGCAATTCCCACATTGTTAACGCCAAAGAAAGATGGAACCTGGTGTATGTGCGTCGACAGCCGCGCTATTAATCGAATAACAGTAAAATACCGTTTCCCCATTCCTCGTTTGGATGACATGCTGGACATGATGGCAGATGCCACGATCTTTTCAAAGATAGATTTAAAAAGTGGCTATCACAAAATCCGTATACGCCTTGGCGATGAATGGAAGACTGCGTTTAAAACAAAAGATGGGTTATATGAATGGACAGTTATGCCTTTTGGCTTGACTAATGCTCCGAGTACTTTCATGAGAGTGATGACTCAAATATTACGACATTTTATGGGATAGTTTTTAGTCATATACTTTGATGACATCCTTATCTATAGTCGATCTCGGGAGCAACATATAGATCATCTTCGTCAAGTCTACGCTGTCTTGAGGAGAAAGCAACTATATGCAAACCCTAAGAAATGTACATTTCTGACAAACAAAGTTGTTTTCTTAGGTTTCATTGTTTCATCTGAAGGAGTGTCTGCTGATCCTGATAATGTCAAAGCTATTAAAGAATGGCCTGAACCCCGTACCATAAGAGACGTGAGAAGCTTTTATGGACTCGCTACCTTCTATCATCGGTTCATTAAAGGGTTTAGTACCATTATGGCTCCAATAACAGAATGCCTCAAGAAAGGTGAATTTAAGTGGTCAGCAAGTACTACTAAAGCTTTCACTGAAATCAAAAATAAAATGGTGGAAGCCCCTATCATGCGACTCCCCGATTTTACTAAAGTTTTTGAGGTCACTTGTGACGCTTTTGGAGTTGGTATAGGGGAATCCTGAGCCAAGAGGGCCATCCGATTGCCTACTTTAGTGAAAAGTTGAATGAAACTAGACAACGATATACCAATTATGATAAGGAATTTTATGTTGTGGTTCAATCTCTTCGCCACTGGAGACATTATTTGCTTCCTCAAGAATTCGTAATCTTCTCTGACAATGAAGCTCTTCGGTACCTTAACTCTCAGAAAAAGCTTAATGCTAGACACGGTATGTGGGTCGAATTTCTCCAGGACTATACGTACACCTTGCGACACAAATCCGGAGCAGACAACAAAGCGACTGATGCACTGAGTCGTCGCATGATTCTTCTTTCAAGGATGAACGCAGAAGTAATAGGATTTGATAAAATCAAAACTGAATATGAATCATGTCCGAATTTTCATGAAGTTTCCAAAGACTACTCGAAAGCATGATTCCATTCTTGTGGTGGTGGATCGATTTTCAAAGATGGCCCACTTTATACCCTGTTCCCGAACTTTTGACACCTCTCGAGTTGCTAAAATCTATTTTGACGAAATTGTTAAGTTGCACGGGCTACCAAAAACTATTGTATCAGATAGGGATGTAAAATTCACTAGTTATTTTTGGAAAACCCTATGGCATAAGATGGGAACTAAGCTTCAGTATTCAACTACTTTCCACCCACAAACTGACGGGCAAACTGAAGTAATCAATAGGAGCTTAGGTAACCTACTGAGAACTCTTGTCGGCGAGAATTTAAGAGACTGGGATCAAAAACTGCCAACTGCTGAATTTGCATATAATAATTTTGTTAATAGATCCATAGGTCTGAGTCCAACTGATGTAGTATATGGTTACAAACCTAGACAACCTATAGATCTCATTCCTATGTCCCATTATCATAGGTTGTCTAAGTCTGCATCTGCATTCACATCACATATTCATGACTTGCATAAAGAAATCAGTAACAGAATTACTCAAAATAATACTAATTATAAAATTCGAGCTGATATAAGAAGGAGATTCAAAGAATTTAATGTTGGAGACTTTGTGATGGTCCGGATACGTCCGGAATGGTTTCCACCTAGAACTGTCAAAAAGTTGCATGCAGGAAGTGCCGGACCTTTTAAAATTCTCAAGAAAATTAATGATAATGCTTATGTTCTAGATCTCCCTAGTGATTTTGGCATCAGTTCTACTTTTAATATTGAGGATCTAGTAGCTTATAAAGGTCCAGATTTTACTCCAGATAACCCACTAAATACTGAGCCTACCCATGAGCCTGTTTATGAGAGACCCTCTTTACCTCCACTTCCCAATATTCCACCTAATACAGCAGACGAAATTGATAAAATTTTAGATGATGAAATTATTTCAACTAGAGAAGGTGGATCCCAACGGTATCTAGTACGTTGGAAAGGACGTCCTACATCTGATGACATATGGCTTGATCGTCACGATTTGGAGGTGCATCACCATGATACCTTAGAGCAGCACACTCGACGGAGTCAACTTCTCTCCCACCCGGGGAGAATGATGTGGACATCATTGATAGGACACGATGGCGTGTGTACCAGCGCAGGAGGCGCCGACAATTGATGATCCCTCCTATAGGGATCTGGTTCTGATTTTGATTTATTTAGGGTGTCTTTTGTTTATTTCCTATGTAGGGTGTTTTTTGCTTAATTCCATTGTAAGCCTATATATAGACCCGTTATATTTTCTTTGGAACTTAATGAAAGTTTATATGATTTATTCTCTAAAGAATTTTGGTGTGAAATCATTTCTTAGGGTAGGGTGAAGGTGTGAAACCCCATTCCTTCCTTTCTTATTTCCCTATTTCATCTTTCTCCACCACGTTTTTTAAATCTATCTAAATATATTCTTTCGTGAAATATTCTATTGTTAAAGCCTTTATTGCTAACTGTTATATTTTCTTCCTTTTTCGCCCTTTAGATGATTGGTTCTAAATATTTCCAAACCATCTGGAATAATTCCATTGCAAAAAAGAAATAATGTGGAGTTATATTTCACATTTTGACATAACCCAAACCTTGTAGTTTTTAGTATGACATCATGGAGAATGAAAAGGTTTTAAATAATAAAGATAATGACAAATTAATTAGGAGAAAATCAAATACTAGAAGGGTCGATCTTCAAAACAAAAAAGAGAAAAGAGAAAACCGGAAGAATTAGCATCTCCAATTAAGGGGTCTATATTTGGAGCTTGAGAATTCCGGTGCACTCCAATGCACAAGCTGTATATTTAGTATTTAATTATTATAATATATAGTTTAGATCAATTAATAGGTTTCCTTAAAGTTATTATTTTTAATAAAAGAATATGATTAAAAAAATCTCATTATAATTTTTAAAACAAAACTAATATTTAATAGTTTCAAAATTAATTTTATCTTATTTTGATACAAAAACACTTAGGTCATACAATCTAAGCTCTAAGTCGTGCCATCAAATTATTACTCCTAGCTACTGTGCCACTAAATTGCTTTTCCAAGTCAACATACACTACTAAGCCATTAAATTGAGTTGAATCAAGCAACCAAACTAAGCTAAAAAAACCCAAACAATTTGCCCACATCAAATTTGTTTGGAGATGGATTTACTTATGACATCTAAGTCGCAAGTGTGTACCTTCCCTAACTTCCTAAAGTTGGCTAATAATTATTAATTTTTAATTAAATCAAGAATTAAAAATTTAATAATAATGAACGATTTTAATAATTTCTCGCTCGACATATACAGATCCAAAATAGGAAGACTTACTTTGAACTTCAAAATGCATTAATTGAATAATATGATAGAGTATGAGAATGGGAGTGTAATTTTTAGATGTAGTTTTTTCAGAAAAGATGTATTTTATGTTTGATATATTTCAGTATTTTGTGTTTACATTTGGAGAATAATTTTAAGCTTTTAAAATGCGCTAATTGAATATCATAAAGAGATATAGGAATAGGAACTTTTTTAATGTAATTTTTTGGCAAAATGATGTATTTCATGTTTGATATATTTCAATATTTGGTATTTACATTTGAAGGATAATTTTAGGTCATTATCCTCCGAAGAATTTTGAGACATATGTCGATTTTAAATAGTAAATTAGAAAAAATATTTATTATATAATTTAAAAAATAAAATTTTTAAAAATAACTCTAAATAATTTAATATTATACTTGATGAGATATTTCCAAAAGTACTATTTTTGCTAAAGATTAATTAGTAAAATTAATTATACACTCATTTTAGATAATTAAATTATAAAATAAATAATAATAATAGTGGCTTAAGAATTTAGGGGGCAAAGTTGGCATTTTGAGAAAAAAATTGTGATTTAGGGACTTCAAATCAATGAAATAGGCTAGTTTGGAGCCTCTAGAATTGCGTTGGATCACCACCGGGTTCCAAATATAGAGATTTGGAGTCCGATTAAAGAATATCTTATTTTCCAAAAGTATTGTAAAAGATATATTTTTTTTCATAAATTATTTCTACGCAGTTTTTATTTGAGCTGACTCGTTTTTGTTCGATTTGACCTAGCCAAGACTTTTTGCTTTGAACCAAGATAAAAAGCCTTACTAGTTAATTTTACGTCAAGGAAATTTACACTTAAAACCCTGCATCTTAACTTATTTTCAATTTATACTCTTTATTTTCAATATTTATAAATCAAGCACTACTAAGTTTTATCAAATATATATAGAAAATACTTTGTTGTTAGATATTTAACTAAACTTAAATAACTCCTTAGGTTAAAATAATTGTACTATAAATACATTACGAAAATATCCTCATCCAAACTATACCTAACCTTAAATTTCTTTTTGGGTACCTAATCTTATTCAAGCTATATTCAACTCAAAATACCTAAGCTTATTCCGAAGAGAGATGTCCATCTTCCATATCTACGGCATTCTCCTACGCATTTTTAACCAGACCATTTAGTGACTTGAGCCCTCACTAAACCAAATCGGATATGATTATGATTCAGATCAATCTTACCAAAATAGAATTTCCTTAGCATGCCATATCTAAGTTTTTCTTTACTTTTTCCTTGAACTGCCCTTTCCTTTTCTTCTTCGATAAGGTCTTTGTTCTATTCAAATTCTAAACCAAAATTTCCCGTCCATAGTTTCATTGTCGACGTGAAGGGACAAGTAGCCTGCAAAGCCTTAGGTTTGAAATCATACCACAGTTGTGGTTTGAAGGCCGCATGCAAGTTCTTCAATATTTTTATAATAGGCGTTGGTATGAGATCACACTATCAATTTATTAGCCCAAAAGTAATTTTTCTCAATGAAGTCAGTTGAGTAGGACAAAATAGTACCCCTGCAAAATCGTACATGCACATTTGGAAGCCAATCGAATTGAATGCTGTCACAATACAAAATACTTGGAAGGCCATACGCATTGACTCAACTTACATTTTTTGCTCCTACCCTTTTGTAGATTGATTTTCTACCTCTAAGGAAGTGCTCACATCAACCAGAATTTGCATGGAGCTTCACCATGGGTCGGAGCATTTGCAAACTAGAAAAGGGAAAAAATCCACCCTCCAAAGTTGTGAAGGGAGCTGAGACACTAAAGACAACAGGTCTCATGAGCCAAATACGAAGGTTTTGATGGTAAGAAAGCAAGGAATAAAATAGAAATTTTATTCGACGCAAAATAAACAATCTAGTTATTGTAAAGGTAGGAAACAATCTTAATTAGCCTAATAATAAAATGAATAAAATAATATCTTAGATTTGATCCCCAAATCAAATCAAGAAAGATTGTCTCGCTTAGTGACTTTTTATTCCCTTCTCTTCCTACGGTTGTTGTGCTTTAGCTTTTCAAATGATGAGCCTCTTGGATATCTACCGGAAGATTAAAGAAATACTTATATCTCTAAGACTAGTAAGAGATTAACAAATAGAACCTTAATCCAAATTTAAACCTTCTTCTAAATTTTTCATAATTTTAATGAAGATTATTTCTTTAACACATAAGGGGAGGAAGAGAAAGAAAAGCATTGTTTAGAAAACCCTAAAGCTGTTGATTTTGGCTACTAACGTGAGAGATTTATATAGGCATAAAATTATGACACAAAGCAATTAATCTGAGCAAAAAATTAGTAAGCTTCTTTTACCATCAAATATTTTATTCTTAGCATAAACCTCCACAATTCTCTCTCCAAATTTGGTTCTTTTTTTCTGCCCAAATTTTAATAGCATGTATTTGGGCTTTGAGCTTAAACATATTAATCATATAATATTTAATTAAGTCCATAATCCATATATTAAAAGGTCAACATATAAATTAATATCCTATATTAATTTGCATGCATTTCTCATATGTCAAAAGCCATTTAAAATATGTCACACATACTTTAAATATTACTAGGAATATTTTACATCTTCATGTCATAAAATTGTTTTAATAACATATAATTTGTACAAATTAATTATAACTCCTTACAATTAACACAGAATATATGCATATCACATATGCTTTATTAATACATTTTCTTTTAATGTTTCATATGTTGTGACCCTCCGGGATTCCATCATTATGGCAATAGAATGAAACATTTTAATTCCATAAATTAATAATACAACTAGCCATGGTATATTGATTACCTAAATAATGTGGATGAAAAACACGATGCAAAATCATGATCCTTATAACATTAAAATGTTGTTGTGTCAATTCATTGCCACATGATATCCAAATAATCGTAAGGTAGGAATGTGTCATCTTTACTAATTATTTTTTTTTGATTTCCTAGAGTTTAATTATGATATGATTATCATATAATCATATTGCATGTATATGATACAAACTTTATCAAAGGGCCTAGATATATTATCACTTATATTAACATATAAGAGGTAATGATTTCTTGATACGTAATGTTCTTTCGCATAAATCATACGCACTGTAGTAACTGTCTGTATAACTCTTAATTAGAGAGTGTTCAACAATCTAATAGTACACATCCCTTATGCAAGAAAAATAAATATCCCAACCAAAGAATTCTTAGACATAATGAAATATCAATAACACAGTACAATCCAGATGACATTTCATTCTTGGGTCTATTCGGTGACATACATCTCCTTGTATGCACATGTGATTAGATCAATAACTCATTATCATATAACCTATAGAATATGGTCATTATCTAATATCTACTCTTATTTTATATGGTCAATTAGTGTACCTTACTGATTGCCAAGATAAGGGATATTTAAAAGAAAATAAATTTATCCATTGTGAAGTTCTACAGTTTAAGTCATCAATTCAAATGATCCACTAATATGAATACTCGAGGTACAAAATAATGAAATCATTTATTAATGGGATTTTTATAAATTACACCCTATATTTTGCCTATTTTATGATTTACACCCCGTTTTTGGAGATTTTATAACACGAGCCCTCCTTTTTCCTATAATGTTCATTTAACACCCTGAGTTAACTGAACCTAACCATAATCAAACTAAATGATACCAGAAAGAGAATATTCTGTTATAATCCACTATGTAATTTATAACATTCCTAAATTACCCTTGTACTTATCTCTAATTTTATTCATAACATGAATATCCATACTTGTTGCTTTTTTTCAAACCATGGAGAATATCACCTAAATGCCAATTCAATCTTAGAGCTTCCAAACTCCAAGCCATGGAGATCTTAGAGCTCCCTAAATGCCAAGCCGATTTTGTTGCTTGTGACCTCAAAAATAGGGAGGGAGATGAAAAAAATTTGGGAAAAGATGGAGAAAAAAAAGGGTTTGAGCTAGAGAGATAAAGAAAATTAGGTAAAATTGGGGGAAGCTTCTAAGGCTTGTACGTGGTAGGAATTTTGGGAGATTCTTATGGGTTGTGGGTTTTGATATTATAATTTTGTGAGGTGGGGTTTAGTTATAGATAAGAGGATTTAGATTTTGTGAAGTTAGGGTTTAGTTTGGGAAAGAAGAATTTTGTGGGGATTTAGGCTAGGTCAGGACTTTTTAAGGGTATTTTAGTAATCTTTGAACTAGAGTCACATAAGCTATATAACATGGTTAATGTCCATTGGCTAAAATAACGTTGGGGTGTTAAATGAACATTATAGAAAAAATGAGGGGTCGTGTTATAAAATTCCCAAAGACGAGGTGCGAATCACAAAATAGACAAAATGTAGGGTGTGATTTGTAAAATTCCCTTTATTAATAAACTAAACATATTATTCATATGATCTCGGTCTAGTATACCAACACTAACAAAATCGATTATTAGAAAGTGAGTGAGAATCAATCCTAAAGGAGAGAATGTCTAGTGTTCTAAAACGAGTACCTATTTTATTTACTAAAAAATTAGCTTTAATAGAAACCAATCCATTGGAACTCTCTTTGTCTTGTCCATCTATAACTCAAAGTCAATCTATCTCTCATGGAAGTGCTTTAGAGTTCTTGTAACAACCCAACCTAAAATAATAATAAAAAAATAAAATAAAATAAATAATAAATATAATAAAAATAAAAAATAAAAAATTTTATGGGCATGACGTGGCCGACCTCGTGCCCATGCAACTACATGAGCAGCTTGCGTGAAGGGTGCCACATGCTCCATCGTCGCTGCCATAGCCAATCAGCTGAGGCCAATTGGCACGGTGTGCCTCGCCACCGCCGTCGCGGCCTCCTCCCCACCGCCTCTTTTTTTTTCTTCTCTCCCCTCTCTCTCTTTCAATCTCTCTCACTCTCCTCTTTCCCTCAAATGCTCTTTCTCTCTCACCCTCTCCCTCTCTCTCTCACTGCTACCGTCATTGACCCGCTTTTGCTATTGCCACTACCGATGTGTGACCAATGTCGGTGAGCCTCCTCCTTCCTCCTCTTCCTTATTCTCTTTCTCTATCTCTATCTTCATCTCTGTTTCTCTGTTTCTCTCTATTTCTCTCCCTTCCTCTCTCCCCGATGACCGTCGCCTTCGACCACCTCCCTTCTCCTCTCTCTCTCTCTCTCTCTCTCTCTCTCTCTCTCTCTCTCTCTCTCTCTCTCTCTCTCTCTCTCTCTCGGGCTCGAGCTCATCGGAGCTGAGCTGCCCGCGAGAGGCTGGCCTCCCCACTAGCCCGGCGCCCCTCCTTTCCTTCTCTTCTCTTTTTCTTTCTTCTTCCTTCTTCCTTTCTTCTTTTTCTTCCTCAACTTCTTCTCCCCTTCTTTTTGCAACAATGCTGGGCTTAGAGCAGCTCTTTTATTTTATTTCATTTTCTATTTATTTATTTATTTAGGTATTGCTTTCTTAATTAATGCAGATAAATTATTTATACATTAATTATTTTATTAATAATATATATTCTTCAACATGATTATTATTAGGTATAATTAGTATAACTAATGATTAATTAGGTTATAAACTATTATATATAAATATAGGTAATACTTATATTTATTTATTTATTTATATTTCTATTAGATTAATAGATAGATTTGTAAATTATAATTATTAGATTTATATACTAATATTCTTATAATATATATTTTAAGTAGCGGTGTAAACGAGCCGAGCTTGAGCAAGCTAGACCTAGCTTGGCTCGGCTCGACAGCATTTTACCCTAGCTCGGCTCGATAGCTTGATTCGAGCTAGAGAAACTCAGCTCAGCTCGACCCGAGCCTAGCTCGACGAGTCTCGAGCTCGGCTTGCTAGCTCGTGGGCCAAATGGGCTGTGTATATTCATCATGGGCTTTGTAGTTAAATATGAGGAAAAAAACTAGATTTTGAAATTTTAAATTGAAACTTGCAACAAACTTATAATGATAAATAAAAAATAAATCAAAAACACTAATAACTTACTTGCAAGTAACAAGTAAAAAAATACTCCTATAAAGATTACAAAACCAATAAATAAAAACCATAAAAAAATAATAATATCCCCACAACAATGGCAACTTATATGCAAATGAAAGGATTATAAGTAGAACTATGTTCTTGGGTAGCCAAATAATCACTTGCATATGTAGAGTAAGATCATCTAATGTGACTTGAATTGAAGCAATAACATCAAAAACCTCATTTGTTAGAAAATTTTTAGGGAAAGCGAATTCAACAAGCTTCATTTTATATCTTGGATCCAAAATAGATGCAATTGCCATCAATATGTTGCACTCACCTCAATATTTATCAAACTTACTTCTCATTATTGTCACTATTGCCCTAGTGTATTCATAAGAAGAATTTGACTCCTCTAGTAATATTATCTTAATATTATAAATTTTTAGAAGAAATTGATTGGATGTAGGAAATATAGATCCAAAAAACATATTAGTTGTATCATTTATCACTATCAATATCTTATGAATTTTTTTCAAACTTGCACCAGTCTTGCTTAGTAGGAAGCCACCCATAATTGGCATCTCTATTTGCATAAAGGCTAAACACCATTTTGTATGTAAAGGCAAAATCTAGCATATCATATGTGGAGTTCCATCTGGTAGGAACATCAGTACACAACCCTCTTGTTATAGTTAAGCCAAGTTGTCTAGCAATTTGACTAAATTTAAATAAACGATTAAGAGACTTTTTTAGGCATTTCACTGTCTCTCTAATGTTATTGATCACTCCTTCAATTTCTTTCAATTCACCATCAAATTAAGAGCATAGGCACAACACCGCACATGAAAGAATGTTCCTTTGAAATATAGTTTTCCTCTTGAATCAAAGTTAGCCCTCAAGTATCTAGCTGCTACATCATTACTTGAAGCATTATTTAATGTAATAGAAGTAATTTTATCTTGAATTTTCCAATCCAGAAATAACCATGCCAGTGTTAGATGGCTCCAAATAAATAAAACTAATAATGCGTGCTTGTAACTGCTAATCAGGATCAATATAATGAGCTGTCAAGCACATATAGCCAATTATTTGATTAGAAATCCAACAATCGCATGTCAATGAGATTTTATCAACTTTTTGAAGACTCTTCTTTAGCTTCTCCTTTTCTGATTCATAAACCTTTAGACATTCATTTTTTATGGTATTTGTAGAAATCCTTTCATAATAAGGATTTAATGCCTTCATCGACACATTAAACCAAATATGTTCAACAATTCTAAAAGGATACTCATGAACAATTATCGTTTTTGCTATAAGTTCCTTTATTTTTGCATGATTAAAGGACGATGAAGCTGAACTAAAAATCATAGGAATCTCTACATCCATAGTTTCATGTGAAGAGAAATTGAGCATTGCTTGCTATTCTTCTTTGTTTTTGATATAAAGGCAATCATTCATGTGTCTTTTTAAGGTGGAAGTGCATCCAGTCTTTCCCTTAGAATAGACAGTACTTATACACTGATACTTTACTAACTTTTGTTTCTTTTCTAATACCTCAACTTCATCAAAAACATCCCAAACCGCAGAAACTTTTTTCTCCCTTTTCCTACTTCATTTTCTAGTTGCACTTCTTCTATTTTCACATTTTCAGTATTCAGATCTTTTTCAAGTTCAATTGGAGAGGCCATAGATTGTTCAGATGAATGAAGAATACCAGACATCTTAAAAACCAATGAAATTTTTAATAAAATAAACATGAAGAAAATATGCTAGTAATTTAATCATTGTCTTGGTGAATGAAAAGCAGTACATCAAATACTAAATAAAATTTTTACTGCATGACTTGAAGCTATATAAAGTATTTTTTATGACAAAGTAAGACCATATGCATTAACAATAAAATGTAGGATTGTGACATATTGGTAAATTAAATTAAGCGATACAGTATAATAGCATGCAATCAAGATAAACTAGTCAGATTTGAGGAAGCTGAAAAATGTTAGCAAACCTGTAGAGAAGAACAATAAGAAAGGGAGTTCGAGGGGAACCTAACCCTGTTTTTTCAACTAAAACAATATATTCATTACATAAACTGGCATAGCATTACCATAGTTCTTTTCAAATTGTAGTGTTGTTGATCTATGCCCAAACTAATTTACTTACTAATTTTATTTTTATCCATGCATATAGGCTATATTACTAAATAATGAGCCTAATCCTTTAATTCATATCGATCCCAAAAAAAATTAGCTACAGGGATGTAGAGGTCTTGCAGTTCAGATTTATCAATATTTAAAATATTGCTTAACTAGCTTGTGGCTTGAGTGATAGAAGTGTGCTGCACAACACAGCTCATAGCTATTCTTCAGAATATACTAAAAGAAATTAACTAACTCTAACAACCTATCTTTAAAAAAAAATTAAAAATTAAAAATTAAATTAAATTATTGCACGGCACGACATGGCCGGCCACAATGTGGCTGGCCTTGTGCCATGCAGTGGTAGGAGGGGAGGGCGCCATGCGCCCCAACCACCGGCCCGACCAACCTAGCCAGGCCAGCTAGTGCGGTGGGCCCTGCCTTCACCGCCGCCGCCGTAGCCTCCCTACCCACCGCCTCTCTCTCTTTTATTTCTATCCTCTCTCTCTCTCTCTCGGTCTCTCTCTCACTCTCCTCTCTCTCTCTCTACTACCGCCGCTGCCACTAACGCTAGTGAGCCTCTTTCCTCTCTCTCTCTCTCTCTCTCTCTGGCCAGTAGTGGCCAAGCCCCTCCTCGCTGGCCTTGCTCCTCCTCCCCTTCCTTCCTTTCTTCTTCTCTTCTTCTTCTTCCTCATTTCTTCTTTTTCCTTTCTCCTTCTTCTTCCTTTCTTCTCCTCCCACCTCGATTGGCTGTCTCTCGACTACAATAGTGCTGGGCCGAGCCCAGCACTGTGTCAAGGGTTTTATTTTAGCTTTATTTTTTTTTCCTTTTTTAACTAAGTATTTTATGTAGTTAATGCAATTAGTTTAAATAGAAAATTAATTATATTGATATGTATAGATATATTCAGTAATATAATTATTAGCTAATTATAATTAGTAGAATTAATAGTTTATTATATTATAGACACCTAATTGTATTATTTACATATAATATTACTTGCATATAATAGATTACTACTTAGCTTCATTAATTATAGTCATGAGATTTATAAATATACCCTTCATTATATATGTATATATAATGTATTTCTAGCACCTTATTGATATATACTATTTTGTATAAAAATAAAATACTAAACTTTGATAATCATTTTTATATGAC
This sequence comes from Typha latifolia, assembly GCF_019914945.1. Classification (NCBI taxonomy): domain Eukaryota; kingdom Viridiplantae; phylum Streptophyta; class Magnoliopsida; order Poales; family Typhaceae; genus Typha; species Typha latifolia. The sequence continues at coordinate 5,829,312 of NC_133091.1, forward strand.
CGAATAATAATTATTTTACCTGTATTTAGCGATTACTAAAGTAAAGAGTAAGAACCGCAAAGATTAGATATAATTAGGTTTTATCTATACTTATATTTTTATAATTATATATGTAAGCCTTTTATTATTATTTTATAATTATATACTTAGACTAGTTTTATATAAAAAGAACAAACCTTTTATTCTTATTCCATAGATAGCATTTTATAATAATAGCATATTTATATTACTATAATTATATCTATAATTAAATCTAGATATTTAATAAAATATAAAAAGAGGAATTCTAAAGTTAATAAATTATCATATTTTTATATAAGGGAAATTTGCATACAACACCCTGCCTTTTAGCTAAATTTGTATTTACACCTTACATTTTTACTATTTGCAAATCGAGTCCTATGATTTAGGGAATATATGCAAAAAAACACCCTATCATTAGATTTGTTAGTTAAATTTAACACAACATTTGGGTTAAGTTAACTATACTAAGAAGATTACAAAGTAGTGGAGAGGATGTCAGAGATACTCCCATAGGAATGGAGATGAGTTTTTGATCCTCCATGATCGCTCCTTTCTCCTTCGTCTTGGATCGTGTGTTAACTATCGTCGGAGGAACATTGGTTCTGATACCAATGTTACAAACTAGATCTGGTTCGATCTGGACATAAGAAAATTATAAAAATTTAGTGGTTGCTGGTGGAGAAAGATGGCTAGTGGACGGCTAGTGGTTGTTGGTGGAGAAAGATGGCTAGGATTTGGAAGATCAGAATACTTCTATAGCTACGATCTACTCCTAGAAAGATAAAGATGATCTTACGGCTACGGTAAAAGATAAAGACGATAAGAAATATTTGGCTAAACTCAAATTTATTCAACGATTGATTCCATGATCATTACCAACACATGTCCACTCCTATTTATAGGAATAAAAATTCTAGCAGATCAAATCTACATGTGGATTATCCAATTTATTTGAAATTCAAAATAATAAGATAAAGCTAACAAACTGACTCAAGTTGATTCGACTCGACTCAACCGAACTAACTCGGCTCCTGTGGTTGGAATGATATGTCTCTATGTCCCTTGAGAAATTAGCAAACTCCAAGCAAGCATTTACATGTCAATCACAAGTTTCCAATGAAACCCATCTCTAGATTATCTCCTTTGATTGCTGAACTGTCTTCACTAAACACTTGTATAGAGCTCCGGGAATGCATCCGCCCGATGACCTAGGGTTTTTCTCTTTATATAGGTATAGCTAAGTGATACGATTCGGACTTCACCGATGTCGTCTCGAGCATGGAGACACTTTAGGAATGTCTTTGTCTTTTGTTTTAGTGTTTAATTCTTAAAAAAAATAAGTTTCATGTATGTCGCGTTCGAATGCAGGTGGAGTGCGTTCGAACACACTTGTGAATGCCTGCATCACGTTCGCACATCCAGATAGTGCGAATTGTGTGTTCGAACGCGTTATGAACTCTGAATTGCATTCGCAAATCCAGAGAAGTGAGAAATATGTACGTTCGAACACGACCAGGCGCGTTCGAACGCGGTCGACAAAAATATATTGTTTAGGGTTATTTTGAATTATTTGGTTAGCCTCTAAAGGTGTGGATGGCAACTATGGAGTCATTATTGATGAATTGAGTTTTTGCCTTGTCTCCTTCGTCTTCTTCGCTCCCGTTCTCTTGATCCCCGGCAACGTCGCTTCTATCCTCCCACGACCGGCCAATCACCCTAGTCACTTAGGGGCGGCCCACTCCTCCCCTTTCTTCCAATCTATCCAACACTTGCTCTAACCTTTCCATCACCCATAACCCTTCCACCACCACTTACTCATTGGTGCCACCCCATTAACGCCGGTCCACCACCATCTACCATCATCTAGAATCTCATGCTTCCATCCATAGATCCTAAGACAGACCCCCTGATGTTCGTCCACTAATCGGATGATATCTTGAGATCCCTATATCTGATTCGCCTAAAACTTAATTTGTTAGAAATCTCTTTTCCGGGGCTATGACATATCAAAATCTCACATCCATCCGACGACGGCATTGTTCGAGATCTATTTTCAAAGTTCCATGTCAAATTAGTCCAGATCTGAATATCGAAATAGTTTGAGCCTTAGCCTAAAAGGGGAGATCGTACCAATCTGGTATTAGAGCCACCGTTCCTCGAACACACGCTTCCTATGACGACAACCAGAGCCATGGTTGCATGGCGAGATGAGGAAGAAGAGATTCTCCTAATAGAGGAAGGGAAATGGTTGTGGGGACTTCTACTCGCGTAACCGCCTGATCAAATCGAAATACGGAAGAACCTAGTGTTCAAGCCGTATTGGGGTCTCTTTCCGAACAAATGGCCATCAACAACCAGATGATGATAGAGATGATGCAGGAATTACGGGCGATAAGGAAAGCCATGGCGAACGAGAATACACCATCGACCCCACGACGCTAGTCCACTCCCATGAACCCGCCGCCACCGGTTCAGAATTTGCAACCACAAGAGCCACTGCAGCCACCACCGTATGGGCAGAGGCAAGCAAGGATGGTTCCACTAGGCCCAGTTGCAGGTTAACCCATCCGACGAGCGAACCACTATGGAGATCACCTTGGAGATCTAGATCCGTGGGCGGGGCAATACGAACTTGAACCACGGCGAGTTAATCAAAATCGAAGGAGGGATCATCAACCATTCATGGTGCATCCTCCTTCGGTTAGACATGGACTGGACATGATCCGGATAGAGACAACAGCATCCGTGGGCAAGTCATGCGTCTCAAATTCCCCAAGTTCAAAGGTGGCAATCCGATCAATTGGTTTTATAGAGCGGAGCAATTCTTCGCATACCAAGGTACGACGGAAGAATACAAGGTGACACTTGCGAGCTTACACCTTGAAGATGCGGCGCTTCATTGGTTTTGAGCAGCCAATGCCAATGAGGCTATCGAAACTTGGGCTAACTTTTGCGCTAATATCACGCAGTGATTTGGAGCGTCGGGGTATGAAGACTTCAATGCTCTCCTCTCAAAGATGGCGCAAAAGACCACGGTTGAGGCATATCAAAATTTTTTTGAGAGGATAAGTAGCCGATGCCAACCCCCATGGACGGATCAGCAACTTCACAGCACCTTCATCTCCGGGCTGCGGGGAGACATTTAAGCCGACATGAGAGCTTTAAGGCCTAGAACTTTAAAGGAGGCCTTCGAAGATGCGGTGCTCATGGAGGACAAACATCGAGCTATGAGTTATATCTATAATAGAATTGGACGAGCTAAGGAAGTCGCAATCAAGCTCAACCAACCATAGCAGCAGGGAATATTACCGTAGTACCAAGAACCACTGCTGCAATGGTGCCTCCTCGAGCACCCCTAAAGCCATCCCAAGATGTGAAGTACGCACCTAGAGGTCCGGGACGAGCACTCACCTGCTCAAGTGGAGGAACGAAAGCCAAAGGCCTATGCTTTCGTTGTGATGAGAAGTTTATATTCGGATATCGCTGCGCTAAATCGATGGGATCGATGATGCTAATAGATGGATTGGAGGATGTGGAGGATGAGTTTGCAGCTGAACATGAAGGTGTGGCTGGACATCAAGGAGAAGTAGCTAAGGAGCAACCCGTGGAGGACATAATAGCCGAAAGACCTTGCGGGTGAATGATGTAGTCAAGAAAACCACAGTGAGAATCTTGATCGACATCGGGTCCACCCACAATTTCATTGACAAGAAGCTCCTTAGGAAGATTGGGCCCGTGTCTGAACCCACAGAAGGGTTCGATGTGACGATTGGAGATGGCACCATATTGCGAGCAGATTTTATTTGTGGAGGTGTGGAATTGAAGGTGTAAGGCCAATGGCTTCAAATAATATTTGATTTTTCAAATATCACACTGACATTTTGGAGGAATGGACGAAGGGTGTTGCTGGATGGAAACCAACCGCAGCAAGGGTCGACGTTGCAACCACTATTGGGCCTTGTGCAGGGGACCGAGCTCTACTATTGTAAATGGTTGTTGCTGAACTAGAACATCCACCACCAAGGGAAATAGCCGCTAACATGCAAGAGCTACTGCAGGAATTCAAGGATCACTTTGAGGAACCCCGAGGACTACCACCGACCCGTCGGCACGACCATCGCATCCAAATAATTCCGGGGGCTGAACCAGCAAATGTTCGGCCCTATCAGTACATGCATGTCTAGAAGGAAGAGATCAGCAAATTGGTGGTGGAAATGTTCGAGCAAGGGATTAATCAACCGAGTAGAAGTGCCTACTCGTCGCCGGTGTAGCTGGTTCGGAAGAAAGACGGGAGTTGGCGATTTTGCGTCGATTACCGAGCCTTGAATGCGATCATTGTCAAAGACCGGTATCCAATACCGGTGATCGAGGAGTTGCTAGATGAACTCACAGGGTCGACTTACTTCAGCAAATTTGACTTAAGAGCGGGGTATCATCAAATTCGTGTCGACCTAGAAGATGTGCACAAAATGGCGTTCCGAACTCATGATGGTCACTATGAGTTTCGAGTCATGTTGTTTGGGCTCACCAATGCACCGGCCACCTTCCAAGGACTGATGAATGACCTTTTTCGCCCGCTATTGCGTCGATATGTGCTCATCTTCTTTGACGATATTCTAGTGTATGGTAGGAATTGGAGCGAGCACTTGCGGCATGTGCGTAAGGTGTTGAATATCTTGCAACAAAACCAATTAAAAGTCAAGATGAGCAAATGTCTTTGGGGAGAGCCACGAGTGGAGGACTTGGGACATATAATCTCAGCGAGAGGAGTGGAAGCCGATCCAAGCAAGATCAAGAATATGGTGGACTAACCGATTCCCACTAATCAACGGGAATTGAGGGGATTCCTTGGGTTGACTTGGGTACTACGGCAATTCGTTGCCAACTATGGCAAAATTGCTGCCCTGCTGACCTTCTTACTCAGAAAAGAAGGGTTTCAATGGATTGACAAGGCGATGGAGGCCTTCAAAGCATTGAAGACAACCATGTCTATCGCACCGGTTCTATCACTACCGGATTTCAACAAGCCCTTTGTGGTGAAATACGACACTTCGGGCGAGGGCATTAGAGCAGTATTGATGCAACAAGGCAGACCCGTGGCATTTTTGAGCAAGGCATTGTCAAACCGGTCGCGACAGCTATCCACCTACGAGCGTGAAATACTAGCAATTCTACATGCCGTCACCAAATGGCGACCCTACTTGATTGGTCAACGGTTTACTATCCGTACGGACCAGCGTAGCTTACCCTACTTCATGGAGCAACGTGTGCACATCCTAGCACAGCAACGGTGGGTCACGAAACTCTTTGGGTATGACTACAAACTAGTCTACAAAAAGGGGATGGCCGATCGTCCGATGCCCTTTCGCACCAACCGGACACAAGTGAGCTCGCCTCTTTTTTAGCACCAACCTTTCCTCTATATTCAGATATGTGGGGAACCAATGCTAAGGATCAAATCATGGAGGAGCTTCAGTCAGAGTTCAAAGATCGCTTCCCTAATTTCAAACCTTGAGGACAAGGTTGCGGAAGCGTGGTGGATTGATATGATTCGGACTTCACCGATGTCATCTCGAGCATGGATATACTTTAGGGATGTCTTTGTCTTTTATTTTAGTATTTAATTGTTAAAAACATAAGTTTTCTGTATGTCGCGTGCTTGTGAACGCCTACATCAGGTTCGCACATCTAGAGAGTGCAAATTGTGCATTCGAACGCCGCGTTCGAACGCGCTGCGAACGCCTGCACCGCGTTCGCAAATCCAGAGAAGTGAGAAATATATGTGTTTGAACGCGATCAGGCGCGTTCGAACGTGGTCGACAAAAATGTACTATTTAGGGTTATTTTGAATTATTTGGTTAGCCTATAAAGGTATAGATGGCAACCATGGAGTCATTATTAATGAATTGAGTTTTTTCCTTGTCTCCTTCGTCTTCTTCGCACCCGTTATCTCGATCCCCGACGACGCCGCTTCTAGCCTCCCTTTACCGGCCAATCACTCTAGTCTCTTAGGGGCGACCCACTCCTCCCCTTTCTTCCAATCTATCCAACACTTGCCCTAACCGTTCCATCACCCATAACCCTTCCACCACCACATATTCACCGGTGCCACCCCATTAACGCCGATCCACCACCATCCACCATCATCTAGGATCTGGTGCCTCCATCCATGAATCCTAAGACAGACCCCCTGACATTCGTCCACTAATCGGACGATATCTCAAGATCTCTATATCTGATTTGCTTAAAACTTGATTTGTTGGAAAGTTCTTTTTCGGAACTATAATATATCAAAATCTCACATCCATCCGATGGCGGCATCGTTCGGGATTTATTTTCAAATTTTCGTGTCAAATCCTGTCCAGATCTGAAAATCGGAATAGTTTGAGCCTTGGCCCAAAAGGGGAGATCGTACCACTAAGATGTCCACATCATTTTCAAACTAGGATTCTTAGATGATTAGGATTTGTTTGGGCATTTCAATGCCGAGTGGCCCATTTGAACACCCAACATGCATCCTAAAGCACCCAAGCAGCAGTACTGGTGTAAAATGCTCATGTACTGATAGACAAATTATGAAACCGTTCAAACATCTATAGAATGCTCATGTGTTGGAAATCTCATTTTGAAATAGTTCAAACATTTGTAGAATCTGTATGTATTAGAAATCTCATTCTGTATGTGTTCAAATTGTAACTCATCGATGTTCCACAAGCTATTTGAACTTCCTTAAGGCCTTTGAATGGGCTTGTCTTGCTAGACTAAAAAATGATGTGCCATGATGTGTCATTTGTGAATTCTTTGATATTCTTGTATCATACTCATATAAATTATAGAAAGAGAGAGGTTCTTGTACATGTTTCATATAGGCTGAACCGATACTGGGCTGGGTGGGTACGATGATGGGAAAGAGAGGGAAAAAACTTAATAGGATAATTTCACTTAGACATCCAATACTATCACCATTTTCCACGTATATATCTCTTCTGAACTTTTTTGGTACGCGTAGACCTACTAAACTATTGTAAATCTTTCATCTCCTGACATCGTTGATCATTCACAAAAAAGACAAAAGGACTAAAATACCTTACTTATAATGGTAGGAGGGTTTAGATACATATACATGTCTAAGATTTTCACACAAATAACAAGAAGCACAACTAGATTAGCAGCAAAACTAAATAATGATGATAATGATAACGATATATAATAAGTAGCACATAAATACATACGCGTGTCTAAGTTTTTCATATTCAAACAACAAGAAGAACAACTAGATTTGCAGCAAAACTAAATAATGATGATAATGATAATGATATATAACAAGTAGCACAATAGGATTTATTCAACCATAAGGTTTGGTAGGAGACTTTTTATGCTGAATAGCTCATGACTTATCAATCAGCTTGCATTTGCTCATTATAGCATTGGGTCCTTCCAGTATGTCATGCGCGATAACGCTGTAAGTTGCCTCGGTTAAGTGTAAGCCATCCCAGGAAATAAACTTGGATAGATCGCTACAAACTGTTGATCCATTATCTCCGCACCTGATGAGAAAGTTGGTATTGTATGTACCACCACCTCCACAACATGCCATCAAAGGTGTGTCGCCAAATCCTGCAACCAAGCAATATTAAAAAATTAACTAATTCAAGTCGTAGCTAGGCATCACAAAATGTGATCAAAAGCTTTGCTAGTTTAGCATAAAATATGAGCTGTCCTTTAAGTTTATGGCTATACTATGTATGAAAGAAAATAAGTTAGCTGTTAAAGAGAAAAGAAAATTACGAGAGAGGAAAGAAAAAAGAATTAAAACTTAATTGTTCTCTTATTAGGCCATGGAGTCAATCATACATAATACCACGAAAAAAAAGAAAAACGAGTGAAGAATGGCATGTTGCAGGGAATTAATTAAATATTATAGATCACCATAATAAAGAGGAGAAGTGGTAATGCGCATGGTGGCTGCATAATAATCACCATAGATGATGGTCACATTAGGATGGAGTTGGCGAAGCTTCTCCAGTTGAACTTGGAGTGCATTGTTGTGGTACTGCGAGAACTCATTCAACCAGTTGATGCAATTTGTTTCTGGATCATAATCTATTGAGTTGTTACTTTGAAACAATACGAGATACCCTGGTACGCATCCCAATGGGAAGTTTCCAGGAACAACCACAGTTTTAGCACCAAGTTTCATCAAACGCTGCAAAAGAACATATATAAAATATTAGCTGGATTAATTGAATAAAAAGTGGAAAGTTTGATTTATTTCAAAAGTTTTTTAAATTGTTCTTATGTCTTTCCTCTAATATTATCACCTTTGAGATTAAACATTTATAGTTTTGGATTTTATTGATCTTATGGGATTTGGTGTTCGGAAATATATGTTTGTGAAAGTAAAAGCATTGCATATGAGCTCATAGTGGGCAATAATGCTAGTAACTGAGAAATTTTAAAAGTATTACCTCGAACAAGATCGGATATATCATTTTAGATTTTTATATATACGTTAAGATGAGGTGAGTTAAAACTAACCCAATATGTTAAATGAAATTTTTGTTTTAAACCCAAAAGGTGGAGGATTTATTGAAAGAAAATCATAAAACATCTAATTAGAAAATGCGAAAGCTCAAGAGTTTTATAACTCTATATCGGCCCTTTTCATTTCAATTAGTTCTCTAATGGGGGAATATTACAATGCAGCAAAACTCAAAAGTAATTAGTTTGAAATGAATATGATTTACCTCGATAGAGCTAGATATGACATTGATAACGCTTGGGACATATGTTCGTATCTCTTCTATAGTTCTGCCCTGAAAAAATGGTTGATTATAGTCATTTCCTCCTATCTCTCCCACCAGAAAAAGTGAGTTGCTCATAATCTCTCTACGATCTGTGTTTGTGAGACAAAAATTTAATATAAAAAAAGATCGATTAGTGGTGAATTCTTATCCATATTTATTTAATTTTTAAAATGTTGATTGCGTAACGGATATAACTAAACTAGAGATTCTCATAAAAGTACAAAAACTACTATATTTTATATTATTTTTAATTGTTATAATATCTTAAATTATATGCAGAGTAGCACGTACGAACTTAACTAAATTATTCACTTTGATAAATTTATTTTACATCTATATTAATTTAACTCAGTTATATGATAATTATTTGTTAAGAAATGAAACTTACATGTGTTTTTATAGATATTAATAAAACAACACGCAAAGTCGAATATTTTATGACAAGAAGTTAGTGTAACAATTGTAGTACTTATTGAAAATCCTACAACTTGGTATGAAGTTGACCTTCTTCCAAAAGAAGTGAGAAAAAAAATAATTACCTGCTTCATTAGAGCCAAGCAAATGCAAGACTTTCTTAAACCACTTTATCTGAGTCTCTAGCGAGTAAGGTGTAAACTCGACGCTAAGTCCCTTCTCCCTGAAGAAATCTTGGTTCAGCGCGGTGGCTCCTCCCACCGCAAAGTTGGCACCGTACCGAAAGTCCTGCGCCGTCTTCCCGGCGAGATACGGCGTCAAGAACGGCATCTTCATTGCGTTCGCTGCACCCACATATATATATATGTTATGCATGCATGGATCAAGAACTCTAGAATATATAGCATATGGTACGTACCGATGAAGTCGACGATTATTCTACCGTTGGAGAAGCGGCCGGTGGGGTAGCCGAAGAAAGTCTGGCCGTAGGGCAACTAGCTGACGGGGCCGGGGAAGGGGGCGTAGTGGAGCCAGTTTCCGTTGTCGTCGATGGAGTCGCCGAAGCTGAAGATGTGGGTGTAGCAGCACAAGGCTGTGCTTGTGCTGAGGAGGAAGAGGGAGAGGAGGTGGTGGAGGAGATGGCTACCTTTGGACGAGGCCATGGAACTAGGAATGAGGGAATTCAGGTAACAATTAGGAATGAGATGTGAGGCGTTTATATAATAAGTATAAGGCTGTGCTTGGCTCTAATGAAGCAGGTAATTAAAATGCACTCCAAGTTGTAGGATTTTCAATGCATATTATAATTGTTTAACTACCTTCCTGTCATAAAATATTCAACTTCGTACCAAGTTGTTGGATTTTCAATGCGTATTATAATTGTTGCACGAACCCTATAATTGTTATACCGTGTCATAAAATATTCGACCTTACACACGCTTTAGTAATGTCTATAAAAACACCTGTTAGTTTAATTTCTTAACAAATAATTATCATATAACTGAGTTAAATTAATATTGGTGTAAAATTAATTTATCAAAGCGGATATTTTAATTAAGAAGGTACGTCCTACTCTGCATATAATTTAAGATATTGTGACAATTAAAAATAATATAGTTATATCCACTATTCAATCCACATATTAAAAATTAAATAAATATGAATATGAATTCACCACTAATCAATCCGTTTTCATTATTATATTCTTCTCACATAGACAAAGATCGTAGCTTTTTTTTTCTAGTAAGAGAAATAGGAGGAAATAACTACAACCAGCCATTTTTTTCGGACAGAATTATAGAAGAGATATGAACATATGTCCCAAGTGTTATCGATGTCATTTCTAGTTCTATCAAGATAAATTATATTCATTTCAAACTAATTACTTTCGACTTTTGCTGCATTATAATATTCCCCCGTTAGAAAACTAATTGAAATGAAAAGGGCGAGATATAGAGTTATATGAGCTTTCACATTTTCTTGTTAAATGTTTTATGATTTTTTTTTTCAATAAATCCCTCACCTTATAGGTTTACACAAAAATTTCATTTAACATATTGTGTTAGTTTTAGTGCATCTCATCTCAATGTATATATAAGAATCTAAAAAGAATATAATTTTCTGAGTTACTCTCGTAATTGCCCAAAATGAGCTCACATGTAATGGTTTTACTTTAACAATCATATAATTTTTAATTTTAGTCTTTTAAATAATTTGAATATTTTTTAATTTCAAAAATTTTCCATGTTAATGGATATCCAATCTGTTTCTTAGCAAAACATTTTGTCAATTTCAAAAGTATAGTTACCTAACTTTAAATATGGTAAAATTAAGGTGCTACGGTGGTAATACTAGGGTGTTAAATGAATAATTTTTGTAAAAGATATAGCTTTTTTTTTTAAAAAAAAATAATAAGATAGACTTCGAACATAAAAAGCACACAATCCGGGTGTTTTTTTTTTGTAATTTCCTAATATTTTATTTGGATTAGGTTCCAACATTAGATAAAAGTAGTCCACATATCTTCATTAATCAACCTAGAGTCACAAAACTTAATTCACTAATTTCATGGGATCATGACATAATTGTAGCTGAACATTTTCAAAATACCTTCTCTCCATCCAAATATAGCCTTTATTATGTGAATATTCCATAAACAGTACAACTATAATGGCATTTCTTAAAAAGTCTAAAGATTTTAGTAATAATTATAATATTAAATTACTAAAAATAACATCTTAAATACCTAAATTACTCCTCGCGGAGTTAGAGTAGGGGGACTAGATGTGGCAAAATGTTTTTAATTTAGTGGAGTGGGCTATAGAGTGTAATGTAGTTTAATGAGGGTGGGTCAATGCTGACAAAAAGTCAACGAAATTGTAATAATTTAATTAGTAGAGTTGCGTAAACCATATACTAAGACTAATGGTAGTTAGCTAGTCAAAATAACATAAGGAAAATTAAACTTATCTGAAATTGAGTCCAATGAAGATCAATAAAATCCAAAACTATAAATGTTTAATCTCAAAGGTGATCATATTAGAGGAAATACAGAAGAGCAATTAAAAAGACTTTTGAAATAAATTGACTTTCCACTTTTTATTCAATTAATCTAGCTGATATATTATATATATGTTCTTTTGCAGGGTCGGATCAAACTTGGTGCTCAAACAGTGGTTGTTCCTGGGAACTTTCCACTGGGATGCGTTCTAGAGTATCTCGTATTGTTTCAAAGCAACAACTCACAATATATTATAATCCAAAAACAAATTGCATTAACTGGATGAATGAGTTCTCGCAGTACCACAATAACGCACTCCAGGTTCAACTAGAGAAGCTTCATCTATGGTGATTATTATGTGGTCACCATGTGCATTACCACTTCTCCTCTTTATTGAGGCATTTTTTTTCTTCCAATTTTATCTTTTCTGTTATTTAGTATCTTATTAAATATTGATCGGACACTATAAGAGAAAGAGAAATAACTCTGTATTTATCATCTTCTTCTTCTTTATCTTCTACTTCATATGCTGATGTTAATTCTTCTTCTTCTTCTACTACTTTTTTTTCTATCTCTTAATTCTTTTTTCTTATACAAATATTTAATCGCTCTTTAATTAGTAAATTAAAATATTAATAGGAGATAATTATGATATAATTACAATTAGTTAAATAACTAAAATAACTTGATATGCTTATTATTTATTTCTACGTCAATTCCAATGATTAGATATATAATAGATTATTTTTTTATAACTGCTTAGAATCAGAATTTCGTGGTTTAAGTATGAAATTCATAATTTAAATATAAATTTTGTACTTAAACTATGAAATTTTAGTTCAACATAGTTTTAAAAATATATTCAAAAGGTAACCATCCGATATCCAAAAATTATAAAATTAATTGGATAAAATATATTCAAAGTTTCTTCAGATTTGAAATCTATCTGTAGCTGAACAAATAATTTATAGTTTAAGTACAAAATTTATAGTTTAATTATGAAATTCTAACGTAAGTTTACAATTTTAAGTAGATATTATAATTTATTTACAATATAGATTAAGTTTTCTCTTTAAAATATTGATTAAAGAGTTTTTATTTATTTAAACTAGGTTGCAATATAATCAATTTATTTGCAATATGTAATGATCCCAAGAAATTAGTGAAATAAGATTTGTGACTCTAGGTTGATTAATCAAAGATATATGGACCACTTTGATCTAATGTTTGACTTCACATAAACATCCGAACCTAATCCAACTAAAATATTAGGAAATTTAAAAAGAAAAAAACCCCGGATTGTGTGCTTTTTACGTTCGAAGTCTCTCTTATTGTTTTTTTTTCAAAGAAAAAAGCCCTAAATCTTTACAAAACTTATTCATTTAACACCCTAGTATTACCATATTAAAAGTTAGGTAATCATACTTCTAACAAACAGATTGAATATCCATTAACATAGGAAAATTTTGAAATTAAAAATATTTAAATTATTTAAAAGACTAAAATTGAAAATTATATGATTGTGAAAGTAAAACCATTACATATGAGCTCGTTGTGGATAATTACGAGAGTAACTAAGAAAATTATATTTCTTTTTAGATTCTTATATATACATTAAGATGAGGTGAGCTAAAACTAACCCAAATGTTAAATAAAATTTTTGTATAAACCAATAAAGTGGAGGATTTATTGAAAAAAAAAAATCACAAAACATTTAACAAGAAAATGTGAAAGCTCAAGAGTTTTATAACTCTGTATCAGCCATCTTCATTTTAATTAGTTTTCTAATGCGGGAATACTACAATGCAGCAAAAGTCCAAAGTAATTAGTTTAAAATGAATAAAACTTACCTCAATGGAGCTTGAAATGATATTAATAACGCTTGGGACATATATGTTCGTATCTCTTCTATAGTTTAGCTGTGAAAGAATGGTTGGTTGTATTTATTTCCTCCTATCTCTTCCATTAGGAAAAGCAAGCTAGTCCAAATCTCTCTAAGATTTGTGTTTGTGAGAGAAGAATATAATAATGAAAATTGATTCAATTAGTGGTGAATTCATATATATATTTATTTAATTTTTAATATGTGGACTGAATAGATGATATAGCTATATTATTTTTAATTGTTATAATATTGTAAATTATATGCTGAGTAGGACATACATTCTTAATTAAAATATCCACTTTGATAAATTTGATTTATTTCTATATTAATTTAAGTCAGTTATATGATAATTATTTGTTAAGAAATTAAACTAATATATTTTTTATAGACATTAATAAAACAACACACAAGGTCGAATATTTTATGACATGAAGGTAGTGTAACAATTGTAGTACACATTGAAAATCGTACAACTTGGCATAAAGTTGTTAGAGACAAGGAATATAAGAGAAAGATATTTAGAAGATCTTTAGCAAAAGTAGAAAATGCTACCAAAGACTTGATCTAATAGATCTCATTATCAACCCTATTTATAGATACATAGATGACTCTTAGAGTTCCTAGTGACTCTTGAGATTCATAACTCTTTTAGTTTTTTTTTTCTTTTCATGACTTCATGCATGACCCTTAGGCTTACAAGACCTTTCGTTTACTTGACTCTTGGACGTATAGGAATAAAGTTTAATTACAAATTAACTTCAACACCCCCTCTTAATTTGTAATTTTCAGCAACTTCTTAAACTTCTCAAATTTCTTGGTGGTTACGGCCTTTGTGAGAAAATCTGCTGGTTGGTCATTTGTGTTGATAAACTTCAATACAATTTCTCCTTCATTCACCAAATCTCTAATAAAATGATGTTGAAGTTCTATATGCTTTGTTCTAGCATGATATACTGAATTTTTTGTCATAGCAATTGTAGACATATTGTCACAATGAATTATAGTTGGCTGTTGTTGTAGTTCCTTTAAATATGAAAATATTCTTCTTAGCTAGATTGTTGTACATGCTGCTTCTATTGCGGAAACATACTTTGCTTCTGCTGAAGATAAGGCGACTGTCTTTTGCTTCTTTGAGCTCTAAGATATTACTTTTATGTCAAGACAAAATAAATAGCCTGACGTGCTTTTTCGATCATTTGACGAACCAGCCCAATTACTATCTATTAATCCAAATAGCTTGTTATCATTTTCTTTCAAGTATAAGATTCCATGCTTCTTCGTTCCTTGAAGATATTTCAACACTCGTTTAGCTGCTGTATAATGAAGCTTACTTGGCTCGTTCATAAATCTAAAACTAGACTAACAGATTGCATAATATCAGGTCGAGTGTTAGTAAGATATATGATAAGGCTCTGATACCAAATGATAAGACTCTGATACCAATTGATGAAGCTCTGATACTAAATTGATAAGATCTAGAACCAAAAGATCGGCTACGGAATAATTCCTTAAGATCTGAATTTATTGTAGAAAGCAGTCCACGCAACCATAAGAAAATATTTTTCATATATTCTCTAGTAGTTATAAAATTATGAAACTAATTGGGTTGGATCCATAACTTCCTTATCTACAATTTTTGTATTTACACCCTTCGCAGATTCGAACTTTAGAGGGATGAAAATACAGAATAACGTGGGTGATGGTGATGGGTGAAGCGGATGTTAGGGTTATGGATGGGTATGGAGATGAGAGTAGATTGTGGAAGTGATTAAAGGAAGTAGACGGAGAAAACGAAGTGGTCGAGATTCCAAAGAAGAGGGGTGACTTGATAGACGAGGGAGATTAGAAGTGAGGAGAAACCTTGCTAACGGTAGATGTGGAAGCATGGTGAAGAGGGAGGAGGGAGAAGTTAAGAGAGAAGATAGGAGATAAGAAATTAAGAATCCAATAGCATAATGAAGTTGGCTGCCTTCCACAAATTTATAGAGGCTAGCCAACAAGTCCTAAAATAATAGAAAATCGTAATTCTAGAGGATTCCTTTGATCACGTTCGAACGCACCCAATCACGTTCGAACGCACTCAAAAAAACCCCTTCTCTGGATTTGCAAATGCAACACAGGCGTTCAAACTCGCCCGACCGCATTCGAACGCGGGCGTTCATAAGGCGTTCAAAAGGCGTTCATAAGGGCGTTCACAAGGGCGTTAGATCACGACTCCACTTGCATTCGAACGCGACCTATATGAATTTTATTTTAATGAAAATAAATACCTAATGCAATAAGAAAAAATCCTAACTAAGTGTATCAATATATTAATGAACCAACAAGGCTCCTAAAAAACCTTTGCATCTGCCTTTTTTGCACCATCATTTTGTTGCAACTTTTCATTTAAGGCCATTAGAGTTGCCACTAGTTTGCACTTGTACATCTGAAATTTCTGCAATAAATCTTCAATATATTTTTCTTGAGAGATAAAAAAATCTCCCCTTTTGCTTGTTTCACTTGGATTCTAAGAAAATATTTCATAAGACCTAAGTCAGTCATCTCAAATTCCATCATCATTTTCTTTTTGAAATCTTCAATCAATTTCATATTAGTGCCCAAATATATTAAATCATCAACATATAAACATATTATGAGAAGATCTTTCATACCTATCTTCTTCGCATATAGTGATGGTTCAATTGGGCTTCTTTGTAATCCATTTTGATAGAATTATCTATCAATCTTGCTATTCCATACTCTTGGTGCTTGTTTCAAGCCATAAAGAGTCTTTCAAAGTTGGTACACTTTACCTTCTTGATCTTTCACCTTGTAGCCTTATGGTTGCTCAACATATACTTCTTCTTCAAGTTCTCCATTGAGAAATATAGATTTTATATCAAGTTGATAAACATTCAAGTCCCATTGAGCTGCTAAGGCAAGAATTGTGTGTATTGTCTCTATTCGGGCAACATGGGCAAAAGTTTCAGTGAAGTCTACTCCAAGTTGTTGTGAATAACCTTTTGTTACCGGCCTTGCTTTATATTTTTTAATAGATCCATCTTCTTTGAACTTTGTCTTGCATATCCACTTTAGCCCGATCACTTCTTTTCCTTTTGGCAAGTCTACAAGCTCATATGTCTTGTTCTTTTCTATTGTAGTTATTTCTTCATTCATTGCCTTTCTCCATAATTCTTCTTTTGCTACTTTATTGAAATTCTCTCGTTCACCAAAAAAGAAAGCAACATCACAAGATTCATAAATATCTATTAAAGAATGCACCTTTCTTAGTGGTGTTTCAGAATCTTCTTGGTTTGAAAAACTTGATGTTTATAATTTTGCTGGAGTAGAGCTTGGACTTGTAGTTGAAATTTTTTGTCTTTTTGACTAGCTGAGTTCAAGAGCACATAAGCAATTGGTGCTTGAGAGGAGTTATCTTCCCAATTCCAAGCTGATTTTTCATTAAATATAACATCTCTTGAAATTACAAGCTTGTAAGTTTTAGGATCGTATAATCGATATCCTTTTGACTCATCATTATAGCCAAGAAAGATATACTTTTCACCTTTTTCATCTAATTTATCTTTGTTTGGTGAAGAATTTAAAACATAAGCAATGCATCCAAAATTTTTTAAGTAATCAACTACCAGCTTCCTTTGCTTTAATGCTTGAAATGGTGTCATATCAAATACTGCTTTGGTAGGAGAACGATTAAGTATATATATTGCTGTGTTAATAGCTTTTGCCCAAAACTTATTAGGCAAGCTTTTACCTTTTAACATGCTCTGAGCCATCTCGGCAATAGTGCAATTTTTTTTGTTCTGCCACACCATTTTGTTGCGAACTTCTTCGAACAGTAAGTTATCTTCTAATTCTTGCAATACTCCAAGAATGGAGTGTAGATGAACTCTCCTCCACGATCAGTCTGTAAAGTCTTGATTTTATGGCAACTTTGATTTTCTGCAAGAGCTTTGAATTAGAGAAAAGCTAAAAATGCCTCAAACTTTTGTTCAAGAAAAAAAATGCCCACATCATCCTGGTATAATCATCAACAAAAAGAATAAAATATGTTTTTTTATTAAGAGAGAGAGTCCTTGTAGGACCACAAACATTGTACTAGCTCCAGCGGGGATTTAGCTCTCGAAGAGGTTTTAGGAAATGGAAGGCTATGCATCTTCCCATATATGCAATCTTGGCATACTTGATCTTTCTTTTTAAGTGAAGGAAGTCCAATCACCATATTCTTTTGCTTTAGCAAATGTAGTCCTTTGTAACTTAAATGACCATATCTTAAATGCCATAAATCTGTTCTATCAAAATTTTCAATACTAAATGCAACATTTTCAATTAATGGCATTGTAAGAGGAAATACCTTGTTTTTGCTCATTTCAATTACTGCCATAGTTTAATTGCTTTTCTTATCATTAATTCTGCATTTACCATCTTCAAAAATTACTGAATAACCTTTGTGCAAAAGTTGCCCAACACTTAAGATATTTTGTATCAAATTTGAAAATAAAGAACATCACTAATAAACTTTCTTTTACCTCCCTTTATTTGGACAGCAATCCCTTGCCTGTTGCTTTTTGCACCTTTCCATCTCCAAGCTTCACTTGTGATGTGATGTTAGGATTGAGCTCCACAAACAATTTTTTGCATCTAAAGTAACAATATTTTGTTTCATAATTGGAATTTTTGCATATATGACATGTAGAGTTAGAGTTACCAGATTTTTGCTCTGAAGATCCAGCATTTTGGTTACGCTGTGATTTTCCCTTTTTTTGATATCTTCCATCTTTTTTTTCTTTGCTATGATTTTATTGTCCCTTGATCTAATATAGAAATTTTTGATTGAAAAACTTGCTCAATCGGCTGAACAGATGACCTGTTAATTCTTTGCTCATGTGCTTGGAGAGAACTTATTAGTTCATGCATTGTATATAATGAAAGATCCTTTGATTCTTCAATAGCAGCAACAACATGATCAAATTTATGAGGAAGACTACGAAGTACCTTTTGCACTATTGTTTGTCTGCAATTAAATCTCCATAGCTTCATATTTGATTTATAATTTCTGCTACCTTTGATATGAACTCTTGACTACTTTTACTATCCTTCATAGAGATATTATCAAAATCTCTCCAAAGGGATTGAAGATTTATGGATATTACCTTTTCATCTCCTTGAAACTCATTTTTTAAGATATCCCAAGCTTGCTTTGCTTTATTGGCACAAAATATCTGAGAGTAGATAGATTTACTTACCCCTTGCTGGATGAAACGAGCATCTCTTTTGATAGAAGCCTTATATTGAAGTTGTTGTGCATCCGTCCAATTTAAAGAAGTCCTTTCCTGAGGTGGCTCAGGATAGGTGCTCTCAACCACCTCCCAAAGATCTTGGGAAATAAAGATGGTCTTCATTTGACTACTCCAATAGTCATAATGTTCTCCTTCAAAAATATGAATATGAGTTGTGGAATATGCAAATATTGTTGATGTAGTGGCTGCAAAATTTGTTAGAGACAAGGAATATAAGAAGAAAGATATTTAGAAGATCCTTAGGAAAAGTAGAAAATGCTACTAAAGACTTGATCTCATAGATCTTATTATCCACTCTATTTATAGATATATAGATGACTTTTAGAGTTCCTAGTGACTCTTGAGATTCATAACTCTTTCAGTTTTTTTGTTTCTTTTCATGACTTCATGCATGACCCTTGGGCTTACAAGACCTTTCGTTTACTTGACTCTTGGACTTATAGGAATAAAGTTTAGTTACAAATCAACTTCAACAAAAGTTGACCTTCTTCTAAAAGAAGTGAGAAAAAAACTAATTACCTGCTTCATTAGAGCCAAGCAAATGCAAGACTTTCTTAAGCCACTTTGAGTCTCTAGCGAGTAAGGTGTAAACTCGGCGCTAAGCCACTTCTCCCTGAAGAAAGCTTGGTTCAGCGCGGTGGCTCCTCCCACCGCAAAGTTGGCGCCGTACTGGAGGTCCTGTGCCGTCTTCCCGGCGAGATATGGCGTCAAGAACGACATCTTCACTGCGTCCGCTGCACCCACATATATATATATATATATATATATATATATATATATATTATGCATGCATGGATCAAGAACTCTAGAATACATAGCATTTGGTACGTACCGATGAAGTCGACGATTATTCTGCCATTGGAGAAGCAGCCGGTGGGGTAGCCGAAGAAAGACTAGCCGTAGGGCAACTAGCTGACGGGGCCGAGGATGGTGACGGTGTGTACTGGAGCCAGTTTTCATTGTCGTCGATGGAGTCGCTGAAGTTGAAGATGTGGGTGTAGCAGCACAAGGTTGTGCTTACTGAGAAGGAAGAGGGAGAGGAGGAGGAGATGACTACCTTTGGATGAGGCCATGGGACAAGGAATGAGGGAATTCAGGTAATAATTAGGGGTGAGATGTGAGGGTTTATATATTAAGTCTCCCAGCACCCGTTATTAATTTGAATAATGGAAGTTGACTTTACCCAACCTCTATCTAGACGTGATCATCGGACAGGCCGGGCCGGGCTAAAATATTCTAGCTCGTTACCGTCCATTAGCCCATTAGATATTGGGACTTAAGTTAGATATGATGGATCTAACATAATAGGTTAAATATAAAAAATATTATATCTTATTGGGCCAAGTTTAATGTGCTTATATAAAGATATTTTAGTTATGTTTCATAGGAACATACTTATATATTATATAATAAGACATTTCACTAAGTATCTAATGTTGGACTAAAAAATTTATAGGAATATGCATGCATTATGAATTGGGCTATAGATGAGAGTAGTGAATCGAGCTTTTGGGCCAGTCCTAGCGAGCAAAGGCTTAACCCATGCCGCCTGCTACCATCTCGAGCTCGAGTCGGGCCAGGCTTAGCCTAATCAAAATTGGGCGGATTTGGGTCGTGTTTGGGCGGGTCGAGCCTAATGATCATGTCTAGTGTGTCTTGAGATTGTAAGATATTCGAGAGTCGTTCATATACGATCGACATAGTGCATACAATGAACTTTAATTTAAATGTCTTAGATCAAACAAACTGTAGAAATTTAATTTTGATTGAAGTCATTGTTCCTAAGATGGCCAGCTAATTGCGTATGGTTTTCAAGCCCTAACCGGGAGTTCTTATGCTACAACCTTAACTTGAATTTGATATTCCAAGTCAAAACCTTGTCTGGAAACTCGAAATCTATGAATCTATGGAATCCAATTCATTTAGAGTTCCAATTTTACTAATTCTTATTTTGGGAAGCAGTGATATTTCAATTGATTTCAGTGAATTTGGATTAATTTTAGCAAGTAAATATAACGATTTCATCGTTAGAGGATAATATCATCAACTTTCTATTGTGAATTGCAACCATTACAATTGTGCTCTTGTTTTTCATCACTTTTTCTTTTTTCATTCATTTTTTTCTATTTTCTTGAAATTCTGAAATATTATTTTTGTGATTCAGCATAGCACAATTATTATAATGTATTATAGTTGCAAGTTTACCCACCAAATCTGTATTTATTTGAGTGATTGAGTCCTAATTAAATCTATGTTGCTAAGATTTGAATCTGAATTACTCATATTATATAAATCCTTTTTGATATGATTCGTACCACACTGAGTCATCTCAAGTATGGATATAACCTATGGAGATTTATTCTTATTTTGTTTTAGTTATTTCCTTTAGAAAAATAAGGATCCTATATGTCGAGTTTGAATGCGAGGGGTCGCGTTTGAATGCCTCTTGAGAATGCCTATAGGTGTTCGCATCGATAGTGAACGTAAATTGCACATTCAAACGTGCTTGACCCCGTTCGAATACGGTCGACGAGAATTCATTATTTCTAGATTTATTATTTGTCATTTTGGCTTATTAAGTTAGCTTCTTAAGATGTGGATGGCAACCTAAATGATCATCAAGAATGAATATTAATTTCTATCCCTTCCCTTCCTCTCTACCCTAATCCTTCTTTATCTTCGTTCAAGCCCTAGCCGTGCGCCATCTCGACGTCGGTGTCCTCTAATCCCCCTCAACTATCGAGTCCTCCACCTTCACCCCCAGTTTTGCGTATTTTCTTCGCAATTGCAGTTAGAATCTGGCAAGGGCATGAATGCCGAAAACATAGATTAGGAAGTTATGAATCGACCATCATTGGTTTTGTAATTTTTTGTCTACGTTAGAATATTTTGTAATTATTTTCCTCCGACTATGCGAACTGCTTTCCTACATCCGAGCTTAATCAGGTAGAAGATGCTTAGTCCATAATAAGTGGTATCAGAGCGACCATTCCCCGGACACCATACCAATAACTAGATATATGGCATCGAGACCCAATGAAGGTACCTCCACTGAAGGAGAGGTCATAGAGTTTATCAAATCGGAGGCCAACCCAAACTCACCAATCATAACCTCTCCAACGACCTCCATGATCAACTCAAATCTGATCAAGATGTTGGTGGACATGATGAAGACACAACGAGCCATGCAAGCATCAATGGAAGCCATGACTCAAATCCTCCTTGGTGCACCAAGGGGTACAGCGGCGACTGAGTTCCCTACTCAAGCCCGAGCTGCACAACTAATGGAACCACATTTTTGCCAAAGGACACTGCCTCCACCATTCTGTACCAAGCGAAAGGAAGATCTTGAAGACTCTATGGGTGGTCACATCGAGGCCCTTGCTGCCTACGCTAGCCAAAAGGTGCAATGTACTATCGCCAACTTTTCACCGCAACCAAGCACCGGATCCACCTCACCATGACGACGAAGATGAGTGGGTGGATTATGAAGAACCAGCAACCCCACAATATCATCCTAGGGATGTTGGATTAAACACAAGGGAAAGAACGTGGAGACTATGTAGGGACCGTTCGCCTAAACTTTTCACAATTTAATGGAGGCAATCCACTCGATTGGGTCTATCGAGCAGAACAATTTTTCAAGTACCAATGATCACCTAATGCACAAAAGGTGTTATTAGCATCATTCCACTTCGAAGAGACCACCATCCGTTGGTACCAAGCAACAAACTGAACTCAGCCCTATCGGACATGGGAAGATTTCGCTGACGCCATTTGTATTCGTTTTGGACCTTCCGGATACAAAGACTTTCAAGCCGCCCTCACCAAGCTGACCCAAAAGGCTATAGTGAGGGCATACCAAGAGGAGTTCAAACGTGTAAGCAATAAAGTATGGGGTTGGACAGATTTTCAAATTAGGAGCATGTTCGTTAGCGACCTTCGGCGTGACATCCAAGCTGAGGTGAAGGCAATTAGATCAGCTACCCTTTTTGAAACTTTTCTCTACTGCCTAGGTGATGGAGGAGAAGTTAAGAGAGCGCTTTAAAACACATCAAGAAGAAGCTGGATAGAACCGGAGGTGAAGGATGCACACTGGCAGTCCGTAGCAACACTCGTTGTGCCGATTGGCTCATCGCGTACAGCGGGTATTCGCCCCCTTCCACGGACGATTCCATAGGTGAGGGGACCTCCAAGTGTCCCTATTCAGCACACGCAAGCTCAAGTGGAAGATAGAAGAGCGAAGGGTTTTTGCTTTTATTGTGATGAAAGATATATGTTGGGACACAAACGTGCTCGACTGACGGCAACGATAATAGTGTTATATGACATGAATGCAGATGATGTAGCTGAACCAAAGAAGGAGATTTTACATGAAGAGATTGCTATCCAAAGATTTCTGAAAAGCAACGATGAAGTCCAAGCGGAAATATCATTCCATGCTTATGCTGAATCCATCGCAACGACCACTCTTCGAGTTGATGGCACCGTTAAGGGCAATGTCGTGCGGATACTCATCGACATCGAAAGCACCCATAACTTTGTGGATAAGAGGCTGGTTCAGAGATGGGCTTGACACTAGAGCCAATCTTAGGCCTTGACGTGGTGATTGGAGACGGCACGGCCCTTTGAGCAAATAACATGTGTTCACGTGTAACCCTGAAGGTCTAAGAACATGCCTTGGAATTGGATCTTCACCCATTGGCTCTTCGCGAAGCGGATGTCATGTTAGGTACTCAAGGGCTCTATGTCTTGGATCTCGTTACATTTGACTTCAAGGATATGTGGCTCAAATTTAAGTTTAAGAGAGTGAAGAACGAACGATCCTCCAAAAAGTCAGGTGGAATGGGATTTGGCAAGGTACGAGCGCTAATTTATAATCGATGGTTGGGTTGCCTCAAATCGGGTGTCATGAAGACTTATTACAGATGTTTATTGAGCTCAACTTCAAGGGGACGCAAATGACTCGAGTAAAACTAGCAATACCGAATTGGACCAATCCGCCTGAGTTGAGTCGAGCAGGATTGAACGAGCAACTCATCCACCAACCACCTTGAGGATAAGGTGAACAGAAGCACGATGGAATGATGTGATTTGGACTACACTGAGTCATCTCAATCATAGATACAACTTATGGAAATTTATTCTTATTTTGTTTTAGTTATTTCCTTTAGAAAAATAGGGATCATGTATGCTGTGGTCTTGCTCTTCTAGATATATGGTTAGAGTGACTATTACAAATATTTTAGCCGATTCATCCGTATAGATGGCACCGTGGTTGCTCAATGGCCTCAATCTTCACTTGCAGGTAGAGCTTCCCATCGTCAACGTAAGCACAGTCATCCCTCACGACCTCATTCAATGGCCTATCAAACAAGTGCTCATACAAACCTGAATCTTGAAAACGAACTTCAAACTCCCAAGAATGTGTTGCAAAGTACTCATTATCACCCTTGGCCTTCGTTGCAGCTGTGCAGAGGAAATAATCATGTGAAGGAGGACAAACAATTTCTACAGAAAGCCCAAAGCACCAAGTATTAGAAGTTGAACTGGGGGCTACTTTTATGAAGAATTCTCCATCATGGAATTCGAAGTCCATAGAGCGAATAGGCGATGACTGAATGAGCTTCAAACACTCATCCCTTGTGAATGTGAGGAAAATGGTGCATGATCTGCTTGGCTAAAACTCTTTAGACACCATCAGAGGCTTGTGTTTGTATGCCCGCTCGACGAAATGACTATCAGGTGATACTTGCTTAGCTACCACTGCAGTCATTACAGCTTTCAAGATGAACTCCCTGCTGAAGTACTCATAATAGTTTGTGACAGCCTGCACCAGCTTCTTGTACGACATGTAATGGAAGCGAATGAGCGGCCCGAGTTCTGCTTCCAAGACCCCACGTCGTCGTTGCTTTGACGGATAGTTTCTTAATGCCCATTCGAGTGTGAAATCATATACATCGTCTTCTGACTGCACATCAAGGTCATCACTTCGCAGGATCTCAATGACTGCAGCAAGGGATAGTAGGCTCATGAGTTCAGGATGCTGCAGGGGTTTGAATCTGTTAATTAGCCCTTCCTTGCATTTTTTGACCCAAAAATGTTGTTCAAACTGCTTTGCAACCATCATTGCACTTGACAACTTGAAAGGGTTGGTTGCCAATGTACTGGATGTTGCATGCATGAACTCCAGAAGCTTTCTGAAGGCAGGCTCTTCTGATAGGGAGGAACAAAGATTTCAATTTAGATTGTTAGGTTTTTATTTGTTGGTAATTGTGTACAAAATATTCTAAGTATATTTTTTTATGTATATGAGCTTTACACAAGTCTAGAATATCTCTGGTTTGAAGAATTGCAAGATTATTGGAGAAAAGCCGTCGAGTTCACACCGCGTTCACAAACGCGTTCGAACGTGGGTACTGCGTTCACACAGACCGAGAGCTGCGTTCATAAACGCGTTCGAACGCAACCTGAAGAATTCAAGCTGTCGCGTTCGAACGCACTCGAGCCCGTTCGAACGCACCAACAAAGTTTAAGAATATTGTACTTTCGTGAGTACGGATAAGATTAGGATTTGGCTCTATCTTGTACTTTCATGAGTACGGATAAGATTTGGATTTGGCTCTATCTTGTACTTTCGTGAGTACGGATAAGACTTGGATTTGGCTCTATATTGGAGATCATATATAAGGATTGTGAAACCCTATCTCTAGGGTGGTTGAAGAAGCATTATTGAAGGAGACTTCTTGAGGCTACATTGGTTCTTCAACTAACAAGGTTCCACTCATCTACAAAAGTTAATCTTTCGTCTTAAGAGCTATCTAGATGAAAGATCAATCTCGAGGGTTACTGAGATTGGACTTCAATCATGAGAAGCGGTGAATCGTGGGTTCTAGCGATCAAGACTGAGAGGAACAAAGTCGTTTGAATCGACGGGTTGTTTTGTGAGTCAGTCTTGTAACTGCTACTATTCTAGTGATTGGTTTTGATCCGAGTTTGGATCCGTGGTTTTTTTCCGTTTGGATTTTTCCACGTTAAAATCTTGGCGTTCATCTCTGCTTTCGTTTTTAATATTTCTTCCAATTTTTACTTAAGCGAACGAGCGAGATTATTGCCTAGTGTTTAGATACATACGTGTGTCTAGGGGTTTTTTTATAGATGACATTGTTATAAATGATATTTCAGTTCATTATCTTTTAATACACAGAACACTAAAAGTGCAACGTTACAAAGGAAAATAAGTTGTGGAGTTGAGGTTGTGTCCTGTATTAACAACATGCAGAAGCTTGTCGTATATCAAGTGCAAAAAAAAAAAGAAATATACCTGATTCTTTCAGATGTAGGGTGAGCACCTTCTCCTCTTGTTCATAAGAGCTTTCAAAACACTTGAGTGAGATGAGAGAGAGAGAGAGAGCTCAGTAATTTAGGCTAGTAATAACCAGTATATTGGTAGATTATTCAGCTGTTACCTTACGGAAGTACTGACTGGTCGCCATCAAAATTATTGAGTTGATTCTATACCATTTCTGAGCTATTACAGTTGCAGAATTCATATCTGAAGCAACTAATATTTCAAATAGCAGTTTGCGGCAAGAGTATCAGTAACAAGGAATGCCACATCAGAGTGAAACCAAAGAAAAACATCAGGTCTTGTAGTCTAATCTAGAATATATTCCAATGACCGGCTTGTATCAGAAGGTACTATTAGAGAACAACTGAGAAACAGCAAAACACACAGAGAGGCAAGAGAGAGAAAAAGGAAATTGAAAATATATTAAAGGGATAATAAACTCTCACCATAGTTGTCCAGTTCCGACTCATGGTGAAATGTTAGATTCTTGTCAGTGTTTAGATTTTTCAAGTCAAAGAATTCATTGTCATCGTCTAAATCTGCATTCCAAGTAATATCTGAATCATCTGTATCAAAGAATGATAAAAACTAATACAATTTACTTCTGTCATAAAGGCAATTGCAACCCTTACCTTCCGTATCTGTGAGCGAAGGTGGTTTATCTGGCTCAAGCAAGACATTGAGATAATAGCCACAATATTCAGCAAAACAGAAAGCCAAAGCAGATCTTTTTCCTCCTTCCTGCAGCTGCTGAATCTTATCTGATTGAAATCCAGAAGAATAATGTAACTACAATAATTTCAACAAATTTGATAATTAAATCCTTTTTTTTTCAAGTAAAAAGGCGAGGATATATGAATAAGAACATCAAATAATCTGTGCTCCCAAGTTGATCAAGTTAGTAATCTACCAAAGTCAGTAATCAGACCACTTAGAAAATTGGGAAAAAATTTAGTTGTGATTTTACCCTGAGAATTTTATTAAGCTCCTGTCATAAATGCTTATGACATTTCTCTGCACTACTGGAGCAATCTCTCAGGTACCAGTTTCACCATTTCGCTCCTCTACTATATACGATATTGAACAACTGATCAAGGTCCAAGAAGCCTTAATGATTGAAAAGAACTAATTACTTCAGTATTCTTTGCCCTCTATGTAAAGGACTTTTGTCAAGAAGTGGCTCCCTGTTGCCGAAAACATTCATACCAAACTTCTTGCAACACCAAGATATCCATGAAAACCCGAAACATTTGAGGAAAAAAATCTTTCAAAATTCGTTTCTCAAATTCAAGTACTGAATTCTTGATTCCTTAGTTAGCTTTAAACAAGAAAACTGGGGCCGAGACGAGTAAAGGTTCAACCAGAAAAGAATAATAAATGAAAGCGAAGAGAAGAGGTAAGAAACAAGACAGTCAAGATCTTTGAGAGGAAGAAGTAATCGTTCTTACCGCCGGCGCACACTGGTGATGCCGTCTTCCTTTCTGCACTTTGATTATCACTGAGCTCTGGAGGAGGATCCATATGGTTCAGACACCAAAACTGGCCTTCTCAGCTCAAGAATTCAAGAATATAGGGGAGAGAGAGAGAGAGGAATGGAATAAGGGAAGGCGCCAAAGACAGGTCCGAATTGGTTAAAACTTCTCCTTTGGTATTAAACTGCAGCGGGACGCAAGCTATAATTTCATGGATACTTTTTTTTTATTATTCACTCAGAAGGCTGATAAATGGTCAACCCTCCCTAATACATAGGCAAATAAGCTCCATCAAATTTTAGCCAATATAATAAGATGCCTAATTTAAGCTTCAAGTCATTTGCGTTGCCGAATAATTGCTCCGAATTAAACGCCGTTGAGACCTGCTCTAAGCCGCTGCGCTGCCGAGTTGCTCCTCCAAGTCAACTGCACTGCCGAGCTATCAACTGAGTTAAATTACTAAGCCACTAAACCACTAAATAATTTTTTTATCAATAATTTTTTTAATTAAGTTCTCAATAATTATTTGAGGTTGGAATACTTGGAAAAGTAGCTGATGAAAAGGTAGATGATCCTCTGCATCACCGGCTGCCGGAATTGCCTCAAGTGGGATATATAAGCTCCAAAGCAGTTAACTTATTTTAACCTTCAAGTGTTTCATGATTTGGTCCTACGTTAGAAATTACTATTCTGTTATTCTTGTTAATACTATTCCACTATTACTGCTGCTGCTGTTGCTGTTGTTGCAGTTGTTGTGGTGGTGGTGCTGGTGGTTTATAATTACTAATAAAGAATTCCTGGAAAAAAAAAGCAAGTCACACATTGAGTTGTGTTTTAACTTAATAAGCATCCGATTTGATGGAATAAAAGTGGAATATTTTCTCTAATTTCAAATGATATTCATATTAATACCTCTTATATCTTTCTTTATGTAAAATTTTATTTTAAACAATTATAGTTTTAAATGCACTGAGGATCGTTCAAAGTCATTCGAAAATATAGGGATCAATAGATTATTTTGTAAGTTAGTCTTATAAACTACTATGTTTATCAGTGATTGGTTTGATCCGAGTTTGGATTCATAATTTTTTATCCGTTTAGGATTTTTCCACATAAAATTTCATATTTGCTTTATTCGTTAATTTTTATTCCATATTTTTACTAAGCATAAGTTGGGAATCATGCCTAGTTAGATACATATACATGTCTAAGTATTTTTAATTGGTATCAGAGTAGGCTCTCTTAACATAGAAAGAGATTTGCTAGGCATGAATTTTTGTAAAGAACAATCCTCGATTAAACCTCATATTCTTGATAGAGCAAACTATGGTTATTGGAATGCTAAGATGAGAGCTTTCATAGAATCTAAAGATGAGCATGTTTGGCTCGCTGTAAAAAGTTGGAGTACACTTATGCATTTAGTAGACAACAAGCTAGTTGAAAAATTAGTTGAATATTTAGAAAAGTTGGACTATGAGAAAGTTGGCTGGAATAGCAATGCCATAAATATTATTTTTAGTTTTGTTTCTCGAAGAATATCTAGATGTGAGGTTGCTAAAGATGTATCAGTTATCTTAGAAACCACACATAAAAGTACCACTACTATTAAGCTCTCAAATCTTCAAGGATTAACTACAAGTTTTGAAATTGTTCACATTAAAGGAAATAAAACTTTTGATGAGTTTTATGCATAACTCGGTATCATTGTGAACTCAAATTTCAACCTAGGTGAGAAAATTTTAGAACATAAAATAGTGTGCAAAATCCTTACATCTCTACTTGAAAGATTTCAAGTTAAATTCACTCTCATAGAAAAAGGTAATTATATTGACACTATGAAGGTTGAATAATTAGTAGGAAATATATAAACTTTTAAATCCACTATCTAAATCTAAGAAGTCTAAAGGTATGACTTTAGCTACTATTAGAGATGATCTAGAGGAGTTGGATGATGAAAGTAAAATAGATCCTAAGATCATGGCTATGTTTGTAAAGTTCACTAAATTCTTTAAGAAGCCTAACAAGTTCACTAGTGAGAAGTTTGAGAAGAGCAAATGTCCTGGCTTTGGTCATATTGCATAGAAATGTTCCAATTGGCTCAAGAGGAAAGGATAAGTTATAAAGGTCTCTTGAGATGAATCGGATGAAGATGATTCCGAGAAAAAACAATAGAACTATATAGCTTTTATCGCGTCTTTCTCTCACACTGACTCGACTTTTAATTCTAATAGCACGGATGAGCAGAAATTGCTATCACCCGGAGATGAAGAGGGCTTGGAGATACAAAAAGCATACAATGGACTATATCTAGAGTCCTTCAAGTTGAAAAAAACAATAATATACGACTACTTACAAGACTCAAGATGGTTGAAGCAGAAAGAACTCAATTCAAGGATAAGTACATAGAAGAACTTGAGTGAGATAAAACTCTTACACAATAGCCGGATAAACTTAAAAAAAAGTCAAAGATTGCTGAAACTGAACAAGAGTGTCTATTGAAAGAAGTGACATTTCTAAAAAGGAAGAACAAATTGGATGAAATTCTTGATGCTCAAATTTATAGAAAAGACAAGTAGGGACTTAAATACACTAGTAATTCAACTAATAAGAAAGTTGTTTTTGTGTCAACAAGTTTTCAAAAGAGAGATAATATGAAGACAACATATCCCTCCTCATTTCTTTCCTAAACTATCCCCTACAACCCTACACCATCACCCATTGCCACTATACCCTAACCGAGCACCACCACCACTACTCAGCCACCATTTCGCCGATCCATTTCGATAAATTGATCCTCCATCCCAAATTTATCAAACCCCTAAATTTTATTCCTATCCATTCATTGAATCCCAATGACTCTGTTAACCTTGAAAGTTCGCAATAAACCTAGCTTCCAAACCGGAGGTCCGATTGTAAATTGGAGACCATATTAAGATTCGCACCACTTGTGGAAGTAGGAAGACATATTCGAATCGTTGATCTGGGGTGGTGTGTAACAACTTCCAAAAAATGCCTAAAACTTTAACCATGTTTCGAAGTTACTAGATTATTCACTAGTCATATTTCTAAATTACTAAAGTAAGAAATTTCATGGCCATTTTGATTTTTATTATACTAAACAATAATCAAGTGTGCTTTAGCATATATTCATACCATGTTGAGCTACTGTGGTCGATATTGCTAGCACATCCTTTAAGCAATGATACATGTTGACTTGATTCGACTAAGATTAAGGGGAAGTACATGACCAACGAGACAGAGAACGATGAAATTGTGGTGTATCACACACAAATACAAGTGGAGGAAGCTTTTTGAGGATGATACATAGGACCTGATTTTGCATCAAATAAATGATTTGTCTATGGTTGCAGAGGTTAGTCCTAGACTCGTAGTTGTCGAGGGCAGACTAGGTGGGATAATTAGGCCACGTAAATTATATATAATGTGAGGCCATTTTTTTGTGAAAAAAGGTCTGTAGACATATATTTCGGAAAAGTTCATTACACAGATCCACAGAAGGGTCAGTCTATTATTTACAAAAATAATCTTGAATGGTTAGACTAGCAATAGCATTAGTGTAGGACTGTTGCAACCTGATTCCAAATCAATATCAAACTCGAGAAGGAGAAAGGATAGATAGGGTAGGGTATGGCTTTTGGTTCGAATTGATCTACTTTTTATGGGTAGATCGAAGTTTAGAATAGTTTCAAGGAAAGCAGAGATTGTTATGAAGGTGATGATGGTGATGGGGTGGAGTTTTAATTTAGGGCGAAAGGGAATAAGATATCTTAGGGAAGTTATGGGACAATTATGCAAAAGTTTAGGTTAATGGAAATTAACTTGATCGCTAGAGGATGAGGGTGAATGGCTTAGAAATTGGTTAGGGTTATAAAAGAGGAGGAAGAATGGGCTACCTACTCGAAGGAGGGTTACTGGAATAAGGAGGAAGAAGCGAAGGAGTTGTAACCTCGATCGTGGGTTGAATCTCAAAGTAGGTAAGGGGAGAGAAGAGGGAGAATGTTGGCTCAAGCCTAGATGCAAAATAAATGCCCAAACATTCAATAATACCAAAGTGGCTATTATTCCACATATTTAGAGGCTAGTCATACGTCCTAAAATAATAAATAAATCATAATACAATATAACCCAACAATCAGGCATTTGAATGGTTGTCCAGCATTCCAACGCCTAAGCTACTCTTCTGCTCTCGAGCTATGGCATTTGAATGCCAGGTTGGGTCGTTCGAACACATAAACTACTCTTTTGCTCTCGAGCTATGGCATTCAAACACTAGCTGGACCTTTCAAATGCCTGAACTACTCTTCTGCTCTTGGGCTCTGGTGTTCAAATACCAGGCTGAGCCATTCGAACACCTAAACCTGAGACTTAAATCTCAGGGCTTATTCTAGCAATAAGCTAACTACTTAACAATCCATAAACTATTACAATCCATAAGCAAGAATTTACTTCCTAATCATAAATCGCAACAACCCACTACACTTTCCTCACCTTGTCCACAAGGTGTAAAGTGTGAAAACGATCCATCAAATTATCCTCTATCTCCCACATCGCCTCGCCTTGTCGGTGGGCCATAGCTAGTCCACTAGAACCTCCGCCTTCAAATGCCCATCGAGTCGACACCGTCGCTTTTCTAGGACCCACACTGGCTCATCCATCTCACAATCTTCAGCAAGCTCTAGCAAGTCAGTCTATATGGTTAGATCTGATCAAATCTTGGCCTTTAGAACTGAGACATGGAAAACTGGATGTACTTATGTCCCTTCAGGCAGCTTTAAGTGATAGGCTATGGGTCCAATATGCTCCAACACCTTGTACAGACCGAAGAACTAATAAGACAACTTCTAGTTTTGCATAGGCCGTAAGGTCACATGACAATATGGCTATAGTTGCACTAAGACCAAATCACCCACTACGAATTTGCTCATGGTGTCCCCAGTTATAGACTTCTTTCATCTAGCTTTGAGATATAGATTTCTTTCATCTAGCTTTGAGTTATAGACTTCTTTCATCTAGCTCATGAAGTTATATCAATGTCTCATCCCGGCCCATCAGCTCCAAGTTTACCTTCGACCTCTCTACAACTACCAACAGATCATAGGTCTGTAGCACAGGGTTTGTCCATCCATATATTGCTTCATATGGAGTCATCCATTATAGGACCACTCCGCCAAAGACAAATACTGCAACCACTCTCTCAGTCAGTCCACCACAAAGCATCTCAAAAATTATTCAATGCCTCGGTTGACAAGGTCATCTGTTTATAGATGGTAGCCAAACTAAGTGTCAATTGTGTCCCCTATAATTTTAAGAACTTCGCCTAGAAGTCATAAATGAAGATGCAGTCCTTATCATAGATGATCATCATCGATTTCCCATGGAGCTTCACTACATCTTTCACAAAAAATTCAGCAACAACTTTGTTAAAAATGAATGTGCTAGAGCTGGAAATTGAGCATACTTGCTCATCTTGTCGACAACTACCAAAACCATTAAGTACCTCTGATGCTCGAGCATCCCTACTATGAAAATATCAATATGTCCTCTCAAACCTACTCTAGAATCAGCAATGGTTGGAGCAGCCCAATAGGCTTGAGCGACTCAGTCTTCGCTCATTGGCAGATTTAACACTCTTTGACTTAGCACTTCACCACCTTCATTCCGCCCAAGTACAGCTTTGAGCCAGCCGCTTGTATCTCCTGAACACCCTCTCATGACCTACTATTGGAGTGTCATGGAAGTGCTCCAACAGTTGGCATCGCAGTTCCAAGTGTACGAGTACGTGAATGTGCCCATAGTCCAAGATCAGCCCATTGCATACTTCAAGCTTTGGGTGCCGCGTTGGGTCAGCTACAATCTCACACTCGATGACGAATTGCTTGGAGAAATTCAGCAAGGCAAGAGCAAGGGCTACAATCATGATTGATTTGAGCTCCTCAAAGGCCATCGTGGCCATTTCTCCCCCCACAAGAATCCATCCTTTCTTAGTAGAGTGATCAGCGGAGTGGCTATCTTTCTGTATCTAGCAACAAAGCAACAGTAGTACCCCATCAAACTGAGAATACCTCGCAATTCATAGGCATTCTTTGGTTTCGACCACTCCACCATGCAATGTATCTTGTTAGCGGCCACACCATCTACTGAAATCACATGTCCAAAATACTCTCCTAGTGCTCTCCCCATAAACACTTTGATTTCTTGACCTTGAGCTCATATTTCTTTAGCAAGTTTAGAATCTCTCTCAAGTGCTACAAATGATCATTCTAAGATTTGGTATAGATAAGAATATCATCGAAAAACACAATCACATATAGACGAAGCAAGGGACGACAGATACTGTTCATCAACCCTTGGAACGTCGTCGACGGGTTCATCAAGCCAAACGGCATAACTCAAAACTCATAGTTGTCGTCATGAATCTAAAATGCCATTTTGTTAACATCATCAGGATGCACTCCAATCTGGTGGTATTCAGCCCTCAAATCAAGTTTGCTAAAGAAGGAGGCGCTCACCAACTCAGCCAACAGTTCCTCAATGACCAAAATGGGGTATTGGTCCTTGACAATGATAGCATTCAACGTCCGAAAAAGTCCACACATAATTGCCAACTCTAATTGCCAATTCCTATCCTTTCTCACTAGCAGCATAGGTGAAGAATATGCACCTCAACTGGGTTATATGATCTTTTGGTTCAGCATCTCTGTCACTAGTCTAGAGATCTCCTCCTTCAGAATGTGAGGGTAAAGATAAGGCCTCATGTTCGTTGGTTCAGCACCCGACATGATCTCTATGTGATGGTCCACCTCACATGCTGGTGGTAACCCCTTCGACTCCTCAAAGAGGATCGAAAATTCTTGTAAGACATGAGCCAAATCATTAGCTATACCTCACTCATGTGTCTCCTCAATCCTAGTGGGATCTAGCTACAATAAGTAACCTGGGTCCATGGTGCTCGACAAGACAACTAGCGTTGCAAAATAGCTTCCTATATGCTGCAAAATACTATCAAGTTGCACCCTCCTTTTGTTGTGCCTAAAAGTGAGGCACATCTCTCCAAAGTCGAATGTGACTAGACCTAAGCTCAATAGCCACTGTGTCCCTAAGACAATGTTTGTTCCATGAAGTGCAATCGGATACATGTCCATGACAAAAGTGTGTCCTTAAACTCGCACTTGAATGATACTATAAATACTGCCAGCTTAGAGCGTTGTCCCATCACTAATGGTGACATCAAATCCTACTATCAGTTCAAAAGTGAGCCTGATCTTCTCAATCAACCGCTCATCTAGAAAATTGTGCATACTCTCTGTGTTAATGAGGATATGCATGGTATGCTTCCTAATGATGTCATCCACAAGTAATGAGATGGCCACCTGTATCTCCACTGAATCAATTTCCTCCTCGGCCACTAGCTGTTGCTCATCCTCATGATCATCACCAATAATGACATCGTCCTCAAAGTACATCCTCCTCAACCTCACCATCGATAAGCATCACAAACTTGGTCTATCACGCGCAATAGTGCCCTAGGATGAATTTCTCATCGCTTCTAAAGCACAACTCTTTAACCTTTTGCTCCTCCACCTAGGCAGGTGTTAGAGTACTCATAGAAGGCCTAGGGGCTATCCAGCAGCACTTGCAGTAGCCCACAATAGGTAAATCAGGTCGTTAGTGGTGTGCAACGGCTTTCATGATGGCCTAATATTCCATGGCTGCCTTGAGTGCCCTCTAAAGGCTCGATATTTATCCTCCATAAGAAGAGGATTCTCTCTGGCTTAACCCAGATCTGTTGGTCATAGCGCTCGCACATTGGCTTGAATTTCCTCCTACAAGCTGGCGATGAAGGTGGATTTGAGTTGAATGTTCGACCATGGTGGTGTGCATTGGTTGGACACACTCAAATTCCTCTTGGTATGCTCTAATCATCGTCTTCTAGACTGTCTTTGTCAAGATAGCATAGAAATCTTCATAGTCCAATAATCTAAACCATTGTAAAGTAAATAGTGAAACTTAGGCCTTGTTTTATCGACCTATGCATAGTAGCTGATTGAAACCATCTCAATGCCACATTCTCGAGGTGGAAGGATGCAAGGAGAATCTTTTGGTCCTTGTCCATTTTCTTGGAAGATTTAGAATTGTTCAGCATGGTACAACCAATAAATCGGATCACCATCTCAAAATGTCAGAAACTTCAATTGAACAGTGTGCTCGTAGACACCGTATCTCAATTGGGGTTGAATCTTGCCCCAGCCTTAATCGCAAGTGGATGCTCCTTTGGCACATGGTTCCTTCGATGGCCTCTATCAACTCCTCAATCTTCCTCATCATCCCTCTCAATCTAGGGATTGTCATCATCATTATTTTCAAACTAAACTTGCCTGTTAGGCGCACCTAGCCTCGGCTCGAGCATGGTCTCCCTTCATGTCCTTGATCAACCGGTGGGACCATCATGAGGATTTTAGGTGTGGAAGATCGGGGTACCTCTTGTCCTCGGATCGGCCTTTCTTAGATCGCCCGCAATAACCCAATGTTTTGTTGTGCGATCATTTGACTCAAGATTTTGATAGTCTAGGCAAGGAGGTGAAGAAGGTCTATCTTAAGGCATCAATTGATCATGATAGCATCTCCATGTTTGGATTTTTGACAAAGGGTGGAGGAGGCAGCGTAGTGTGTGCGTGATCATCTTGCCCTAGGATGTTCCTGGGGGAGGTGTAGAGTTCCTTTCCCTTGCGCAAACAAATGTCTCCCCTTCTTCTCTCCTTCGTGCCGCCATGGATCTAGTTGTTGGTGTCATCACAGAGATGCGCCAAGAAAGGTGGCTCTAATGCCAAATCATTGCGACCTAATCCCAAATCAATACCAAACTTGGAAGGAGAAATGATAGATAGGCTTGGGTAGGGCTTTTGGTTAGGATTGATCTACTTTCTATGGGTAGATCAAAGGTTAGAATAGTTTCAAGGAAAGTGGAGATCGTTGTGGAGGTGATAATGGTAGTGGAGTGGAGTTTTATATAGCGCAAAAGGGAGTAAAATGTCTTGGGGAAGTTGTGGGGTAGTTATGTGAATTGTTAGGTTAATGGAGATAAACTTTGGTCGCTAGAGGATAAAGATGAATAGCTTAGGAATTAGTTAGGCTTATAGAAGAGGAGGGAGAATGAGGCTACCTACCAAAAGGAGGGTCCTCAGAGTGAGGAGGGAGAAGCGATGGAGTTGTAATCTCAGCCGTTAGTTGAATCTCAGAGTGGGTACCGAGGGGGAGAGAAGGAGGGAGAAGGATGGCTAAGCCTAAATGCAAAACAAATGTTCAAATATTTAATAATACTAAAGTGACTGTCATTCACACATTTAGAGGCTAGCCATACATCTAAAAATAATAATTAAACTCTAATATGAAATAACCCAATCGTTAGAAGTTCAAACAGTTGTTCGGCATTAGAACACCTATGCTACTCTTCTGCGCTCTGGCTATGATGTTCAAACGCTAGGCTGGCCATTCAAATGCCTAAACCCTAGACTTGAATTCTTAGGACTTATTCCAGTGACAAGCTAACTACTCAACAATCTATAAACTACTATAATCCATAAGCAAGAAACTACTTCCTAATCATGAACTGCAACAAGGACGCCCTAGGAAAGAGAGATCTTGACATCCACCTCTTACAATCTAAAACAAGTGAGGAAATATTCTAATTAAAGTCCTTTGTGATTTTCATTAATTCTGTTTCACCAACATAATAAGGGAATTGCTAAATAACCTACATGTGGTTGATTCCCCTATAGGGGCGGCTTTGAAGACTATTTAGCAAAGCTAAATTCTCACCATGGAAGACCCATCGTAGTTTTCCATGTACACCACCTTAACCAAAATAACCTTCATGAAATAGTAAATGATAAAAAAATCGATCGCTTTATCACAGCCCCCCTTCGAAGTTGTGTTCGTCCAGCATAAAATGTCCCTCTCGGGGAGGAGGCTGCGAGGCCAATGGGAGAGGAAGGACATGCTTGGCTAGAGAAAAGGCCAATGAGAGTCAACCAAGCTCCCTCAAAGTTGAGAGAATGGAAGCTTGAGTGCTTATGGAGATGAGTGTATTGCTCTCTTTCCATAGAGCCCATGTTAGGAGGCTAAAAAGTTACTCCTCACTGTTATAGTTTATCTAGGCTTTGTCTTTTATATATTCTTTTTGTATGAAACTAAAACTATGTGCACTATAGTGCTCATGTTTAACAAGCCAATATAACAGTACAAGTGTCACAAATTATATTGATATAAAATATCATGCTTTTGCACTATATGATCTTATTTAGTTAGAGAATAAGTGGCTTTTGCAATATAAGACCTTGTGCATAAAATTTTTTAAGGTTAATTTTATGCACATCTCTTAAATATAAATTAGGTACATCTACTTATATTTTATTGTTTGATTGTAAAACATAATGTTTACCTTGAATAAGTTTAGGGCAATTTATACCATAAACTAAATTTATTTATTATTTTGCCTTACTACTCATTTTAAGTTTTCTTTGCAGCTTCACTCATACTTTTTAAAAAATATCAAAATTACCCTTGCACCAACTTTGAGGATATCTTTTTGCATTAAATGCATAGAGATATTATTTGTAAAATATGAAAAATCTAATTATCTCTTCGCTGGCAGGAAAAATTAAAATATTTTATGAATATTATTTTTGTAACCCTTCTCCAAATTATAAATCATCCAAAACCCTTATTATCTTCCTTATTAGTGAGAGCTCTCACATTCTTGAACCCATCTTTGTCTCCAGCTAATAGAACTAGTGCACATAGCCGGGGCTTCCCCGTCTTTCACCGAGGAATCGGAGAGCGGAGAGTGTGAAGTTTATGCAAGTCACTTCCTTATTTTTATTTTCCATTTTATAATGTTAAGGTTTTTGTTGATGAATTGGTTTGCTTAAGAGAAAAAATAGGCTGGTTGGAAGAGGTATTCTCTTTAGATGGGATTGGAAATTCTTTAAGATTTTGGATATATGTCCATTCACTTGTCAATTTTACATATGAATGACTTTTTTTCATAAATTATAGAAGTCATTATATTGTGCTTTTACATTGAAACATAAATGGTCAGAGTAATATTTAATATTTGTTTGTATTGTATTATATTATTCTATTACATTTGACAATTTTGATAAAAATAATTATTTTCTATACTTAAGCTAATTTTATATATTCTAAGGTTGTGATTGTTTATGTTTTTTACTAGCTACTTCATAGTTAAATACTATGAAACCCATAGATAGTATCTTCGCAATTCATAATTAGCATCTTTGGAATCCAAAGATACTAACTATGGAATCTGAAGACACTAACTATGGAATCTATCATTAATAAGTTTTTAGACCGGTATTACTTAAGTTATTTTTTTATTCTAAATTTGTGAATAATGCTTTGATTGGTTTGTTTATTATGCAGTTATTCTATCTTTTTTATGGGGTCCATTCATAAGAAAAATTGACCAAAGAATTTAAATACAGAAAATAAATATCGATTACAAAAAGAGGAAAATGTTGAAGGTTCTCAAAAACTCTCAACTGTGGTTTCACATTGCTTTCCTAGAAAGATTGTGTATACAACATTTTGAAAAATATCTATAGATTAGTAGTTGTTGAACACAAATATTTCATAATACAACTTCATTATTCTATATATTCCTAATTGTCTCAAATACAACTTTTCACAAAATTAGTTTTCACTACAACAAATTAATATGTGGGCTTAATTCCTCTAGTACTCTTTTTTTATAGGTATAACAACAAATAGTTTTCTTGAAGGTGGTACGTTGAAGCAGACTAACATGAAAATGTCATACAAAATTTAATAAATAAAGAATCCATAATTATTGACTATAAAATCTGACATTAATATATACAAAATCTCAAAATATGAACTATGAAGACCAGTTAGTATAGAATCCATACTAAATAACTATGGAATTTATAATTTTTTATTATGGAGTTCATAGTTAATAACTACAAAATCTATAATTATACTAGCACCTGATTTTATAATAACTTCAAACTCATTTTATTAAAATAAGAACTAATCAAGCATAAACCTAAAACAATATATGAATATATAGATATAAAATAGAAGGCAATAGAAACAAAATGGGAATCTATATCTATAAGTAGACCGACAAATAAAACTTTAAGAAAATTAGAATGTTGTGATGAGTATAAGAGCTGATGGTGCAGCAGACACTTGGTTATTTGCATCACTAGGATTGTTTGGCAAGATGTTACATTATGCCCCACTTTTGTATATTTTGAGCATCTCTTCCTTATTATCTTCGTATTCTCATCTTAAAATAATATTGTTTTCTTTCATTTTCACGCCGATCTAACTATCACTAGTTGAGGTAGCAGTTTGATACTTGGGATTCTCCTTTCTAGCCAAAATTTTCTTAATAATGTTGGTAGAATAGAGTTAGAGTAAGTTGCTAAGTAGCTTTCTTTTGTAAAGTAATTATCACAATACTCATAAGGAAAGATACAAGTATAGAGAAAGTATAGAGAAAGTATGAAATAAGTATAGAGTAAGTATAGAGTTTGTTTTGGTGTAGGAGAATAAATAAATCTCCTCTCTCCTATCTCTCGTTAGTCATTACGAAGTTTTAATCAGAAAAAAGACAAAACAACATTTAATGTGTTGCTAATAGTGATTTAATCAATTTATGGTTAAATAAAGTCTTACCGTAACTTAAATGTAGAGAGATATCCTCAAAATTGGTATAAGGTCAATTTTGGTACTTTTTGAAAAGTTTAGGTGAGTTTGCAAAGAAAACTTAAAATGGTTAGTAAGGCAAAATTATAAAAAAATTTGATTTATAATACAAATCACTCATAAATTTATGCAAGAATTTGTGTTTAGTTATTAACTATGAATAAGTATGTTAATTATACTAAAAATTTTAATTAGAAAATGTACATAACTTTATCACACCATCTACCTGTGATAATATTTTGTAGATAATTTGTCATGTGATTTATTTTATATAAGATTTGACCAAAATATACATAAATGAGTTTTTAGTTGTAAAACGTATTTAAGGGAACCATAATTTATGAATAAGTATTCCTTATGTTCGAACCAAACGCCACCTTAATATTTCTACAGTATTAATATTTATCTATGAATTCAGAATCCCTTATTCATAGTTTATAGTCAAACATCACCGAATCTAGTATTATTAATATATATTAATATTTCCTACATGTTTATCTTAATTTTTTTTCTAACATAGAGTTGGAATAAGAAAAAGTACTCTTTTTTTTTTATCATGGATGAAAAATAAGTATAAAACTATCTATAAATTATCTATGAAGGCCTAAGCATTTCAAGAAACCAAGCCAAGTGCTTAAACGGATGAAATAAACCGTCTCTTCATTTCACTATATAGCATATAGTAATAGTATGTAGTCTTCTTCCTGCTTAGTTAGACCATAGTCACGACTCACGATCCTCGAACCCTCTTCTCTTCCTTCCAGACCCCACGCCGACCCTTTTCAAATCCTCTCCTTCCCTCCCATGAACGACGACGACGACGACGATGTCGGCTTCCCCGAATCCTCCTCCTCCTCCGCCGAGGCCGCTGATTCGTACCTCGTCGGTTTCGTCCTCGCCAACATCGTCGGCCTCCGGCACTACTCCGGCGCCGTGAGCGGCCGCGAGCTCGTCGGTCTCGTCCGGGAGCCCCTTAACCCCTTCGACCCCAACGCCATCAAAGTCCTCAACACCCGTTCGATACAAGTCGGTCACATCGAGCGCACCGTCGCTGCCGCCCTCGCGCCCCTTCTCGACTCCCGCGTCGTCGCCGCGGAAGGCATTGTCCCCAAACCCCCCAAATCCTCCAACTCTTTCCGCCTCCCCTGCCAAATCCACCTCTTTGCGCGCCTTGACGCCTTCGAGGTCGTGCGCGCCGCTGTCGCGGAGGGTGGGATGCAGTTGTTCGACGTGTCCGATCCGGAGTTCGGACTATCCGAGGCCGCCGTGGTCAAGGAGAGGGGGGGCAAGAGTGCGAGGAAGGTCGACGAGATCTTCGCTCTTGTGGGCCGGGACGAGGGGAAGATTACTCCGGCTGAGCCGCCGAAGGAGGTGATCCTTTCAGAGCTGTTCGACCACCAGAGGGAAGGTTTGGGATGGTTGGTTGGGAGGGAGAATTCTTGCGAGTTGCCGCCATTTTGGGAGGAGAAAGATGGGGGTTTTGTTAATGTGCTGACTAATTACAAGACTCACGAGCGGCCCAACCCATTGAGGGGTGGAATTTTTGCAGATGATATGGGATTGGGAAAGACATTGACTTTGCTTTCCTTGATCGCCACCAGTAGCAGATACCCTGTTCGACGTTATGCCAAAGAGATTTCTGGTGGTAGCGTTGAAGGAAAGATGAGATCTTGCAGTGCTACAACGTCGAGAAGCAGTAAGAAAGTTGGAAATTCACAAAAAAGACAGAAACTTGATGATGACGGTGAAGAAAATGAGGACGTTTCTGGCTCAAAGACGACCTTAATTGTATGCCCGCCTTCAGTGATCTCATCATGGATAACCCAATTGGAAGAGCATACTAGACCTGGTAGCTTGAAGGTGTACTTGTATCATGGAGTACGAACGAGGGATGAGGAGGAGCTTATGAAGTATGATATTGTATTTACGACATACAGTACATTGTCTGCAGATTTTGGGTATTCCTACCCACCAATACAGAAGATAAAGTGGTACAGAGTAATCCTGGATGAGGCTCATGTGATTAAGAATTTTGCAGCACAGCAGACGAAAGCTGTCATTGCTTTGAAGGCCGAGAGGAGATGGGTGGTCACTGGGACGCCAATTCAGAACAGCTCCTTTGATCTGTTTCCGCATATGGCTTTTCTGAGATTCGAGCCATTCTCAATTAAGAACTACTGGCTGAGCTTGGTGCAACGCCCTTTAGATCAAGGAAGTAAGAGTGGGTTGTCACGATTGCAAGTAAGTCTGCTTTGATCATCTCATATTCCTGGTTGACTATTTTATTTTTATTTCCCCGGGGTGGATGGGGTGGGGTTTGACATAGAAGAGAGCTGTCTCTAAGATATAAAATTCTGATGAACAAAGGGTGCTGAGATAATTCTACTATCTATTTTTAGAAAAGTAAAGCATAAGGAACCATAGACAAATGCAACCCAAAAATGTTTACAACCTTTTTGTGATTTGTCTAATAAAACATATACCTAGGAGGCTTAACCATCAACTAATGGTCTATTTGTCATTTGATTGTTGCATTATATAAGTTCACTATGATGTTAATCACTGCTTGCTTCCCTTCACCTTAGCTTCTATTATTCCAACTGTTGAATTTTCCCTATACATAGTTGGATTCATGATTAGTGCACACAAAGATAGGACAAGCAAAAGCTAAGAGCTGGATCTTTTATGCCCAATATTTATCCTTATCAACGCCTGATAAATCAATACCAATGTGGGAGGCAGTGCTATTGGGCACTGCTGCAGCCCGCTGCAGATAGCTGCAGAAAGCGAGCAACTACTGCCAGCCTTGTTATTTTGTTGTGAAACTTATCTTTTCAAAGGTATAGTATTATGTTTAAACATTAGAAAAGGACTTATAGGTGAAATTTTGTTAAAACTTGCTGTTTGCTTGCCATTTTAAATTGCTCTTTTTTTACTTGTCTAGGCCTTGCTTGGAGCAATCTCACTGCGAAGGACAAAAACTGCACAAAATGGGAAAAGTAACTTGGTTGTGCTGCCACCTAAAATAGTTGAAACATATTTTGTTGATCTTTCAGCTGAGGAACGTGAACGCTATGATGTGATGGAATCAGAAGCACAAAATACAGTGAGGGAGTATATGAACGCAGACACTGTGTTACACAATTATTCTACTGTCCTTCATATTATATTGCGGCTTCGTCAAATCTGTAATGATGTAGCATTGTGTCCTTCAGATATAACATCCTTACTACCATCCAATCATCTTGAAGGTAGTATGTTATTCATTTCAATTTTCACCTCTTAAAAGATATTATATCTTAATCTGATGTGAAATTATATTTTTCTTCTTGGGTAATTCCCTCAAAAGGTGGGCATATTGACATTTTTTTTTTCACCGAAATGTAATTTTTTTTCTTTTCATTAGTTAAAGCAGAATTGGTTGGAAAATTTGATGACCATCTGAAAGTTGAAAAGAATTAGATTGTTAAGACATTACTGGTGTTTATGCTGTCTAACATATTTTACTGCCTATGGCAAACTGAATTGATGTGCTTAATTATTAGAGCGATAACAATTAACATAACCATATCCTAAAAAACAGGTGTTTCTGTACTTTAGAAGATATTCTTATGTTGCTTCTTCTATTGGCCATGTAGCTAGAATTGCTATGAATGAAAGAGCAAAGAGACCAACAACACATTCTAGATTAGAGTTCTTGATTATACCTATTGATGTCATAATTGATTATATTCAGAATTTAGTTTGTTTTAGTTGTTGTTTTAATTTTTCAATTTACTTTAGTCATTTTTCATATTCTTTGGAATTACTGGCCATCTAGCTAGAATTACTGATGTTCTTCTTCCTTCACATGATTTAACTATGAGCATGAGACCCTCCAAAGTGGTCTAGTTATCCGAACTCTATTATTCATCGTCTTTCTTTCTGCTTCTTTCTTCCTTGTCTGCTTCTGTTAGCAATTTTCTGCACAAAACCTTAACCAAACCTCACCTAGACATGCACCTTGGTTTGTCCATCTAAAAGGGCTTGCCTGCTATCTTGATTCCTTTTTTTACAAAATTTCCTGTGGACATCTTTGATGTGCAGCAGACCGGACATTGAGGTATGAAATGCCAAATCCCAAGCAGTTGATTTCTCTGATTTTGCCATAGGAAACATTTCATCTACATTATCCTTCATCAAATAGTTTTGCATAGATGTTTTTTGTGCATAAAGATAACAAGTTGTGCAGTTTTCATGGACTGCTGAGCTTCTAGAGTGTATGAACTATCATATCTATATATTTCATATTTAAGTATACAATAGTTCCATTGAAGCTTATGAAGCAGAGTTTTACTAGGTTTTATCAAAGTTGTCACTAAGCATGTACAATTCTAGATAC
Source organism: Typha latifolia (assembly GCF_019914945.1). Classification (NCBI taxonomy): domain Eukaryota; kingdom Viridiplantae; phylum Streptophyta; class Magnoliopsida; order Poales; family Typhaceae; genus Typha; species Typha latifolia. The sequence goes on from NC_133091.1 coordinate 5,874,220, forward strand.
CAATATCTAACTTGCTTTATGATGGCATGTTAGCAACCTTTACCAGATAAAATTAGTTGTTTTGTGCTGTCGTGTTAGTCATCTCTACTTGAAATAATTATCTCAATTGTTGATTTCCTTTTCTTGAGAAATTTTTATTCATTCCTTGTAGTTAATTTTAGCAAATGTATTGCCACTTGATACATCCTTTAGATTCATCTGCAAGACATGTTACTGGATTTCTTAATATTTCTTTCTATAATTTCTCACTTTAGTATTCTGTTTGCAAATTGTCATCTTTGATGTTATTTATACTGCCACATTGTAGCATTCACTAGTTCTTTTATAACAGGAAGCCAGATAATGAATTCTTTTGGTGCATGTTGGTTTAGGTTTCTGAGTTCGGACAGTCAAGTAATATACTGTGAGGAGTTTAATGTTACGTAGAACAAGGATGTGCCTTGTTGATCATAAGCTGGCCTAATGGCCTAATAAAAAATTCCAGGAAGCTATGCATCGACCTGCTGATTTATCTTTTGTTGTTACTGTGTTGCATGATCACAAACTCTGATTGAGTTGGAAATTTTGAATGTAGAAAATTAGAAACTATTCTGAACATTTGTAGTTTGGAAATTCTAAATGTACAAAGAAATAGTCAAAAAAAAATGTCAAAAAGACAACCATGAGGTGGATGCGATGCTTGGGCTTAAGTGCAGGTATTGGATAATATGGGATCTTGGAAATGCTTGAGCAAAAATTGTTGTTTAGAATCTTTAGATCACCTTCTGAGAAAGAAACAAACAAGGAAAATGTATGATAGAAATCACAGTATGTCTTTCAAACAGAAGATGAGAAAAAAGTCCAGGAGGTCAAAAACTAGTCAGTGTAAGGTATTTGCAAAGTGGTTGTCACATGGAAGCCCAGTACTGAGGACTCAGGACACAATCTTTTTGAACCAATGTTGGTTCCTCTGCAACACTAGCCAGAAAATGCAAATAACTTGTCCCACAGTGGAATATTTAATGAGTAATTTTCTTTTGGAAAAATTAGTGAGCATTGCACAGTAACTTCAATAGCATGTTGGCTTAGGTTAGTAGCCTTATGGGGGGCACATCCTTATAAAAATGATTTCTACCATGACACTTGTAACAAGTGATAGCATAAAATAACATAAGAGTTCACTGATTGCAGCATGAAATTCGGATCGCATGATAGTATGACTTCTAATTTCACATTTCCAAAGAAAAGTAATTCAGTTTGTTCTGCATTAGTGAACTATTTGCTATCCATCTTTTTTCAGCAGGTGTGGACAAGTAGAACTCTAGGCCTTCAATTGGAGTTCAACTTACCTGCTCGTACTTTAGTGTTATGTTATAGGAATCATGTGATATGTTTAGTTCTTGAACTAGTGAGGAAGTTGGATATTCTCTAAAGTGAAGTAGGGCATCATCTAGTTTTTGAGAATAGAAAAGCTACAATTTTTCCTTTAAATATTGGCATCATGAATTCATTCTATTGTTCCATGCAAGGTTTCGAAAATCGGTATCAGGATCAGGATCGGACGTCTGGAAAAATAATATGTATCGGCCGTCCATATCAGATCGGACTATTTTAATTAAATAAAATTCTAAATATTATTTAAAAATATTGAGAAATTTAGAAAAACTTACAAGAAAATAAAAAAATAATAATTATTCATATATAAAGCCTAAAAAGCTCTTTTCCTCCCTATCCTTTAACTGTTAGTCTGTTATATCTTCTCTCTCTCTCTCTCTCTCTCTCTCTGCAGCAGCGCCAACCAGCTGGTTTTGGCCCCGATCGGGATCAGCTGAAATTGGGATCTATGGTTCCATGGATAACATGAGAAAGCATTGGTTTCTTATAGGGATATAACTATTTAAGTATTAGCTGCAAAAATGTGTGCCACTTGCCATGGGAGGGAGGGATCCTTGTATAAAACCATCTCCCTATTGCTGTCATTCACTTCAAATCCTAACCCTAAGCAGTTGGAACCCATGACTTTAGTAATGCTGTAGCAGTGGTGGCCTATTGAGCTACAATGACAATGTCCTCTTTCTCTCTAGAACATCTCTCTCTTCTTGCTCCTCATCCTCTCCTTTCTGTTTGACTCAATGCCAACAGCTCAAGAGGTTGTGTTAGTCAATCAGTTCCTTATGTTGCCCAGCATATACCATGGTGGCAAGCCCCCCTTATCGTGAATATTATATCCATGAATCCTAGTAAGTGGGATCGACCGTAGTCAATCTGGATCTTGGGCTGAAACCAATCTATTGATTTGTTCGGCCGATACTCTATCTGTTTTGGGTCGGGATCGGCCAGATCGACCAATCCCGCCCAAAATGAGTATGGATAAGAGAGAAAGAGAAGGGGAAAGAGAGAGAGAAAGAGAGGGAGCAACCGAGCAAGAGAGAGAGAGGAAGAGAGAGGGAATGAGGGGGTTTGTGGGTTGTGGCTGTAAGAGGTAGAGAGAAGAGAGCAGGGAAGAGAAGAGAGAGAGAAGTGGAGAACAAATAAAACATAAAAAATATGTTGAAGAGAGAGAGAGAGATGGTAGTCAGTGAGGGTGAGGGTGTGGGAGAGGATAAGGGTGAGAGAGAGAGAGTTAATAAGAGAGTTAGAAGGAGAGAGAGGTAGTGGGAGAGTTTAATAAGACTTAAGAAAGAGAGTTAGTGGGAGAGAGAGTTTAATAAAAGAGAGTTAGAAGGAGAGTTTAATAAGAGAGAATTAGTTGGTGACTAGGTAAGAATTTTTTATTTGTGCGGGAGAGGGAGAAAGAATGTGAGTGGTAGAAAGGGGGAGAGATAGAGATTGAGAAAATAGTATTTTTTTTAGTTTTTAGACTTTATATATAAATAATTTATATTTACATATTATTATTATTTTTTCTAAAAATTAGAATTTTTCTAAATTTTAAAAATTATTATAAAATACAGGCCGATACGCATCCTTTTTTTGGACGGCCGATCCCAATCCCGATTCCTATACTTGGAAGCTTGCTTATATCCTTGGATGCTTAGAACACAATATCTCGTTAAATTAAAATTTGATGCTGCTACTACCATGAATTAACATAAGGATGTAATTGATTAAAGTAGAGAAAATATGGTAATCCATTTGATATTTTGCAGGTAGCCAACTTAATTAAAAAGATTGAGTTGGAAGTCACTATTCTAAAAACTTGGTCATAGAAAGCTTAGTAGCCTGTTTAATTATTGTGTTCATGAGTTTGAGCGTTTTGGCAGCTAATTCAACAGTATGATCATTCGGATTTGACCATGTAGTAGAGTATCTTGTTTAAGAAATCATATTTAAGTGCCTGATATATAAAATAAGATGTAGTGACAATTATTAGTCATTTCTCATACAGATTCAAATAGGTATCAAGTCATTTAACCTTTTTTCTTCAAACTGATTATCTGTATTACTATTTTTCATAGTGAATTTAGAATATTTTTCTTCTGTCTTGTACTTGGAATATTTTCTTCTTCTCATTTCCTTTGTTATCTCTACTAGCCTTTAAGCAGGCAGTACTAGTTAGAATGTAAGAAAGTGATTAAATGAGGACTCAACCTTCATTGGTAAATTTCTCACATGGGTCTCAACATGTGTTGGCTGTCAACTATGTTATTGTCTTCTTTAGCGAGACTGGGAATAGCTCTCATGTAAACTCATTTCTGTGACTTACTTCAGAATTCAAACTCATTTCTGATCTTATCTTATTTTCTGTACACCAGGAAATGTTATCAAATCAGTCATTTCATTCTTTACTAAGGGCAATTGCCGCTTTCTAGACACATTTAGTTTGATGACTTCCAAGTTCCTTTCCAATATTAATTTTATGACTGCTCGTACTTCATGTTGTCATTTTTCTTGTTTGTCATGTAGTTATTCTAATAACTAAATGATACAGATGTCTCCAAGAACCCAGAGTTGCTGAAGAAATTAGCCTCATTGGTTGAGGATGGAGATGACTTTGATTGCCCTGTTTGCCTCTCTCCACCAACCAAAACTGTCATAACTTGCTGTGCTCACATATTTTGCCAGAACTGCATACTGAGAACCCTCAAGCACCATAATGCTTGTTGTCCAATATGTCGCCATCCGCTATCGAAATCAGATCTATTTCTAGCGCCAGAAATGCAATCTTCAGATGATGATGAGTGTAAACCTCTTCTTTCCAATAGACCCATCTCTTCAAAGGTATCTACCTTATTGAAACTTCTACTGGCGTCAAAGAAACAGGACCCATCAATGAAGTCGGTTGTTTTCTCTCAGTTCAAGAAGATGCTAATCTTGCTTGAGCAACCACTGAAGGATGCAGGGTTTTGTATCCTTCGATTAGATGGCTCAATGAGCATGAAAAAGAGGTTTGAAGTGATCAATGAATTCAGTAGGGTTGGTCCTGATGCACCAACTGTCCTACTGGGAAGCCTTAGGGCTGCAGGGGCTGGCATAAATCTGACGGCAGCATCAAGGGTATACCTGTTGGAACCATGGTGGAACCCTGGTGTTGAGGAACAGGCAATGGACAGGGTTCACCGAATTGGGCAGCAGAAGGAAGTGAGGGTGGTTCGGCTGATAGTATCGGGTAGCATCGAGGAGAGAATCCTAGAGCTGCAGGAAAGGAAGAAAAGATTGGCAACTGGTGCATTTGGAAGGAAGGTAGCCAAGGAACAGAAGCAGATGCGTGTTGAAGATCTTCGCATTATGATGCGGCTGTGAGTTCCACCTAATATTTTTTGGAGCATGTCTTTTCTGTAAGGCTCAAAGTACGAGTACATGCGGTTGTATATTTTGAAGTGTACTGGTACATGCATGGATAAACTTTGAAGCTTATAGGTACATACATTTGTATATATTGAGGCTTATAGGTTCATGCATGTGTATATTTTGAGCTTATTTGCATGCATGTATAATGTATTCATTTTGCAGCTGATTACATGCATGTCTATTTTGGAGCTTATTGGTGCATGCATGTGTATAGAAGTTATATAAACTTTTATACTTGCTATAGCCCCTTGTTGTAAAGCATGCAGCCATCCTCTATGCACAATGTTGTTAGTATCTATCTAGTTTTGCCTTCTAGTGTTGATTATTATGCACTTGAAGTATATACTGTGGATCAAGCAGATGTGCTCTTCTTTGTAATTTCTGGTCTGAGAATTTACAAATTTATGAAATACTTAAATAATCTCACCTGGTATAATGGTTTTGCTACTAGTACCTATCAATATTATCTCAATATTGAGATCTCTATCTTTTTACTTCAAAACATGGGTTCTGGGCCTAATATTAACATTTGCTGATGTTTATTTTACCATTTTTCAGAAGAAAACGAAAAAGAAAACATAAAGCAATATCAGAATTGACTATCAGTTTAATCCAAGAAAAGCTTTCAAACCAAGAGTTTGCCTACAGCATACACTTAAAAAGATATTCCTTTTGCTATGTTAATTGGTCTACTAATCTTTTAACACATGCATGTCATCAGTACATTTGTGATGAAGATTTCGAATGATTAAAATTTACAAATACTATTCTCCACCAGCTTAAAATTTTAGAATAAATGGTGAATTAACAGCGATAATTGATGCTGAGATTTGAGAGAGGTATGGAAATTCTTGGAGCATGTCTTTTTAACACATGCATGTCATCAGCTTAAAAATAAAGAGTAATATTTCCCAAAGATCTTCCTGGTTTCCACCACTTACTAGACTCTCCAGAACTTTGGTACTTTTATAGGTCGTAAGAGTAATGATATAATTTCCCATAGACCGATGCTTTAACCAATTTATCTCTATATTTTTCCCATCACTCAAAATGTGAAGCACATGTACAATGTGCAGATTTTCACAGACAGCCATCAATTTTGGAAAATTATGAACTTTTATCCTGACCCTTATTACATTGTCTTCTTCTTCTCCTTCAGGTGACTTTATACGCTGCTATCCCTTTCAATCTTCTGACAGTCCAAGGAGGAGAAACTCAAAACACATGTGAAACTTTTGGCTTGCATAGATAGGAAGTTTCTCTACTGTCAATTATTTTGCTGATAAAATAGGAAGCGGTGCGATCGAACCAAGATTGATTAAAGTCAGGCTCCGATCAAGTTTGGCTTGAAAATTAATTTTGAGCCTAGGATCGATGATCAAGCTTATTAGCTCAATGAACTCCCAAATTGACCTCAATTCCTCAATGAGCCACTTAATAATAGTAACTTTGACAAAATTCCAACTAAGTTTGACATCAAGCTTGAGTTGACCTGCGTGAAATTTTATTTCAATGTTGAGCTTATCAAGGTTGAATTGAGTCAAGCTAAAATATGTGTTCAAACTTTTCACATATTCATATAATAAAAGCACACAAATCCATACATACATATACATAAATCGATATATATATATATATATATATATATATATATATTCAGCCATAGCTGACCATTCAAGCAAATGTAGAAGAGCTCAATGTTACATCTCATTCATAGTCCTAAATATAAAATTAATATAATATGGAATATATTAGACTGAGTTTAGTAGCTAAAGGGTAAGTATATCTTTTCCTGCCAGTATCCAATTCCTCCACATATAGATTAAAAAAAAACATGGCATTTCTTGTTCATCCCCTTGACCTCATGAAGTATCATTTATATTCACCACCAAACGCAGAAAGATAGCAGAAGGAATCTTAATTAATTTGTCCTTGGGCCAAGCCTTTACTACTGCAATTATGATTTACTCTATTGTTGATACAAGCTTCTTTCTCTCATATTTAAGTTGTCCATGATATAATTGGCATCATTTTTATGCTCCTGGAGTCTCCAGTCTTCTCCTGCTAGGGCTATACCTTTCGGTTTTCCTACAAATCTCTCCCGTCCTCTTCTTCCCTAAACTATATGTTCCCTTATGCTTCTCCCGTTGGCCTACTTTATGAGCACCGAAGACGAAGATCTCTTGAAGCGGTTCGCTTCCTTCAGACAATAGGATGGAGGATATTATTCCTCTCCTCGAGAATTTCACCATTAATAGGAAGCCTTCGTTGTATCTTATCGGTAAATTGCTAACAGACAGGTCCTTCAATTTTATAGGACTAAAAAACACTCTCCACAACGCATAGTATATAGAAGGTTCCTTGGAGTTCCTGGAGGTGGGAAAAAAACACTTTCCTTCTCTTCTTTGAGCTTGAGATTGACGAATAAAAGGTTTGGTTTGGTACTCCATGGTTGTTCAATAGGGACCTCTTTATCATCTCATCTTATCAGGCAATCTTACCAGTTGTGGATTGGGATTTTACCAAGTCTGAGTTCTGGATCTAGTTCCATGGCATCCCCTTTCAGTTTATGTCAAGGAAAACAGTAGCAATCTTGGTAGAAAAGATAAGTGAGCCAGTTGAATCTAGTATAATGGATGCAATAAAATGGACGAAAATTCATTCGAATGAGAGTCTGATCAAAATTTTGAAACCACTATTTAGTTCTCTTTCTATCTCAATCCCAGATAGAGGTTGTTTTGAGATAAAAGTGAGGTATGAAAGATTACTCGTCATTATTTTTTCTGTGGTACTATCGGTCATGAAAGTTCGGCATGCATCCAACGAAGTTCGCTAGAGGAAAAAATAAAGGATTAAATTCCACACCTCAAAGACAAACTCATTGCCCTCCTCCATCCAAAGTTTATTGATCTCAATGCAATGCAAAAAACTCTCGACCAGCTCTCTATCAATAGTGAATTAAATCCCAAGTTGGCCTCCCATTGGGTGCTAGTGCAGAATTAGCACGATGCTACAAACTTGGCAAGGAAGGATAGTGATACGATTCGGACTTCACCGACGTCGTCTCGAGCATGGATTCACTTTAGGAGTATTTTTATTTCATATTTTAGTGTTTAATTTCCATTAAAATAAGTTTTCTATAAGTCGCGTTCGAACGCGGGTGGAGTGAGTTCGAACGCGGTTTGTGAACGGGGTTGTGAACGTGGTGAAGAGAATTTACCGCGTTCGAATGCACTGTGAACGTCTGCATCGCATTCGCAAATACCGACAGGCGCGTTCGATCGCGCGTTCGAACGCCTGCATCGCGTTCGCAAATCCAGAAGAGCGAACTCAGGGCGTTCGAACGCGGTCGACGAAAATTGTGTTTTTAGGGTTAATTTGAGTTGTTGGTTAGCCTATAAAAGGATGTGGTAGGCAACCAAATTGATTATTGATTATTGAGATTGAGTTTTGCCTTGCCTCCTTCGTCTTCTTCGCTCCCGTTCTCTCAATCCCCGGCGACGCCGCTTCTAACCTCCCTCGTCCGGCTAATCACCCTAGTCCCTTAGGGGTGGCCCTCTTCTCCCCCTTCGTCCAATCTATCCCACACTTGCCCTAATCCTTCCATCAACCACAACCCTTCCACCATCACTTTTCACCGGTGCCACCACATTAACGCCGGTCAACCTTCAACCACCATTACCTAGGATCACGTGCCTCCATCCACGGATCCAAAACAGACCATCTGACCTTTGTCCACAAATCAGACGATACCTCGAGATCCCCACATCCGATTCGCCTGCAACTAGATTTATTAGAAAGCTATTTTCTGGGGCTACAACATATCAAAGTTTCACGTCGATCCGACAGCGGCATATTTCGGGATCTTATTTCAAAGTGCCGTGCCAGATCTAGTCCAGATCAAGAATTGGAAGAGATCGACCCTTCACCAAAAAGGCGAGATCGTACCAAGCTAGTATCAGAGCTCCATAGCCAGAGGCATGATCGTATCAAGCTGGTATCAGAGCTCCATAGCCAGAGGCGTGATCGTATCAAGCTGGTATCAGAGCCATCGTTCCTCAGACAAGCGCTTCCAATGATGACAACCAGATCCATGGCTGCACAGCGAGATGATGAAGAAGAGATTCTCCCAATAGAGGAGGGAGAAACGATTGCAGGGACTTCCACCCGTGGAACCGCCCGATCTAATCAGAATACGGAAGAACCTAGCGTTCAAGCCGTGTTGGGGTCTCTTTCAGAGCAAATAGCCATCAACAACCAGATGATGATGGAGATGATGCGGGAACTACGGGCGACAAGGGAAGCAATGGCGAACGAGAAAGCACCATCGACCCCACGACGCGAGTCCACCCCCTTGAACCCACCGCCACCGGTTCAGCCTTTGCAACCACAAGAGCCGCTGCTACCACCACCCTATGGGCAGAGGCAAGCAAGGATGGTTACACCAGGTCCAGTTGTAGGTGAACCCATTCGACGGGTGAACCACTATAGAGACCGCCTTGGAGATCAAGATCCGTGGGCGGGTCAATACGATCCGGAACCACGGCAAGTTAATCAAAACCGAAGGAGGGATCATCAACCCTTCATGGTGCATCCTCCCCCGGTTAGACAAGGACATGATCCGGAATGAGACAATGGCATCCGTGGACAAGTCGTGCGTCTCGAATTCCCCAAGTTCAAAGGTGGCGACCCGATCGATTGGTTGTATAGGGCGGAGCAATTCTTTGCATACCAAGGAACGGCGGAAGAGTACAAGGTGACGCTTGCGAGCTTCCACCTTGAGGATGCAGCGCTTCATTGGTTTCGAGCAGCCAATGCCACTAAGGCTATCGAAACTTGGGCTGAATTTTGCGCCGATATCACACGGCGATTTGGAGCATCGGGATATGAAGACTCTGATGCTCTCCTCTCAAAGTTGCAAAAGACCACGGTTGGGTCATACCAAGAAGAATTTGAGAGGATTAGTAGCCGATGTCATCCACAATGGACGGATCAGCAACTTCGCAGCACCTTCATCTCCGGGCTACGGGGTGACATACAAGCCGATGTGAGGGCTTTAAGGCCTAGAACCTTAAAGGAGGCCTTCGAAGATGCGGTGCTTATGGAAGACAAACATAGGGCCATGAAGATACACTTGAAACAGAGTTGGATGAGCTAAGGAAGCCGCAATCAAGCTCAACCAAACATAGCGGCGGGAAATATTATCGGAGTACCAAGGGTTGCTGCTACAGTGGTACCTCCTCGAGCACCCTTGAAGCAATCCCAAGATGTGAAGTATGCATCTAGAGGTCCGGGACGAGCACTCACACCAGCCCAAGTAGAAGAAAGAAGAGCCAAGGGCCTATGCTTCCGTTGTGATGAGAAGTTTGTACCCGGGCATCGCTGCGCTAAACCGATGGGATCGGTGATGCTAATCGATGGATTGGAGGAAGCGGAGGACGAATTTGCAGCTGAAGGTGCAGATGTGGCTGAACATCAAGGAGAAGAAGCTGAAGGTGCAGATGTGGCTGGACATCAAGGAGAAGAAGCTGAGGAGCAACCCGTGGAGGACATGATAGCCAAAATCTCCCTCCACGCCTATTCGGGGACAGCTGCGCCAAAGACCTTGCGGGTGAACGGGGTAGTCAAGAAAACCACAGTGAGAATCTTAATTGACACCGGGTCCACCCACAACTTCATTGACAAGAGGCTCCTTAGGAAGATTGGGCTCGAGTCGGAACCCATGGAAGGGTTCGATGTGATGATTGGAGATGGCACCACATTGCGAGCGGATTCTATTTGTGGAGGTGCAGAATTGAAGGTGCAAGGCCAAACTTTCACATTGGATCTTTATCCGTTGGCCTTGCAAGGTGCTGATATTGTTTTGGGGACCCAATGGCTTCGAAACTTGGGGCCCGTGACATTTGATTTTACAAGCCTCACATTGACGTTTTGGAGAAATGACAAGAGAGTCTTTAGATGGAAGCCAACCACCGCTTGAACTTCCAAATGAAGGGGTCGCAAGGGAGCTCGCTTCTTTCTCGGCGCCCACCTTTCCTTTCTTCTCGAATCTGCGGAGAGCTAGTGCGAGAGGATAGTGAGCTGGTCCAACTCATGGAGGAGTTGAGAGAGAACCCCTCAAGCCACCCCGAGCACGAGGAGCGCGATGGGTTAGTACTAGAGTGCGGGCGAATTAAGGTATCCCAGAACGAAGAGCTACGGAGACTATTGATGGCACACTTCCATGATACTCCTATAGCAGGGCATGAAGGGGTATTACGTACCTACAAGCGGCTGGCCCAAAACTGTACATGGACAACGATGAAGACGGATGTGAAGAAGTATGTGCGTGAATGTCAAATCTGCCAACGAGTCAAATCGGAGGCACTCAAGCCTAGCGGACTGCTACAACCACTACCTATACCAGAGCGTATTTGGGAGGATATCTCCATGGACTTCATCGAGGGGCTGCCGGAGGTTCGGGGACAATCGGTGGTGCTTGTTGTGGTGGATAGACTGAGCAAATATGCTCATTTCATAACATTGTCTCACCCGTTTTCAGCAAAAAGGGTTGCTGAAATTTTTGTTCGGAAAGTGGCACACTTGCATGGGATGCCTAGGACGATCGTGTCAGACCAGGATCGCATCTTCATTAGTGAGTTTTGGTCCGAGTTCTTCAGATTGCAAGGGACTCAAATCAACCTGAGTTTTGGTCCGAGATCGACCCTTCACCAAAAAGGCGAGATCGTACCAAGCTGGTATCAGAGCTCCATAGCCAAAGGCATGATCATATCAGATAGCTATTCTCCCACTACTTCCCTCAGTCCGTCTCTCTCTAGGCCCGAGAACATCATGTCAGCAGGGTAGAACGTGTCGAGCAACTATTTGAAAATCTGATTTTCTTTGGTCACTCAAGAGTCAAGTGTCACCCAAGGAACTCCTCCCATCTCTGCAGTGCCTGATGCTACTCTGATAGTGGATGTCACAGCCGATGATCTGATAAGGGAGTGTGAAGGTATGGCCTCAGTCCCTATTGAGTTTCAATACATCCCATCCTTAGTTGACAACCTATATATAAACTCGCATGATATCTTCTCCCCTACCCATTCAGTCATCATCACACATCATCTCTTCCCATTCCCCTCTCCTCTCGAAAAAGTCTCCATCATACCGCCAAAATCCCACTCCCAACCTCCACCAAAAAAAAAATACCAAACCCCATGTAAAAACTAGCATTAAAAATTGATTTTTTTTTTATTTTGATAATTTGATGATCACTTTATGTATTAGAGGTGTATTGGCTTTATAACTTACATATTAAATCTTAAATTTCAAGCTTTAATTAAATTTTATTTACTTTCAGCTTAATTCATTTGTTTAAGACTTTTGGACTCGTTTAAGGCTTAGGCTTCATTAAAAATTACGCTCATTTAAAGCTTAGGCTTGACTCGAGCTCAGCTTGACTTGAGCTGAACCGAGCCTAAGCCTAATATACACCTCAAAATTAATTACTAATCAAACTAAGTCACAACCAGTTCACTCAAGCTTGGCTCATTCACACCCCCTAACATAGGTAGGTCATAAGTGTTAGTTAAGCAATGTGAACTAATATAACTTGTCATGTGGATATCCTATTTATATGCAATATTATGACGATATTAAGGACCTTATTTTTCCTAGATAAAGGCTACCTAATAATAACAATTTACCAATAGCATAAAAAAATTAAAAGGTAGAATCCCATCATTAGTACATAAGGAATAATACCTACATTATTTTCCTCAGTGATTCAGCTTTCATAAAAAGTTGAGTTTGAAGTCAATAAAATGAATCTATAATTCCTACTCATCACTAGTTGAAATTTTAGAATTGGTTTCAACGTTTGTGATAACACTCTTTTTTAGCTATTGGTATCAAAACTAGATGTTCACCATTTCTAGACTAATTTGAAATAGTTTGATGATAACACAATTGAATTAATGCCTTTATCAGCTAGGTTACTTGTTCTCTATCATACTTTCTTATAGTATTATTGGTAGCTCTTTTTAATAAAACTTAGTTGTCATAAAATCAATAGTTTTTTTATGCATATATAAATACCCTTCAAAATTATCATGTTTGTTTGTGTGCCCCTCTAAATTTGAAATATATATATATATCATTTAAAACTCTTATTTTTCTATGGATACCCTACATTATTTTCCTAAGTGATTCAGCTTTCATAAAAAGTTGAGTTTGAAGTCGATAAAATGAACCTATAATTCTTATCATCACTAGTTAAAATTTTAGAATTGGTTTCAACATTTGTGATAACACTCTTTTAGCAATTGGTATCAGAACCAAATGTTCACCATTTCTAGACTAATCTGAAATAGTTTGATGATAACACGATTGAATTGGTGTCTTTATCAGCAAGGTTACCTGTTCTCTATCATACTCTCTTATAGTATTATTGGTAGCTTTTCTTAATAAAACTTGGTTGTTGTAAAATCAACGATTTTTTTATACATATATAAATACCCTTCAAAAATCTCATGTTTATTTGTGTGCCCCTCTAAATTTGAAATCTACGTGTGTGTTGTGTGTATGTGTGTGTGTGTGTATATATATATCCTTTAAAACCCTTATTTTTCTATGGATACCCCTTGGAGTTAACTAACTATTAAAATTTAAACAATCTCGACATAAAAAGATGAAACTGTCATCATTCTAATTTTCATAAATTTTTCCTAGTTAAGAATATTTTTATTTTTTATATTAAATTATCAAAACTTAATTTGAAAAGTAACCAGTCATGTATCTATACAAATAACATATATTATAAGAAGTAGTATACAAGCAAATAAGCAATTTGTGAAGGGTATACAGGCAGAAAGAAAACCCTAAAAGTCTGGGGCTTTCATTGAGTTATTATTGAGTCACAATTACAGGGTAAAATGAAGTTCACATGTGATTTAATTGAAGGGGTTATCCATGAGATCATTATTGGTGTGAAAATGAGCTTCACATGTCAAATATATATATTTGATTTGTAGTAATGTGGACAATAGGGATGGATTAGATGACATTTCTATTGGGATCCAATTTCTAGAACAAATCCAAATATTAAATAGCTGATGTACTATTCTGTTCAACATATCCATACCAAACAGAACAAACTTTAGACCAACCACACAAGTTATACAAGAGTGATGGATAATTTAAGGGCTCTTGGTTTAATATGTCACACCAACCCTGGAAGAAATGTATTAATTTCCTGTTGACATATTCCCACATCTAATTTGTTAGGTATATTTTGCAAAAGATCACCTTTTGTTAGTTGATAACAAACATACATATATATGTTACTTTGACTGACTACTCTTCGTCTCTAGACTATAATTTAGTGTAAAATGATCAATAAAAAAAATTTTAAAAAAAATCTCATAAGACACATTCTACACAAGTTTACTAAAATATATCTAAGGAAAATGTCTTTGAAGAGGTTTTGAATTTTGTGAGGGTACTCTAAACAAGAGAGAGTATTTTAAAACTTAGAAGAGAAGGAAAAAAAAAAAAAGAATGGACAAGATTATTAGATATTTAGGGAAAAGAGTGGACAAAAAAGAGCTCTCTTCTCTTTGCAGCTTTTTCCATTGACTTTATTTTCCCCATTATTGCTTAAAAGAAAAGAATTAGTCACAAAATCACTAAAACGGAAGGTATTATATGAGAATTTTTTAAAACATTTTGTAATAGTGGGTCCGTTACTTTTGACCAAATTATATATTAAAGGAGAGTAAATACAGGTGATCAAATTGCATGTCAATTTGGCAATAAAGATTACAGGCCAGAGAGAGTTGAATTAGAAGGGGTGGATAGCAAATTGAGATGCCAAACGAACAAGAATAAAAGATAATAATAAGAATAAAAACAAGTCATAGATAACAATGTTAGGATAAAGGAAAGATTGGAAGTGATTGGAGATGATCGGTTGATCTTACCACAGGAATGGTGATGAGCAGAAGTGGGCCAATTCCGCATACGAAGGGGTCCCTTTTGCTATTGCAATTTAGTCCCGCTTGACTGTAGTGGGTTTATGCGTCATCCCTGAGATAAGATATGAGATATATTTTACACGGGTCTTGTCTCTCTCATCCATCTACAAGGTGTATCAGAAGCAATCTTGCTAAAAGTCAGATAAGATTTTGCACTTATTCCAACTCTATGAGTTGTTGACCAAACTATAATTTTATTTATTTGTTAAAATAGATGAACCACAAATTTAAGCATTAAAATAGATATATTTTCCTATAGCCCTAAGTAAAACGGTTAAATATTAAGTGTTTTATTAAAAATATTAATAAGATTAGTATTTTGCCAAGTAAAATAGTAATTTTATCCGTGTTTTTATTGAAATGTTTTAGATAATATTTCATATCCTCTGCCCTAAGAAGCTCTTTACTTTAAAAACACTTAACAGTTAATAATTACATATTTTTATCAGGACTATAATAAAATAAACTATTTTTTTATGGTGAATAAGTTTTAAAATATATCTAGTTTGGTCAAAAACTCTAACTCTATTTTCAAAGTTCATTAATTTGAGGGTCGTTTCACTCAAATCTAAAATGATTTTAATTTTACACCATCATGAGAGAAATACAAGCATTTAATTATATTGAGTTTATTAATCTATCGTATAAAACTAAGTAGGTATATTTTATATAGTCAATGCATATTTTATTATATTAGAATGCACATAATTTATATTTACAATGCAAATTAGAATGCACATCTCTTTATATAAATTATATATTTTATTATAAAAATATGTACTAAAGAAATTTAAGAACTTAATCTTACTAAAACTAGTATTATTATAGTTATCTCGTATAATATACTAAATCAATGAGTAATGGCATTACTTGATATTTCATCTAATTATCATAATATATTTTAATTAATAAAGTTATCTAATAACATAAATTAAGTTAATAAACAGTCATTATGTGTATGTACAATTCATTAGGTAGATTACTTAATTCAAAATTTATTAGAAGCAAAAGTTACGATAATAAAAAATAATAAAAATTTGATTGAGAAAGTTGATGGAAATTTATATCATAATAAACTGGCATAAAAGCTGGAATAAAATAAGTAGGAAAAACAAAACTCCAACTAATAGTTGGAACAATTTATCCAAGAATAAAGAGAGAGGGACTATGTTTGACCAGGATGAATTATACCTAATTCAAGCATAACTGTTTGACCGAATAAACTCTGGATAAATTAGTTATCCTTGACTTATTTTGCCTGGTTTATTATCTGCAATTTTTCAAATAACACCCTACATTATAGTGGTTTTGTGATTACCATCCTGTCCCTCAGCAGTTAAATTTTTATTGATAGAACTAATTGCCCTCCCAAAAAAAAATATATTCTTTTTTATTTCCAAATGAGTACATTCTAATATTTGAAACTAAACTATTATATTTCATTAGATTATAATAATAAATAATATATTTATATGATTAGAGGCATTTTCTCTCAAGGGTATTGTTTTAAATCCACTCAACCAAGTCCATGCAACCAAATTAAGCATCCATGTCTTAACCTAAACTTTACTCTATCCAGTCTAATTATGTTTGCATGACAATTTTATACCAAAACCTTGCACAAATCCAAAGTAAGGTTTTATTTTATTTTTTTAATGTATTCCTTTCTAAAATCTCTTATTTCAAACGTATCAAAAAATAATATTTACATGCATATCGCTCAAATACTTGTAGAAATACTTAGTAGTGTTCACGGGTTTAAGAGAATTTCCAAACATTTGACTCTAATTATTGACTATATTACCATTATGAAGGAGTATGATCCTAATAAATGTAGATGTTGACACCGATTAGAATAAATTAATTTGATCCATAGATTTAAGTCATAAGATTAGAACAGATAAGTATGTGTCAATCCTTTCCTTCTCTTTCCCCTTTTCATCTTTGGTCTAATCCATCGCTATTCTATGAACTCAATTGGTAATTAATAATACTCAAAGTGTGCTTATTTTTCAACCTCACAGGCTTCACCAAACCTCATAGTTGAGTATATCTTTTTTAAGAAGCAAAACATTGCATCAATGCAGCAAGTAGAATAGAGTTGTTATCAGAGACAGCAGTTTCAATTAATATAAATTGGTGATTATTCTGAGTGATTCTTAGTACTATTAAGACTTCTAAATATATTTATTATGGAATGTAGAAATAGATATAGATTGCTAAGCATCCATAAAACATGGCATCTTTCAATCTCAACCACATAGGTAGGTAAATTTTGGTATACAACTCTAATTTGGTCAAAAACGATACAAAAGACCATATAAAGAAAATTTTCTTGCATACCTTATTAAAACCACTCTATGTTTTATTTTTATTATCTTTTACGCATTATATATGGCTATTTATTATTCGAAATATAACAACTATAACTGATGAAATAGAGAATATTCACTACTTTTGAAAATAAACTAAAAGTACATCTCATATGACTTCAAAAAAAACTTATTCAAAACTATTAATGCATATTTTCAACTAGAGTTAATTTTATTTATCTCTATGGTGTGAACATTAGGATTCGGATGATAAATATCTATATATTATTTAGGAATAATTTCACTTAGACTCATGAATTATAACTATTTTTTATATACATTCTCTTAACTTTTTTTATTACTTATATACACATCTGCTTGCTTGAACCAAGAAAAAGAAAGTAATTGTGAATCTCTAAACAAAAAAAAACAAAAAAAAAATTTGCTCATGAGGTATATTATATGTGGTAAACAAAAAAATTCAAAAAATGCAGGTGAAAACGATGGTAGTTCAAGAAATTTTCTGTTTTTTTTCTAACTCAAAGACTTGCTTGCTTTGAGACAAGTCTTTGGAGGAAAAGATGGGATTTGGGAAGAAAGGGTTAAAGGAATAGTGATTAATAAAATAGAGAGAATAGGGCAACAATTACTAAGATGAGAATAGTCAGAGAAATGTGGCTACAAACAAAGGGCACAGCTGTTTAGGAAATGGAGATGAAAGGGGTCCCATTTTCCACATGCTCAAACTACTCCCACAGCCCACCTGATTATATTATTCTCATTCTCAGAAGACAATCCATGGAAGCAAACAATCCTTTGGGATAATTTTCTTCTTCAAGACTGGACCCCATAATTGACCCTCAGGGGTACTGAATCAGATCAATTTTGATATATTTTGTTCACAATTTGTTTCATTTCTTGACTTTATTTTTTATTTTTTATTCATCTTTCCCTTTTCAATTGGGTCCAAAGGCTTCTTGTCATTTATTGACTTAGTCATGGTCACACTTTGACTGAGAGTAATCGATCCAAGTAAATTCTCCAAGGGTTAATCACATAAAAAAAATTAATTAGTGCCAAAAAGAGCACTATTTGTAGCATAACTTCCATAATTTGGGGAATAGAAGAGCAGTTTAGAACAAGAACAAAATTCAAGATTAAAAATGGTATGTGGTATTTCTACAAATGTGACAAATGAACCAACCATTTTGATTGGGTTAGATAAAAATTCCACCTCTCAAAATGTCCAAGTAGATTGAAGCACTGCACAATAACTTCCCACTTTACAGTCTTCTCTGCTACTTCCCCAGCCCACCCACCCCCAATGCCACTCTATAATCATAGTAAATATTAATAACAATTCCTCCACTTCCTGCACTGCCAACTGAGATAAGCTGGTCAATGGAGTTTTAGCAGCAAGAGGTCTTCTTCCACTTGAGTTAAGTAACACAGTCCAAGGCAACACTTTGGTTCTCCGGTCAGAAAAAATCAACAGAACTACCGGCGCCCGCTAGCCCAACTCCTAACACTGTTCTTGTGTTTTACAATAGCATTTCTATTTTGGTGCCCCAACTTTGGTATGTCATGCAGCTCCATCACTTGTATCGTTCGCTGTTTCTTTGCTGCATCAGATGAAATGTGAAGGATCCATAAGAATAACTACTGCATTTCAACGCGAACTAACTAAAAGACTGCAGATGTGGATTTGTAAGTTAAAACAGAATACATACCATTTTCTGCTTGCTGATAACCTTCATGAAGTTTCCTCTTTGCAATCTCTAGCCTAGCTCGATCCGAAGCTTCTATAGAATTCTTTGAATTCTAGAGAAAGTGAAGAAATCACTCAATTAGAATCAGTCTATTCACATGCTAGTCATTTCATGCATCAATAGAACACAGATACTTACGTCAGGAGGAGACATCAGAGGTTTTCTTCGGACAGCAGAGAAATCTTGTGGTTGCTTAGGTTTCATCTCACGCTCAGAAGCTGGCTTTAATGGTCTCCCAGGGCCAGATTCAGCATTACCAGGCTTTCTTAGTTTGTTCGTGATGCTTCCAGGCTTTGCTAGATTAGCTGAGGCTTCTTGTGGCTTTGTTTGCCTTGGTGCTGGCTCTTGCCTTCTTATTTGAACTTTCACTTCTGGATTAACCATCTGGCATGAGGGCTGTGGCTTCCGCACTGATTCATGGTTTATTGGCGGCCTTCTTCCATTATTCCTCTGTTTGTCAAACTCCCCAATACTTCTAAAGTCTGCAGAGAAATCAGCAACAGAAATTTGCCATTAATACATGGGGAACTTAGCAAGAAAGCAAACAATAACCAAGGAGGAGATTATCAAACACTCACTTCCATCATCATCCATTCCATCAAAGAACTTCAACCACGAGCGACAAGGCAACAAGAAAAGAAAGCCAGTCAGTTATGTTAATAAGACATTCCCCTGCTTGGAAGAGTCAGTGGACTGAGACACAAGTATATCATATAGACTTATACCTCAGCAAGCTCGATGGTAGTCGTCTGGGTGGCTAATAAAGCTCCCTCATCTAGAGGAGGAGAAGGGAGGCCTTCTTCCTCATCAAGGACAGAAGGATTAACAGATGCAGGAGAATTGTCTGTAAATTGCAAGATCATGATTAGCTATATAAGTGTAAAACATCCAGGAAGATAATGCAGCGCCAAGTTATTTTCTTCTTACCTGCAATGGCAGCTGTAGCATTAACCCACTCATCAACTAAAACCTTCCAACCTCTGCAGCACAGAGCAATTTGAGTAACATTAGTCATCAAAAACATCCAATGTAGATACAGCTAATAATTACTAAACTCTCTTTCCATTAATATATGGTGGCTCCAGAAAAGACAGGCACAAGTGCATTAATAACTAAAAGTTCATGTTTAATATAATTGTCGCTACCTACTTAAGATGTAAACTATATCCTTTTACAACTAAATCTTGCAAACATAGAGGCTATAACGAATGTAACGGTCCTGCGAACAATGAACAAGAGTGCAGCAGAGCCGACAATTTAACAAAGATCATATAAGGCATCGACAACAATACGGTAATGATATAACTGATTGTCTAATTCCCAGAAAGCAAGGAGCTGATTGTAATCCAGATTAATTGATTCAATGCCAACACGTCCGCAAGAAAAGCAGAAATTTCTTGATATGGATAAACATGATCTATTTTGCATGCATAGAGGAAACTAATCAATTTTTTGCACTATAACCATAAAGTATCAAACTTACTCTATCAGAGTGCGAACAAGGTGGCGAATTTGCTTTGAGTTATGTTTCCGCAGACCATTGACAGCCTTTCCAATTTCAGTTGCCTAACATCCCCAAGAAAGTATGAAGTTAATGACCAGCAAAGAGAAACAATCTACCGATAACGGGAAACGAACAAGGTCAAGAGGCCACTCAATCCACACCTTCAATGTTTCCACAGAGAGTTGCATCAATTGCAGCCTCCTCAGTGACTCAAACAAGATTTCATCCGACTGCAATATTAGGAATGCAGTGAGTTAATCAACACGACCAACACCAGAAAGAAGAACAATTGCAAGTAATTGATCACTTTAACCAAAATTCATGAGAGAAAGTGCCACAAACCTGATCTTGTTTGTTCGTAAAGATCTCTTTTATTCTCAGAACCTCCCCAACCATCTGGCTCTCCTCTTCGATCTCCTCGGTGAGCGCCTCGGCCTCGTCGTAGCTGTAGATGCTAACGACGTGGCGCAAGTCCTCGAACACCTCGTTGCAGCTATCCATCTTGCTATCCTTCTCCACCTCTCTCTTCACACTCCCATCTCCTTCCTCCGTGACCCGATCGCACCCGAAGCACCGCGGCAGGGCCGCAGTGTAGAGCTTCTCCGCAATCTGATCCCTCCGGCTCCGGAATTCCTGAGGATAATCCGACGCCGCAACGAGGATCGCGTGGTCGATCACCTCGAAGATGTCGGAGCTGGCGCCGTGGAAGAACTTCCTGTAGTAATCCAGCGACCCGGACGAGCCCGCCATGGCGGCGGAGATCGGACTCCCGGCGGTCACCAAAATCGAATCTTGACGGCGTATTACGGCTCCGCCGGGCGAGGAATCCAAGTGGGTCACGACCGATCCCGGTGGCCGATCCAGGTTCCGATCGGATCGAGACGGGGAACCGAGAAACCGGGTTCGCCTATCTCGCTCAAGACACGACCAAGAAAGGAAACCCAAACAACAACAAATCGGATTTCTTTTTTCTCTTTTCTTGTCCCACCTCCAAATCCAAAACAAGTTATTCGATCTTTCACAGTTTCTGATTAAAGACCTGAAGAACTCCAACCGACCAAGATGAGATTTTTCTCCGTGTTTTTCTCTCGAAAGGCGTGGAAACAAGAAGCTTGAATCCAGGAGAAGGTGAGAGAAGAAGAGGGAAAAAAAAAAAAGGCGAACTCTATATCTACTTCTCTCTCTTTCTCTCTCTCAATAATTAAAATTTATCCTTCTTTTCTTTCAATCTATCTCTCTTTTCTCTCTCACCTTCCTCCTTCCTCCTTCCTCCTCTCCTCCCCCAATACAAGAAAAGGGGGGACGAATACCAGAGACGGATAGGGACGGGTGGCTACTGGCTAATTAGCTCGGATAGCGAATCCAACAACCAACCCCAAACACAAAGTTCCCAAATTCCCACCCTTTTATTTAACCCCTTATTAAATCCCCTCCCCATTTTTATACTAATACAAGAAACCGTCTCCTCCCCCTCCTCTGTACACTCGAATCCAAATACCATTAGGATTCTTAATTACTGTTATAAGATAACAATCATAATACCAGGATAAAAGGCTAAAATTTAACTTTTGCACGTATACACATTTTGTTCCAACCTTGTCCAAATACACCTAGGATTATTTTTTTAATTTTCTTTTTCCCACGAAAATTCTTTGCAGATTATAATTTCTTTTATACAAGGGAAACTATATGGGAGAAGAATAAATAATAAGGGCATTTCAGTCAAACGAATACTGATATTATTTTTATAAAAATTAAGGCCTTAAGGGGAGGTAAGATTTATTTTTTCCAAGGAAACACTTTTCGCCTAACATCTGCGTGTGGTCAAAATGTGCTACATATTAATTCTTACGTAGCTAGTATCTACGACTTTGCCATGCAGTCGAGGGATCTACCTTTGGATTCTATCATCATTAATATGTTACTTATGGCGTTGTCATAAGAACACCTTTAAGTTAAATTTAACCTAACAGTATTTTAGTGACAAGTTAACTTCAGCAGGGTGAATTAACTGTAAGGTGTTTTGTAAGATGTTTTTGAGATATTAAAAGTCAAATGATAAATACATATTAATCATATTCTATAATTTATATAATTTTACTTATTAAATTACTAAAAATTTTTGATAAATTGAACATGATAAAAGAGATAATTTAACTCAAAATTTTATAGGGTGTAAATTTAAAAATAAGTAAAATGTAGGATGTTATTTAAAAATTTCCTTAAAAATAGAGGGTATGGTAGTTTAATAAATTTCCTAATTTTTCAAAGGGCTCGCGTTAAAGCACGTGGGATGCGTTGTTTGACTCGTCTTTCAGTACACCGCGTCCGGCGTCTCATCTCGTCATCTCCCCCTCTCTCTCTCTCTTAATCTGAGCGCTTAGAAATGAGTGTGGTGATGCTTCGGTTAGGGATCGTCCTAAATCGGACGGTCATGATCTTTTAACGCTAAATATGAAGGTCTTTTTTAAAAAAATAAAATTTGAATCTCGTGTTAGATTTCTATTTTCAAACCGGGCTTTGTATTTTTACCAGCTCGCCGCGTTGAATGGTCGGTTCGGGGTGGTGTCACCGCCAGTAAGGATTAGGAAATTTAGTCGAACGACTCGGAGTGGAAGCTGGAGCGACGGGATTTGTGAAGGTCCTGGGAGCTTTGACCGGGAGCGGTAAGCGGAACGCGGTCAGGCTTCGAGTTTTTTCGAAACTACGGAAAGGTAGACTAGATCGTGGTCTCAGTCTCGCGTCATATCTCGGCTGCTACTGAGGGAAATTACGAGAATGCCACGCGGTTTTCGTAAAATCTGAAGCGGTTTCAGAATTCTGTCTACGGACCGGGCGATTTTGCCGAATAAGCGTAAGCCTATTTTAATATAGTGATGTCTATAGTAATATAATAATCCAACGATAGCTTATTTTAATACTAATTTATTAGTATTTGTATTGAGAATTACTGATGTTGTTATACCAAATAATAAAAATATACTTGATTGGATCAAAAGTAGTAGTATTAGTAGCAGTAGTAATATGTATTATATTTTTTTATTACAATTGCACACTTAAAATATTCTATATATACTCACTATGAGAAAATTACTATGTATTGTATGGTAATGTGAGATTATACGTTCGCATTACAAATAATGATCTAGCACTTTATGTAACATAATCATACGCTGCGAGAAAATAACCATGCACTACGTGATAATGTGGGTTATGACCCCACATTGCAGGAAAAATCATGCACTCTATATAAAATAATCATGTATTGAGAGAAAATAATAATACATTGCGAGGTAATTTTAGACTAATGCAGGGTTATAACCTCGCATTACATGGTTATAATCTTGCACTATAAAAAAATAACATCACTTTGTAATAATTTTTTAAAGCATTACGGAGGAATAACTATACACTGCGAGATAATTTTAGACCAATGCAGGGTTATAAGCGTAAATTGCGAAAAAATAACCTCGTAATATAACAATATTTTGAATATTATGAGGAAATAATTATGCACCATAAAGTTATTTTGAAAGAGTGTGAGCTTAATATTTTTTATTTTTATAAAATTTACTAGTCTAAGAAAAAAAAAGATAGAATCTCAATTGTATGTGAGATGATCAATAGTTAAGAAAAGAGAAAGAGGAGAGAGAAAATCTCAACTATAACTCAAATGATCGATATTTAAGACAGAGATAGAGGAGAGAAAAGGAGTATCAACTGTAGCTGAGGTGATGTGTAATTAAGTGTTGTATAATCTATGGATAAAATAGTAATTATGAGTTATTATTAAATTATTTTTTAAAAATTGTATGAAATAAGATAAGAGAGAATGATGAATTACTATACTATAATAAAGTAAGATGTTTAATTGCTACACCAAAATAATGAAGCTTATTCTAGAATAAGGCTAATTTTTTTAGAAGTGAGTCTATGTGAATAATAGTGATAATTTAAAGGGTGTAAGTGAAATTTATTTTTTATTAAAAGGGAGATGCTACGCCAATTGAAATTTAATTTAAAGAAAAATTTCATATTACCACCTATTTCTTGCTCTTTTTTTTTCATTTTGATCTCTTTTATTCGACCGTCTAAATTGACTTTTATTTATTTTTATTAGAAGTGTTTTAAGAAGTCCTCAGTTTAAACCTCAATATTATATCCTGAAAGGCCATATTAAATTATTAATTATCAAATCTAATTATTGCACAGAGTGATGTGGTTTAGACTCTCATATCACCTCAAAGGAGATATTGTCTTCGGGTCAAACCTTTTATCTAAATTTAGTTAAATATTAGATTTCAATAATAGGATGACTTTCTAGCTTCAAGCTTGAGCATTTGAATGCCTAATAGGAATGCCCACATTCCAACGATCACATGTTGCTTCTCGTATTTTTGGGGTGTTCAAATGCCCAACACGAGGAGACATCTTCGATGATGCATTCGAATACCCTATTCAGATTCCTAGTATGATTTAAATTATTTTTAAGGGTTATTTAGTTTACAATTAATCTATATATATATATTTGTGGAGAACATCCTAATCGAAAGTATCAAGGAACTCTCTCTCTCTCTCTCTCTCTCTCTCTCTCTCTCTCTCTCTCTCTCTCTCTCTCTCTCTCTCTCTCTCTCTCTCTCTCTCTCTCTCTCTCTCTCTCTCTCTCTCTCTCTCTCTCTCTCTCTCTCTCTCTCTCTCTCTCTCTCTCTCTCTCTCTCTCTCTCTCTCTCTCATGTTTTCTGAAGCCTAAGCTAACACTTACCAAGCCAACGCCACCTCCTCTCTCCATCGTCTGCCGGTTCCTCTAGTTTTATAGGATCGACACACTCCTCCTTCCACTCCTCCTTCCTTTTCCATTCTACTCTCCTAGGTTACTATTATCTTTACTCTTGTCACTGTAACCCCTCCATCTCCACCATCTAGATCTCACCATCCCTACCGTAGCCATCACCAAACCATCCTTATAAATACACAATGATGATCAATCCATATCAAAATGGCACCCTATTTATATTAGAAATTTAAGTTTTATTATTAAAAAGTAGAAAGCATGCATTTTTTTTTTCCTACACGCTTCCATCTTGTCACTGCATCAAGCTATTTCAAGTTGGTAATTATTTTAAATTAAACTAAGACTTTTATATCGCCAGCAGAGTAACGAAAAACAAGTAACCATTTTATCTCAACTTTTCTCTTTTTATTTCCTCCAAAACTAGTGCGTCATGTCGAGTTAAGTGAGTTCAAGTCAGGTCAGATTCGAGTCTAGTCAACTATGACTTAACACGAACACAACCCAATTATTAACGGGTTGCATTTAGTAGACCCAAACACGACCCGTTTATTAAACAGGTAACATAACATGACCCGTATAACCTGTTTAATAAATGAATCGTGTCAAACTAACATATCAATCCGACATGATTAACCCAATTAACAATTTACAGCATGAAAAAATATCATTTCTATTTCAAAATACAAAATAACATAGGCATACAAGATAACAAGATGAAATCACAATAAAATAATTCTTATACAAAATAACAAAATAATTTAAAAAACAAGATCGTCACTATTCACCACTGCCGGATATATCACCAGCATGGCAACATTCACCACCAGCACCTCATAGACCCTAAGGCCTTGGAGTTCCTATTATCTCCCTCGTTCACCACCTACTAGCAGTATTAGATCTAGTGTTGAATCCATCACTAGTGCCTCGGTGGTGACTTAGTCGTTGTAAGCGAGGGGAGAGGAGCCCTGCCACTAGGCAAGATTGGGCAAGATCAAGGAGTCGACAACATGTGTGCGACGATCAAGGCGAAGGCAGACCCTATTGCTCTTGGTGTCGTTGGCATTCTAAATTGGCTCCTTGAGGACGGTGGTGCCTTGGGGGTGGTTTACCAAGACCTTGCGAGTCACGGCTTCGCCTCATGACGTCAACCCTCTTCTTGAAATCCTCCAACAAGGGGAGTCGAGAGGACTAGAGGGGTCCATATATCTAAATCGAAGAGGGGAAAATGGATGGAATTCAAATGGAGAGAAGTTCTCAAAACTCTAGGAGTGGGTCAACGGTGGCGGCAACACGAGAGACTAATGGGGGAAGTGGGAGATTAGACGAGGAGTTGAGGCTGGCATAGACTCTTTGAGGTTGGTGTCACAAACAATGGCTGCAATGGAAAGCCGAAGGGGTATAAGATAAAATCTGAGGAGGGAGGCTGGGAACTACGACATTTGGAGAGAATAAGGTGTGAGTGAGTTAAGATTAGCCTTAGGTTATATATATTTATATATATTGATATATATATATATATATATATATATATATATATATATATATATATATATATATATATATATAATGGGTTGACCTAACCT
Organism: Typha latifolia; assembly: GCF_019914945.1. NCBI lineage: Eukaryota > Viridiplantae > Streptophyta > Magnoliopsida > Poales > Typhaceae > Typha > Typha latifolia. The sequence continues at coordinate 5,900,966 of NC_133091.1, forward strand.
GAGCCGACCCGTATACTTAAAATTTTAAACAAGTCAAACGGGTCAATACGAGTCAAGGATATAAACCCGAACACGGCCCGATTATTAATTGGGTTAGGTGGGTTGCCCCATTTATAATCGGAACTTGATTAAACTAAACTCAAACTCGATAATGAGCCGGGTTATCGGCTCGAGTCCATTTTTGCTACCCCTATACAAAAAAAGGATAAAATAGTTCATATATAAAGTCTAAACTTGATCAAGTGACATTCACATTTGAAGGTTATTCACAATTAAGGGGCCAATGTGTCTGAAAAATAAATAATAATAAAAAGTCTAGATGGAAATGGGTAACAAATCAGGTGGTTTATGTGTAATCACTTGGATGAGAATTGGACGGCAAGGATCAGGCCCAGCAGCTGTAGCAAAGAACGGCGGTGGTAGGTTTGTTATTTAATGGAACTACGAGGCGAAATATGGATCTCGGGGGGGGTCATGAATTGGCGGCTGGAACAAAAATCCAAAGGGAGCCCTTGCCGCTTGGCGCTGGATCGCCGCGGGAAACTCAAAAGATACGGCGATCTCTTCCCGATTTGCGCGCAGAATTGCTTGTGGCTCTTGGAAAGAAAAGAATGACGTTTCCCTCCATAAGCCGCTACATTCTCGCCACGTGGCCTTCGCGCGACCAGTCTCGAGATGCTACTGCTTACCCAAGCGTGCAGTCGCGGATTTTTTTTCTTAAAAAAAAAAGGAAGCCAAAAATAAAAAGTTCTGCACTAATTATTGGATGACATTACGTTGCTAAATTAAGAAAAAAGTATTCGACGACAGAATATATTCCGGTTATTTTGCAATCTGTCCTAAACTGGAAGGGTCGGATAAATTGATGAAATTATTTGGAAGAAATATTTTCTTCTAATTCCTGAAATAGCCTCAAGATAAAATAGATTCTTTTTTTCATGTAAGCCCATCAGAATTTGGGATTTTCGTACAGTCCCATTAAAATTCTTGCTTTTTTGCATAAAAGTTCATCAATTTATTTTTATTGGATACCTAATAAAGTTACAAAACATTTAAATGAACTGTTTACACATGAAATGACAACAATACCCTTAACAATATCCTTACACATGAAAGGACCAAAATGCTCTTAGTTCTTTTTCTTAGAGAAATTTATCAAAAACATTGTACATTTTATTATTTATGGACAATTTACACTGTAAACTAATATAATTTATATTTTTATGCTGTTACCCATTATATTTTTAAAACTTTACAATTTCACTTATATTTCTATAAAATAATCATAACACTTTTGAACCTATTTTGATGAAGAAGAGAGAGGATATATATATATATTACTTATCTATTATTCTCCTATAACAACATAAACATACTTTATTTCTTTTTTCAATTGTAACAAAGAGTTTTTCATTGAACTCTCTTTCTTCCACCTCTCCAATAAAAACTTTAGCTAAAAGTTTTACCTAATGCCACCATATTATAGTCATTTTTTACAAAAAAATGTGTTATAAAAGTATATGAGTATAAAATATTATTTTATTATGAAGGTAAAAATGCTCATCCTATACGCATTATAAATAATTCCACGGTGCTAAAAGTGAAGCGAACACTTATGAATTAATAAAAGAGCATCCAGATGAATATAATATTACAATTAAGTATCTTTTTCTGTCAAACTAAGTTAATTTGTTTACAAACTTTATTGAGGTTGAGGATCTCTTGTTAACATTTAAAATATGCCCAATGTATAGAAAAATGTATATTTATTTGGCAGTAAAATGAATAGCCATAGATGTGGATTAGGAGAATATTTGGAACTCATAGATATAATTACAGATTTTGTAAATATTTATCTTTAGGTTATGTAAAAATTTATCTTTTGGATTGCATAAATATATTTATGAATTTTATAAATATATTTGTGGATCCATAGATATATCTCCATAATCAGTAATTACAAAATTTATAATTAATTCTTCAAAATTGATAATTAGTAAGTACAAAATCCAAAGTTAGTATATACAAAGTTTGAAGATACAAACTATGGAATCTAAAGTTAGCATCTCTGAAATCTGTTGTGATCACCATATATAGAATTGAGTTCAATGAAATAAATCATTTAATCTATAACAAAGTGTGATAGAATTATCATATCCGGAATTCATAGTCAGTATCTTAAAAATCCATAGTAATTAACTATAGAATCTATAGTTGTAGTAATAAAGTCTGAAGTGAGCAACTATGGAATTTGGAGTTGGTATCTACAAAGTCCATAGTCAACATATATGGAATTGGAAGATACTAATTGGAAAAACATGAATTCAAGATACACTCCGATAATAATTCAATACAAGTAAAGAATATCTTTATTTCGTATAGGAGAATTCACTAAAGAAAATCTCAAGTCTAAAAATATTTCTTATTTTTCTTTTATTATTACATATAGAATATTTATGAGTAATTATGGATCATAAATACCTATCCATGAATTCTATCAATATATCTATGGACTATAAAGGTAGTATCTAAGAATTCCTTAGTTAAATGTATACCGAAAGTATGTACCATAAAATTTATTTATTTATTTTTATATTTGGCACATTTATTGAGTTGTAGTGCATCATGCCAAATAAAAATTCATGGTGATATTATCATTAAGTATTACTTTAAAATGTAGTTTTACACTCATTACAAACTAGAAGGAATACAAATAATCACACCTTAGAAGATTTTGAATTAGTTTATGTACAAAAAGTATTACTTTCACTTATATGATATGATCACGTGGGTTAAGTTAGTGGAGTCAGGTCAGTCAAGTTAAGCCAAATTGAGTTAGTCAATTAAATTTGCTTATTGCTTTAAATTTTAAATAAAATAGATGTAAGCCCAATATAGTGAATTAGACCCAATCTACTAGGGTTTCTCCGGTGCCACCATCACTAGTAGCCACTGTAGCTTACGAGCCACCAACATGGGCGAAGATGTTATTAAAAGAACTTGAAGTAGATGCAAGCTTCCCTCCGAGCCTTGGTAGAGGCTCTAAGAACCACCCACCACCACCCTGTACCACCATTGTTGCCGGCCATGATAGAACTGGCCCATTCACGATCATTAATTTCAACTTGCAAGGGAGGAGAAGATCCCACCTCAATAGACCCATCTAGCATCGCCAATGCCACCGGCCATAGTGGAACCAACCTAGCCGCAGCTAAAAAACTCCACCCGTGAGGAAAGTGGAGGGGAGCCCTAAACCGTGGCAACCACCACTCCTCCAACTACGGTGGAGACCACCATACCTCTTGTAATAACCCAGATCTAGATAATAATAATAATAATAATATATAAATTAAATTAAAAAAAAGACAAAAAGAAAGAAAAAAAAGTAATTTAAAAAAATAATAAATTTAGTGTTGAATGGCATGAGCATGTGCCATGCAGCTTGTGGGCACGCGTTGAGGGCGCCACGTGCGTCCACAACTGCCAGCCCAGCTAATCGAGCTGGGCCAGCTGGCTGCGGTGGGCCCCGGTGCCGCCGCCTTCCTCCCCTAGCACCGCCTGTCTCTTTTTCTTCTCTTCCCCATCTCTCTCTTTTGGTATCTCTCTCTCTCTCTCACTCACTCTCAAACACACACTCTCTCTTTACTACCGCCGCCGACCTTGTCGCTGCCGCCGCCACCTCCACTGACGCCGGTGAGCCTTTTTCCTCTCTCTCTCCCTCTCCCCCTCTCTCTTTCTCGCTCCCTTTCTTTCCTTTTCCCTCTCGGGTTCGCCGAATCGAGTCGTTGGCGAGAGGTTAGCTGCTGGCTGGCTAGCAGCAGTCGAGCCCCTCCCCGCTGGCCAGGCTCCTCCTCCCTTCCCTTCATTTCTTCTTCTCTTCTCCTCTTTCTTCTTCCTTCTTCTTCTTCTTCCTTTCTTCTCCTTCTTCGTTAGCTTCTTCTCCTTCATTAGCTTCTTCTCCTCATCTTTCTACAAGGCTTATTTATTTTTATAAAGTAACGATTACATAGTCCCTAATTAATCAAAATGGAGTGAGAACCACAATTTATTTATAATTAAATTTTTATTCATAGTCATATGTTTATTTATAATTATAATATATATATATATTGTATTCATATATTCAGCCTTTTATTTTATTTTATTCTATAATGTCATACTTAGACTATTTTCTTTTATCTAAAAAGGAGCAATCCTTTTATTTTCATTTTATAACTGACCTTTTATAATAATAGTATGTTCTTAACATTAAAAGTTTATTTATAATATAAATCTAACTGGTTATAAAGATAAGTAGAAACTTTAAAACTTAATAAATTATTATATTTCACACGAACGGATTTTAATTAGATAAGTGACTAATTTCATATTACTTAAATATTTTTAGATCCAGAACCCCTTGTGTGAGACCCCGTGGATTCTGTTAGTGATGAGTTGACACTCAATTGCCGGATGTGAGAAATACGTGGTTTGTATCTTCTGATCATGTGAGTAGTCTTATCCCCTAAACGTTTTTCTCAAATTAAAATCTATTATATAACTATGTATATGCATGTTTTGGCCTCCAGCATGACTATATGATCTTATCTAAAGACGATTTTAGTCGAGCATATTTTATTATTCGTATCAGTAGATTGATATTAGATATGAGTATGTTGATAATATATAGAGATGATTATAGATGACTATACTGTTATGGCTTTCTGTCAAAATAATCTGTAGTATGAGTATGCATGTGATACATGTACCATTGGAGATTTCATCGCATCATACATTTCTTTTGACTCATCTTCCACCTAAATTCCTGATATGTATGACTTGTTATAGTTTTGGATAAAATGCATATGATTAGTCATTTAGAAGAAAAACATAAAATCTGATTGATAGGATAGTTGATAAAAAATATGAGGATACCCGAGTGGGCGCGAGGGTTAGGACATGCTTGGAGATGATTGATCGCTCGATATAGTCGCGATCCTATGGTCTTATGTCTGAGGTCAGTAGTCTGTGTGCACAGTAGACATTCGGACACATGCTATTCTTCAGGGCATATGTGGCGAGTTATCCTCATGTGATTTCTATCAACTAGTTGGGTACCCGGGTCTAGATGATGATGATATCCTTAACAGTTGGTAGGGTATGATTATATGATTGAGATATCCTTAACAGTTGGCAGGGTATGCTCTAAGCCTTTGGGTTAGATTATGAGATCGGGTATCGAATTTTAACTATGCATAGTGATCTAGTATGATGATGTTATTCAGAGTCGATATTAATGACTGAAATGTTGAGAAATGCATATGATTTTATTATCATTTGATATACCTAATTATTGAGTAGTTAATATACATTATATGTGGTTACATTTGATATCATAACATGGTCATGGTTGACATGCATCATATGTGTCATATTTGAGAGAGTTATGATGATGGTATGACATTGAGATTTTTTATATATTATCGAGAATTGTATGGATGATCAGTTATGACATGATGTCAACTATACTTTTATATATTATTGATGATACATTTATATACTCATTCATGACATGATGCTATTTCTGATTTATATTATTCTGTACATGATTTACTCTCTTAGATATGTGGTACGTGATAGTGACTTGAGATATCTTGAGAAGGTATTTAGAAGGATGATACTGTGAGCTATATATGCAAGACGGTATAGATGATAGTTAATATAGAAATTGAGTTGTACGATTATTTAATATTTGTACTTTATTGTATTAGACAATGATTTGTATATACAAGTCAGATTATAGTGTACTCATGTATCAGTGATTTTAGTTATATCTTGATGGTTTGTTGTGCTTGTGTGGGCCCTGCCAGAATATGTAGCTGTCTAATATAGTTATTGTGGACTTGGATATTCATATGTTAATAATTTTATTTGGTTAATAGTATAATTTATTTGGTGATGGATTATATGAGCATGGATATGTTAGAAGATTTTATTCGATAATGTCATGATTATTATGAGCATAGAGTATCTATGTGTGATGAGCCCCTCCCGACTTGTCGGTGCAGCGCGCATGTCGTGTGGGCGCATGGGCATGCATGTGCTTGTGCTGGGCGAGGGTATTACACCTTTACAAACCCAGACCATCGTTGCACCTGCCAGTAAGGTTCCAGAGTTGTCTTCCCTACCCGTGTTGGAAGCTACGGCTAAAAACCCTAGCTTTCTATCAATAGTGATCCAGGCCCCACTAGCCCATACTATCACGATTGGTCACTTCCTTGGACTTTCTACAACCGATCCATGGTTGCCATTCACGCTAGAACCAATTCAAAGACCATCGTTGACGACCATTCTCGCTACAGCAAAATCGTGGCTAGTGGTCGAGGGTTTAGCATTCCAGTGACCACCAGCGGCGACGACTAGCCTCCCTAACTCGATTGCCATCTAGTGGTGGCCGACGTAGCCGCTGGCAATTGTTGGGTAGCCAAACCCGATGACCACTCTCATGGCAATATTGCTCAAGCTAAACCAGTCGGGGTAGCCTTCGTCGACCTCTCCGCTGCCGTGGCTCCACTATAGTGGGGTCATGGCCACCAAGCATAGCCACCGGGGGCCTATGGACCCATCAATGACATGCCATGGCTGTCGCTGCAGCAACCTGAGACTGAGCTTGAGTTTTGGCTTTCACTGCTGCTCATCACTCGTCGCTGCCGCAAGGACTCGTCAGACATTGATTGCCACCAGCCAACACCTTTGTCAAGTTGGCGTCGACACCCATGCAACCCACAGTAGTGCTATCAGAGCAAGCAAACCTCAGACCTCCGTTAATAGTTAAAACAAGGAAGATGACATCAACAAGGAGACTTATGGAGAGCACACCGACAATGGAGGACTCAATGCACGATGATCCTAACCGTGAGGCTGATTCCTTTGGAGCGACCACAGCAGGACCGAGTCAACCAACGTCTATGGGTTCGAATATGGATGAACTAAGTGGCATGTTCCAAACATTGTTGCATAGAGTTGACAACATATAAAAGGATCACAATGAATTCATGGAATATGTTGTGAATCGATTGGGTTCGTCATCTCCTCGACGACGAATGGAGTTTCAAGAAGGACCAGTGGTGGGACCCCATAGAACCGATACCCCACAGGTTCATGTGCATCATATGAGTGTCAATGATCCCCTTTTACCTATGCCCACATATTATTCCCCACCTCCATTGCAAAACCCAAGACCAGCGGTGGTGGAACTCGAGAGGCGTGCAGCACCGGCGCACTTCGTCAGTGAGGAGGATTGGCACTTTAAGGATGAGGTTGATCCCTATGGAGATGGTGATGGACGTGCTCGAGGATTTAGAGAAGGTGATCAACATGTACAAAGGTTTAGACCTGAACCAAGGATCTTTCACAAACCCGACAATGCTATTTGGGGGAGAACTGCATGCTTGGACTTTCCAAAATTCCAAGGTGGTGATCCAACAGATTGGGTGTTTCAAGTTAAACAATATTTTGATTGTCAAGGTACAACAGAAGATGCAAAAGTCTAGATGGCAAGCTTTCACCTCCAAGAAACGGCATTGCATTGGTATAGATCGGTTATTCGTGGTGGTGAATTTATTTGATGGTCTAATTTTTATAAGAGGATTACACACAGATTTAGGACAGCGGCATATGAAGATTTTTCTACCACATTAAGCAAGATGGTTCAAAGGACTACCGTATTGGAGTACCAAGCTGAGTTTGAAAGAGTTAGTAGTCGTTGTGAGCCACCGTGGCCCGAACGTACATTGATGAGTATATTTATTTCAGGGCTGCGAGAGGAGATACAAGCGGATGTTCGTGCTCTATATCCTACTACTCTTGAGGAGGCCTTTGAGAAGGCCGTGAGGATGGAGCAAAAGCATAGGGCTCTAAAGATAGCAATGAAAACCAATTGGGGCAACCGAGATGGGCGGTTTGCACTAAGAACGCCAACTGAAAATTCTGTGGTTTCAAAAACAGCGGCTGTGACTACTAGACCACGACCACATTTGAGACCTTCTTTCGACGTTAGAGGAGGCACAAGACCCCTCGTTCGAAATCTCACACCTACCCAGGTGGAGGAGCGAAAAGCGAAGGGCCTTTCCTTTCTATATGATGAGCGTTTCATCGATGTTCTAAACCGATCGGGAGTGTGATGCTTATCGATGGTCTTGAGGAGGATGATGAGGTAGCTGATGATGGAGAGTGTCCAGAGGAGACCCATGAGGAGACTATTGAGGAGGGCGTGGAGGAAGATATCCAAGCTGAAATATCGATGCATGCATATTTGAGTACTTCTGCGCCGAGGACGTTATTAGTAGACAGACTCGTTCAAAAGTATTGTGTGCACATCCTCATCGATTCGGGGAGTAAACACAACTTTCTAGACGAGAGGCTAGTGAGGAGATTGGGTTTGGATCTCGAACCGACGACGGGGTTTAACATTGCTATTGGAGACGGCACGAAGCTTAAGGCGGAGAGCTTGTGTCGCCGAGTCAGTATACGGGTGCACGGACACGATATCATTATGGACTTGTATTCGTTGGCATTGCGAGGAGTGGATATTGTCCTTGGTGCTTAGTGGTTACAAAGTTTGGGACCCGTCATATTTGATTTCCGGAGCACGTGGATAAAATATAAACAAGGAAACAAAGATGTGCGGCTTGATAGTGTTCGAACTTCGCCGATTTATGCGATGCAACCTATGGTGGGGCTGCTTGGTGCGTATGATTTGGCCTATCTTCTTCAGTTAGGACCAACAGGAGATGAGCCTCAAACAAGTTCAAGTACTATAATTGAATTATCTAATTTATTAGATAACTTTTCTGGACTATTTGAGGAGCCGCAGGAGTTGCCACCGAGGAGAGCGAGGGACCATCGTATAGAGATTATACCTGAGGCTGCACTGGCGAACGTGAGTTCATATCGGTATCCACATGTGCAAAAAGAAGTTATTTCAAAGATGGTAGCCGAGATGTTGGAGCAAGGCCTCATATAACTAAGTCATAGCTCATACTCATCCCCTATGCTTTTGGTGCAAAAAAAGGACGAGACATGGCATTTTTGTGTCGACTATTGAGCACTAAACGCTATTAACGTCAATGACCAATATCTTATTCCGGTTATCGAGGAGTTATTGGACGAGCTTGTAGGGGCGACTATATTTAGTAAGCTTGACTTGAGGGCTAGGTATCATCAAATTAGAGTTCACCTAGCGGATGTGCATAAAACTATATTTCGGACTCCGGACGGGCATTACGAGTTTCAAGTGATGCCTTTTGGTCTCATCAATGCTCCAGCTACCTTCCAAGGCCTCATGAATGATATATTTCAGCCTCTCTTGCGAATGTATGTCTTAATTTTTTTAACGATATTTTGGTGTATAGCGGAACTGAATTGGAGCATTGACAACATTTGGAGGATGTGCTGAATTTGTTGGAGCAAAACCAATTAAAGATCAAGAATTCCAAGTGCCTATGGGGAGTACCATAGGTGGAGTATTTAGGCCACATCATTTCAGCGGATGGTGTAGTAGAGGATCCTCAAAAGGTTGCATGTATGATCGCTTGGCCTATTCCTACTACTACCACCGGATTGAGAGGATTTTTGGGGTTGATTGGTTATTATCATCGATTCATCGCCGGATATGGAAAGATCGCTGCCCCTCTCACTTATTTGTTGAAGAATGACTCTTTTAGATGGACGGATGAAGCCAGTTCAGCCTTTGAAAAATTGAAAATAGCAATGACGACAGCACCCGTTCTAGTGCTACCGGACTTCACCAAAGAATTCCTTGTTTAATGCGATGCATCGGGTGTTGGCATAGGAGCTGTACTAATGCAAGAAGGACGTCCCATTGTCTATCTTAGTAAGACTTTATCACAAAAATCTAAGCAATTATCAACTTATGAGAAAGAGATGTTGGCAATTCTGCATGCAGTGACAAGGTGGAGGCCTTATTTGATCGGTAGACGATTCATTATTCGAACCGATCAAATGAGCCTTCCATACTTTATGGGACAATGCATACACACTCTGACATAGCAATGATGGGTCACAAAATTGCTGGGGGTATGATTATGAAATTCAATACAAGAAGGGAACAGAAAATTGAGCGGCGGATGCACTATCGCGCCAACCCGATATCGCCGAGCTTGCAGCTTATTCATCTCCTACCTTTCCCTTCCTTGACAAGATGAGGTATGCGTGTACATCTGACCCAGATATTTTAATATTTTTGCAGGAGGTGATGGATAATCCGGAGCGCCATCCCGAGGTGGTTAATCGAGGCATTGAGTAGTATTTGAGGTGCTTTGTTGGAGAGATGCCGAGACGATGGTTGGAATTCTTACCGGTTCGATATCGGCTCATAATACCAAATTGATAGGCTCTGATACTAATGATAAGCTTTGATACTAATTGATAAGCTATGATACCAAATTGATAGGATCTGAAACCAAAAGATCGGCTACAGATCCTTAAGATCTGAATTTATTGCAGGAAGCAGTCAGATTGTGGAAGTGATTAAGGGAAGTAGACGAAGGGAACGAAGTGGTCGAGATCCCAAAGAAGAGGGGTGACTCGATAGACAAGGGAGACTAGAAGCGAGGAGAAACCTTGACAACGGTAGAGGTGGAAGGATGGTGAAGAGGGAGGAAGGAGGAGTCTAGAGAGAAGATAGGAGGCAAGAAATCAAGAATCCAATTGCATAATAAAGTTAGTTTCCATCCATATATTTATAGAGACTAGCCAACAAGTGTTAAAACAATATGAAACTCTAATTTTAGAGGATTCCCGTCGATCGCGTTCGAACGCACTCAAAAAGCCCCTTCTCTGTGTTCGAACGCGACTTATAGAAATTTTATTATAATGAAAATAAACACCTAATGCAATAAGAAAAGATCCTAACTAAGTATATCAGGCGCCTCTAGGCCAAATATTTTTTTTTCCATTCCTAGGATTAGGATTAGGGTAACAATATAGAAGAGATGAAGTGCGCATATCTCAAGGCATGCTGAATTTTCATGAACTGACTCGACAACCTTGCTTGAACTAGTTGGGAACCAATGAGCACAAATTGAGGCCCGAGTATTAGCTCGTGGATGAGTGGTAGAACTACTTGGTGGGCCTGCATCAGTTGAGTGAGTCGGACCTACATGAAGCCTGAGCATGATGCAAGTTAGGCCACTAGGTGGATAATTACTAGTTACCTTGAGGACAAAGTGTCAGGAAGCGTGGTGGATTGATATGATTCAACCACGTGGGTTAAGTCAATCGAGTCAGATGAGTCAAGTCGAGTCAAATTAAGTTGGAAAATTAGATTTGCTTATTGTTTTAAATTTCAAATAAAGTGGATGTAAGCTCAATAGGGCGAATTACACCTATTCTACTACGATTCTTCTCTTATAAATATGAGTGATCATAGGATAATTATGGTGTGTGGAATGATTATTGAGTTAAGTTATTCTATTATCTCATATTTATCATTTATCTTAGCTATTAAATCGTTATGAGAGAAAAACCCCATCTTACGGCTGTCCACTACTACCCTCCAATGACGGCCACAACGTCGGATAATCCATTTCAACTTGATTATTACCTTCTTCTACTATTTCATTTTTATGTTTTTCACCTCGACATCGGAATCACCTCATTCAAAAGTCAAAAGATCCACTCGTGAGGCTACCACCTATAAAGTCTCAGAAATTTTTTATGAACATATCGGTCTAGAACTGGTTGTGACATTCACGTAATTTACCGCCATAAAAGAATAATAGAGTATTAATATAAGAAAACATTAAAAAAGTATTTTGGTCACTATCGTTCTAGATTAGTAAAAATAGTTTTCAACTAAATAATATTTTAAAGAGCGGCAAGTCATCCACATGAAGTATACCTTAAAAATCTAAGAAAGAAGTAGTTTTGATTTTTCATCAATCTACATAGTAATAATAAAATTATAAATTAATATATTTGAATAGTGCTTAATCTCATAATTTTGATCTTTTTGTTCAAATATTTCATTTAGAAGCTACTTCAATATGATAAGATAAAAATAGAACCTTGTTTAACAAAATTTATTTTTCTGACCGATGACAAAGAAGAATAGAGGAGGCCAATAATACAGGAGGCTGATAATAGAGGACATTAAGCCTTAGAGCCTTGGTGGGTCGTGCTTGAACTTCTTATCAACATAGAGAAAGAGATTAAGATTGTGGAGAGAATAATGAGGGGTTTTGAAAAGGTGGGAAATTGTAGTTTCTTGTCACAAAATTAAATTTTGGTGGAGAATATGAGTTGAGGAAAAACAAATCAAGATCTATTAATATTTAATGCTAGATAAGTGAGAGAGAAGTAGAAACAAATTTTTTTATACTTCCTAAAGATTATGTGATCTCTATGCATTTAATGTAATAAAATATTCTCAAATATGGTGCAAGGGTAATTATGGTTTTTTGAAAAAAAATTTAGGTAAAACTGAAAAGTAAAAGTAGAATAGATAAGGGTGCAAAAAACAAAATTATATTAGTTTATAGTACAAATTACCTATTTTTTTATTTATTATTCACACCTTATTATATGGATTTTTGTTATTTGACCTTGTATTTTGTTTTAACGCCTTAAACACTCTAATATTAGTCTTTATAACACACAATAACCATATCACTGATTAAACTAACTATGAAATATGAATGCAAATAACTTTAATACCCTTGTCTTTTTTAAAGGTTAGCCTTAATATGTTAAGGATCAGATCTGGACTATCCAGATGTAAGAAAATTATAAAAATTTAGGTGGGGGTAGCCTCGTAAGTTAAAGTTCTAATGGATTTAGTTTTACCTAAATCAGAGGTCGAGATGAAAAGTTAAAAATACAATAGTGGAGATAGGTCGAGAGGGGCAGAACAGTAAATATCCGACGTTGTGGTGGTCGTCGGAGGATGGCGGACGACCAAGGGTGGAGGTGGATGGCCGTATTGTAGGGTGGCTACTGGAGGTAGGAGGTAACTAGGGTTTGGAAGGTTGAGATATTTCTACGGCTACGATCTACTCCTAGAAAGATAAAATAATTTAACGGTTAGATAAAAAGATAAAGACGAAAATAATAACTGGTTAAACTCAGATTTCTCCCAATGTTCAATGATCATTATCAACACATATCCGCCCCTATTTATAGGAATAAAATCCCTAGTGGATCGGATCCACATGCGGATTATTCGATTTATTTAAAATTTAAAATAATAAGGTAAAGCTAAGTAACTAATTTGACTCGACTCGACTTAACTCCATGTGGTCGGATCGTAACAATCCACCACGCTTCCGACACTTTGTCCTCAAGGTGATTAGTCTCTCACGTCCTTGTACTCATACAACTTGTCGTGCCAATCAGTGGATTTGGATTCATCTTCCTCGAGTCCGCCTAGGAAGATGACGTGGGCTGGCTAGCGCTTGCATTTATGACCGGAGGTAAATCGGTCATCATAGTAAAAACACAAGCTTTTTCTTCGTCGCTCTTCCACATCATTACGTACAAAGCGGTGCGTGATCATCTATCAGTTAGGCTGAGTCGTTGGTGTAGGTTGAGTCGGGGCAGATGCCGTCTCTAGTGGCCCATAGGCTTGGGCAGCCTTTCTTCTCTCCTCCTTACGGATCTGGTTCTGCTGATCCAACTTGGACTCCATCAGAACAACTAAGGAGAAGGCCTCGTCAGAAGTAGTGGGCCTTAAAGCCTTGACCTCAGCCTGAATGTCAGGCCTAAGCTCACTAATTAAGGTACTCTTTAGGGCCGAGTTAGACCAGTTAGTGATTCGGTTGCATATCTACTCGAACTCCTCCCAATAAGCTCGAACAGTTGTTGACTGAGTCAGCTTAGTCAACATGGCCTAAAAGTCCTTATACTGGGTCGGACCGAACCAAGCACAAATCGCATTTGCAAAGCCCTGCCAAGACTCGAATGGTCGAGTCTGCTCAGCCGACTGGTACCACCTAATCGTCACGCCCTCCAAGTGGAATGAGGCTAGCTGGACCTTCTGGTGGTCAGGCAGGCCATGGTACATGAAAACCTGATTCGCTAGATAGGTCTAGTGTAGCGGGTATCCTCTAAAAAATTTTAGAAAATAAAAATTGACGGTTCGAGCTTGGATTCCAAAATATGGTCTGTCATCACGGGCGAAGTGACCTCCGGGTCGAGGTTGGTCTCGTGGGTCATAGGCCCACGGGTTCGGCTCAATCTGATAATGCGAGCCCACCGCTTCATTCCACTATTCTTCCTCCGGCTCGTACTCGTGCTTTGGGTCTTGCTTATGGGTTCCAAACTAGTTCGCAGGAGGTGGTCGAACCAGTTCGCAAAAATTTGGCCAGCCTCGAAAATTGTGTGCTTTATCTCCTTCATTCCAATCACCTAACCCTAACCCTAAGGTTGAATTTGGAATTCGGCCTAGGGGTGCCACCATAGGGTGCATGGGGGGCGGCGGCTGGGTTCGGTTGGGGGTCGCCGGTAGTCGACCTCTGGCTGGTCCTTGTGGCGGTGGAACGGCAGCGAGCAGCAGTGGAAGGCCAAACTCGAGCTCGGGCTCGAGCTGGTGCAGCGGCGGTCCTGGTGCATTACCAGCTGGTCCACCATCCCCCGGTGGCTACAAAAGGTACCAATGGCCCCACTATCGGGGAGCAGTGGCAGCACGAAGCCGTGGCAGAGCCACCCCGACGTAGGGTAGCTTCCTACGACTATGGCTGTCGGGTTTAGCCACTTGACGATCGTCGGCAGCTGCGGCGGCCACCACTAGCTGACAATCGGCCCAAGGAAGCCAATCGTGGCCACCGATGGGGATGGGAGCGTTGGACCAGTGGCCATTAGCCACGGGTTTGCTACAGCACGAACCGCCGTAGCTGGTAGTCTTCCAACCGGTGCAGGCATGAAAGGTGGCCTGGGCTCGGGTGCGGGGGCCCCGTGGAAGGGACCGGTCGTGGCAGTAGGGGTCGTGAGTGTCTCGATAGCTGCTGATAGGAAGCTAGGGTTTTCGGCCTTAGCTCCCACCACGGGTGGGGAAGATGACCCCGCTGTCATTGTTGCGGGCGGTTCCACCGTGGGAACGTCATCTAGGAAGGTCTGCAGGGCCGAAGGGTTCCCCATCGCTGTCAGAGGAGGGGTTGAGGCTGTAGTTTGGGCTGATTCATCCCCTCCCTCACGGGTTGGTAATGGTGGCTGTGGCTGGCCTGGTCCCCTTGTGGCCGGCGGTGCTAGCGGCGCAAGGTCGCCGTGCTGAGTCAGGAGGGCTATCGCTAAGGCTTGAATAGCCTTGTCCATGCTCTCGGCGCTCTCCACAATGGATCTAGTGATCTCGTTAGAAAAATCTTTGAAAATTGCCTTCACCCACACCGGCGGCTCGTCGTCAACTATTGGTGGAACGGAGATGAGATCCTGGTCCTCTATGGTCGATCCTTCCTCGTGGGTCTTGGATCGCGTGTTTACCATCTTCCAAGGAATGTCGACTTTGATACCAATATTACGAATCAGATCTGGACTGATCCGGATGTAAGAAAACTATACAAATTTAGGTGGAAGTAGCCTCTTGAGTTAGGGTTCTAATGGCTCTTGTGTCATCTTAATCGGAGCTCGGGATGAAAAGTTAAAAATAAAATAGTGGAGATAGGTCGAGAGGGGCATAATGGTAAATATTTGACGTTGTGGCGGTCGTCGGAGGATGGCAGACCGCCAAGGGTGGTGGTGGATGGCCATATTATAGGGTGGCTGCTGGAAGTAGGAAGTGGCTAGGGTTTGGAAGATTGAGATGTTTCTACGGCTATCATCTACTCGTAGAAAGATAAAGTGATCTGATAGTTAGATAAAAAGATAAGGACGAAAATAATAGCTGGATAAACTCAGATTTCTCCCAATGTTCAATGATCATTATCAACACATGTCCACCTTTATTTATAAGAGTAAAATCTCTAGCGGATCTGATCTACATGCGGATTATCTGATTTATTTGAAATTTAAAATAATAAGATAAATCTAAGTAACTAACTCGACTCGACTGGACTCGACTTAACCCATGTGGTCGGATCGTGACATAATATGCATTTATTAAGGGGTATTTTAAATCTTTTAGTTTTTTTAAGAAATAATGAAACATTCCTTACTTGAGAGCCAACTGACTTTGTTTAAAATTAAAAAGTAGAGTTTGAATGATCAATATATATATACTAGGACGTCGATAATAATAAATAAAAAATGTAGAATTTTTTGATAAAACCACTAAATATATTTAGATGATTTGCGTGGAAAACACAGTTAATTTTTTATTTTTAGAAGTCAGACATGTTTTAGTTATTCACATATTTTACTATTTTCTTCTAACTTTGCTCTGAGCCCATGCTATAAAAAGAGAGAATTATATAAGTTATTTATTAACCGTAATAAATACATATAACACTAGACTAGACAAGCTGATATTCCATATAAGAAGATAGAATTTTCTTCTTTTTATTCATCCAGCCAGAAGAAACAACCAATTGAGCATGCAAGTACTCTCTATTAATTAAAAATTCTCTTCCTCTTTCTCTAACTAATTACTAGTTTGTGATTATTAAATACAATTCATAGTTACTAGTTAAACTTGTGTTACTTCCACACTTTTTTTAGCGAGTTTTGTAGTTTTATTACGTAAAGTTTAGTTATTAAAACTTTGTATTTTTATGAGCAGTTTCTTAGTTTTATTGCATAATTCGCAATTATTCAATATGTGCATTTTCTATTCGGGCACAAATAGACTAAGAAGCCTCTTAACCTCTCATAAGTAGTTCTCTATTTTCACTTCATTCTACTCCATCTGTATATGTCCAATATTTTCATAAGGTCATACCATCACAGTTTAGAAGCCATCCAAAGACCAAATTAACTATGCTTGATAGGTTGTCCTATTCCAAGAGGAAAACCTTGTCGCCATGTACAAGAAGATCAGTCGTAGTGATTCCCAATGCCCGCCATGGTTCTCCTTCGATGCCCGCAGGCTAATCCCAAATAGCAAAATTAGAGCTGCTACCTCTGCCTCCATCGCAGAAAGTGGTGGAAGGGAAAGAGGGCGGAAAGATTAGAGAAAGGGTTGGAATGTAGCGGAGTTTTAAGAGAAAAATAGTGGGAATCAACGTAGCATTGGAGAAGGAGAGAGAGTTTTAAGTTGTTACATGCATCCATTGTGGCTATTTAGTTGTCATGCTCAACACATGATAATTTATAGACTAAAATAAATATTGAAACCCTAATAGAAAGAGTCAGGTAGAATATCTAGTTCAAGGTGCAAAAAGAATTATTTCTTAAATTTATTTAACTTATTTATTACAAGAGTTACAAATTTTTGGTTACATGTCAGTCTGGTCACTTGTCAATTTAAATTGTGTGATTGAAGTTAATAGATGCGGTGCTCACGGGCTTTCCATTAAAAACGAACTGTTACAAATTTAAGTTTTTAATACGATATATACTATGTCTTCATGCTATTTTTAATTCAATCATTGTCCTTTTCATTCAATACTTCCTACTTGAAATCTTCTTAAAAATTCAATGGCAAATATAAGAGTGGCCGGAGTCATCTTTTAGTAGTTTATTGAGAATACATTGATTAAACTGCTACATAATTCCCACTTCAAAATAACATAATTAGCTCATAAATTGCCCTAGTATAAATAACTTTGCAATCATCGAAAACCTATGTAATGTTACCTGATATTATACATTACAAGAAAAAATATCTTAATTTCAAGGAAAAATATCAATGATAAATATTTTTACACTCAAAACCTTTGTTAGATTTTATTTATACTAATATAATTGGCAAATTGTGTTTCAAAATATAATTTTATTTATGTAATGTGTTTAGATTTTATGTATGAGTATATGCACAAGTTATGATAAGTTATAAAATATTTGATGAGGAATATTGAAACGGAAGATTAATTTTGAAGTCAAACTATTCGAAATGATTTTAGAATCGTTATTGAAGTATTTAAACAGTATCATGATGGTTGAAGAAGTATGAAATTTTACCTAAAGACATAGGAATAAGCACTCTGTATTCAACTATTTAGTATACTATTCGAATAGGGCGTTCGAACACACTTAGGCCGCGTTCGAACGCACCCTACAGCCACTCACACCACGTTCGAATGCGAAATCAGGCGTTCGCACATATAGAGAACGCGTTTTAGCCGTTTAAATGCACTCGGGCCGCATTCAAATGCACCCACGTAATATGCAAGTTTTTGGACTTTCAAGAGTTTTGTTTTGACTTGAATTTGGTCTTATCTTGTTAACTTATATAAGGGTTAGGATGCTCTTAACCCTAGAGAGGTGGGTGATTGCTTTTGAAAAGGATTTTTTGGAGCTACAACGTTCTTCCACCAACAAGGTTCGTCTCTTCTACAGTGCACCAAGCTTTCATCTTAAGGGTCATTTAGATGAATGATTAATCTCGAGGGTTACTGAGATTGGAGATCAATCACGGGAAGTAATGAATCACGGGCTCTAGCAATCAAAATTGAGGAAAACAAAGTCGTAGGGATCGACGGATTATTTTGTAAGTCAGTCTTGTAACTACTACAAGTTTAATGATTGGTTTTGATCCAAATTTGAATCCGTGATTTTTTTCCATTTATATTTTTCACGTATAAATCTTAGTATTTATCTTTTGCTTTAATCTTTAATATTTATTCCGCATTTATTTAAGCCAAGAGTTGACATTATTGCCTAGGGTTTAGATACATATGCGAGTCTAAGTTAGTTTTTTCATTAGTTAACTTTAATAACTATATGTTAGGAATATATTCGGTCAACTATAATAACAATTTTAAAAGGGTCAATAGAATTCAGTGGCAATTTTAATAGTTTTAAAAAAAAGTACAACTGGAATAGTGTCATAGGTATTAAGGTATGGCAGCGAGCTGTATATATGCATATATATCAACATCCCAACAGCCCATGTACTGTTATGATGTTGATCTTAGTATCATAAAGCAAGAAGAACATAATTTTTAATTAATATAGAGTATTTCCTTTTTAGCAATGTCATGAGTGAGAGATGCTACATAATTTGAGAGGTCAAAGTGTTAAAAAATAAGTAAGATAGTGAAAATATGTTATAGACGACAAATTTAGGAGTGATTGACCGAACTAGTCATGTTCTAAATATTTTTATTAAAATAAATTTTGTATCAAATTTTTTATTAAAATAGGTTAATTTTACTGTAGTTCTAACTAAAATGCTATATTCATAAATATTTTATGTTCTTACACAATCCGTTCTACATTTTTATGTAATACTTAAACGTTAAAATTTTTAGCATTTTATTTATAAGAAGCCATTTAAGTTAGTATTTCAACAATTTAAGTTAAAATATTTTTTTAATATAAATAGTAGCATTTTTACTCTAAAAGTAAAATATTTATGAGTTTAACGTTTTTTATAAGACAACAATAGAGTAACTCCTTTGGTAATAAGTTTAATAGACAGTCTTTGTTATAAATAAAGTTTAGAATAGAGTCAGTTTGATCAAAAACTCCAAATTTAGTTGCAAAATGTACATTTTTTAAAAATAAAATAGAATAAAAAGAGCTTTCCTACTGGCAAAATTTGTCATCCATTGGAAATAAACAGACATTCCCACATAAACTAATATATATATATATATATATATATATATATAATATAGAGTGGTGGTAAGTTGCTCGAATTTTAAAGCAAACGTGTCCAGTTTCGGATGGTGGGAATACCTTACAGTGTATCACTAAATATACGAATAATACATACGATATAGTTATTTATACACACCATGTGATGGTGATGGTGATGGTGATGGTGATGGTGATGGTGAGGCCCCCCCGGATAGCTCTCATCTGTATCGGAAGGAATAAAGTATTCTTATCGGATTGGGATACTCTTTGCAAGGAATAATGTTATCGGGCCTAGCACTAGTAGAAGAAAGAGCACAAGGGCCCAGGTTGCACCCCTATCAGTATCAGATGGGCTCTTGGTGGACCATCTCATCCATATATTATCACCATCATCAATAGTAGATAGTAGGAAAAGTTAATTAGAAACCTTATCTGGTTAAGATTAGGCTAATACACGTTGCGTTCCTTGGTTTTGTCAGATTTTAATTTACTTATGTGTACTTTAGACTTAAGCACTTAATCATCTACGATTTAAATATAGATATAGTTTGACTTGATAATCATAGGAATACTTCAGTCATCTGGCAAGCTGTTTATGACAGAAAATATTGATGCGAAGGATGGTAAGGGTTAATTTTGTATAGTTAGTTTTGGATGAAAAGTCTAACAGTTATAACTTAGTTTTGGGGACTATTTGAAGTACAATGATATAGACATTTCTCTGTGTTTGAAATATTTGAGAGTAGAAGAGCCTCCATTGCTTCCAGATCTCTCGGAGAGGGAGATCTAAATGTCCTATGGCTTCTAGATCTCAGAGAGGCAGATCTACAGGCTCAATGTAGAGGACTTCCTTTCTAATGATTCATCAATTGCGTTCATTCCCCAAGGCCTACCAAAGCAGGTTAAGGAGGTGGTTGGTTGCTTTGCCAAAATAGGCTGGAATGAGCATTTGTCTCCAATGAACCTAATAGGTAGAAATGAATAGAGGGTGTCAGGAAAGCGCATAGTAGTAATTCCTCGAGGAAGATGATTGTCGATCCGAGTTGCTATTCTGGACACAACTAAAGACCAAACTTTCGATGGCAATAGGGATCTATATAATCGTTGAAATAATCTAAGATTTGGGTATGTTGTTCCTCTAAAACCTAGAAATCCAACACAATAAGAATCTCATCAATAGAATAAGTAGATCATAAGATATGGGAGAATTAATGGCCAAAGGTCATGAGATGGCGAGATGGACGTGGATGGGGAAGTTGGTGATGTGATTAGGGTTAGAATTATGAAAGATGATGATGGATGTGATGGATGAAATACTATCTTGAACAAGATGAGGGAGAAGAAGGAAGCATCTATGTAACACCCCTGCCCGGCACGGGCATGGGCACGTGCACGGCCACGCGCCCACACGACACGCGCAGCGCACGCGAGGGGTCGGGCGGGGCTCATCGCACACAAATACTCTCCTGTGCACATATAATTATGACATCATCAAATAAAATCTGCTAACCTATCCATGATCACATAATCCATCACCAACTAAATCATACTATTAGATAACATGTCGACAGGACGAGGAGGGTGCCACGCGCCCCAAGTGTTGACCCGGCCAACCTGGCTGGGCCAACTGGAATGGTGGGCCCCGTCGCTGCCGCTGCGACTTCCCTCCCCACCGCCTCTCTCCCTTTTATTTCCTTCTCTCTCACTTTTCTCTCTTTCGGTCTCTCTCAATTTTCTCTCTTTCTCTCTCTCTCTCTCAAACACTCTTTCTCTCTCTCTATCTACTATCGCCGCCACTTTGCCAGCCTGCCGCTGCCGTCGCCACCTCCACTAACGCTGGTGAGCCTCCCTCCTCCTCCTCTCTCTCTCTCTCTTTCTCTCTCCTCTCTTCTCCTCTTCTTCTTCTTCTTCTTCTTCTTCTTGCTCGACTTCTTCTCCTTCTCTTTCTACATAGTGCTAGGCTCGGCCCAGCACTGTAGCAAGTAGTGTCTTAATTAATTATTTATTTATTTATTTGATTGATGTTATTTATTTAGACTTTTTCTTCTTAATTAATGCAAATTATTTAGACATTAATTATTTTAATAACAATATATATTCTGCAATATGTTTATTATTAATTATAATTTGTATAATTAATGATTAATTAGGTATAAATATAGGTAATACTTATATTTATTTATTTATATCTCTATTAGATTAATATATAGATTTGTAAATTATAATTATCAAATTTGTAGTAAGATACATTTTAAGTAATTCTAATAGTTTATTATACATTATTATTTTGTAACAAATAAAATACTATGCTTACGTATTTATTTATTTATTTATTATTTTATAAAGTAATGACTACATAGTCCCTAATTAATAAAGATATAATTTAATTATAATTAGGTTTTTATCTATATTTATATTTTTATTTATAATTAAAAATCTAGTTAGTTATAAAGATAAGTAGAAATTCTAAAGCCTAATAAATCATCATATGTTACATGAACGGATTTTAATTAGGTGAACGACAAACTTCATGCTACTTAAATATTTTTAGATCTCGAACCCCTTATTTGAGGCCTCGTGGACCCTATTAGGACGAGTTATTGCTCAATTGCCGGATGTGACGGATACGTGAGTTATGTCTTCTGATTAGATATGAGTAGTCTTATCCCCTAGATGCCTTTCTCAAATTAGGATATATTATATATTATGTACATGCATGTTTTGGCCTCCAACATGATTATATGACTTTATCTAGAGATGATTTCAGTCGAGCATATTTTATCATGTATTTGATTATGCTGATCTGGGATATGAATACATCAGTGATATATAGAGATGATTGGAGATGATTATACTGTTATACCTTTGTGTCGGGGTGATCTCTAGCATTAGTATGCATGTGATAGACTACCAGTGATATACATGTGTCAGTTATATGGTTGGAGACTACATTGATTTATTTTCCTCTTGACTTTCTTACCACTTAAATTTCTAATATGCACGACTTGTTATAGCACTGAATATATATATGTGATCTATCATAAAGAAGGAAATGCATAAATCTCATTGATAGAAAAGTTGATAGAGAAAGCATGACGGTACCTGAGTAGGCGCTAGGGTTAGGGGTGCCTAGAGTGATAATTATGGTCACTGATATGTAATATCTCGTGGCCCATATCCGAGGTTAATTGAGTCTGTGCGCACAAACAATCGAACACCTGCCATTCGCCAAGGCATGCGTGTGGCGAGTTACCCTCATGTGATTTCTATTAACTCGTGGGGGTACTCGATCTAGATGGATTTTGATATACCCTTAGCGCATGGCAGGGTATGATTATAACTAAGATACCCTTAGCGTATGGCAAGGTATGCTTTGAGCCTACTGGCAAGATGTTGAGATCGAATACCAGATGTTGACTGTGCATAGTGGTCTAGTATGATGATATTATACTGAGATGTCGGTGATGATCGTGATGTTGAGAACTGCATATGATTTTATTCTCATCTGAATATTTGATTATCGAATGGTCAATTTACATCATATATGGTTGTATTTGATATCATAGCATGGTCATAAATGGCATGCATCACGTGTCATATTTAAGAGAGTTATGATGATACTATGATATGGAGGTTTATTTATTTATTGTCGATGATTATATACTTTTATTAGTTATGACATATTATCTATATTTTAATTATATATTATTGAGGTTACATTCATATTCTCATTCATAACATGATACTCTTTCTCATTCATATTATCCAGTACATGATTTACTCTTTATTTGGCTTCACTGATTCGGGGTAAGATCTATTCACTGAGCCGTTAGCTCATGACTCTCTTTATTTTCTCCTTTCCAAAAACCCAAGTGAACGAGTGGAGCAGGATACTCCTTTAGAGATATTGCCAGTGGGTAAAGAGTAGTGTGTGGTTAGTATTATGCGTTATATGAGTTATCTTATCTGATGTATTAGTGGACATCCTCCAAAGTGTGTCTTTACCCTTGTCTTATATTCTAGCAGGTGACTTTGTACTTGTATAATTATGTATATACCACTGTTGTGTATATGTTGTGGTGAAAAGCTCTTGATGATGTGTTGTGGCCTGTGTGGGGCCCAAATAGGGTTATCAGTGTACTGTTGATAGTTAGACTTGTGTTATTCTTAGTTTAGATGTTGTGGATAAATTTATGATGTTGATACATGTTTATTTGATTGTTAGTAACTAATAAAATAGTCAGGTGCCACGCACGTGTCATGTGGGCTCATGCCATGCACGTGTTTAGGGTTGTGAGTGTTACACACGGTATGCTTCCTAATGATGTTGTCCACTCGTAGAGTCGTGGACGGTGTCGCGGCTCCAAAGTAGGCATGTAATGAGATGCTTGCTCGTATCTCCTCCGAGTCTAACTCCTTGGTCATCAGTGATTGCTCATTCTCGTTTTGCTCGCCAACAGCTACCTCAGCCTCAAGCACAACCTCCTTGGCCTCTCCATCGATCAGCATCATTGTACTGGTTAACTGTGCACAACGATGTCCCGGGGTGAACTTCTCGTCACACTAGAAGCACAATCATTTGGCCCTTCGCTTCTCCACATGTATAGGTGTTAGAGTTTACATAGGGGTCCTAGGGGTTATTTTCACATCATTAAAAATCCGAAAAGGTGGTCGCTGTCTAGCTGCATACAGATAATCTGAGCCGTCGAGTGCATGCGTTAGCTTTGGTTGTGGCTTGCTACTCTATGGCTGCCTCGAGTACCCTCTAAGTGCTCGATGTTTGTCCAACATGAGTAGAGCATCTTCTATGACTTGCCCTAGATCTGTAGGTCATAGAGTTCATACGTCAGCTTGAATGTCCTCCTGAAAGCCGACGATAAAGGTGGATTTAAGCTGAATGTCTGACCATAGGGTGTACATCGACTGGACACTCGTTCAAATTACTCTCGGTAGGCTCTCACTATTGTCTTTTAGACCGTCTTCGTCAAGATAGCATGAAAGTCTTCGTAGCCCGATGATCCGAACCATTTGTAGACCAAGCGGTAAAACTCTACCACATTTCGATCGACTTATGAGTGGTAGCAGACCAAAATTACCCTAATATTGCATCCAGGATATGGAAAGATGCGAGAAGAATCTTTTGGTCTTCCTCTGTGCCTTGGAAGATGAAGAATTGTTTGGCACGGTAGAGCCAATGAACTAAATCTCCACCTTGAAAAATTAGAAACTCCAATCAAAAAGTGCACCCACAGATGATGCCGGTATTGCCGTTGGGTTTGAATCTTGCTCTAGCTCTAATTAGAGGTGGGTGCTCCTCTAGCATACATGATTCCTCAGATGTCCTCTATTAGCTTCTTGATCTTCCTCATCATCCCTCTCAATCCAAGGATCGTCATTATCATCGTCTTCAAATCGCGCTCATCGGCAAGACCTACTTAGCCTTGGCTTGGGCATGGTCTCTTTCTCTCTCTTGTCCTTGGTTGACTGGTGGAACCATTATGGAAAATTCTGGTGTGGAAGATCTGGGCACCTCATGTCCTCGGATTAACCCTTCTTGGATCACCCACAATAAATCGACATTTTTTTGCACGATCATTTGACTCAAGATTTCGATGATTTGGGTAAGGATGGTGGAGAAGATCTATTCCAAAGCTTCAATGGACCTTGCTAGCATCTCTATGTTTGGATCTGTGAAGGAGGGTGGAGGAGGTAGTGTTGTGTATGCGTGATCCTCTTGCCCTTAGGTGCCCGCGGGTGGAGGTGTAGAGTTCCTCTCTCCTGCGCGTGCGTGTGGATGTCTCCCCTTCTTCTCTCCTTCGTGCCGCCATGGATCTAGTAGTTGGTGTCATTGTAGATGCACGCCAAGTAAAGCTGACTCTAA
Source organism: Typha latifolia (assembly GCF_019914945.1). Lineage (NCBI taxonomy): Eukaryota > Viridiplantae > Streptophyta > Magnoliopsida > Poales > Typhaceae > Typha > Typha latifolia. The sequence goes on from NC_133091.1 coordinate 5,926,518, forward strand.
TACCACTTTGTTGCAATCGCCCTCAAGGAATATGATTGCCAATCTGAGTTGTTATTCTAAATAGAACTAAACACAAAAGTTTCGAAGGCAATAGGGATCGATCTAACAGTTGAAATGATATGAGATTTGGATATGTTGTTCCTTTGAGAGTTAGGAATCCAACACAACTAGAATCCCATCAATCGGGTAAGTAGATAAAAAGATATTAAGAAATTAATGATCAAATGTTAGGAGATAGCAAGATGAACGTGGATGGTGAAAGTTGGTAATGTGGTTATGGTTAGGATTATAGAAGATGATGATGGCTATGGTGGATAGAATAGTATCTTGAACAAGAAAAGGGGGAAGAATAGAGCTTTCAAGTATGGCTAGTTGTTGGAGTGAGGAGGGAGAAGCGATGGAAGATTAACCTCGGTGGTAGAATGAAGCTCAGGGTGGATATTGACGGTGAGGAAGGAGGAGGGAGAAGGTTGACTTTAGCTTAGATACAAAACATAAGCTCCAATAATTAATAATCCCAAAGTGTTTACTTTTTCACGTATTTAGAGGCTAGCCAATCTTTTAAAAATATTAAATAAAACCTAATACGAAACAACTTAACTGACGAACATTTAAACACTTCTCGACCGCGTTCGAATGGCTAAAAATAGTGTTCTGTATGTGCGAACACTATACAGACGTTCAAACGCACTAGTTAGAATTTCTTATTTGGATAAAAAATAAAATAAAAAACGATCTAAATCGAGGCGGATTAGTGATGTCCAATCCGGATCATAATCGAAAACCATAACGTAAGATGAAATCACAATTCAATATGAGATGATTGAAGACTCTAGCGCATCCCCACAAGGAGGACACAAGAAGGGCCCCTGAGTCCCTTTCTGGGCCAAGAGATCCTCGATGTGAACCCTATTAAGGATGGCCAATTAGAGGAAGGTTTTGGCCTTAGCTGAAAGCAACGAGCTTAAACGAGGGGCTTAATCAGGGCTAGATGAACCCATGAGCAACAACAAGCTGTTAACACTTAAAAATAAAGCCCGTAGCTTGTCATGTAGCACACTACGCTGCACCGGCCTCGAGGTTATTCCCACTGATCAGTTTGGGAAGGGAAAAAGATGTTGGAAAGCTGCAGTGAGATATTACTTCATAAAATAATGAAGGGAAGGAACTGCAGCTGGCAGGGCAAGGAAGAAATTGCTGGAAAGAGGAAGTATTGACGAAAAGATTTATATAATTAAATCAAATGACTTGTTTTTCTTAAAAGAATAATGACGGAAAAAAAATGCAGCAAGACAGAAGACAATATACTTTTGAATCAAGGCTATATATATTTGCTACTAAATTTCTGCCAATAGAATATAGTAAATCGTGGCCTTCCCACAGACCACATAGGCGGGAGCTTCCTCAGAAAATAGTATCCATGATAGAACATTTGAAATGTTCTCCCACTTCAGAAATGAATCAGCCTGGGTGGTGTGGTTATATTCTTGAAAACAATCTCCAAATAAATAGCAAAATATTACAGATTTCTTGCCCTCCAAAGGACCACACTGGTTAGAACTTTCTCCTGGCAAAACCTTTGGAGTGTATTCTCACTTTACAAGCTAGGCAGTGATCAGCCTCCCATTACGTTCTCTATGGTGGACTGCAACTTTAGCAATGCAGATACATTTCATTTTCAACATGTTTCAGCACACCACAACTCTGTCTCAAGACCATCCACACATTCTCCCATTATAAATGCACACACCCTGTTGTCACTCTCTAACCAGGTGCACCCTGGGTTCTTTTTGACCTTTCTTGATTTCATCAGCCCCCTGATCTCATTTGCTTCATCCCATCTCCCAGCCTCGGCGTACATATTTGAGAGCAAAGTGTAGTAGCCAGAGTGCCCCGGCTTCAGCTCAAACAAATGTTCTGCCGCCCACCTAGCCAATTCTATATTTCCATAGATACGGCATGCCCCGAGTAGTGCACCCCAAACATCAGATTCTGCATCAAAAGGCATCCCTCTAATGATCTCTTCTGCTTCTGTCAATAAGCCAGCTCGTCCTAGAAGATCAACCATGCAAGCATAATGCATTTGTCTTGGCTTAATATTTTCAATTAGCATTTGGTCAAAGTATTTCTTTCCTTTCTCTACCAATCCACCATGGCTGCAAGCTGATAGGACTGCAACGTAAGAGACATGGTCATACTCCACACCTTCATCCTTCATCTTTTCAAACAAATTGAATGCAGTCTCAAGTTCACCTTGCATCCCATATCCCACAATCATGGAGTTCCATGAAGCCACATCCTTCTCTGAGATCCTGTCGAATATCTTCACTGTGATACTAAACTTTCCACATTTGGTGTACAAGTCCAGTAGTGAGTTTGCTACAAAGAGATGGTTGTTTAACATTTTTTTTATCAACAAGCAGTGTATCTCCTTTCCTTGCTTGAGTGCAGATAAATTAGCACATGCGGACAAGGCACCCATGAAGGAAACAACATCATACTCGATCCCTATTGATCTCATTTCCTGAAAAAGATGCAGAGCTCTCGAGCACGATGAACTCTGAGAGTAACCCATGATTAGAGTATTATAAGACACATCATCTCTCTCCAATCCATCAAAGACGCTTCTAGCAAGGTCCAACTGCCCACACTTTGCATACATATCAATCAAAGCATTTGAGACAAACAAATCAAAGATGGAACCTGTCCTAATTGACCTAGCATGGATCTCCTTCCCTTTCTTTAGAGAAGCTATCCTCGCACAGGCAGGAAGCACATTTGTCAATGTAACAGAGTTGGGGCATTCCCCGCTTTTCTGCATCTTAATGACCAGCTCAAAGGCTTCCATCTCAGCTCCATTCTGTCCAAGATTAGCAATCATTGCATTCCATGAGACTACATTACGACTCACTATTCTTTCAAAAACATCAGACCCCATCTTCGGATATCTGAATTTTGCATACATATCGACCAAAGAATTAGCAACAAACACATCAGAGTCCATATTTCTCTTTATACTGTAACCATGGACCTCTTTCCCTAAATTAAAACAACCCAGCTCAACCAACATGGGTAACAAACTAGATATGGTGACAGAGTTGGGTGTTACTTCATTAGCTAACATATCCCTGAACATCCTCAAAGCATCTTGATAAATTGCAGCATGGACAAGACCACCAATAATCGAGTTCCAAGAAATCTCGTTTCTCTCTGGCATGCTCCAAAAGAACAGCAGTGCAGCATCTGAATCCCCCAACTTCCCATACATATCAACGAATGTATTCCCAACGGTAACCACCAAATCCAACCCAGACTTCAGTGCCAACCCATGAACCCCCGTGCCAAAGCCCTCATCCCTCATGGCAGCACATGCAGGCACGACACTAACCAAGCTGACCGAATTCACTGCAACCTTGGTCCTTCTCATCTCCAACAGCATTTTCATTGAATCCAAGGACAAACCACGATCTGAAAGCACTGAAATTACCGAATTCCATGACACAACATCTCTATCATGCATTTCATCAAATACCTTCCGTGTATCCGACAAATGACCGCAAGCACCATAAAAGGCCAAAAGGGTGTTACCAACAAAGAGATCCGAGTCAAATCCTAGCTTTACAGCCGCCCCATGTAGTTCTAATCCTTTATGCGTGGATTTGGCAGCGGTGGCAGCGGAGATGGCGAAGGGGAAGGAGAAGTGATCAGGGCGGACGCCGGCGAAGAGCATGTGATTGTATAGAGAGAGGGAGTGAAAGAAGAGGCCGGAGATGGAGAAAGCGCGGGAGAGGGAGTTCCAGATGAAGGCGGAGGAATGGCGAAGTGAGTTCTGGTGGAAGAGGAGGAGGGAGGAGGAGAGGTCGGAGAAGGAGGCGTAGGAGAGGAGGAGGGAGGAGAAGACGGGGAGATGGGTGTGGAGGAAGCCGAGGAGGATGGCTTGGGCGTGGGATTGCTTTAGTTGGGGGAGAGAGCGGCATTGGAGGATGACGTCGTGGAGGTAGGTGGTGGAAATGGCAAGGAGATGAGCACGGGAGATGCGCATATGATATCAGACCGATTATTGCGAGTCTTACGATCGTTAATAACCTTATGAGATAGCTTTTAGTTTCGGATTTCTTTAATTCTTCCTTCTTATTTCTTCACTTCCATAAGTGAGCAGGGCTCATCTACTCCTTTGTGCTCTCTACCACCATATGCAATGTAAGCATTCTCTTTTCTCCTTTTTTCTATAAGTATTAGTGAAATATATATATGTAGATAGCAAAGATAGACAATGCACACAGTTTACTAATACAATACATAGTATACCGTCTTTGTATGCATCTCTTTCCTATAACACTAGATGAAAGCTAACATTAATTTCATCCAATGGGATATGCCCATCAGTTATATTATACAAATTTATTAAACACGATATACGCATTAATTATATAAAATCTACGCATCAAATTATTGTAAGTAAAGCATAAGACAACATGACGGGTACATTTTGTTAACTTATTCATTCCAAATATTTATAAAAGACATTCTTTCTTTTTAAGCAATTAATGATGCATACTATTTTTTTTTTGTCTAATAACCCAAAGTAAAATTTAGAGGAAACAAGAGATGCTGTCATCAGTAGCATATTAAGTCAGTCATTTATATGTACAAATTTCTTGCAAATATTTATGTCCCTATTGATGAACTTGTTGATGATTATGAAGTAGTAAAAGTCATTGTTTCTGAAGGTAGACAACCTACTTCAACATCCATTATATATAAAAAGTGATTAAGATGAGTTGATCCTAGGCTTTAAGGAATGGATACCAAGAGATACTTATATGCTTATTTCAAAAATTTAACATTGGATACTAAAATTTCTAAGGAATTAGAGATTCTAGTTTAACTAGGTTAAGAAATATGGAAAGTAAAAATTCAAGTATGTTACAAACTAGACTTAGACTGAGCTGTTCGTAAAAAAGTTATAATATTTTTATTAGTGGTAGTATAAGTTAGAGTTCTTTTGGTTCTAGTTTTCGTGTGATTCTGAACTTAGAGTGAAAAATAAAATAAAAGAGTGAAATAAAGCTGCAACCGGACATAATTATAAAAATATCCGACGTTACACCAATAGTCGGAGGGTAGCAGACGGCCAAGGGTGATGGGGGACGATCATAAGATAGGGTGGCTCGTAGAGGAAAAGAGTGGCTAGGATTTAGAAACTTGAAATTGTTCTAGGATTAAGATCTACTTTGACAAAAATAAAGACGATCTATCAACTACAAATAAACGATAAAAACAAGATAATAAAAATAACTAAACTTTCTTATTTAAAAGTAGAGTCATAGGGGGTCAAATCTAATTTGTCCTATTAAATTTTTATCCGCTTTAACTCGAAATTAAAATCAATAATAAAATCAACTAATTAGATTTGACTTAGACTCAACTTTAACTCAATCGACTCGATTGTAGTGTTTGAATTATAACAAAGTAAAAGTCAGATAAAAAAGGTCGAAAAGAGTTGTGTAGTCACACGCTATGCTTACACTTTGTGGTTTGAAATCGAGACTAGGATTCATCGGGGGACTAAAAAATTTGATTTGATCAACTTATCGATTCAGCATCTGGATGAGCAACTTGGATGGCCAGATTTGACAATTTGGATGGCCAGAAGGACAGTCTTGACCAATAGTTTCTATTCCTCTCTTATTTTCATTTAACACTATCAATCCATCTTCATCTTAAGATACTTTCATTCTTATATGTAGGTCTTCTTTGTTAATTTGTAATAAAAAGGGGACGTAGATTTCAAGCTGGGACTTGGGGGGAGTAATAATATTTGGTATTTGCTTGTCTATTTTTATGTTGGCATGCACTTAACATCTGCACTTGTTTGATATGCATGTTTATATTGCTTACATTGATTTGCTTGCTTGCTTGCTCGATCAAGTTTGGCATTTATTTGCTTATTTTTTTTGAAAAACTTGATATGACTTATGCTAGGAGCTCAATACATATTCTTTTACTTAGCTTGATTGAACATTGTAATTGATTTTGGGATTTGTTTTAAATTTCTTTTTATATCAAATCAATTTCTATATAACAAACATGTGTTTTATGATCTTTATCTAGTGTTGTTGATCTTCAGAGGGATTATCTGCAAAAATTTAAAATAAATTTATATGTCTTGACCATAGAAATTTTATAAATTCTAGATAATTGTTTAGGAATAGTACGTGTAATATTTTGGTAATAGCAAATTCATGAATAAAATCACAATTAATCAAGTTGTACAAATTAGATTAAATTATATGATTAATTCACATAGCTTATGGAAGATCAAATCATGCAAAGAAATTGAGGCGAAATTAGAATTCTGCATGAAGGTCTCTGAACATCATTCGAACAAGATTGAATGGGTCTAGATGATCTGAATGCAATCACTTAAGAAAACTTAAATGACATCAAAAGAAAATTAAAAGTCTCCGTGTGCACTGGATAACAAAGAAATGCTAAAATAAAAAATAATTTTAGAGATTTCTTTGAAGGTCTGTCCTAGTGCAAATCACTGATGTCCCTCACCTTTATTTAAGGGACCAAGAGCAAGACGCCTGAAGTGTAGATTGAAAGGAGAAGTCTAGCAAATTCTACTCTCATCTTAAAAGAGTTATATAGTTTCCTCACAGAATCATATGCCTATTTAGTGTGAGAAGAGCTATACCACATGCTTGATTGCTTGAGCTACATTTGAGAATGATCTATATGCATCAGAGGAGCTGAATTGTTCTTCAATATACCACCACCATCGACACGCTTATATTTGAGGTTTGATCTATTGTTTGGGTGCTATCAAAGAGAGGTGATCTTCTCCACATGGATAAATTAATCACATACTTCATGTTTAAGAGGTTATTTAAGCACTACGATATTAGACTGTTAAAAGGAGTTTTAAGTCTTGTTTTCATTGTTTAGTGACAAAGATTAATTGATTTTCTGTAGGTCATGATTTTTTTTATTCTCTATGGGAGAGAGATTCTCCATATTAAAAAAATATATTTCCGTGTGTTTGTTGTGTTTCATTTTCTTACTCTTACCCAGCATTTGGTTGTATACTCTTACTCGATTTTTCACTCACTGACTTAAATTTAATTTTGTAAAAATTACTCTTAATTATTTTTGTAAACCTAGCAAGATTGGGAAAAGTTTCCCTAAACCAATTCAGATTTATTTTTTGACTTAGATTTTGACTTGAACTTTTATTTTTCATACCTCTAAACCTAGTCGGTTTAGAAATCTTATATCCTAAAATATTTTTAATTAGTATAAGAGTGAGTTCCTCTTATCTTAGAGAGATACATAATATATAGATTTACCTAGAGAATGCCAATATATTATTCAACGTTTTTCTTCTCAATGATTCAAACAATCCTTAGAAAGCTAGAAAGAGAGCCTTTTTTAAGTCAATGACGAACCTATGTGGATGTCAGTGATCTATGAATATTCTCCTCATACTAAAAAATAAGGAGAAAGCATTGTATCAATGCCCATTGATAAGTGGGATAAGACTGACTATGACATGGGACATTCTTAAGATTATTCATGAAGGTATACATAAAGTCAAACTTTAGCTTAGTCATAGATTCGTTCTGACCATAAAGTACTCTTTAGGGCAGAGTCTAACTAGTTGGTGACTCAGTTATAGATCCATTCGATCTCCTTCCGATAAGCTCGAACTATTGTTGACTAAGTTAGCTTAATCAACATAGCCTGGAAGTCCTTGTACTAGGTTAGACTCTGACCTAACAACAGGCAAATCACATCAATGAAGTCCTACCAAGACTCAATGGTCGAGTCCACTTTGTCGATTGGTACCATCTGATGGCCACACCCTCTAGATGAATTAGATATTACGCGATACAGATATCTTTAAATATAGATTGAATAATAAACAAATATAAGTATGAATCAAATCTTAATCAGATACAAATACAACCCGAATACAAATAAAAAATTCAAGGAATTTAAATTCTAATGAATAAAAATAAGCCAGTAAATTCTAGACTTCTAAATTGAGAAGCAGGCAGAATGCTGATTAATCTCCAAGTCAACCATTACTTTAAACTAGAAGTTTCAATTCTCAAGAGAACCATTCAAATGAGTGAATGATTCCAATTATTATGAGTCGGACCAATCTGCGAATCGAGCGAGCTCCCCTTGCAATGATGTGGTGGTACCCGAAGCACTGGAATGATCCCAGTAGCCGGGAATAACTTTGAATCAAACCAATGCTTAAAATATATGGATATATGTGCTGCATATAGCAAGATTACTAACAAAACAAGCCACATTGAGTTGAGATAATTACAAACTAAAGACATGAAAATAGCAAACAGATCCTCCACAGTTAGCCTATGATCAAAATTGAATCATGAATTCCAGCATCTGCAAGGAGTAATTATAAATTTCGTATTCTTACCTAATTGCATTACCTTTAATCTATTGACCAAGCAGATGCTTGTAAATCAGAAACAACAACATTTTGAGTACTTCAATTTGTTCAGCAACTTTTCAAAAACCATCAACCAGATAACACAAACACGGAGCAGCATCGGATTTGCTTAGAAATCACCAGTGAGATAAAAACAAACTCACATTAAATAAAGGCATAAAGATTACCATTAAAAACATTATGAGATTATTTTAATCGACATATTATTTTGTGATATGACTAGGATTGTACCTACTTATCTAGAACTAAGTTACTTTTGTTTTCTTTTTGGAATAAACTTTTTTCTGATTGCCGCGTTCGAATGTAGGGAAGTCGTGTGCGAACGCGCCGTTTGAATGACTGCATACATTTGCAAGTATAGAGAATGTGTTTAGTGCGTTTGATGTCGTGTTCGAACGCCTATATATGTTCGCAAATATAGAGAACGTATTTAGCGTGTTCGAACGCGCTCGAACACGATCGACGAATCTGCACTATTTCTAGGGCTATCTTTTGACTGTTTTGCTTGTTATGTTAGTCTCTAAATATGTAGAAGGCAACCTTATAATCATTATTGAATGAATTGAGTTTCTTCCCCAAATCTTCTTCTCTTGTTCTCTCTCATTCTCTCCTGCCATGGCTACGCCGCCTCTAATCTTCTCAATTGGCTTATCTCCCTAGACCCTTAGGGAAGGCCCTTTTCTTCCTCTTCTTCTACTTTCCTTTACATCCAAATATTCCCCATTGAAACCAAGATCACAGGTGGAAGAGCAATGGCCAATCAATACACAGCCATGGAGGTACCCTCGAAGACCGAGCCTAATATGCCCTTGACGCCAGCGGGTAGAACGGATGCGAGCACGAGCGCGACCTAACTAGTTCAGCGCCTAATGTGGATTGAACCTTGGACTCCCTCTTCCAACAAATGATGGATCTACAACGAACGCAGTAAGAGGAGATGAGAGCATGATGGAAGAGTTGCGGAACCTCGCAGCCACTATGCACATGCTAGAAATTCCAGCGCTAGCAAATCCAATTGCGACAGTGTTGCCTCAACTGGGAGCTAGGGCAGCCTTTGTCCAAAATGAACCTTTGTTGCCACCATCGATCATCCCTAGAGGACCTCAAGGCCCCTATGATCTACCAAGAGGTGTAGAGGGGCGCGTCCAGATCTGAATCACAACCGCATCGAGGTATCTGCGGGATGGCCGAATCGGGATGATCCTTGTTTGCACCATGAGAGATGATGACCGAATGCACCAAGAAAATGATGTACTGATTCTACATCCTCCTGCCATTGGACCTGAACTCACGTATGATATGGGGCACGAGAATCCTATGGACGGAAGAACGGGGACACTCGAGTTCCCTAAGTTGCAAGGAGGTAATCCTTTGGATTGAATTTTTCGTTCTAAATAATTTTTTATGCATCAAGGAACAACGGAAGATGCCGAAGTGTTATTGGCAAGCTTCAATTTGGAGAGTACATTGGTATCAATCCATGAGCGCCCACCAGGTGTTCGATAGATGGTCGACATTCGTAAATCCCTATCTAGGCACTTTGGAATCGTAGGCTTTGAGAATTTCAATGCCACCTTATCAAAGCTTGCCCAAAAGATGTCAATTGCTGCCTACCAGGAGGAATTTGAGCGAATGAGTAGTCTGTGCTGACCATAGTGGCCACAAGAAATTCTAATCAACACTTTAATTTCTGGGTTATGCGAGGAGGTTCGGGCTAATGTACTCTCTCTACGACCTAGGACCTTGAGCAAGACTTTTAAAGACACAACTAGCATGGACCAAAAGTATCAAGCCTTGAGGAATGCTACCAAGCTTGGCTGGAACAATAGATTTACCCCACGGGTAGTCGGGGCGATTAGCGCGCCGAGTACGATTGTGAGAGCACCAGTGGCCACAATAGGGTCGAGGACCTCTCCAAGTCTTGTACCAAGAGTATGAGGAGGTGGGGCACCCCTCGGGTCCCGTACTCTTAAACTTGCACATGTGGAAGAGCAACAAGCCAAGGGATTATGTTTCAGATGCGATGAGAGGTTCACATTGGGCCATCGTTGCACTAAGGCGACGGGCATCGTTATATTGATTGATGGGCATGAGGAGGACACGGAGGAGGTTGATGTTGATGCCTTGGTGACTAAGGAGACCAGGGAGGAGGAATACGAGGAGCTAGAGGAAGAGGTACTAGCCGAAATATCTGGCATGAGCACCCCAAAGACCCTACGGGTGGATGGGCTAGTCAATAAATAGTGTGTGCATCTTCTCATTGACACGAGAAGCACGCATAATTTCTTGGACGAGTGACTAGTGCGAAGAATTGGACTTGAGGTAGAACCCACCATTGGCTTCGAGGTGATTATCGGTGACATCACCAAACTCCGGGCTGACAGTATATGCAAGAGCATCTCCATTCGGGTGCAAGGCCACAACTTTATTGTGGACTTGTATCTATTGGCTCTTTGAGGAGCGGATGTGGTCTTGGGTACCCAATGGCTGTAGAGCCTTGGCCTAGTAACTTTTCACAAATGTGGCTCACTTTTTGGTGAGATGGACGGGTCGTACGGTTTAATGGGGTTTGGACGCAGCCAAGTCCCACTCTTCAGCCATTGATTGGAGCTTCCTAAGCTGGCGAGCCATCATACTTCCTCCAGATTGCACCGACCGAACTTGAGGCCCTTTCTAGCTCAAGTACACATGATGATTTGGAGCTTGTGTTGACTAACTTTGCTGCCCTGTTTGAGGTTCCATGGGGACTACCACCCATGAGACACGCCAACCATAGGATCGAGATCATTCTAGGGGCAGAATCGGCCAACGTTCGGCCCTACGATTATCCTCACATCCAAAAAGAGGAGATACCGAGATTGGTTGCTGAGATGCTGGAACAGAGTATTATCCATCCTAGTCGGAGTTCTAATTCATCGTCAGTGTTCCTAGTGCAACAGAAGGATGGGAGTTGGTATTTTTGCGTGGAAATAGCGTGTTGAATGCTATCACCGTCAAAGATCGATACTCGATACCCATCATAGAGGAGCTGTTGGACTTGTTAACAGGAGCGTCATATTTTAGCAAGCTCGATCTTTGCACTGGCTATCATTAGATTTGTGTGTGAGCAGAGGATGTTCACAAAACGACATTCCGCACTCATGACGGACACTACGAGTTCTGGGTAATGCTGTTTGGGTTAACGAATGCATCGGTGACCTTCCAAGGGCCGATGAATAATATATCCCACCCACTCCTTAGGCAGTATGTGTTAGTATTTTTTAATGACATCTTGGTGTATAGCAGGACCTGGGAGGAGCACTTAGTTCACTTGCGCTCAGTGTTGGGACTATTGGCGAATCACTTCCTAAAGGTGAAGAAAAGCAAATGCCTTTGGAGAGAGCGCTGAGTAGAGTATCTTGACCATATCATATCATTAGAGGGTGTGGCAATCGACCCAAGCAAGGTGTCGTGTATGATTGGGTGGGCGCAACCGACGACAGTTCATGAGCTGCAGGGGTTCCTTGGCCTGACAGGGTACTATCATAGATTTGTGGTAGGCTATGGAAAGATTGCGGCACCCCTCACTTCATTGTTGAAGGACACCTTCTACTGGATCGAGACAGTTAGAAAAGCATTTAAGGAGTTGAAGACTGCCATGACGATTGTACTGGTGTGAAACATTTAGTTAGGATCTTTTCTTACTGCATTAGTTATTTATTTTTATTAAAATAAATTTCCTGTAAGTCGCGTTTGAATGAAGGTGGCGTCGCGTTTGAATGCCCTTGCGAATGCCTACATCAGGTTCGCAAATATAGAGAACGCATATTGTGCGTTCGAACACGGTCAGGCGAGTCAAACGCTTGCATCACGTTCGCACATACAGAGAACGCGATCGACGGGAATCCTCTAGAATTAGGGTTACATATTATTTTAGGACTTATTGGCTAGCCTCTATAAATATGTGGATGGCAGCCAACTTCATTATGTTATTAGAATATTGATTTCTTGCCTCCTATCTTCTCTCTAGATTCTCTCCCTCCTCCCTCTTCACCATCCTTCCACCTCTACCGTTGGTAAGGTTTCTCCTAACTTCTAACCTCCCTCGACTGTCGAGCCACCCCTCTTCTTTGGGATCTCGACTACTTCGTTACCTTCATCTATATCCCTTAATCACATCCACCATCTATCTTCATCTTCATACCCATCCATAACCCTAACATCCTCAACCCCTCACCACCACCATCACCCACGTTATTTCGTATTGTTGCCCTTGTTATAGTTTGAATCTGTGAAGGGCATAAATATAAAAGTTGTAGATCAGGAAGTTATGGCTCTAACCCAATTAATTTCATAATTTTATGACTACAGGAGAATATATGATAAATATTTTCCCACAGTTGCGTGGACTGATTCCTATAATACATTCAGATCTTGAAGGATTAGTTGCGTAGCTTATTTTTGGTTTCAGATCTTACCAAGTGGTATTAGAGCTTAACAATTGGTATCAAAGAAGGCGAACCTTAGACCTCCATTAATGGTTGAAACAAGAAAGATGACATCAACAAGGAGACCTATGGAGAGCACACCGACAAGGGAAGACTTAATCTACGATGACCCTAATTGTGAAGCCGATTCTTTTGGAGAGACCACGGTAGGACTGAGTCAACCAACGTCCATGGGTGTGAATATGGATGAACATAGGGGTATGTTCCATACATTGATGGATAGAGTTGACTCAATTCAAAAGGATTACAATAATTTCAAGAAATATGTCATGAACCGATTTGATTCGTTATCTCCTCGATGGCGATCGGAGTTTCAAGGAGGACTAGCGGTGGGACCTCATCGAACTAATACCCCACAGGTCTAGGTGCGTCATGTGAGTGTCAATGATCCCCTTTTACCTATGGCTACATATCATTCCCCACCTCCGTTGCAAAACCCAAGACCGGCGGTGGTGGAACCTGAGAGGCGTGCGGGTGCGCTTCGTCAATGAGGAGGATTGGCACTATGAGGATGAGGTTGATCCCTATGGAGATGGTGAAAGATGTGCTTAAGGATTTAGAGAAGGTGATCAACATGCACAAAGATTTATACCTGAACTAAGGATCTTTTGCGAACCCGACAATGCTATTCGGGGGAGAACCGCATGCTTAGACTTCCCAATATTCCAAGATGGTAATCCAACGGATTGAGTGTTTCAAGTTGAACAATATTTGATTGTCAAGGTACAGCGGAAGATGCTAAAGTCTAGATGGCAAGCTTTCACCTCCAAGGAACAGCGTTGTATTAGTATAGATCAATTTTTCGTAGTGGTGAATTTACTAGATGGGCTAATTTTTGTAGGAGGATTACACGCAGATTTGAGACAGCCGCATATGAAGATTTTGCTATCACATTAAGCAAGATAGTTTAGAGGACGACCGTATCGGAGTACTAAGCTGAGTTTGAGAGAGTTAGTAGTCGTTGTGAGCCACCTTGGCCCAAATAGACATTGATGAGCACATTTATTTAAGGGCTGCGTGAGGAGATACAAGCGGATGTTCATGCTCTATGTCCTACTACTCTTGAGGAGGCCTTTGAGTAGGCTGTGAGGATGGATCAAAAACATAAGGCTCTAAAGATGGCAGCGAAAACTAATTGGGGCAACCGAGATGAGCAGTTTGCACCTAGAATGTCGGCTAGAAATTCTACGGTTTCAAAAACAACGACTGCGAGTACTAGACCATGACCATTTGATTTCTAGAGCACGTGATTGAAATTTAAACAAGGAAACAAATATGTGCGGCTGGATGATGTTCGGTCTTCGCCGATTCCTGCGATGCAGCCTATGATGGGGCTGCCTTGTGCGTATGATTTGGCCTATGTTCTTTAGTTAGGACTAGTAGAAGATGAGCCTCAAACGAGTTCAGGTACTACCATTGAATTGTCTAATTTATTAAATAACTTTTCTGGACTGTTTGAGGAGCCACAAGAGTTGTTACCGATGAGAGCAGCGGACTATCGCATAGAGATTGTACCCGAGATGTTGGAGCAAGTTCTCATTCAACCAAGTCATAGCTCATACTCATCCCCCATGCACTAAATGCTATTACCGTCAAGGATTGGTATCTTATTCTGGTTATAGAGGAGCTACTGGACGAGCTTGCAGGGGCGACTATATTCAGCAAGCTTCACTTGAGGGCTGGGTATCATCAAATTAGAGTTCACCCGGCGGATGTACACAAAACTGCATTTCAGACTTCGGACAAGCATTACAAGTTCTAAGTGATGCCTTTTCGTCTCACCCATGCTCCAGCTACCTTTTTAGGCCTTATGAATGATATATTTTGGCCTCTCTTGCGAAGGTATATTTTGGTATTTTTTGACGACATTTTGGTGTATAGGAGGACTGAATTGAAGCATTAGTGGCATTTAGAGGACGTGCTGAATTTGTTGAAGTAAAACCAATTGAAGATTAAAAAGTCCAAGTGCCTATGGGGAGTACCACAAGTGGAGTATTTAGGCCACATCATTTCAGTGGATGGTGTAGCAGCGGATCCTCAAAAGATTGCATATATGACCGCTTGGTTTATTCCTACTACTACCACTGGATTGAGAGGATTTTTGGGGCTGATCGGATATTATCACTGATTCATCACCGGATATGGCAAGATCGCTGCTCCTCTCACTTCTTTGTTGAAGAAGGACTCTTTTAGATGGATGGATGAAGCCACTTCAGCCTTTGAAAAAATTAAAAATAGCAATGACGACGGCACTCATTCTAGCGCTACCGGACTTCACCAAAGAGTTCATTGTCGAATGTGATGCATTAGGTGTTGGCATAGGAGCTGTACTAATGCAAGGAGGACTTCCCATAGCCTTCCTTAGTAAGGCTTTATTATAAAAATTTCAGCAATTATCGACTTATGAGAGAGAGATGTTGGCAATTCTTTATGCGGTGACAAAGTAGATGCCTTATTTGATGAGTAGACGATTCATTATACGAACCGATCAAATGAGTCTTCCATACTTTATGAGACAGCATATACACACTGACCTACCATAGCAGCATTGGCATGACTCCATTTGAGGTGGTGTATGGACGCACGACTTCGATGTTATGCGCTTATGATCCTGTGGCATCAACAGATCGGATGGAGGTGGACTTAGCCTTGATGGATAGAGATGCCACATTGAGGAGGTTACGTGCTCATATTAAACTTGCTCAAAACCACATGAAGCAAGTTTATGGTCGTAGCCATAGGGAGCAGGAGTTTAACATCGGTAGTTGGGTGTTTGTGAGAGTGCAACCGTATCAATCATGAGATCATTGGACTAGCTCTACCAGAGCCAATGGAGGAGACAAAGATCATTGAGCTAGTTCGTGTACTTGCTAGACGCCACCGATGATGACATGGTACCAAATTGGAGAGGGAGATTCTAGTTGAGTGGCTTAGCAAGCCATCCGATGAGGCGACATAGGAGTTGGAGACTAACATTTTGGACCGTTTCCTTGACTTTTCACCTTGAGGGCAAGGTAGGGAAAGCGTGGTGGGCTGATACATTTAGTTAGGATCTTTTCTTACTGCATTAGTTATTTATTTTCTTTAAAATAAAATTCTTGTAAGTTGCTTTCGAACGTAGGTGGGGTCGCGTTCGAACGCCCTTGCGAACGCCTGCATTAGGTTTGCAAATACAGAGAATGCATAATGTGTGTTCGAACACGGTTAGGCGAGTTTGAACACCTGCATCTCGTTCGCCAATTTAGAAGACGTCTTTTGTGCGTTCGAATGCGATCAGCGGGAATCCTCTAAAACTAGGGTTACATATTATTTTAGGACTTGTTGGCTAGCCTCTATAAATATGTGGATGGCAGCCAACTTTATTATGCTATTGGAAATTGATTTCTTGCCTTCTATCTTCTCTCTAGACTCTCTCCCTCCTCCCTCTTCACCATCCTTCCACCTATACCGTTGGCAAGGTTTCTTCTAACTTCTAATCTTCCTCGACTATCGAGCCATCCCACTTCTTTGGGATCTCGACCATCGTTACCTTCGTCTATATCCCTTAATCATATCCACCATCCATTTTCATCTCTATACCCATCCATAACCCTAACATCCACTCCACCCGTCACCACCACCATTACCCATGTTATTCTGTATTTTTGTCCCTCTTACAGTTCGCATCTGCGAAGTACATAAATATGAAAGTTGTAGATAAGGAATTTACGGATCTAACTCATATTTTTTTCATAATTTTCTAACTACCGAAGAATAATTGACGAATATTTTTCCACGGTCGCACAGGATAGATTTCGTAATACATCCAGATCTTGAAAGAATCGTTGTGTAACCTATCTTTGGTATCGGAATTTATCAATTTCGTATCAGAGCCTATCAATTGGTATCGGAGCTTATCAAGTGGTATCAGAGCTTATCAAGTGGTATCAGAGCTTATCAAATTGGTATTAGAGCTTATCAAAGTGGTATCATAGCTTATCAAGTGGTATCAGAACAAGTGAACCTCAGACCTCCATTAATGGTTGAAACAAGAAAAATAACATCAACAAAGAGACCTATGGAGAGCACACCGGCAAGGGAGGACTCAATCCGCGATGATCCAAATTGTGAGGTCAATTCCTTTGGAGCGACCACGGTAGGACCGAGTCAAGCAACGTCTATGAGTGCGAATATGGATGAAACTAGGGGCATGTTCCATACATTGATGCATAGAGTTGACTCAATTCAAAAGGATCACAATGATTTAAAGGAATATGTCAAGAACCGATTTGATTCATTATCTCCTCGAATGCGATCGGAGTTCCATGAAGGACCAACGGTCGGACCTCATCGATCTGATACCCCACAGGTCCAGGTGCGTCATGCGAGTGCTAATGTTCCCCTCTTACCTATGCCCACACATCATTCCCTACCTCCGTTGCAAAACCCAAGACTAGCGATGGTGGAACCCGAGAAGCGTGCGGCACCAGTGCACTTCGTAGATGAGGAGGATTGGCACTATGAGAATGAGATTGATCCCTATGGAGATGGTGATGGACACGCTCAAGGATTTAGAGAAGGTGATCAACTTGCACAAAGGTTTAGACCTGAACCAAGGATCTTTCGCGAACCCGACAATACTATTCGGGGGAGAACCGCACGCTTAGACTTTCCAAAATTTTAAGGCGGTGATCCAACGGATTGGGTATTTTAAGTTGAACAATATTTTGATTGTCAAGGTATAGCGGAAGATGCAAAAGTCCACATGGCAAGTTTTCACCTCCAAGGAACGGCATTGCATTGGTATAAATTGATTTTTCATGGTGGTGGATTTACTAGATGGGTTAATTTTTATAGGAGGATTACACGCAGATTTGTGACAGCGGCATATAAAAATTTTGCTGCCACACTAAGCAAGATGGTCTAGAGGACAACTGTATTGGAGTACCAAGCTGAGTTTGAAAGAGTTAGTAGTTGTGAGCCACCGTGAATCGAACGGACATTGATGAGTACATTTATTTTAGGGCTGTGGGATGAGATACAAGAGGATGTTCGTGCTCTATGTCCTACTACTCTTGAGGAGGCCTTTGAGAAGGCCGTGAGGATAGAACAAAAGCATAGGGCTCTAAAGATGGCAGCGAAAATAAATTGGGGCAACCGAGATGGGCGGTTTGCACCTAGAACGCCGGCTGAAAATTCTACGACTTCAATAACAGCGACTGCGAGTACTAGAGCACGACCACCTTTGAGACATTCTTTCGATATTAGAGGAGGCACAAGACCCCGTGCTATTAGTGCGAAAAAAGGATGGGACATGGAGTTTTTGTGTTGACTATCGGGCATTAAATGCTATTACCGCCAAGGACCGGTATCCCATTCTGGTTATCTAGGAGTTGCTGGACGAGATTGTAGGGGCGACTATATTCAGCAAGCTTGACTTGAAGGCTGGGTATCATCAAATTAGAGTTCACCCGGCGGATGTGCACAAAACTGCATTTCAGACTCTAGGCATTATGAGTTCCGGGTGATGCCTTTTGGTCTCACCAATGCTCCAACTACCTTTCAAGGCCTCATGAATGATATATTTTGGCCTCTCTTGTGAAGGTATGTCTTGGTATTTTTTGACGACATTTTGGTGTATAGCAGGACTAAATTGGAACATTGGTGATATTTGGAGGATGTGCTGACTTTGTTGAAGCAAAACCAATTGATGTTCAGGAAGTCCAAGTGCCTATGGGGAGTACCACAAGTGGAGTATTTAGGCCACATCATTTCAGCGGATGGTGTAGCAGTGGATCCTCAAAAGATTGCATGTATGACCGCTTGGCCTATTCCTACTAGTACCACCGGATTGAGAGTTTTTGGTGCTGACCAGATATTATCGACGCTTCATTGCTGAATATGGCAAGATCGCTGCTCATCTCACTTCTTCGTTAAAGAAGGACTCTTTTAGATGGACGGATGAAGCCACTTTAGGCTACGGACTTCACCAAAGAGTAATGATGACGGTACCCGTTCTAGCGCTACCGGACTTCACCAAAGAGTTCATTGTGGAATGTGAGGCGTCGGATGTTGATATAGGAGTTGTACTAATGCAAGGAGGATGTCCAAAAGCCTTTCTTAGTAAGGCTTTGTGATACACATAGTTAGGATCTTTTCTTATTGTATTAGGTGTTTATTTTTATTAAAATAAAATTCCTATAGGCCGCGTTCGAACGCAGGGCTTGTGAACGCCTTGTGAATGCCCGCGTTTGAACGCCTTGTAAATGCCTTTTGAACGCTCACGTTCGAATGCCTGTGTCATGTTCGCAAATCTAGAGAAGGGACTTTTTGAGTGCGTTTGAACGCGATCAGGCGGTTACAGAGTTTGGGACCCATCACATTTGATTTTCGAAGCATGTGGATGAAATATAAATAAGGAAACAAAGATGTGCGGCATGATGCTGTTCAGTCTTCGCCGATTCCTGCGATGCAACCTATGGAGGGGCTACCTTGTGCGTATGATTTGACCTATCTTCTTCAGTTAGGTCCAGCCGGAGATGAGCCTCAAATGAGTTCAGGTATTACCATTAAATTGTCTAATTTATTAGATAATTTTTCTGGACTATTTGAGGAGTGTAGGAGTTGCCACCGAGGAGAGCGACGGACCATCGCATAGAGATTGTACCGAGGGCTGCACAGGCGAAGGCGAGGCCATATCGGTATCCACATGTGCAAAAAGAAGTTATCTCAAAGATTGTAGCCGAGATGTTGGAGCAAGGCCTCACACAACTAAGTCATAGCTCATACTTCTCCCCCGTGCTTTTGATGCAAAAAAAGGACGGAACATAGCATTTTTGTGTCGACTATCGAGCACTAAATGCTATTACCATTAAGGACCGGTATCATATTCCGGTTATTGAGGAGTTGCTAGATGAGCTTGCAGGGGTGACTATATTTAGTAAGCTTGACTTGAGGGCTGGGTATCATCAAATTAGACTTCACCTGGCGAATGTGCACAAAACTGCATTTCGGATTTCGGATAGGCATTACGAGTTCCGAGTGTTGCCTTTTGGTCTCACCAATGCTCCAGCTACCTTCCAAGCCTCATGAATGATATATTTCGGCCTCTCTTGCGAATGTATGTCTTGATATTTTTTTGACGATATTTTGGTGTATAGCAGGACTGAATTAGAGCATTGGCGGCATTTGGAGGACGTGCTGAATTTGTTGGAGCAAAACGAATTGAAGATCAAGAAGTCCAAGTGCCTATAGGGAGTACCAAGTGCCTATAGGCTACATCATTTCAGCGGACTGTGTAGCGGCGGATCCTCAAAAGGTTGCATGTATGATCGCTTGGCCTATTCCTACTACTACCATCGGATTGAGTGAATTTTTGTGACTGACTGGTTATTATTGTCGATTCATCGCTGGATATGGCAAGATCGCTACTTCTCTCACTTCTATGTTGAAGAAGGACTCGTTTAGATGGACGGATGAAGCCACTTCAGCCTTTGAAAAATTAAAACAGCAATAATGACGGCATCCATTCTAGCGCTACCAGACTTCACCAAAGAATTCATTGTTGAATGTGATGCATCAGGTGTTGGCATAGGAGCTGTACTAATGCAAGAAGAACGTCCTATTGCCTATCTTAGCAAGGCTTTATCGTAAAAAAATCTCAGCAATTATCGACTTTTGAGAGAGAGATGTTTTGGTGCGTTGGCACTTACAGAAAATGTGTTTTGGTGCGTTCGAACGCGATCGGGCGTGCTCGAATGCGATTGACGGGAATCCTCTAGAATTAGGGTTTCGTATTGTTTTAGAACTTGTTGGCTAGCCTCTCTATATATGTGGATGACAGTCAAATTCATTATGCAATTGGATTATTAATTTCTTACCTCTTATCTTCTCTCTAGACTTCTTCCTCCTCACTCTTCACCAACCTTCCCTCTCTACCGTTGGCAATGCTTCTCCTAACTTCTAATCTCCCTCGACTATCGAGCCACACCTCCTCTTTGGGATCTCAACCACTCCGTTCTCTTCGTCTACATCCTTTAACCACTTCCACAATCCACCTTCATCTCCATACCCATCCATAACCCTAACATCCACTCCACCCATCACCACCACCATCACCCACTTTATTCCGTATTGTCGTTCGTGTTATACAACCGTCACCTTATATTCTTCTACCGTACCCTGGTATGCAAAGAATTGCTCCGCCCTATACAACCAATCGATCGGATCGCCACCTTTGAACTTGGGGAATTCTAGATGCACGATTTGCCATGGATGTCGTTGTCTCGATCCAGATCATGTCCAAGTTCTTGTCTAATTGGAGGAGGATGCACTATGAATAGTTGATGATCTCTCCTTCAATTTTGATTAACTCGCCGTGGTTCCGGTTAGTATTGCCCGCCCATGGATCTTGATCTCCAAGGTGATCTCCATAGTGGTTCACTTGTCAGATGGCCTCACCTTCAACTGGGCCTGGTGGAACCATCTTTGCTTGTCTCTACCGATAGGGTGGTGGTAGCAGCGGCTCTTGTGGTTGCAAATTCTAAACCGGTGGCGGTGGGTTCATTGGGGTGGACTCGCGTCGTGGGGTCGATGGTGCATTCCCGTTCGCCATGACTTCCCTTGTCGCTCATAATTCCCGCATCATCTCCATCATTATCTGGTTGTTGATGGCCATTTGTTTAGAAAGAGACCCCAATACGGCTTGAACACTAGGTTCTTCTTTATTCCAATTTGATCGGGCGGTTCCGCGGGTGGAAGTCCCTGCAACCGTTTCCCCCTCCTCTATTAGGAGAATCTCTTCTTCATCATCTCGCCATACAGCCATGACTCTGGTTGTCATCATAGTAAGTGTGTGTCCGAGGAACGGTGGCTCTTATACTAGCTTGATACGATCTCCTCTTTTTGACCAAGGCTTGATCTATTCCGATTTGCAGATCTGTATAGGATCTGACACATAATTTTAGAAATAGATCCTGAAAGATGCCGTCATCGGGTCGATGTGAGATTTTGGTATGTTGTAGCTCTGGAAATGAGCTTTCTAACAAATCAAATTTCAGGCGAATCAGATGTTGAAATCTCGAGATATCGTCCGATTAGTGGACGAACATCGCGTAGTCTGTCTTAAGATCCGTGGATGGAGGCACGAGATCCTAGATGATGGTGGATGGTGGTGGACCGGCATTAATGGGGTGGCATCGATGAATAAGCAGTGGTGAGAGGGTTATGGGTGATGGAATGATTAGGGTAACTGATAGATAGATTGGAAGAAGGGGGAGGAGTGGGCCGCCCCTAAGGGACTAGGGTGATTGGCCGGTCGAGGGAGGTTAGAAGCAGCATCGCTGGGGAATGAGAGAACGGGAGAGAAGAAGATGAAGGAGGCAGGGCAAAAACTTAATTCATCAATAATAATTCTATGGTTGCCATCGACACCTTTAGAGGCTAACCAAATAATTCAAAAATGACAATTATTAACCCTAAACAGTACATTTTCGCCGACCACGTTCGAATGCGCCCGATCACGTTCGAACGCACATATTTTGTACTTCTCTAGATTTGTGAACGCAATGCAGGCGTTCACAAGCGCGTTTGAACGCTGCGTTCAAACGCACATTTCGCACTCTCTGAATGTGCGAACCTGATGCAAGCGTTCACAAGTGCGTTCGAACGCACTCCACCCGCGTTCAAACGGGACATACATAAATTTTTTTTTATAATTAAATACTAAAACAAGAGACAAAGACATTCCTAAAGTGTATCCATGGTAGAGACGACATCGGTGAAGTCTGAATTGTTTCATGGGGCTGCGAGGAGCAGACATTGTCCTTGGCACTTAGTAATTGCAAAGCTTGGGACCCATCACTTTTGATTTCCAGAGCATGTGGATGAAATTTAAGTAAGGAAATAAAGATGTGTAGCTTGATGGTGTTCGATCTCCGTCAATTCCAGCGATGCAGCTGATGATGGGACTGTCTTATGCGAGTGATTTGGCCTATCTTCTTCAATTAGGACCAGCAGGAGATGAGCCTCTAATGAGTTCAGGTACCACAATTGATTTATATTATTAGATAAATTTGCTGGACTATTTGAGGAGCCAAAGGAGTTGCCACCAAGGTGAACGGTGAACTATCGCATAGAGGTTGTGCCCGGGGCTGCACCGGCGAACGTTAGGCCATATCGGTACCCATATTCTGATCCTAGAGAAGCTATTAGACGAGCTTACACGGGCGACCATATTTATCAAGCTTGACTTGAGGGCCAAATATCATCAAATTAGAGTTCACCCGGCGAATGTGCACAAAATTGCATTTCAGACTTCGGACGGGCACTACGAATTCCGGGTGAACTCACCAATGCTCCAACTACTTTTTAAGGCCTCATGAATGATATTTTTCGGCCTCTACTGCAAAGGTATGTCTTGGTATTATTTGATGATATTTTGGTGTATAGTAGGACTAAAATGGAGCATTGGTGTCATTCGGTGGATGTGTTGAATTTGTTGAAGCAAAACCAGCTAAAGATTAAGAAGTCCAAGTGCCTATGGGGAGTACCACAAGTGGAGTATTTAGGCCACATCATCATAGCGGAAAGAGTGGCGGCGGATCCTCAAAAGGTGGCATGCATGACCGCTTGGCTGATCCCTACTTCCACCACAGGATTGCGAGGATTCTTGGGGCTGACCGGATATTATCGCTGCTTCATCGCTGAGTATGACAAGATCGCTCACTTCTTTGCTGAGGAAGGACTCTTTTAGATGGACGGATGAAGCCACTATAGCCTTTGAAAAACTAAAAATAGCAATGATGACGGCGCCCGTTCTAGCTTTACCGGACTTCACCAAAGAGTTCGTTGTGGAATGTGACGTGTCGGGAGTTGGCATAGAAGCTGTACTAATGCAAGGAGGGCATCCCATAGCCTTTCTTAGCAATATCTTATCACAAAAATCCCAGCAATTATCGACCTACGAGAGAGAGATGTTGGCAATTCTGCATGTGGTGACAAAGTGGAGGCCTTATTTGATTAGTAGGCAATTTATTATCCGAACCCATCAAAAGAGCCTTCCATACTTTATGGGACAACGTATTCACAGTTCGGCACATTAGAGATGGGTCACAAAATTGTTGGGGTATGATTATAAAATTCAATATAAGAAAGGAATAACAAAATAGAGCGGCGGATGCACTATCGTGCCAACCCGATACCGTCGAGCTTACAGCCTATTCTTCTCCTACTTTGTTTTTTCTTAACAAGCTGAGGTATGCATGTACATCTAACCCAGATGTTTTGAGATTGTTACAGGAGATGTTGGATGATTCGGAGCACCATCCAGAGTTGGAGAATCGAGGTGGTTTGCTACTGGACCGCGGGTGCATTCGGGTGCCCACAAATGATGGATTGTGGCAGAAATTGTTCGAGCATTTCCACCAAACTCCAGAAGTTGGTCATGAGGGTGTCTTGAGGACTTATAGAAGGATATCACAGAGTTGCACGTGGCCAGGACTAAGGCGAGATGTGAGGAGTTTTGTCCGTACTTGCGAAGTCTGTCGAAGGGCTAAGGCAACCACATTGAAATCGGCCAGATTACTACAGCCTCTACCAATTTCGGACCGTATTTGGAAAGACTTTTCTATAGATTTCATAGAGGGCCTTCCACTGGTACGTGGTTATTTCATTATTTTTGTGGTGGTTGACAAACTGAGCAAGTATGTGCACTTTTCTGTATTATCACATCCATTTTTAGCCAAGTTAGTGGCTAAAATTTTTGTAAGAGATGTTGCTCGGTTCCATGACATGCCACGCACGATTGTCTCCAACATTACGCACTTATGACCTAGTGGCATCTGCAGATCGAACTGAGGTAGACTTAGCTTTGATGGATAGAGACACTATATTGAGGAGGTTGCATGCCGATCTTAAACTTACTCAAAACCGCATAAAGCAAGTTTATGATCGTGGCCATAGGTAGTAAGAGTTCGACATTAGCAGTTGGATGTTTATGAGGGTGCAACCATATCAACAGGGGACCTTATGTTCGATGAAAAACCAGAAGTTAGCACATCGCTACTTTGGTTCGTTTTGGGTGTTAGAGCGTATCGGTCCGGTTGCATATCATTTCGAGAGTACATCCTGTCTTCTATATTTCATTGTTGAGGGAGAGGATTAGTGATCATTAGGTCGTTGGATCAGTTCTACTAGAGCCATTGGAGGAGATAGATCATAGAGATAGTTCATGTACTTGCTAGGCGTCGATGATGTCATGGTACAAGATTAGAGATGGAGGTTCTAGTCGAGTGGCTTGGCAAGCTATCTGATGAGGCGATATTGGAATTGGAGATGGACATCTTGGAGCGTTTCCCCAACTTTACACCTTGAGGACAAAGTGGGGAAAGCGTGGTTGGTTGATACACCTTATTAGAGTCTTTTTTTATTACATTAGTTATTTATTTTTATTAAAATAAATTTTTGTAAGTCGCGTTCGAATGCGGAAGGGGTGCGTTCGAACGCTTTTGCAAACGCCCGCGTTAGGTTCACAAAAATAAAGAACATGAAATGCGCGTTTGAATGCGATCGGGCGCATTCGAACGCCGCGTTCTCGAACGTCTGCATAGGTTCGCATCGACAGAGAATGCCTTTTATGCGTTCTAACGCGATCGGCTAGAGTTAACTAGAACTAGGGTTAATAATTGTTATTTTGGTTTGGTGGCTAGTCTCTATAAAGGTGTGGATGGCAGCCAAAATCAGAATGCTTAATGAATATTGGTTTCTTTTCTCCTCTATCCTCTCTCTAGTCTCTCTACTCTAATCTCCTTCTCTCTCTTCACCAACTAGCCACCTCTACCGTTGGCAAGGTCTCTCATAACTTTTAATATCCATCTTCTGTCGAGTCCTCCCTCTTTCTTGGATCTCGACCACTTCTTCCTCTTAGTTTTTATTTTCTAAACAACATCAACTATCTACCCTCATCTCTATTATCTTCCATAACCCTAACATCCACTCCACTTGTCACCACCACTTTCATCCCCACTCTATCGTATTTTCGTCTCAGTTGTAGTTCGAATCTGTAAAGAGCATAAATACGAAAATCGTAGATTAGGGATTATGGATCAATTTCAGTTGGTTTTGTAATTTTCTGACTACGAAAGAATATTTGGTGAATATTTTTCTTCGGTTGCACGGACTGCTTCCTACAATCAATTTAGATCTTGAAGGGATCGTTCCGTAACCTATCAATTTGCCTTGAATGTCTTGAGCACCTCATGGTTATGCCGTGTCTCTATTATTAGCTTCGCGATTAGGTTCTCGAGAAGGCTAGTTGGTGGATCCATGTGGCTAGGGTTAGCCGGAGTTGGGTCCATCTGTTCGCCTCCTTAGATTACGGTTTTCTTTGATGGATCTGTTCCCATAGTAATGTTATCTTCCATCTTCTTCCTCGTTGCTATTAATGGTGGTCCAAAGTTTGCTTGGCTTTGATACCACTCAATACGTTCTTCATGACTTGATTTGATTTGTAATGGTCTATGGATAGATTCTATGATGGAACTTGTGAGAGCAATTTTAGGAGATCTATCTATTGGAACCTCTTAAAATTAGTAAAAATTGTTGCTCTAGAAGAGATCTTTCTAATAAATCCAAAATCACAAGGTTTGGTCTATTAGATCTTAAGATATCGATTGAATAGTGGCTAAAGATTAGAAAGGATGAACCTAGGGGATATAGGTCTTGAGCTGGGTTGTGGGGATTCCATAGATGGAGATATGGATTCCATGCCATGGGATGGCGGTGAAGAGGGCCGACAGTGATGAGGTGGCACTAGTAGGGATAGTGGCGGTGGAAGGATGTGGACAACAGTAAGGGTTTAGAGCGTTAGTAAAGGGATTAGAGAGAAGAGAGAGAAGGATCATCTCCTATGGGTAGGAGGCACCGACTTGTCGAAGAGGAGGGCAACGTAGTCCTTTTGGTAGCCGTCCAAGCTTAGTTGAAGATGAACAAAGGAGAAGAGGAAGAACAAGAGAGAAAATATCAGATTCAATAATTCCAAGATGCTTGACTGGAATGGGCACCGCAAATAGGTGGCTGCCCCCAACTAAAGTCGGTCTAGCTTGACTGGGCTCAGGTCCGATTGACTCGATAAGAAAAATGTGACTAAATAGCAATTGATTAGACTCCAGGGTCTATTCTGAATTACAAAACAAAATAACATAAGCAAAGCAGAAAGCAATTATTTAAAAAGCCAGGGTCTAATTTGAATTTATCTTTTTTTGCATTGGGCGTCGAGCCAATGTCTTCACAAGCCTCCAATTGGGCTTGGTCCAGCTAAATGGTATCACAATAGAAATAAGACTAACTTACAATCTCTCTCAACGTTCCAATGGCCTAGTATTGCATTGGGCAAGAGATCAATGCAGTGTTAGATCTCCTACATTGGTGAAAGGCCATACAAAATCTCTTTTGGAACTGTATCATGAAATTCTTAAATAAGACGTAATATAATAGAGTGGATTTCAGATTGTATGTCGTTGGCTCCCAACTGAACTAACATATAACGTTTCTTGGAACTTTCAAGTTCTTTCAAAAATAAAGTTCTGGAGAGAAAGTTAACATCCTCTCCTTTAGAAAGTTTGAGCGTGTTTGTTGGTTTGGAAGGGCCTAAGGTAACTTTAACTCCATCTTTCATGAAAAAAAGTATGCACTTTTAAACCCATCATGTATCACCTTTTTATCATATTGCTAAGGACATCAAAGTAAGATGTAGCATGCGTCCATGGGGCTGATGTAACACCATGCTTCATTGTGATAATTTTTGCCGATAGAATGAAGCATCTTTTATTGATTTTTACCTCATTCCCCTTCTTGAGCTAAGCTTGTATAGTTGGGTGCTTTTTAATCTTTTAGTGATAATTTGTCCACCATAGTAGAAGAGACAATGTTTTCACAGTTTCCACTATCAATACTGCATTGGAAGGAGTGGAATTTGTTCATTGATATCTACCAGCATCAACGCATTTACTTTGAGGATTGATTCGTTTTCGTTTTTCGGGTGCTTTCCAAAATGAGTCAATCTCTTCACAAGAATAGTTAATCATGTTGTGCGTTGTCAAGAGGTTACTTAAATAGTAATAGTATGATATTAGAATTTTGAGAGGGGTTGTAATTCTTATTATGCTTGATGAAATAATATCAATCAATTTTAGACGAGTTTGTATTTTTTTCCTCCCTATGTAAGAGATACTTTCCATGTTAAAAAAATATGTCTTAGTACGTTTATTTTCTTACTTATATTCGGCTTTTGGTTTTATACTCTTACTTAGAATTCTGCGTACCGTACTAGAGTTCGATTTTCATTGTTAGAGTAGAATTCATATTCCATCTCCTACTTGATTTTAGTTTTCAAGTTTAATTGTTAACCAGTTTTCTAAGTTAGTAGGATTCAGTTTTCTTAAACAAACTTGAATTTGATTTTAACTTACAAATCCTATCTCCCACGAATTTTTCAGATTGGCTTCACGATGTTATCAAAGTTTCAGATTGACTTAGGAATCTATGAATTCTTCTAATTATATCCTTCCCTCAAACTCAAAAATGCTGAACTTGATGTTAAGATCTAGTTGGATCCGAGGGTCCCTTCGTAGATGACGACTTAGAGAAGCCTCTTTACTAAATGCTCTCCTTTGAGAATAATGAAAAGGGTTAACCTAGCCACTTAGATATCCTGCAAGTCTCGCTCATGAGCCAGAGCCTCCTTTGTTTTAGAACCACGTCGTCGACTTCAAAGGTTGGCACAAAAACCACAGTTCTAATAATACCAATTAATATCAGGTAAATCAGCGATTAGAGAAGCTAACACAAATGTGGTCTAATAAACACTCACCTCATCATGAAATCTACCACATTTGGAGTTAAGCATACTATTCTTCACTTGGAATCCATTAAATGAATAGGAGCAAAGCAAAAGGAAATCCTCCTCCTCATTAATTATCCATCACTATACATGAGTATGAAGACTCAATGGGACGACTACCCCCTAATGCATTAATTATCCACCACCATACATGAGTTCCAAGATTACAGAGGCCTATATTTAGCTTATTCTCATTAACTATATAAGTTCCAAGATTACAGAGGTCTATTCCTATGATAACAACACAAAATTCTAAAAGTCTATCGAAAGTACCATCTTACCTCCCATTAACCATCACAATACATGGCTAGTTAAAAAATGAAAATATATTTGACCTAATTATACGAATACTTTCGTCTTAAGTTAGATCTGATCAAAGGCCCAGCCCGCTTGTGCTCGGCCTGACCTGGCCTGGTTTGGATCGGGCTAAGCCTAGCCCAAACCTAGTTTGGGCCCGACCTGGCCCGAGCCCAAACTACTAATGGGCGGCATGGGCCAACCCTTTGCGCGCCCGACCTAGCTCGGAAGCCCGCTCGTTTTGCTTACAACTAGGCCCGCTCGTTCTGCTATAGTAGCTCGCCGTTCTGCTATAGTGAAAACCAACGAAAATTTTAGTACTATACTATTTTACATTTTTTTAAGCACACATTTAAAATTTTTTAATATATTATTTTTTTTAAATGGAGTAACAGAAATATTTTAAAAAAAAAACTAACAGTAAAAAAAATTCTAAAAATGACTAAAATGCGGGTTGGGCTGAGTGATTGGTGGTCGGGCCGGCCCAGCTAGGCTGTTCTCTCATGGGCCGACGGGCGGTAACAGGCTAGACTATTGTAGCCCGGCCCGCCCTGAGTGATTGGTAGGTCGGTGATACTATTCGGTTGGATTAGAACCACTCACGATATTGGATTCATTGGGATGAGCCTATTTATTTAATTTATGTTTGCTTAAGAGAATAAGGACTTTTGCTAACGGGGCGTTCGAATGCTTGCATGCGTTCGTAATGATAGAGAACGGTATTTGCGCATTCGCATGTGATCGGGCGCGTTCAAACATACCGTGGTGAAAATTATTGGTTTGTTAGAGTTTTAACTTAGTTGTTGGTTTGTTAGGATTTTAACTTAGTTGTTTGGGTCCCTAGGGTGAGTCTCTATAAATATATGGAAGAAATCCTAATTGGGGTAAGATCTAATAATTGAAATTAGCATTGTGCCTTTATCTCCTTCTCAACTGTCTCTAGCTATTGGCGCCCTCTCCCACCTCCTTCCTTCCATTGCCCGTGTCTTTGGTTAGCCTTCTCTAACTCCTAATCCCCTTCTTCTACAACAACTTCTCCCCCTTCACACTAAAGAATTAACCTAACACCTATCTAGTCATTGAAGGGCTATCAAGCTAAGGTTTATTTGACCTTCAGCCACTATTCAGTCGATATATCAAGATCTAACCATCCAAACCCTGCGATCTTAGATTTATTCGGGCGACAACATATCCAAAATTCAGGAAGATCCAATGGCTAGATCATCCGCAGCTTTCTTCGAAATTCACGTCTCTAATCTAGTCCAGAACAGTTTCGGATCGGATCGAGCCGGCTTGTAACAACTAGTATCAGTGCCAACGTTCTTTGGACTGTAATGGCCACAACTAGATTGAAGGTGGCAAAGCAAACAAGAGATCAAGGCTTGAAGATGGACCGCATGGCTTTGTCAAGATCTCCATCCCCACAGAGCTCATGAGGACGAATAGAGGGCCCTCCTGATCTTGCACAAACCCTGGCGCTCATGGCGCAAACGTTGTGGGAGATCAAGGCAACCCTTGCCGACAGGAACCATTATCCTCTAAGGCATACCCCTGAGCGTCCTCGAAGACATGAAGATCTCCCCTTACCAAGAGAGGGGAATCGATGAGGATTGATCCTGGAGACACTATGGCAACAGCGCAACGAACTGCACGGGTGTTGCACCGACTTACCATCCTTGCACCCGAGGGCACCTATGGCCCCACATCCAGAGGAGGAGCCTTGGGATGAGTGGGAGGAGCCCCCACATCAACCAATGGTCCAACAACAAGAGCTGTTTCATTGAGGACGCGAGAACAGACACGATCAAATGCTACAACCCAGCACCGTTCGAGTCGATTTCACCAAATTTAGCGGTGGTGACTCGTTGGATTAGATTTATAGGGTGGAACAATTCTTCATATATCAAGGGACACCTGATCACCAAAAGGTGCTTCTAGCCTCATTCCACCTTGAAGACGTAGCGGTGAGATGGTTAGCAGCACATCGCGCACGCTTTCGCCACTTGGGAGGAGTTTGCCGACACGCTTTATGTGCGTTTTGAACCCTTGGACTATGAGGACTTCCAAGCCACCTTGACGAAGCTGACCCAAAAGACCTCTGTAAGAGCCTACCAAGAGGAGTTTGAAAGAATTAGCAATCAAGTCCATGGGTGATCGGACTCAGCTCTCAAAAGCACTTTCTTCTCTGGGCTTCGTCGTGATATCCAAGCAAAAGTCAAAGCTAATCATCCTACCACCTTGCTAGAGGCCTTCAGCAGCACAAATGATGGAGGAAAAAAATACGAGAGTTGAAGTTAATTCACCAACCAAAGTGGACCACATTGGAGGCAACAACCATAGATCAAATGCTAGTGAGAAACCCGAGACCGCCAGCCTCGGGTGTGCCATATTTAGGACAAGCTCGGCCAAATCCAAGTGGGCCAGCCCCACCACAAACCTGGCTAGACCCTAAAGACCAGCCGAGGTTGATAGGTCGACGCCTCCTACTAGCAGACATTGAAGATCGGTGCTTGAAGGGCCTATGCTTCTATTGCGATGAGCGCTTCGTACTGGGCCATAAATATGCTAAACAAGCCGCTACCATTATGCTCATGGAGGAGATGATCAAGGATGATCCAGAGGACCAATCGTGGGAAAAGCATGGACAAACTGGAAAAGACTTGGAAACCACCATAGTCACCTTGAGGACAAGGTAGTCGGAAGTGTGGTGGAATGATATGACTTGGTCGGATTGGAACCACTCGCAACATTTGGGTTTATTGGGATGAGCTCATTTATCTAGTTTATGTTTGCCTGAGAGAATAAAGTCTTTTGCTATGGGGCATTCAAATGCTAGGGACCCTAGCATTCGAACGCGATTGTTTGAATACTTGCACGTATTCACAACGACAAAGAACGGTATTTACTCGTTCGAACGCAATCGACCGCGTTCAAACGCATCGTGGCAAAAATTATTGGTTTGTTAGGGTTTTAACTTAGTTGTTGGTTTGTTAGGATTTTAACTTAATTGTTTGGGTCCCTCGGGTAAGTCTCTATAAATATGTGGAGGAAACCTTAATTGGGGTAAGATCTAGTAATTGAAATTGGCATTATGCCTTTATCTCCTTCTCAACTGTCTCTAACCATTGGCATCCTATCCCACCTCCTTTCTTCCACTACCCAAGTCTTTGGTCGGCTTCCTCTAACCCCTAATCCCCCTCTTCTACAACAGCTTCTCCCCCTTTACACCAGGGAATTAACCTAGCACCTATCTAGCCATTGAAGGGCTATCAAGCTAGGGTTTATTTGACCTTCGGCCACTGTTCGGTCGATATCTCAAGATCTAACCGTCCAAACTCTACGATATTGAATTATTGAAAACCTCTTTTCAAGGGCGACAACATATCCAAAATTTAGGAAGATCCAATGGTTAGATCACCTGCAGCTTCCTTCGAAAGTCACATCCTTAATCTAGTCCAACAGCATTTCAGATCGGATCAAGCCGGTTCGTAACATTTGTACCGTGAACAAATACTTAAACCCGATTAGCATGAAAAGCCCGGCCAGAACCCCGCCAGGATGCCCGATGATCATGTGTAGCTTAAGTACTTAATTCTCCGTTTTTGTAGTTTGTATAAAAGTTCAATAGTTACTTTTTTTCATTATAATGTCGGTCCCAACTATTGAGTAACTTTTTTTTACCATAAGACCATAATTACATAATGAAAGTACCCGTCCTAACAAAAGGAAATATTATTCACCTGTGACTTAATATGAATGGGCAAAGTTATTTCATCTTCTCACTAACCACATAGTAACACCTGCAATTTAGTCCGGATACATAGAGTTTCATATAACTAAGCTAAACTAGTGCATGAAAAAAATGGAAATTCCCCAATACCTTTAAAGATACCACACATGCTAAGTTTTAAGGAACTCGTACAAATTAGATAGTGCTCAACCCATATCTAGTTCCATATTTTAGAGTCTGGATACGGATATTGGACAAATAGCAAAATTTAAAATCATATCTTAATTAAATGAATTCGGATAAGTTTCGAATACGAATCGAATAATTTTTTGATAGTGGATTAGATCGTTAACGAGTTATGACCTTTCTTTTGAATATAATTGAAACAAAATAAGAGTGTTAAAATTAAATTTTTAGGTCAAATAAATTACAATTTAGGAAAATCAATCTTTACAAACAATATATAACACATTATCAGAAACAGTATCAACACTCACTATTTAGATAAGCATACGAATATTAGATATATGTATCTGTATCCAAAAAATTATATCAAATCCGTATTTATATCCGAGTTTTTTTACCCATATTTGGCTTTTAATCATAAATCTTACTTGTATCCGAATTTGTATCCATGTCGAGTAGAAAATTTTTATCCGAATCTAATCCGAATCGGATCGAATTGTGTCGTATCGGAGTTAATCCTATCCATTTTCAACCCTATCTACATATATGGTTCTTGGGCTTTGGCACTCTGGTATCAACCACTAACTTTTTTTTTAGAAGAATCAGAAATACTAGGAATTGTTCATAAGTCAATGAGATCGGACGGCAAAGAATCATGCTAGGCATTATCATTTACAAAATTGTCACATTTTTAATCACACAATTTGTAGTGATAATTGCTAACCTGAAATATAGGTGTAATTTGTTCAAATATTCTTACATATTTTTCTAGAAACCCTTGTTTGTACTACTAAGCCACAAACAAATGTTTGCACTACTAATCAAATCTTAAGTTGTAGTCCTAGTATATACGTTATTTTACATCTTTGTTCTATATGCAACAAAGATTAACATGTCTATAATAATTTTTCTTTAGCTTCATGCTTTTACCTTTTCTCCGCATCTGCTGTTTCTTGTTATTAAGAGGTCCAAACGTGAGTCAACTTTAAGTATGGGTTCAAAAATCTGAGTAAAAAGCAACTGCCCACTGGATGAAAGGTCCAGGAGTTTTATCCAATTAGATTTCGTGTCCCTGCCCATCTATTTCCAGTCTTCCTTTCCTTCATCTTTAATGTTCTTTTCTCTCACTAGCCAAGGAGATTGCTCATGGGCAACCATGCCGATGCACATTCCCCCAACCTTATCTGATTAACCGACACTGCCACTTCCTACCTGCGAAGTTCAGTCGGTTTATTTAATATTGCACAGAATAATGAAGATCTCTGAGAATATTTCTTGAGGATGAGCAATTGACTTGAGTTAATCTAGATGAACACATGCAAGGCAGTATCCCCGTGATAAAACATTATTTATATGAGATATATGCTTGGGTTTAACGGTGTAAACGAGGGCTATAAGAAAAACTCGTTGGATCATGAGGCTTGTGAGCTCGGCTCGTTTAGAGCTCGACTTAAGCTCGGCTCGAGCTCTAAATAACCTGTGCTGAACTAAAATTTTGAGCTAGAAAGGTTAATCGAGCCGAGCTCAAGTCGAGCCGAGCTAGAGTCTGCTCGCTGAACTCGACTCGATCTATAATATGTACCAAAATAAATCTATAAATGATATATAGCTTAGTTGGTTAAAGTAGTTTTTAGAGACTATAGGATTAATAAATAGTATAGGATAGGATTCGAACTCAGATTGAGTTGGTTTCTAGAAATCATATTAACCAACTATGCTATATAATATTTATACATTTATTTTGGTATATATATATATATAATTTCACATATTATATATCATTCTTATTCAAGCGGAGCTCGAGCAAGCTGACTCTAGCTCAGCTCAACTCGAGCTCTAATTTAGTCGGGCTCACGAGCCTCGTAAGTAGGTGGGCTTTTTTTACTGCCCTATTTGGGTTCAATTTTTTCTTACAAATTGTGGAGTGGGTACACTGATGGATAGGATGTGCAGAGTGTTTCCATTGACCCTACAATTTCCCCTTTTCTAGGAGGTTTCTATCTTTCTTCTCTTAGCTCATTCTCTCTTTCTCCTCTCTCTTCACCTCTCTTACTTCCTTGTCATTGTCCTCATCCGCTGCTCTTTCCCTAGTCTTTTTCCTCATTCGTCAGATCTATGGCTTGCTACCATCTCCCCCATTGTAAATGGGCTTCGCCGCCACTCCCTTGCCAGTTTCGAGCTTCTCCATCTGATAGGCTACAGAACAATTCCTTCAAGATCTGGATTTAATGCAGGAAGCAGTCCACGCAATTGAGAAAAATATTCACCAAATATTCTCCTATAGTCAGCAAATTATGAAACTAAGTGGAATCGATTCGTAACTCCCTTATCTATATTTTTTGTATGTACATCCTTCGTAGATTAGAACTGCAACTGAGACTAAAACACAATTTAGTGCAGAGATGGTGGTGGTGATGAGTGGAGTCGATGTTAGGGTTATAGATGATAATGGAGATGAGGGTGGATGGTTGATGTTGTTTAAGTGATAAAGACGAAGGAGAAGAAGTGGTCGAGATTCCAAAGAAGAGGGAGGACTCGACAGATGAAAAAGATTAAAAGTTAGGAGAGATCTTTCCAACAGTAGAGGTGGTAGGTTGGTAAAGAGGGAGGAGGGAGATTAGGGTAGAGAGACTAGAGAGAAAATAGAGAAGCAAAAAACCAATATTCTAATAGCACAATAATTTTGGCTGTCATCCACACCTTTATAGAGGCTAGCTAACAAGCCAAAATAACAATCATTAACCCTAATTCTAGTGGACTCCCGCCGATCATGTTCGAACGCGCCCGATTGCGTTCAAATGCACAAAAGGCGTTCTCTGTCGATGTGAATGTGATGCAAACGTTCGAACGTGGCGTTCGAATGCGCCAGACCATGTTCGAATGCGCATTTTGTGTTCTTTATTTTTGTGAACCTGATGTAGGCATTTGTAAAGGCGTTTGAACCCCAATCGCGTTCGAACGCAACCTACAAAAAATTCATTTTAATGAAAACAAATAACTAATGCAATAATAAAAGACTCTAACTAAGTGTATCACCATCGCTCTTTCAAGCCTTCCTTCTTCCAGCTCATCCTTTATCCTAGCCAAATTTGTGCCCTACTATCGCTCACTCATCCCTTATCCCTCCTCTAAGTCTTGCCGTCAATCCATGTCATATCTATGCCTGGCCGCAAAATCCCATCTCCCACCTTCCTTACCTAAGCCTTGTCACGACTCACCCGTCACCACCTCTTTCACCCGAGCCAAATTCAAGTTGTGGTGGTGTTCCTTCTTCACCCATGGTCTAATCCTTGTCACTAGCTCCACCACCGAATTTTGGTTACTAGCCTTGGCTACTCTATTAGATCTGCTTACCAACACTACATCCAATTTGGTTATTTCTATTTTTTTATGTATGTTTGTAGGTTGGTGATTTGCTTCTTTAGTTTTTCATAGCTTTCTAGGACTGTGTCTTCCACTGTCGAATCACAGTGGAGTCATAGAACAATGTTACACATTTTGTTCCTATGAATACTCTAGGGATATGCTTTGTGTTGTATTTTTTTCTAGCTTTAGGCTTGTTACCTTATTTTCTCTATGTTGTTGTTCACTATTGTAACCAAGCACGGGGCTTATGTTAAAAGATCGTCGCCCTATTTTTCCACTCATGTTGTGTATCAAGTCATCTTTATTGAATGAATGAATCTATGTCTATGGAGATTAACTAAAAGTTAAAAAAAAGAAAGATGCGTAGAGTGTAGCCGTAACGTGGTGTAGGTGTTGGAATCTATTTGGGCCTTGTATTTGAGGAGTAGTGCATATTAACGGACCAACTTCTTTTTTTTTTCTGATCATTCTTTTAATCGACCAACTTAACCTAGGTTCTAATTAATCATATAGGATTCCTACAAATTAATCTAATGGAAGTTGATTTAGGCATACAGTTAGATGCACGCTTGCTAGGGTGAAAATGGATCAGATTTAATTCGATCCAACTCGCTACTCAACCCGGATCAGACTGATATGTGTCAAAATAAGCTACCTGACTCAAGTACGAATATAGATATAGGTTGTGATTTTTAAAAAACCCAAATATAAATCTAGATATAATTATAGTCTATTCATTTGGATTTAGGTGCAAATATCACATATCTGTTTACCCGTATCCTATATATAATTTCATAAAATCCTTACCATTCCTGGTCTCATTTCCTTAGCTATGGCTGCTCATGGAGAAAATAAAATTAGGATCAGACTTGGGCAAGGTCTGGCTTAGTCCATCCCTAGACTAGTATTGGACCAGGTATGGGCTTAGGTTGAGTTCAAGTATTCAGACCCAGTCTAGTCCATGCCTATGTTATTGAATGGGCCAATTGTGAGCGGACAGACATATTATGTCTAATTGAATTTAAATGTTTGTAAAGAATACTTTTCTATGATAGAATATTTTCTAAAAGCCTATAAATAATATTTTTATATGATTCAAAATTTTCTAAATGTTCTAACTTTCATAATTGTTTCCCAACTTGACTAAGTTAGTCACAATCAAATTTTGTGATTATTACTAATGCTCCCATGAACACAATAATAGAAACATATATTTAAGGAATATAAGAATTGGATTTAAGGAATTTAAATTTAAATCTAATAGACATGGCTCAAAGTAATTGTAGACGAACATAGCTCAAAAGATGGGTCATTACCTATGAGTCTTATGGACAGACTAGGCACGATGGGCTCGGGCCTAGCCGGGCTTGGATATGGCTTGACCCCAAGTAAGTCCAATAGACTTTTAGGTCAGGTCGGGCCGGGTCAAAAGCGGGCTTGGGACAGGCTATGACCCAATTTTATTAGGTTGGACATGGATGAGCTTCAAGTTCACGGGCTTGCTGAACTTAAGGGTGCGCACATGTGGGTCACATGCGCCCCTTTCCTTCTCCCTCCCTCTCTCTTATCTTCTTTTTTTCTTTCCTTCTTTCCTTTTCTTCTTTCTTCTCCCCGCCAATGGTATTTGGCCGTTTTTTTTCTTCTTGATGCGCCAATGTGTCGCCAAGGCTCATTAGCGTCACCAATCGACTTGTAGGTGAGTCCTCCTCCTCCCTTGTTAGTTAATTTTAGTATAAATGCCTAGCTGCCATTTTTTGTTCCTCCCTCTTTTGATTTCAGTCTTGTCGGTCAATTGGCTGGTGGGCGATCTCGAGTTGGTGTCGCACCAGTCCTGCAAGCTTAACCTCGTGAAGCCCTCATGATTTCGGCATTCTTGGCTCTTCTTATCTTTGGGAGAGGCCACACCAAGTGGCCTCTTTCCGTCGGCTACTATAGGTGGATCTGACCTCTGTTGGCACCATCTCCTCCCCCCCGACTGGTCAAAAGTCTCCCTCTTTGTGAGATGAAGGCTTCCAGCATCATCCTTTGGTGTTGGCGTGGTCAAGATCGTTGGACGACTCATCCCCTTAGCCTTTGTGTAGGGCTTGCTCAGAAAGCCATGCGCCACCTCATGCGGGTTGTGTGCATCACGTGGGTGCATTTGTTCTGGTCAGTTGGTGGTTTCGTAAGCGGAGACCACTGGTGACCCCCCTCCTCCATCCTGGAGCCCGCATCCTGCTGAGAGCTCCTTGCTCGGCCTCTGACAGGGTTGCACCTAGGGGTGGCAAAACTTGACCCGACCCGATAACCCGACACGATAACCCGGTTGCTAATTGGGTTTGGGTTTAGGTTAATCGGGTTCGGGTCATAAACGGGTCAACCCGCCTAACCTGATTAATAATCGGGTCGTGTTCGGGTTTATACCTCTGACCCGTTTAACTCGTTTAAGTAAACGAGTCGGGCAGGTCAAGCGAGTCGGGTTGACCCGCCAACCCGCCACACACACATATATATTCTAAATTTCCAATTTGACCCAAATACCCTAATACCCTAAAACCCAAGTCACCCAAAGTCCAAACCTCAATCCTCACACCAGCCACCAGCGCTGTCGCCGCCTCCCCTTACCTCCTTCCCTTACCCATGCCCGCAGGCCACGTTGGCGTCGCCCCTTCCCTCCTCACTACCGACGCCCAAGCTTCTCACGCCGACGCCCAAGCTTCTCACACCGGCACCCAAGCTTCTCACACCGGTGCCCAAGCTTCTCACGCCGACGCCCAAGCTTCTCACGTCGTCTCCTCATTGTCGGCACCCAATCTTCTCACGCCTCCGGATGACCAAGGTCCTTACGCTGTCGGGTGCTCACGCCAAATCTCCCCCCTCACTCGCGCTGGAGCTTCTCGCATAGGATCTTCCCCCTCACGTTGCCCGAGCTCACCGATCCGGCGATCCCCTTCACTCACACCGTCGATCCCCCTCACTCACGCTTCCTGACGCCGCCCGAGCTCACCGAGTTACTGATTATTGTTTAGTTATTTTACTGTTTTATTTTTTTAATTTCTTGTTAGATCTATTTAGTCAAGTCCATCTCACTTGATTTTAGTTCAATTTAATTTAGTTTCATAGCTTTGGTTCCATGTTATGAAATTATTTCTCTTGCTTTCATTTTAGTTATGGGTGATGATAGTGTGGAGATATTTCCTAAAGATGGAGAAAATATTTCTGAGGAGGTTCCTCCTCCCATAGTAGGTGGAGAGAATTCTAGTAGTAAAAGAAAAAGAAAACAAATATCTAGTATTTGGGAAGTGTTTACGGAGCTACCAAAAGAAGAAGATGGGTTAAAGAGAGCCACATGTAAATTGTGTGGTGTTATATGCATATCAGATAGTAAGTATGGGACTCGAAATATGAAACACCATATACTTGTATGCCCAACATTGAAAACTAAATATATAGGCCAATTATTCCTTGCCAAATCAGAAGGATTGATACGATTCGGATTTAACCGACGTCGTCTCGAGCATGGATTCACTTTAGGAGTGTTTTATTTCATGTTTTAGTG
This sequence comes from Typha latifolia, assembly GCF_019914945.1. Classification (NCBI taxonomy): domain Eukaryota; kingdom Viridiplantae; phylum Streptophyta; class Magnoliopsida; order Poales; family Typhaceae; genus Typha; species Typha latifolia. The sequence continues at coordinate 5,966,490 of NC_133091.1, forward strand.
TCTAATTTCCATTAAAATAAGTTTTCTGTAAGTCGCGTTCGAACGCGGGTGGAGTGAGTTCGAACGCGGTTTGTGAACGGGGTTGTGAACGTGGTGAAGAGAATGTACTGTGCGTTCGAACGCACTGTGAACGTCTGCATCGCATTTGAAAATACCGACAGGCGCGTTCGATCGCGCGTTCGAACGCCTGCATTGCGTTCGCAAATCCAGAAGAGCGAACTCGGTGCGTTCGAACGCGGTCGGGCGAGTTCGAACGCGGTCGACGAAAATTGTGTTTTTAGGATCAATTTGAGTTGTTGGTCAGCCTATAAAAGGATGTGGTAGGCAACCAAATTGATGATTGATAATTGAGATTGAGTTTTGCCTTGCCTCCTTCATCTTCTTCACTCCCGTTTTCTCAATCCCCGGCGACGCCGCTTCTAACCTCCCTCATCCGGCTAATCACCCTAGTCCCTTAGGGGTGGCCCTCTTCTCCCCCTTCGTCCAATCTATCCAACACTTGCCCTAATCCTTCCATCAACCACAACCCTTCCACCATCACTTTTCACCGGTGCCACTACATTAACGCTGGTCCACCTTCAACCACCATTACCTAGGATCATGTGCCTCCATCCACGGATCCAAAACAGACCATCTGACCTTTGTCCACAAATCGGACGATATCTCGAGATCCCCACATCTGATTCCCTGCAACTAGATTTGTTGGAAAGATCTTTTCTGGGGCTACAACATATCAGAGTTTCACATCGATCCGACGGCGACATATTTTAGGATCTTATTTCAAAGTTCCGTGCCAGATCTAGTCCAGATCAAGAATTGGAAGATATCGACCCTTCACCAAAAAGGCGAGATCGTATCAAGCTGGTATCAGAGCTCCATAGCCAGAGGTGTGATCGTATCAAGGATCAATGTCTTTATAAGTTTCTAAGTTTGATCAGGAGAAATACCGTGAATTGATGACAATGACAATTGTTAAGCATGAATTGCCTTTTCAATTTGTTGATTATGAAGGAGTTAGAATATTGCACAGTTACTTATGTGATAAGGTCAAACATATTAGTAGAAATACAGCTAAGGCAGATGTTTTGAAAATGTACAGAAGGGAGAAGAATAAACTCAAATATTGGTTATATTCTATTCTTGAAAGAATCAGTTTAACATCTGACTTGTGGACCTCCATGACCACTGATGGTTATCTATGTCTCACGGCACACTTTATTGATGAAAATTGGGTATTGCACAAAAAAATTATAAATTTTTGTGCAATGCCAACCCCATACACTGGAATAGCTTTGTCTGATAAGATTTAGATATTATTGACTGAATGGGGTATAGAGAAAAAGTTATTTTCTATAACACTTGATACTGCATCTACAATTAATTTATTTGTTGAGTTGTTGAGGAGCCAACTTATATTAAATGATGCTTTATTATGTGATAATGATTTTTTTCATGTTTGTTGTTGTGCTCATATTCTTAACTTAATATGCAAGAAGGTCTGAAAGAAATAGATGATTATGTATTCAAAATTAGATAGAGCATCAAATATGTTAAAGGGTCACAAGTCAGAAAACAAAGATTTGCTGAGTGTATTAAACAAGTTTCTTTGAATAGCAGTAAAGGATTAAGACAAGATGTGCCTACAAGATGGAATTCAACTTACTTAATGCTTGACAGTGCTATTATATATCGTCGTGCATTTCTTCATTTACAATTGAGTGATTCAAATTATAAGTATTGTCCATCACAAAAAGAATGGGGTAAAGCAGAAAAGATTTACAAGTTTTTGAAGTTGTTTTATGATGTTACATCTCTATTTTCTGGATCTATATACCTTACAACAAATTTGTACTTTCCTAAAGTAGTTTTGATCCAATTGAATATAATGGAAGGCATGCGAAGCTCAGATAATTTTATTAGTCATATAGCCACACAAATGAATGTGAAGTTTGAAAAATATTAGAAACAATACAGTATTATTTTAGCAATAGCTATCATTCTAGATCCATGATTCAAAATATATTTTATGAAATTCTTATACAACAAAATCTATGGCTCTTCTTATGAGATGATAAAGATCTGTGAGAAGTTGTTTGCTCTTTTTTATCACTATGTTCAGAACACTTCTAAAGTTTCCAATGTGACATCTTCAACTTATTTATGTAAAGTTTCAAATAATACTAAAGATAACAACTCTATGATGAAGGTAATTTAATACCATTATTATGTTTCTTATCATTATATTTTTTTAATATTCTTTATATATTCAGAATAATAATTATTATTTTTTATATAAGAGTTTGATTCATTTGAGAGTTTTGAGTTTGTGAGTAAATCACAAAAGTCACAATTAGAATTGTATCTTGAAGAGCCTCGAATTGATCGAAATTCTAAATTGGATATTCTTAATTATCGAAAATCCAATCAATTTTGATATCCTGATCTTTCTCTTATGGCATGCGATATATTAAGTATTCTTATCTCCACAGTTGCTTCTGAATTTGCTTTTAGTGTTTGTGGTAGAGTACTTGATCAATATAGAAGTACTTTAAAGCCTAAAAGTGTGGAAGCTTTAATATGTACTCGAGATTGGTTGTTTCATACTAGAGGTAAGTATATTATTATTTTCTTATATAACTATTCAAAAAGTTTAGTGTACTAATTATTTTATCATATTATGATAGACAATTTGGTAGCATTGGAGGAGCTAACGGAAGATATTACAAATTTGGACTTAATGGCTAATGCAAGTGAAGTTGTAGAATCTGGTGAATGCTCAAATGCATAAATCTAAATCCGATGAATGCTCATTGACTACTGTAAGTGAATTTTTGTATATATCTTACATTTTAGATGTTTACTTTTTGTTCTTTCTGGCAGGGTCGTGATATTTGGAGATGGAGAGCTTAATGATAGTGTTTGCATATTTCAAACTATTTTTAATTTGTAATGGATTGTAAACTCTAAATTTTGTTCTAATTGTCATGGGATTGTATGGACTTTGTTGAAACTTTGTTGAAACTTTGTTGGAACTTTGTTTTAAATTATATTGTATGGACTTTTATTATGCTAAATTATTAGGATTGTAATTTTGATATTGTGTAAGTTTTGAGTTGGAAATGTATTGTTTTGTTTTTATGAATGTACGATACACTTTTTGAGAGTTAGAACTTTATTCCAAACTCTATTATATGGTTTTTGTTATGATGAATTATTATGATTGTAATTTTGATATTGTATAAATTTTGAGTTGAAAATGTATTATTTTGTTTGTATGAATATATGATACACTATTTTGGGAGTTGGAATTTGTTCTAAACTCTATTGTATGGGTTTTGTTTTGATGAATTATTAGAATTGTAATTTTAATGTTGTATGAGTTTTGAGTTAAAAATAGGTTATTTTATTTGTGTAATACACCATTTATATATAATAAATTAGTAAATATTAAATTTTATATAGGATTTATATTAAATGGGTTAGATGGGGCGTGTTAACGTGTCGAGTTAACATTACCCGTTTAAGTATACGGGTTAGGCGGGTCGTGTCGTGTTATCTGTTTATTAATCAGGTCGTGTTCGTGTTTGCCAAATGCAACCCATTTATTAATCGGGTCGTGTTCGTGTCAAGGTAATATTGACCCAACCTGAATCTGACCCGACCCGAATTCGCTTAACCCAACCCGATTGCCACCCCTAGTTCCACCTCAAGTGTCGTCCTTGTTGTGGGTATCGGCCGGTGCACTGACCTTGGGTGCCGACGATGGTGCACGCCAGCAACCACCTCCTTTCTCTTAGTTGGTCTTCAGTTGGGTGAGAGGAAGGAGGTGGTTGTTGAGTTGGGCTGCCTAGCCCAACTTGGGCTTGGTTGGGCTATGGCATCCAAACCCAAGTAGTGGCTGGGCTACTTTGGCAGTTGGGCCATTAGCAGCCTAGCCCAAGTTGTGTTGGGTTTGGGCTACAGGCAGCCCAACCCATGTGGTGGCTCATGTGGTGGCTTTGGGCTATAGGTAGCCCAACGCAAGTTTGTTGTGGGTTTGGATTGCTAGTAGCCCAACCCAAGTTTGTTGGTGAGTGGGCTACAGCACAGCCCATGAGAACTTTAGGCCTAGTTTCCTTGGGGCTTTGGGCCTATTTTAGTGGGTTTATGCTTGATCTTGAGCTGGCCAAGCTAGTTAGTTGCTTTGTAATCTTTTTATTTATGTTAGTCATCTTATTCTTTTATTCTTGTCAACCTAAGCCCTTATCATTAATTATTTTTAGCAGATAGTAGTATTTGCTTTATTAATTATTTTTATAAATTAATTTTAATGAATCAAACTGTGGCTTGAGAGTGTCATTATAAATAACACATAACAAAAGCTAACTCTGTTAGGTTTTTAATTGTTGGCAATTGTGTACAAAATATTCTAAGTGTATTTTTACATGTATATGAGTTTTATACAAGTCTAGAAAATCTCTGGTTTGAAGAATTGCAAGATTATTGGAGAAAAGCTGTTGAGTTCACACCGCGTTCACAAACGCGTTCGAACACGGGTACTGCGTTCACATAGACCAAGAGCTGCGTTCACAAACGCGTTCGAACGCGGGTATTGCGTTCACACAGACCGAGAGCTGCGTTCACAAATGCGTTCGAACGCAACCTGAAGAATTCAAGCTGTTGCATTCGAATGCACTTGGGCCCATTCGAAGGCACCCGGGCCGCGTTCGAACGCACCAACGAAGTTTGAATATCTTGGACTTTCATAAGTTCATATAAGACTTAGATTTGGCTATATCTTGGAGATCATATATAAGGATTGTGAAGCCCTAACTCTAGGGTAGTTGAAGAAGCATTATTGAAGGAGACTTCTTGAGGCTACATCGGTTCTTCAACTAACAAGGTTCTACTCATCTAAAAAACTTAATATTTCGTCTTAAGGGCTATCTAGACGAAAGATCAATCTTGAGGGCTACTAAAGTTGGACTTCAATCATGAGAAGCAGTGAATCGTGGGTTCTAGCGAGCAAGACTGAGAGGAACAAAGTCATTTGGATAGACGGATTGTTTTGTGAGTAAGTCTTGTAACTGCTGCTATTATAGTGATTGGTTTTGATCCGAGTTTGGATCCGTGGTTTTTTCTTGTCTGGGTTTCTCCATATTAAATTCTTGGCGTTCATCTCTATTTTCGTTCTTAATATTTCTTCGAACTTTTACTTAAGCGAACGAGTGATATCATTGCCTAGTATTTAGATACATACTTGTGTCTAAGGGTTTTTCAATTGGTATTAGAGCAGGTTCTCTCACCCTTTGAGAAAGATCATATGCATGGATTTTCATAGAGATGGACCATCATCTATTAGACCTCCTATTCTAGATGGATCAAATTATGCATATTGGAAAGCTAGAATGAGAGCTTACTTGAAGTCTATAGATGAACGAGTATGGTTTGCCGTTGTGAACGGTTGGAGTCCACCAATGTATGTGGTAAATGAAAAACTTATTGAGAAACCGATTGAGTCATTGGATAGGACAGACTATGAAAAAGTCGGATGGAATAGCAAAGCAATAAATGTAATTTTTCGTTGTGTTTCCTTGGAAGAATTTAGAAGAATTTCTACTTGTGAGATAGCAAAAGAAGCCTTGACGATCTTAGAAACTACTCACGAAGGAAATATGGCTGTAAAACTTTCAAAACTTCAAAGGTTGACTTCTAATTTTGAAACTCTACGTATGGAGGAGAATGAGACATTTGATGAGTTCTATGCAAAGTTGAATAATATAGTCAACTCCAATTTCAACCTAGGAGAGAAAATTCCTAAAAACAGAATTGTTCGTAAGATCCTTAGGTCTCTTCCCGAAAGATTTCAGGCGAAAGTTATAGCTATTGAGGAAAGTAAGGACATTGACTCTATGAAAGTTGAACAATTAATAGGAAATCTACAAACATTTGAGTTCAATCTTTCAAAACCGAGGAAGTCCAAAGGGATGGCCCTATCCACAGTTGAACAAAATTTAGAGGAGTCTGATGATGAAGGTGATTTTGATGTTGAGATGTTGACTATGTTTGTCAAAAAGTTAAATAAATTCTTTCGGAAGCCAAACAAGTTGAATGCTGAAAAACTTGAGAAAAGTAAAGCCTTTGTGAAAAAGAAGAATACTGTGAGTTCGAACATGTGAGCAACAACAATGTCAAATAGAAAAATAAGAATTCTAAGAATAAAGTTCGATATTTTGAATGTTCTAGTTTTGGACACATCGCACAAGAATGTCTTAATCGTCTTAAGAGGAAGGCTAAAGCTATGAAAGTTACTTGGAATGACTCAGATGAATCTGATGATGATTCTAAAAAAGATGAAGAAAACTTTGTAGCTTTTGCCTCTTCTCTACTTAATACTTACTCTGTTGTTGATACTAATAGTACAAATGATCAGGATACGTTATCAGCTGAGGAAGATGAATCTGAAATTCAAAAGGCATATAATGACCTATACCTAGAGTCGTTTAAACTCAAGAAAAGCAATCTTAGACTACTTTAACGACTCAAGGTAATCGAACCAGAAAGAATTCAATTTGAGGAGAAGTACAAATTGAAACTTGAACGTGTCAAACCTTTCTGAACAACTTGACAATGCGAAAAATAAAATGAAGGCTGATGAAATTGAACTAGGGTGATTGCATAAAGAAGTGACATTTCTAAAAGGGAAGAACAAACAACCTCATAATCTTCATCACAAAATTGACCGATGCTCAATAGATTTGCTTTCATGCCCTTAACATAAAGAACATTTTTAAGAATAGGAACCCCCGGAGAACTTACCTTTCCTTTACCTATTACCTTGGGTGAATTACCATCTCCGAATGTCACAACTCCCCTTCATGTTTTTTGAGATTAGAAAATAAGGACTTGTCACTCAATATATGTCTTGAATAACCACTGTCTAAATATCACAAATCAGAATTTAAAGCTTTCAAGGTTGTATGCACAACATAACATTTCAAATCACTTTTCTTAACCCATACGGCCTTTGTTTTCATCCCATAAATGAAATCACTTCTAGGTTTTTGCAAAAAATTGCAATGAGGTCGAATATGCCCTAGAATACCGCAATGATAGTATGTCGGAACAAACCCTTTTCTACTCACCTTTTGTCGAGGAGTGTGACTAAAGTTTACCTTTGGTGCCGTTGAAGATTCACCAGTTTGTAGATTCAACTTTTGTTTATAAGCATTCATCCAGGATTGCTTTGTAAATGCGGTTGATGACTTCAGATATTCTTTCTTTTGTATACCTGCAGAAACGAAGACAGTTTTGTTATTATTTGAATTAATAGTGTATCCAACACCATACCTGTCTTTCCAGAGATCTAAGCTTTTAGAATCTCGTCAAGAATTCTCCAAAACTGATTGTACTATTCTAGATCATGATGGTAATGTTATATGTTATGGATCTAGAACATCTGATAATTACTATGTTGTTGGAACTTTACATAAATTGAAATGTAACAATGCATCTTTCGACATTGCAGATCTTTGGCATCAACGTCTTGGACATGTGAATCACAATGAATTATTTACTCTGTCCAAACAAGAAGTGGTAATAGGAATACCTAATATGAAAGAAATGTCAAAAAGAGTGTGCGGTTCGTATCAAATTGGAAAACAAATTCAGATCTCACACAAGAAGGTAAATGCAGCTACAACTGACCGTGTGCTATAATTAGTTCACATGGACTTGATGGGTCCAACAAAAACGGAAAGTCTTGGAGGTAAACGCTATATATTCTTAATGGTCGATGATTACTCCAAATATACCTAGGTTGCCTTTCTACGTGAGAAGTCTGAAACCTTTAAAGTTTTTAAATCAATATGCTTAAAAATGCAGAATAAAAAATCTACTACCTTAGTTAGGATTCGTTCTGATCATAGTAGAGAATTTGAAAATAAATATTTTTCTATATTTTGCGATTCTCTTGGTATTCAACATAAATTTTCAGCTCCTATAACTCCACAACAGAACGGGATTGTGGAAAGAAAAAACCGAGTTGTGTAGGAAATGGCTAGGGTTATACTTGACGGTAAAAAGATTATTCAAAGGTTTTGGGCAGAGGCGATCAATACAGCGGTACATGTGATAAATCGTGTTTATCTAAGATCAGGTACAAAAATGATTGCATATAAAATCTGGAAAGGTTAGAAACCTAGTGTTAAATATTTTCGAGTTTTTGGTAGTAAATGCTATATCTTGCGTAATCGAGAATATTTGACTAAATTTGACACTAGAAGTAGCGAAAACATCTTCTTAGGGTATTCTAATAATAGCAGAGCCTACAGGGTATTTAATCTTGACACTTCTACTGTTATGGAATCTGCTAATGTTATTATAGATGAATCCACGACTGATATAACTGAAGGTACTCTTATTTTTGTTTCTGCAGATACATATGATGAAGAAATAGGAAAGGAGCTTGATCTGAAAATTGAGAATCAGGACGAGGACAAAGTTGAAATGAACAAAGATGACTGCAACATACCAGAACCATCTGCCAGAGTGAAATCAAATCATCCACTATCACAAGTGATCGGAGACGTGAATGAACCAATTAAGACAAGACGACAAATCCAAAGTGAGTTATCATTTACTTGTTATACATCTTCTTTTGAACCTAAAAATGTGAAGGAAGCATTGTTAGACGATTCTTGGGTTAATGCTATGCATGAGGAATTAGAGCAATTTTCTAGGAATGATGTTTGGTATTTAATTCTTACACCTAAGAATGTGAACGTCATTGGAACAAAATGGATTTACAAGAATAAAAGTGATGAACATGGCAATATAGTTTGAAATAAAGCTATACTAGTAGTACAGAGATATACTCAGGTTGAGAGTATAAATTTTGATGAGACATTTGCTCCTGTTGCTAGATTATAGTTTATTCGTATACTGCTTGCTATTGCTTGTCATTTAAAATTTAAATTGTTTCAAATGGATGTTAAAAGTGTTTTTTTGAATGATACTCTGAATGAAGATGTTAAAATTGTTTCATATCTAGATACACGAATTCTGATTGGGCAGGTTCATGTGATGATAGAAAAAATACTTCAGGTGGATGTTTTTATATTGGAAACAATCTGGTTGCTTGGCACAGTAAGAAATAAAACTCAATATCTTTATCTACTATGGAGGCCGAGTACATTGCAGCGGGAAGTTGTTGTTCTCAGTTACTATGGATGAAACAAATGGTCAAAGATTACGACATTGAACAAGATACTATGGTGCTTTATTGTGACAACATGAGTGCTATTAATATATCGAAAAATCCTGTTCAACACTCGCGTACAAAACATATTGATATCCGACATCATTTTATATGTGAGTTAGTTGAAAACAAAATAATAGCAATAGAACATATTGAGACGGAGAAACAATTGGGTGATCTGTTTACAAAACCTTTGGATTTACTGAGATTTGAGTATCTTCGTACTTCTTTAGGGATTTGTGTTTTGGATTGATCTTTTTGAGTTTTGATTTGCGTGTTTTTTATTTTATTTCATTTTTTTAGGTTTTCTTTTACTCTAAAATTTTCTCATTGGTTTTAGTTTCAGATTTGTCGAGAGTGTTTGTCATAAAAAAAAATTTGATGCACTCCTAGATTCAATAATATACTCTTGACATATAAATATAATTTTTCTCTTGATTATGAGTTATAATAGTCAATTTTGTCATCTTGTAGTATATTGTATCATTTCTGATTTATTCACTCTCTCGACTTCTATGATAATTAAACTAAATTTAATGCACTCATAACGTGTGTATATTCTTATGTGAACATGACATCGTGAAGTTTTTTTAAATAGCTCACTATTGACTTTGATTTGCACAGTTTGACCTCATGCTTAGTCATCACAAATGTGTTCATAAAATATCAATAAAAAGGGCTACAATGAGTTAGTGTGAAAGTCATCTTGTTTAGAGTCCAATTTGACTCAGTACAATGCTTGCAAATTAAATAAATTTTTTTTAATATTTGTGAATATCTTCTTGCACATTGTTTGATATGTACTACAAGAAAAGGGCTACCTACTCATGTGGGAAAGCTATCATTGCACCTATATGGTTTAAGTATAAAAAAAAATTATAGGAAAAATTCCTTTTCTGTTATGGAGAATAAGTCGAAAAGTGTAAATTAAAATACTAAATTAGTTTGACTACTGTGTTGTATCATTGTTTAAATAGGAAAGTTTATTTAAGAAGAATGTTTCATGTTATCTATGCTCAACTTGCATATGCATATTGTTATGATCAATCAAGATTAATTTAATTTTGAGTGATGCATTAGAATTGATTATAATATGCTTTTGATGATTTGATTGATCTGTGTATGACTTATTCCATTCGATTGTCATATTCTATGTCTTGAATCTATTTTGAATTTCTAGAAGTGCATCTACAAAAATATTTTTTATTTTTTTTTCTTAGACTTTTTACTTAAAAAAAAAGGGGCGTTCGAACGCAGATTTTTGAGTTCAAACGCGATGACTGGCGCGTTCGAACGCGCAGACTAGTGCATTCGAACGCACTCATGGGTTCTTTATATAGTGCGTCCAAACCCAAGGGTTTTCATCTTCCATCTTCCAAACCCTAGAAACCCTTCATTTTCTCCCTCTCAAATCTTCAAGATCTTGGTCTTTTTCATCAAATTTCTCACTCCAAACCCTTTTAGAGGGTAGTTCTCTTCCGGATCTAGCGTCTTTCAGCCGAATCTTTTAGTTTTTCTTCACTTTTGCGAGGTATGATCATCCGTCAATTTTCTTATTTTTTTATTCAATTGAGTCTCTTGATCTTGATTAATTTCGTGCGTTTTCGAGTTTTGATCACGTTAAAGTTAATATCTTGATGTTTCTTGTCCGATTGAATGTGATATCTTAGCGTTTTCAAGTGGAAGATGGATTTCATTTAGGGCCTTCATGGTTTCTAGAATTTTTTGGATTTCTTGTTATCTTTTTGTTTGCTTTGGGCATGTATTGAATCTTGCAACTTATTTCTTTCTCAAGAATGCCTAGAAAAGCTGCAATTTCCAAGAAACCAAGGCTGCCTTCGTCACCTACGTCGGCTCCCAAGTTTTCTACATCTACGGCGCAGGGCGATATAAACATAATTTTGGCACTCGACCTGTTATCTATGAACGGCCAGTGGTCATTTCTGATTTTTCTGCCTTGGGGATCAAACAGATCTTTACTGAGCGAGGATGGTTATCCGTGTGTCGGATGAGCGGGACTGCATATGTGGAAGTTGTCAAGGAATTTTTTAGTAATGCCACGGTTTTGGAACGCTGTATACGTTCTACTGTCCATGGGGTTTTGATATACTTGGACTCCGATGTTATTCGTGCTGAACTCCAACTTCCTGATGGTGAGTTCCAGTATCCATCGTTTGTTCTGCTTCCTGATGTCAAAGACTATGTTGGTACTATGTTAATCAAAGGGGAACGTTGGAAAGGAAACATGATGCCTCGTGCGAAACTGACATTAGTGACTCGCATGCTTCACCTGCTTTGCTTGTACAACATCACCCCCAAGACTCAACATTCCAATATTAGTCCGGATCATGCCTTCCTCCTTCGTGCGATGCTGTTGGGAGTTTCTATTGATTTGGATGCGGTGATATACGATTCTATTCTGACAGCTACACAGAAAGAAGCGCCTCGTGAAGGGTTGTCGTTTGGCATTTTTATTACCAATTTGTGCACTCAGAGTGGGGTGCAAGTGGATGCCTCAGAAGATTTGCTTACTTCGCAAAAACCGTTGGATCGGATAACTCTTAAGTGGAGTCAAGCTCATGATCAGCCGTCTCCTCTCAAGTCGTCCTCCTCTTCCACCGCTGGATGTTCATCACACCTCGACATTTCTGATGACAGTTCTGATGATGATTCATCTCATACTGAGGGGGAGTTACCATAGTTCTCTGACCGTTTTGATCAGCTTAGCACTGAGGTGCAGGACCTCCATTCGGTCGTGAATGATTTATGAGCTGAGCAAGCTCGTTAGGGGACCGTACTCGACTCCGTGTTGTCGATTTTTCATCGTCAATTCCCTTTGAGTTCCTAGTCTTTGGCATTTGTGTCAAAAAGGGGGAGAGTGTCTGTAAGTTTAGACGTGTGTTTAGAGTTTAGGAGTTTACTGAGTTTACTAGTGTAGGGGGAGTACTGGTGTAGGGAGAGTTTATACTGGTTTATGTTTACTGCATAATAACTTTGCATGAGTACTTGTGAACTGCTTGCTTGATAACTTGTGTTTGGATTGTTATTCAATTCTAGTTATTTTCACTTGATCTTGGATTGGTATATTTTTATTTGCAGGGATTGATGTGCTACATTTACTAAACTTGTTGAATGCTCATTTTGAATTCTTTGTAATATCTTGTAATCTAGATGTTTTGTCACAAATTGCTAAAGGGGGAGATTGTTAGGTTTTTAATTGTTGGCAATTGTGTACAAAATATTCTAAGTGTATTTTTACATGTATATGAGCTTTATACAAGTCTAGAAAATCACTAGTTTGAAGAATTACAATATTATTGGAGAAAAGCTGTTGAGTTCACACCGCGTTCACAAATGCGTTCGAACGTGGTGCGTTCACAAACGCGTTCGAACGCGGGTACTGCGTTCACACAGACCGAGAGCTGCGTTCACAAACGCGTTCAAACGCGGGTACTACGTTCACACAGACTGAGAGCTGCATTCACAAACGCATTCGAACGCAACCTAAAGAATTTAAGCTGTCGCATTCGAACGCACTTAGGCTCGTTCGAACGCACCTGAGATCAAGTCAGGCCGTTCGAATGCACCCAGGCCGCGTTCGAACACACCAATGAAGTTTGAAAATTTTGGACTTTCGTGAGTTCGGATAAGACTTGGATTTGGCTCTATCTTGGAGATCATATATAAAGATTGTGATGCCCTAACTCTAGGGTAGTTGAAAAAGCATTATTGAAGAAGACTTCTTAAGGCTACATCGGTTCTTCAACTAACAAGGTTCTACTTATCTAAAATACTTAATCTTTCGTCTTAAGGGCTATCTAGACGAAAGATCAATCTCGAGGGCTACTTAGGTTGGACTTCAATCATGAGAAGCAGTGAATCATGAGTTTTAGCGAGCAAGACTGAGAGGAACAAAGTTATTTGGATCGACAGGTTGTTTTGTGAGTCAGTCTTGTAACTGCTACTATCATAGTGATTGGTTTTGATCCGAGTTTGGATCCGTGGTTTCTTTCCGTTTGAGTTTTTTCACGTTAAAATCTTGGCGTTCATCTCTGCTTTCGTTCTTAATATTTCTTCGGACTTTTACTTAAGCGAATGAGTGATATCATTGCCTAGTATTTAGATACATACTTGTGTCTATGAGTTTTTCAAACTCTAATTGAGATTTAGCATGGTCGTATATACTTGGTTAAATTAATTTTAGCAAATTGAGTCAGTGATCTGGGTGTATCTATATTAATTGCTCTTGCTAGAAAATTAATACAAATTACTGTAAGAAAAGTATATTAAGCATATTATTTTAATTAGTGAAGAAAATTAATTCAGAGTTGTCCATATGATTTATTTAAGTGATAATAATTAGTGGAACGAGAATTTGAGATAAATTATTTTAAATTGCTTTTAATAACGCGCTAGGCGCCAGTACAACTATGCTAGCTCAACGTAATTAATAAATATAGGAATCCGTAGATGTACCTACCCAAGCCTATAGTGAACTTCAGTAGAGTTATTTAATTAATCAGCAGGAAGTATTTCTGTTTGTGTATTTTATTCCTCTCTATATTGAGGTAGACTCCATACCCTATGAGGATGATCCCATGGCGCAATGGTGGCTAATATCAGAAAAGCAGTTTAGGCAAGTAAAACTTTTATAATCTAAGAGTAGTGTAGAGAATAAAGTGTTATTCATGTGCATACATTTTCCTTATTGTTATTATTGCGCATCATGCATAGTAATTTCATTTTGTTGTTCAGTAAGATTTCATATATCATGATTTCTACACATATTTATTGGGCATGAACATGTGTGTTAGCGCGTAAATCATGATAATAATATGTGTTTTATTATACTTGTTGTGCTATATAATATCATACCACTTATACACGTGCATGACCATAAAGGGGTGATTGCTCGACAGTACTCGACACCTTCCCAACTAAGGTTAGGGGCGAGAGATATTACTATACTTATATATATATTAGGGCTCACTCCTGAGGTCTTAGTCTATTTATCACAAACAATCAGGCAACAGTTTCACTAGGCGATGGGCGATTTATTATTGATCGATGAGAGCCTTACTCTTTAGGGTATTTAAGATATAGAGAGCGAAGGGTAGGATGATGTAGACCTAGCGGTACCCGATGACACAAGGTGAAAGCATCCATAAGCAACGACTCATAATTTTCGCATGATGGTGCGATGATATGGAGCCGAGGGCTCGGATGGTAGTATCGATATGTGATACTGACCTTTGTGATGGGCTTACGACTGGGGTTCTTAGTCTGCGGTGGTAAATAATCGGTCACACTGTTCGCTGAGTGATGGGCCCGTTATTCTATCACTAGAGTCTATCTTCCCTTGGGGGGTATGTGTGTAGTTAGATATGTGTATTGCCGAGTGATGGGCCCGTTATTCTTTCACTAGAGTTTATCTTCCCTTGGGGGGTATGTGTGTAGTCAGATATGTGTATTAATGTAGTTTATAGGCGTACCTCTACATGAGCCTCTGTTATAGACTTGATAGTCTGAGATAATGCATATTATATGGTGTGGTATTGACATGGCCTATTGGCGGAGCTCAGTGTGAGCTCAAGTTTGAGGACTTGATAGTCTGAATTGATCGTTAATACATATCTGCATTAGATGAACATGTTGAGTATGAAATACTGATGCATAGATTTGATTATGATGTGTATATTCATATTTACTTATTTTGCATCATTCATGCATTACTTTTAGACTATAAAAGTAAAAACTTGCTGGGCTTTATGCTCACTACCTTCTGGTGGAAATATTTTCAGATTAGTAGATGAGTTAGAGTTCATGGCGGAGTTGGTAAAAAATTATCATTATTTTTTTGTTTATTCTTGTAAATTAAGCTAGATGGTTTGTAGCATCTACATGAGCAATTTTATCTATCTATGGATATATATTTTAGGGCTTGTTGTGGCCTATAATGTTATGAGCTTATTTTTTTTATATTATTTATGGAAATGTAGACTTTTCTCTGGTTTATTTTGTTGAAATCTTGACTAACAGGTCACGTAGAAATCAGTGGGTTCCACCCACGTGAGGGCCACATGTATTTGGTGGCGGGTGTTACATTTTTTCCTCTAAAGTTTAACCTATGCTACAGTTGCAATATTATGTTAATGATGAAAACAGTGAATCTATTTGTAGTATGTTGTTGTCTTGGATGGTGATAAAATATCTATTTTGGGATGTTGATAAAATATCTATTTTGGGATGTTGATATCTTCTGAACCAATTCCTGGCTTGCTTGCAGATTGAAAGAATGTATACTTTTGGTTGTTTAATCAATTTCAAGGTAACCGTAAGTGACTGAGAAATGCACCATACGTTATGAGTTAATGTTACTGAAGATGTTTTATGAACTTGATCTTAGATTGTTTGAATATTGAAAGAATGTGTATTTCTGGTTGTTTAAATATAAAAAAAAAAACATCATAATGTTATAAGTTTATGTAGCTGAAGATGGTGAATGAATTGATTTTTTATTTAATTGCACATATATATATGAATTGTGTAGAATCCCGGTTAGAGTTTATATATATATATATATATTGTAGGATTTGGTTCATATCTATATTCAGTTAATATTTGATCTATATTTGATTAAGATATGATTTGTATCCGTATACGTTTAAACTTTGATGGATATCCAATAAATATCTATATCCGTTTTTTTATAATATAGTTTTAAATTTTGCTATCCGTCTAATATCTGTATTTATATTCGTATCATAATTAAAAAAAATATGAATTCGAATATGAATTGAGTACTATCCAAATCTGATGGCACAATCGGTTGCTAGTATCTGATGGCACAATCACATCCGCTCTCATCATACAATCTATGCTTTCATATTTTGGATATAGTTATGACGGCAAGATGCACGTGATTGATACATTTAGGTCAGATGGATTGGCCCAAATCAAATTAGAGAATCAATTAATCTTATAGGAAAAGAGAGATCTAAAAGAGAGCACATAGATAAACAAATTTTATTTGTCCCATTAAAAAGAGGATCCAAGGTGGATCAACAGTAAGTCTGAGTTCTTTCTGCAAATATAGTACAAAGCAACCATCCAAAGGAGCATATGTCTCAGAACTACAGTTCTTCATATTGTCATGTCTCTCTCCAGCTATTTAATAAAGAGGTCCAATTGTGTAGCCCAAGGCCAACAAAGACTTAAGTGGGGAAAAAAGAAGGCCTTTATTCTCACCTTTTCTACTTCATGTTCTTTTCTCTCATTTAGTCAAAAGGAACAATCATGGGCCACCATGGCACCATACTCATACACACTGCCAACCTTATCAGATTTTGTCAACCACCAGTGCGAAGCTTTTTCCTTACCTTTGTATATGGTTCTTCTCTCTACTTTTCTCATGATGCTGGAGACTTTGCATTCGAATTGATCCGAAGTTCAGACTGCCACAGTAGGGTAGGTAGATACCATGAATCAAGATGTTGATATCTTGCATGGGTACCCTCATTTACTAAATATCAATGTGTCAGTAGATATTCCTAATATTAGAGTAGTACTACTGGTCCTCTCATTACATCCACTTAAATCTTTTGCATGATTAGAATGCCCTACCGTAAAGGATAACCACAACTTGAAATCAATCTAAGCATTTGATTATCAATTGTTAAGAATATATTTATATAACATAAAAATGGTACAGAGCAGGATCACACCTTGGACCTCTCTTATATATATCTTACATATTCAGAAGTGAGAGAATTTTAGAACATCAAGGATAAAAAGTTTCCTCTGTGTAACAACGTAAAGTTTAGAGTAATTTACCTATTGAGCAAGAAAATCAACTAGACTAGTGTTTCTCAGAACAAATTAGAGTTAACTACTTAATATCATATAGAAAATAGAGCAAGCATCAACTGCCATGACAGTTATATCTTATATTAAATCTTACACACCGTTGCACCCAAACAAAGCAGTTGCACATGCCCAATCCATCAAGAACAAGATTCCCTAAACATAGAACAAGAAAATTAACACTTAGCCTGACATAAAGCCATATTTAATACACCTAAGGACATGACACAAGGCAATAAACTATCAGCATACTACTATACTTCAAACATTTGAGCTAGAGCCTCAGTCCCTTAACCACTACCATCAACAACAACGTCGACTTTTGCAGTAGCAATAGTAGCAGCATCAGTAGTAGCATTACTAGCAGTAGAAGTAGCAGTGTGACTTAGTAGTATCATTTGTCGAATTCCTCTTGCATACTCAAGCAATTTGTCGATGGCTGGAATGGTCTCCTTCACTTCCTTCTGCTCCTCGAAGTCACGAAGCCATGCATGGAAGAGAGGGAACGCCTCGGGATCGACGAGCTTCACCTCAGTAACCTCTTCGAAGACGGCAAGCCAATACGAGCCGCATCCGAGGACGATGTCGAGGAATCCTACGTTATCTCCTCCGAAGAATCTCTTACCTTTGAAAGCTCCCTCTCTTAGCTCGCTTTCGATTAGGCCAAGGTTCTCGTGGACCTGGCCGACCGCCGCTATCTGGTCTTCCCCCGACGAGCCGAACACCGCTCCGACCGCCGGACCGAGCTGCATTGCATGCATTCAAAAATATTACGTGAAGATGGTTCAAGTGAATCCAGAAATAACCTCGCAGTCGATCAACACCTTATCGTCCGCGAAGTGGCACCAGAAGCGCGCGAGGGCGCGGTCGTATGGATCGGATGGCATGATCGGGTGGTCAGGCCAGGTGTCGTCGACGTATTGGATGATGATGACGGACTCGACGATCGGGCGGTCGCGGTGGAGGAGGACAGGGACTTTCTTGTAGATGGGATTGTGGAGGAGGAGGGAAGGGCTCTTCATGGTGAGGTCCTCTTCTACGTACTCAAATTCTAGACCTTTGAGCTTGAGGGCGAGTTGGACTCGGTGAGTGTAGGAGCTGGCCCATGAGCCAAGGAGCTTGAGGGAGGAGGATTGCTCCATGGTTAATTAGGAGTTTGCAGCAAAAGAGTAGTGTGGAAGACTAAGGAGGCCAGAGCTCTAGCTAGCTTTAATTGGTTTGCTTAATTTGTATCGTTCTCTTCTCTGGCTTGTGGACTAAGGCTTTATATAGAGGAGGGAGATGTCCTTTTCGTGGCAAGTGGCAAGTGGGTGGGCCTAGTGTGTACCTAGAGGGCTCCACGTGGCAGTAGGTGGCATGGGGTGGGAATCCCTAGCTTGGTTGATTAAGTTAAGACTTCTTCTCATTCCGCGAGCCATACATACCTCTTAGATCTTTTTCTCTTTTTCCAATACTACAAATACAACATAAAATACTAAAAATGCTGAATAAATTGAACTGATCCTAACCTTAATCTCCTGTAAATTTGGATCTCTCAGTTGATATATATATATATATATATATAAATCAAGAGAGTTTAATAAGTATACTAGTAGGTGCATTTATTATGTTTATATTAATTATATTCTGCGGGCATCTAATTAATGATCATAGTATAGAACCGTAGATCGAGTTATTTGTACGAGAATAATGGGAATTGATGGGAAGACATATGGTCGTGGGCACACGTGAACATGCATGACTAGATGCACCATTATTAGGGAGGGGCCTTATTAGCTTGTAGCTACCCGCGTCTATTATTGGGAGCACGGCCTAGACCCCACACCGTTACCTCTTTATTATGTTGCGGATGTTGGAGGCAATTGCACCAAAGGAAATGCTTTCAGGTTATGACTAGGTCTTGGTTGGGCTTATATTAAAGGAGTGTTTGGTTCATGCATCACGAGTTTATATGTAGGCAGAGGTGTAATAACTCTAACATGCTCTCACTTATGATAGACAAATGTGTATGAACATTTGACCGAAAATGTGCGTATTTCTAGAAAGAGTAATTTTATCGCCCCCTCTCATTTACGATAGAAAAATATAAATAACGTTATGTCCCTTGATCATTATGATCAGTGAGGGTAAATAGATTCTCTTGGCCCTAGCAATGCTCTACTAGGGTTTGGCGTCTTCTTCCCTCCAACTGACGGTTTTCTTGCTGTTTCTTTCACCAACATTTTCCTTCTCTCCCGTCCCTTAGCTATGTGATTGGTGGAAGGAAGGGATTATTCTTCTCCTCCTTACCCTCTTCGTAGTAGCTAGTTCTGCATTTTGTCTTCACTACCCATTTTAAGGCCACCTCTTTGTCGCTCATTTTTTACTTTAGCGCATGCTCCTCCTCCCGCCTCAGATTCCACTATCTCCTCCTCTTTTTTGCTTCTTTCCTTGACTCTGTTTGCCACTATCCGCTGCCACTGCCTGTCGCCCACTGTTTGATTTGCCTGTCTCCTCCATCTTAGCTTGCTTTCCTCCTTTTGCTCCGACAAAGGTGACGATTATGGAAATTTAGTGGCCATCAAATCACTTAGTTTCTTTGGTTGTAATTACACTACTTCAAGATCCAATCAAGATCAAGAGGAAGCTAACATTAACACTGCTTCAAAATTGATGCTTGTTTTTCTTATAGTGCTAGTAGAAGACTCTTCAAAATATCTCATTTTCAAATGTGTATTAAGCTTGTAAGATATGATTAAAATTGATGACGTTATCTGCCTACAGATTATAAATCCAAAAAAGATGCCTTATGCCCCTTGCCCCTTGATAATGCACATTTTCTAAAATATGATTTTTATTTATTATTTATAAATAATGGAAAATTAATTCACAATTATCACTCATCGGGTAATTTTTCACATATGATCCTCTTGTCATGGGGGGGGTTCACATGAGGGGGGGGGGGGGGGACAATGTAGAAATGTTGAAATTGGATAGATCGGTAATTATCCAATGTTGCGACAATCGTTAGAGGGTGGAGAATGGATAAGGGTGGTAGTGGACGGTCGAAAAATAGGGTGGCTCGTAGAAAAATATGAGGCTAGGGATTGAAATTTGAAAGGAATCTACGGTTAATATCTTTACTTCTACAAAGATAAATACGATATAATAACTACGATAAAATAGTAAATATTTAATTAAAAAATAATTAAACTTACTATTCATTCCACGCATAATAATTAACTCATGATTACTCACATGATTACTCATATTTATAGGAGTAAAGTCTTAGCAGATTATATCCACATACAAATTATTTGCTTTAATTTAAAATTAAAGATAATAAATAATTAGACTAACTTGACTCGATTCGAGTCGACTGACTTAATTCATGTGGTCGGATCATAACATATAAAAGAATAAAAAATCACTATTTTAATAACTTTAATATTTATGGTAGTTGATGAGTTATCACATACTGTATTAGAATTCTCTTAAATTGATTTCATGTTTTAAATATAAATATATCCAATTTTTTTTAAAAAAAAATACTTTATTACTGTTTTCTTAAACTTTTACAGTAGTTGAGCGAATTATCACAAAGCAGGAGGAAGAAGAGTTAAGAAAAAAAAATTTACCGGGTTTTAGCAGCTACAAAACGCAACAGAACCTTGTCCTTTTAATAGAGTTAGCCCCAGTAATTAAAACAAACCCCACACCATAAACACAGAGGACAAATGCCAACTTCCTCTTTGTCGTGATAAGAACAAAGTGGGGATCTTTAATTCTGACATCCACGTAAATTCTACGAACAAAAAGGTTGGTGTCTCAGACCCCTTTACCAATTTTCCATGGACAGGCAAATCTCTGCCTCTCTGCATAGAGATACTCCTCCCCCTGTTCCAATGTCTTCTCACT
The DNA here is from genome assembly GCF_019914945.1 of Typha latifolia. Lineage (NCBI taxonomy): Eukaryota > Viridiplantae > Streptophyta > Magnoliopsida > Poales > Typhaceae > Typha > Typha latifolia. The sequence goes on from NC_133091.1 coordinate 5,987,488, forward strand.
TCACACATCTCTTCTTTTTTCTTCTTTGTTTGAGCTCCATGCATGTAGTAGAAATTATAGCATTTGACACAAGCCGATTTGAGATATCATATGTAAAGAAATCATATGTAGAAAGTCCTTCCAGAGGGTAAGAAAGATGAAATCTGATACAGTTCATATAGTAGAAAACTCAGCTCAAGAATCTCTAATGTATTATTTGGACTATATTTTGAAGGCCAGTCCTAAGAAGAAGATGTCTGTCTTCTTTCTTTTCTTTGTTGTCCTCGATGAAAATTATGATTTTTTTTTTGTTTTAACTAATTATAGGTTAAACAAAAGAATGAGCTGTTTTTAGAGATATTTTATTAGATAAGTTAGTTTTTCTAAGAACTGAGACATAATGGAGACATAATGGACTGGACTACAGCGGTCCCAAATCGTATGCATACAGTGTTAGTTTTTATTTCTAAAAATTTTAACATAAAATATTTATTCACACAATAAATTTAGTTTTGTATTTAAAAAAATAAAAAAATATTATTAATATAAATAATAATAAAAAGTTAAGGAACTTTGGCCTGTGAGACACACCGAAGCGCAGCTGCCCTAAAGAAAAATGGTACAATCTTTGTAGAGCTCGTTCCTGCGTTGCCAGATAGCACAGTCCTTCGACGCTTCTCTGTAAGAATTGCACTCCTCCAATTCGAATAAAATAATATATAAGAGAAAAGTGATATAAAAATAGCCAAAGCTTTCTATTTGATTTGGAATTTTATATTGTTGCTGTATTTCTCACGAACAAAAATAGGTATATATAGTCGGTTAAGGCTTTTTGAATTTCTTCAAAATTTATAACCCCTAAATGAATTCAGTTCATTAATCATTTTAAAATAATCGTTATGGTTATTATAAAACTTTTAAAATTCTTATAATGTTTGAGTTTTAAATTTTTTTAATTACTAATTTTAAATTTAATTAAAATTTTGAAATTAACAACATACAGTACTATGTAGAATTTTCACCATATACTACCCCATATTCAGAGCAAGAATCAAATAAATAATCTTCATTGCAGATTAGTAAAATTTAACCACTGTAGCTATCTAATTTAAGCCCATTATTTGACATATTTATAGCCTTTAAATATTTTTTGGAATTCAAACAACGCCCGGGCAAATGAGAGAAAGAAGTTTTCTTCATCTGAGGATGAGAATTAATTTGTGAATGTTGAGATGAACTCATTGACGAAGATGGTTAAGTATTTAACTTCAGAAGACAAAAATCCTGAAGGCTTGTAAGAATTGTTGTGTTTGTAGAAATGGTAGTAATGTGAATAACTAAGAAAGTGATTGTAAGACATGCATGGGCATGTTAAATTGCTATTGAAATGTATAGTAACTCAGTGTCAGGGACACTGTTACATGGTAAGAAAGGCAGTCGTAAACAGTGGTACTAAAATTTGGCAGACCACACTTTATAACCTCATACTGTTGCTGATCCTTCAAACATGGTATTCTGTATCCCTTCTGTGGGACATTTCAACAAACACAAAATAAATAGTCATTCTCAAAGGGCATACATTTGCTTATAGATCCAAAACACATTGTCTCTACACCTATCTAAATTTGTGTTAAATAACGCCAAATTATATTATCCCTCCTTGTTGTTTCCCTCGATTTTAACTTACACTCATGGTTAAATTTTTCATCCAAAACAAATAGTATAAACTATTCTTACCATTATTAGTGTCAATATATTCAATCCCATATCATCATCAAATCTAAGACGATAAATAAGTCTTTTTTATTTTCCCATTGCTAACAATTGTTTGCAACTTGGTGCAGACTAGAAAAGGTAAAGTACTCGAGTTGAAAATATATTATAGAAGTAAGCTAAAATTACGTCAAACAATAAAAGAGTAAACAGTAATTTAACATTTAATTAAATAATAGATAAATATGCCCTTAAATTTGGCTCTCTAATCCCAAGTCTATCATAGTATTTTCATCATTTAGAGGAAAATAAATCAGAAATAAATTATAGAATAAGTTCCTATAATTTAAATTTTAGCACTACTGGGTATCTAATCCCATATTCTCCCCTAGCTTTCATTCCTTACTGCCAGTGTTTGGCTGTTGGTGTTCTTTCCAATATCTACGCATTTCATCGGTCCACTAGAAACTCCCTCTCTCCCTACAATACTCCAGTTTGGTAATTCGCACTTCCTGTGAGGGTTGACGATTTCCAGGTATCCTAAATATATAATTTAACAGAGATATTTGTAGTTTAATATATATATATAGGAACAGAGATCAAATTAAACCAAAGAAACCAAATTTTAAGAAGCCAGATGTAAGCAAACTGGGAGGATATATTTCCTTGAATTGTAATCTTTGCTGAACATTGAGACAAACCAACAATTATACATAAGAATAACCTAGTACAATGTTGTAGTTATTGCAGCACATGGAATCATGGAGCTCGATCAATGGGACAAAATTAAAGAACAAAGTCAATTTGGAAGGCCACAACTCTCATGCTACATTTGGCTTCGATCCACAATTTACATTGAAGAATTTAATATCCCTACTGCTACAGTGCTACTATCTGTTTAGAAAGGAAAAAAGAGTGGCAATATTTGCCGACAAAGGTTGAAGTTAACATATCACGGAAGCATAAAGAAGAGGCACAAGACACAAGGAGGTAAGGGGAGAAGCACTGGTAATATTTTATAAGAGAAAAGAGAGAGAAAAAAAAAAAGTTGGCAATGTTGGAGATGACATAGTGTGGTCTCCACTCTCAAGATGGCACCAACTACTGTGTAACTTTTTCTCTTTGCGAAACATTACTCACAGGGAAATATATGTGGAGTGTTACGTACGTCGTGAGCTTTTATTTCCACTTTCTTTTTGTACACAAATTGAGTATCCTAGGATACAGAAACAGTTCAAGACGGGATTACGGAGAAGAATACTTTTTTTTTTTTGTTGACAAAAGGAGATTCAAGACGAAACAAAAACACTAGGATGAGTGAGTTTCTAAATATAAAATTAGGATAGATGAGTTTTTGCTACATATGTCGCCCTATCTAGTTCTTCATCCATAGTGACCTATTAGCTGCATATAAAAGTCGTTAATCTGATCAACATTTTTTTCCCGTAAAATACTCTTATTTGGCAGTTTACTTTTGCACATGAAGCTATGTCAATTTAGTAATTTTGCGAGTGATTGATCGGTTTAGTGACCTTAAGTAGCAAGGCTAACTTATTTACTTACATATGTTAACATAATCTGTGAGAAAAACTGCGTCAATTATTAATGGTTAGAAGGTTTTCTCATTGATTAGATGAAGATTTTCTTATGGATTGAGATCGAAGTTTTCTTATTGATTAAGATAAATATTTTCTCATGAGATGAACGTTTATTTTCAATATGGTAACTCATAGCCATAAAGCTTGATGGGAGCTAGCCTATATATAGTGGATTTAGTCCCTAAGCTTATTCACTCAATTCAAAAAAGTCACACCATCAAACTAGAATATTTCAGAGCTTAGAAGATCCAAAGTTAACGTGAGAAAAATGATAAGTTTTGAAGTGTGAATTTGAACACCAATGGCCGGTGGTATGATGATCTTTTGGGAGTTTAGTTTTCGATCCTTTATAGAATTTAATTCCGTATTTTGGATCATATTCTTTTATTCTAACATTTGGTATCAGAGCACTTTTTAATCTTTGCCTTGGTGTTTATTAATAATCTCTATGCTCTTCTCTATTTTCGGCCAAGATTTTTGTCATAAATTAAAGTTTCCCTTTGAATTGTTTTTTATGCAAAAAATAAAGTTAGAAATCCTTAAGATATTAATTTTATAAATATTCTATGTTTAATTTAAAAAAATAAGGAAGAAGTTTTTAGCATCAAAATATTGAATTTATGCCAAGTTGTGGTGATAGAATTTCTAGGTCTAAACTAGGTTTGTGTGACCTAGATGAAGATTGAAGATGACCATAATTTGCAAAAATGATATTTCTCATCATTTTACAAGATACTATTTTTTTTTGGCTTAGGAAATTTTGAGATTTATATAATTACAAAATTTAATTCTTAAGCATTATTTTATATTGCTCGCATATATTATTTATTTATGCTTAGAATAATATATGTAATTTTAAGTTGAATTAAATTGTGCAAATTGATCGATTATGCTCATTATATATTGCATGGATTAATATTTATGTTCTAAATTAATACATGCAATTTAGGGATGAATTTTGAAATTATCATAACATGCATAATATATGCAATAAAGAATATTATGGTAAAACTTTGAATTAAAAAATGTCTAATAAGTGATTTATATGATTTTATTTAATTAAACAATAGCCACAGCATCTTTAATTAAATAAAATTATATTTTACAAATCACATAAAATAATTTTAGACATTAATTGTAATTAATTATTTGAATATAATAAATTTTATCCCACAGGAAATATTATTATATTTAAATAATTAATTAGGATAGGATATCAAATTATTCATAATTTACCCACAGGAATTATGAATTAAGTGATAATTTGATAGTTTTATCATAAAATATATATATATATATATATATAACTATGCTCATAATATACCCATAGAATTATGAGTTAAGATAGTTTGAGAAACTCTATCATAAAGAATAATGAATCTTATTGAAATAAAATTTAGCCCACAGGCAAATTTTATGTCATTTGATTCATTTTTTCCAAATATGATTTACATTGGTAAAACATAATTTCATTTATGCCTCAATTTAACATAAGTATATAATATTAAATGCAGCTTCACGACTTGAGAATTTATCTGATATCCGTTGTGATATTCCCGAATTGAAAGGGAATAACTATAAAGTATGGAAGGAGAGAGTTCTCATTCATCTAGGGTGGATGGACATTGATTATGCAATAAAAAAAGATGAACCACCTGCAATCACTGCTACTAGCTCTTCAGCGAACATTGCATTTTATGAACGATGGGAGCGATTTAATCGTCTAAGCATGGTATTCATTAAGACTAAAATATCTGCTAGTATTCGTAGTTGTTGGTAATTTCATGTATTTGACATGAATTTTTATTAACTTTGAGCTAAGTTTTAAGTGGGGCCCATATATTATTAATGATAGTTTAATAGTGGAATTAATTTAGTTCAAAGTGTACTTTATTGTCAAATATTCACTTAGTCAAATCTATGAAGAGAAGTGAATGAAAATTGGCTCTAAAGTGGGTATCAAGGCAATGGAAAATAAAGAAAAGTGAGTTTAGTACCATATTTGATATTTGAGAAATGTTAGTATGGTATATAAGTAACAAACTTTTTATGGGCTTTGGACCCCAAAAGGGGTACCTATTTTGTGGGTAAAGGTTACTATGCAACTTAACTCACACACGCGCGCCTTCCGGCTTGGTTCGGTTCTCACGCACGGGTCAAGTCCATTTTTTAATTTTTGCCTGATATGGGTTTGGGTTCAAATTTGTGCATCCATTCGGTGACCTTTTGCGTCTTTTCGTCGAGCATGTTTAATTCTATAAATAGGCTGTCAGTCTGCATAATTTAAGAGAGAAAAATTGGTTCATTCCTTTCCTTCTAGAGTCGAGTCTTTAAATTTGAGTTTTGAGAGAGAGTACAGCACGGTTCAGGTTCAATCAAGGCATTAGAAAGCTGCTTCCTTTCCGGTGCAAGGCAGTCGTTGTATCCTGGGAGACCGACGTCCATTGTTCCAGAAGCAATTGGTGGAGGACGAATTGGTTTTAAGGAGATGGTGTCCAACACTAGACTCGACTATTCAGAATTTTATATTCTGTAATCTGTAAGTTTATTTAATTCATTTTGATCGGATTTTTTTTTGTGACTTTTTGGAATCAGATTGTTACCTCTAACAATCTTAAGACCAATTCATTTTTGTTTGTTACTCTGATTCCAATATTATTCTTTTCTTTTGATCAGAATTTATTTTTCTTTCATTCTTTTAGATGGCTGAAATAGTAAAGAGTACTATTCCCCCTATCACTACTCCTCCAGTACTTATACTTCATGGAGAAAAGCCTGAGAAGTTCTTTGGTGTAGAATTTAAGAGATGGCAACAGAAAATGCTCTTTTATCTAACCACCTTGAATTTGGCTAAATTCTTACATGAAGATGTGCCTGAACTCCGAAAAAAGGAAACTGATAGGCAAGTAGTTGCTGCAGTGGATGCGTGGAAGCATGCCGACTTCCATTGTCGAAACTATATCCTCAATGGACTAGACAACTCGTTGTATAACGTGTATAGTTAAATAAAAACGTCTAAGGAATTATGGGAATCTTTAGACAAGAAGTACAAGACAGAAGATGCCGGTGCAAAGAAATTTGTTGTCGGTAAATTTTTTAGTACAAGATGGTTGACACTAAATCAGTGATTAACCAGGTGCAAGATCTTCAAGCGATAATTCATGAGATTCATGCTGAAGGGATGGTGATTAATGAATCATTCCAAGTGGCGGCTATTATAGAAAAATTGCCACCGTCTTGGAGGGATTTCAAAAATTACCTAAAACACAAGCGCAAGGAAATGACACTTGAAGAACTTATTGTCAGATTGAGGATTAAAGAAGACAATCGTACTGCTGAAAAGAAAATTGGAAGTCAGTACTTGTCAAAGGCAAATGTTGTGAAGTCCACAAAGGACAAGAAAAAGAAGCATACCGGCGAAGGCTCTAAAAATGGCAATGCAAAAAAGTTCAAGGGCAAATGTTACGTCTGTGACAAGCAAGGGCATCGTGCTCAGGATTGCCGCTTGAGAAAAAAGGAGAACTCAAAGAAGGAGAACTCTGAAAAGAAGAAACCACAAGCCAATGTAACTGAAGTGGAACACCTTCGTTCTGATGTCAATGACATGCACCTCTCCGCTATTGTCTCGGAAGTAAATTGATTGGTGGTAATCCTAAAGAATGGTGGGTAGACACTGGAGCTACTTGACACATTTGTGCCAATAGGTGGATGTTTTCATCTTATCAAACTGCAACAGATGAAAAAACTTTACATGGGCAATTCAACAACTTCCATGGTGGAAGGAATCAGGAAGGTTGTGTTAAAATTGATTTCAGGAAAAGAACTTACTCTTAATGATGTAATGCATGTGCCCGACATTCGAAAGAATCTGGTTTCAGGATCATTATTGAGTAAGAAAGGTTTTAAGTTGGTGTTTGAGTCTGATAAGTTTGTACTTATCAAAAATGGCATGTATGTTGGAAGGGGCTACTTATCAAATGGCCTCTTTAAGATGAATGTAATGACTGTAACTCCAAAAATAAATAAAGAGGAATCTTCTTCTTACTTGCTTGAGTCTTGTGAAACTTGGCATGGTAGATTAGGACATGTTAATTATGGTACAATGCGTAGATTAATTAATCTTAACATGTTGCCTAATTTTCAAATTGATTTAAATAAAAAATGTGAAATATGTGTTGAAGCCAAATTGGCTAAGACTTCGTTTCATTCCATTGAACGAAGTACAGAACCTCTAGAACTTATACATACCGATGTATGTGATTTGAAATTTATTCAAACTAAAGGTGGAAAAAAGTATTTTATTACTTTTATTAACGATTGCACAAGATACTGTTATGTGTATTTGCTAAGAAGAAAAGATGAGGCATTAGAAATGTTTATACATTTCAAAATTGAGGTTGAGAATCAACTTTGTAGAAAGATTAAAATACTAAGAAGTGATAGAGGTGGTGAATATGAGTCACCATTTGCACAAATAGGTGCAAAAAATAGAATTATTCATCAAACAACGGCTCCTTACGCTCCACAGCAAAATGGTATTGCTGAACGTAAGAATAGATCTCTGAAAGAGATGATGAATGCCATGTTAATAAGTTCTAGTTTATCCCAGAATTTGTGGGCGGGAAGCTTTGCTTTCTGCAAATCACATTCTCAACCGGTTACCCCATAAGAAATTGGACAAAACACCTTATGAGTTATGGAAATGTCGAAAATCTAGCTATAAATTCTTAAGAGTTTGGGGGTGCCTAGCAAAGGTTGTAATTCCAGTTCCTAAAAGAACAAAAATTGGACCTAAAACTATTGATTGTATATTCATTGGTTATGCTCATAACAGTAGTGCATATCGATTCCTGGTTCACAAATCAGATAATTATGAGATACATGAGAATACAATTATTGAGTCTAGGAATGCATCATTCTTTGAGAATATATTTCCATATAAATCTACATCAGAAGTAAGTTCTCTCAAAAAAACTTATGAAAATAAGCAGGACCAAGAGTCTATGCAAGAAGGAAATGATAATGAACCTAGACGAAGTAAGAGGGCAAGGACTTCTACGTCTTTTGGTCCTGATTTTCTAATATATTTGTTAGAAAAAGAACATCAGAGTTATAAGGAAGCAATGTCTACTCCTGAAGCTCCTTTATGGAAAGAAGCTATTGACAGTGAAGTTGAAACCATTTTGCAAAATCATACCTGGGAATTGGTGGATCTTCCACCAGGGTGTAAACCTTTGGGTTACAAATGGATATTCAAAAGGAAGATGAAAGCAGATGGTTCAATTGACAAATACAAGGCGAGACTTGTAGTCAAAGGATATAGACAAACAGAGGGAATAGATTACTTTGATACATATTCACCTGTAACAAGAATAACGTCTATCTGATTAATAATTGCTCTTGCGGCATTATATAATCTAGAAATACATCAGATGGATGTGAAAACTGCATTCTTGAATGGTGAATTAAATGAAGAAATCTATATGGAACAACCCGAAGGGTTTGTGGCTCCAAGACAAGAGAGAAAGGTGTGCAAATTAGTTGTCTCTTTATGGGCTTAAACAAGCACCTAAACAATAGCATGAAAAATTTGACTTAGTTATGATGTCAAATGGTTTTCACATTAATGAATGTGATAAATGCGTTTATATGAAATGCACTTCAGATAATTATGTCATTGTATGTCTATATGTGGATGACATGATAATAACTGGTAGCAATATTAATGTCATTAAAGCTACCAAGAACATGTTGGCTAACAAGTTCGATATGAAAGATATGGGAGTTGCAGATGTGATTCTTGGTATAAAGATCACTAAGGCAACTGAAGGGTATGTTATATCTCAATCACATTATATTAAGAAATTACTCCATAAATTTGATAAAGATAATAACAATATAGCCAGAACACATGTAGATGTGAATCTTCATCTCACAAAGAATACAGATGAATGTATATCTCAGTTAGAATATTTTTGGATAATAGGCAGTTTGATGTACGTCATGAATTGCACTCATCCGGATATTGCGTACTTCGTGAGTTAACTGAGTATATATACAAGTAATCCAGATAGTGATCAGTGGAAGGCGATAGTTAGGGTACTCAGATATTTGAGATACACCACTAACTATGGATTGCACTATTCAAGATATCCAACAGTACTTGAAGGGTACAGTGATGCAAACTGGATTTCTGATACAAAAGATACCAAATCCACAAGCAGATATGTCTTTACACTTGGAGGTGCATCTATTTCATGGAAATCTTCTAAACAAACATGTATAGCTAGATCTACTATGGAATCTGAATTCATAGCATTAGATAAGACTAGAGAAGAAGCAGAATGGCTTCGAAATTTCTTAGAAGATATTCCTATGTGGCCAAAACCTGTGTCCGCAATTTGCATACATTGCGATAGTCAATCGGCTATAGGAAGGGTATAGAGTCAGATGTATAACGGTAAGTCACGACATATACGTCGTAGGCATAATACAGTGCGACAATTGATCTCAAATGGTATAATATCCATTGATTATGTAAAATCAAGGGATAACATCGCAGATCTATTAACTAAGGGTTTAACAACGGATCAAGTATATTGTTCATGGAGGGGAATGGGTTTGAAGCCTACCACCTAGAGTAACGACACAACGGCAACACAACCTAGTTGACTGGAGATCCCAAGATCTAGGTTCAAAGGGACAATTGAGTTGTGGGGGCGTTCTCTGAAATCACTAAGGAATTAAATTTCCTAGACCTTTCCTATGATGACATAGTGATAAACCTGTACTAAGTGTTAGGGTAAGCAATGCTTTTATACTTTAGAAATTCAAGTGGAGTATGGCAAGATATTCTTAATAAGAGGTCACCTATGTGAGTGTGAAGTGGGCCGCTTCTATGAGATGACTAGGCTAAATCTCTAGAGCACTCAAAGAATTACTAGGCGCATCCAAGGCCGAAATGGACACAACATATAGAACTGACTGTGTTGAAAAGAGCTGTGTCCGTATTATTATCTTGGTTTATACAAAAGCTGAATAGTTCAAGACATCATGTTCACTGGTTAGCAAATAAACCCGATAATACTTCACTATGGAAGGTTCAAAGCCAAAAGCTACCTATCCTGATGCGGTAACTTTTCGTTATACTCTCGATCAAGTCTGTATTTCATATGCATTTTCAACCAATTCATTCTTGTGGGGGATTATTGGTAATTTCATGTATTTGACATGAATTTTTATTAACTTTGAGCTAAGTTTTAAGTGGGGCCCACACATTATTAATGATAGTTTAATGGTGGAATTAATTTAGCTCAAAGTGTACTTTATTGTCAAATATTCACTTAGTCAAATCCATGAAGAGAAGTGAATGAAAATTGGCTCTAAAGTGGGTATCAAGGCAATGGAAAATAAAGAAAAGTGAGTTTAGTACCATATTTGATATTTGAGAAATGTTAGTATGGTATATAAGTAACAAACTTTTTATGGGCTTTGGACCCCAAAAGGGGTACCTATTTTGTGGGTAAAGGTTACTATGCAACTTAACTCACGTACGCGCGCCGTCCAGCCCGGCTCAGCTCGGTTCGGTTCGCACGCACGGGTCAAGTCCATTTTTTAATTTTTGCCTGATATGGGCTATTAATTAGTTTCAGATCTAAAATGGTGCATCCATTCGATGACTTTTTGCGTCTTTTCATCGAGCCTGTTTAATTCTATAAATAGGCTGTCAGTCTGCATAATTTAAGAAAGAAAAATTGGTTCATTCCTTTCCTTCTAGAGCCGAGTCTTTAAATTTGAGTCTACATTTGAGAGAGAGTACATCACAGTTCAGGTTCAATCAAGGCATTAGAAAGTTGCTTCCTTTTCGGTGCAAGGCAGTCGTTGTATCCTGGGAGACCAACGTCCACTGTTCTAGAAGCAATTAGTGGAAGACGAATTGGTCTTAAGGAGAGAGTGTCCAACACTAGACTCGACTATTCAGAATTTCATATTCTGTCATTTGTAAGTTTATTTAATTCATTTTGATCGAATTTTTTTTTGACTTTTTGGAATCTGATTGTTACCTCTAACAGTAGTTCAGTAGATCAACATAAAAATGTCCGAGCCTTACTTAAGGCCATTGATAACCAGTTCATCACTTCAGAAAAGGCTTTAGCAAGCACTCTAATTATGAAGTTCTCTTCTCTAAGGCTCACTAATGTCAAAGGTGTGCGTGAGCATATCATGCAGATGAGGGACATTGTGGCTCAACTTAAGAAACTAGAGGTTGAGATGTCTAAAACCTTCCTAGTGCACTATATCCTAAACACTCTCCCACAATAGTACGGGCCTTTTAAGATCTCGTACAACACACATAAAGAAAAATGGTCAATCAATGAGTTAATGACTATGTGTGTTCAAGAAGAAGGGAGGTTGGTGATGGAGGTAGGTGAAAGTGCAATGCTGACTACAACCCGTAGGAAGGGAAAGACTCAAGCTAATCAGGACGGGGAGGGTAAAACACCACCCAAAAATGGCATAAGGATAAAGGTAATCCAACCTTATTTGTTTGTTATGAATCTAATATGGTTAATGTTAATATTAACACCTAGTGGATTGACTCTTGATCTACAATCCATATTGCAAACTCTTTGCAGGGTATGCAAAACCTAAGGAAGCCAGTGAGAAGTGAGCAAAATATCTTATCTAGGAACAAGATGAGCTCACATGTGGAGGCTATAGGAACATGTTTATTAACTTTAAGCAGTGGCTTTATTTTTCAATTAAATAGAACCTTTTATGTTCCAAGTTTTTCACAAAACTTAATTTTAATTTCCAGACTTGTATCGTTGGTATATTCCTTTAATTTTTCAAACACATCATTCAGTTTATTTTACAATTCTGATTGTGTTGGGAATAGTATTTTGTTTGATGGTCTTTATAGTATTAATTTGTAAAATAATGTCACTTATAATTCAATGCATCTTCACACTGGCGCTAAACGGTGTAATATTAATAAGGACTCCTCTATGTTATGGCACCGGAGATTAGGACACATCTCCCTAGAAAGAATTAAGAGATTAGTAAATGATGGAGTACTTAGTACTCTAGATTTCACTGATTTTGAGACGTGTTGGCTGCATTAAGGGAAAGCAGACTAATAAGTCCAAAAAGGGTGCCAATAGGAGTTCGGGTTTATTAGAAATTATACACACTGATATATATAATCCAGATGTGAACTCATATGGTCAAAGATACTTCATCTTTTATTAATGATTACTCATGATATATGTATCTCTACTTGCTTCATAATAAGAATTAAGTATTAGATGTCTTCAAGATATTTAAGGTTGAAGTAAAGAAACAATGCGGAAAACAAATTAAAATTATGAGATCAAATAGAGGTGGAAAGTACTACGGTAGATACACTAAAGATGGACAAGCACCTGATCTGTTCGCTAAGTTTCTTCAAGAGCATGGGATAGTTGCCCAATACACCATGCCTGGTTCACCGAATCAGAATGGTGTGGTAGAAAGAAGAAATCGAACATTGTCAGACATGGTGCGGAGTATGCTTAGCAGCTCCAATCTTTCTAAATTCTTGTGGACTGAAGCACTAAAGACGACAGTGTATATATTAAACCGAGTTCCAACCAAGGCTGTCTCAAAGGCACCATTTGAATTATTGAAAGGTTGAAAACTGAGTTTGCGACATATGCGTGTTTGGGGATGTCCGTCTGAAGTTAGGATATATAGTCCACAAGAGAAAAAGCTTGACCCAAGGACCATTAGTGGGTATTTCGTTGGATATACTGAAAGGTCTAAAGGTTATAAATTTTATTGTCCATCTAATAGCACGAGGATTGTGGAATTAAGAAATGCAAAATTTCTTGAATATGACTTGATGAGTGGGAGCGATCAAATCAAGAATATAGTTTCTGATACTGATCATTTAGAGTCTCAACCTTCCACTTCAGGTGATAGATTGTTAATTGTTCACAGCACCCCTCAAGTACAAATAGGTATTGAACAACCAATCATCGAAAGTCTTCAAGCTATTGACACAGTCGAGTAGATCAGGTTGTTCAGGAGATACATGAAATTTCTAAACAACAAGTTGAACCTCATACTTCTCAGGAAGATGATAGTATGATATTAAGAAGATCTACTAGAATTAAGGGGTCAGCAATTCCTAGTGATTATGTAGTGTACCTACAAGAATCTGACTATAATATTGGAGCTGAAAATGATCCCGAGTCTTTTTTATAAGCAATGAGTTGCAAATAATCTAAATTATGGTACAATGCCATGAAAGATAAGATGAGTTCAATGAAGAGTAACAGAGTTTGGGATCTTGTTGAGTTGCCTAATGGTGCAAAAGCCATAAGTTGTAAATGGGGTTTTAAGACTAAAAAGAGCTCATTAGGCAGCATTGAGAGATATAAGGCGAGACTTGTTGCTAAGGGATTCACTCAAAAAGAATGAATTGATTACACAGAGACTTTTTCTCCTGTATCAAAGAAAGATTCCTTAAGAATTATATTGGTATTAGTGGCCTATTTTGATCGTGAGTTACAACAAATGGATGTAAAAACAGTATTTCTTAATGGAGATCTAGAAGATGAGGTTTAGATGAAACAACCTAAAGGATTCCTCTCTAGTGAACGTGAGCATTTGATTTGTAAGCTTAAGAAATCCATATATGATTTAAAACAAGCATCCTGACAATGATATTTTAAATTTCATAGGGTAATTTCTTCATTTGAATTTGTTGAAAATCCCATGGATCAATGCATATACCAGAATGTTAGTGGGAGTAAGATATGTTTTCTTATTATATATGTGGATGGTATTTTACTTGCAACCAATGATAATTGTCTGCTTCATGAAGTGAAACAATTTCTCTCTAAAAATTTTGATATGAAAGATATGGGTGAGGCGTCTTATGTCATTGACATTAAGATTCATAGAGACAGACTTCGAGGTATTTTAGGTCTGTCTTAGGAAACCTATATTAATAAAGTTTTGGAGAGATTTTGGATGAAAGATTGTTCACCAGGTGTAGCTCCTATTGTGAAGGGTGATAAGTTTAATTTAAACCAATGCCCGAAGAACGATCTTGAGAGAGAACAAATGAAGAACATTCCATATGCTTCTGCTGTGGTAAGCTTGATGTATGCTCAGGTCTGTACAAGGCGTAACATTGCATTTGCTATAGGAATATTAGGATGATATTAGAGTAATCCAGGTATGGACCACTGGAGAGCAGCAAAGAAAGTAATGAGAGATCTTCAAGGAACTAAAGATTACATGCTTATGTATAGACGGACAAATAATTTAGAAGTGATTGGATACTCAGATTCTGATTTTGCTGGTTGTGTTGATTCACGTAAATCAACATCTGGATATATTTTCATCATAGCCGGTGGAGATGTATCATCGAAGAGCGTCAAGCAAACCTTGATTGCCACTTCTACTATGGAAGCAAAGTTCGTTTCTTATTTTGAGGCTACTTCACATGGTGTATGGCTTAAGAGTTTCATATCTGGGCTTAGAGTTATGGATTCTATTTCTAGGCCATTAAGAATTTTCTGCGATAATTCAGTTGCTATTTTTATGGCTAAGAATAATAAAAGTGGAAGTCGAAGTAAACATATCGACATTAAGTATCTAGCCATAAGAGAACGTATTAAGAAAAATAAAGTGGTCATTGAGCACATAAGTACTGAATTAATGATCGTTAATTCTTTCATTAAGGGCATGCCATCATTGAAATTCAAGGATCATGTAGAGAAAATGGGACTTGGTTCCACTATGTAATTGTATATACAATCTATGAATGAAACTCTTATTAATTATGATGTTTTTTCATATTAATGTGCACCTTAAGTATTTGAGAAAATTCATAAGACCAAGAATAAACATAAGGTTTATTTATTAAGTGTTACTACATAAAGTATAATACTTAAGAACTAAACATATCGTAATACATGGAAGATAATACTTGTTATCAGAGGACTTATCACCATGATTCGTATGTTTATTTCTTAAGAAAGATAATCAATGAGATTAAGTTAAGATATCGATCAGGTCAAACGTATGGACCAAGTGGGAGAATGTAACCATTTTTCTTTTAACCCAATTTATTATGGTCCAAACGTTTCCCCCTCTTGTTACTAACATTCGTAATGGTTAGAATATTTTATCATTGATTAGATGAAGGTTTTTTCATTGATTGAGATAGAAGTTTTCTTATTGATTAAGATAAAAGTTTTCTCATAAGATGAACGTTTATTTTCAATATAGTAACTCATAGCCATAAAGCTTGATGGAAGCTAAGCTATATATAGTGGATTTGGTCTCTAAGCTTATTCACTCAATTCAGAAAAGTTACACCATCAAACTAGAGTGTTTGAGAGCTTAGAAGATCCAAAGCTAACGTGAGAAAAATCATAAGTTTTGAAGTGTGAATTTGAACACCAATGGCCGGTGGTATGATGATCTTTTGAGAGTTTAGTTTTCGATCCTTTATCGAATATATATCCATATTTTGGATCGTATTATTTTATTCTAACACACTGGTGAAGGGGACAACAGCTCGAGTCATAGAGGAGGAGGAAGGTGATGAGGACAAGAAAGGCACTCGACTAGCATTGATGGAGAGGAGAGGAATGAGAGACGATCACGCTCAGCTGCGGTAACGGAGAGGTGGAACGAGAGATTAAGGATTCTCACTGTGAAATTTTAGGGGTTTTTTTGGAGGGATTTTGTTTTCTGATCTGAATATAGGTACTGACTAATATCCACTCCATTTGTATATATTATTTTAAAATTTACTAGCATTTTATATATACCAATAATTATTTGTGGTATTCCAACATTTACTAATGCCAGTAAATGATAAATGACCAAATTTCACTTCGAAATAGTGGTATTTTTAAAATATCAATATTTCCTTTTTTTACCGACATTTTATGAAAGGAATATATGGTATTTTTTAATATGTATAAATGTCGATATTGATACAATTCGGACTTCACCGATGACATCTCGAGCATGGATACACTTTAGGGGTGTCTTTTATTCTTGTTCTAGTGTTTATTTCATAGAAAAATTAGTTTTCTGTATGTCGCGTTCGAAAGCGGATAGAGTGCATTCGAGCGCGCTTGTGAATGTCTGCATCAGATTAGCAAAAACAGAAAACGTGAAATGTGTGTTTGAATGCGATCAGGCGTGTTCAAACTCTGCGTTCAAACGCGGATGGAGTGCTTTCGAACGCGCTTATGAACGCCTGCATTAGGTTCGCAAATACAGAGAATGCAAAATGTTCGTTGGAATGCGATCGGGCACGTTCGAACGCGATTGGCGAAAATCTACTATTTTAGGGGTTAATAATTGCCATTTTTGAATTGTTTGGTTAGCCTCTAAAGGTGTGGATGGCAACCATGGAATCATTATTGATGAATTGACTTTTTGCCCTGCCTTCTTCGTCTTCTTCTCTCCTGTTCTCTCATTTTCTGGCGACGCCGCTTCTAACCTCCCTTGACCGACCAATCACCCTAGTCCCTTAGAGGTGGCCTTGGCCTAAGGGGAGATCATATCAAGCTGGTATCGAGCCACCATTTCTCCAGACACGGGCTTCTAATGAAAACCACCAGAGTTATGGCTGTACGACAAAAAGAGGAGGAAGAGATCTCCCCAATAAAGGAAGGGGAGATGACTACGGGAACTTCCACTCGCGGAATCACCCGACCAAATCTAAATACTGAAGAGCCTAGTGTTCAAGCCATGATTATGTCTCTTTCCGAGCAAATGGATATCAATAACCAAATGATGATGGAGGTGATGCGGGAAGTACGGGCGACAAGCGAAGCTATGGTGATAGGGAATGCACCAATGTCAAAGACGTCGGCTTATCCAAAAACCCAAGATATGCACCGATCGATCCGGACTTGCCGAAGCCTTGGAAGGCCTTGATCAACTATGAGACGAGATACCTCTTCTTTTGGAACACCTCAAGTTGTACAATGGGAGGAGCCCAAAATCTCTATGTGAATGTCATGGTGGTCTCCTTGGACGCAGGTGCCTTACAGCAAGGCCACCACCGCGTACGCGTATACGGACAAGGCGGGACGGGTTGTGTTCAATCCGTGGAACACCACCTAGAAGGAGGCATCCCGGCGACGGACACCGGCATACGAATATGACCCTTCACCATATAGACAGACGCTAACGTCAAACAAGGTCACAAGTCGTGACTTTAGCCGGAGATCGACCAGCGCTATAGTGGCGTGGCTGAAACCTTCTTCAATAAGCATGGCAATCGCAAGGCAGCATGGAAAGCCCTCCACAGCATACCCAACATACTCCACGGCCTCCCCGTTCCCTACAAAATAGAGGAGAGTTCGACTAATAAGCAAGATCGAGCTTCTACACCCTGACCCATGGTCAGCTGCAACGAACCGTCATCGGCTACAATGGGATCCTCAACTATTGTAGCAGCCCTTGAAATCTCCACATCTTCCCATGCACCGGAGACCTCGCCGACAAACTACGAAAGGCAAGCCGCACCTTTCTTGATCCCTGCAGAAACGACGAATAGTCCAACTTCAAGGCAGCAGTTTCCTCCGGCGAGCTCGACGGTTGCAAAGGTTCTTTCGACGTCAGAATGGAGTTCTTCGACGAGTCGACAACCGTGCGAACCACTACTAAATGGAGGAAGACCACGCATGGCCGCTGGATATCCCTCATTAGGAATCCTCATCAGTGGTGAGGGAGATGATTTGGAACCGCGAGTTCCGACACTTGGGCCGCTTTACACCACCTCCTTGGGCGAGTCGGCAACCAGGAAGAAATCGAGTATGGCCTCCAGCGACCTTCCACCATTCTCCTCGGTCAATCAACAATCGACCTTCCACCAATCATTTTTAAAAGCAATAAAAAGTTGAAAAATATTAATAAGTTGCATACCAACGATTGTAATTATAGGAGAATAAGAGCTTGATAACATATTAGTAGCATCAAAAAATGTTTTTAAAAAATCTTTTATTTTTTCTATATTTTTCCACTCTAAATCAGTATGACATTCTAGTTCATTATTAATATCTAAAGAAACATAAGAAATTATAGCTTTTTGATATTCAAGTACTAATTCTAATATTTTATAAGTAGAGTTCCATCTATGTTGTACATCCAATTAAAATTTTTTAGCTTTTAATCCACACCTTTTACACATATTTGTAAACATTCTAGCTCTTTTATCATTAAAAATGATATGATATATAATTTCTCTAATTTTATGAATTAGCTCAGCAATTTATTTTAGACCATAATTTTATGAATTTTATGGATTAGCTATTTTACTTTCTAATCTATTATGTAATAATTCACCATTACAAAGTAAAGGAAGAAAACATCAAAGATTAGAAATTGTGGAATCATTATTAGATGCATTATCAAGAGTGAGAGAAAAGAACCTTATTTTGGATATTATAACTTGTTAACTCTTTAATAATAGTATGAAAAAGATATTCACCAGTATGACTCTCATCAAGCTTTCGAAAAGAAATTATTTGTTTTTATATTTTCCAATTATCATCAATAAAATATGCTGTTATACCATAAAAGATCAATGTTGGCATGAAGTCCAAATATCACTAGTAAAAGAAATTCTAGATTTTAATTTTTTAAAATCTAAAATTTTTTTTCTTCAGCAAAATATTTTAAAATATCTCTTCTAATTGTACGACAAGAAATTCTTTTAAAAGCCGGATTAAAATCTCTTTGTAAACAACCTTCAAGCTCCGGATCATCACCCATAAAGGTTTATTTCTACGAATAATATATTTAACTATTTCTTTACGAGCAGTTTCATAATTCTATTAAAAATTAGAATTAATTTCGGAAGCACCTTGATTAAGCAACATTTGACCAATATCAAGTTAACCTTTTTTTATGCTTGTCTTTAATATGCTCATTAGGTGAGTAATGTCATTCTTAGTTAATGCAGAAAAATCATGATTACATTGAAGACATTTAGTTCTACAATTTATAACATTACCTTGGTCATCTTTCGTTTCAATCCTTTTGAAATACTTCCAAACTTCGGACTTTAATCTCTTAGAACTACCTAATGATGAAGTCGAAGCCAGAGTTTCTAGATCAAGTTGAGGTTAAGATGCGGGTGTAGGATTAATTGAATATCCGCCCTCCAATTGCGATTCTATATGATCATCTAAGAAATCCATACCGGAGAGAATTTGCTAATTTGAAGACTAAAAATCTTGAAACCTTTAATTTGGAAAGCACTTGAGAGATTAGAGAATTTGAAAATATGTGATAAATTTAGAAAAATTTATCATCTATTTATAAGCATAAAAAAAGTTAAAATTACCAAAATACCCCTATAAACTAGTTATTTATTTCTTAAAAGGGTAAAATGGTAAAAAAAAGTGGAGGCCCTATTTTGCTCATTTTAAGAATTTTTTAGCTACTTTTAGAATATTTGTTACTGTTACATTTTTTTAAAATATTTTTGTTCTTCTTTATTTAAAAAATATAAAATAGTACATGGGCTGATATGTGATGGGAGGTGGGCTAAAAAATTTAAACAATGCTTGTACTTCGGCTGAATTGTGATAGGAGAGATAGGCTAAAAAAATTATAAAACGATACGGTGTACAAAATTTCCCATTACTTTCACTGTAGCAGGCGAGCTAAATGGGCGAGCGGGCCGAATGGGCGGGCCTAACGGGCAGACTTTCGGGCCAGGCCAAACAGGCGGGCCCAAATCGGGTCCGGGCCGAGCTTAGCCTGGTCCAAACCGGGCCGGGCACGGGCAAGCTGGGCCCAATGATCAGGTCTACTCACAGGTTACGGTGGAATCATGCAGGGTGGTGGTTGGTGAGAGATAAATATGGATATTTGTTTTCTTACTTGAGGGTTGAGAGGGAGAGAAATAGAAAGATCACAATCAAGTTGGAATTTCGTATAAGATTTTATAGGGATTTTAAAGTACTTTTTTTTATCATTGGATCAGATTAGCATAGTAATTAATGTTATTTGTTATGCTCTCCAAATGACAATTAGTTAAGAGCTATTGTAATCTGGTACCAGGTGAATCCACTTATTTCCTATTTACTAGTTAGTCTAGTTTCCCATTTAGGCCCAATGCATGCATCAATTTTCTTGGGCCCCAGATTAGCACTAATGAGTAATGAATGCATCATTTACTAGTTTCCCGTTTAGGCCATGCGCATGCATCAATTGTGGTTTTCTCTTATGGCCCAAATCTATAAATATAGCTACTAAGTAGGCCTACGATCCTAGACAACCACCTAAATGGACTTAAAGTTGGGCCGACCCTGCTCGTTGTATAACATTTGATTCATAGGGGTGAAAACTTCGGATAACTTCGACCCAACCCGACCCGCCATCGACTCGATTCAAACCAAATTCGGGTAAAGACCCGGATACGAATTCAGATATGAGTAAAAAAACTCGAATATAGATATGGGTCAAATATAATTTTTCAAATACAGGACAAATATAATTTTTCAGATACGGATATCGGATATTTATTTACCCTCATATTTATTGAATAATTTACAGTTTTTGGTTTGCTTAGTTAAATGATGAATATTGATATTGTTACTAATAATATATTCTATATTATTTATAGAGATTGATTTTACTAAATTTATATGTATTTGGTATGAAACTATTAATATTTTGTATTAATTGTCTCCAAAAGAAAAGTCATAATTCATTAAAAATTCAATCCGCATCTATTTAAGATTCAATCTTATATTTAAAAATTATTCAATCCATATCCAAAAATTATTGATTTTTATTTAGTTATGATATAGTTTTAAATTTTGTTATCTATCTAATATTCGTATCTGAATCTAAAATATGAATCTCAATCCATTTTCACACTCTTATCTTTGATGAATGCTTAAACAACCCTCTCCCCGTGATAGTGCTTAACTTCTCTTCCTTATCGGTCTGCGACCTCTCTGCAAACTTTTGGCCTCCTATTTCATCTCTTGTAGCTTCCATTTTCAAGACCAACCCAACTCCATATGCTCCACCACTCATCAGACCTAGCTATCTCCTCCTAGCCCAATCTTACCTCTATACCCACTTAACCCCCTCTCTGCTCGATTCTCTAGTAAACCCTACTTCTATCCCTCATCGAATTCAAAGAGCTCCTTAAGAAGTTCTCCGAACTCCTCACTAAGGATAAAATGGAAGATACCATAACTTTACTAGAAGGTTCAATCCTACCCTCTAGGAGGCAGATTTATGCCTCATATAGGCAAGATCATATCCGATAGGTCCTTCAACACAACGGGTCTCTGCGCAGCTATGATGAAGGCGTGGTCCCCAAAAGAAAACCTTAACTTTATAGATGTAGGGAAAAATACGTTCCTCTTTGTGTTCAAACTCCAAATTGATGGGTGGAAGGTCTGGTACGAGGCCCCATGGTCATTCAGCCGAGACCTCTTTGCATGAAGCCACTTTGAGGCAAATGTTCCTCTGCATAAGCATGGGTCTTCTCCAACTCTGAGTTTTGGGTGTAGTTACATCGATTACCAATGGAATATCTATCCAAAATGAGAGTTATAGCCCTTGCTGCAAAGGTGGGAGAACTGGTGCCTATGGACAGCCTAAATGAAGCTAAATGGTCAAAGTTCATTCGTATAAGCGTTCTTGTAGACATCAACAAGCCGTTAGTGGGGAGCATCTCAATTGCTCCCCATAATGGAGCCTTAACAAAGGTTAGAGTACAATATGATAGAATGTTTCCCTACTGTACCTTTTAGGGCACGAACTGGAGGGATGCATGTACAAAGGAATGACAGAGATGAAGATCTGAAGTGATTACCTAACCACCTACACCCAAAGCTCTACAAGCTCCTAAAGCCAAAGTTTCAAGACCTTGCTATCATCCTAAGCCTTCTACCACTAGCCTACCTCAAGCTAGAAGGGAAAAAGTATGAGAAACTAGCTGGGAACCTAAAAGGAGAATCGCCAGAAAACACAGCGGGTCAATAGCAAGGAAAGGGTGACGATAACACAAGGAGCTTAGCTCTCTATAGGGATGAGACATCTCATGAGCACATGAACCCAAGTAAGCATGGAAAAGGAAAGATCACATTGGAAACCAACCTCTATTCTAGTGGAGGAAATATCTTACCCTTTGCTTTTTTTTTGTGACTAAGCCAACATCGAGCTCGCAACCCGCACTAAACTAGGAGCATACCAAAGCAAAGTACCTATCTCTAGTCATATCTTGGCAATCGAGTCTCATCTGCCATTAAAAACAAATTTCATTTCCACCAAAACAAACTAGGTGTCAGCTACCTAGATACCTAACCAAACTTGTATTGACACATCGCCAAAAATTCCACTTGCCAAATTCATGCAACCTCCAAACCCATGAACTTTTATCTTGTTCATGTAGCAACCTTTGCCTCCTTACCCCAAAACACTCCCATCCTAGTCGCCAAAAACAAGAATACTGCCACCACCAAAACATCCTCAACCCCAACCAAAGGAGGGTTATCGTTAGGCAAAAATAAAGCAAAGACAGCGCTTGTCACTCACCCAAAGCAACAAGCGGACTTACACCCTCTCAGAGCGAGTATAATGTTTCCTCCTCCAAAGTGGCAACAAGCTCGCCATTGACCACCCAATGAGTATACTAGCTTGGAATTGTAGGGGGTGAGGAGGACTCCTAACAATTCAAAATCTCAAGAGCTTTCTAACAAGCCCTTGAGCCAATCTAGCCTTTATTTTTTAGACTTGTTGCTCTCTTGACAAGTCTCTGACCAGGGTTGCTCATCACTGCATTGTGGAAGCTCAGGGTTGCTCGAGCAACCTTCGGCTTCTCTAGGGCTCCCAAAAAATTGTCGATATCTTGGGAACATCAAACAGCTTAATTTTCGCAAGGATTCGTGATACCACCAAAGCGGATCCCTAGACCCTTGGGGGTATCTATAGGGATTCTCATAGAGGAGACAATAAGCATCTTTGGGGCACAATCCACTTCTATGCGACATCCACAATCGCATTCTGTTACATAGATAACTTTAATAACATAGCCCCCGCTGAAGAAAAAGGAGGCCAACCTATTTTTCGGCACAAGATGCGGAGGTTTGCCTTAGACATCACCAAGGCCGGTCTAGTAGACTTCAATTTTGCTAGACCTGCTTTTACATGGTTGAAGAGAAGCAAATGACAGACCGATTAGAGAAAGACTTGATAGATCCCTTGCTTCTACAAATTGGATTGCCATGCACTAAACAACAAAAGTCTTTCACCTCCTAGCAATCAGTAATGATCATAATCCATTTCTCTTGCTTCTGCCGCCCTTCACCAAATGCCATCTCAAAAAATTTAGGTTCGAATAGTGGTGGATCTGCTCTAAGGACTTTCTAAATTTCTGTAAGCAGAATGGGTTAAGTTCGACTTTCCTTTAGTGTCGTTCACTCCAGCCTAGCAGACCAAACCAAGAAGATGAAAAATTGAGCATGCAAGAATGGTTACAACACTAGGAAAGCTATCAAAGCCATTGAGGTAGAGCTCACCCTTATACAGTCAAAAAATAAGGTGATGAAGCTAACTAGTCCAGGGGGAACTTCCTCTAAGGCTGCCATGACGACCTCCTACTGAATGACGAAATCTAATGGACACAACAATCAAGGATAAGCTGGCTGTGCTGGGGAGATTACAACAGTAAATTCTTTCACTCCATAGCCTCCTCTTGAAAAAGAAGAAACAATATATATTACCTCAACTTGGGTGTAGAAGGATGGACCTACGAGGATAAAAAGATTAGACCTAAATTTGTCAGCTATTTCAAAAGTGTCTTCACATCTTCTAAGCCTTCTACCATCAGTATCTTACACCAAGAAATCTTGAGCTCAATTCTAAAAATCCCATAAATAGACTCGACCTCACTCAGAGTAGCTCCGAAAGAGATGAAAATCTTTGGGATAGTTAAAAACCTAAATCTGGACAAATATAAGAAACTTCTTCGCTATTGAACATCTGGAGGAAGGGGTCAACAACAACACCCTTGTGCTCATCCCCAAGTGTGACAACCCGACCATGGTGAATGACGTTAGACCAATCAATCTATGCAACACCTCTTACAAAATCATTGCAAAGCTCCTAGCTCTTAGAGTGAAGCCTCTGATTGCTAACATTATTACCGAAGAGCAAAGTACTTTTGTACCTAGGAGAAGCACAATTGACAACCAAATCATAGTGAAGGGATCTTACACTACCTCAGCTCATCAAAGAGTGTAAAGGGCTCTTTCCTGTTAAAAGCCAATCTCTCAAAGGCTTTTGACATGATGGAATGGTCCTTCCTCATGGATTGTCTTAGACTGCATGGTTTCTTGGAAGACTTCATGCAAATGATAAGAGCTTGTATCACCACCACGTCCCTAGTAGTAGAAGTTAATGGTCGCGCCTCCAGCTTCTTCTACCCTACTAGAGGACTGAGGCAAAGTTGCCCCCTCTCGCCTTACCTCTTTATCATAGGGGCAAATGTCCTATCACTGCTATTCAAGAATGCAGTCTCGAGTAAACAATTGAAAGAAATCAAGCTGGCAGTCCGAGCACCGACGTTCACACATCTCTTATTCGTGGACGACCTACTAATCTTTAGGAAGGCAACCAGGCAGGAATCCAATAGTGTATCCATAGTTCTGAAAAATCTACTATAAGCTCTCAAGCCAGGAATTCAACCTCGACAAATCAGCATTGCATTTTAGGAAAACAACTGCACAGACCAACCACTAGTAGGTGCTAGAGATCCTTCAAGCAAGGCAACTAAGTGAAGGGGAGCACTACCTAGGAAACCCTCTAACCCTTTCAAAGTCAAAGAAACAAAGCTTTCAATTCCTTATTGACAAAATCCACAACAAGTTGGCCACGTGGAAAGGAAATTGCTCCCGCAGGCTAGTCGCCTTGTTTAGATTAAAGCAGTATTGAGCTCCTTACCAGTTAACTTTAGGCTCCTCTGCCTCAAAGTCATCGACCAAATTATTGTGGCTATTAGGAACTTTTGGTGGGGAGTGGATGAGGGAAACTATAAGTTGTACCTTACTAGCTAGCAAAACCTATATAAGCTAGCCTTGCAAGGAGGCCTTGATTTCAGACAACCTCAATATATCAATGAAGCCCTCATCCTCAAGCTCATTTGGAGAATCGCAAGCAACCCAAATTCAAACTAAGCCAGAGCTTTCAAAGCAAAGTATTTAGTTTTCTTATCCCTTTGGCAAGCAAAGACCAGGATGAGCTACACCTTAACATGGAGTGTCATTTGCAAGATGAAAGACACCCTCAGGGACAATTATAGAATACTAATAGGCAGCGGCTCAACCACCAGCATCTGTCAGGACCCATGGCTTCCGGGTATCTTCTCCGCTCAATAATACCTACCTACCGGAGTATCAAAAGTCAAGGACCTAATGCTCGGCAATAGCTGGAATATTCCAATCATCGAATCTATTTTCCCTCCTCAAGTTGCTTGGCACATTTCAAACTTATATTTGAGCTCAGATCAACGACCAAAATTTTCTCAGTCAAGTCAGCCTACAAAAACCAATCTAGAAGCCTCTAGGTATGTAGCTCATCGTTAGCAAGATCAACAAAACTCTGAAAAATGATTTGGCAGAACAATGCTGTTGAACCAAGAATCAAAGTATTCCTCTAGAAATGCTTTGCCGATGATCTCCCTCTCTGTTCCACTCTCAAGAAAAGAATCCTAGAGCTTGATGGTGTCTACCAACTTTGCAGAAGTCACATGGAAACCCTAGATCATCTCTCATGGAATGTGAATTAGCTAGAGCAGCCTAGTTCCACTGCCCATTTGGTTTTAGGTTAGATCAAGGCTCGCCGCCATCCTTTGAAGAATGGACTTTTCAACTTATCAAGAAACTCTCCTCAAAGGAAACTACTGCTTATTTTAGAGTAGCTTGGGAGATCTAGAAGGCCCACTATAGGGCTATATTTCATGGCCAGAATCCTAACTCGGCGGCTGTCTAGATAAAAGCCAAAAGTGGATCTACCTTAGCAAACATCTAGGAGAAAATAGCTCGCAACGACCAATTTTCAAGCCAGCTAGTGGACTCGCAACCAACAGAAAACACACCGATCTATTAAACAGATGCCTCTTGGGAGGGATGCGAAACAAGGGGAGTAGGCGTCTACATTAGTTGCTCGAGGAAGAAGGTAAGGCTGGGACAGACAAAATTCCTACCAACATGTGAAAGCATACTTCACGGTGAAATTTACGCTATCCTAAAAGCATTAAATTCCTATTAAGAGCTCGAACAGACGTGGACAAATAGTTGCTTAGTGACTGTCAAGTAGCAGTAAAGACAATCATGGGAAGGACAAAGTGTTAAGACCGTCAACACAACACTTACTCAAGAACTGCAGTAGTTGGCTAGCTCTAAATTTATCGATAAGAATTTATTATTCTAGTCATAAAAACAACTTGGAATTCCATCAACTAGCGCGCCGCCACATCGACCGCACAAGTGCGGCAGCTGTTTGAGCAGGCTCGGTGCTGAATAATATATATAACATATCTTCTAAATGAATGCATTAGTCTACGGACTTTCTTTTAAAAAAATAAAAATAAAAATAAACCATCCGCTCCATTATGGCTTGGTTCAAGCAGCTCCAATTAAGTTGAGCTGAACTTAAATGAAAAATATACCATCCGCTCCAAACGAGAACAACATGTCCGACCTCTCGCGACGCTGTCGGAGATCGGACCGCGGGGGTGAAGATCTTGCTGAGGCTTCCACGGCTATGCGCCGCCATTCACGGATCTTTTGGCTACCGGATTGTTCATTAGGTGGAGAAAATGATTACTTCTCTGTCTCGTTTAAAGCTTGGGCTCGGCTTGAATAAAACCGACCCAAGCCTAAACAAAAATTTCGGCTCGAAATAGAAGTCGATTCGATCAGGCTCGGCGGCTCGTTTACATCCCCATCTCATATATATATATATATATATATATATATCAAAACGAACATAAAAACTAATGCGCAAGAAGAGTATTGCAATCATATTTACACACTTATGCTCCTATAACTATTACCGGAAAGTATTTTTTTCTTACAAAAATGTAAACATTTCGTACCCTCCGACCTTGTTTATTTTAGAAATAAGATTAATTTTAGAATATATAGTACTTTTTTATTCTCAAAATGAGATTTTTTTATTCTAAGAATAATTATTTTAATGTTCATTGTATTATGAAATAAGGGTATAATATTATTTTTGATATAATATAAAGTGAAGAAAAAGATTAAAAATATTTTTTTTTATTTTTTATAAAATTATCATGATTATTCTTTGATTTGATATAAAATAGGTTGATGGGATAAATATCAAAAGTAAATTAGTAATTAAGTTAATGTGTGATATAAGATATAATTTTGATAAATAGTATTTGTATTCTATTCTTGAGTTATTCTATATTTAGTTGTTATTTTAAAAATAAAAAATTATATTTTAGAATATAAAAAAATTGTTCCCGGAATGAACAGAGGCTAAGAGCTAAAATAAACACTTAATTGTAATTAGTTGCAAACGCCTATACAAAATTACCAAAGACTATAGTGCTTGTAGCACTATAGTGCTTGTAGCACTATATTTGTTTCATACCTAAGTATTCTGGAAATGCATATTCATATGTGTATACAGTCATGCCTATGTCTCTATAAACATATAAAAAATATCTGGTAATTGAAATGAGGGGGGGAGAGAACACTAGTGGATTCTATAAATAATATTACATTATTATGACCACGGCAAATAAAGCCAGTAGTAGCAATGACATGCTCCAAAAACCATTATAATAATCGAATAAGATCACAAATAGGATGAGAATAATGTTAGGAATGTCAAAGATATGATATTACCTTAAATTATTACTCAATGCCTTTATTTATTGAATTGAAGTAACATATATACATATACAATTGGATTTGCCTACCTTGGGCCTTCAATGAGCAGCTCAAGGAAGATCGCAACAGGAAAACAGGGAAAAGAGAAGAAAGAGAGAGAAAGAGTCTCATCCTAAGAGAGGTCGCAGAGGAGGTTTTTTCGCGGTACGAACCTCGGTGACAATCGAAGGATCAACCTTACCGACCGGCGGCGCCATCAGCGATTCTAATCGCAATACTTTGAATTTTATGAACAGTATAGAAATGTAATAGGAATGAAGAAGAGGAAGGTGGTTTGAGTGAGGGAGGGTATGGGAAAAAGGAAGGCATGATTATCCCTCTCAAACTTTATTTTTAGTGTTTAGTATATTTCAAAACTTAAATATAAGGTTAGATGTGTTTTGTTAGTCATTAAAATTGTTCACCGAAACTCTAACTTTCAAATATTAGCTCCGATTCATTTCAGAAATAACAAAAGTTTCTATGTCAAAATATAACCTCTTATTCTAGAATAACAAAATAATTATATTTCATAATATAAAAAATATTTATTAATATTACATCTTATACTTAAGGCCGTCAAAATAATCAAGCTGGCTTTAGCTCGATAAGGCTTGTTGAAGGTCAGCTCAAAAATAAGTTTAGCGGAGCTTAATTTTCAAAATAGACTTGAAAATAATTTCAAACCAAGATTGATGGTGAGCAAATAAGCTTGATAAGGCTCGAAATAATTATAACATATATACATTTTTTTTACTTTACACTAAATAAATAAGATTCAACTTAAACAGCATAAATATCAATAATTTAATATTATATAGAAATAAGCACATTTTAAAAAGTATTATTATTAATAAATATTATTTTATTGTATATACTTAAATATAAATATAAATATTATAAACTTCTAAATAATATAACATTTAGCTGATATAATATTTTTTTAATAAATTACCTTATTATTCAAATAATTTTTATATTTACTAATAATATCAAAAATATAATTAATAAACTATATTTTTTATCAAATTAAATATCTACTTATAAATAAAATAATATATTTACTATTTAAACTATGTATTAACTGAATTCAATCTTTTTTTCTTTAAATAATAAAATAAGAAATTTAGGGAACAAATTAACATAATATTATTAATAATCTCATGTTTTAAGCTAAAATATAAAATATATTTTCCATGTAGACTAAATTTTATTCTTTTCAACTATAAAATATAATAACATTTGAATATTATTTGTATGGTATGAAAATTATCATAGCATTGCATAAGTAGATCCCTACACGTGTATTGCATACCTATGCATACTGAGCTAACTCATTACATACATAAATAAGGCATTGCATAAGTACCACCTACATAGGTAGTGCATATGTGCATACCAAGCTAACTATATTGCATACTTAAATATAACATTGCATAAGTATAGGTTTACATGTGTATTGAATACCTATCTACCTAGCTATACATCCCAAGCTAACTACATTGCATACGTAAATATAGTATTGCATAAGTACCGACATCTATATGTATTGCATGCATTGCATACATAAAAAATTTTATTTTATTTATCATTTATTATATAAATCTACTTTAAATAAAATTGAAGGGTATTTTAGTAAATTTGTTTTTTTACCTTCACTTTATATCACATCAAATATAATTATTACACTTTATTCTAAAATACAAGTAAACCTATAAATAGTTATTCCTAAAATAAATTCCTGATTTTAGTAATAACAATTTCTATTTGCTATTTCTATTTCACTTTTATTCCTATTCCTAATGTAAATAAGACCTTAGAGGATAAATTTCTACATAAGTTGATAGCGTAATCCCAAGCATTTCAGTACGAAATAAAACATTTATTAGCTCCAAGGTGGTAGCAGCGAACATCGTATTACATATTTAACGTGTGTAATACTATATTTTCTATGCATAATCCCCATTTAGTATTTGCTCGATCATTAGCACTTTATTCAAGAAGTGTATATATTAGCTAACCTACTATGAATACATGAATCAGCGTATTTCATTGATTAACAACGTATTATGCATATGATCTGAATATCATTTTATTAACTCGTAAAATATAATGAAACTTTTCATTAAAATTTAATGAAACCTTTTTTTTTTTTTTTTTTTGAAAGAAGGTCCGTAAACCAAGTTGATTAACCTAGAAGGGATTACAAACTACGTTCAGCTTCTCATCAGTCCATATGCCCGGAAACTTGGAACTTTTGGCAAACTGAGCGAGATAATGCGCAATTTGATTGTTACATCTGCTAGTGAAGCCTAGCTTGATCCAAGGATGCTCAACTAGAATGAGTTTACAATCTAGCACCACATGATAAACCACTGGATCGAACATGATGTCCTGGGAGTTTATCCAAGTAACAGCTAGTTGGCTGTCACTGAATATCCATGCAGCTTCGGACAGAGGAAACTTGCAAAGTTCCTGCAAGCCCGCCAAGATTGCTAGTGCTTCTCCCAAGAGGGGACATGAGCAGTTATCAAGAAAGATGGCTTTGGCTAAGGATGGAGCTGTGAGCGATGATCTGATGAAGATGCCCAAGCGACTTCCAGAAGCAGCTAGGCTCCAAGCCGCGTCCACCTAGCCTATGAGAAAGGTATTGTGGTCCGGTTGCGACATCTTGGTGGCGCTGTCCACCGGCAAGCATTCTTCGCAGCTTCCATTGTCGGAGAAAGATGAGTGTAACTTTTCAGCAGCAGAAACCGCGTCTCTAGGGTGGACATCACTTTTCTTAAAAACCTTATCACATCTAGCTTTCCAAATAGTCCATAGAAGAGTGAAGCAGTAAGTCAGGTCCTCGGTAGGTAGCTGTTTATGCAGACCCATGATCCAATCGTGGAGGGAAGAGGAGTGGTTTGGTACTCTGATGCCTAGCTTGCATGAGAGCCATGCAGCACGAGAAAAGGGACAGTCACGGAGAATATGTTCAATCGTCTCACTGCTATCAGAGCACAGAGGGCAGGTATCTTCCATCTCCTGAATGCGCTTGTGCAATATGGCTCGGACAGGGATAGCACGGACTAAACATCATAGAAATGTTTTGATCCGGGGCAACATTGTCTTGTTCCTCCAGATAAACCGCCATAAAATCGCGGAACTGTTTGTAGAAGATGAACTAAGCCAATCGCCATTGGACAGAGAGTCATAGGCGGACTTGGCTGAGAAGCGACAGTCCTTCGCAGACGACCAAAAAAGTTTGTCTGGCTGATCAGCTGAGGCCGGACTTATATAAGTATTGAGGGTGAGAGTAGCCGCTGTATGAGGGAAAATAGTGCTGACAAGGGAGTGGTTCCAGGTTCCATCTGAGATAAGATTGCTAACGGTCTTGATAAAGGGCGAGAGGTGAAGATTATCTGTGATCGCCGGCGGCAGCTAAGGGTCTTGAACAATGGAGACTGACTGGCCATTCCCAACCAACCATCGCATGTTTAAAGAGAGTGTCCTTTATTTTTAAAATAGCCAACCAAGTGGATTGTAATGCACCTGTCCGGCACGAACAGGTGCACGCCCACGCGCCCCATACGGCACGTGTGACGCACAACAAGTCAAGCAGGGCTCGTCACACATAGATGCACTTCTGTGTAGATATAATCATGACATCATCAAATAAAACCTACTAATTTATCCATGATCACATAATCCATCACCAAATAAATCATACTATTAACCAAATAAACATGTTAACATATGAATTTATTCGAGTCCATAATAATATACACTAGATCACTACATAATCTGGCAGGGCCCACACAGGCCACGATAAACTATCAAGATACAACTAAAATAACTAATACAAGAGTATATTATGATTTGACCTGTATTATACAAATCATCGTCTATTACAAAAGAGTACAAATATTAAATTGTAATAACCCAAGGTAAAAAAAAAAATCTCTTCACTGCATGGCATGACAGCTTCGTGCCATGCAGTGGCAGCTGGGTAGGGTGCCACGCACCCCCGTCACCGTCGTTGTCGCAACCTCTCTCCCCACCGCCTCTCTCCCTTTTCTTCCTCTCTCTCTCTCACCCTTCTCTCATTCTCCCTCTTTCAAACACTCTTTCTCTCTCTCTCTCTCTACCCGCTACCGTCGACACTTCGTCGGCCTGCTGCCGCCACCGCCACCTCCACTGACGACGGTGAGCCTCCCTACTTCTCTCTCTCTCTCTCTCTCTCTCTCTCTCTCTCTATCTCTTTTTCTCTCCTTGTCGGCTTCCTCTCGTGACCGCCAGAGGATTGAGTTGTCGGGGAGAGGCCGGCCGCTGAGTGGCCACCAGCAGCCGCACCCCTCCCCCACGGCCCAACCCTCTCCTTCCTTCCTCTTTCTTCTTCTTCTTCTTCTTCTTCTTCTTCTCCTCCTCCTTCCTCTTGGACTGCACAGGGCAAGGCCTTGGGCTCGGGCTGGGCTGAGCACATGGCGCTGGGCTGAGCCCAGCACTATGTATTATTTATATAAATATAAATATAAATATATATATGCACATTTTTTTATTTCAAATTATATTTAATTATGTTATTAATTATTCAATTAGTTTAATTAATTTAATGTATTTAATTTGTATAAATTAAATATAATTATATCATAGTTATTAAATAATTCTAATTAAATCATGTTTAGCAAAACACCCGCAATATAAATTACTATTTTAATCCTAGGTAAGTAATAGTAATTATTAGGGTTATGTATGTATATTCTTACGTAATTATTTGCAGCAACTTAATTCTTATTTTCTTAATTATCAAGGAGAATAATAGGCAGATAATTATGTTTTAAATACACTATTAAATAATATAATTATGATTAATAAATAACAAAACAAATATAGAAATGAAGAGTACATAATTACAACAAGAAACTATCCTTTTATCGGGTTATTTTAATTAATAGAAAGACTGACATATTTGCTATAAATAATTTTAGATCCCGACCCTCCTATTCAAGACCCCGTGGACTTAGCTATCGAGGCTTGATCGTTATCGTAGCAGGGTGAATGAGTGGTGGTTTGGTATTTGCAGTGGTGTGAGTAGTCTTATCCCCTAGACGCCTTTCTCAAATTAGGTTATATTATATATTATGTACATGCATATTTTGGCCTCCAGCATGATTGTATGACTTTATCTAGAGATGATTACAGTCGAACATATTTTTATCATACATAAAATTAGGCCGATCTTGGATATGAGTATGATGATGATAAATAGAGATGATTAGAGATGATTATATTATTATGATTTTATATGAAGATGATCTTCTAGTATGAGTATGCATGTGTTAGATATATGGTCGGAGACTGCATTGCATTATTTTCCTCTTGACTTTCTTACCACCTAAATTCCTGTTATGCATTGACTCGTTATCGTACTGGATATATGCATGTAATCTGGCATTTAGAAGGAAAGCATGAAATGTGATTGATAGGATAGACGATAGAAGCGTGAGGATGCCCGAGTAGGCGCCAAGGTTAGGGGTGCCTGGAGTGATGATTATGGTCGCTGATATGCGATATCTCGTGGCCCATGTCCGAGGTCAGTAGAGTCTGTGCGCACAGACAATCAGACACATGCCGTTCGCTAGGGCATATGTGGCGATAATGAAATCATATGTATTTCTCAACATCTCAGTCATCAATGTCATCTTTGAAAAATTATCATCATGCTAGACCATTGTGCACAGTCAACACCCAGTACTTGGTCTCAACATTATGTCCGAAGGCTTAAAGCATACTCTGTCACCTGCAAAGAGTATCTCAAATATAATCATACCCCGCCACCCGCTAAGGTATCAATATCCATCCAGACCGAGCACCCTTCTAGCTGATAGAAATATCGTGAGGATAACTCGCTACATATGCCCTAGCGAATGTCTGCTACGCACACTGACTAACGACTTCGGACGTAAGGCCACAGGATCGCGACTATGTCGAGCGATCAATCATCCACCAAGCGCGTTCTAACTTTCACGCCCACTTCGGTATCTTTATGCTTTCTATCAACTATCCTATCAATCATATTTCATGTTTTCTTTCTAAATGATAGATCATATACATATATCTAGTACGATAATAAATTAATGCATAATAAGAATTTAGGTGGAACAGAAATTAAGAAAAAAATGATGTAATATAGTCTCCAACAATATAGTCAACACATGCATACCCATGCTAATCTATCACATACATACTCAAGCTATAGATCAACTTGACATAAAATTATAACAGTATAGTTCTCTCTAACCATCTCTATATATCATCATCATACCCATATCTAAGATCAGCCTAATTATATGTATGATAAAATATGTTCGACTGTAATCATCTCTAGATAAAGTCATATCATCATGCTGGAGGCCAAAACATGCATGTATATAATATATAATATAGCCTAATTTGAGAAAGACATCTAGGGGATAAGATTACTCACATCTAATCAAAAAATACTACACACGTATCCCTCACGTCCATCGATCAACTATCACTTGTCACTAGTAAGGTCCATGGGGTTTCAAATAAGGGGGTTCGGGATCTAAAAATGTTTAAGTAGTATGGAGTTAGTTGTTTATCCCATTTAGAATTCATTAGTGTAATAACTTATTAAATTTTAGTTAAATAACTAGGTTTATATTATATATATACTTATAACAACCTTATTCTAATTATATATTAGGCATATAATAATTAATCTCTTTTGATAAAAAACCATAAAAGAATTAGATATACAATAATATAATTAAAATACATGTACATATAATAATTAAGTATAATCCAATTATTTGGCAACTACTAATTTTACTTAACTAGTTACTAATTATACATATAATAATCATTATCCATTAATATAAGAATAATTATCCGAGCTCAACATTTTATTGTATAGAAAATAATATATAATAATATGGTGCTAGAAATACATTATATATTTATATATATATTAAATATATGCATGTATAAGTATATATAAACATTAATAGAAACTTTTATATTTAATTATTTTTAATAAAACTAACTATATAAAATATAAGATATTATCAATATGATTACATGTATTAATCTAATAATCAATGACTAAACTATATATAATCATATGCAAGTATTTATTATTATAATTAATAAATTATTATACTAAAAATACTTAGATAATACTTATACTAGTGAGTGTAAATAATCGAAATATTCTACCATCTAAATATACTAATTTACCTAAATTTTAGAAACTAAATCATATAATTAATGTAAACAAATTAAAAGGGAGCAATCCCTTGCTATAGTGCTGGGCTCGGCCTAGTATTGTCTGCCCAGCACTGTTGCAGAAAAGGGCAGAGCTGAGGAAGAATAAGAAGAAGAAAGAAGAAGAAAGAAGAAGAAGAAGAAGAAAGAAAGAAAAGAAAAAGAAAGAAGAAGAAAGAAGAAGAAGAAAGAAAGAAAGAAAAGAAGAAGAGAAGAGAAGAAGGAGAAGGGAGGAGGGAGCTGTTAGGCTTTGATACCAATTGATAGGTACTCAAACTAAAGATAGGCTATGCAACGATTCTTTTAAGATTTGGATGTATTACAAGAATCAGTCCGCGCAACTGTGGAAAAATATTCGTTAAATATTTTCTAATAGTTAGAAAATTACGAAACCAATTGAGTTAGATTCGTAACTTCCTAATCTACATGCCCTTCACATATTTTAACCTTAGTAGGGACGAAAACACGATGGGTGGAGTGGATGTTAGAGTTATGGATAGATATGAAGATGAAGGTGGATTGTGGATGTGATTTAGAGATATAGACGAAGGGAACAAAGTGATCGAGATCCCAAAGAAGAGGGGTGACTCGATAGTCAAGGGAGATTAGAAGTTAGGAGAAACTTTACCAATAGTAGAGGTGGAAGAATAGTGAAGAGGGAGGAAGGAGATTAGGGTAGATAGATGATAGAGAGGTAAAAAATCAATATTCCAATAGCATTATGAAGTTGGCTATAATGCCCCCGCCCGGCACGGGCACGTACACGTACACGCCCACGCGCCCACACAGTACGCACGGCGCACGCGATAAGTCGGGCGGGGCTCGTCACACACAGATACTCTCCTGTACACATATAATCATGACATTATCAAATAAAACTTGCTAACCTATCCATGATCACATAATCCATCACCAAATAAATCATACTATTAACCAAATAAACCGGTTAACTTATGAATATCTCAGTCCATAATAATATAAATTAGACTACTACATAATCTAGCAGGACCCACACAAGTCACAACAAACCATCAACTAAAATAACTAATACAAGAGTACACTATGATTCGACCTGTATTATCCAAATCATCGTCTAATACAAAAGAGTACAAATTTTAAATACTGGTACAACTCAATATCTGGTTAAACTATCATCTATACTGTCTCGCATCTATAATTCACCTTATCATCGTTCTAAAATATCTTCTCAAAATATCTCAAGTCGCTATCACGTACCACATATCTGAGATAGTTAGAAAAAAAATAAAGAGAGTCATGAGCAAAAGGCTCAGTGAATAGACCTTACCCCGAATTAGTGATGCCAAACAGAGAGTAAATTATGTACTGGATAATATGAATCAGAAAGTAGCATGATGCCATGTATGAACATGTATATATGTATCATCAATGACATATATATGAATGAAATCAATTCTTATGAATGAGCATATTATATCCTCAACCAAAAATATATCACATGATGAAATTACTATATAGCATAACCGAATATAACGACATATCATGTATAACAATTATGATCCAATGATACTAGTCACATCAATGATAATGCATAATGCATGCTAACCATTAGAAAATCGTATATATCAGAGCAAGATATAATCCACATATCTCTCACTATCACAATCATCCGTCTCAACTCTGAATATCATCCACCATGCTAGACTACGATACTCGGCCCCAAACTCGATACACATCATGTCACAAGCTCAGAGCATACCCTGTCATACGCTAAGAGTATATCTGTAGATGAATCATATCCTGCCATACGCTAAGGGTATATCAATGATAGTTGTACCCTGTCATACGCTAAGAGTACAACCATCAGCCATCACCATACTCTGCCATACGCTAAGAGTATGTCCAATACTAGTCCAGACCTGATACCGTTCCAACCATCACATCATATCACATCACATCACATACACATGTACTTTTATGATTTCCTATACATGATAAATCATATGCATATATCTAGTACGCCAACAGATCATGCAACTCAGAAATTTAGGTGGTAAAGAAGCCAAGAGAAAAATAATGCAATGCCGACTCTAATCATGTATCTAACACATGTATACTTTTGCTAGTCTATCATATGTATACTCATGATAGAGATCATCCTGACATAAAACCATAACAATATAATCATTTCTATATATCACCAATGTACTCATATCTCAGATCAGCTTAATCAAATGCATGATAAAATATGCTCGACTGTAATCATCAATAGGTAAAGTCATATGTAATATATTCTAATTTGAGAAAGACGTCTAGGGAATAAGACTACTCACAGTTTGATAAGAAGACACAAACCACGCATCTCTCACGTCGGTCAGATAACCGAGTGACACTCATGGCTAGTAAGGTCCATAGGGTCTCAAATAAGGGGGTTCGGGATCTGAAAATATTCAAGTAATATTAATTAATCGTTTATCCAATTAAAATTAGTTCAAGTAGAATATAAAGGTTTATTTGATTTAAAATCACTTCTTTTACTTTGCACATAACTAGATTCACATTATAAGTACGATTCAAATATTATGACATATTATTATTATAAAGTGCTAGTTATAATATACGGAGAAAGGTTCGTTTCTTTTTATTTAATATTCTAAATATATAATTATAAAGTAAAAGCTAAACAATTATAAATGGGATATAAGTGTAGATAAGATCTATTTATAATAAATTTATATTTCTTAGTCTATTTTGATTAATTAGAAGTTATATAGTATTTACTTAATTATGCAAAATAATTAATTAATTAATTAATAAGACTAGTATCTTATTCTACACACAATAGTATATAATAAATTGTTAAGATTACTTAAATTGCATATATTATGAATATCAGTACATAAGTCTAATAATTATAATTTACAACACTATCTATTAATCTAATAGAAATATAAATACATAGTTACATCAAAATAAGTATTATCTATATTTATGCATAATATTTTATAACCTAGTTAATCATTAATTATACTAATTATAATTAATAATCATGATGTTGAAGAATATATATTATTATTAAAACAATTAATGTCTAAATAATTTATCTACATTAATTAAGGAAGTAATACCTAATTAAATAAATAAATAAATATAAAATAAAGTAGATAATAAAACAATGTCACTAGTGCCGGGCTCGACCCAGCAATTGTGCGAAAAGAAAGGAGTAGAAACAGAGGAGGAAGTAGAAAAAGAGAGAAAGCAGAAGAAGGAGAAGAAGAAGAAGAAGAAGAAGAAGAAGAAGAAGAAGAAGAAGAAGAAGAAGAAGAAGGAGGAGAAGAAGAAGAAGAAGAGAGAAGGGGAGTTGAGGGAAAGAAAGGAGAAAGGAAGAAGAAATAAGGAAATAAGAAGAAAGAAGAAGAAGAAGAAGAAGAAGAAGGGAGGAGAAGAAGAAGAAGAAGAGAGAAGGGGAGTTGAGGGAAAGAAAGGAGAAAGGAAGAATAAATAAGGAAATAAGAAGAAAGAAGAAGAAGAAGAAGAAGAAGAAGAAGAAGAAGAAGAAAAAGAAGAAGGGAGGAGAAGAAGAAGAAGAAGAAGAGAGAAGGGGAGTTGAGGGAAAGAAAGGAGAAAGGAAGAAGAAATAAGGAAATAAGAAGAAAGAAGAAAGAAGAAGAAGAAGAAGAAGAAGAGAAGAGGAAGAGAAGAAAGAGAGGAGGTGAGGGAGGAGCTTGCGGACCCGGGCCGACGAGGAGGGCACCGGCCACTGCTGGCCAGCCAGCGGCCGGCCTCTCGCTGGCGGCTCGGCTCCGACAAGCCCGAGCTTGGGCGAGAGAGAGAGAGAGAGAGAGAGAGAGAGAGAGAGAGAGAGAGAGAGAGAGGGTAGAGAGAGGGAGGAAGATTTTCTTACCGGCGGCGGCGGCGGCTTTAGGAAGGTGGCGGCGGCGGCGGCTTCGGGAAGGTGGCGGCGGGCTGACGTTGGCAACGAGGAGTGCGAAAGAAAGTCGAGAGAGAGTGGAGTGAGAGAGAGACCGAGAGAGATAGATAGATAGAGAGAGATTTAAAGAGAGAGAGAGAGAGGAGGCGGTGGAGAGGGGTTACGACGGCCCCAGGGCCAGCCCGCCGCGGCCAGCTGGCTGCGGCAGCGGCAGTGGGCGCGTGGCGCCCCCACTAGCAAGTTGCATGCACAGCTTGCATGGGCACGAGGGCGGCCACAGTGTGGCCGGTTGCGTCGTGCCCAATTAAAATTTTTTTTTTTGGGTTTGGGTTGTTACATTGGCTATCATCCATATATTTATAGAGGTTAGCCAACAAGTCCTAAAATAATATGAAACTCTAATTTTAGAGGATTCTCATCGATTTGAACGCGCCCGACGAACGCACTAAAAGATGTTCTCTTTATGTGCGAACACGATGTAGGTGCTTGAATGCGGACGTTCGAACTTGCTCAATCGTGTTCGAACGCACAATATACGCTCTCTGTATTTGCGAACTTGATGCAAGCGTTCGCAAGGGCGTTCGAACGCGATCCGTTCGTCTTAAGGGCTATCTAGACGAAAGATCAATCTCAAGGGTTAGTGAGGTTGGACTTCAATCACAAGAAATAGTGAATCGTGGGTTCTAGCGAGTAAAACTGATAGGAACAAAGAACAAAGTCATTTGGATCGACGGGTTGTTTCGTGAGTCAGTCTTGTAACTGCTACTATACTAGTGATTGGTTTTGATCCGAGTTTGGATCCGTGGTTTTTTACCGTTTGAGTTTTTCTACGTTAAAATCTTGGCGTTCATCTCTGCTTTCGTTCTTAATATTTCTTCGGACTTTTACTTAAGCGAACGAGTGATATCATTGCCTA
The DNA here is from genome assembly GCF_019914945.1 of Typha latifolia. Classification (NCBI taxonomy): domain Eukaryota; kingdom Viridiplantae; phylum Streptophyta; class Magnoliopsida; order Poales; family Typhaceae; genus Typha; species Typha latifolia. Next base: position 6,027,835 of record NC_133091.1, read on the forward strand.
GTATTTAGATACATACTTGTGTCTAGGGGTTTTTCAATTGGTATGAGAGCGGGTTCTCTCACCCTTTGAGAGAGATCAGATAGGCATGGATTTTCATAGAGATGGACCATCATCTATTAGACCTCCTATCCTAGATGGATCAAATTATGGATATTGGGAAGCTAGGATGAGAGCTTACTTGAAGTCTATAGATAAACGAGTATGGTTTGCCGTTGTGAGCGGTTGGAGTCCACCAATTACATGGTGGATGATAAACTTGCTGAAAAACCGATAGAGTCATGGGATAGGACAGATTATGAAAAAGTTGGATGGAATAGCAAGGCAATAAATTCAATTTTTAGTTGTGTTTCCTCGGAAGAATTTAGAAGAATTTCTACTTGTGAGATAGCAAAAGAAGCTTGGACGATCTTAGAAACTACTCACGAAGGAACTATGGCTGTAAAACATTCGAAACTTCAGAGGTTAACTACTAGTTTTGAAACTCTACGTATGGAGGAGAATGAGACATTTGACGAGTTCTATGCAAAGCTGAGTGATATAGTCAACTCCAGTTTCAACCTAGGAGAGAAAAATCCTAAAAACAGAATTGTCCGTAAGATCCTTAGGTCTTTTCCAGAAAGGTTTCAGGCAAAATTTACAGCTATTGAGAAAAGTAAGGACATCGATTCTATGAAAGTTGAACAATTGGTAGGAAATCTACAAATATTTTAGTCCAGCCTTTCGAGACCAAGGAAGTCCAAAGGAATTGCCCTATCCACAGTTGAACAAAATATAGAGGAGTCTGATTATGAAGGTGATTTAGATGCTGAGATGTTGGCCATGTTCATCAAAAAGTTTAATAAATTCTTTCGGAAGCCAAACAAGTTGAATGCTGAAAAACTTGAGAAAAGCAAAGTTTTTGTGAAAAAGAAGAATACTGTGAGTTCGAATACAGGTGTGAGCAATAATATTGTCAAACAAAAAAATAAGAATTCTGAGAATAAAGTTCAATATTTTGAATGTTATGATGATTCTAGAAAAGACGAAGAAAACTTTGTAGCTTTTGCCTCTTCTCTACTTAATATTGATTCTGTTGTTGATACTGATAGTATAGATGATCAGGATATGTTACCAACTAAGGAAGATGAATCTGAAATTCAAAAGGCATATAATGACCTGTACCTGGAGTCGTTTAAACTCAAGAAAAATAATCTTAGACTACTTCAATGACTCAAGGTAATCGAACCAGAAAGAATTCAATTTGAGAAGTACAAATTGGAACTTGAACGTGTCAAAGACCTTTCTGAACAACTTGACAATGCAAAAAATAAAATGAAGGCTGATGAAATTGAACTAGAGCGATTGCATAAGGAAGTGACATTTCTTAAAGGGAAGAACAAGCTTGACGAGATTCTAAAGGCTCAGATCTTTGGAAAAAACAAGTATGGTGTTGGATACACTAGTAATTCAAACAATAATAAAACTATATTCATTCCTGCAGGTATACAAAAGAAAGAATATCTGAAGTCATCAACCGCATTTACAAAGCAATCCTGGATGAATGCTTCTAAACTAAAGTTGAATCTACAAACTGGTGAATGAATCCTCAACAGCACCAAAAGTAAACTTTAGTCACACTCCTCGACAAAAGGTGAGTAGAAAATAGTTTGTTCCGACATGCTATCATTGTAAATTTTTGCAAAAATTTGAAATGCTTTCATTTTGAAATGCATATTCAACCTCATTGTAAATTTTTGCAAAAACCTAGAAGTGCTTTCATTTATGGGATGAAAACAAAGGTCATATGAGTCAAGAAAAGTGATTTGAAATGCTATGTTGTGCATACAGTCTTGAAAGCTGTTCAAGACAGTGGCTGTTCAAGACATATGTCCAGTGACAAGTCCTTATTTTCTAATCTCGAAAAACATGAAGGGGGAGTTGTGACATTCGGAGATGGTATTTCATCCAAGGTAATAGGTAAAGGAAAGATAAGTTCTCCGGGGGTTCCTATTCTAGAAAATGTTCTTTATGTTAAGGGCTTGAAGGCAAATCTTTTGAGCATCAGTCAATTTTGTGATGAAGATTATGAGGTAAAATTCTCCAAAATTGATTGTACTATTCTAGATCACGATGGTAATGTTATATGTTATGGATCTAAAACATCTGATAATTGCTATGTTGTTGGAACGTCACATAAACTGAAATATAACAGTGCCTCTTTCGACATTGCAAATCTTTGGCATCAACGTCTTGGACATGTGAATCACAAAGAATTATTTACTCTGTCCAAACAAGAAGTGGTAAGAGGAATACCTAAGATGAAAGAAATGTCAAAAAGAGTGCGGTTCGTGTCAAATTGGAAAACAAATTTGGATCTCATACAAGAAGGTAAATGCAGCTACCACCGACTGTGTGCTTCAATTAGTTCACATGGACTTCATGGGTCCAACAAAAACGGAAAGTCTTGGAGGTAAACGCTATATATTCTTAATGGTCGATGATTACTCTAGATATACCTAGGTTGCCTTTCTACGTGAGAAGTTTGAAACCTTTGAAGTTTTTAAATCACTATGCTTAGAATTGCAGAATGAAAAATCGACTACCCTAGTTAGGATTCGTTCTGATCATGGTAGAGAATTTGAAAATGAAATTTTTTCTATATTTTGCGATTTTCTTGGTATTCAACATGAATTTTCAGCTCCTATAACTCCACAATAGAACGGGATTGTGGAAAGAAAGAACCGAGTTGTGCAGGAAATAGTTAGGGTTATGCTTCACGCTAAAAAGGTTACTCAAAGGTTTATCTAAGACCAGGTACAAAAATGACTACTTATGAAATTTGGAAAGGTAAGAAACCTAGTGTTAAATATTTTTGAGTTTTTGGTAGTAAATGTTATATCTTGGGTGATCGAGAATATTTGACTAAATTTGACACTAGAAGTAGCGAAGGCATCTTCTTAGGGTATTCGAATAATAGCAGAGCCTACAGAGTATTTAATCTTGATAGATGAATCCACAACTAATATAACTGAAGCTACTCCTATTTTTGTTTATGTAGATATATATGACGAAGAAATAGGAAATGAGCTTGATCTGGAAATTGAGAATCAGGACGACGACAAAGTTGAAATGAACAAAGATGATTGCAACGTACCGGAACCATCTGCCAGAGTGAAAACAAATCATCCACTGTCACAAGTGATCGGAGATGTGAATGAACCAATTAAGACAAGACGACAAATCCAAAGTGAGGTATCATTTATTTGTTATACATCTTCTTTTGAATCTAAAAATGTGAAAGAAGCATTGTTAGACGATTCTTTGGTTAATGCTATGCATGAGAAATTAGAGCAATTTTCTAAGAATGATGTTTGGTATTTAGTTCCTAGACCTAAGTGTGAACGTCATTAGAACAAAATGGATTTACAAGAATAAAAGTGATGAACATGGCAATATAGTTCAAAATAAAGCTAGACTAGTAGCACAAGGATATACTCAGGTTGAGGGTATAGATTTTGATGAGACATTTGCTCCTGTTGCTAGATTAGAGTCTATTCGTATACTGCTTGCTATCGCTTGTCATTTAAAATTTAAATTGTTTTAAATGGATGTTAAAAGTGCTTTCTTGAATGGTACTCTGAATGAAAATATTTATGTGGAACAACCGAAAGGATTCGAAGATCAAAAATTTCCTTCTCATGTGTTTAAACTGAAAAAGGCCCTCTACGGGCTAAAACAAGCTCCAAGAGGTTGGTATGAGAAGTTGACCACTTTCTTAGTGGATGCGGGGTTCACTCGAGGGGGAGGGGACAAGACATTGTTCATTAGACGGTCGAACAAGAGTTTAGTTGTGGCACAAATATATGTGGATGACATTGTCTTCGGGCAACGAGTTAATCGTTAGCTAAGGAGTTTGCAGATCTCATGCATAGTCATTTTGAGATGAGCATGATAGGTAAGTTGAAGTTCTTTTTGGGACTTCAAATTACTCAATTAGAAAGAGGGATATTTATCGCTCAAACTAAGTGTGCAAAGGATCTTGTGACTAAATTCGGTTTAGAAAATGCAAAACATGCTAGAACTTCTATGAGTACAACTAACAAATTAGGTAAGGATATTTCAGGAAAAAGTGTTGATCAGACACTGTATAGGAGCATGATTGGTAGTCTTCTGTACTTAACTGCTAGTAGACCAGACATTGCATTTAGTGTTAGTGTGTGTGCTAGGTTTCAGTCTGAACCTAAGGAGACACATTTATTTGCTGTGAAATGTATCATAAAATATGTCGGTGGCACAGTTGACTTAGGTATCTGATTTACATATGACTCGGGAGCTATCATATCTGGATACACGGATTCTGATTGGGCAGATTCATGTGATGATAGAAAAAGTACCTCAGGTGGATGTTTTTATATTGAAAATAATCTGGTTGCTTGGCATAGTAAGAAACAAACCTCGATATCTTTATCTACTGCGGAGGCCGAGTACATTGCAGCGGGAAGTTGTTGTTCTCAGTTACTACGGATGAAACAGATGGTCAAAGATTACGGCATTGAACAAGATACTATGGTGCTTTATTGTGATAACATGAGTGCTATTAATATATCGAAAAATCCTATTCAACACTCGCGTACAAAACATATTGATATCCGACATCATTTTATACACGAGTTAGTTGAAGACAAAACAATAGCACTAAAACATGTTGAGACGGAGAAACAGTTGGGTGATCTATTTACAAAACCTTTGAATTTACATAGATTTGAGTATCTTCGTACTTCTTTAGAGATTTGTGCTTTGGATTGATTTTTTTTGTTTTGGTTTGCGTGTTTCTTTTTTATTATTTCTTTTCATTTCTTTTTAGGTTTTCTTTTACTCTGAAATTTTCTCTTTGGTTTTAGTTTCAGATTTGTCGAGAGTTTTTGTCATAAAAAAAATAAAAAAAATTGATGCACTCCTAGATTCAATAATATACTCTTGAAATAAAATTATGATTTTTCTCTTGATTATGAGTTATTATAGTCAATTTTGTCATCTTGTAGTATATTGTATCATTTCTGATTTATTTACTCTCTCGACTTCTATGATAATTAAACTAAATTTAATACACTCATAACGTGTGTATATTCTTAAGTGAGCATGACATTATGAAATTTTTTTTAAATAGCTCACTATTGACTTTGATTTGCACAGTTTGACCTCATGCTTAGTCATCACAAATGTGTTCATAAAAGATCAATGAAAAGGGCTACAATGAGTTAGTGTGAAAGCCATCTTGTTTAGAGTCCAGTTTGACTCAGTAATTACTTTCAAATTAAATAAAAAACATTTTAATATATGTGAATATCTTCTTGCACATTGTTTGATATGTACTACAAGAAAATAGCTACCTACTCATGTGTGAAAGCCATCATTGCACATATATGGTTTATGTATAAATAAAAAATTACAGGAAAAATTCCTGTTCTGTTATGGAGAATAAGTCAAAAAGTGCAAATTTGAATACTAAGTCGGTTTGACTACTGTGTTGTATCATTGCTTAAATAGGAAAATTTATTTAAGAAGAATGTTTCATGTTATCTATGCTCAACTTGAATATGCATATTGTTATGATCAATCAAGATTAATTTAATTTTCAGTGATGCATTAGAATTGATTATAATATGCTTTTGATGATTTCATTGATCTGTGTATAACTTATTTCATTCGATTGTCATATTCTATGTCTTGAATCTATTTTGAATTTCTAGAAGTGCATCTCCAAAAATATTTTTTATTTTTTCTTAGACTTTTTATTTTAAAAAAAAGAGCATTCGAACGCAAATTTTTGAGTTCGAACGCGGTGACTGGCGCATTCGAACGCGCAGACTGGTGCGTTCGAATGCACTCGAGGATTCTTTATATATTGCATTCGAATCTAAGGGTTTTCATCTTCCATCTTCCAAACCCTAGAAACCCTTTATTTTCTCCCTCTCAAATGTTTAAGATATTGGTCTTTTTCATCAAATTTCTCATTACAAACCCTTTTAGAGGGTAGTTCTCCTTCGGATCTAGCGTCTTTCGGCCGAATCTTTTAGTTTTTCTTCACTTTTGCGAGGTATGATCATCCATCAATTTTCCTATTTTTTTATTCAATTAAGTCTCATGATCTTGATTGATTTCATGCATTTTTGAGTTTTGATCACGTTAAATTACTATCTTGATGTTTCATGTGTGATTGAATGTGATATCTTAGCATTTTCAAGTGGAAGATGGATTTCATTTAGGGCCTTCATGGTTTCTAGATTTTTATGGATTTCTTGCTATCTTTTTGTTTGCTTTGGACATGTATTGAATTTTGCAACTTGTTTCTTTCTCAAGAATGCCTAGAAAAGCTGCAGTTTCCAAAACACTAAGGCCACCTTCGTCACCTACTTCGGCTCCCAAGTTTTCTACATCTACGGCTACAGGGCGATACAAACATAATTTTGGTACTCGACCTGTTATCTGTGAACGGTCCGTGGTCATTTCTGATTTTTCTGCCTTGGGGATCGAATAGATCTTTACTGAGCGAGGATGGTTATCCGTGTGTCGAATGAGCGGGACTGCATATGTGGAAGTTGTTAGGGAATTTTTCAGTAATGCCACGGTTTTAGAACGCTGTATACGTTCTACTGTCCGTGGGGTTTCGATCTACTTGGACTCCGATGTTATTCGTGCAAAACTCCAACTTCCTGATGGTGAGTTCTAGTATCCATCGTCTGCTCCACTTCCTTATGTCAACGAATATGCTGGTACTGTGTTAATCAAAGGGGAACATTGGAAGGGAAACATGATACCTCATGCGAAACTGACATCAGTGGCTCGCATGCTTCACCTACTTTATCTGTACAACGTCACCCCCAAGACTCAACATTCCAGTATTAGTCCGGATCGTGCCTTCCTCCTTCATGCGATGCTGTCGAGCGTTTCTATTGATTTGGTTGCGGTGATATATGATTCCATTCTGACAGCTGCACAAAAAGAAGCGCCTCGTGAAGGGTTGCCGTTTGATATTTTTATTACCAATTTGTGCACTCAGAGTGGGGTGCGAGTAGATGTCTCGGAACCTTCCCTTACTTCGCAAAAATCGTTGGATCGGATAACAACTCTTAAGCGGAGTCAAGGTCATGATCAGTCGTCTCCTCTCAAGCCGTCCTCATCTGCTGCTGGACGTTCATCACACCTCGACATTTCTAATGACAGTTCTAACGATGACTCATCTCACACTGAGAGGGAGTTACCACAGTTCTCTAACCGTTTTGATCAGCTTAGCACTCAGGTGCAGGATCTCCATTCGGTCGTGAATGATTTGAGCTGAGAAAGCTTGTCAGGGGACCGTACTCGACTCCGTGTTGTTGATTCTTCATCGTCAGTTCCCTTCGAGTTCCTAGTCTTTGGCATTTGTGTCAAAAAGGGGGAGAGTGTGTGTGAGTTTAGACGTGAGTTTAAAGTTTAGGAGTTTACTAGTATAGGGGGAGTGTTGGCATAGGGGGAGTTTATTAGAGTTTACTAGTTTATGTTTACTGCATAATAACTTTGCTTGAGTACTTGTGAACTTATGCTTGCTTGATAACTTATGTTTGGATTATTATTCATTTCTAGTTATTTTCACTTGATCTTGGATTGGTATATTCTTATTTGCAAGGATTGATGTGCTAAAAGTACTAGACTTGTTGAATGCTCATTTTGAATTCTTTGTAATATCTTGTAAACTAGATGTTTTGTCACAAATTGTCAAAGGGGGAGATTGTTAGGTTTTTAATTGTTGGCAATTGTGTACAAAATATTCTAAGTGTATTTTTACATTTATATGAGCTTTATACAAGTCTAGAATATCTCTGGTTTGAAGAATTGCAAGATTATTGGAGAAAAGCTGTTGAGTACACACCGCGTTCACAAACGCGTTCGAACGCGGGTACTTGCGTTCACACAGACCGAGAGCTACGTTCACAAATGTGTTCGAACGCAAGCATTGCGTTCACACAGACCGAGAGCTGCGTTCACAAATGCGTTCGAATGCGGGTACTGCGTTCACACAACCGAGAGATGCGTTCACAAACGCGTTCGAATGCAACCTGAAGAATTTAAGTTGTCGCGTTCGAATGCACTCGAGCCCGTTCAAATGCACCTAAGATCAAGTCATGCCATTCGAACGCACCCGAGCCGCATTCGAACGCACCAACGAAGTTTGAAAATCTTGGACTTTTGTGAGTACGGATAAGACTTGGATTTGACTCTATCTTGGAGATCATATATAAGGATTGTGATGCCCTATCTCTAGGGTGGTTGAAGAAGCATTATTGAAGGAGACTTTTTGAGGCTACATTAGTTCTTCAACTAACAAGGTTCCACTCATCTACAAAAACTTAATTTTTCGTCTTAAGGGCTATCTAGATGAAAGATCAATCTCGAGGGTTACTAAGGTTGGACTTCAATCACGAGAAGCAGTGAATCGTGGGTTCTAGCGAGCAAGACTGAGAGGAACAAAGTCGTTTGGATCGATGGGTTGTTTCGTGAGTCAGTCTTGTAACTGCTACTATACTAGTGATTGGTTTTGATTCGAGTTTGGATCCGTGGTTTTTTCCCGTTTGGGTTTTTCCACGTTAAAATCTTGGCGTTCATCTCTGCTTTCGTTCTTAATATTTCTTCGGACTTTTACTTAAGCGAACGAGTGATATTATTGCCTAGTATTTAGATACATACTTGTGTCTAGGGGTTTTTCAATTGGTATGAGAGTGGGTTCTCTCACCCTTTGAGAGAGATTAGATAGGCATGGATTTTCATAGAGATGGACCATCATCTATTAGACCTCCTATCCTAGATGGATCAAATTATGGATATTGGGAAGCTAGGATGAGAGCTTACTTGAAATCTATATATGAACAAGTATGGTTTGCCATTGTGAGCGGTTGAAGTCTACCAATGTACATGGTGGATGATAAACTTGTTGAAAAACTAATAGAGTCATGGGATAGGACAGATTATGAAAAAGTTGGATGGAATAGCAAAGCAATAAATATAATTTTTAGTTGTGTTTCCTCAGAAAAATTTAGAAGAATTTCTACTTGTGAGATAGCAAAAGAAGCTTGGACGATCTTAGAAACTACTCACGAAGGAACTATGGCTGTAAAACTTTCGAAACTTCAAAGGTTGACTACTAGTTTTGAAACTCTACGTATGGAGGAGAATGAGACATTTGATGAGTTCTATGCAAAGCTGAGTGATATGTCAGTCATTTCAAAAGTATTGAAGATTATTGTCATTTTTCTATCTTCTTCATCATCTATCATCCCTCTCTATTCTCTTAATTTTTGTCTCTCTCAATCTAGGCTGCCGTCTTCTCCAAGGAATTGTTCTCCCTCCCTCCTCATTTGTCGTACCTCCCTAGACCCATAGAGTCGACCTCTCCTCCCTCCTCTTTCCTTCTCATTTTTCCAATCAACCATTATCATCCTCATCACTACCATCTCTCCACCCCCGTCCACCATCATCATCACCATCCATCCTCTAACTAAACCCACTTTAATTAGGTACATAATATTTTGGTATCAGAGCCATCGTTCCTTGAACTCTAATGTCTAGAACAAGATTGATGGCATCCCACTATCAAGAAGGCACATTGCCTGCAATGGAAGTAGCTACCTTTGAGGGGAGCAATCTGATCACCACTCCATCAATGGATGCCCCATCGTCTACCTCGCTCGAGCAACCATATATGGTCCAAATAATGGCATTGATCCATGCCACGTTGTTGGAAATATAGGCATCTCAATAGACTATGCAAGCCTCCGTCGAGGCTTTGATGCAAACTATCGTTATTTCACGCACGTCGACATTAGAGCCCCCTATTCAAACTAGCCCCTCCACCTCCTTTGATACGAGAGGGAGGTCCTTTGAGGCAGACTCCACCACCACTGTAACACCTACAACCCTAAACACGTGCGTGGCACCTGACTATTTGTTTAGTTACTAACAATCAAATAAACATGTATCAATATCATAAATTAATTCATAATATATAAACTAAGAATAAAACAAGTTTAACTGTCAACAACACACGGATAACCCTACTTGGGCCCCACACAGGCCACAACACATCATCAAGAGCTTTTCACCATAACATACACACAACGGTGATATATACATCATTATACAAGTACAAAGTCACCTGCTAGAATATAAGACAAGGATAAAGACATACATGGAAAATGTCTACTAGTACATCAAATAAAATAACTCATCTAGCACAAAACACTAACCACACACTATTTTTCACCCACTAGCAAGGTCTCTAAGGGAGTATCCTGCTCCACTCGTTCACTTGGGTTTATGGAAAGGAGAAAATAAAGAGAGTTATGAGCTAAAGGCTTAGTGATTAGACTTTACCCCAAATCAGTGATGTCAAATAGAGAGTAAATCATATACTGGATAATATGAATCAGAAAGTAGCATGATGCTATGTATGAACATGTATATATGCATCATCAATGACATATATATGAATGAAATCACTTCTCATGAATGAGCATATTATATCATCAACCAAAAATATATCACATGATAAAATTACCATATAACATCACCGAATATAACAACATATCATGTATAACAATTATGATCCAATAAAGTCAGTCTTTCTATTCATTAAAATTAACCCGGCAAGAAAGATAGTTTCTAGTTGTAATTATGTACTCTTCATTTCTATATTTGTTTTGTTATTTATTAATCATAATTATATTATTTAATAGTGTATTTAAAATATAATTTATCTGTCTATTATTCTCCTTGATAATTAAGAAAAATAAGAATTAAGTTACTGTGAATAATTATGTAAGAATATACGTACATAACCCTAATAATTACTATTACCTACTTAGGATTAAAATAGTAATTTATATTGCAGGTATTTTGCTAAACATGATATAATTAGAATTATATACTAACTATGAGATAATTATATTTAATTTGTATAAACTAAATACATTAAATTAATTAAGCTAAACTAATTATGCATATTATATATATATATATAGTACTGGGCTCAGCCCAGCACCACTTGCAGGGTGCAGTCAGAGGAGAGAAGGGAAGAAGGAGGAGGAGGAAAGGAAGAAGAAAGAGAAGAAGAAGAAAAAAAAAGAAGGAAGAAGAGGGTTGGGCCATGGGGGAGGGGTGCGGCCGCTGGTGGCCACTCAGCGGCCGGCCTCTCGCCGACGGCTCAATCCTTCGGCGGTCCCGAGAGGAAGCCGAGAGAGAGAGAGAGAGAGAGAGAGAGAGAAATAGGAGGGAGGCTCACCGGAGCTAGGCGGTGGGGGGGGGAGACTGCAGCGGCGGTGGGGGCCCACCGCGCCCGCTGGCTCTGCCAGGTTGGTCGAGCCAGCGCTTGGGGCGCGTGGCGCCCAACCCAGCTGCCACTGCATGGCACAAGCTGTCATGCCATGCAGTTGGAGGAATTATTTTTTTGGTTGTTACAATCACCTCATGTAGAGTTTGAGGAAGAACATGGAGGATATGTGGGCGCTCATCCAAGAAGCTCACTACTGCCCACCCCAAATTTGAGAAGGATTGAATCAGCCTTGATGATTCACCACAACTGGGCGCCAGTGGCTCATTGCTTTGAGAAGGATGACAAATGGGCAAATTTTGAAGAATTGATTCTCCAACAACTTCCTCCTAGAGTTGCTAGAGAAATTATAGAGAACAAAGATCCACAGGACAAAGAGGAAGTTGCAATCTATGGAGAAACTGTTTGCCTCAATTTCCCTCATTTTAATTAGGGAGATCCACTCAACTAGCCTATCAAGCAAAATAATTCTCTGAATACAAGTGCACACCAAAGGGCTAGAAGGTTTTATTAGCATCTTTTCATCTTGAGGAGATCACCATTAGCTAGTACCAAGCCTCCAATCATGCACAACCGTTCCTGTCATAGAATGACTTCATAGAGGCGATATGCATTTTGCTTTGCTCTTTGATTATGAGGACTTCCAAGCCTCACGCCAAGCTCACTCAAAAGAGCATGGTGAAGGCATATATGAAAGAGTTCGAGCACATTAGCAACTAAGTCCAATGCAAGACGGACTCATAATTGAATATCACATTTGTGAGCGATCTTCGGTAGGACAATTAAGCTGAAATGATGGCGGTTAGACTAGCAACCCTAAGTTTTCTTCATTGCCCACATAATGGAGGAGAAGTCAAGAGAGCTTCGAAACACATCAAGGAGTAGCTGGTTGTAGGAATTCACCCTTCTCCACGACTAATTCTAGAGGCTAGGGGACCTCCTAAGGCCCCCACTCGGTGGCATACATGAGCCCAAGTGGAAGATAGGAGAGCAAAGGGCTTTGTTTTTACTATGATGAAAAATATACATCGAGGCACAAATGTGCTTGATCAGCTACAAAGGTGATGGTTTTGGATGATGCGGACGAAGTCGTAGAAGATGAACTAGTGGAGGTTGAGCACGAGGACCATCATGAGGATAAAGAATCACTGGAAAATATTGAGGAGATCCATGCTGATTTCCATGAATGCCTACATTGGCACAAATGCACCAAGAACTCTCTCAATCGATGGGTTAGTGAAAAATCACACTATGCGGATCCTAATTTATACCGAAAGTATCCAAAACTTTATCAATGAGCGAGTGGTGAGAAGGATAGGGATGACATTGGAACCTACCTAGGTTTTGATATAGCCCTTGGTGACAGTACAATGTTACAAACGAACGGTGTGTGCCGAGGGGTCATCTTGAAGATTTAAGGCAATTTCTTCACCTTGAATCTTCACCCTTTGACCCTTAGAGGAGCGGATGTTATGTTAGGGATACAACAGTTGTAAAGCTTGGGTACGATAACCTTTGATTTTTCGAAAATGTGGATGGACTTTAAGCAAAGCGGTGAATGGGTGCGGCTTGATGAGATCCGACCTTGGTTTGGAGCTCAATTTTAGCCGATGAAAGGGCTGCCCAAGGCCGGTTGCCATGGCCTCATAATGCAGATAGTTGAAACCCTAAAGGACCACAAAAAAGAGAAAGAAATTCCCACTAACCTGGCCCATCTCCTTCGGGAATTCAACGAGGTCTTTGGAGAGCCAAGCGGCATGTCGTCGGCTCGTCCACAAGACTAACGTATAGAGATCACCTTAGGGTTTGAATCAGTGAACATGTGATCCTATAGGTACCCCCACATTCAACAAGAGGAGATAACACGGTTGGTGATGGAGATGTTGGACAACAAGATAATCCAACCAAATCAGAGCACTTATTCATCACCATTATCACTCGTAAGGGATGATAGACGAGACATGGCAATTTGGCGTCGACCTTCGGGCTCTAGCTTCCATAACCATGAAGGATCGGTGTAGAGTCCCTATAATTGAGGAGTTGCCGGAACGAACTCTCGAAGCCACCTATTTTGGCAAGCTAGACTTACAAGCCGATTACTAGCAAATCTGAGTTAGACCCAAAGATGCGCACAAGACCGCCTTGCACACACACGATGAGCATTATGAGTTCAAAGTCATGCCATTTGGACTCATCTTCCAAAGTTTGATGAATGTTAGGACGTTATTGAGGCAGTATGTACTGGTCTTCTTTGATGATATTCTTGTGTACAGTCGGTCGTGGTAGCAACACCTTTTACACTTTTGTGAAGTGCTATAGATTTTGCAAAGCAATGGGTAAAAGGTTAAAGAATCCAAATGTCTATAGGGCCAGCTAATGGAGTACCTTGGCCACATAATTTTGGTTGCTGGAGGAGAGGCTGACATAAAAAAAGTGTGAAATATGATGCAATAGCTGATACCGAAGTATCGAGGGACTTGTGGGGATTTCTCAGTTTGACAGATTATTAACGTCAATTTGTGGCTAACTGCAAAAAGATTACTTCACCCCTACACTATTAATGAAGGGAAAATTCAAATGGACGAAACAAGCTACAAAGGCATTTGAGAAGCTCAAAATTGCGATGACAAAAAGCCAGTTCACTGTGCACACGGATCGTAGGACTTACAATATTTCCTCAGTCAAAGGATACACACTCTAGCACAACAAAGGTGGGTGACAAATCTACTAGGATAAGACTAAGACTTGATGTACAAGAATCAAGAACCAAGCCACCGATGCCCTCTCGCTCCAATCAGATTTTGCAAAGCTAGCGGCCTATACAGTTTTGATTTTTTTCCCTTTTATCAAAGTTGTAGAGAACATACTTGGAGGACCCGAACATGGTTGAGCTTGTATCCAAGTTGGAGGAGGCATCAGTTAGCCACTCAAGACTAGAGTTACGCGACGAACTTGTGTTAGACTGTGGACGAGTGCAGCTACCGACCAAGCTTGAGTTGCAAGTCACCTTAATTTGTCGCTTCCATGACACTCCAATGGCTAGACATGAAGGAATGTTTTGCATTTACAAGCAGCTAACCTAAAGTTACATGTGGACTAGAGTGAAAAGGAGGTTGAAGTATATGTTTGAGCATGCGAAGTGTGTCAACAAGCCAAGTTTAACTCAACCAAACCGGTTTGCCTGCTACAACCACTCCTATTCCGGCTCAAATCTGGAAAGATATAGCTATGGACTTTATCGAGGGGTTGCCAATGATTAAGGGGTACTTAGTCATCATGGTCGTGGTTGATTGATTGACTAAGTACGCCCACTTCTCGACTCTAGCGCATTCGTACATTGCATAAAGATAGCTGACATTTATGTGAAAGATGTGGTGCAACTACATAGTATTCCTAAGTCCATTGTGTTGGATCGAGACCTAGTGTTCATGAGCCGCTATTAGCAAGATTTCTTTTGTCAGCAAGGAACCACATTCAACATGAGCTCGGCCTACCATCCCTAGACCGATGAGCAAACTGAGGTACCTAATTAGTGCCTCGAGTAGTACTTGCAGCACTTTATAGGAGACCGACCCAAACAGTATCTACCTTCCATGGGCAAAATGGTCTAATAATACAGTGCACCACACAACTATCAGTATGAGTCCATTTGAAGCTGTCAATGGATGCCCACTGCTGACCTTAAGGACCTACAAGCTCAACGGAGTGCACTAAATTTAATGTGTTGCTAGCGGACTGAGATGCCTTGGCTAGGCGACTCAAAATGACACCTACCTGAAATTGCAAAATATTGGAGATAAGCAAGCATTTGTACGTCCCTCAAGGTCGTTTAAACACCCGATGCCAAGATCATCTCGTATTAGAATTATTTTCAATTTTTGTTAGTCTCTAAAATTGTGGATGGTAGCCATTTCAAAATTATTAAAAATTATTGTCATTTTTCTATCTTCGTCCTCTTTTAGTTAACCTCCCTCTCTATTCTTTCGACTTTATCTCTCTTGATTTCTTGATCTAGGCCATCGTCCTCTCCAAGGTCATTATCCTCCCTTCGCGTCTGTCGTATCTCCCTATATCCATAGGGCCAGCTTCTCCTCCCTTCTTCTCCTCTCTTATTTCTCCAATCCATAGTTATCTTCACTACAACCATCCCTCCACCTATGTCCACCGTCATCACCACCATCCATCCACCATCTATCCACCTTACCTAGGGACATAATGTTGCAACCTGATCCCAAATCAATACTGAACTCAGAAGGGGAAAGAATAGATAGCCTTGGGTAGGGCTTTTGGTCATGATTGATCTATTTTTTATTTGTAGGTTGAAGGTTAGAGTAATTTAAAGGAAAGTGGAGATCGTTGATGAGGTGATGATGCTGGAGTGGAGTTTTAGATAGGGCAAAATGGAGGAAGATAGGTTGGGAAAATTGTGGGGTGGTTATGCGAAATGTTAGGTTAATAGAGATTAACTTTGGTCGTTAGAGGATAAGGGTCAATGCCTCAGGAATTGGTTATGATTGTCAAAGAGGAGGGAGAATGGGGCTACCTACTAGAGGGATGGTCGCTGGAGTGAGGGAGAAGCAACGGAGTTATAACCTTGTCTATGGGTTGACTTTCGGAGTGGATACCGACGGGGAGAGAGAAGAAAGAAGGTTGGCTCCATCCTAGATGCAAAATAAATGCCCAAAATTATCAATAATACTAAAGTGGCTATCATTCAACATATTTAGAGACTAGCCATACCCCCAAAAATAAATAAACCTTAATACAAAATAATACAACCGTCAGGTGTTCAAATGATTGTTCGGCGTTCGAACACCTAGGCTATTCTTCTGCTCTCAGGCTATGCCATTCGAGCATTGGGCTGTGCCATTCGAATGGCTAAACTATTCTTCTACGGTCGAGCTACGATGTTCAAATGCCGATCTAGGCCATTTGAAAGCCTGAACTTATGACTTAAATTCTCTGGGTTTATTCCAACAACAAGCTAACTACTCAACAATCTATAAACTACTACAGTTCATAAGCAAAAAAATTACTTCTTTATCACGAACCGCAACACATAACGGAAAATTACTTCCTTGTCACGAACGCAACACATAACAGATTTGGAGGTATATGTTTAGCATCTCAATTCCCCAAAGCTTTTGCTCAGTCACAAGCTCAACACAAAGAACATGCTTAGGAGAGCAAGTTTGTTGGGAGATCCAATAAATACTTTGTTTTCACAGAAAGAAAAAAGAAGGGATATTTAGAAAGAAGGCTTTCAGTTTTCCAAATAATAAAATAGGCTCTTGTGCATATTATTTTATGTAAATTATATATTTTTTTATTTTAAAGAGATATGCATCTAGTATAAAAAAAAACGTATTTAGTTTCAAGAATATCAATCTTACTATTACTAAATCCTAAAAAATATTCTGTACATAACCCGTTTTGACCACTACTGTATTTTTTTTTAGATTTTATTATTCTATGGAAAAGTTGGGAATGTTTTTTCCAGCAAAATCGGCTCTTTCTTCTCTTCAATTTAGTCAGGGCAGTATTGCTGTCTAAATCATTATGTATTTATCTATAATTTTTTAATTAATAAGGGTCTGTCCCTGTTTCTTTAAAAAAATAAAAAAACAAAAAAAAATATTGCACTAGTGGATTTACCAACATGCAGATCAAATCATGCAGATCAAACAGATTCTTGGTATGGTTTCTGAGTTCAAAACTTTACTCTTAACTGGGCACAGGTTGATTCGGCAATCTACAAAGCTTGTCTATATGCATCCTATGATTCTTATTGCACGACTCCATTCTTCAGTAGCCACTACTACAGTACAAAATTTTGCACTACTACAGTGCAAAATTTTGACTATTTACCTTGCTTGCGTACAACAAATATATACCCCAATGGATCAAATAGATAACTGATACTAAGTTAAGAAACCAAGAACTCCACTGATCTTATGTAGATAGAAACTAAATTCTTGCCAAGTCGTAACAGTAGGTAGACCGCCTTTAAAATTCATATGATGCAATAAATCCAGAGAGGGACTACATAAACATGACAATTAATGCATAAAAGCAAAAGAAAAAGATAGGCAATGGTATCTAAAGTGAACTGTCACTCCACATGGTGTTTATAATCATATAGCTCCCAGAGTGATTGTTGGTGAGATCAGATTACAAATTTCCGAAGATAAAATGCATGTTACATACTAAAATGTTGCTTCATGCAAATGGTAGCCAGAGAATTTGGCATTCTGTATTATGAAAATGATGTGAAATCTTCTGGACGTGCAATATAAACCTCCTCAAATTCGTTTTCATCTGAGAAACAAAAATATACATTAGGAAAGCCGCATAAAACTGACAGAGATAGATGGATATAACAAAGAATAGAAGACACAGGAATGATGTAATAAATCATTATACATGTTCATGAATGGAGGAACCGAAAGAATAGAGAAGCCACCTTTTTTTTTTTCATAACAGCTACAATTATTTAATCCAGGGCATCTAACTCGGATTAACATCTAAAACCAATTTAATCCGTGGTGACCCTTGTTTAGTCATACTAATTCCTCCAGTAAGGTGCATGCAGTAAACCAGACAGAAGGATGGGGCTCTACATGGGTTACTTTAATGCCGTGCAGCCAAAAGATTGTGAATGCATATGCCTCTGCATAGACTACCTTTTAGGATGGTGTACATTTATTTCATGGTGCAGAAAATAATCTGTTGGACCTTCATCATGGATTTAGGATTGATAATACATCCAAATGATGACTGAAAAGATTTAAGCTGGAGACAACTTAAGAAAGATCTAAAAATTAGAGCCAAGAATCTAAAAGCTTTACTGTTATAACTTCTCTGACTCCAGTTCTTGTCATTGCTAGTCTTCTCTAATATTTAAGGGATCCAAGGTAGGGACTCAAAGGATATTATACATCTCATTCAACCTGGTTGCCAATCCACTACTCAAAGTCAACAAGCCTAGGTATTAAAACCCTTGTAGGGCAATTTCCATGGAGGCCACACATATACATGCCCACTCACATATACACAAACTGAGATTAGAGAGATAGAGATAGGACCTAGCCAACTCTTCCGAAGAACTACAACAAATCCAGAGACATATGTAGTAAGCAGATAAGCAACTAATGCATGAGCTAGCTTCCATCTTTAGAATATGTTCTCAAACAGTGAAGTGACAGAACCACAACAAATAATCTGTCTTAGAAGTTTGAGACAATAACTCCTCTTTGCCCTCCTTTTCCATACCAAAACCACCTAATCCCTTCATAGTGAATGGGACATGACAGCCACTGCTTTTTAAGTTCAGTAGAAGAAGCATAATGTATATGCATGTTTGCCGCGACAACTTTTATGGTTTTATTAATTAACCTTTAGAAAGGGGTCTAAATTCTTAGTTCCCTCTATCTAAAGGATCTTTCATTGCTCAAGATCAGCTACGCCAAGCTGCTTTAAGAAATCCTCAATGAAATCACAAAAAAGCTGAGAATTCCCACTATACTTTCAGTCTTTCATCAATCAAATTATGCTGGTTTACTCATCCTTTCCTAAAGGAGGAAAAAAGAAGCTTAGAGTGTTGGATATTTGGATCAGAATTACCTCTCAGGAGAAATAATTTTGGTTTTAGGTTAAATGTTTTGCTTGTCTTTGTCCTTGATCAAGTAATAAACGTCAAGCAACTTTAATATGAAGAATGCCTTCCATGTCGTGAAATACACATGAGATTCTAAATATTGTTATAGAATCCAAATATTTATCTCAGACCAACAATGTTTAATGATTATACCAAAGCAAATCATATAATATTGTCTGCTGCTTCAATAGGAATATAAAAGAACCTTCTCCAAGTTTGTCTTTAATTTGGTTGAGGTAATCCATGTTGAAGAAAGATGAACTTGCCATCTATGATCGTCCCTTGTCAACCTCAAGGTTAATAACACGTATGATATGGTTAAGACTCCCAAGTGAAACAAATTTTGCAGATCAGTAACATATAGCTTGAGCAAACTCTCCAGTATGAACTTTACAGAGTCGCAGAATTCAGCAGTTTGATATAAAGTGTAAAACTGACAGTCATGTTGCAGAACCAAATGCATAATTTCAACCCAAGTGCCAAAATTCTACATATTTTTTCTTTCTTCTGGCTAAACCATTCACATTAACTCTTTAGCCTAATTTATCTCTTCAATTATATGCTTAACCCTTGAAGAATCCTTGCCAACCAATCATTTCAACAAACTTCAACCAGCCAAAATTCACTGACATCCTTGAAACCTATTTGACCAAGGGTCCAGAACTCTTTAACTGTAGCTTATACTTATCTCATACCTATTAGCTAAGAGGAGTCTACATAATGATACAAATAATTATCTTGGCTAACAGAAGGCAGCAAAAATGTTGTTAACTTGTTTTCAATTTATATAGAACAATACCTATTAAAAGAAATTATAATATTATATTCTTCTTAAGAAGAACAAATTCTACATGGATTTCCTAGTAGAAGAGTCCCATGGGCATACACCTAGATCTGCAAAAGGGGCAACTCGGGGATTTTCTCTTGGTCTAACCGTGCCTCTTCGCCCACAAAGTAAAGACCAAAACATAACCAAGATGGCCCATTAAATAAATCACTCTAAATAGTAAACAACATGCAAAACCTCCAAACGTTGCCATGAGAATCTGGACAAGAGATTCCTCCCCGATACATCATTGAAGAAACTTAAAGCAACTGGTTCATCAGGAGGCACACACCCCAAGAACTTTAGTAGGTGGGGACCAGTTTGATTTTAGCTAATCATTAAGATAAAAATCAGTATCACCTTGTAAAATTTTACTAGAAATACCTGATTGCTAAGCAAAATAACAAAAGATCCTAAGTAGCCTAACCAAATGGTTGTAGCTCAATCTAGCATGTGGGTGACCAGCCATAGTTTGTTGTGGCTGGCCACAGGCGCACATATCCAGCATGTTGAGCTGGTCCTCCTCTCCCACTCTCTCACCTTGCCATTGCAAGAAGCTCGACACTTCACTGACTTCAACTCCTTATCCAACTAAGTCAAACTGTAGGTTTCACCTCCACTATATGACCATCGGAGCTATATCTCTCTATCACTCTTCGACAATAGGTGCTTGTCAAGATTTGTGCATCGCTGAAGTATTGGCGACCCTCGGCTGACCGCACATTGGGCTTATGCGTTTCCCTCAGTTTTTTTGCCCATTGGCACCCATCACCGATGTTGAAGACTCTCCAGAGAGGCTACCATGTAGCCTCCTATAGACGGTTTCAGACCTCATAACGGACTGCAGTCATTGCCGCTGCCATCTCTTTAGCTGGTTTCATTTCTCTCCCTATGGTGAAAATGTTTAAATCTTCGCTTGGGTCCCTTGTGCCTCGTTATGACCGGATGATGATCTCCATGGCTGTCTACCATGAAGGCTGTCTTCGTGCTCACTACTTCCCTGCTTGCTTCAGAACCTAGTCCTAAGTCGTCTCCAGTTCCGAATAGCAATTTCGCACATCCTCTTGTTATGTATCTTTCCCATCTTCTTCTTCTCCTTATTTTTCTTTACTTTCCTTTTTTGTTTGGGTTTGGTATTGGGTTTTAATTGGCCTAACCCAAAAGTTGGCCGGCAAGTTGCAATATAAGTCAGCCAAATTGTGGATCCTGTGGGCCAAGCCTACAACCTGGCCCAATTTCTAGTTCTCTTTCAAATATTACTTGGTTTATGTATTTCCTAAATTATTTTATTTCAATTCCTGCTCAAATGTTAATTTGGGTTAATAATATTAAATTACATTCCAGTTATTTATCACATCTTACAAAATCCTATATTTACATTGTCTTAAAATTATTAGCTCATCTATACTAACTATTATTTGTATTGATTGAACCAAGGTTGCAAAATTCAGTCGGGATTAGAAACGGTCGTTAGAAAAAATGATACATATTGTGGCTGCTTCTATTGGATCAAACTATATTTAATTACATAAAATTCTAAATATTATTTTAAAAATTTAGAAAAAATAAAGAAAAAAATAAGAAAGTAAAATTAGTCATATATGAACCTAAAAGCTTAAAAAAAAACTCCCTCAACCTCTGATGAATTCTCACTTAATTTAGCAACTTTTTATACCTCCAAATTACTACTCTCTTCATTGTTGTTACGTAGTAGTAAGAAAAAAGAAAGTTAAAAGGTGGATGAAAAAGAGAAGAGAAATGAGGAAAAAAAATGCACCCGAGTTCACTAGAGTATGGAGTAGCCAGAGGAGTTCACCGGATTAGCCATTGGATGAGCTTAGCGAAGTGTGAGGGGTGAGAGGGGAGTGTGCGAGAGATGTAGGAAAAAACTAAAAACTTGAAAAGAAGACAGTTGAGGACATTAATTATAGGTTAGATATATTTTGATTCAAACTGAATCTTAAAAAAATTTAGTTTCTATCGGTATGGCCGGAACTTACCAATCCTAGACTGAAACAGATCACTAGAATGATTTCGGGTCCGGATCGGCCAATTCAACTTGTATTGGCTGATTTTGAGAACCATGGATTGAGCTACTATAAATTAGTCTACATTTATGTATACCATTAGTAATAATCTTACTATAAATTTCAGTATCATTAAATTAACCTAATTGCAGTGATTGTTACAGAGACGCTATAATCATTAACTAATTTTTAGTTTAGAATTATTAATATTGATACCATTTATTATGAGGCTTATTTGTAGTTCTTTAAACTATTCACATAGTTCATTAAAGGGATTATTATATTTTAATGTTGCATTACTTGTAATTAAGGTTCATCGGATCTGCCAAACCCAATCCCTATCCAAGCTGATCCGAATTGGGATCAGTCAGTTTTGATTAAACTGAGCCAGATCCATTATGGATCCGACCTAGATCCCACCCGAGGACATTGATTATTGTCTATTGATGTCCCTGAGATAGAACTCTCTTTCTCTTTCTCTATTTACTCTTTTCTTCTCACTCTCTCTCTTTCTCTCTTTCACTCATTCTCTCTTTTTCTTCTCTCTTTCTAATGGAGAGATCTAGTTTCGACTAACTCCGACAAACTTCAGTGACGCAGATCTAAGTGCACCAAACTCCGACGAACTCCAGTATATAATTTTTTAATTTTATTAAAAAAATTTCTCTCAGTTTTATAATTTCTTTTACTCTCTCTAATCTCTTCTTCTGTTTGGTGAAAGTCAAAAAAAAACTTTTTTCTTTTGATTTCTTCTCTCTAATCTCTTCTTTTTTTCTTTACTGATTTTTTTTCACATAATAACTCTCTAAAATCCAAATTGTTCTTCGCTGAATTTACTAAAATTGTGATTAAATAATTGTTAAATTATTTAATTTTCTGAAATTGTGATTAAATATTTGCTGAATTATTTATTTGCTGAAATTGTGATTAAATATTTGCTGAATTATTTAATTTGCTGAAATTGTGATTAAAATTTGCTGAATTATTTAATTTGCTGAAATTGTGATTTAATATTTGCTGAGTTATTTAATTTGCTGAAATTGAGATTAAATATTAGCTTGAATTGTGATTAAATATTTGCTGAATTATGTAATTTCCTGAAATTGAGATTAAATATTTACTGAATTATTTAATTTGCTGAAATTGAGATTAAATATTTGCTAAATAATTTAATTTGCTGAAATTATATTTTTAATTTTTTCCTGAATTATTTAATTTGCTGAAATTAAGATTAAATATTTGCTGAAATTGTATTTTTAATTTTTTTCTAAATTATTTAATTTGCTAAAATTGAGATTAAATATTTGCTGAATTATTTAATTTGATGAAATTATATTTTTAGTTTTCTGAATTATAATTTCTATTTTTAATTTGATTTCTATTTAAATGTTTATATTAAAATTAAAATAGCCCCAAAAGAGAAGTCACAAGATATAGACTTTGGCCGGCAACATTGCATTGCTCTTAGCTAAGACAAAAAGCGTGTCAAATGCAACTGGTGTGAAAAGGAAATGAATGGCAGTGTGAGTCGTCTGGAAGAACATTTGGCTGGAAGACAAGGAAATATAGTAGAGCTTCACTTAAGTTAGTTTGAAAGTCAAAAAGAGAAATGTTGACTCATCTAATAGGAAAAAAATAAGGATAAACAAACTATACAAAAAAGAGAGTCAATGATTTATCAAGAATTGATGCATGACCATGAAAATATTGATGATGATAACAGTGAGTAGAGTGGAGAGAATGTTGAGAAAAGACAGATGAGGAGGGCAACAAAAGAAAACAGAAATACATAAAGCAAGGAGGAGATAAGAAGAAACAGTGGTGGACTTGGTGGTAGCTTTCAAAGATTTAGATCAGTTCATATGCAGGGAGTAGTAGTTCTGAAACTTCTATTGTTACGAGCTTTACAACAGAGTCTGAAAATATTGGACCGATAGATATATATTTTTAGAGAAAAAGAGATCATAAACAGACTATTATCAAGACAACTCTCAAAGGAATATAAAGTGCAAAGAAATATATTGATATGCTATCTCTAAATTTTTCTTCTACAATCATATTTCTTTCAATATAGCCGATAGCCCTTATTATCACACCATGATGAATGCTATAAAATTAGTAAAGCCTAGTGTTCCGCCTCATAGTTCAAAAGATAGTGTTACTAAATATATTGATTCAGAGGTAGATGACTGTGCTAAGTCAAGAGGGCTGTCGCCAAGGCTTGAATAGCCTCCGTGATGGATCTAGTGACCTCATTAGAAAGATCTTTAAAAAATGTCTTCGCCCACACCAGCAACTCGTCGTCTACTGTTGGTGGTGCTAAGGAAACCTCCACATGGATGGAGACAAGTTCTTAGTCCTCCATAGCCGCGATCTCCCCTAGGTTAGCTTTAGATCATGTGTTCACCATTGTCCGAGGAACGTCGACTCTGGTACCAATGTTACGGACCAGATCTGGAATGATCCGTCCATAGGATGATTATGAAAATTTAGGTGATAGTAGCCTCACGAGATAGGATTCTAATGGCTTTGATTTCACATCAATCAGATGTCTAGTGGGAAAGATATAATTAAAATAGCGGAGTAAGATCAGAACGGGGTGGAATAGTAAGTATCCGACGTTGCGGCGGTCGTCGGAGGGTGACGGACAGCCAAGGGTGGTGGTGGACGGCCATAAAATAGGGTGGTTGCTGGAGGTGATGGTGGCTATGGGTTGGAGGTAGAATTATGGTTTCTAACTTAGATCTACTCCTAGAAAGATAATGACGATTTAACGGCTACGATAAAAGATAAGGACGATAAGTAATGCAAGGTAAATAAATTTAACTTAACTCAATATTCCTTCCATTCAATTCCAGCCCCTTTATATATAGAGGTCGAGTACAATGAATTCTATTCGAACTAGCCTTAAAGGCTTATACGACTCGAACTATGACTTATCTTAGAGGCTTACATGATTTAATTGAACTTGCATTAGTGGCTTACATGACTTAACTAGCTTGCATTTAAGTTCTTACATAAGAGATAAACATGACCTATAGATAAATATGACTTAGCTAAATCAGCCTTTCTTATCCTTCTCGGATTGATTCTTCGTTCTGCCACAGATAGAGTCTGAATCTGGAGAAACCTTGAATACGGAAATTGTAGATCAAGACGTTTTCAATCTTCTCCAAGTGGTTTCATAACATTTGGTATCTGTGGAATATCCTTTGAATATTTTCCCAAAACTGCGTAAAGCTAAATTAATTAACCAACAAATTCTAACATAAGACTCTAACTAAAGCAAATAAGCAGATAAGATAACTAGACTCAATCCATTGAGCCCAATCTCCCCTTGATGTGATTCAATCTGACTCGGTTCGCATCAATCCACCACGCTTCCAACTATCTTATCCTCAAGGTGTCTACGGTGGTTTCCATACCCTCCAATGCTCTCAAATTATATGTCTTCAATCTTCGTGTGGATCTCGTCTACCATGAGAAGGTTGGGCCCCGTGATAGGTTCTTAATTTGCTTAGATAGATGACTCGTGGTAGAGGGATTATCAGACCCGGCCTCACTAGATTTGCTACTCATTTTCTAGCATTGGAGAGCATAATACAATATATAGATAAAATTATACGGGTATTTCTATCAGAGTGGTCTACAAAATTTAAGAATATGAAACCTAAAGATCAAAGTTTAGATAAAGCTTTGAAAAACATAGCTCTTGAAAATATATTTTGGCATTATATTATAATTATCACTGCAATATTTGAGCATCTTGCCAAGGTATTACGACTTGTAGATAATGATAATAAGTCTGAGATAGATTTTTTATACGAGTCTATGGACTTAACAAAAGAATCAATACAAACAAATATGGGCAAAAGTTATAGGAAGTGATAAAAGTTGATTAATTTCAAATAGAACAAACTACATAGAGATATACACACTGCTGGTAAGCATTAGTTTATTAATTTATTTTATTTAAATATTTTAAAATTTGAATGCTCACAAATTTTAAATTATAAATTCCTATAGGATATTTTTGTTAATCCAAAATTTTAATTCTCTACAAATGTCAATAATAAACTAAAGTCTTGATAGAAGTTAGGAAAGTAATTAGCAGACTATAGTCAGGTATTCATAAATAAATCTTTTGCGATAGAAAAGTAAGTTATTATTCAATTAAATAATTTTGTTATTATTTATTTCAAGTTTCAATATAATCAATTTTCTTATAAAATGTATTGAATAATATATTTCAAATAGAGAAATATAAATTGAGAACTAGCCAATTGAATACAGCTAAAATTGCTGCAGCTATATCTCATTACAGTCAAGTTAAATAGTAGTCTATTTATAGATGGGTGGAGACATCAAATTTGACACCAATAGTAAAAAAAATCTTAAGTCAAACTATGTCTTCATTACAGCATGAAAGAAATTAGATTACTTTCTCATTGGTCCATACCAAAATACGTAATTGATTGACAATAGAGAGATTAGAGAAATTAGATTTCTACCATTATAATCTGAAATTGAGGGAGAAAAATTTTTAAAAAGGAAAATAGAAAATGATCAATTGATTGATTTAAATCATGTTTATGATGAAGAAAACCCCCTGACTCTATAAATCAGAGAAGTGGAGGATAGATTATTAGATGATAGAGAACCCATGGTTAGATGAGGCATTGGGGGAGACCACAACTAAAGAAGAAGTTGATACGAGTTGTTCGGCAGCGAGAGATAATATAGCTACCAGTGCTAGCGATAATTCTAATAATCATGATGATACACTTGGTGATAAAATCGTCCCCTCCACATTTGTTGAGAGAAGTCAAGAAGGCATAGAGATTGAAAATTGAGAATGTACAAAAATATTAGCAACGTCGTTATCAGGATGTTGCTTTGTATGACTATGATTCATTAAGTATTCATTATTTAAAGTCATCACAAGATTCATATGCTGGTTATTATTCTCTCAGTATCCTCAGACACAAGATCCACATATTAATTATTATCCTCCTCAAAGACAACAAGATATATTTGATATGAATGATATGATGCAATCACTTTTTTAAACACTAAGCCCTAGACATTATTATTTACAAACTTTTGGTAATTATGATGACGATAACCACAAAGATTTATGAAAGCCAGCTAAGAATAAATTGCTATCTATATGAGTACGCATTGCTGTTATTATTTTTCTGAGCATGAAAGATCCTATTTGTGATGAATTATATTACTCAGATTATCATGGATTACACTAGTTGAGGTTTTATGCTCACCACCTTTTGGTGGAATACTTCACAAATTAATGGATAACAATGTCAATTTCATGGAGGAGCTATAGCAAATAGTTAATTAGTTGTTTCCTATTCTATTTATGGATTAGATGAGTATGTTGCCCCTATGTCCGCATTGCACTTTTGAGTATTTATGGATATGTATTTTCTAGAGGCTTATTGGTCACTACCTCCGCCTTTGGACTTGGAACGTTGGCATTGAGTGCATCATCACCTTTGATGTAGCCTATGGATTATCTTAGATTTTATTCTTGCTTATGAATTATCTTAGATATAAATAGTTTATTATATTAATACTATGTGGGAATGTTGACCAATAGATCACCAGAGAGAACCACGTAGACAACCCACAAAAGGAGCATGTGTATTATGGTGTCGGATGTTCCATATTGTAAGAACTAGAGATTTGTTTGCTACTTGAATTATTCGCAAGAGATTCAAGCTCTTATCTTTGCAACATCAGCCAAAGTTTACAAAGGGAAATCCCTGGACTGCCATCATTGACTAATTAAGTAGTTTGTCAAATAGCCTTTTCTTTTAAGCTTATCCAAGTTCCTGCATGATCCAAGAAATTTTGCATATGGAGGATATAATGAAAATAAATTTGTACGAGTATTCAACTAAGTGTTGCATCAAATGGCTGGCAACAGTAGATGTAAGTCCAAAGTAATGAATAATAAACTGACCCTGATTACAATTAAGCAGTACGGGACTTCCATAATAGAATGCAGTCAAACAGAATATATGAACAAACACAGAAATACATCAAAATAGAAAAGGATAAAAGGTATACAACCTAGAAAATAAATCAGAATAGAAAAGTACCTTTTCTCAGGGTCAGTGCCACAATAGCATCATTTTCGACCTGCAAATAGGTGATATTAAATTATATATGTATATTGAGATAGGTGTATGTATGTGTATGTGCATGCATTCATGAGTTTCCACTTCTACAAGAAAACGAAATTACTATTCCTAATGGTTCTTTGATTTCTATTTTTTTTTCTCTCATTCATGTACGGGAAGCCAATATAATATTACCTTCAGATCTGCCAGCGTCTTTGAGTCATCCAGTATATCATTAGTTGCTACCAGGGTCAACCGTTGATTATTGGGTGATTGATCAATCAATGAGTGCAGTTTCTGCTTAATATTCAGAGTTGTCTCGGATGGATCACACTGCACAAAGTAGGTAGTCTTGTTGCGCTTTACTCGAATATACATGGCCTGGTGCATATAAGATGCTTCCATTATAATGTGATGTTACACAGTAAGCTAGCATTGAGATATAATTTCACTTGTAAAACTACCTAGCTAATCAATTTAACTATTATTGCTGTCTTAGCTTGCTCCAAGCTCTTTTCAGTATTGAGTTATAACAAGGGGAGAAATAGAACACTTATATGAGCTTTAAATAACTATTTTGGAACAGAATTTTAAAGATCTTAGCCACAATTTCAATCATTAAATTTATGATTAGCACAACTAAAAAATAAAAGAAAAACTGCACCACATTAGCAGCATAAGAACATACTAAATAAAATAGGATGATAAAAAAAAAATGTGTTTTGACTTTTGACTACCATAATGTCCTTCATATTAGTGCTACAACTTATAAGTTATAATCTAACAGGGCATTGGTGTAGTAAAATTTAACTATATCCATGGAAACAATCTTCTGTATTCGAGATATCGACATTCCCAATGTACAGGGCTATGAAACAGAAATATCATATAGTAATAATAAGTACTAGGATAAAATAATAATCTTACTTCAAGATTACTCTTTTCTCTCCAGGAACTACAAGCTCTGTTTGGCACCTAGGAAACCCAGATCAACACTCTTGTATTTCATCCTCTAAAGCCAGTTAATATCAGGATTAAGTCGTCTGCTGCAATTTGATGAGTGAAAACTAACCCTAAATTTTTTAAACCGTAGATAGGGATGAGAATGGACAGATAATATATGATCATATCCCAGATCTTAATTTAAGTTTTGTCACATATGGATTTAATTTGTTTATCCATCTTCATATCCGAATTCATACCAAATCCAGATAGCCTTATTCAGATACAGCATGGGTTGAAGGACATTGTCCTAATATGTATCTGTATATCCATAAGGTTTAAAATATTATAAAAATAGTAAAAAAGATCAGAATGAAGTCATGTTTATGATATATCTAACATTTGGTTCATATCCATCTTAGTGATATGGTAACCAAATTTGCTAACTGTTTTCTATGATTCTATCCATATCTATATTCTGATCCAGAGAAAATAAGTGGATAAGAATATGTTATTTCTGCTATCTGATCCATATTTGTTCTATTTTCATCCCACACTACAGACATAAAACACAGCAACCACCTCCCAAGTCTAGGTAGCTACAGAATTGAACTTGTTCGGCTATAGACAAAAACTAGCAGCACCTATCGATACTAGATGATGGGTTTAGGCTCCAAAATAAGCTATCAGTTAACTTGTTTCAAAATTTGCAGATGAACTTGATGCAAAAGATGAACTAGTGATTACCAGACAGATACTGGATTCTCTTCTCTTTTCTTTCTAATCTAACTACTGAAATTAGCTTAAGCAAGATTACAAAGTACTAGCAACTACAAGACTACAACTGTACCAATGCTCTTCCAATAAAAGTATTAAAGTTGGCGTAATATAAATTTTAATATGGCATACCTACATGAACTTCAAATACATAAAGGTTCCAAGTCCAGGAAACAAATAGAGAGCTTGAGAATCGCAATATAGAAATACTCTTCTTTAAGTATGTTAATTGAGATACGACCTAAAAACATAAAAGGCATGACCTTCTATGGGCATTGGGCATGTTGTAAACATAATCTAACAGAGCCTCAAACACCAAATTGAACTCTTATGTGGAGCATAGCTCAACATCTAAGATCGGAAGACAGATATCGGGGGAAGAAATAAAGGTAACTTCAATTGACGATTTAATAAAGGGTTTGATTCCTGGGTTTTTTATAATGATTTGAATCCTAGATCTGAGTTCCATTGTAAAGTTGGGCATACACATGGTTTTGATATCAAATAATTTATTTTCAAAGTAGAAATGCTCTAAGAATTCTCAACTACGAAGTCGATATCTCTTGACATGTGACATCTGACAAAACCAACAGAAACAAAGACCAAGATATGGCTGGAAAATGAGTCTTCCTCTTATGAGAGGCTTTCTTTTAAATAAATTTTGACTGATTTACAACCATGATTACATCAATCTAGACTGCTTATTTTTGGTATATTTATCTATAGTTTTCATATCTCTTAAGTACGTAAAGAATTAAAAAAAATCAAATTCTGAATTACAACAACAAATAACTGTGATCCATTGGTCTGTCATGTGCTGGGTTAACCAATCAACCTCTCTATTTATGGCAAGAAATACTGTAAATATATTGCTAAATTGCTGCATTTGACAGCTTTCCTTGGCAACATCAACTTGTAAGTTGTAACCAGGTCTACCTGGAAGAATCCAACGAGGAAAATGACAATCATAAAGAATCTCTTGAAGGAAAAAGAGGTGGAATACTTAATTATAAATTTATATAAATCCACCTGTGACTACAAGGCATGCACACAATCACAAAGTTGCAATTAATACGTGTCTATGCTTCACTTGAAACATAGAAGTCAAATGCAAAAGAGAGAGAAGAAGAGAAGAACATCAGTGATAAAAACCTGGAGCGCTCAGATCATTGTTCTTCTCCAAGATAAAGAGGAAACTTCTGTGGAAAATCCTAAAGGGAGATTGACCGAAAATAAGAAAAATAGACTTCATGTATCTAGATGAAAACAACCCTAAAATGAGGACTCCAGTTCCCAGAACCTAGACAATTTCTCACAAAAAGCATAAATTATAGCATAAAAGAACACATGCAGACTAGGGGGACGTCTGCCACTCATGCTGCTCAGTGACAGCTGAATAAAAAGATAGCTATATAGTGGCCCATTCCAGTCAACAATAGCCTTATATACTAGTATATACTTTCATTTCATTTAAACGAGAAGATGTTGTGGCATTTGATTATTTAAATAAAAGCATACCTCCACTTTATCCATTAAAAGAACTACCCATCAATAATAAAGGTCCAATGTATTTTGTATCGTATTAGTGTATTACAAATATAAATATAAGATGAAAAAGAAATTTTGATCTAATAAATCATTGGAAGTCAACTTGTGACGTGAAATCCTAATCTTTGCAACCAGCAAATCCATAAATCTTGCCGCACAAATAAGGTTAACACTTTTCACAAATAGGACCTTCTGGATTTAACCTGAAATAGAAAGTATTAGTCTCTTGCAAGTTGATGTATCTTAATGTAGGACTCTCAGAAGTGTTCAAGAAGTTTCACAATATTCATTCTACTTTATTTTATTTTTTAATTTGGATACTTCGAAGAACTAAGGAAGCATCTGATACATGTTCAGAGTATTAAAAAAGTAGCATGTCCAATATAGTATTTGATATGGGCATGTCAAGATTATGGAAGCATCTGTGCTTCCAAAAAATTAAGGTTTTCCCAAGTCAGTCTTGCACCGGGTGTAAGACAGTGAGATGTCGATCGGGGAGGAATAGGTTGGTTACTAGTTTGACGAAGCTAGTGGACATTTCTCCAATCCCAAGTTTGACTGAAATAACCTGCTAATACTACTCCATCTAAGAACTCTCAAAAAAAACATTGTTGGGTGATGACTTTGCAAGGCAGGCAGACAACTTCAATACAGTAGTCAAAATCCAAGAGGTCTAGCATTCGTCAGAGCTCCAAACTGTAGATGTTGTTGCAAGAGATGTCTTGATGGATGTTATCAAAATCACTTGACAACAATCCATCACCTAGCCATAGGCCAAGAAAACCAATGCCATGCAGAAGAAACCATCATTCAGATCTTCTATCATATAAAGGTCATACACTTTGCCTTTTGTTTTATGTTTCTTGCCAAAATTTAAATTCACCTTTTGAACTTACCACTTACCGCTAGAAGCCTCTAGCATCCCTCAATTTAAGAAGGCCATCCACAACCAAATAGTATCAAAGAAATAGCAACAACATCCTATCTGCCACAAAACCCTCGAATATAAAACTTTGAATACAAAACCCACAATTGCCTTAAAGTTATAGTCCTTGCATTAGCTTTCAACTTCAAGTTTCAAAAGCAAAAGTAAGCATTGGTACTTGGATCACACTTAATCAACATATTAGACAAGGATTTATTTGGACTGATTTTTTTCATAATGCTTTCAGTTATATAAGTGTAATACATATTTTCTCTGTTGCATACCCTCCTTTTTTAATTCATCAGTTTTAGATAATATGGGTAATATTGAGTCATTGTACCTATTTTCTCTGTTGCAATGCCTAATGAAGTAGGAATTCTCTTTGACATGCGAAATCCTACTGGATATTACTTTATATGAAGTCCAGTTTCATGGGTTGTATAAATTTTAAGTCAGTATTATATAGACAGAGTTCACTAAACTGATTAAACTTGCACCACATTTTTATCACATAAATGATAGTCTAGTGAGAAACCCAGCGTTCAAGAATCAGACTGGACTCTCCTTGTTTGTCAGACAGAAACAGACCATGACTTAGATTTCTTCCAATGGATCATTATGGATGATCAAGTGTGAAAAAGATAAATCCACTTTAGGAGAATAAGAAACTTTGTCAGTACCATGTTTATGGTGATAAAGAAGACAATATGTATAGCTTTCCACTTCTAAAACAACAGTCCAAGAGTCAACCAGGTTTCTTGGTTGAGCTTTCACCAATACAAGTAGCTAAGGTGTCCCTGCATCACAATTTACAACAAAATATAAGGAATTGAAAGAATAACATAAAGTTCCAGTATATCATAACGAACTGCACACAGAGTAACTGCATTAAGGATTTCTAAATTTCAACCAAGCAAAATGGAATGAAAAGGTTTATCTGCCAAATGTCATATAATATATCAACTTTCCAAAAAGTGTGGTTATGAAGCTCGGATACGGATATGATATTGATATGAGGATACAACAAATCCTAAAAAAGAATATATATGGATATGGCAAGGATATGTTAGTAAATAAATTAAATTAAATATATATCTTATATTCCAGGGAAGATTTTATTTCACCCCTCCTTTTTGCACCATTTCTGTTTCATACCCTCCTTTTTTAAACTATTTAAATCGACTCCAACTTTTCATTGCAAATCTTTAAAAAAGCCCTTAAGTTATCTTTAACCCAATGGAACTAGACGGAATGACATTTTTTAATAAATATAATTTTGTTTCTAAAGTATAACATCTAAATACCAGAATTGTCCATAACACTTTACTAATTTTTAATTAATATATTTTTAATGATACTATGATATTTATTCCAAATAGGAAACTGGATTATGGTGAAATGGATAAAGATAAAGATGCAAGAGAGAAAATAAATAAAAATATTGTATTAACCAAGGAAATAAGTGATAGTACATATCTTTTTTTAGCACCTTGCCTATATCTGGGGTATAGTATGTGTAATCATTTATGGACATAGTATGTATTCACTTATTATCTACATTTAATTTGAACCCTGCATTACAATCTTAAGCCTCAGCGGACCTACACTGTGCTTTGAGATCTGTGTAGGCATGTCATCACCTGCTTACTTTCTTATGCAGGTCATTAGCAACTGCATTGACTATATGACACACATTACGCAGCTTAGCCCCATAAATAACAATGACCTACATGGCTACACAAGGCTTACAACCCAGTGCAAGCAGGTCGCCACTACCTAAATGGGCCATATTAGCACATTACAGACCTAAGCCCCATGAATTGCAAGAATTGAAACTTACCTGAGGTTTAAGTCATATCTATGAATATCACAGATTCACAATGTTGATGCCCTATTCAGCATGTCCACCCATAAGCGCTCACGTGAACTAGAAGTCACCTATAAAGGCAAATCCATAAGCTGCCTATTCGGGTATATTGTTTCGATATGCACAGTTAGTTGGGTCAAAATTTTCAGAACAAGTATCATACATACAAAAGCTCGTTAAAGGGCGGATGATACATTGAGTTACCACCTATAGGTTGTCTTCTATTGCCTAATATCTAGTAGACCGAATGCTCCAAACGTGCAAGAGAAGCACTAAAAGAGAATGTACTCATCCACAAGAACTGATCACGTTCTCCAATCCTTTACAATGTTGATTCCACTTTGGACTGGTGGCATGAATAAACCAATCTGTCCTATCAGAAATATTAACAAAGCACCGAGCTAGGTACCAAATACACCGAAAATTCACAAAAACCTAGAAGATGTTGCAGTAATAAAATGGTAGGATTGCAAGATCAGCTACCAGCAATTAGCTAAAGAATCAAACATCAACCAAATTACTTCACTCTTCGTGCTAATTAAAATCAGGACATTCAGGACATCGATTCACAAATAATCCAGAGACAGTACTATCAAATTGAAACAAGAATCGAACAATTCCAACCGAATCGCAATCAGAGAAGTCACAAGAGAATCGATCACAAAGAAGAAGGTAGTTCCCCAACAGTACAATATGAGAGACGCACCTTAGCTTCCGAGAGGAGGTATTGGGTTCCAAAAGAGAGGACGGAATAAGAGGGAGCTTCCGGAAAAGTGGAATTTTGGATGCCGATCACTTTGACATTTGGTCATTTGGGGCCAGACCTCGATCAGGAAAAATGATCCACTCCAAGCAACTTTGCGGTTTGATACCTGTATATCTTGGTATTTGTAAAAGCATCCTCAACTTTCTTTTTTAATGGAAAAATTCTTGGGGTCGTTTGGAAAAGTCCCTCAACTTAATTAGCAAATTAAGTTGATCCATGTGTAAATAACTAAGTAAACCTATTTGTGGATTTTGATCTTAATATTTTTATCTTACATAAAATACTAATCATGTACTAATAAATAATATGCGCGTGTCTACTATTATATTAGCTAGGGATTTCTATGACTTATTATCTGTTTCTAAAGTTTCATTAAATTGATGCCCCATTGAGGCTTCTATTTGGGAGTTGTATAGTGATGGATTTGATCTCTATATCCTTCTCATAGGATTTCATCACTAGATAGTTCCACATGTATCCCTTCTTCCTCTCTTCATGAGAGTTTTCTCTATCTTCTCTGAGAGATACGTCCCTGCTCTTCAAAGCTATCATTGCGCTTTCGCCTCTCTCCTCTTGTGGCTATACCTCCTTTTCGGTACTGTAATCCTCATGCTCACCCCGTCCTCCTCGCCTCATCCACCTCTTACCAAATCCTCCTTCCACCCAAAGGCCCCTACCATGGTTGTTTCTGAAGATGACCTCCTAAAAAAATTCTCTAAGCTCGTCATGGTTGACGGTATAGAGGAGATCGTCGCTCTCGACAAAGACAGCACAATCTCCTACAGAAAACCCAACCTATGCCTTGTAGGTAAACTTGTAATGAATAAGCCTCACAACCCTGCCGACCTCAAAGCAGCTTTTTTAAAAGCTTGGAACCTTGAAGGCAAACTTGACTTTGTGGAAGCCGGCAAAAATTTCTACCTGATTGCTTTTGAACTTGAGATCAATAGATGGAAGGCTTGGTATGGTTCTCCCTAGTCTTTCAATAGAGACTTGTTCACACTCGCCTACTTCCAACCAAACAAGTCGATGTAATCCTAGATCTTCTCGCATGTTGAGTTTTGGGTCCAATTTGACAGGCTCCCTTTTGAATACCTCTCCTCTCACACAGCCCGTACCCTTGTAGAAAAGGTGGGATATCTAGTTCTGACTAATGCCCTAGAAGAAGAGAAGTGGGCAAGGTTCATCTGAACCTGCATCAAAATTGATATCACCAAGCCCCTTGTTGCTAGCCTCACAGTTACCTCGCTGAATGGAACAAACCAGGAGATCTCAATAAAATATGAGCGTCTCCCTAGGTTCTGCTCCTTATGTGCCTACCTTGGGCATGATCTCATTGAGTGCACTCGAAGGGGTGAACTCGAAACCAAGATCACTGGAGACTTTCCCCACCACCTGCACTCCAAGCTCTTTGCCATGCTGAAGCCAAAATTCCAGCACCTAGGTGCAGTTCAAAATTCACGTGATCCTAGCTATCTCAAGTGGGAGGGCAAATCACCCAGCTCTGCGGCCAAAACTCGCTCTCTTTCCCCGTCATCAGGCAGCCCGAAACCAGCAGTCACCGTCTTAGCTAACCACAGTCATGCTGCCGAGGGAAACGTCCCATCCTCCGTCGTCCCCTCAAACTTTGACATGTCGAATTGTGAGTTCATGCCCAGAGAATTCCATACCCTGCATTCAATTCTCCCTCCATCTGTCGACCTCTTGCCCACTCAAACTCTCCAGCTAGTCAACTCAACAGCCAAAAACGTCATCCACAAGGTCCTTCCTGTCAATCAACCACACTATTCCCGCGTCTCAACCCAACCGGCTTCCCACCAAGCTGGGAAAATCAACCCCTCCTCCAACCCATCTTGTCCTCAACCCCCCATGCCTCAGCTCATGTCTACGTCCTTAAACAACCCCACTCTCTCAGCCGTACCTCTACGAAGTAGCCAAACCATGTCTTGATTGCAGCAAATCCCATCATGCATACAAAATGTTCTTGTTCACGTACTCGACACCATAAACCTAGCTTCTGCAAACTCCCTCCAAACCCTAAAAGACTTCATCTCCTCCATCACCTTCATCACCCCCATAACCAATTCCCCTCCACCTCAACGCTCCATCAATAGCACTTCTCCTAGATTGCATTCATCAAAGCACTCAAACACTAATCAAACTCACGACCTTCAATCTCCTTCTGAACTTAAAATTCTCTCCAACCCGCATTCTTCTCCACCAGCTAAATTTCCCTCAAGCTCTACCTCGCCTAGCAAAAGGAAGGTTGCTTTGGCAACAAACCCTCCTGGAACTAGTCACTCTATTCTGGTTGCTTACTGTCATGACATCGACAATCTCAAGGTCACCAAAAATGCGAGGAGCGATGCTTCGTCGTGAGACTCCTTATGAATGTCATGACTTAGAATTGTCGCGGGTGTGGAGGCCCGGTGACAATCCGAAACCTCAAAAGCTTCCTCCACAGCTCTCGCTCTAATCTGGCCTTCCTCTTTGAAACAAAGTGTGCTTCGGCAAAATCTCTCTCCATAATATCTTCTCTCCCGCTGCATCAATAACATATTGTTAGCTCCCATGATCAAGCCAGTGGCCTTTGGCTACTCTAGGATGACTCCATCAAAGTTGAGGTCTTGGAAGCATCCCCGAGTTTCATCTTTGCAGCGGTCACCAATCCCAAGGTCCTTTGGATCTTCGGTGGAATCTATGGCGATCCTCGCCACGGTACTGATGACCATCTTTGGAGGCGTATTAGCCACTACGCCTCCATCTCTCTCCCCCTCTATTTTATGGGAGACTTCAATGCCATCATTGCTGCTAACGAAAAGGATGGGGGTATCATGCCTCTTCACTCACGCTGCTCTGCATTCATCAATCATATCAACAATTTTGGCCTGCTTGATCTAGGCTTCGCAGGCTTGGCCTTTACTTGGTTGAACAAACGAGCTAGGGGTTTCCCTCGTTCGAGAAAGACTGGATAGATTCTTGGCTTCTGTCTCTTGCTGCTCCTCCTTCACTATCCTGAAGATCCTTGATCCGAACAAGGCGCCCGGGTCGGATGGCCTTACAGCCAGATTCTATCAATTGTTTTGCCCTGACTTGAAGACTGTAGTATGCAACTCCATCTCTAAGTTCTTCACCACTAGCAACTTGGATAATGAGATCAACAAAACTATCATTGTACTTATAAACAAGAACAACTCGCCTTCCACGGTCATTGACTACAGACCAATTGGGCTTTGCAATATAATCTACAAGATCATCTCAAAACTTCTAGCAACCAGAATGAAAATGCTTCTACCAGATCTTATCTTTGAAGCTCAAAAAGAGCTAAATATCGACAAGTCCTCAATCCTCTTCAGCAAGCGCATGGAGCCTAGAGCCAGAATGCATATTCTCACCATCATCAACCTTAAGTCGCTTGCTGCAGGCGATAGCTACTTGGGGTCCCCGCTCCTATTCTCCTCTTTGCAAAGAGAGGCTTTCCAGCTCATCCTTGACAAAACTAAGGGCAGACTGGTCTCTTGGAAAAGTAATCTCTTATCTCATACAAGCAAGCTTACCCTAATTAAGTCAGTTTTAAGCGCCTTTCTTGTTTACTTCATGGGTTCGACAATGCTCCCCAAATCACTCTTAAAAGATCTAGACAACTTAATTAGGAACTTTTGGTGGAGTTTCAGTAATGGTGGACGCCATCTTTTCCTCCGCAAATGGAGCCTGATTTGTTGGCCAACATCGAAAGGTGGGCTTGGCATTCATAATCCTCTCCTTATAAATCAAAGTCTCATCCTCAAACATGCATGGAGGCTTCTAAGCAATCCAAACTCGGACTGGGCTTCACTTTTAAAAGCCAAGTATTTCCCCTCTAGCTCCTTCTGGCGGGCAAATCTTAATCGAGCTAGTTCATCCATGTAACAACCTAGCCCTAAAAAAATAAAATAAAATAATAAAATTAAATAAATAAAAATTAAATAAAATTAAATAATAATAAAAATTAAATAATATTAAATAATAAAAAAAATTAAATTAAATTAATTTGGGCACGACGCAACTGGCCACATTGTGGTCGGCCTCGTGCCCAACTCGAGCCTAGTACGTGCGAAAAAAATCTCACCTGCTGTAGCAAACCTTGGGGCCGCCGCATGCCGCTGGTCTGGCTAGCTAGCATGGTGGGCCCCGCCGCTACTGCCATCCTCCCCCTCCACCACCTTCTCTCTCTTTAAATCTCTCTCTCTCTCTCACTCTCTCTCTATCACCCTCTCACTCTACTCTCTCTCGCACTCTCTTTCTCTCCTCATTGCCGACACCAGCTCACCACTACCTCCCTTGGAGCCATCGCCACCAGGCCCCTCCCCGCTAGCTCGAGTCCGCTCCTTATACACTTAGTTAGGATCTTTTCTTATTGTATTAGAAGTTTATTTTCATTAAAATAAGATTAAGTTTTTGTAGATGAGTGGAACCTTGTTAGTTGAAGAACTGATGTAGCCTCAAGAAGTCTCCTTCAATAATGCTTCTTCAACCACCCTAGAGATAGGGCATTACAATCCTTATATATGATCTCCAAGATAGAGCCAAATCCAAGTTTTATCTATACTCACGAAAGTCCAAGATTTTTAAACTTCGTTGGTGCATTCGAACGCGGCCCGGGTGCGTTCAAACGGCATGATTTGATCTCAAGTGCATTCGAACAGGCCCGAGTGCGTTCGAACGCGACAACTTGAATTCTTCAGGTTGCATTCAAACGCGTTTGTGAACGCAGCTCTCGGTCTGTGTGAACGCAGTAACCGCATTCGAATGCATTTGTGAACGCAGCTCTCATTCTGTGTGAATGCAATGCTCGCGTTCGAACGCGTTTGTGAACGCAGCTCTCGATCTGTGTGAACGCAAGTACCTACGTTTGAATGCGTTTGTGAACGCGGTGTGAACTCAATAGCTTTTCTCCAATAATCTTGCAATTCTTCAAACCAGAGATATTCTAAACTTGTATAAAGCTCATATACATGTAAAAGTACACTTAGAATATTTTGTACGCAATTGCCAACAATTAAAAACCTAACAAAATGCCAAAATCTGAGGGCACTTATTCTTCAATAGGAATGTGGCATTTGAATGTCAAAACTCGAGAGCACTTATTCTTTGATCGGGCTCTGACATTGGAATGAGAGGAAGAGGCATTCGTACGCCATAGCTAGAGAATGCTATTACTGAAATGAGGATGTTGATGATAACCAAGTTTGACCCAATGAACCTAATGTCCCCCTATTAGGTGGCTCGATCAGGTGGGACCATGTCACTCCACCACGCTTCCGCTCACTTTGTCCTCAAAGTAAAAAATTAGGGAAGCGTTAAAATCTGCTTCGAGCTCCCAAGATGTCTCATCTGCGAGTCTGCTAAACCACTCCACTAAGTCTTTCATCACCCATGTGTCATTGTCGAGTCTGCCTCTTACCTAAGATCGCCACCAGCTTGGGTTTAATTTGGTCAAGCTCCATATTTGGCAAGTTTGTCATAGTCGTCTCATTCGACACAATTTGAGCCCTCAAGCTTGAAACATGGAATACCATGTATATCCTTGATTCTTTGGGTAGGGCCAGTTGATATTTCATAGGTCCAATCCGCTCCAAGGCCTGGTGTCGACAAAAAAAATGATGTGCTAGCTTTTGGTAGAGTACAGGGCTGCATGGTGATTTATCAATATGGTTGCAACCTAATGTAGACCTAATTCCCCATGCCATAGATATGTTCTTGATGCCTATGGTCTGATGTTTGCTTCATTCTATGTTGGGCCACTACTAGGTGTCTTTTGAGTAGCCTAAGTAAGGCATCTCGATTCGCTAGCATCACATTAAATTTAGTGCGATCCATTGAGCTTTGGTTGGTCATTAGTCCTTAAGATCTATGGTGGGCATCCATAGACCGCTTCAAATGGAGTCATATCTGTAGCTGTGTGGTGCACCGTATTATCAAATCGTTATGCCCATGAAAGGTAGGTGAGCCACTATTTGGGTTGCTCTCCCACATAGAAACTCAAGTATTGCTCGAGGTAATGATTAAGTGCCTTAGTTTGCCTATTGGTCTAGGGATTGTAGGTCGAGCTCATGTTAAATGTGGTTCCTTGCTTATGAAAGAAGTCTTGTTAAAAGTGGTTCAGGAACACTAGGTCTCAATCCAACACAATGGACCTTGGAATGCCATATAGTTGCGACATATATTTCACATAAATGTGAGCTACCTTTCGTGTGGTGTACAAGTGTGCTAGAGCTGTGAAGTGTGCGTACTTAGTTAATCGGTCGACCATGACCATGATGACTGAGTACCCCTTAACCGTCGGTAGCCCCTCGATAAAGTCCATAGCTATATTTTTCTAAATTTGTGCCGAAATAGAAAGTGGTTGTAGCAGCCTTGCCAGTTTGGTTGAGTCGACCTTTGCTCGTTAAGACACTTTACAAGCTCAAACATATGCTTAAACCTCCTTCTTTTCCATATGTAACTTTGGACCAGCTTCTTATAAGTGCAAAACATTCCTTTATAGTTGGCCAATGGAGTGTCATGAAAGTGGCAAATCAAGGCGACTCACAACTCGAGCTTGGTCAGTACTCACACTCGTCCACGATCTAACACAAGTCCATCGCGTAACTCCAATCTTGAGTGGCTAGCCAGTTCCTCCTCCAACATGGATATGAGCTCGGCCATTTTCTAGTCCTCTATGTATGCTATCTACAACTCTGATAAAAGGGGAAAAATTAGAACTGTATAGGTTGCTAGCTTTGCAAATATGGTTGGTGCGAGAGGGTGTCGACAACGGCTCCATTCTCAGTCCCTTTCTTATACACCAAGTCATTGTCATCCTAATAGCTTTGTCACCCACCTTTGTTGCGCTAGAGTGTGTATCCGTTGATTGAGAAAATGTGGTAAGCTCATCTGATCTATGCATACAGTGAATCACGGTCCAATCAAGTAGGGCCTCAACTTAGTGATGGCAAAGATTATGGCATGCATCTCACGCTTCTAGGTGGATAGCTGCTGAGATTTCTCCATTAAGGCCTTACTAATATAGGTCACTAGTCTACCTTGTTGCATGAGGATAGCTCCAATTTCAGCCCCCAATTAGGGTTGGCAAATCTTGACCCGACCCGATAACTCGACACAATAGCCTGCTTCTAATCGAGTTTTGGGTTTATTCTAATCAGATTTGGTCATAAACGGGTCAACCCATCTAACTTGATTAACAATTGGGTCGTGCTCGGGTTTATAGTTGACCCATTTTGACCCGTTTAACCCATTTAAGTATATGGGTCGAGTCGGGTCAGGTCAACCTGCCAACCCTTACTATATAAACTAAACTCTAAACCTAACCCTACATCTCACACAACCTCACCCTCACACCAATCCACCCATTCCCAACCACCTCTCCCTTACACTGGCTCACTCATCTCCATCGCCTCACCCATCTCCCCACGCCGATTGCCCGAATCACCCGTCGGATCTCCTCACATCATCGTCACCCTTCGGATCTCCTCACTCCTCACGCCATCGTCGCTCGCGAGATCTCCTTATGCCAATGGTTTCTCACGC
Organism: Typha latifolia; assembly: GCF_019914945.1. Lineage (NCBI taxonomy): Eukaryota > Viridiplantae > Streptophyta > Magnoliopsida > Poales > Typhaceae > Typha > Typha latifolia. Next base: position 6,070,223 of record NC_133091.1, read on the forward strand.
GAGGTCTAAGAATTTAAATCATCTTTTATTTGTAATTATTTGTAGTATTTTAGTTTTGGAACTTAGAACCCTATTGTTGGGTGCCTTAGCAAATGTTTAATGGAAAGTAGCTTTGCTAGTTTAGCTATAGCTTTTATACTCTTCTGTATATTACAAAATGAGGTTTTGGTCTTAAGTGTGAAGTATAACTTCCAATTTGATGTTTAAACTCAATATCCCTATCTTGTGGAACGTTTTTGTCCAATGTTCAGGATTGCTAAACCCACAAGCATGCCTATCTTGACTGTCAATCCATCTATTTAGTTTAATTTATTGTCCAGTGCTTTTATGGCATCTAGATCTATAGATGATGCATACATGAAACTTGTCCAGTATAACAGGTTAGTTATTTTCTTTGTTTTTGTCCTCAAATTTCTTATACATATATTGCTAATTAGATTTGTGTTGAATGTTCTTATTGGTTTGGTGAACTTGTTTCTTGTTTTTAGGTATTTCTTTAGGAGCTTCTTTTGAAACAAAATGGACAACAAAATTGGTGGATGTAATATAGTAATAGAGTTGCTAGAATAAGAAATAGTGAAGTTTTTCTTGTTGAAAATAGAAGAAAATCATGCAGCCTAATGTAAATACTAGTTTCTAATGCCATTTTTAAGTGCATGCTTTCAATTTTAGTATTTATAGATCCAGAAATAACTAGGGAGTCTTGTGCATAGCTATTTTGCAGTGATAGTTTTGAAATGAGATTTGAATAAATAAATGGTGCATTATGATTTCCCACGCTTCATTCTACTAAATTCATTTCCAAGAAGGCTAGGGAAAAAAAAGGTGGTGTTTGCATGTACCTATAATTGTTTATTTCTATTTTTGTAGTTTGTTTGTTTATATTGACAAGTCAAATGTACATAAAGAGTATATTACATGTTGTGTGGTGTTTAAATTGGGCCTTCACTTGCATTTCATGCTACATGTTAACTCCACAGACAACTAGCTGTTATTACTTGAAAATGGAAAATGTACATCCTAATTTCCTTGTTATCTTCTATTCCACTTGATTTATTATGTATAATAGATGCTTTATTTATCTCTCAATATTCTCTATCTTAGTTAACATTCTCTTCTGTTTTTTTTTCTGACAGGATCGTGATCTTAGGATAATAAAATGAAGGGCCCAATGCAATTATTTCCTCTTTTTTTTAACTATTTGCAGTTTGTAATATATTATGAACTTGAAATTATGTTGTAATTATCATGAGATTGTTAGACTTGTAAGTTGTAAGTTGAAATTAAAATTAGTATTTAAACTTATTTACTTAATGTTGAATGCCGGTAGTTGAATTATTATATAGATTTGTGTTGAATTGAATTTATGGTTGAATATTTAGAATTGTATATTTTTGTCTTGTATATTTTTTTCAAATAAAAAGAGATTATTTTGTTTGAATTAATAAATATTGAATTTCATATAGGATTAATAATACTTTGTTATTTGTGTTATTGTCTCGTGTTAATACGATTTTCATTTATTAAACTGGTTAGACGAGTCATGTGAATGTATCGTGTTAACACTACCTATTTATTAAACGGATTAAGTGGGTCGTATTAACATGTCGTGCTAACATGACCCATTTATTAAACAAGTTAGATAGATCATGTTACCCATTTAATAATCGGTTATGGTCGTGTCTACCAAATGTAATTTATTTATTAATAGAGTCGTGTTCGTGTTAGGATGAAGTTGACCCGACGCAAATCTAACCTGACTCAAACTAGCCTAACCTGACCCAAGTGCCACCTCTACCCCTAATGCATCACACTCCACCGCAAAGGGTTTGGTAAAGTCGAGTCGCACCAAAATTGGTGATGTCCTTTTGAATTCTACCTTAGTCAATAGTGCAGTCAAGGTGCAATAATTTTTCTTGTAGTTAGCCACAAATCGATAGTAATAGCCCATCAAACCAAGAAATCCATGCAACTCCCTTGGCATTTTCGGTATCAGCCATTGCATCATGTTCTGCACCTTTGTGGGTCGACCTCCACTCCAGCGATTGAAGTTATGTGGCCAAGGTACTGCACCCTTGAATGGCCATATATTATGGTCCAAACGTCTGCTTCCCGATCTGGATCTAATGCAGGAAAACAGCCCGCACAGTCGGAGAAAAATATTTACCAGATATTCTACCATAGACAAAAACTACAAAACCAGCGATGGTCGATATATAACTTCATGATCTACGTTTTTGGTATTTACACCCCTCGCAGATTCTAACTTTAACTAGGACGAAAATATGTAAAAGTGGGGGTGATGGTAGAAGTGATGAGTGGTGGTGATGATGAAGTGAGGGATGATAATGGCGATGGGGTGGATGGATTGTGGTGTTTAGGGAATAAGGATGAGGGGGAGAAGGGTCAAGATCCCAAGGAGGAAGGACTCGACAGACGAGGGAGGTTAGTGGATCACCGATGTCGAGATAGCGCACGACGTGGGCTTGAGCGAAGGGGAAGGAAGATTAGAGTAGAGAGGAAGGAAAGGGGTAGAACTTAATATTCATTCATCATAATGTTTTCACACCTTAAGAGGCTAACCAAACAAGCCAAAAATAACAAATAATAACCCTAGAAATAATGAATTTTCGCCAATCGCGTTCAAACGGGGTCGAGTGTGTTCGAACGCACATTTCGCGTTCTTTGTCTATGCGAACATATGCAGGTGTTTGCACGCGGGTGTTTGAACGGGTTCTGTTCGTTCGAATGCACAATTTGCGTTCTCTGTCGATGTAAATGCCTACAGGCATTCGCAAGGGACGTTCGAATGCATCCACCCGCATTCGAATGCGACATACAGAATTCTTATTTTTTTGAAATAACAACTAAAACACAATAAGAGAAGACTCCCATAAGGTGTATCCATGCTCGAGATGACTCGGTGAAGTCCAAATCACATCATTCCACCATGCTTTCGCTCACTTTATCCTCAAAGTGTGAATTCAGGATATCACTCCATCAAGGTTGTCTCGGGTTTCCATGTGGTCTGCTCCTGTGTCTGTCCCATCCAGCTTACCAACACCTCTGTGACTATTTGCCTTCATATCTGACCCTCCTTCGTGCTATGACCTTCCTTGGAGTGGGCTCAACTGCCTCTGATTCGGGCTCGAGTTGTTATGTTGCAACTTGCTCAACTGGACCAACTCGGGCTCTCAAGTTAGATACATGGAAAATCGGGTGAACTTGGGATGACTTGGGTAGGTCTAGCTTATATGCAACCACTCCCACCTTCTCTAGGATCTGAAATAGGCCAAAGAAGCGATGTGCCAGCTTTTGGTTCTGAATAGTTCGTACCAAGATTTGCCAGTATGGTTGGAATCAAACATAGACCTTATCGCCAACTTCATGCTTCTTTCCTGGTGTTTGCGATCATACACTTGCTTTATTCGGTTGTGCCGCTGCTAGATGAAGCTTAAGCCGTTTGAGTACTTCATCCCATTCTACTAGTACCTCATGTATGTCGGTACGGTGAGGTGCGCTCGGTCGGTCATATGATCTCAATGTTGGAGGTATGCGCCTATAGACAGCGTCAAAAGGGGTCATCCCAATAGCACCGTGATGAGTCGTGTTGTATGAGTACTCCGCCCAAGGTAGGTAAGCTAGCTATCTCTTCGGTTGCTCCCCGGCGAAGCATCACAAGTATTGCTCGAGGCAGCGATTAACGACTTCGGATTGCCTGTCGGTTTGCGGATGATACGCCGAGCTCATTTTCAGTTCAGTACTTTGCTGTTTGAAGTACTCTTGCCAAAAGTGACTCATAAAGATCGGATCACAGTCTGAAACTATTAACCTTGCCATTCCATGCAACCGGGCTATTTCTTTCACAAAATTTTTTGCTACCTTCCTTGTAGTGTACGAGTGCACTAGAGTTAAAAAGTGCGCACTCTTCATCAACCAGTCGACCACCACCATTACCATCGTATTCCTTTGACCTGGGGCAGTCCTTCAATGAAGTCCATCATCACATCTTCCAAAATTTGCTCTGGAATGGGTAGGGGTTGCAGCAGCCCCGTTGGTTTGGTCTAGTGTGCCTTAGCGCATTGACAAACTTCACATGCTCGAACATAGGCAACACCTTCCTTTTCCCCCTTGCTCATGTACGCCACCAGCCTCCCTTCTTGCATGAGAATAGCTCCAATTCCAGTTCCTAATGCATCGCATTCCACTATAAAGGGTTTGGTGAAATTGGGTAACGCCAAAACTAGAGCGGCGGTCATTGCCTTCTTCAATGCTTCAAAGGACTTTGTTGTCACCTCGGTCCAATGAAACTCTCCCTTCTTCAATAGTAATGTCAAGGGAGCGGCGATCTTGCCGTAGTTGGCAACAAATCGACAGTAGTAGCCCGTCAATCTAAGGAAGCGTCACAATTCTTTCAGTGTCTTTGGAATTTGTCATTGCACCATGTTTTGCACCTTGGTGGATCGACTTCCACTCCCGTCGCTAAAATAATGTGGTCGAGATACTCCACTCTTGGCTGGCCCCATAAACATTTAGACTCCTTCACCTTCAACTCATTGTCCTTAAAAATCTGCAATACTTTGCGAAGGTGAACAAGATGCTCCCTCCATGAGCGGCTGTACACAAGGATGTCGTCAAAGAAGACTAGCACAAACTGCCTTAATAACGCCCTAAAGATGTCATTTATCAAACCTTGGAAGGTGGAGGGGGCATTAGTGAGTCCACAAGGCATGACCTTGAACTCATAATACCCATCATGTGTGCGGAATGTTGTCTTGTGCACATCCTTGCACCTCACGCAGATTTGGTGGTAGCTAGCTCGCAAGTCTAACTTATTGAAATAAGAGGCCCCCAAGAGCTAATCCAAAGGTTTTTCAATGACCGATATGGGATACCTATCCTTCACCGTGATGGCATTGAGTGCACGGTAATCTACGTAGAATTGTTGTAACAACCCAACCGTAAAAATGATGATAATAATAATAATTAAAAATTAAAAAATTTCATGGGCACGACGTGGGCAGCTACATGAGCAGCTTGCGTGCCACACTCTCGCCGCCGCCGCCACAGCCAACCGGCTGCGGCCAACTAGCAACTGCTGGCCCCGTCGCCATCGCTGTGGCCTCCCTCCCCACCGCCTCCCTCTCTCTTTTTCTTCTCTCCCCGCTCTCTTTCGGTCTCTCTCTCTCTCCTCTCTCTCTTTCAAACACACACTCTCTCTTTCTCCGTCTCCCTCTCTCCCTCCCTCCCTCTCTCTCTCTCTCTATCTCTCTACTGTGGGCTTGCCGCCCTCTCCATCACTTCCACTAATGCCAGTGAGCCTCTTCCCTCCTCCTCCCAGCTGAGCCGCCGGCAAGAGGCCAACCACTGGCTAGCCACTCCCCACTGGCCCGGTCCCCTCCACCTCCCTTCCCTTCCCTTTCCTTCTCTTTCTTCTCCTCTTCTTTTCTTCTTCTTCCTCTTCTTCTTCTTTTCTTCTTCTCCTTTCTCAGCTTCTTCTTTTGTTTCTGCAATAGTGCCAGCACTCGCGGCATTATTTTTATTTTTTTATTTTATTTTATTTTTGTTTATTTATTTAGTTAGGTATTACTTTCTTAATTAATGTAGATAAATTATTTAGACATTAATTATTTTAATAATAATATATATTCTTTAACATGATGATTATTAATTATAATTAGTATAATTAATGATTAATTAGGTTATAAACTATTACACATAAATATAGGTAATACTTTTATTTATTTATTTATTTATATTTCTATTAGATTAATAGATAGTTTTGTAAATTATAATTATTAGATTTATGTACTAATATTCATAATATATGAATTTTAAGTAATTTTAACAATTATTATACACTATTGTGTGTAGAATAATATACTAGTCTTTTTAATTAATTAATTAATTAATTAATTAATTTGTATAATTAAGTAAATACAATATAATTTTTTATTAATTAAGATAGAGTAAGAATTATAAAATTTATTATAAAATAGATCTTGTCAATTCTTATATCTTATTTATAATTATTTAGCTTTTATTTTATAATTATATATTTAGAATATTTTAAATAAAAAGAAACAAACCTTTCTCCTTATGTTATAACTAGCACTTTATGATAATAGTATATATAATGTTTGAATCGTACCTATAATGTGGATCTATGAGACACCTAGTTAGAGTCTTTTCTTATTGCATTAGTTATTTATTTTTATAAAAATAAATTTCATGTAGATCGCATTCGAACGCGGAAGGGGTTGCGTTCAAATGCCTTTCCGAACGCCTACATCAAGTTTGCAAAAATAGATAACGCAAAATGTGTGTTCGAACGTAGTTAGGCGTGTTCGAATGCCTGCATCAGGTTCACATCGACAGAGAACGCCTTTTGTGCGTTCGAACGTGATCAGGCGCATTCGAACGCAATCGATGGGAGTCCGCTAGAATTAGGGTTCATAATTATTATTTTGGCTTGTTGGCTAGCCTCTATAAAGGTGTGGATGGCAGCCAAAAATTATATTGCTATTGAATATTAGTTTTCTGCCTCTATATCTTCTCTCTAGTCTTTCTACCCTAATCTCCCTCTTCCCACTTCACCAACCTACCACCTCTACCATTGGCAAGGTTTCTCATAACTTCTAATCCCCCTCATCTGTCGAATCCTCCCCCTTCCTTGGGATCTCGACCACTTCTTCCCCTTCGTCTTTATCACTTAAACTACACCAACTATCCACTCTCATCTCCATTATCATCTATAACCTTAATATACAAAAAGAGTAGATCCAGAAGTTACGGATCGATCAAACTTAGTTTCGTAATTTTTTTACTACGGGAAAATATTTGGTAAATATTTTTCCTCGATTGCATATGAGTTGTGTCTCGTGAGGGTTTGCAGTGAATTTACCCACAAAATTCATTAAGTCAATTAAACAAAATTAAAGAAAGAAAATACAAGACTCAAGTAATTAAAAAAATCTTAAAAAGAAAATAATAAAATCACCTAAAATTTTGCTACTTATTGATTATGTAACAACATTTAGCAAAATCAACCGAGATCAGTAAATCTCAAACTTCGCAATTATCCTCAAGACCTCATACTAAGAATATACACAGGTAAATACTAGTAAATTTTCACAAAGCGGACATAGCTAGAGTCAATCAATCTAAAAAATGTAGGCAAGGTATCCAATTATCTTCTCATTTAGCATTAATATACATTCTACCCTTATTAAAACTATTCATTCTCCTAAAATTATAATAGAAAAGTATGCTGCAATTAAACACAAGGAGATAGATCCAGATCTGAATCACACTAGAACACCAAGGTATATATATATAATATGCTCTATTGCAATCTTAATTTTCTTATTAACTTAACTTAGAATTTCATAGTTGAGCAATGCTAGTGTTATCTTGCTTTCTAGATGGCCCTTGTAGCGAGGATTCTGCCAGTGGATTTAGCCACTGGAGGATGAGGCACCACTCGGGCATCACCCTCGAACCAAAATGCGGTATACAACTAACAACCATAAATTAGAGATGGTAACTCTGCCTTTTGACGCGAACACTTCCCGAGTGGTTACGTGAAGGCCCGGTTACTCAGTAGAGAGACTATTGCTCTAACATCAATTATATCTTTTTGCATTTCAATCAACTTGATATATTTATCAGTAGCATATTATACATTCAACCTACATGTGATCTAAAAATTTCTCCTGAATAATTAGCATGAAACTCTATGATGATAGATCGAGAATTATTAAGAATACCAGATATTTTATACTGATCCTCGCATTTATTTCAGAAATATAATGGTAACAAGACTACATTTTGAGGATTGCATCACTAAAACACATGTCCCATTAGTTTTTTTTTTAAATAAGTGTATAAAAATAGAATGAAGAAAATAGGATTTATGCTTCGCTTAATCAAAACATCACTTTGTGTTTGATCCTCGCTTTCTAACCAAATTGATCCTGCTAAATACCACTTCATATTCTAAGGAGAAAAAACATAGAAAAATATCGGAAAACAAAAGATAACTACAAGTAACTGAGAAGAAAAGACCTAAAAAAAGAAAAAAAAATGAAATTTCATCCCCACCAATGTAAATTCTACATTGTCCTCAATGTAAGAAAATAAAGCACAAAAAAAATGGTAGAATTTACCTGAGAAGGATAATTTATACTACAAGCTTCCTCCTGTTAAATACTGTACATATAATAATAAAAATAAAAAGTCAAATAACAATGTACAAAAACAATCTCTAGCAGATATAGAGATTAGCCTTGATAATTAGGATCTTCTAGAAGTGCTTCTTTCACTTCTCGATTGCGCAATTCTAAAAATGATTTAAGTCTTTGACCATTCACCATAAATACCTCACCATTTTTAGGGTTTTCAATCTTGACAGCTCCATAAAGATAGACAGTGCGTATAGTAAAAGGGCCCGTCCACTTACTTCTCAATTTTCTAGGAAAAAGATGTAAAGGTGAATTATAAAGTAGGACTTTTTGACCAAGACTAAATAATTTTCTCAATATGTGTTTATCATGATATTGTTTCATTTTATCCTTATAGCTTTTAGCACAGTCATAAGCATCATTTCTAATTTCCTCTAACTCATTCAATTGTAATTTTCTATGAGCACTTGCCTTATCAAAATCAAAATTCAGTTGCTTAATCGCCCAATAAGCTCAATGTTGGTACGATCCTTCCTCGGCTATAGGCTCTGATACCAGCTTGATACGAACCCTCTTTTGGTGCTATGGCTCTGATACCAGATTGTTACGATCTTGCACGGAATTTTAAGATAAGATCCCGAAATATCCCGCCGTTGGATCACTGTGAAATTTTGATATGTTGTAGGCCCGGAAAAGAGCTTTCCAACGGATCTAGTTTCAGGCGAATCGGAGTTGGGGATCTCGAGATATCGTTCGTTTAGTAGACGAACGTCAGGATACTCTGTTTTTGGATTCCGTGGATGAAGGCACGAAATCCTGGGTAATGGTGGATTGTGGAGGGCCGGTGTTGATGGGGTGGCACCGGTGTAAAAGTGATGGTGGAAGGGTTATGGATGATGGAAAGGTTAGGGATAGCGATGGATAAATTGGAAGAAGGGGGAGAAGAGGGCCACTCCTAAGGGACTAGGGTGATTGGCCCGTCGAGGGAGATTAGAAGCGGCGTCGCCGGGAGATTGAGGGAACGGGAGCGAAGAAGATGAAGGAGGCAAGGCAAACTCAATTCTCAATATTCAATTCCAATTTTGGTTGCCCTACACATACTTTTATAGGCTAACCAACAACTCAATCTTATCCTAAAACACAATCTTATCCTAAAACTCAATCTTATCCTAAAACACAATCTTATCCTAAAACTCAATCTTATCCTAAAACTCAATCTTATCCTAAGGTAAATCCAAACTCGAGACGACGTCGGTGAAGTCCGAATCGTATCAATCCACCACGCTTCCGCAACCTTGTCCTCAAGGTTTGAAATTTGGGAAGCGATCTTTGCACCTTGACTCTAGCTCCTCCATGGTATGATCTTCGCTTTGGTTCTCCACAAATCTGAAGATATAAGAGATGTTGGTGCTGAGAAGGAGGCGAGTTCACTTGTATCTCGGTTGGCGCGAAAGAGCATCGGCCGCTCTATTCTCAATCCCCTTTTTGTAGACTAATTCATAGTCATACCCAAGGAGTTTAGTAACCCACCTTTGTTGGGCTGGGGTGTGCACACGTTGCTCCATGAAGTAGGGCAAGCTACGCTGGTCCGTGCGGATAGTAAACCTTTGGCCAATCAAGTAGGGTCGCCATTTGGTGACGGCATGTAGAATTGCTAGCATTTCGCGCTCGTAGGTTGATAGCTGTCGCGACTGATTTGATAATGCTTTGCTCATGTATGCCACGGGTCTGCCCTCCTGCATCAAAACTGCTCCAATGCCTTCACCCGAAGCGTCGCATTCCACCACGAAAGGCTTGCCGAAATCCGGTAGTGCTAGAACAGGAGCTGTAGACATAGCGGTCTTCAAGGCTTCAAAAGCCTCCGTAGCTTTGCCCGTCCATTGAAACCCACCTTTTCTGAGTAAGGAGGTCAGTGGGGCAGCAATTTTGCCGTAGTTGGCAACGAATCGCCGATAGTACCCCGTCAGCCCAAGAAATCCCCTCAATTCCCGCTGATTAGTAGGAATCGGCCAGTCCACCATATTCTTGATCTTGCTTGGATCAGCTTCCACTCCTTTTGCTGAAATTATATGCCCCGTGTACTCCACACGCGTGACTCTCCCCATAGACACTTGCTCATCTTGACTTTCAGCTGGTTTTGTCGCAAGATATCTAGTACCTCCCGTACGTGTCGCAAGTGTTCACCCCAATTCCTGCTATACACTAGAATATCGTCAAAGAAGACGAGCACGTACCGACGCAAAAGTGGGCGGAATAGGTCATTCATAAGCCCTTGGAAGGTGGCCGGTGCATTGGTGAGTCCAAACGGCATGACTCGGAACTCGTAGTGGCCATCGTGAGTTCGAAACGCCGTTTTGTGCACATCTCCAGGGTCGACTCGGATTTGATGGTACCCCGCCCTTAAGTCAAGTTTGCTGAAGTAGGCTGACCCTGTGAGCTCATCTAGCAACTCCTCGATCATCGGTATCGGATACCGGTCTTTGACAGTAATGGTATTCAAGGCTCGGTAGTCGACGCAAAACCGCCAACTCCCGTCTTTCTTCCGAACCAGCAGCACCGGAGATGAGTAGGCACTTCTACTCGGTTGAATAATCCCTTGCTCGAGCATTTCCTCCACTAATTTACTGATCTCTTCCTTCTGGACATGCGGGTACCGATAGGGCCGAACATTTGCAGGTTCAGCCCCTGGAACGATCTGGATGCGATGGTCATGGCGACGATTCGGCGGCAGTCCTCGGGTTCCTCGAAGAGATCCCGGAACTCATGCAGCAGCTCTTGCAAGTCAGCGGCTATTCTCCTTGGTGAGGGATGTTCTGGTTCAGGAACAGCCATTTGCAATAGTAGAGCTCGGTCCCCTGCACTAGGAAAGCCTACAAGTGGTTGTAATGTTGGTCCTTGCCGCGGTTGATTTCCATCCAGCAGTACCTTTCTTCCATTCCTCCGAAAGGTCAGTGTGAGGTTTGAGAAATCAAATGTTACGGGCCCCAAGCTTTGAAGCCATTGAGTTCCCAAAACAATATCAGCTCCTCGCAAGGCCAATGGATAAAGATCCAATGTGAAACTTTGGCCTTGCACCTTCAATACCACACCTCCACAAATAAAATCTGCTCGCAAGGTGGTGCCATCTCCAATCGTCACATCGAACCCTTCCGTGGGTTCCGACTCGAGCCCAATCTTCCTAAGGAGCCTCTTGTCAATGAAGTTGTGGGTGGACCCGGTGTCAATCAAGATTCTCACTTTGTGGTCTTCTTGACTACTCCGTTCACCCGCAATGTCTTTGGCGCCGCCGTCCCCGAATAGGCGTGGAGGGAGATTTCAGCTATAACGTCCTCCACGTTTTGCTCCTCAACTTCTTCTCCTCGATGTCCAGCCACATCTGCGCTTTCAGCTGCAAGCTCATCCTCCGCTTCCTCCAATCCATCGATGAGCATCACCGATCCCATCGGTTTAGCACAACGATGCCCCGGTACAAACTTCTCATCACAACGGAAGCATAAGCCCTTGGCTCTTCTTTCTTCTACTTGGGCAGGTGTGAGTGCTCGCCCCGGACCTCTAGGTGCGTACTTCACATCTTGGGATGGCTTCAAGGGTGCTCGAGGAGGTATCAATGCAGTAGCAGCTCTTGGTACTCCGCTAGTGTTTCCCGCCGCTATGTTTGGTAGAGCTTGATTGCGGCTTCCTTGGCTTGTCCAACTCGCTTCCAGTGTATCTTCATGGCTCTATGCTTGTCTTCCATAAGCACCGCATCTTGGAAGGCCTCCTTTAAGGTTCTAGGCCTTAAAGCCCTCACATCGGCTTGTATGTCACCCCGCGCAGCCCGGAGATGAAGGTGCTTGCGGTTGCCGATCCGTCCATGGTGGATGACATCGGCTACTAATCCTCTCAAATTCTTCTTGGTATGACCCAACCGTGGTCTTCTGAACCGTCTTTGAGAGGAGAGCATCAAAGTCTTCATAGCCCGATACTCCAAATCGCCGTGTGATATCGGCGCAAAATTCAGCCCAAGTTTCGATGGCCTCAATGGCATTGGCTGATCGAAACCAATGAAGCGCCGCATCCTCAAGGTGGAAGCTTGCAAGCGTCACCTTGTATTCTTCCGCCGTACCTTGGTATGCAAAGAATTGCTCCGCCCTATACAACCAATCAATTGGATCGCCACCTTTGAACTTGGGGAATTCGAGACACACGACTTGTCCACGAATGCCGTTGTCTCGTTCCAGATCATGCCCAACTCCTTGTCTAACCGGCGGAGGATGCACCATGAAGGGTTGATGATCCCTCCTTCGGTTTAGATCAACTCGCCGTGGTTCCGGATCGTATCGGCCCGCCCATGGATCTTGATCTCCAATGTGGTCTCCATGGTGATTCGCTCGTCGGATGGGTTCACCTGCAACTGGTCCTGGTGTAACCATCCTTGCTTGCCTCTGCCCATAGGGTGGTGGTAGCAGCGGCTCTTGTGGTTGCAAAGGCTGAACCGGTGAGGATTGATTCAAGGGGGTGGACTCGCGTCGTGGGGTCGATGGTGCCTTCCCGTTAGACATTGCTTCCCTTGGCGCCCGTAGTTCCCGCATCATCTCCATCATCATCTGGTGGTTGATGGCCATCTGCTCTGAAATAGACCCCAACATGGATAGAACGCTAGGCTCTTCCGTATTCCGATTAGATCGGATGGTTCCGCGGTGGAAGTCCCCGCAATCGTCTCTTCCTCCTCTATTGGGAGAATCTCTTCTTCATCATCACGCCGTGCAGCCATGGATCTGGTGGTCGTCATTGGAAGCGCTTGTCCGAGGAACGGTGGCTCTGATACCAGTATTGGTACGATCCTTCCTCGGCTATAGGCTCTGATACCAGCTTGATACGAACCCTCTTTTGGTGCTATGGCTCTGATACCAGATTGTTACGATCTTGCACGGAACTTTAAGATAAGATCCCGAAATATCCCGCCGTTGGATCACTGTGAAATTTTGATATGTTGTAGGCCCGGAAAAGAGCTTTCCAACGGATCTAGTTTCAGGCGAATCGGAGTTGGGGATCTCGAGATATCGTTCGTTTAGTAGACGAACGTCAGGATACTCTGTTTTTGGATTCCGTGGATGAAGGCACGAAATCCTGGGTAATGGTGGATTGTGGAGGGCCGGTGTTGATGGGGTGGCACCGGTGTAAAAGTGATGGTGGAAGGGTTATGGATGATGGAAAGGTTAGGGATAGCGATGGATAAATTGGAAGAAGGGGGAGAAGAGGGCCACTCCTAAGGGACTAGGGTGATTGGCCTGTCGAGGAGATTAGAAGCGGCGTCGCCGGGAGATTGAGGGAACGGGAGCGAAGAAGATGAAGGAGGCAAGGCAAACTCAATTCTCAATATTCAATTCCAATTTTGGTTGCCCTACACATACTTTTATAGGCTAACCAACAACTCAATCTTATCCTAAAACACAATCTTATCCTAAAACTCAATCTTATCCTAAAACACAATCTTATCCTAAAACTCAATCTTATCCTAAAACTCAATCTTATCCTAAGGTAAATCCAAACTCGAGACGACGTCGGTGAAGTCCGAAATGTATCAAATGTTCTGGCTCTATAGGAAGGTGACAAGTCTTACCAAATACAATTCGATATGGGGACATCCCAATAGGAGTTTTAAATGTAGTTCGATATGCCCACAATGCATCACTAAGCCTTAATGACCAATCTTTCCTAGTGGGGTTAACCGTTTTCTCCAAAATTCTTTCGATCTCTCTATTGGATATCTCGACCTGGCCGCCAGTTTGGGGGTGATAGGGAGTGGCAATCTTATGCATGACAGAATATTTAAGCATAAGTCTTTTAAAAATATGATTGCAAAAATGTTTCCCCTCATCGCTTATAATGGCATGTGGCGTACCAAAACGAGCAAAAACATTATCTTTCAAAAACTTGATTACAACTTTGTGATCATTTGTTCTACAAGCTATGGCTTCAACCCATTTTGAAACATAATCTATAGCAACAAGAATGTACTCATAACCAAAAGAATTTGGAAAAAAGAATTTGGAAATGGTCCCATGAAATCTATACCCCAGACATCAAAAATTTCAACAATTAAAATCGGATTAAGCGGCATCATGTTCCTTTTTGAAATACTCCATAGCCTTTGACATCTCTCACAAACTTTGCAATACTCATGAACATCACGAAAGATGGAGGGCTAATAAAATCCACATTGCAAAATTTTTGCAGTAGTCTTTTTAGAGCTAAAATGACCCCCAAAGGCTTGATCATGACAAAAAAAAATGATTTTATAAAAATCATCATCAGACACACATCTCCTAATGATTTGATCTGGGCAATACTTAAATAAGTATGGGTCATCCCAAAAAAAGAACTTGACCTCAGCTAAAAATTTGGACTTATCTTGCTTGGTCCAATGCAGAGGCATTTGACTAGTAGCAAGATAGTTGACAATATCAGCATACCATGGTAGCTGAGAAGCACTCATTAGCTGCTCATCAGGAAAAGATTCAGATATTGGTTTGGATTCATAAGATGATTCTAGGATAAGCCTAGATAAGTGATCTACGACAACATTTTCAGAATCTTTCTTATCCCTAATTTCAAGATTAAATTCTTGTAGCAACAGAATCCAATGAATTAAACGAGCTTTAGCATCCTTTTTAGAGAGAAGGTACTTAAGTGCTGCATGATCAGAATAGATGATGACTTTAGACCCTAAGAGGTAGGATCTAAATTTGTCTAAAGCAAACACAACTGCTAGCAACTCTTTCTCAGTATTGGAATAATTTAGTTGCGCATCATTTAGGGTTTTACTAGTATAATAGATCACATGTGGTAACCTATTAACCCGTTGTCCTAAAACCGCTCCAATTGCATAGTCAGATGCATCGCACATAATCTCAAAAGGCTCATCACAATTTGGTGGTTGAATGATAGGAGCAGAAGTTAATTCAGTTTTTAATTGTTGAAAAGCCTTAAGACATTCTTCATTAAAGACAAATTGAGAATCCTTAGCTAGTAAATTACATAAAGGTCGTGATATCATACTGAAATCCTTAATAAAACGTTAGTAAAAACCCGCATGACCCAAAAATGATCGGATTTCCTTCACAGTCCGAGGTGATGGAAGGTTAGAAATTAAGTCAACTTTAGCCTTATCGACTTCGATCCCATCTTTAGAAATAATATGTCCTAGAACAATTCCTTTCTTTACCATAAAGTGGCATTTTTTCCAATTAAGCACTAGACTTTTCTCTTTGCACCTTTCTAAGGCTAGAGACAGGTGGTACAAGCATTCATCAAATGATGATCCAAAGACAGAAAAGTCATCCATAAAAACTTCCAAGAACCATTCTACCATATCTGAGAAAATGTTAATTATGCACCTTTGAAAGGTACCAGGAGCATTGCATAACCCAAAAGACATGCAACGATAGACAAATGTTCCAAAGAGGCAAGTAAATGTGGTCTTCTCTTGATCCTCAGATGCTATAGGGATTTGGTTATAGCCAGAATAACCATCTAAAAAATAATAATAAGCATGTCCGGCTAACCTTTCAAGCATCTGATCAATGAAAGGAAGGGGAAAATAATCCTTCCTAGTTACAAGATTAACTTTTCGGTAGTCAATGCAAACACGCCACCCTGTTTGAACATGAGTGGGTACTAACTCATTGTTTTTATTCTACACTACTGTAATGCCAGACTCCTTAGGCACAACATGAATTGGACTCACCCATGCACTATCCGAAATTGGGTAGATAATACCCGCCTGCATCGCGTTCGCATCGATAGAGAACGCATTTTGTGCGTTCGAATGCGATCAGGCACGTTCGAATGCGATCGGTGGGAATCTTCTAGAATTAGGGTTAATCATTGTTATTTTGGCTTGTTGGCTAGCATCTATAAAGGTGTGGATGGTAGCCAAAATTATAATTGCTATTGAATATTAGTTTCTTGCCTCTTTATCTTCTCTCTAGTCTTTCTCCCCAATCTCCCTCCTCCTTCTTCACCAACCTACCATTTCTACCGTTGGCAAAGTCTCTCCTAACTTCTAATCTCCCTCATCTATCGAGTCCTCTCCCTTCCTTGGGATATCGATCACTTCTTCCCCTTTGTCTTTATCTTTAAACTACAACAACCATCCACCTTTATCTCCATTATCATCCATAACCCTAACATCCACTCCATCCGTCACCACCACCTTTATCCCCACTATATCGCATTTTTCGTCCCAGTTATAGTTCGAATTTATGAAGGATGTAATGAAAAACGTAGATCAGGAAGTTACGGATCGATAAAACTTAGTGTCATAATTTTATGATTACGGGAGAATATTCGGTGAATATTTTCCCTCGATTGCGCGGATTGCTTCCTATAATAAATCCAGATCTTAAAGGGATCGTTCCGTAACCTATCAAATTTCCCATAACAAAAAGGTCAAAAGCAACATTTTATTTAAATGCCAAGATAGTTTACTGACATACCATTTTGCCGTTAGAGGCCTTGCAATGACAATTTTAGACCTATCTAGTAAAATCAATTTGGTTTTAGCAATAAGAAGAATCAACGCTATAGCTGTTGTAGCAGTCGATGTTTACCTATCACGGTAGATGATAAATTTTGGTATAGGTAGACAATGGCAAAACCACCGCTACAGAGGTTTTAATCTATAGTGGCAAAATATAATTGCCAATAACAGTGACTCTCTACTATTTAAAATACTACAATTAGACCTCCATGACTAGGGGGTGTAAACGAGCCGAGCTTGATCGAGCGTGGCTCTAATCAAGCTTGGATTGAAATTAATTTTGAGCCTGTCTTTGTGATCAAGCTTGAATTGAAATAATTTCAATCCGAGCCAATTTCGAGCTTAAACGAGCTGCTCAATTAGCAATTTCAAGCCTTATCAATTTTAAACCATTTTCGAGCCTTAGCAAGCTTGAATTAATTTAGGCTTGAATCAAGCTTGAAATATAACTTAATTCAACTATAAAGATAGAAATATTACCAAAATATAAATTACAAGCAATAAAGATAAATTGGTTAGAAAACTACAAACAACCAAAATATAAATTACAAATAACAAAGATAATTGTGTCAAAAAACTTCAAGCAACCAAAATATAAATTTCAAACAATAAAGATAATTGTGTTAGAAAATAATGGCTGAAATTCTGAATGGGTGAAAGGGTTTTGATCTAATGGTTCATATTATATATATATATATATATTCGAGCCTTATCAAGCTGACTCGATCGAGCCGGCTTGGGATCAAGCTTAGCTCGAATTTAATTTCGAGCCTAACTTTAATTATCAAGCTCAACTTAGCCTATTTTTGAGCCAAGCTTGATCGAGCCGAGCTCGAGCTGGCTCAATTATTTTGACAGCCCTACCCACGACCTTGGCGAAAAATAACATAGTATTCTTCCCTGTCCATATGGCATTATTCTGAATTCCTATTGGCTGATACTAGAGGCAATATGAATACCCATTTTACATTAGTTGCTAATGAATGGGATGTGATTTGATTAGAAGTACGGCATCAACTTCTCCTTACTCTCTCCTATCTCCTCATCTTTCTACTCTAAACTCTCCCATTGCATAGAATCAACCTAAAGATGAGAGGACAATATCAAACTTCTTTCCTCTCTATTGCCTCTTTCATTGTGTCTTCTCTACTCTTCTTATCATGAGCTTGTATCTCTCTAGCCTTATCATACTATCAATGTGTAACACCCACCACTAAATACATGTGCCCTGGGTAAAACCCATGTGGTTTCCACGAACCTGTTGATCAATATTTCAATACAATATATATAAAAAAAGCCCAATAATTATATAAATAATACAAACAAAAGAAGCCCATAACACCAAAGGCAACAAGTCCCAAAATACATATCCAAAAATAGATATAAATGCCCACGCAGGGCCTACAAGCCACTATCTTAAATTTACATGAGAAAATAATTAGAAGAATTATGAAATAGATCTTCGTTAACTTTTCCACGAATTCAGACTCATCTACAAGCTAAAAATATTTTCACTAAAAAGTGGTGAGCATAAAGCCCAGCGAATTTCTAATTCTATAATCTAAAAGTAATATAAATAAAAAGGCAATAGTAGATAAATATGAATATGCACATTATGATCAAATCAATGCATCAGCACCACATACTCATCATATTCATCTAATATGCACATGCATTAGCAATCTATAATAAGACATGCATCAAACCTGGATAATCATGTCGTCAAACTTGAGCTCACACTGAACTCCGCGCATAGGCCATGTCAACAATAGGGTATACATCACATCATAATATTAAGGCTATAACTTAGGCTCATACAGAGTTACCCTTGTAGGCTTCAATACTCACACTCGACCGCAGGAATACCCTCAAGGGAAGGTAGACCCTAGGATAGAATCGCTAACCCATCACTCGACGAACAGTATGACTGATTGTCCATCATTGCAGACTAAAGACCTTAAGACCATCATGAGTTAGTATCGCACTTGATATTACTTTCTGAGCCCTTAGCTCCACATCATTGCACCACCATGAGAAAAAAAATTATTAGCTGTCACTCATAGATGCCCTTACCCTACGTCATCAGGTACCACTAGATATATGTCATCCTACCATTTTCTCTCTATCTTAAATACCCTAATGGTATGACTCTCATCAATCAACAGTAAATCGCTCATCGCACGATGAAATGACTGCTTGATTGTCTGTAATCAATAGACTAGGATCCTAAGCGTGGCCCTCATATATAAGTATAATAATATCCTCTCCTCTAATCCTACCTAGGGAGGTGCCGGATACTATCGAGATACAGAAGTCACCCTCTTTATGGTCGTATAAGTGTGCAAGCGGCATTATATTATACAACACAATAAGCATAATGGAACACCTCATTATCATATATTACGTGATATCGCATATAATCATGCCCATAGGTATGCATAGTAGTTATGATAAATAAAATTATACCAAATAGAAGTAAAGTTAATATGATCTACTTGCATCAATAATAGTAAATAAGTATATGCATATGTATAATATGAATATGATGATGTCTTAAAGTAAAACATCTCATTCTCTACGCTACTCCTAGACTATAGGAGTTTCGCTTGCCTTACATTGTTTCCAAATTAATTTACTCCAACCGCACCACAAATCATCCTTGCATAGTATGGAGTCCACCTCAATAATAAAAGTAATAAACATGAACATAACATTCATGCCACTAATTAATATAATTAACTTACTGACATCTTCTATAGGCTTGGGTAGGTCCATCTAAAAATTCTTACATTTATTAATCAAGTAGAGTTGGTAAATTAATTACAATGGTTTGACACGCCGTTAAGGGTTATTAATACAATTCCCATCATATTTACCATTCCACCAATTACTGTGGATATAAAGAAAATAAAATAGATTATGCTCAATTAACTTACTTTATTGCATATAATTGCACGTCTAATAGAATTATCAAACTCTAATTAGAACTAAATCCCCATTAACAGCAAATTCATAGAATTACTCTCATATCACTACCACATTTATTAAAATATTATTTTATAACAATTATTATGGCTAACTAGACTACCCTCTAAAGGCGATCAATATTTAAATCTCAATTATCAAGAATAAAAGAATAAGATGACTAACATAAATTTAAATAATTTTGGAGCAACTAATTAGTTAAGGCTAGCTCAAAGCCAAGCTCAAACCTACTAAGATTGGGCACAAAGCCCTAAGAACTAACCTTAAAAGCCTTATGGGCTAGGCCGCAGCCCAACCCTCCAACAAACTTGGGTTGGGCTACTAGCAGCCCAACTCACAAACAAACTTAGGCTAGGCTACTAGCAGCCCAAACCCACAAGAAACTTAGGCTGAGCTGCCTACAGCCCAAACCCATAACAAACTTGGGTTGAGCTGCTTGTAGCCCAAATCCACCACTTGGGTTAGGTTGCTGTAACAACCCAAGGCATCGGGCCGGCCACAATGTGGCCTCCCTCCCCACTGCCTTTCTCATTCTCTCTGTCATCGTCATCACCTCCATTGACACCGATGAGCCTCTTCCCTCCTCTACTCTCTCTCTCCCTATCTCTCTCCCTCTTTCTTTCTCTCCCTTTCTTTTTATTTCTCTCTCAGGTTCGCTGGAACCAAGCCACCGACGAGAGGCCGGCCGCTAGCTGGCCAGCAATGGCCGAGCCCCTCCCCGCTAGCCCGGTCCCCTCCCCCTCCCTTCCTTTCCCTTCTCTTTCTTCTCCTCTTCTCTTCTTCTTCTTCTTCTTCTTCTTCTTCTTCCTTTCTTCTTCTCCTTTCTCAACTTCTTCTTTTGTTTCTACAACAGTGCTAGGCTTGGCCCAGCATTGTAGCAAGCAGTGCTGGGCCGAGCCTAGCACTAGTGGCAATGTTTTTATTTATTTATTTAGTTAGGTATTGCTTTCTTAATTAATGCAAATAAATTATTTAGACATTAATTATTTTAATAATAATAATATATATTCTTCAACATGATTATTATTAATTATAATTAGTATAATTAATGATTAATTAGGTTATAAACTATTTCACATAAATATAGGTAATACTTATATTTATTTATTTATATTTATATTAGATTAATAGATAGCTTTATAATTATTAGATTTATATACTAATATTCTTATGATATACATTTTAAGTAATTCTAATAATTTATTATATATTATTATTATTTTGTAACGAATGAAATACTAGGCTTATTTATTTATTTATTAGTCCCTAATTAATCAAGATAGAATGAAAACTACAACTTAATTATAATTAGTTTTTTATCTATATTTATATTTTTATTTATAATTATAAATCTAATTAGTTATAAAGATAAGTAGAAATTCTAAAACCTAATAAATGATCATATTTTACACGAACGGATTTTAATTAGATAAACGGACAATTTTATGTTACCTAAACATTTTCAGATCCCAAACCCCCTTATGTGAGATCCTGTGGATCCGGTTAGCGATGTGTTGACCCTTTGTTGGCGGACATAAGGGATACATATTTTGTATCTTCTGATCAGATGTAAGTAGTCTAATCTCCTATACATCTTTATCAAATTAGGATATATTATATAATTATGTATATGCATGTTTTGGCCTTCAGCATGATTATATGATTTTATCTAGTGATGATTTTAGTCGAGCATATTTTATCATTCATGTGAGTAGATTAATCTTGGATATGAGTATATTGATGATATATAGAGATGATTAGAGATAATTATACTGTTATGACTTTATGTCCAGATGATATATAGCATGAGTATGCATGTGATATACTAGCATGAGTATGTATATGATACATATACCCTTGGAGATTTTGTCGCATTATATATTTCTTTTAACTTCTCTTCCACCTAAATTTATGATATGCATGACTTGTTGTAGTATTGAATAAAATGCATGTGATCTATTATTTGGAAGGAAATGCATGAGTTCTTATGGATAGGATAGTTGGTAGAAAGTATGAGGATACCCGAGTGGGCGCGAGGGTTAGGGCGTGCCTAGAGTTGATTGATCGCTCGACATAGTCACGATCCTGTGGCTTTACGTCTGAGATCAGTAGTCTGTGTGCGCAATAGACATTCGGACATATACCGTTCGTCAGGGCATATGTGGCGAGTTATCCTCATGTAGTTTCAATCAGCTAGTTGGGTACCCGGGTTTAGATGATGATGATACCCTTAATAGTTGGTAGGGGTATGATTATTTGATTGAGATACCCTTAACGATTGGCAGGGTATGCTCTGAATCTTCGGGCTAGATTTGAGACCGGGTACTAGAAATTGACTATGCACAGTAGTTTAGTATAATGATGAAATTCAAAGATGACATTGATGATTGAGATGTTGAGAAATACATATGATTTCATTATCATCTGATATACTTAATTATCGATTGGTTAATATACACCATATGTGGTTGCATTTGAGATCAGTATGCATCATATGTGTTATATTTGAGAGAGTTATAATGATGGTATGACAAAGAGATTTTTTTATATATTATTGAGAATTATATACTTTGATCAATTATGACATGATATTTATATTTTATTTATATATTATTGAGAATATATTTATATACTCATTCATGACATGATGCTTCTATGTGATTTATATTATCTAGTACATGATTTACTCTCTATTTGACATCACTAATTCGAGGTAGGATCTATTCACTGAGTCTTTTGCTCATGACTCTCTCTTTTTTTTTTCTAACTCTCTCAGATATGTGGTACGTGATAGCAACTTGAGATATCCTGAAAAGATATTTTAGGATGATAAAGTGAGCTATAGGTGCGAGATGGCATAGATGATAATTTGTATAGAAATTGAGTTGTATCGTGGTTTGTTATATTTATACTTTAGTATATCAAATGATGATTTGTATAATATATGTTAGATTATAGTATACTTATGTATTAGTTATTTTAGTTCCATCTTGATGGTTTATCATGGCATGTGTGGGCCCTACCAGATTATGCAGTGGTCTAGTGTATATTATTGTGGACTTGGATGTTTAGATGTTAACATGTTTATTTGGTTAATAATATAATTTATTTGGTGATGGATTATGTGAGCATGAATATGTTAGTAGGTTTCATTTGATGATGTCATGATTATATGGGCATAGGAGTGTATCTGTGCGTGACGGGCCCCGGGCCGACCTGTTGCATGCGCCGCGCGTGCTGTGTGGGTGCGTGGGCGTGCACGTGCTCGTGCCGGACGGGGGTGTTACAGCTGCACGTAGTCCAACCAAGCTCGAGTTGGGCTAGGTAGCCTAACTCAACAACACCCCACCCCGCCACCTCCTTCCTCTCATACAATTGAAGACCAACCAAGAGGAAGGAGGTGGTCGCTAGCGTGCACCATTGCCGGTAGTTGAGGTCGGTGCATCGACTAGCACCCACAGTGGGGACGACACCTGAAGTGTGACCTAGCTAGAGGTTGAGCAAGGAGTCATCTCCACAAGGAGGGCTCCATGACCGGTGAGGAGTCAACAACGATCCCCACCACCGACATTCACCCACCTCACCAAACCATCCACACGATGCACATAATCCACACAAGGTAGCGCAAGGCTATCCAAGGCAACCAACGATGATCAAGTCCCCACACCATGGCCAGCAACTAAGGGGATGAGTCACCCGGCGAACTTGACCATGAGGGCACCAAAGGACGACAATGGGAGCTTCGTCTAGTAAAGAGGAAAGCTTTCGACTGGACGAGGGGAAGAGATGGCACTAGTAGTGGTTGAATTCTCCCTTGGAAGTCGGCAAGAAGATGCCACTTGGTATGGCCTCTCCCAAAGGCGCGGAGAGCCCATGAAGGGGCCCATCCATGAGAGCTTCACTAGGTGAAGCTCCCAAGATTGACGCAGCGGCGATCCAAGGTCATCGACCGATGAATTGATTGATGAGACTAAAAGAGGAAGAAGGGAGGGGGAACCACCACAGGTTAAATTAAAATAAAAAATTAACTTTACAAGATGGGAGAGGACTCACCGGCGAGCATCTCTGCAGCATCGGCAAGCTCCGACGACACTCTGGTGTGAGCAGGGAGCTAAAGGGGGAAACAACTATAGGGTGGGAGGGAAGGAAAGAAGGAAAAGAAAAAAAAAGAAAGGAAAGAAGAGGGAGCGGAAAAGAAGGCATGCTCAATTGTTTTTTCTTTTTTTACATGATGTTACACCATGGCAATAAGCCATATTATAATTTGTGTGCACTTTAAAAAATTAGTAGATGATATTTATTCCAGGCATATTCCAAATCTGATGAACGCCTGAGACCACAAAGCATGAGGAATAAATTGGTTGCAATCAATAAAGATGGCATCCAAATGGGAGAAAGGGGTTTAAATTGCTAATTTAGGTATGGGCAGAGCCAACCACTATGACAAAGACTACGACCAAGGAGTGGACTACAAATGTCTACCCAAATGAAGTAAAAAGTCCTCTTTGTGCTAATCATGGCAATGATGAAAGTAATTATGACAATTACTATAACAATTGGATCTAAGAAATTGAAGTCCTTCACAAGGTTGTTGTGGATTCTTACAAGTTGAGAGTAAAGTTTAGAAGTGTGGATAAGTGTGAAGTCCTACTGCACTTCCCAATATGCTCCCAAGTATCAAGTTTGTTGTTGCCATGTATGCAATAATGTCTCCTAACTTCACTCTTAGTTTGGGGTTGATAAGGAAGAAGGATTTGGTTTTAGGTTGGGATTGAGTTGAAGACAAAGAAAGCTTTCAGTTAGGGTGGAGGAGGAAGAAGAAAAAAAAATGAAGGAACGATGAGAAGAACAAGAAGAATAACACGAAGGAATTAATGAAGAAGAATAAATGAAGGAATGAAGAAAAGGTATTTTGATCATAATTTAAAATATTTTTTTATTCTAACGGCATAGTTGTAACAAATCTCTTACATGCACCACGCGAGAGTATTTTGAGTCAAAGAGTGGGCATAACATAAGAGCAAAATTATAATGCTCGATTAGGTTAATGGGTCTGATTGTAACATTTTAAATTATAGAGAATTACTACGATATTGGGCCATAGAGAGTGTAAGTGTAATTAAAGTAAAATTTAAACCCTATTATTTCAATCTAATTTTAAATAACAATGAATAGATGGATTACCTATGCCTATACCCTAGTTATTTGGCAAATTAAATGAATAGAGTAGGATAATCAAGTTTGTCAATCCTGGGAGAATTTCAACCCGACAATGTGAAAACTTGACTTTCTTTCTCTCTTCTATCTGTAATCTGTCATCTTTACTCTTAATAAAAGTTTAGTTGGGAGTTAGTGCTCTTCTATTTTAAAGAAAAGAAAAAGAAAAAGAAGGAGAGAAAGAAATAAAAAAGAAAAGAAGAGGGCAGGATAACATTAAATTCAGAGAGTCGGAACAGTAGACTAGCCGATACAGAGCCGCACACGCATGTTCTCTCCTCCACAAGTAAAACTATCAAGCTTCTAATCCTCTCTATTATTGTTATCTTCCACGTACCTATTCAATAACTCCCCCACCAATGTCCCCAACCAACTCACCGGGTAGTTGATTTTCATAAATCATAATTCAATAATATATCTCTTCCCCGAAAAGACCACTCCTAATTCCCGCACCGCCACTAATGCGATCGGATCTCATGGCTGCCATGGCCATGGAAGCTTGTGATGCCGCAGTTCCCTACACGCTTCTAGGGTTTCTTCTCCGCCGCGGCGAGGCTGCGGTTTTGTGCTCTGATTTCGATCCGAGCTGGTCTCGATTCATGAGATATTACTACGAGAGGGGGACGAATGCTTTGCTTTGGATCGCCCTCATCTGTGTCACCTTTCTCCTTTTCGGGAAGCTAGTGAGGATTGTTATGTTTTGGGTCAAGGGGAACCGGATCCCTGGGCCGCCTTGTTCGTCCTTTTTTGGATGCTCGAATCTCGCGGTTGCTCTCGGATCTGGAGCTAATCTCACAAGTATGCGCGTTTGCTTGATTTACAGTTTCGATTCTAAATGAAATTAGATAACATCTTTTAACATTTTCCTATAATTCTCAACTTTGAGTTGATGTTTTGGTTCTCGGAATAGTTACTGTAGTGGCACTGTAGCTTTACTGAAATTTTGGATTGCGTTTTCTTGAGAAAAGGTGGTTTTTTTTACTGGTTTTAGATTGAGTCCGGCGAGGAGGAGTAGTTGCTCATGGGTTATGCTTCACCTTAAAGACCCTACTCCCGTATTAACAAATCTCCCATAATAGTTCTTTGAGGGGCACATTTTAGACAGTTGCTAGAATAAGGCTCACCTTTGGATATCTAACAGAGGAATTTAGAAACAGAAAAATATATATTAAAAACGATGATAACTAAATCTGTAAGAAAAGATGATGGCATCATCTTATACAGGGGATGCCTTCAGATCTCTCTGAAGGTTCAAAACTAGCCTCAGAGCCTCTGGATAAGAAGCCACAAAATTGAGATGTTCTGTAGGATTTGGCTCCTTGATTGATGAAACCAAATTTGAGAGTAAAAAGTCAAGAGAAAAAATAAAGGAAAAAAAGTGATGAAAGGGTTCTTCTTCCATCTTGTCCTTTTCTCCCTCTTTGTTATCCATCTTTCCCACTCATGTGCTGTTGTGTCGTACATGTTTGGGTTGGGTCAGGTTTGAGTTTGGGTCACCCTTACACTAACAAAAGTATGACCCTTATATTAAATGATTCACTTATTACTGACATCAATGTTGTAACCCGTTTAATAATGTGTACCACATTTATATGGTCTGATTAAGTAGGTCAAGCTAGGTTCTGTTATGGCATTAATTTAGCAGGTTAAATGAGTTAGAATTATACAGGTTATGTGGATTAAACGGGTTAAAACTACTCGACCCATCTAACGTAGACAAATTGGTCCATGTACAACCCAAACTCGATTTTGTCGAACCAAATCCGTTAAAAGCCTTTGGGATGGTCGATTATAGTATCAGCTCAATATTGCCATCCCAGTTGTTATTGCAGTATAGCAGCCAATGATAGCAAAGAGGGAGAGTGGAGAGGAGAGATTATCGCCCCTTTTCTCCTGTTGTTGGACTGCCACACTTTTAGCGAAATGCATGGCTCAATATAAGTGAATAGGCAATGTCCATCTGGGTCACTGGAGTGATAGAATAGTGGATTGTGTGAATGGAAATTCACAAACTATTTTTGGTAGCTATATCTACATGTACAGAAGTTGAATGATGTTAGTGACTTACTAGATTTCATACATATTTGCTGCCTTGTTCATTTTCACACACAATCACATCACTCCATTTTCTTCAAGTATGGTATGCTATTATGGACTTATAATATATGCGACTATTTTCAATTTAGCAGAGTACTTTCAAAATGGTGTAATTAAAATAAACTGATTAGCAGGTGGAGATTTGGAAGGATAAATGGTTGATTGTTAGAACACTTCATTAGTTGAGATGGATGAGAATAATCAGGGAAGCCTATAGTTGAAGGATCAAAGTAAATTCGCAATTTATTGTTTGACAATGTAATTAGATCCTGGAACGTTGGAAATAAAAGTGTATTCGTGAAAGATATTTTTGACTATATAATTGTTTGTGCTGACTTGGTCGAAGGTTCAAAGAACACACCTTTGTTGTCGAAGATAGGATGAAGAATGAGATCTCAAGTGAAAGGAGCGGAGAGGACATTAGTTGTAGATATTGCAACATATGATGCGCGTAATGAGTTGAGGAATCAAGATAATAGAAGATGAGAGCAACTACATCAACCAAGCCTTTAGTCCCTTCTCTCAACTATTTTGGGTTGTGTAGAAGATGAGAGAATCAATGATTTTCATGGTAGTAAAAGCCCCCATATGATCTGGCATATGCCACCTAGTAGTAACACTATAAGTACCAATAGGCAACCCCATATTGCTCGATATATGACCTTCCTATGGACTAGCATCAACAATTCATCCCATTAGGAGAAATGTATTTTATACGAACTGGGGTAGTGGATATGTGGAATGTGGTGTTGAAAACTTCTATTTTCTCAATGAAGTGTAGGGATCATGGATCCCAAAATCAATCAATCCCGAGTCGGATCAGCCATAAATAATCTCAATTTGAACTTGAAACTAGTCACCAGATTGATTTTGGCCATATCGGCCAAAACTAAATTTTATAAGATTCAGGTCAAATCTAAAATGTATCTAACCTAGGAGATATTAGTAATTAATGTCCTCAACTACTTTTTTTTCAAATTTTTAGTTTTTACCTTCTATCTCTCACACAACTCTCCTCCCATCCTCACACTTTACTGAACTCATTTGGTGGCTATTTGATGAGCCCCTTCGGCTACTCTGCACTTTGGTGAATTCGGATGAGTTTTTTTTTCTTTCTCACCCACTTTTTTACTTCTCTTTTCTAATTGCTATAGAACAATAGTGTAGAGCGCACTAGTAATTTATGAGTATAAAAGTTTGTCAAATGCAAGTCGGAATTCATTATAATTTTGAGTGAGTTTTTTCTTTAGTTTTTAGGCTTCATATGTAACAAAATTTTATTTTCTTATTTTTCTGTTATTTTTTATAAACTTTTAGAACATTTTCTATAATTGAAATAGTATTTAGAATCTTACGTAATAAGAAATAGTCCGATATGATGCGAACAGACGATACAACTGATACAGCCTGTACGTATCATTTTTTTTAAAACCCGATCCGAATCCCGATACTGAGTTTCAGAATCTTGGTAGGGACGATGATATGGTTATAAACTTAACTACCTAATGGACCTCGGCATTGAAAGGTTGTCCTACTTATGTAAAAATTGCTATTTGATCAATTTTCTAAGAATATTAAAACCTAATGTTTATGTACATAATGAAATATAACAGTGAAAGCTAAACCTGCTTTTAGACAAATTTTCCATGATGTGCATCTACTTTTCTTTCTCAAGCTAGGCCAGAAACTAACACAAGATTCTGTAATTTCTACTTTCCTAGTCAAATGATATCTTCTGTTTCACTGCTTGAAACTCTTTGAAACTTTTAGCAAATTAAGTGATGAGGTTTTCTGCATAAATCTCTGGATGTCCATTTATGTTTGAAAGTCAAGACTCAAGAGATTTCTGTTTCACTGCTTGAAATTCTTTAAAAGTTTAGCAAATTAAGAGATGAGGTTTTCTGCTTTAACCTCTGGATGCCCATTTATGTTTGGAAGTCAAGACTCGAGATTCTAAGTTATTATGCATATGTCAAAATCCTCTTTCTGAGTAGCTGATCATATTTACTACTTGAACTTCTTAAATTTGACAGGCTACTTGTCAAAGTTGCATGAGAAGTATGGACCTGTAGTCAGATTATGGCTTGGACCTTCACAGCTTCTTGTATCAGTGAAAGATGTTGCTTTAATCAAAGAGATGCTTATAAAGGCTCAAGATAAATTGCCATTAACTGGAAGGACATATAGCTTGGCTTTTGGGAGGTTGAGCCTTTTTGTTTCCTCTTTTGAGAAGGTATCCAGTTCTATATGGCAACAAAGTCATGTAGATCTTTTATTCAGTAGTGTGCTTTTCTAGTATTATGCCCTCTTTCGTCATGACACAGTAATCATTATTATTTCAATATAGTAATCCATCTTGCATTTTGCATCGGGAAGTAATTTATATCAAGTTTTCCCATTTGTGTGTCATTTTATAACTTCTAATATATAGCATCTTGCAAGTCTCTTTTTGTTTTAGTGGCCTTTTATTTTCACACATTCATAGCTAAAGTATTATCTTACGTTGTTATCTTGTAAACCATGATATTGAAATTTTGAAATAACTAAATATTTATGGTAAAGTAGCATAAGTTTTAGGAGATGGAGTATATCATAACTTCTTCGCTCGTTAACATGTGCAAAGTGTGCTTAAGTTGCTTGTATTTGGTGGACTATTTTCAGGTTAAAAAGAGGAGAGAATCTTTAGCAGAATACATGAATGGAAAGTTTGCGGAGAGAGCAAACAGAAGTCCCCAGAAGATTATAGATATTGTCATGGAAAGGATTGATTCTCTCATGGAAAAAGGTTTCCTTGATTCCAGATCTTTTTCACAACATATGGCATTTTACATACTTGGAGTGACACTTTTTGGTGAAGCATTTCTCGATTGGTCTGATGCAGCTACTTATGAAGAGCTTCTTATGATAGTCGCAAAGGACGGCTGCTTCTGGGCCTCTTATAAAGTACCGCCCTTTTGGAAAAGAGGATATTGGAGGTACCAGTCCTTGTGCGGTAGGTTGAAACATTTAACCAAGGACATTGTGCAACGGTCCAGGTGCAAGTATAACTCAGTTGGCCAAAATGGTCAATGTTCATGTGAGAAAACTGAAGGAATTAAAAAGAAGGTTGGGAGAGAAGCTGCTGTTTTGTTTGATAATACGCTGTTGGACAACTTTTTTGACAGGGAGATTGAAGGATCTCTTTGTTTAAAAGAGGAATCACTTGGAAACATCCTGGCCTTGATGTTTCATGGATGTCTAACAACTGCTAGTTTGATTGATAGCATTTTGACTAGGCTCGTATTGCGTCCTAAATTACAAAACCAGGTAAAGAGTTCGTTCTTTGAAATTTTTGTTTTAAATTGATTCTTATGTTCTTCTTGTGCTTGATTTCTGAAAATGAAAAACTTTTATGGCTCTTCCTGGTTGCTATGGATTATGGAATGACACATTATCAAAATAACTATATATTCTCTTCTATCTTTGGTATACTTGTTCTTTTATATGTTTAAATGGATTATTTTTCCTTTAAATGATAATTTTTCTGTCAACTTAAGCTATTCAGAATCTAACGATCACCACTGTTTCTGTGATAAGTAGTGTTCAAAATTATCTGCTGTAAGCTGGGAAAGTATATTGGTTAACATCTACTATGGAACATGAAAGATGTTCTTCATAATTCAACGCACTTGATAAATAACAAACCATCATTTTAAGTATGTATAGGTAAATATATTCTGAAATACCAATCTGAATTGTGAACCTAGTTATTGTTCATGTTGGTAAGTTTTGATGGTCCTCAGTGAGGAAAAATCAAAGTTATGGATGGTTCTGTTTCATTATTTTCAATTTGTGATGCTATCTCTAATTCTGTCATAGAGCATTTGGTCATGCATTACATGTCATAATATTCTTTTGACAACTGACTTGAGTGTTTCATTTGAGGATAGATTGATAAGGTTCTTAAGTCCTCATCTTATTTTCATTTCTTTGGTTCGTAATTATTTTTTCTATTTCTCTATACTTCTTCATAGCGGTTGAGATTTTGTTTGCTTGTCAATACTGCTACCATTGATAGAAGAAAATATCTAGTTTGATCTTTTAAATGTGATAACTTTTCCTTTGCTTACTTTGTATTTATACAATGAATGTTTTGTTAAATTCAAAGTCTTGTTTGATGTTAACCTTAGCCTGTGAAGCATGGATACAAATACAGGGATACGATAAATTTTTAAAAGTAGGATACGGATATGACATGGATACGCTAATAAATAAATAAATAATATATATTTGATTTGTTGTCAACCAATATAAGATATGGTAAAAAATGATTATCCCATAAATAATAAGATAAAAGGAAAGAAAGCTATATATTTAATATCTGCATGCCTAAAACTTTAGAATAGTATTATAATAGAAACTGATATGAAACTTAAAATGTTAGTGAAGCATTAAAACCTAATTTAACTATTTAGTGTCACGACCAAAAAATTGGAATTATGACCGGCCATATACCTCAATGCACTTGAGATACATGAAGCCTTAACTAATACTTTTCTAAGACCCAAAATAACAAGAATTTAATTATGATCAGCTAACACCAATAAATATAATCCAATAATAAAGAAACACTAATATCATCGATAATGTGTCACCAATCAAACTAAAATAACATATAGTTTAGAATAAAATGTCTAATATGATTGATGGACAAAATAGTAAAATCATAAGTGGAGGTTAGGTCTCGATACATTTCGCTCAGTCGCCACGTGGATCAGCACCTAAAATATCAAGAGGGAACCCATGAGCTAACAACTATAGCTCAGTGAGTGGAATCTACTCAAAAGCCAAATAAATCTAAATCTATAACATAACTTTAATAAATACAAGTCCAATAATATAAAATGAGAATCTTATTAAGCTTGCTTATGATAACAATAATAATAACAGTACAAGTAATAATAGAGTAAATCATATCTCATAACATGGTTCGCATCAATATGCTGAATTTCTTTCAATATTCATAATAATGTCATATGTCTCAACTTGGGACTGTTCCTGAGGATCCATATCAATTATAAGTCACCTCGATATGCACTCGGGTTTTTTCCTTATAGTTAATCTAGTTAGGGTCACCAGGGGGTGTCACTATGTGATAAATTCACCCTATCTTTTTCACTAACTATAGAGAAAGATTAGAGTCACCTCAGGGAGATTTCTAATCTAGCTTGGGACTATTCTCTAAGTATGCCAGTCACCTAAACGGATCATATGCTGATTAGGTCGATCATAGAAATGACTATATACGCTAAGTATAGCAATGCATTGGGTCTTATATTTTGCACCCGAAACATAATAATGCACAGAAAAAATATAATAATGTATTTGCACAATGAATTATACATGATTTGATAAAAAAAACACAAAATACAAGACGAGTAAATAAAATAAATACGTAAGTGAATCCACTCACCTATGTCTAAATGAAACGACTGAAATTTTTAGTCCATGGGTTAAGAAAAATTACCACATTTAATAAATAAATAAATAAATAATATATTTTAATTTAACTAATATCATGATTTTTAAAATTTAAAACTAATTAAATTATTTAAATGGGCTTGTTTAAGCCCAAATGATTGGGCTGGGCTATGGTTGGTGGCCCACCAAAATCCACTAAATAGTTTGGGCTTAAGGCCCAAGCTCAATATTATTCATAGGCTAGGCTGCAGTTGGCCCGCAGCCTACCCAATAATCCATTTAAATGGATTGGGCTAAAGGCCCAGTCTCACTAATTTAAAAGGGTCGGGTCGGGTCGGGTCGGGTCTTTTGGATTCGAAATCCAAACCCGAACCCAAATAACATAAATAAGTTGGCTCCGGTCGAAACTGAGTCCATCCCCGCTTCCTTCCTTAAGGGGATTGACAACCAGAGAGAGAGAGAGAGAGAGAGAGAGAGAGAGAGAGACGATTGGAGTCAACTTCATGGCCGAGTGGTGGTCTGCAATTGCTCCGGCGGTTTGATCCCACGTCGTGACCTTGACGGCAAAGAAGGAAGAAGGTTCCTCCCCTAGAGAGGATTTTCAGGTTGATTTATAGAGAAGAATCTAAATCCAAAACTCGCAGTTGCTCCATCGCGTGTCGGTGAGGGAGAGAGAGAAAGGTGCACACGTGCAGTGCACATAAGCTCTAAGAGATTTTTTTTTTGGTTCTTACAATTAGTCTACTATTAATTTAGATCTTTAAATAGGTTTCAAGTTATATGTTTAATTCATTATCAAATAAGAATCTAAATCCAAAACTCGGGGCTGCTTCGTCGCGTGCCGATGAGGGAGAGAGAGAAAGGTGCGCACAAGCAACGCACATGCGCTGCAAGAGTTTTTTTTTTTGGTTCTTACAATTAGTCTACAACTAATTTAGATATTTAAATAGGTTTCAAATTATATGTTTAATTCATTATCAAATAAACAAAGCCTTAAAGTATCGTGAAGGATTCGACAATCGTATATATACATATAAAGTATATGTTTTATATTATCTTTTAACATAAAAAGAAAAAGGAAAAAGGACTGGATGATCAAAAAATGTATCAAAGTCGTATCCCGCCATATCGGAGCCATATCCTGCCGTATCAGAAAATTAAAATTAATCTTTTTAATTTGGATACTCCTCCGGTCGTATCCGATACGTATTGGTGCCGTATTAGTATCCGATACGTATCGAGCCATATCAGTGCCGTATTAGTATCCAATACGTATCGAGCCATATCGGTGACGTATTAGTATCTGATACGTATCAAATATCGGTACGGAGGGGCAAACGAAGTATCCGTGCTTTATAGACCTTAGCTGATCAACTGATATGTTTCATTTACTATTCTTCAACATATTCCTGACCACATACTTGGCTAAATGTTTAATATCTATCTAGATCTTGTGTGATTAGATTTCTATTTCTCAGATTTCTCTTGACTTTTAGGATATCTTTATATTTGAATAATTATGACTTTTATTTGATATACCATTAGCTATAATTCAATTGAATTGGTGTCAGCAGCTTGGATTCAATTGTTTTCAACATGACATAACATCTGAAACATACGCATAGTAATTGATTTCTAACATATGCTTCTTTTGCCTTTACTTGTTCCAGCTATACTCGGAGATTATTGCTGTGCGGGAAGAAACATGCAAGCTGGACAAAGACAGTGTGCAAAATATGCAATTTCTGTTGGCTACTGTTTATGAATCTGCTCGCCTTTTGCCAGCTGGACCATTTCTTCAGAGATGCTCTTTGACACATGGTGTGTAATATATCCATCCTATCATCTTTTCTTCCAATGTATTGAAAGGTAGCTGTGGGTAGCGGGCAGTCACCCCACCACTTAGCGCCTAGAAGGCGGGCGCTAATGCGGTATAGCATTTTAATATATAAAAAAGAAAATATAATTATATATGATATATATTATATATTAATATAGCATTATAAACTTTTTAATAGTAATTTACAACCATAACAATATATATGACAACTTATCCCATCATTTCTCCTCTCTATATTAGAAGTTTATAACTCACAATGCCTTGAAAAGAGAAATGTTGGGTTCCCAAAGCAGATAGAGAGAAAATGAAAAATGGAGAAATGAGTTCCTAACGCGGAAAGAAACTCCTCTCTACATTGAGAACCCATATCACTTTGAAAAGAGAAGTAGTGGATTCCCAAAGTAGAGAGAGAAAGAGAAGAACAAGAAAAAGAAGAAAAAGAAGAGGAGGAATGGTGGCTCGCCTGCCATTAGTTGGCCGCCTAGCTGGCTCGGCGCCATGCCATGGCAGCCGACAAGGCCACCTTAAAAAACCATGTTTCATAGACGGGACTAATGAATTCTTAGTATAGCTACTGATAGTGTGATGCATCTTTAATGCCTATCTGACTTTTCTTAAAGCAAGTCTCTTATATTATGTTTTGTTGAAGTTTAACTAATAAAGATATTATTAACGAAAGATTGTGAGTACTTTCTACATATAATCCTGCACAAGCCCATGAGAAGATGCTATTGAATTAATCAAACTTCCATAAGGCTTACATGTTTAGCTGCACTTCGTAGATAGTAGAAACATTGCTTTTTCAGATACAAATATTTATCAACAACAAGGGTCTCTCTTGTTTGAGAGTTAAGTGCTTGGGCTGCTTCTAGATTTTTTGCCATCAGTGATGATCTGAGAATCCATTAAAAAATGTTAAAGGGTAATTTCTCATCTTCACGTGCCCATTGGCAAGAACTAACTTTAGCCCCTATTTAGTCCCTTGATAGACCTCCTATATGTGAATAGAGGGAGCTGAGATTTATGAATAGCAACAAACCACAGTCATATATAGAGACGAGAAATTACAAGTCTCATTTCTTAAGCCCCATTTTTAGGTACATGGCCAACATGGTGCCCTACAATTTGAAATTTATTATAAATATCATTACTCTCATATGCTAATTGGCAATTATGAATCTTTAGTAATATGTTTGAAACTTTGAATAATATATATGTCTACATTCATTTAATTATTTGTATATATAGAGGTCCCCGTAGGACTGTTAAACCACTAACATCATAAATATTTTTTTTCAAACCATACATAATTGAGAAAACTTATTTAGCCCAAAAATAGTCAAGAAAAATTAATAGGGACACTAATAGTCAATGTTTTGAAAATCAAAGCATTCTCCTCATAGGCAAGGGTGGACCTAGGGTGCGCCCCACATAGTGGATATCCAGTCTATTATGTGGTTTCTCAAAAGGTGGAGTAAACAGGTAGCTAGCACAGGAGGATTAAGAGGTAGTACAAGTACCATTAATAAGGTGTACATGTAGTGAGGAAAAAATTGTGTCGCTAACCCTAAAATCTCAATTCTAAGCTGTTGCCTCGTGAGAAATTTATGCGCATATCTCTGCCACTTCTTCTAGGTACTTTCCCATAATTTCTTTCGATGTTGGGGGCTTAATCCCTAACTTGTGCTTTTGCAATATGCTGATGCTTCGGAAATAAGTATTTCTTGCAGCAGACAATGTTATATGATTAAAATGAAACCTTGTATACTAGATCCACCCATGATTGGAGATTTGGATTTGAAAGATCGTGGGGAGATAGAATTCCTAGAATGACTAAGTTTAGAGATAGGAAAATAAAAAATCCTAAGTCAAAGTCAAAAACCAAACCTGAATTGGTTTAGGAAAACCGAATCTTACTAGGTTTACAAAACCGAATAAGAATTGAACTTTAAAAACCAGAATCGAGTAGGAGATGGAAAACCAAAAGCTATAACTACGAAAACTAAAGTCAAGTCGGCGAGCGATAAACTAAGAGTAGAAGGTGGAAAGCTGAATACGAATACGAATAGGAAAAGTAAAGCATGACAAATATACCACGACATGTTTTTTTTAACATGGAAAATTTCTCATATAGAGTGGAAAAAATCACGGACCCACTTAAACCTAATTGGTCTTATTTCATTAAGCAATAGATAAAAAACTTACTTACAATCTTTGTCGATACTTCAATGCTTGAGTGTTTAAGTAATCAATTGAATACAAAATGCGTGATTAACTATCCTTGTGAGAAAGATTGCTTTCTTTTGATAAGCACACCCAAGCGACGGATCAATCCACTAATACAATTGTGTCGATGGTGATTGGTGTCGACGGATGTTTTAGCTCCTTCCAATGCTACTAGATCATCCTTAACTGTAGGTTTATAGCTCAACAATCAGACTTTGTGAGATAATTAGAGAACTCCTCTAAGATGAGAGTAGAATTCCTAGAATTCTCCTTATAATTGGTGATTAAACCTCTAACTATGGGTTCCCTAAATAGAGGATAAGATCATTCTTGATTCGTGCTGGAATAAGCCACTAAAGGACTTTCAAAACTATTTCTGATTTTGAACTTTCTTTTGCTATCTTGCACATGCCATCTAAATGTCGCTTAAGTTTCTTTTAAGTGATGCGTTCTAACGGTTTGGATGCCTTTACTCCCATCCAAACAAGATCTTGAAACTCTTTTTTTTTCTGAATTCAATTCTGCATCAATTGACTGGAAATCTTCACTCATTCTGACTCTCCATAAGTTATGTGACTTGATCATATACTTGAATCTAATTTGTACAACCCAATCAAATATGTAATTTTGTCCACGAATTTACTATTACAACAAATATTGCCCTTACAGGGTCCATGTCATCTCCCTTCTTTATCATACTCATCAAATTCGGGGTAACCAGCCTCCCATCTATCATGATCAATCTTTCTTTTGCTTTGTAATTTTTTTGACCACCTAGACACTGTTTTAATGGACTTTTGTTGCATCTATGTCTCTTGTGGCACTTTTTTAGCACTTTTGGGAATCCACCAAATAAATTCTTCTTCAAATGACTGACCTGTCTACCCTTTCCAATTATTTGATGATATCATGAGCTATACAGTGGGATGACTGCCGGCATACTGCGGGTGCCTTTCAAAAGTTAAACATTGTTGATAATTAGGGTAACTAACTTGATAAATTCTGAAAATGGGTAGGAATTTACCAAAGTTTGATTGTGGTCAGAATCACCTTATTGAACCTGGAAAAGACTAGAAATATATGTTCAAACCATTATTAAATGGACCAGAATTGTTGGGCAACTTCTATGTTGGAATCCATGTTTTATCAGCTTAATCAGTGATAGTTTACTTGGTGAACTTAATTAACTAAGGTTATTTGTGGACCCTAGGGAGCAAGGGACCTACAATAGCTTGATAAATTCTAAAATTATGAAAATGCCCCTTTACAGTCAAGGGAGCATTTTGAATGATCTGAAAAGCCTCCCTAGCTCCTCAGTCTTTCATTCTTCTTCCCAGCTTGTCAGTTTTGTCTCAAAAATAGAGGTTCGTATGGAGATGCAGGTTTGGAGGCTTGTGCTGGTGGTTTGCGCTATGGAGGCTTGTGGTAAGCATGGAGATTTGCAAGCATAACATATCTTATGTGGTTGCAGTCTCACAGGGTAGAGGTTCACACATGCTCGCATGGATGAAGTTTGCACATTAGAGTTGGTCCATCCATTGGAGAAAAGTTTCTAGTATGAGAGATTCTTGTTTAGAGATTTTGGTTTCATGAGATTTTGTGTGTGTGTGTGAATGTATGTGGAGACTTGTACTCTTGGTTTTGTTTTGGACTGGATCTAGTGATTGATTTGGTTGTTCTTAGTGGTTTTTTCCTAAGAGGTTTTCCACATAAACCTTGTGTCTTTTTTTCTCTTCATTTCTTTTATGGTTTGATCCCATCTCACTATATCTAGCTAAGAACAACAAAAATAGAGGGGAGGGAAATTGAGAAACAATCTCAATGTTTCTGAAAGGAAAAGAATCCCATTTTTGCTGGAGCTAAACATGCAGCTCAGTCTGTAATCGGGATTACTGATAATATTTTCTCTCAAGCTTAGTTCTGTTACTTTCCTTTGACCAGGGACAAATGTTATCCTGAGTTAATTTTTAGTTTTTAGGGGAAGTTTGGAACTATTATTCCCAAATAAAATGGAGCAATAAGCACTTTTTATCCTCTTTAAATCCCTACTTTACCCATCATCTAGTCCCATAGTTAAGAATCTGTTTGGTACAAACTGCAGGAATAAGCAGCAATGAACTCTCAATATTCTGCTTTCAAACCTGGCCTATACATTTATTAACTGTCAGGTAGATAAACAGATAGTTTTTTTTTTTAGTTTGTCAGTCATGTGGGTCGCTGTAATAAAATTTGTTGGAATCTGATATTTTGGGGAATGTTTTACACCTTCGTCACATTTGCCTAATCTAGACAAGAAAAAAGGCCTCTTTGTTTTGTTGGATGTTCTAAGCTTCTGACTAGAAATTTCATCATTTTTGGCAATTTCTTTGGAGCTGTTTCCTTTTACCTGATTCTTTATCTCTGTTCATGCTGTAAAGTCCTTAGTTCTCTTTCTTGTCTTTCTTGTTATACATACAACTTCTTATAGCAATGGATTTTATGCAGTCATTCATTATTATTATTTCCTTATTTCCAGATCTTATCCTTGAATTATATTTTTCCTCTTCTGCAGATTTGAGTTTGAAATCTAGTATAACTATACCGTCAGGAGCAGTTATTGTTGTTCCATTGCAGCTGGTTCAATTGGACAATTCTATTTGGGGTGAGGATGCTTGCGAGTTTAATCCTCATCGTTTTCTGTCAAACTCAACCAAAGGTATTTTTTTCATTTGAATTTTCTTTGTTATGATGTAACAATAGTGTTAACCTGGAACACTAATTCCGCTTCAGTTTAGCTTCCTTATATTTGTTAGTGTTAGTCAAAAAATTCTTTCATTCCCATTCCATGTCAAAGGAAAAATATGTTTCACATATTCATTGGATGCTTGGCTCCTCATATGCAAGCATACTTTACAACATCTAACAAAAGGCTTGTTGTGGAATATTTTGCTGCCTTTAGTGAACATATTTGCATTTACTTTTTGACTGATGTGTTTAAATGTTATTTTTGGTTTGCCATCACAAAGGCATGGATTGCTACATTATTTGTTTTGCATTGGTGTTGTTATGGCACTAAATTAGAGGTTTTCAACTAGAACAAAAGGACCATTTAAACATCTTTAGCCATTTAGTTGTTATTACTAATGCTTGCCCATCAAAGGATCATGGATTGCACTGAAATCAAGGTTTTCAACTAGCAGAACAGAAAGGACCTCATATGAATATCTTCTTGGCCAATTACCACTAGTTTCTAAAGAGAACTAAAGATTTTCATTTAGCTCAATGGAAGTTAGTGTCTTTTCGACCATGGCGTACAGTTTGATTGCTTCGATCTGTCGTTAGTAGTCTGTTATCTCTAATAGGTAAAGTAGCTTAGCTCAATTTCTTCATTTCTTGCATGTAGTCAATAATATATAGTTATATACTATAAAGTTGGGTTAAACACTTAAAATAGAATTACTTACTATTCATCATGTTTTTAAAATAGAACTCGTGATGTGTTTATTTGGACAATTCTATTTGGGGTTAAACACTTAGAATATAATTACTTACTCTTCAGGTTTCTTGCCAACATCAGTCTGATGTTGATGTGTCTTCTTCATCAATCCAACCCATGATGTTAGTGCTTAATTATTTTGTTGTATGTGAAGTGAAGTTTATTTTCATTAGAAACATATTATGATGAGATTTCTCCTTTAGAATCTATTACATTTGTTCATATAAAATGACTCAAATCATTAATGCTTTGCTGTTTTTCTTCTTGTCTTTAGGAACATCAGAGGTATACAATGACTCTAGTGGAGGTCCGTTCATAATTCACTCAAATAAAACCGCAACATTTCTTCCTTTTGGGTCTGGCAGTCGAACTTGCATTGGACAGAAGTTTGCAATTCTTGAAATTTCAGCACTATTTGCATCTTTACTCCAGAACTATGAGGTTAGTTACTGAATTCAAGATTGAACTTATAACCATTACTCGTTTTACAGATCTCTATCCCAATAATGCTTTGTATTTATCTCTGTGTATTTGTGCTACCTTGACATGGATTGATAAGCATTGGGCATTGGTTGATAATTTTGTTATAGAAAGATATGCATGAATTTCAGCAAACAGTACCAAGGCCTTGAGATTTATGTTATCAGACAGTTCAGTACATGTTATGTATCTATTTAGACACTAGACACTAATTCAATATAGGAAGTGTCATGCTTTAGAGTTGTTGCACGTTGAATCAACACTGTTTGTTTAGCACAACCTTAAAGGTGAAGATAGAGCAACAATATTTTCTTTTACACTCATTTTTTGC
The DNA here is from genome assembly GCF_019914945.1 of Typha latifolia. Lineage (NCBI taxonomy): Eukaryota > Viridiplantae > Streptophyta > Magnoliopsida > Poales > Typhaceae > Typha > Typha latifolia. The sequence goes on from NC_133091.1 coordinate 6,111,041, forward strand.
AATGTAGAATATGATTTCAACTGTGGTATCAACCCCGCTTCCTTCCTTTTCACCTTGCACTTTCCAAAAGGACACAAGTAGCAAGCTGAGGGCTATCTAATTCATGTGTCCTCCAGTTTTCAATGAACTTTAGTAAGATGAACCAAACTCCATATATGCCTGTAAAATTTAACTACATGACTCCAATTCTGTCAATAGGCTTAAATAAAATGAACCAAACTTCGTATGTTCAAGCCTATAAAATTCGACTACTTGGCTCCAAATCTATCCACAGGACTAGTTGAAGAATATCAAACCAAGCAAGAATGGCCATTGCGTTCGATTTTAGCTTTTGTACCTGAGACTAGTGTTGGACAATGCTATCTGTTGTGCTCATGTCAACCTTGACCTTGGGCCGCCCCCCTCCCCTCCTCTCTCTCTCTCTCTCTCTCTCTCTCTCTCTCTCTCTCTCTCTCTCGCGCGCGCACACAGATACTACTTCCAACTTCCAGATCAGTAAGACCCCAAGGATCCTTGTGAAAACCTCCTGAAAGATGCGACATTTGTCCTTGTCCTTGCAGCATTAAATTTTCTCCAAAATTGTCTACTTGCACGTCACCACTCGCCTTCTGAAGAAAAAATAAAATTTCCTCTTCCTCTTGACCTACTTTAGTCTACTAAAGTTGGACCTGATTCTATCACAAATAATCATAAGCATATTTACCAAACAAATGGACACAAGCACATGAAATTAAACAATTGATCTAGTTAGATTACTTGATCAATTATTCAATCAACTAGCAGTATGCGTAGAGTCCACCTTTTGCCTATTTGCAAATGAAGGGGAAAATGTAAAGCCTACCATTAAGGCAGCCCAAGCAAGACTTGCTATATCCATGCTAATTTTGTCTCCTTTTTTAATGAACAAAGGAATGATTTCATTATTGATCAATAATCCTAATGGATTTAATGGCTAGTCATAAAGAAATTAGTACATTATTGATTAATAATAATAGTGGTTTCAGATTTTCAATGGCATCGAGTCAAAATAGTATTCTGACTTAAAATCTATTGATTATCCAATTTAGTGAATTTACTCCTAACAAACTTGTAATAGGATTTCTCTCGTGCACAAGCACATACAATTGCTCACACACAGAGATAGACATATATGCAGAATTGTAGATAGAAACATAGCGGTCCTCATATTTACCAAATAAACGGACACAAGCATGTGTAACACATTGTGAATCAAGGATTGCCATCCAGATCAACAATATAGTGGTACTCATATTTAGCTCACAAATAGACACAAGCATGTGTAATACACTGTGAATCACACAATTTATCATGCCAACCAACACTTGCGCCATGCTGACCGACATTTGTTGTGCCGATAGCAAGGTTCTTAGTATCGGGATCGGGATCGACATCGGTCGTTCGGAAAAACGATATAGTCGGTCGCTCGTATGGGATCAAACTATTTATTAATTATATGAAATTCTAAATATTATTTAAAAATGCAGAAATTTTTTTAAAAATTTAGAAATAATGAGAGGAAAATAAGAAAATAAAAATTACTCAAATATAAAGCCTAAAAACTTAAAAAATGTGTTATCTTAAAATTCAAAATTTTAATGAACATCGAGCTATTAAAATATCGAGCTCTTTCCCCTCCTCGCTCTCAAAATTTAAAACTTCCCTCCTCTCTCTCTCTCTCTCTCTCTCTCTCTCTCTCTCTCAGGCTCTCAGCAACTGGTGTTGATGCTTCACTATAACAGCAACAGTAGAGATCATCAGATCTATTCGGTGTAGGAAGAGAAAGAGAGGGAATGAAAGGAATTTACAACTAAAAAAATGATAAAAGAACTCATCCGAGGTCGCTGGAGGTCAAGGTCGTCGGATCTTCGTTGGAGAATGTCACTGGAGGTCGAGGTCGCCGGTGGAAGAAGTGAGAAAGAAGAGAGAAAGAGAAAAAGAAAAGAGAGAGAAAAGAAAGAGGCAGGTGGTGGGGGGGGTTCGAGTTGGATACCACCCGTTCTGGCCAGTTTCAAGCGGGATCGGCCGTATCCGAAACGAATCAGGTATCGGCCAATATCCCAGCCAAAACCAGCCAAGCGGCTTGTTTCGGTAAGGATCGGGATAGCTTACCGACACCTGGTAGAAAGTTTATCGAAGACACTCTTTGGTAATAAGGCGTGCCGACCAACACGCATGCGTGCCCCATCCATGTCGAGCCTCGTTTTGCTTGCATCAGGCAATTCGGGCACACAATGTGAAGCAACACCCATTATGTGCTGCCGGAAACCTATTAACTTATGGCAGCATTGATGCGAGCAATTGGGGTACAATGTCCAGTAGCACCATTATGGGCCGCTGGAAACCCATTAACTTATGGCAGCACATTTCATAAATAGAGAATGGTTTGAAGAGAAGAAGGGGAGAAAAAGAGGAGATCGAGGAGGAATTTAGGATTTTTTTTTTTCTTCAAATGCCATCAAAAGGTATAATTTCCTTTTATTGGGCATAGCATTGAGACCCATTATGTGGGCCTGAAGTCCATTAACTTATGGCAGCACTTTTCCAAATAGAGAATAGGAGGAAGAGAAGAAAAGGAGATCAAGGAGGGATTTAGGATTTTTTTTTTTTACTTCAAATCCCATCCAAAGATATCTCTTTGGTATTTCCTTTCTTTTACACTTTAGAAATCAAATTGGTGTGTATAAATGATTGTTCTAGACTAATTTTGCTAGATTTGACATTTGGAAGTCATTCTACATCAAGCATTTTGGTGCTAGTTTTATAAAAAAAAAAATTCTTTGGAGAAATTTGATTTCCTCCAAATTTTAAAAAATATAAAGTTAATATGTCAAATTTATTTTTGGTGTAGGAACATGTTAGAATAATTTATGTCTGTTCCTCCCTGTAATTCTACATTTGACTAGGTATTTACTAATATTTTAGTTTTTAATTACTAAACTATTGTAAAGTGTCTTTGATCCTCCCTGTAATTCTACATTTGACTAGGTATTTACTCATATTTTAGTTTTTAATTATTGAACTATTGTTAATTTATGAATATATTCAATACTTCAATCATATCATATGTTGAATTACATTTCTACTTGATTATTGCAATATTTTTAACAAAATATATCATTTACAACATTATTTTGGGGATAAAAGACTCAAATGCACACTTTAATACATATGTTAGAACCTAAAATATGTAGTAAAAAAAATCTAAAAACGAATTAGATGTGTGCTAGTGTCTTAATGGCACACTGGGGCATACCGAGACGGCACAAGATACATCAATTGTCACGTGTCATGCCAACATAGTATCGACATAGCATGTGCTATTGGCACGACAATTCTTGCCTTGAATGTTTTTCTTTCTTTAATGAGAACGTCCTTGTTAGCTAGTAGAGACTACAAAGTATAGTACCTCTGCATGGCTAATGGATCACTTAGTACTTTTACCAAGTTATAAGCAAACCCTCAACCATGGTTTGTAGGATTGGCCGATCCCAATCCAGACCCATTCTAAACTCTCTCTCCTCTTTCTCTCACTCTTCTTCTTCTCTCTCTCTCTCTATCTCTTTCTCTCTCTTTTTTTTTCTCCTTACCATATAGCCATTATTTTTCCTATGGAGAGATCTAGTTTCGGCAAACTCCGGCGACACAGATCGAACTCTGATGAATTCCGGTATGTAATTTTTTAATTTATTTCTTTATTTCTCTTAGTTTTTTTCATTGCTTCCACTCTCTATCTCCTTTTCTTTTCTTTCCTTCTTCACTACACCATAATCTTCATTCTTTTATTTGGTTTTCTTTCACTCGCTCTCTCTCTAATCTCTTGTTTTCAGTTTTCACTGTACTATTGTTTTTCTTTCTTTATTTTCTTATTTTTTGTTATTATTTCTAAATTTTTAGAAATTTGTCTACATTTTAAAATAATATTTAGAAATCTCATAATTAAAAAAAGTTTGATTCAATCCAGGTGATTGATACGCCGATATGGCCAATCCGGCCGATATGTATCATTTTCTCGAAAGACTGATCCCGATCCGAATTTTTGAACATTGCCCTTAACTTTGTGCCAATTGCACCATAATTTTTTTTTTTAATTAGTAAGGTGATTTGCAACAAAAGCACACTTTAATTTTTATGTTGTACGCAAGGTTCCAAGTATCGGGATCGGGATCGGGATCGGGATCGGTATCGGCCGTCCCGAAAAACGATATGTATCGGCCGTATCGGCCGTTCGTATCGGATCGGACTATTTTTTAATTATATAAAATTCTAAATATTATTTAAAAATACAGAAAAATGCAGAAAATTTTAGAAAAAATGACAAAATAAGAAAACAAAAATTACTCACATATGAAGTCTAAAAACTAAAAAAAATGTATTAACTTACTCAAAATTTAAAACTTTGTTGAATATCGAGCTAGTTCTCGTAAATTTCTATAGTCTTCATCATCATAATCACCATAAGTTTGTAAATATTGATGTCTGGGACCTGATGCTCCAAAAAGTGATTTCATCATATTAGTCATTGTATGGATCTTGTTATGTGACTTGCGTTTGAGGAGGATAATAACCAGCATTTAGATCTTGTGCCTGAGAATACTGAGGATACTGAGGATAATAACTAGCATATAGATCTTGTGATGGCTCCAAACAATAAATACTCGATGTACCATAATCATAGGAACCAAAATGCATCTCATGACGACGTCGCTGATATGTATATATATCCTCAGTTTCTCTGTCTTCACTCCTTATGCCTCCTTGACTTTTCTCAACAAATGTAGATAGAACGATCTCACCACCATATGTATCATCAGGACTATGACTAGTACTAGTAGATATATTATCTCTCGCTGCTAAATGACTCGTACCAGATCAATACAATGTGCAGCACATGGCGTCCAATATAAATGAGGTCTTTTAATCATCAGTAAATTTCCAGCAGCTTTATAATTTGCCCCATTATCAGTAACCACTTGGACTACTCTTTTTTCACCGATTTCTTGTACCACCTCATCTATCAACTGACAAATATAATCTGTATTTTTGAAATGAGCAGTAGCATCCACAGACTTCAAAAATATTGTCCCCATGCTAGAGTACACTAAGAAATTAATTATATTTCTTTTGTTTTTTGTACTCCACCCATCATACATCAGTGTACAACCAAATTCATCCCAATACCGTTTAAATGTCTCAATATAAGTATGAAGTTCATCTACCTCTGAGTCAAGATATTTAGTAGCAATATCATTTGAACTAGGAGGGGGAACACCAGACCCTACTGATTGTATAGCATCCACCATAGTGTGATAACAAAGGCTATCAGCTACATTGAAAGGAATATGGTTGTAGAAGAAAAATTTAGAGATAGCTCTACTAATGTGTTTCTTTGCATTTTTAATTCCTTTGAGAGCTGTCTTGATGGAAGTCTGTGTACGACCCCTTTTATCTGAAGATATGTATCCATTGGTCCAATATTTTCAGACTTTGTTGTAACACCAGGAGTCCTATGGGTAGAACTGCTGCTCCCATATTCTTTTTCTCCTCGTATATTAACTGATCTAGCCACCAGTGCTTCTTCTCATCTCTTCCTCTTCTCTATACATATTTCTGTTCTTTTTTATTGCCCTCCTCATCTGTCTCTCCTCCTCATCCTCCTCACTTTGCTCACTGCCATCATCATCAATGTGTACAGGATTATGCATCAATTCTTCACGAATCATTGACTCTTTTGTTGTGCAGATTGTTTATCCTTCTTTTTGCCAATTAAATGAGCCAATATCTGCTTTCTAACTTCCAAAGACACTTGAGTGCAAGCTACTATATTTTCTTGTCTTCCAGCTAAATGTTCTTTCAAACGGCTGACACCACCACTCATTTCCTTTCCATACCAGCTGCATTTAACGCGTCTTTTATCTTGCCCAATAGTGTTGCAATGTTGCCATCCAATGTCGGTATCATATGACTTCTCTTTTGGAGCTATTGATATTTTATCTCTGCAACTAAAAAACATAAATCAAAATCAAAATAAAATATAAAATAATTTAAAATTTATGAGGCATAACTGCATAAGCAGCACCGGGTGCTGCTGCAGCAGAGAAGCTACTGCTGCTTTGCTTTTGCTGCTGTGCTGGCAGAGAAGTCTCTGCTGCAGCAGCAGCAGAGCAACAGTGCGCTGCTGCAGCAGCATTGCTGCTACAGGTGCAGCTGCTGCACAATGGAAAAAAAAATACTGAAAAAAACTTACCCAAGGTCGCCGGAGATCGAGGTCGTCGGAGAACGTCGCCGGAGGTCGACGTCATCGGAGAGACGGAGATCTACTCACTACTCAGTCGTCGGTGAGAAAGAGAGTAAGAGATCCGTGAGAAAGAGAGAAAGAAAAAAAAGAGAGAAAGAGAGGAAAAGAGAGAAAGAGAGAGAGAAAAGGGAGAGAGGCAGGTGGGGGGTAGGGACATCAATTATTGATGTCCCCCGGGTCGGATCCGACCCGTTCCCTTCCGTTTCGGTCGGGATCGGCCGAAACTAGGAACCTTGGTTGTACGAGAGGCTCAATTTTTCCTTTTCTATTCATAGTAGGATTTTTTTACTATTTTCTTCCTAAGCTGTCCTCAACCCATATGAAAAAAAGAGAGTTGTACAAGTCATTTATCAGCTGTATTAATTGCATCTTACACTCAATTGGACATGCTAGAATTCTATAAGAATATGGAATTCTCTTCTCTTTCATCCAACCAAAGGGAACAATTGATTATGCATGCAAGTACTCTATATTAGTTAAAAAATTCTAAACTTACTTTCTTCGGCCAAAGTGGAAAATACAATAATTCTGGAAAAGTTATTACTCTTCATAATTATTATTTGTAGTTCGTAGATATTACTATTTGTAGTTTGCAAATATTACTCTTTGTAGTTCACAATTATTATTCTTATAGTTCACAATTATTACTCTTATAGCTCATAGTTATTACTCTTAATAGTTTGTAGTTACTACTCTTATAGTTTGCAATTATGACTCTTTATTATAGCTTGCAATTATTATTTTTCTTGGTATGAACATAATTCTTTTTTTTTTACATAATTCACAGTTATTTATGTAATTCATAGTTATTTTACATATTAAGTAAATACATATGAGGGAGAACAAACATTTATTATTATCCACATCTTCCTAAGGCAAAAGTGATAGAATAATACATTTTACAAAAAAAAAAAGACTGATTACTTTGCAAAACATAATTAGTAATTATTTTATGTAAGGAATAATTCTACTTAGACCCCCCCCCCCCCTGAATTATCATTGTTTTTCACATACACTCTCTTAACTTTTCTATTACCTACATACACCTTTTAAACTAAAAACAAATTTGGATTAGGTGTATGTGGTAAAAAAAATTTAGGGAGTGTATGTAGAAAATGGCAATAGTTTAGGGGGTTTAAGTGAAATTATTTTTTTATGTAATTCATAATTTTTTATATATTACATAAATATATGTAAGGGAGAGCAAGCATTTATTACGGCCTATGTTTTTTTAAGGTAAATTTGATAAAATAGTACAATTCATAAAAAATATCAGACTGTATTAAATGCATAATAGACTTCTTTCCTCATCTCAATGCACACTTTGTTGTTTATTCACCACTCAATAAGGATAAAGTTGGAAGATAAATGAAAAATAGCCTGACATGCAAAGAAAGCGTAAAGTGGGTCAGCCAAAATTGAAAAATGAAGTGTTTTCATTGCAAATCATCCTATTGGTAATGAACATCCCTTATTTCCCCACATAAAGTGCAAAAGGACAATGCATATCAATTACCAGTCTATTGGTACCATCTTTTCACTGCGAAGCAGTTTGCTATTTGACAGCAAGACTAGTTATTTCCACAAAAATCAATATATGCTATCTTATACTTAGTGAGGTTGCAACTATTTCATGGATTCAATGTTTGGATAGTCTTCATATTTAGCAGAATGTACTTAAAGACTAGAAATTAAAATATAGTTACTTGATGGATGGGCACTCATGGAACATTTGACATACTTGCTTCTTGTTAACTGTCTTCTAAAGCTGTTTTAATTTATTTATCTACATCAGAGTTCTATTTAATTTTATTAAGGCCTTACCAGATTGCTTTTATGGTAAGTTGGTAACTAAAGGCCTGAATAGACCTTGCTTTAATCTCCTTATACTATCTGATTACATTTGTGATCATATTGTATAGTTGTTTCAAGAAGCCTCCCATGCCCAAGGTTTTTTATAAACAAACAGAAGGTGGTGTGACCTAGAGATCATCATCCCCCCACCCCTGATGAAAAGTCAGACCAGATCATATTCACAATGAAACCTCCTTTACAAACAAAACTGAAACTGCCAGAAGATTTTATTGTTATTGGAGCTATAAAAGAAACTTTGGCAGGAAAAGAAAATCAAAATCAGGTGCTTATTAAAACTTAGTTGCCCAGATTGCAGTTTTCCATGATAGTCAAATAGTTGGGCATAGTCCAATTTACCATGCTGCCTATCTAACTATGCTTACTGCTATCAACTGTACTGAATCATCATAACAAGTCTAAAAAGATTTCTATAAGAAAGTTCTATAAAAAATCTTTTACTCCTCAGGAGTGATATTGAAATATTCCACAAAGGAGTTTCTATCTTTAACTGGATCTAGTTATTCATCCTGACTCCTTATTGGTTGTTTTTATTGCTTCTTTTTTTTTTCTTATTGAGGAAGGGAAGGGTAATTACTTTTCTCCCATTTCAATTACATTGCTTAAAAGGGAGACAAATTCTTGACCTTTTAATTGTGAAAGGTGTAAGATATTTTTGGGATCAATTGTTATATAAGATCTAGAAAACCACAAGGGTTAGAGTCATATCTATATTGGATCTCCAATTGATCCCGGAAGGCTGAAAGGAAGTAGGTCTTCCTCTCATTCTATCTTTACAACCGGTCTCTCTCAATGGGCCAAGCAATTATAGTATTGCGGTGGAGAAAGACCTAGCTCATTTATACCAAACCAATGGGCTTATATTGGATTCAAAAATGACCTATACTTAGCTGCTTAACCATATCAACTTGTAAGATGCTTGTAAGCCCAATAAGAGATACTTAACAATATGGCTTAGCCTGTGTGTCTCAAGAACAATTTATTTTAATCGATTTTACAGATTCACATTTAAATCAATTATTGGGAACTTAATTTTGTAAAAATTTTAACAAATGGGTCTCTTCCACTAGGTTGACCTGTGTTTTGAGTTATTTTCTCGTCCTATTAGAATGTAACATGAAATTTAAATCTGCAGATAAGACTTCAGCCAGGTCTTACCATGAAACGAGAGCCAACAATGGTTGATTGTGTTCATGAGCTTCTTCCAAACCCAAAGATTGTCTTCATGAAAAGAAGGGTAGCATAAATGTGGACTAATAAGAACTTGCATTATTTTTTACTTGTCTCATCAACAAGGATATGAAGTATAACCTATTGTCTGTAAGCTTGCTGGAAAGTGGAAGAAAAGCATTGTACCAGGTGATCCTTTTTTCCTCCTAGTTTTTAACAGCCCCAGTGATCTTTTGTCAGATCTATTTTTAGAAGTCGGAACTCAGAAGCACTTGTGAGCTGTTAATTCAATGGAGATGTTTACATAGCTGCTGGTTTTCCTGCGTTCCAGAGGCGCTGCTTGTAAGTAAATGTAACCTAGTGTCTTAACTTTGATCAAGCATGTTATATTATAAAAAAGTCCCTTTGTTGTGTTGTTGCTACCTTGTTTTATTGGAATTGGTTGGGGCATCTCTCTCTTTCTCTCTACAAATTTACTAGATTATCTTATCTTTACTAGATTTAACCATCGACCAATATAGGGTCAGCTAATTTGAGCTCTTATGATCCAAACCAAACGATTGTTTAATGGGTCTGCTTGAGTTATGAAATTTTGATAAATGCAGGAACGTTCCTTTTTCTTTGAAGGGAACGGCTCTGTAGAGTAAAATCTTTGATAAATATTGACGAACTTTCTGAACACACGACTTGTCTTCTGTATATAAGAGGTATTAGTTCATGCCATCCAAACAACCTTCTCAGCAGTAAATTTGCTTATATCTGCTATCCCAGAATTTGCTGAATAGGAGGAGTTACTGGCCTAGAAAAAGATGGGCTCTCGTACTGGAGACGCGGAGTTAATATGGTTGGCGAATCTGGTTGCTCTTTTTATTAGGCTTCGCACGGTGTTTAAATTGACTAGACCTACTGCTACTTTCTTCAGTTCTCTCTCATGATGGTTAGAGAACCCTCTCTCTCTCTCTCTCTCTCTCTCTCTCTCTCTCTCTCTCTCTCTCTCTCTCTCTCTCTCTCTCTCTCTTTTCAATGATCACTTTCACCCCCTTCTTCTACCCTTCTTTGACCTCGCTCGGAGGAATGTCTACTCAAAAAGGGAGTCGAGACCTCTCTGATCTGGCTCTCCCTTTCTCTGAAGAGAAGATACATAGGGTTGTGTTTGACCTGAGCTCTACTACAACTCTCAGACCGGATGGGTTCCTTGACCTCTTCTATGAACATTTTTGGGGACATTAAGGTTGGCATGTCGAAGTTGTCATGTTCCTACTTGTCATAGATGCATAAAAGGTCACACTAGATCGAGATATTTAATCCCATCTAACATTTGTTTCCTATATACAACTCTTGTCATGATGTGTTCTTGTCATATTTATCAAAATATGAGTGCTAGAAGAAGAAAACTTGTTTTAAAAAATCTTATGTGAATTGTCACGCCCCGATCTGGGAACATGATGGCCATGAATTTTTAGGATAAAATTCGGAGAAAACACAAAAGCCTAAACAGTAATTAAATCCTAAAATAGATTGACACAACGAAAACGGTACTCAGTCTTTAGAATTTTCACTAAGCGGCTTCTTAAATTCCTGCAAAATAATAAGTTCTCATGAGAGCCCACTCTACTAATAATATTCTAATAACAAAAATCAACATGTGATACATATAGTAGTAGAAAAAGAATCATAACAATATATATAAGCCATCTTGAAAAAATAAATAATTTTCTTGTCTCTTATATTGAATTTTAAAATCCATATATACTAAATTAGAATCATAAATTATTCATATTAACTCATTTTGAATAAATCAATATAAAACAAATCAATCTTTGCTAAAAGTGTATTTTCATGGAAATCAAATCATAAATCATTCATATTAACACAATCTGAATAAATCAGCATGAAACGAATCTCCACTAAAGTGCATTATCATGGAAATCGAATTATAAATTATTTAGAATATCTCAATTTAAATAAATTAATATAAAATCAGTCGATCTCTGCCAAATGTCATATTGTCTCATTAATGGGTACTCTGACTCGTGGCCACATCGCACTATCTAGTAACCATATAATCGATCCGTCTAGGGTCTCACCAGGACAAAAATCCATGATCTTTTCCCTAATATCGCTAGAGTTACTTGGTAGCACATCGCAACGTTACATTTCAAGAATCTTTTCCCTTGACTTATCTTCTTGAAAACAAATTGGGTTCCAGATCTCACTTTTATCAGTATTCAACTATACTAATTTATTCTGAATCTCAAATATCAAATTCCTCAATCACCAAAATTCTCAATTCTTCAAATATAATATATACACAAATAATCCATAAATTCAAATATTACTATTTCCTCTAATATATATATATATAATATAAATCATTCTTAATAAGTCAGAAAACACGAATAAATAATAATCTAATATTTAATCTTGCAAAATTTCACGTCTCAAAAATAATATTTATTTTTCATCATATTCTAAAAATAAAGATCTCTTATATTTTATTTATAGAAAATAAAATATATTAGTATAAAGATTTCCTTTGTTATTTTCTGAAAATAAAATATAATAATAAATATATTTTTTTACAAATCCGAAATTCTAAATTGAAGTAATTCCAATTTATATCTTATTTTCTAGAAATAAAATAATATTAATTATTTTCAGGAATCCGAAATCCATATAAATTGAAATATTCCTAATTTATATCTTATTTTCTGCGATAGAAATAGATATTAATTATTTTCAGAAATCTAAAATTCATTTAAAGTGAAATATTCCTAATTTATTTCTTATTTTCTGCAATAAAAATAAATACTTTGAAATCTGAAAAATAATAAACAATAAAATCCCTTCTTTCCCAAGAATGATAAATATGAATTATCTATAAAATACAAAATCTTAACATTTCTAATTCTTCATATTGTAAAAAATTTTATCTTATAAAATTAAACAGCATAAGAATAAACATAAAGAGATATTTACAATTCATCAATTCTTTTTTATATAATAAAATTTTAAGAAAATATGAGTTGAAATTTGCCTTGATAGCTAAATGCAAAATAATTTGATTTTCACATCCTAATCGTAATTTGCACGAATTCCAAAGCGCTCCATGCCTTATCTTTCCTTTTCTTCTCTTTGGTATGATAAAAAAAATTTCTATCTATTTTCTTCTTTTTTTTCTCTCTAATCTCCCTCAAGAATAATATTTTTTCTTCTTTTTTTCGGTACTGTAGCATTGCTACATTACCGCCCCTAACTTCTCTCTAAAAAAAATCCTCTAAGGTTTTCTTCTAGGCCCCTTTTTATAGTTGGAAAAAAATATATAATAAGATTCATATTAGAATAAGGATTCTAATATCTTAAAGATATACCTAAAAATTTAATTTAATTTAATTTAATAAAAATCTTAAAATATAAAAGATAAAATAAAATTCCTTATTATCTAAAATGTATATTTTTATTTTATTTTATTTATTTATGTTTTAAAATTCTGGTTCGTTACATGAATGATATTGATGTGAGAATTAAAGCAGGTGAGAAAAAAAAAGATCACACCAAATTACTTTGGGTTGATGTCTTTGTCATACATCAACACCTTGTTGGCAGGGTCCGCGGTTTTCAAATAATAGGTTTAGGATCTAAAATAATATTTGTCTAATATAAGATTAGATTTTTATTTAACTAAGATTAATTTGAATAGAAGACAAAATTCACTAGATTTATAATTTCCCATTTTACTCTTGGCAACGTATTAGATTTATATTTTATATTTTATTCTAGTATTAATATTGCTAACTTATCTTATTTATTTGTAGCTCTTGGTTTGCTAATTATTAATTAGACATATAATGGCTATTCTCTTTATATAACAAAACCTACAATAGATAAATGTATATTATTATAAATAAGAATATAAGCACATACAAAATCTCGTTATAATTTAATTACTTGGTGATTATTACTCTTACTAGACAAATCATGAATTACACATAAAACAGTCATAACCCAATTATATAAAATTATAAATGTGTATTTTATACATAATAGTATATTATTAGTTGATACAAGTACATCTATATAAATAAATATATATATATATATAAGCATATAGAATCTAATTATAATTAATAATGTAAGATTGATATTTTTGTAATGGCAAATTCGTAGATAAAATCATTTTTATTTGAGTTGTACAAATTAGATTCACATCATATATAGTTAAAAAGGCAAAGAAAAGAAGTTTGCTTTTGGTTTCAAGACCTCGTTCAGATGGGACTGAGGGCGTCTAGATGGTCAGAACGCTTCAATTGAGTAAAAATTTAAATGGTGTCGGAACGAGATAAGCAGTGTTCCACTTGTGGAGAATAGCAAATAAAAGTTTTGAAATAGGATCAATTTGATAATTCTTTTGTTGGCTTGTCTTAGCACAAATCAAGGATGTTCTTAACCTATTTTCAAAAGAAGACAATCTTTTTTTGAAAAAAAATTGTTAATCAGGCAGTTACTATTCGAGCGGTTACGATATTAGAATGTTTGGACGTAAATTTTGCTTTTATTGCTTAATGAAATAAAATTAATCGTTCTTTCCTCTCTATGTGAGATAGATATTCGATGTTAAAAAACACAATGTGTATTCTATGTAAAAAAAAATTGTTTTGTATTAGTTGTGTTTATCTTTTCTTATTGTGTGTATTACCGTGTTTATTTTTCTTACTCATATTCAGATTTTTTTTTTATTTCTACTCTTGTCTACAAGCTGACTTGAGTTTGGTTTTTCATTATTGGAGTAAGATTCAAATTTCCTAGTTAGTTTCAATTCTCAAATTTCCTAATTAGTTTCAATTTTCTTTAAACTAATTCAAATATGTTTTATTGACATTTGACTTTGGCTTAAGATTTCTATTTCCATATTTGTAGACATAATCGTTATATGACTCCATCTCACCCCCACAAATTTTTAATTAGTATTAGAAAAAAATCCTGTCTTAGAGGGATCTTGTAGATGTTCGAACTATCCATGTTGGAAAGCTAGAATAGAAGTCTTCTTAAAGGTCAATTGATGAAGTATTTGGATGTTTGTAATGCATTCTCATTCTACTAAAAAAAAAAGAGAAAGTAGTACCAAAACCCATTAAAAAAATGAGATAAGATTGATTATAATGATATTAGAATAGCAAAGCAATAAACGCCATCTTTCGCAGTGTCTCTTAGGACAAGTTCAAAAATATCAATTTCTACGAGATAGCAAAAGAAGCTTGAGACAGATTTACTCATGATGGTAGCATGAATTAGAACTTTTTAAATTTCAGACTTACTATTTTTTAAGACTCTTAGAATAGACGAGTTAGAGACCTTCAATGAATTTTACGTCAAGCTAAGCGAATATTGTTAACTCGAGCTTCAACCTTAGCAAAAGGATTCCTAAAAGTAAGGTAGTGAAAGAAAAATCCTTGGGTCACTTCCTAAACAATTCCATGTGAAGGTATCTGCATAAAAGAAAGCAAAGTATTTCTCTTAGAGTGAAAGATTCATTCAGTAGGTAACTTGTAGACATGAATCTTCTCTCCATTTTTTGAAAAAATAAAGGGTATTGCAATTTCATCGCTAAAAATGAAAAATGGTCATTCTGATGACACTCTGAAAGTATTACTTTATTTGTGAAAGAAATTTTAAGAAATTATTTAAAGTAATACTAACACTATGATAAGGAACACAAAAGAAATGCACTCTTAAAAAAGGGAAGTCCATAAATAATGAATCTTCCGCTCCTACTACTCCAATTTCCAAAGTCCAAAGTTGAAAAATCTCAATATAGTAAAGTGCTACGAGTGTCAATGTTAATAGGCACTTCTCCTACGAGTGTCAAGTGTCCAAATTAGAAAAATAAGGCAAAAGCATGAAAGTGACATGGGACGACTCAGGATGACTCTACCAAAATAGAACCCGACTTGAATCAAGACAAACATATTGTCTTTATCTTTCTTGTGATATATCTTGTGAGATTGTTCCAGATAGAGAGAGAGAGAGAGAGAGAGAGAGAGAGAGAGAGAGAGAGAGAGAGAGAGAGAGAGAGATGATGATGACGAGGATGTTAGGACGGATATTTGACTGCACAAGAGATACAAAAGCATGCCATACACTCTTCCGTGAATCATTTATAACCTTGCTGTGATACCAATAATTTGAAATACCATAAGATAATTGGCGAATAAAACATGAAAATAAAATATACAAAAGCAACCGCACAAGAGATGAGAATTTTGCATTGTTCAACCAATGTGGGCTACATACATAGAAAGTCAGCCAATTTCACTAAATAGATCATAAGAAGAGAATATAAGAAAGAAATCACTCCCAACCCAACCAAAGAACCCATATTCTTTCTCTTCTTCTCTATCTCTAATTCATCCTTGTAAACATCCAATTGATTTGGCCAATGTAAGAGATGGTTGCGTTTATGATCTCATTGGTTACATGCTGGTGGCAAGGATAGGGTTTTATATACATGTGGCCATAATTGGATTCTAATAATTAGCAGTGAAACATATGACCTTGATTCTTTTTAGGGAATATGACTAGTAACTATATTAACTAATACAAGTAGATTGGGCAGCCCATTTGGCAGAACAAATGGTCCGCGGCCCTAAGCTAGAAGTGCTTGGTGCTCCAGCTAGACTGTATATGGAGGGCTATACATGTATTTAAAAAAAAAAATTCCTTTCTAATAGTTGTAATTTGGATACTTAGCAAAATAAGATAAATTATCAGATAGCCAATCGACTAATTTTGGTCCGAAATCAACCCCAGTACCTCCTTCATGGCAAGTAATGTTGTTCAAAATTTAATCCCTTTAAGAATATTGAATAGCACTGGGCTTATATAGAATGCGTGGCCTCACACCACAAAAGAGACGGATCAAAACAAAAGAACAATATCACATAATTCTAGAGCAATGAATAAGAACTATATTGCAAGAATTGCACCATTATATGACACTAAGGCCGCCGAGAGGAAGGAAGCAAGCAATCGTACATCCTCTCCATTCGTGAAATAACAGCAAATTTATATACTGTTTCGAGATTAGGCTTCCCTAAATCAGTAATATCCTGTCTCAAGCTGCAAAACAATCATATATTTGTCGTCACTTCTTGTTAAGAACTAGAAAATTTTGACCAAAGAAATGAAATATTGCTCACCTTAGCCACTCGCCTGTTTCCTTGGCATGCCTCTCTACAGACCTATAGAGGCGATCAAGGCTATACAACATTAATCCAAACCCGCATTGGGCATCCTCCTCCTGCGAAGAAGAAAAGTAGGATGATGTTTTTCAAGCACCTTTTATCAGATAGAAGTAATCCATACCTAAAAGAGTAAAATGTAAAACTAATCTATGTCAAAGGAAAAAAAAAAGATTAAAGAAGTGTTTAAGCCTGCCAGGTGGACTAGATTTTACATGCATTATTTCGACAACATAAATCATCTCAAGGAATGAGGAGTCTATTCTATTAGAAATACACCAATAGTTTCATCAATTGAAGTCATAACTCAAAAGGTTAAAAAAGATCTATTGAATGGGAGCCAGACAGATCATGAGTAAACAAAGCGTGAGTCCTGATGCACTATGCCATGGCAAAGTAAATCCAGCTCAAGTTGACTATTAGATACATATTCAGTTGTCTATTTCTCTAATGATATTGGAAAAATTGCGATTTCCTAAGGACTCAATAACATGTATGATCGTGTACTAGTTCACAGTATCAAATTAGCTACTCAGGGAAAAATAAAACAAAACAAGAAACAAAATTGACCATTAAACTTAATAGTTAGAAAAGAAAAAATATTTCTTCAATCTTAAACAATATGCTTAAGGAATTGAATTCACCACTCCTCGCTCCATGCAAATCTGGAATTGCATAAGCCTTTTCTCAACTTCAACAACAAGAAGCCTTCTTTGACGGCGAGCAATCATTCCTCTTCCTTCCGCACCTTTGTCCTGATTTATCCCAACTTTTAGTGATTCAATGGATTGAAACAATAGAGAACTAAAATAACTGGTATATGCTTCTAAAAATTTAAAAATTCAAAAGTTCAGAATAATGTACTGTGTCCTAAAAGCAAAATGTCAAAAAGGCCTTATTACATCGTATTGTCAGGTAAGCATTTAATTTAAAAACAGTAATTTTTAGAGCTCAAAATATTTCGACATATATTACAAAGTTCGTCAACATACATACTCTATTAGAAATATGAACATAAAAAAGAAATTTATGGAATATAGTAATTTACGTACTTGCAGGATCCATGATCTCACTACCATGAGCAGAAGAATGGAAAGAAAACAGGCTGGTAAAGCAGCAAGAATAGCAAAGTTTATTTCATTTGCCTTGAGTATCTGATCTAGCTCAAGCATTGCCCTGGTTAATAGCTCTGGTGTTAGATAAGATTGCAAAACTTCAGATTTCAGAAATAAGTAGTTAAACTTACGTCTCAAGATCCAGTTTCAGCTTTTGAATCTACATGTTCAGAAAGATGGTGAACAATAGTATGTTTCAGTAGAATAGACAAGGAGAAGTAGAGAAAAAGAATCGAAGAAAAGAGAACCTGGATAAGCATAGCACGAGCAAGTTCTCCGCTAAGAAGATTCTGAAGTGGATGCATCAGCTCCTTCTCATATCTGCACCAAAGGTATCTATGAGATGAATGTGCATAAAGTAATCATTCATATTCAGGATAATCTATAAGAAGTTGCACTGAAAAATGAATTTATAAAGTAAACAGTTTTATTTGATTAACAGGAATATCTAGTTTGTGGAAAAGTGTAGGGAAAAGAACAAAGACTTACATATGGTATACATCAATTTAAAGAAAGCTTATAATGATAGTCTGTAGGGAATTAATATGCTGAATTTTAGAATGTCCAGTAAATATATTGATGATATTCAGGACATGCATAATGGATATATGACTAATATAAGGATAATCAGGGGACTTATAAGTTTCCTAGAATATTAGGGTCCCATTAAAGTTCAACAGAAGTTATTATTAGTTTTCCGTTTGTTATGGAGTAATCAGAATCAGATAAAGGTTATCAAGATAAATTTCCATAGAATCAACTATTGGTTGAATCATTATTATATGTTTAGCAATCCATTAATCAATTATGAAAAGCTGCATCACTTGCAACCAATCAGGTTAAAACTAGATCAAAACAGATGAAACAATATCTCGGAGTTTCTTGCAATAATTCCAAAAGCAATATTTACCGCGACATGACTATTTCCAGCATTTCCTGATCTGCCAAACCATCTGGCAGTTTCTGACCTTTTGTTTGCTCACAAAAGGCCAACAGCATTCTGCACATCAAGATATAGATATTTATGAGAGAAAACAGAAAAATAAGGAGTAAAGTACAATTATTTCATATCTGATTTAGAACTTAAAAGAAAGAAAAAGAATTTTTAGTATAAAAAATGAGCTTGAGCTATGATGAGCATTCCAGGGAACCAAAAATTGTAAATCAAGCAATGCATAACAATATTATTGTGGTAACCATCAAGTCCACCAAAATTGCATATCTGTTCACGATCCAGCAAAGATTTATTTTTAATATCAAATCAATTGATCTAAGCTATTAAAAGGACATCAAGAACCAGGTTTCCGGACAGACTTCAAGCAATTACAGATATAGCTCTTCTTTATGAGACATCCTAAACGAGCCAAACTCAGATCGAGCTAAGCTAATGCATGAAACGACCTAAAATTGTAGCTCGAGCTTCATTCATGTATTTAATGAATGAACTCAGGCCAAGTATTAATAGAGTCAAGGTTGAGTGGTTAGTGAGCCATTGAACCTATTTGACACCATTACTTAAATACAAAAGGCAAGCCTCACTGGCACGCTAACTGGCGCCTTCTACATTCAATCGATGTCAATTTCTCATCAGTCTAGTTAACTTGTAAATCCTCTGTCTCTTGTCTGCCATTGCTTAGATTTAATTCTTTCAAGAAACTCACCATTTCTGAAATCTTTTAGTTATTTGTCGCTTTCTTAAGCCTATACCCTGTAAATGATTTCTATTTTCATCTTTTACAAATCCATTAATCCCTATTGTTTTCTGCATTAGGTACCTTAGTCCTTAATACAAGGATTGATGTCTTTGTGGCGCCCAAAAGATAAAAGCTGCTGCCCCTGCCTGCAGGAGGCGGACAGGGGTTCTCATGCTAGTTGCCAGTTCTGACTGGCACATGTATTGGACTGTGCCCCATGTGATTGACATGACCGTCCATGCTCCTAAAGCTGAGGGCTCAACAGCAAACTAGTTCTTCCTAGTATACCTGAACATAGGAGCAAATTATATATAGTCACATGTTCCTAGCACTAGCAAGTTGATGAAATAAGAGCAAAATAGAATACTAATTGAGAAATAAAAACCATACTTCTTACATGACAATCTTTAAGAAGATTTAGTATCATCTTAGAAACAGGGATTTGGATTGCTGCAACTTTATATAGTCTTAATATCATATGCCACGAATTAGTGGATGAAAATGAAAGTAAACTAATGGATAAACTTTAAAGTAGAAATTCAATTCAGCAATAGCTAGAAAGTGTCTTAACAATCATCAAGCAACTGTAGCACAAACTTTCCAAATTATAAGAGGGGAAAAATGTTCATAAGCATCCCAAAATGATCTAAAAATCTAACACAACAAGCATGGTGCTAGTATGGCAAAATAGTAAGCCAATGGAAAAATTAGTGTAATAACAAAACCAGCAAAATGAGCAGCAAGAACAAATTGAGTTTTAGAAGTGTCCGAACATGTTCCTAGCACATATAATGCTATGCAGAGTGGAATAAAATAAATATAGACTAACATGTCCACATTAGCAAATTCACTAGAAAATTAATAGCATTCCTTCTCACATGAAGTGCACGACTTACTTATCCACTATATCATTATATTTTCCTCTTACAAAGAGGTCTCAGATGAAATAACTGATTTATTACATCAAGATATTTATGTCTAGGACTGAAAGTATGAGTGAGTTGAACTAGAATTTGTATAAGAAAAAAGCAAATATTTTATGTCTTTATGACAATTTCAGCATAAATATAGCTGTGCATCAGGACAATAAATTTTCTGAAGATAAATGGGAAAAGTTTTCATATCACCAATTTATTATATCAAGGGGATAGAAAGCTGAGGATAACCTGTGGAGGGAATTTGCAGTTAATTGCACCTCTTCAACTTCCATAACACCTTTGTGTCTCCTCCTGAATGTCTCAAACAGCTCGTCTCTGATGGAAAGAAGCTGAGGATTGGCAAATAGAAGATATAGAATTACCACTAGCGATTACACATTGTTCTACCAGCACAGTAATTAAGCAATTAATTGCTCATATTAAGTATGTTAGTGTATGGTGGCAATTACATTGAAAGACATCATAACATAAATCCAGCTTTTAAGAATATATGATTGAGAAACATTACACTTCAATTTGCTTGATGCATATAAATAAGAACTTGTGGAGAAAGATATAACCACTTAAAAAGAACCACAACAGTCTTCCTTCGTGGAGAATCAAACAGTTTCTTGTATAAAGATGTAGGCAAAAGAAGTTACAGAATGATTCCTGATAGGATGCTATTCCTTACTTAAATGGCAAAGTAAATTTTATGTGATTTTGATAGAATATCTTATGCCACGCTATCTTTAAGTAGCAAATCATGGAAAAATGGCATTGCAGCTTTCAGCAGATCAAATGGAACTTAATCATAGATAAAATACAAACCATCTGCAATTACCGCATACAACTGTGCCAATTCATGGACGTATATGTTAACTCACCAATTACTCTAAAAAATTAAGCTATTAGAGAATGATAATTTTTTATATTTTAATATTCCCCATCACTTTTGGGCTGAGACATTTTGATGACTTAAGAAATAGATTTAATTTAACCCCGACTAAGTAAAAAGCTGACCTATATATAGATCTTACAAATTACAATAAGCAAACAATACCCTAAACAATTTCAAAAAAGTATGCCCTAAAAACCATAAATAATATGTATAATAGAAATAATTTACTTAAGACTAATTTTCTAAAAGAGGAACTGCACTGATACATGTGCTCGTGTAGTATGTTACTAATGTTCATAGACAGTGTGTCTACTACAGCCTCCAAAGCACGGACAAGGCAAAATGATGCGGACATCACTGCGTTAAAACAAAATATGGGTTATATGAATGGACGGTTATGCCTTTTGGCTTGACTAATGCTCTGAGTACTTTCATGAGAGTGATGACTCAAATATTACGACCTTTTATGGGACAATTTTAATCGTATACTTTGATAACATCCTTATCTATAGTCGATCTCGGGAGCAACATATAGATTATTTTCGTCAAGTCTGCGTTGTCTTGAGGAAAGAGCAATTGTATGCAAACCCTAAGAAATGTACCTTTCTGACAAACAAAGTTGTTTCCTTGGGTTTCATTATTTCATCCGAAGGAGTGTCTACTGACTCTGATAAGATCAAAGCTATTAATGAATGGCATGAACCTCGTACCAAAAGAGACGTGAGAAGTTTTCATAGGCTTGCTACCTTCTATTGTCGGTTCATCAGGGGGTTTAGTACCATTATGACTCCGATAACAAAATGCCTCAAGAAAGGTAAATTTGAGTAGTCAGCAAGTGCCACGAAAGCTTTCACTGAAATCAAAAAGAAAATGGTGGAAGCCCCTGTCATGCGACTCCCTGATTTTACTGAAGTTTTTGAGGTCACTTGTAACGCTTCTGGAGTTGGTATAGGAGGAATCCTGAGCCAAGAAGGTCATCCGATTGCCTACTTTAGTGAAAAGTTGAATAAAACTAGACAATGGTATACCACTTACAATAAGAAATTTTATGTTGTGGTTCAATCTCTTCGCCACTGGAGACATTATTTGCTTCCTCAAAAATTCGTAATCTTCTCTAACCATGAAGCTCTTCGCTACCTCAACTCCCAAAAGAAGCTTAACGCTAGACACAGCAAGTGGGTTGAATTTCTCCAGAACTATACGTACACCTTGCGACACAAATCTAGAGTAGACAACAAAGCGGTTGATGCACTAAGTCGTCGCATGATTCTTCTCTCAAGGATGAATGCAGAAGTAATAAGGTTTGATAAAATCAAAACTGATTATGAATCATGTCCGGATTTTCATAAAGTTTACAATTTATTAAGCGATGGAGCGACTCAAGAAATAGATGGTTTCATCTTGTAGAATGGCTATTTATTTAAGTCTCAAAAGTTATGCATTCCCAGCACCTCGTTAAGGGAATTTTTAATTTGGGAATTGCATGTTGGGGGTTTAGCTGGACATTTAGGCATGCGAAAACTATTGAAGCTACGGAACATTGATTTTTCTGGCCAAGCTTAAAAAGAGATGTTATGAGACTTATTAGTCGATGTCATGTATGTCAACTCGCTAAGCAGCGAAAGCAAAATACAGGATTGTACACGCCTTTACCTATTCCTAATTGTCCTTGGCAAGATGTTAATATGAACTTCGTACTTGGACTTCCAAAGACTATCCGAAAGCATGATTCCATTCTTGTGGTGGTGGATCGATTTTCAAAGATGGCCCACTTTATACCCTGTTCCTAAACTTTTGACGCCTCTCGAGTTGCTAAAATCTATTTTGATGAAATCGTTAAGCTGTACGGGCTACCAAAAACTATTATATCAGATAGGGATGTGAAATTCACTAGCTATTTTTGGAAAACCCTATGGCATAAGATGGGAACCAAGCTTCAGTATTCAACCACTTTCCACCCACAAACTGACGGGAAAACTGAAGTAGTCAATAGGAGCTTAGGTAACTTACTAAGAACTCTTATCGGCGAGAATCTAAGAGACTGGGATCAAAAACTGTCAACTGCTGAATTTGCATATAATAATTTTGTTAATAGATCAATAGGTCTGAGTCCAACTAAGGTAATATATGGTTACAAACCTAGACAACCTATAGATCTCATTCCTATGTCCCATTATCATAGGTTGTCTGAGTCTGCATCTGCATTCGCATCACATATTCATGACTTGCATAAAGAAATAAGTAACAAAATTACTCAAAATAATAATAATTATAAAATTCGAGTTGATCTAAGGAGATTCAAAGAATTTAATGTTGGAGACTTTGTGATGGTCCGGATACGTCTGAAATGGTTCCCACCTAGAATTATCAAAATGTTGCATGCACGAAGTGCCGGACCTTTTAAAATTCTCAAGAAAATTAATGATAATGCTTATGTTCTAAATCTCCCCAGTGATTTCGACATCAGTTCTACTTTTAATATTGAGGATCTAGTAGCTTATAAAGGTCCAGATTTTACTCCAGATAACCCACTAGATACTGAGCCTACCAATGAGCATGTTTATGAAAGACCCTCTTTACCTCTACTTCCCAATATTCTACCTAACACAGCAGACGAAATTGATAAAATTTTAGATGATGAGATTATTTTAACTAGAGAAGGTGGATCCCAACGGTATCTAGAACGTTGGAAAGGACGACCTACATCTGATGACATGTGGCTCGATCGTCACAATTTGGAGGTGCATCACCCTGATACCTTAGAGCAGTATGATAGCAGCAGAGCAGCACACTCGACGGAGTCGACTTCTCTCCCACCCGGGGAGAATGATGCGGACATCACTGATAGGACGCGATGGCGTGTGTACCAGTGCAGGAGGCGCCGATAGTTGATGATCCCTCCTATAGAGATCTGGTTTCGATTTTAATTTATTTAGGATGTTTTTTGCTTAATTCCATTGTAGGTCTATATATAGACCTGTTATATTTTCTTTGGAGGTTAATGAAAGTTTATGTGATTTTGTTCTCTAGAAAATTTTGGTGTGGAACCGTTTCTTAGGGTGGAGGTATGAAACCTCATTCCTTCCCTTCTTATTTTCGTCTATCATCTTTCTCCACCACGTTTTGCATCATTTTTAGTATCAGAGCAATGGTTTTTTAAGATTCAAATTTTCTCCAAACCATATTTTTTGTCTCCATCGCCCATTAATTTTTCCGTGCTATCCATCTTCCCCAACCTTTATCACCAATTCCACCGTATATAGATGGCCCGCCTTCCAAGTTATATGTCGCTCTACACTTGTCCTTCATTCGACACTTGCATCACGAATGCCAAATCATTATTGCATGAGAAGATCGCCGTTGTAGAGGAACGAGAAGAATCAGTCATCATTCTAGAATTGCGAAGCAAGATCTAACCAAACGTGGAGTGTTCGTGCATCATCCAATAGTCCATCATCACCTAAATCAAGTAATCAACCTTTTTCCTTGCCATAGGTGAGCAAAAAAAAATCATCAAATTTTCAATATTTAGAAATTTTCGAAATTTCTATTTTTGGCTCTTAATTTTAGTTAGAATCCCAACAAATTCCTTCTTTCCCTAGACTTCCTACCAAATTTCTTTTTTCTTCTCAACATCCCAACAAATCCCACCTTTCCTAAACCTCTACCAAACTGCCTTTTTTTTTCTTTTCTTCTCCCTCCAATATTCCCAATTAGCAAAATTTTCATTTTTGGCTCTTAATTTTTGTTTGAATTCCAACAAATTCTTTCTTTTCCTAAACTTTCTACCAAATTTTCTTTTTCTTCTTAACATCCCAACAAATCCCACCTTTCCTAAACCTCTACCAAACTGCCCTTTTTATTTCATTTTTTTCTCCTCCAATATTCCCAATTTTTGAAATTTTCCCTCCCTAAATTGAAACCAACCCATTGAAATCAGCTCCAAGCCCAAACCCATTAGCCACCCAACCCAAACTCACTCACACCTATTAACTCAAATACTTCCAATCCAACCTAACCCCATTAAACCCAAAACCTATTAATCCAAAAGCCAAAAACATATTAATCTAACCCCTCGACTCGTTAGTCATCATCATCTCAACCCATTAGCCATCTTCATCCCCAACCTCCTCTCATCTCACACCGAGCCCTAGCCCAATTCCCCAATTCCTTCCTTCACTAGACTCCTCATAGCCAGCAACTTCTCCACCGACGTTGTCGCCGCCAGTAGTGCTCTCCACTGATGCCATCATCACCAGTGTCGCTCTCCACCGACGCCAACATCGCCAACCTCGCTCTCCGCCATCGCCATCGCCATCTTCTCTGAGCTCCGCCGCCTATCGTCGCCTACTTGATGCCGCCAACCCATATCCTTCACTGTCGCGTCCCCATCAACTTTTTATCTCGTCCCCATGATCGGTGTCATTTCTGAAACTAAGAACAAGCCTTGACATCATGAAGATTTGGGTATGAAACCCTAGCTAGAGGGTGAAGGTGTGAAACCTATCCCTAAGCATGATAATACTTGGTTTGACTGAGAACGGTAAGAGCCCGATCGACTAGAGAAGTATGTGAAAAGTCTCAGTCCACTGCTCGAAGTCACTAAGAATAAGTTTTATCATTAGAAAAACTTGGGTGTAAAACCCTTGCTTGAAGGTGGTGTGAAACCTATCCCTAAATCTGATGATATTTGGCTTAATTGAAGTGACTTCGGGTGCCAGGAAACTGTGAGACTGGAGCAACATAAAGGCTGCAGGGGATATACTCGACAGAGTCAAGTTCTCTCCCATTCGGAGAGTATGATGCGGACATCACTGATATATTACACAGGTGCATGTATCAGTGCAGTTCCTCCTTCAGGAAATTAATCTTAAGTCAAATATTTTTATTATACATTTGTTATTTATGGTGTTTAGAGTTATATTTGCTTTTTCGCAATTATTTAGGGTGTTATTTGCTTATTATCATTTGTAAGGTCTATAAATAGACCAACTGTTTACTCAATCGAGGTTAATGAAGAAATAAAAAAAATTTGAGATCACCAATGTGAGTTTTGGGTGTGAAACCCTAATTGAGAATGAAGGTGTGAAACCCCATTCTTTTTCTCTTTCTTTTACCATCATCGTTCCTAGAATCCTAACGATCCATTTGTTTCACATCACAAAATAAATGTCTTGGTCGTGGTCATGGCCATGTCCCACACACCGAGGACACGAACACCCCGCCGACATGCCGTCGACACGTGTCGGATATGCCACCGAATATCCAATAATTAAAAAAAAGGACATGCTGTGGACAAGCTCTCAAAACTCAAACCCTAAAAACCAAAAACACCCAAATCGCAACCTACTTCAGCTTCGAGTTCTTTCTCCCACGACAACACTTCCGATGAGCTCCCCCTCCCACTAAGATATCTCTCTCTGTGTGGCTGAGTTAAGAAAGAGTGTCTAGATAGAATGGGTAAGTGGGCGTAGGTGGGTTTTTATTTTGATTAGTGAGTGGGTACAATTTTTTTTACTTTTTTTATTTTTATACAGAACTACAACAGTGAGTAAAATTTAAATTATAAATAGTTTTATTTAGTGATTTAAGCACTATAAATTAGTAATTGACATGTATATATATAAGTTGCTAATTTATAATTATATATATATATATTATTTATTAATTTATTTACTGTGATATCCTAGCCGTGTCTGTATCCTGTTTTTTTAAGATTTGCTGTATCGTCGTGTCCATATCGTGTCGTCTTCATGTCATGTCCGTGTCCATGTCCGTGCTTTATTGACTACAACATTCATACTGCTTTAGTTCTACAGTTTTCTGTCACTCCAAGTCACTTCGATCAAACCAAATATCATCAGATTAAGAGATAGGTTTCACATCACCCTCAAACTAGGGTTTCACACTCAAATCTTCCTAACGGCAAAACTTGTTCTTAGTAATTTCGAGCAATGGACTAAGACTTTCCTCATACTGCTCTAGCCTGTTGGGTTCTTACCATATCAAGTCACTTCATTCAAGCTAAGTATCATCATGCTTAAGAATAAGTTTCACACATTCACCCTCAAAGGCTCAAACTAGAGTTTCATATCCAAATCTTCCTAGTATCAAAAATTATCCTCAGTTTCAAAAAGGGCACCAATCATGAGAAGTCGATGAGGACTCGACCGCGGTGGATGAGGGGTTGGTGGCTACAGGCAAACGAATGCAGGTGGTGGAGTTTAGAAAATATGTCATTGGAGGTGATGGAGAGTGATGCTAGCAATATTAACGTTGGCGGAGAGCGATGCTGGCAATGTCGGCGTTGATGGGGAGCGACGCTCACGGTGACGTTGTTGATGGGGCACTATTGGCGGCAACGGCGTCAGTGGAGAAGTTGTTGGCTATGGGAAGTCCGATGCAGGAAGAAATCGAGTTGGGATTAGGATAAGTTTAGATATGTTGAGGTTGAAGATGACTTAAGCTAATGGGTGGGAATGAGGTTGGGGTAAGCTGAGTTGATTTGGGTTTAGATTAGCTTGGGTTCAAATGGGTAGGTTGGAGAAGGTGAGAGTTTTGGCATTTTGTGGGAAAAGTTAAAATTCAAAAATTTTGTAGGTATGATAAGGAAGAAAAGAATGAGAATTTTGATATTTTGGGGGGAAATTTAAAATTCAAACTTTGGGATAGGCTTGGATAGTTTTTGGTAGTTAGAATTTGTTGTGGATTAGGAAAAAAAGGATTCATTGAAATCTCAATGAAAGGATACTCACTAGAATTTGAAATTCACAATTTTAAAATTTCACAAAATTCAAAAATTTTAAAATTTTGAAATTCAATTATTCATTTTTTCACCTATGGGAGAGAAGGTTGATTTAGGTGATGATGGCCTATTAGATAATGCACGCAAGGTTCGAAAAATCTGGATCGAGACTAGGATCAACCTCCTGAAAAAATGATACGTATTGGCTATATCGGTCAGGTCGATCGTATCGATGAGATAGACCGTATTGGTCGCTCGGATCAGATCGAGCTATTTTTAATTACATAAAATTCTAACTATTATTTAAAAATGCAGGAAAATTTCTAAAATTAAGAAAAAAAAAGAAAAATTAGAAAATAATAATAACTCACATATGAAGCCAAATAATTAAAAAAAGTACTAAATTACTTAAAATTACTGCAAACGAAGGAGTGAAAAAAATGAAAAAAAACTCTACCAGAGTGAAGGAAAAAGAGAAGAAAAAAATAATTACAGTGAAAAAATAAGAGAAAAGAGAGAAGGAAATAAAATAAAATAAAAATCTGTGGAGTTTGTCAGAGCTAGATTTGTGCGTCAGAGAAGCAAATAGTAGAGAGAGAACGAAAGAAATAGTGAGAGAGAAAGAGAGAGAGAGAAATAGTGAAAGAGAGAAAGCGAGAAATAGTGAAAGAGGGTCGATGCGGATCGGCTGGATCGGTCAGATCGACCGATCCCACCTAACCCCAATCAATTGATTGGGTTCGGGTATGGCAAATCCTTCAAACCATGGATGAACGAACACTCCATATTTGGTGATCATCGGATCTTGCTTCGTTTCACAGTGATGTCGAGTTTCTTATCGTTCCTCCACAATGTTGCTCTCCTCATACAATTCAAAACTCATCGTACTCAACATGCAGTGAAGTTCGCAACAATCCGACGTTAGTGATGCAAGTGGTCGAACAAAGGACAAGTGCAAAGAAGCATAGAAGTCAGGAGGCAGGCCATCTATACGAGGTAGAAATGGTGATGAGGTTAGGGAAGATGAGCAGCACGGGTAGATTAATGGGCACCAAAGATAGAAAAGGTGGTCTTGAGAAGATTTGAATCCTAATAATACATTAGTCTAATACTAAAATGATGTGAAGCGATGTGATGGACGTGATGGAAAATGAGGTGGATGAAGGATGCAATAAGAAAGAAAGAGGAATATGGTTTCACACCTCCACCCCTAAACAATGGTTCCACACCAAGTTAAAGTAGAGGAAAGCTCAAAATTCTTCCTTTTTTCTTTTTGATCTACAATGAAAAGAAAGGGTGATCTCAACTTTGGCACTAGATTATTGAATAACACATGAGCAACTCACTTTTGATGATTGTTGAGTCTCACGTGGAGGTTACGTAGTGGCGATGGAATCTTCTTGTTCCTCATTGATGATAATCTCCTCGTGCGATTCGGAATTTGTTATGCTTGTTGTGCATCAAGATTCGTAGCATTCCAATGTTCGTGAAGCGATCAATCGAGCGAAGAACAAACGAGGTGCAGCATAGAACCCGAGAGGCAGGACGTCCATAACGATGACATTTTGTTTGCTCTGATGTTAAAATAATGTGAAGCAATGTGATGAACATGGTGGAAAAGGAGGATAAAGGATGCAAAAAGAAAGAAAGAGGAACAAGGTTTCACACCTCCATTCTCAACTAGGGTTTCACACCAAAAATTCACATTTAAGATAAATCTCAAAAAAAATTATTTTTCTTCATTAACCCTGACTAAGTAAAAAAGTTGACTATATATAGATCTTACAAATAACAATAAGAAAATAACACCCTAAAAAATTGCAAAAAAGTAAATATAACCTTAAATACTATAATTAGCAAATGTAAAATACATATCGCACTAATACATATGCTCGTATAATGTCACTGATGTCCACATTAACCACACCTACATATGCATGTGTGTATACGTCTACAAGGGCCATGATATGAGCATACACGCTCCGCCCAGTGTCAAAAGGTGAACAAAGTTGGTGAGTTGACGATAGGGGTGTGTTATGATCCGGCTTAATGAAGTTGCAAATAAAACTCGAGATTAGTCCCGGTTTCGATCTATAGCAGAACTTTCGAGAAGAATTGCGGATGATCTAGTCGTCCAATAGAACTGAGACTTTGACAAGTTGTTCCTCTTGAAGGGATCCAATGTAACCGAAATCATGTCGATCGGAGATGTAGATCAGAAGTTATAAGAGAAATATTGATTGTTGATCAGGTGGTGGTGTAATGGACGTGATTAATGGAAGAGGGAATAATAGTAAGGTATTGGGGGTGACAATGGTAGCGATGGTGGGGTAGAGCATTTAGCTAGACGAAAGGGTAGAGGGTGGACCGATCCTTAAGAGGCAAAAGGGCACAATCAGATTGAAGGATGAAGGAGATGACGTCCAATGATGGATGCCGTTGGAGGAAAAAGATAGGGGTATAGGAAGGAAAGACTTCAATAATTCTTCAATAATGTTCAATTAAGTTGTCTTCCACATATTTAGAGGTTAATCTAACAAGCAAAACAATCAAAAGATAACCCTCGAATAGTACAGTTCGTCGGTCACGTTCAAACGCAGGTCAAACGCGTTCGAAACACGCTAAATTCGTTCTTTGTCTTTGCGAACGTGTGCAGGCATTCGAACAACGCGTTCAAACACGATCAAACGCGTTCAAATACACTAAATGCGTTCTCTGTATTTGCAAACATATGCAGGCGTTCGAACGACGCGTTTGAATGTGACTTCCTGGCGTTCGAACGCGACTGCCAAAAATTTTTATTCTTCCAAAACAAAAATTATTTCCTTCAAGATGGGTTGGTCAAGTCCAAGCCTTATCTAGCTGAATCGTAACAGAGAGACAGTGAGTGAAGCCCTAGTGTATGGCGGGCCATAACTATAATAGTCCTAAGGTAAAACTTGTGAACAAAGACACTACAACTACACCTACAATCACCCACCTCCTGACACACGTGCACCGACATGCAAGCATATAGACCCACAAGAGCGCAAGCACATGCATATGCATACTCTTTATACTTCAAGTAGATCTCTACATAATCATATCAAGTAAAACGATTTCTCTTATTACAGCTCAAATATCGTCTTATTGTCAAGGTCCACAATAAATGAATATATTTTGTTTATCATTTCAATAAGAAAAGCATGAATACAATAACGATGATAAATATCAAGTGAAAGCTGAATCTGCCTCCCTTTATATCTAGACAAACCTGCAAAACTAGTGATGGAATCGGCATTCTATGTTTAAAGCTACTCTAGAACTATTCTGGAAAATAATTTCAGGATCTTGCACCATGTTCGAGAGGAAAACTATAACTAGTTAGGAGCAAAAGAGAAATAGTGTAACATAAACAAAAAGACTTAAGAAGTCATACTGGTTGCTCAACATGTTCTCTCCAAAATCCAGAAATTGATTCTTTTGCTTCACGCATCCACTTGTCAATATCAGAACTCCCCATCAAACTACTATGCCTCAAAATCCATACAGAACATGCAAACAGGCCAACAGCTCCACCGGTATAGTGTAACCAGTATAAAGCCATTCTCCTTGGTTTCCGACAGTTGGAAAGCTAATGACAATAACCATAATTGCTTTAGTTGATGCAACAAATAATTACATATTAAAAGAGAAATAAATTGCCCACAAAAACAAAACAAATATGCCCAATAGATAAGTCCTCAGTAGCCTATAGTATATTTCCTAATATGCAAGTCAAATACATTAAATGTATTTAAGTATCAATATCAATTAACTAATTTGATAGGTGACCTATTTTGCTAAATATGTTTGGCAGAAGTTAATTATGAAAATTATGTTTCCTCCAACCAATTGTTTTTAGCGACCTGGGAAGAAAATATTTTTACTTTGCCTTATATAAGGTATATTATTTCCTATGAAGCATGGATACATGATAGGGATACAACACAATATGGATAAGCTGATTTGGTTAAGCTTCAAACTTCAAAGTCGCGGATAATATAAGTTAAAGATATATATATATATATATATATATATATATATATATATATATATATATATATATAGATAGATAGATAGATAGATAGATAGATAGATAGATAGATAGATAATTTTGTATGTTACTATGTTTGCTTAAATGAATCAAATTATTGATCTAAATTATGGCATATGTTAATTAGATTCTAAATTCAAATAATGCCCTTGTATAGGACGTAACAGTTAATCACCAGTCATATCTTCCCCCACTAAAGAAAAGGAAGAGGGTGTAACAATATGTAAATCAATACTAATTGGTGTGCTAAAACCACAGTGAGACCTTTCATTTGCAAAAGAGCAAGTCCAGTGAAAACAGAATAATGGCTCTCCTCGCAACAAAAGGAACACAGATCAGTAAGAACATAATATATATATATATATATATATATATATATATATATATTCACTTACAATGACAGATAGATATGAATCCAATCTTTGAAGATTTTCATAAATCAAATTCGTGGCATCCCTTATTTCAGTATCTGTCCACTGTGACCTTTCTGGGTCTATCTCAGGTAATTTTTCAAAGACAATTGCAGATGATTTGCCATCATTGGAAGAAAGCAGATTATCACTCTGAATTATCAAACCAGGCCAAAACGAATTAGAGAAATATAAATAAAGTAACAAATATAAACATTCTACGAATGGATGAAATGCATAACCTTATAAATTTCACGTGGATGGCTAATGGAAGACTCCAACTCTGAGAAAAGCCTATTCATTATCACCAGTAGTGTAGCTAAGGACTTCTCAGAATCCTCAGTCAACACTTCACCGTATCTATTAACTTCCAAATAAACCTACAAGAACAACCAATGGAATAGTTTCAAAGTATAAAAGTGTATGTCTTTGATCAATTAAAGGAAGGCTCTGACACCAAAATTTTAAAAAATTCTGTGCAAGACAAATAGGATTTTGAAACTTCAGTTGAGACCAAAGAACAGATGGCTACAAACAATAAAATAATGCGATACTTGAATAGAACAAGAAAATGAATAATATGTTTAGGTTCCAAGTGTCGACTAAAGCGTGACTGTAGATTATAGAAATCATTTGCTCAAAGTGCATCATCATTCGGACACTATTCTATTTCAAGAAACAACTGATGTTGCAAACCTCTGCAAGAAAAGTAGCCAAGCAATGTTGCAAACCTCTGCAAGAAAAGTAGCCAAACAATGTTGCAGACTTGTCAAAATAGCTAGGTTTGTTGACATCATATCCGTTGCAGTGTGAGAAAGATATTGTACTGGAGACCCATTTCTGCCAAGTCTACTAATCAGATCATATGTGCCTTTCATGAAGGCTCGTGGGCCTCTTTCAAAAACCATGAAGTATATTTTTTGTGAACCTGTTCCCTGGAATATAGAACAATTGGAGTATCACCAACAAAAATGATGGGAGTGGGAGCAACTTGGATATATGGTTAATATAGAAGATAGCTCTCCTAAAACATAGTTAAATGACCAATGAAATGAAAAAAAAAAACACAATTACCTCAGAGCGGAACTGCCAAAATAGCAAACTTTTCTGAATATCATGCAAACTAGATAGGGTGTGGTCTACAATATCTTCTAAGATGACAACTGCTCGGGATTTTTCTCCTGCTGTTCTGCAAATACCATGTTTTAAATTGATTAGCAAAGTATGCATATGATGTTATTGCATCACATGATTACGCAGATCCAGAGATTTCATGAGGTTCACAGTTTTGCACTGCTATTGTACCAAACTAGAAGAAAGCAATAAGAGAGATGAGAGGAAAGAAATGTGATGCACATGGTTTCTGCATTGTATTGTATTGGGTTTTTTAAATCAAGGGAAGCAACATAGTTCAACGAAAAAGCTACTGTGCATGAAAAAAAAAATCTGTGCAACTATCTTTAGGTTGAAGGAGCTCAATCAACAGTCCAGCCACATCAAGAGCAC
Organism: Typha latifolia; assembly: GCF_019914945.1. Lineage (NCBI taxonomy): Eukaryota > Viridiplantae > Streptophyta > Magnoliopsida > Poales > Typhaceae > Typha > Typha latifolia. The sequence continues at coordinate 6,145,000 of NC_133091.1, forward strand.
ATTGAATTATCAGAGTAAGCATATTAAAATGCTGATATGACAGCGAAAGAATACAACTGTTTCTTGCTTGTTCAGTTGACCTCTTATCCAGATGTACAACTAGCAACCCCACCATACACATTGCCACAATATCCAGATGTAGATAATCTGTAATAGATGGAACTTCTTCAATCAACCTTGTATGCTTAAGACATTATGGCATCTCTTGTATTACATAAATAACTTGGTAAAATGTCCATTTGGAATGTCTCAAAAATCTGGCATACTAATTCAATTGAAGAGATTAAGCACCACACAAGTTGACCAATAACCAATAATATGATAAATAGGAGACGGTTAACTAAATTGATTACCTTAAAGACTCATACTTCTCTAATTCAACATAGAACATCAGTAGATGACTGAACGATCAGGTTTTGCAATGAAAAAAATAATTGTAGCTCTTTTTTTTCTTTTCTTCTTTTGACAAAAGCTAGAACACTGGCTCAGTTTCATTAAACCCCAAAATTAAATCTATCAGAGATAGATTCACAGCATGTTCTACAAGATACATACAAATATCAACCACCAAAAACAGAAATATAAAACCAGTGAGGGAAACATCTGATCAACCAATACACATCAGACACCACCAAAAAACAGCAAGTTAGGAACTATCACCACTGCTAACAAAAGAAAAGAGACAACTCCTAATCATTAACATCTATAGTTTCCTTCTATCAGCTATAGACCTGAAGCTTTAACTTTTCTTGAGCCTCCTCCCCTTTTAGGCCTGTCCAACATACAAATAATTCATTAATGTGGTAGATAATGAGGTTGCTTAGGCTTAGTTTTGTTATTCCTTTCCAGCCAAATTGACCAGAAATAAGCAGCCATCCACATCTTCCACAAGCCTTTGCAATTCTTCTTCACCCCTTTACATAAGCCAATATTCCACTCATTAGAAATATTTTTGGTAAACCAAATTTTCCCCAGATCTGTCTCCCTTGCATCAGAATCTGTTTAGCAAAACAAAACTTCAAAAACAAATGTTTTCCCATTTCAGTATGATTGCAGAAACTACAAACAACACTGCCATGCCAATTCCTCTTAGCCAAATTATCTCTTGTAAGCACCCTATTGTTGTAAATTAACCACAAAAAATGCTATCTATTTCGTGGAAAGGACCAATATATATTTCAGCCTCTACTTTAGTCCCAAACCAAAAGCCGCTACAAGTTGATCTTCTTATTCATGCATCTCAATAGTTACTACAATGTTCTTAACTCTGATATAGGCTAGTGAAATTCTAACTTCTCCAACCTAAGAATCAACACTCTCTCGTTTAGTCCATCTTCTACCACAATTGGCTACATTTGCTCATATCTGTGTGCATTGCAAATTTTCCATTCTTCCGACAAGTATTGTACGAGAATCTTTGGAACTTAACAGTAGGCCTATCAATCTCAAACAAGGAATTGCACTCGTTTTAGGTATTGCTTTCTCAACACAGACAAGCCCATCATTTCTAATAATTCTGAGATAAATTCGCAACAGCAAAACAAAAATAAGAAATGACTGGACTTACGGAGAGGATGGGATGGCATTGGAACGAAGCGGGAGTGGAAGCCGTGGCTTCCGCCGCCGAGATCGGAACCGCGAACCCCGGTGGTAGAGATTGAAGATCTTGGCGGGAGACGGGAGATAGCTTAGTAAGGCGTTCCAGATCCGATTGGGGTAAGAGACAGCGAGGGTTTTGGCGTCCGCGCGGTCGCCGCTAGGGATTTCCGAGGAAGAGGACGCCATGGAGTTGGTGTTCCTTCCAACAGGCGCCTTTGGTGGCCTTTAAAAAGTTGGGAGACGAGGTCGGATTCTTCGAGCTCTTTTTAGTAGGTTTTTATAGCTCGTCTGTAGTATTGCTGCTTGACCTCGAGTTATTATTTTTCTTTTAACCAAAGTAGGTAATTTATTGGGAAATTTGCACCAACGACGGAAATAGGTTTTCGATTTTGTCCTTTTATCTTTTTTTTTCCTTTCAAAATTATCTTTCTATTATTTAGTGCCTTATTAAATTCTAATGGGACACTATAAGAGAAAAATGGCCATGCTATTTCTTCTTCTTTTATTACTGTAATTCACAGTTTATTTAAAATTACTTTACTTTTCTTCTACTTACTCTTCTATATTTCACTCATTTTTTTTAAATTAAAAGATAAACTTCATTAGAAGAAAGCAAGAGGCTCCAAAATATATCTAATCGCATAGAGAGTAGCACATCCCAAGTGTATCTAGCCAAAATAGTTTGGAACTCAAGTAATCTCAAGCCATCCCAACAAAAATTAGACTTGATATTCTAGTAGACTTCTGCCGATCGCGTTCGAACACGCCCGATCATATTCGAACGCACAAAAGGCGTTCTTTGTCGATGCGAACCTGATGCAGATGTTCGAATGCGGCGTTCAAATACGCCCGACCACGTTCTCTGTTTTTGCGAACTTGATGCAGGCGTTCGCAAAAGCATTCGAACGCCCCCCCCCCCCCCCACTTTCGCGTTCGAACGCGACCTACAAAAAATTTATTTTAATGAAAACAAATAACTAATGCAAGAAGAAAAGACTCTAACTAGGTGTATCAAGCCACTATCTGACTATATACATTTCTTCAAAAAAAGAAAAAAGAAATATTACCGTAGCTCTATGGTTAGGTTTCACAAACCCCACGACGAAGATCATAGATTTGATTCCATCTACGTAGATTGCGGTCAATATTTGCTAGATTTTCTTAGGAGAGTTGATGTAGTTGTCTAAGTTATATATCTAAGAGGGCTAGCCAACAATTGATCTAGCTTATAACCTATGGGCTAGCCTAAGACTTATGGGCTCATGATCGATCAAGAAAAAAGAACTTTCCATGATTGAGTTATTGCTCATATCTAAAAACACTAGGATAATAATGAACAATAATAGTTGAACACCGGTGCACCATGGTTTAGGTTTTGAGTCATGCTAGTGTGATTAGAGAAGCATAGCACTTTATTAATAGTGTCATTCCATTTGAACCTGGTGACTCAATTTTTGGGTCAATTTATCGTTCAGGCCAAGAATGTGAAAATATGAAGGTTGCGAAGCATGTAGTAGAGAAGCTACTGGAATTTGAACCAATCGAATCTTTAGCAAATGCATTTCATGAGGAGATCCTTGTTGCATCCGATCAAAGGGCTAACATTTTAAAGATTCTGAAGGGCTTGCTTTGCACTCTTCGTACTATCAAATATAAATGATGATCATGATGATATGATGATGACAATGACGACGACGACAACGACCCCACTACTAATCAAGTGTTGATATCGATAAATTAAGTTGATTTGCACAAAATTAATTTTGACTAAAGATTCTCCATTCTCATTGTTAAAATATTACTAACTCTTTTTTATGGCATTGTTCTCAGCTTAGCTAAATAAGAATGAAATAGCTATACAAGAGTAGCGAACTAACAATGAGTAGTAATATAAATATCAGTAGGCTAATTATGCTAACTAAATATTCAACATCTTGTGGGCCATGCCACAAGTGTAATACCAAAATTGTTGAGAAGTTGAATGCACAAATTTGCCAAGAGAAACTTAGAATCATATGTGACACTATTAAAAAAAAAATGTGAATCCAAAATATACTCTGATATTGTTTAAAATTTCGGAGGCATTATATGATTCCGAATCGAAGGTTTAGGGATATGAAAAATCAAAAGTCCAAATCAAAGTCAAAATTCAAAATCAAAACCGATTTGGTTTAAAAAAACTAAATCATACTAGGTTTATGAAAAAAAAAATATAAGAATCGGACTTCAAAAACCCAAACCAACTATGAGATAGACATTTGAATTAATCTACTTCACATAAATTGTAAAAATAAGATTCACTTATAATTGATCCTACCGCACAAATTATTGATTCAAGTCCCAACTTGCTCGGAGTTCGTCTAAATTAACTACTTCATAAAGCTAGAAAGCCTCTATATTTGTTTCACCACTAAGCTAAAGGTCAAACTCTCGTACTCATGTCATAGTCAGTAGAGAAATTTGTTTAACTCCTTGATACACTTAGTTATGATCTTTTTTTATTTCATTAGTTATTTATTTTTATTAAAATAAAATTTCTGTAAGTCGCGTTTGAACACAGGTGGTTTCGCGTTCAAACGCCTTCATCGGGTTCACAAATACAAAGAACGTGTAATGCGCGTTCGAACGCGGTCCGGCGCATTTGATCGCTCGTGTTCGAATGCCTGCATCGCATTCGCACATACAGAGAACGTCTTTTGTGCGTTCAAACGCGATCAGACGCGTTTGAACGTAATCGGCGGGAATCCTCTAAAATTAGGGCTACTTATTATTTTAGGACTTGTTGACTAGCCTCTATATATATGTGAATGGTAGCCAAATTTATTATCCTATTGGAATATTGATTTTTTGCCTCTCTATCATCTATCTACCTTAATCTCCCTCCTCCATCTTCACCATCCTTCCACATCTATCATTGGCAAGGTTTCTCCTAACCTCTAATCTCTCTCGACTGTCGAGCCACTCCTCTTTTTTAGGATCTCGACCACTTCGTTCCCTTCCTCTATATCCTTTAATCACATCCACCATCCACCATCCACCATCCACCATCCACCATCCACCATCCACCATCCACCTCCATCTCCATACCCATCCATAACCCTAACATCTACTCCACTCGTCACCACCACCATCACTCATGTTCTACAAAGGGCGTATATACGAAAGTTGTAGACAGGAAGTTACGAATCTAACCCACTTTGTTTTATAATTTTCTGACTATAAGAGAATATTTAGCAAATATTTTCTCATAATTGCGCAGATTACTTTTTGTAATAAATTCAAATCTTAAGAAATTATTCCATAGCCGACCTTTTAGTACAAGAACCCATCACTCCTCCAACACTTTAGGATCACCCTTTGAACGCAAGCACTCAAACATATAGAGAAGTTTTCCTCACACTTAATGAAAAATTATGCTCCGCAAGGAAATATATAAATCTCTAAGATGAGACTAGAATTTCATTAAGATCTCTCTCTCAATTGGATGACTTCTTCTAAGCTTCTAGATTTTTTTATATATGTGATAAACATCTTTACTTCATACTAGAAGAATCTAATAAAGAAAACTCTAAGTCAGATCAATATTTCTTTTGTTGTCCAATGTATCAGTGACCTTTCAAGAATTGTACACCTAGCGATGACCTTACAAACATTGTATACGTAGAGAGAGTTAATATGTAGCCATTGCAGACATAGAGAATAATAATATAAATATAGATGTATTCATTGCAAACATAGAGAATGATATTGCAATATTTATTGTAAGGAGGTCTACTCTGCAAAATTCATAAAAGACAAACTATTTTCCCTTCTTTACCTCTACTTTATATTAATAAAAAATAACTATTATACTACTACTTTATATTACAACCAAATATTATAATACCATGATTTAAATGAGAGGTACAATTTTAGAAGTAAAAATCTAGAATAGTTAATCTTAAAGGCAAATGAGGTCTAATTCTTCAATGTTACTATTACACTCTTCAGTCACCCTTCACAGAATATATAAATCAAGTGGATTTAACCACTACTTTTGTCTAAATCCCTACAAAAGAAATCACGCATGGATAATAATAAAATAGTATTCATTAGGTACAATATTTAACGACAAATGATATTAGATTGACAGTTGAGGAGAGAAGGAAATTTATCTACACTTTATTATATATTATGAATAAATTATAATTTGCCCTTGTGTGGTTTGACCTGATTCTAATTTACCGAGGAAATTATATTTTATCTCCTGTTATTAGGTCTAAATTCGCTTTGCCATGTATAGTTTTATTTTATGCCATTATACCTCTTGTGTGGTCTAAACTAATGTGCAATTGTTATTATTTTTTTATTATATTTATCTAAATCACATACCAAATTTGAAGATACTCATTAGATACAAAATTATTCAGGATGTAATAAGTTTTCCAACATATCTAAAATAATACTGATTGAATTCAAATGACAATGACAATATAAATATGGAAAATTACACTTTACCCATTTGTGGTTTGGCTTCATTTCATGAAGTCCCATATATTAAGCACTTAACCTTCATATGGTCTTCACTAAAATGTAACTGCTATTTTCTTCATTATATTTGACCACACTAGAGGTAGAATCTAAAGATCATCATTAAAGAAAAATTTGTAGAGGAAGGCTTTCCAATGCATTTAAAATAATACTGATCAAATTTTAAATGATAAAGATATAATAAATACATTGATATGTATATATATATTTGTTATCATATCTTTGTAATCTTAAATCCTATAAGTATTATTTTAGATGTATTAAAAAGTTTATCTAATTTATTTATAATTTTGTCTTTAAATGAGGATTTTCAAATTTGACCTATAGTGCGCTCGAATACGATGAAAAAAATAACAATTGCACTTTAGTCAAGACATATGAGGTTAATTGCTTAAATTTAAAATATATGTGAACTTTGTGAAATTGAGTCAAACTACAAAGGGGTAACGTGTAGTTAACCCTATAAATCTATTGAATATATATACTATATCTTTATCGTCTAAAATTTGATAATTATTATTTTTAGATTGGTTAGAAAGTTTACTTATCTATAACTTTGTCTCTAATAAATATTCATCAAATTCAGATGATTGTTTGGTCAAATATGATGAGAAAAAGTAACAAGTTTAATTTAGATATAACAATAAGGAGGTAAAGTGAGACTATTAAAACTATAAAAGGTAAAGTTAATTTAGGCTTAACCATATGAGGATAAAATATAATTGTTGGGGTCAAACACTTACACCCTGGGGAAGAAGAAATAGTTTCCCACCTAAAACCTAATGACCAATCTATGCTAAAGTATACTTGAATCATAAATTACTTGAGTGTAAAACTTTATACATGAATCTATGAAAGTCCCATGGATCAATCCAATTTTTTGAGAAATCACTAACCGTCCTTGTGAGCACATGACTCATCTCTAATGGCAAGAAGCTCTTCTTTTCAAACCACGAGAATAAATCTTCTAATGCTTCAAGATTTTGCCATTGATAAATCCTCTCTAATTTTCTTATGGATCTCTCTCCTCTTTTTCTTAGATGGTGTCAAAAAGGAGAGGGCAACAGATCTGTATATATTTGAATAACCTTTCAAATTCTATCTTTTCACTATTTTGTGCTTTAGGGACCAATCCACTTGAATAATAGTATCTTGAGATCCTAAAAATTGACTCCCCTTATTTGCAAATCTCATAATCAATCAATCAATAATTATAGTTTTACCTAAATAGGTCTACACATTTATGGATTACACTCTAAAGAATACATAGATTATCAAATAATTCTTAATCCAAATAGATTATTTACAATTATACATGACAATATGCAATTCATAATTATATTACATATTTGCCCAACGTTGGATACTATGATCGAACAACAATTTCTTTTAATTTATCTCCATGTATTGTAAACTTAAACCCACGTGGTCTACACTAAGTTATAACTATTAATCAATTGTTAGTAGAGATTGTAAAGAATTAATTACTCCCAAAGAAATATAATCTACTTTAAGAATGGTAGGGATAGTTTAATCATTTAGCAATTTATTTATGACGAAGAAATATTTGTGCCAATGAACTTCATTGATACCATCATTTGCATTATTAGTTCTGAATAAAAAAAAAATCTAATAGTTGTATGAGGTTAATTGCTTAAATTTGAAGCATAGAAAGATAAGTCAAAACCGACTAAATTATAAAAGGATATGTTGTAATTTGCTTTTTTTTTTCTAAAAAAATAGTTTACTCAAACTATCTAATTAAAGTAGCTATTCCTACTATTTACAAGTTTTTAACATATTTCTTCTATACCTAGCTAAACTTATTATTATTCTACTATAGTTTTTCACGAATTTACTACCATTTTTGCCGAGCATGTTATCACGCAAGTACTTTAAGGTATATTGCTTGTGAGAATTTTTTTTTGTGACAAAGTCTCTAAATTATTATTATTTTGAGTAACAAGAATTCTAGTGAAAACTTAACGGTGTCCCACTAAATATGCTGCTAAAACTTGAACTCAAGTAATGTCATACAATATGAGTCCTTCTAGCTAGTTGAGCTCTCTAACTTATTATCAACTTAGGACAATTTTTTTCTTATTAGCATCATACTAAGTCTTTGAGGAGTTGCATAGTCAAGTTAGTTGTTGAATTGCAATAAAATAAAAGACAAAGCAAAGGATAAACGAAATACACAATATGGCAAAAAAATTATATTTCTTTATTAATAAAAAATAGAAGGTACAAGATATGCTAACGATAATTTATTTTAAAAAGCCAGAACAAAATAATCACCATTGAGCTAGTGACATTTCAGTTACTTAATAGTATTGCTACCCAATAGATTCGAAGGTCTTATAAGATGCGTTACATTTTGACAATAAATCTTTAAAAATAACTCTACAATGTTATTATATAAAACGGTCTCAAAATGTGATTTAATTATTAAAATATTTTTAAGTCAGCGATTTATCTAAATTTTCTTATTTTAATAAAGTATTGATAAATAATTTAAATAATATAGTACAATGATGATATTAATTTTTTGCGAGTTATAATAAGACCGGTCAAAATCTTGCTATTTAACGTAGAGTAGAGTGAAGTGCACGTATGACATGGTTTATATGGTATGATGTCGTCCGGGGTGGGTCGGTCGTCGCCAACCTCCGATTCAAACTGCACGAAGAATTTTTTTTTCTTTTTACTTGAGAAAAAAAAAAGTGTACCAAGAACAGCTACATCTCAACTGCGTGATGTTGAGTAGGTAGTTGATCGTCTGCAATCATAAGTGCAGAATATATAATGCTATCACGTACTTGGCAAATCATGATCGGGTTTCAAACAGTTAAAATGCTAGTCGGAGTAAATTCCTATATTCAGTTTTGCAGACAATCAGTTATCCTTTGGCTCCATTGCCCCAGCTCACCGACAGTCTCTTAGAACAAAAGACGGACACTTGGTGGGTGTGAAAGCGATTGAGATCCTTCCACCTCTTACCGCCTCCCTTCTTCTTAAGCTCGCTTTTGCCTGGAGTCTCAAGAAAAGGAAGGCGAGAAGAGAAGCGGATTTGGAAATGGGTCCTCGGTTATCCCTCTTCTCACTCTTCCTACTAGCATTCCTTCTGCATTGTGCGAGATCTGATGGTAATGTTCTCATCTCCAACTCTTTCTCACTGTCTGTAATGTGATTAGAAATTTTTTTAGTTTTATAGATGTAGAATTTTAGTTGGTTTTGATCTCACTATAGATAGTTGCATGTATTTTGTATGGAAGATAAATGTTTTTATTTTTTTTTTATTTTTATGTTGCAATGGTTCCTTTTACCATTTCTTTTGTCTGTTGGAAAGAAACAGGTTAAATAGAACAATTAGATTTGAATCTATATAGTTTGACATTTGGTGAAATCAAAGCAGTTTTTCTAGATTAGAAAATTACAATGTAGAGAAAAGGAGTACATACCTTATAATTTGGTAATTTATTGCTGACTAATATTGTTGCTTTGGTTTAGTTTGAATTTAACTTAAAAATAAGTAAGAAGACTGAAATCTGTAATGAGGCACAAGGATTTGATGTTACATTTGTTCGTTGGACATTTCTGAGGTTGCATGTGATCTTATGGGGCTGAACAGTTTTGGGAGGGGGACAGAAACCTCCCTTCCCATTGTTCCTTTCTCTCCCAAGTCCCAGCCCTAGACTAGATTATTCCAGCAGTCAATTTCCTGCTCTTATTTCATTAGTTAGGGATTGATTCTTTTATATGTATCTCATTACCCTAGAATTCTGAAAGAGGACTAGGCTATTGGTCTGTTTCATTAGCAGATCTAAAGTCTCAAGAGCTGCTTTAGCAGATTTACATGTTTAGGAGATGTGTTCTCAGAATTCATCATCTTAAAAAGGAAACACAACAAAAAGGAAGTGATGTTCTTTTCTTCATCATGATATTGCTGATAGAGATTTCCACACATAGCTAGAAGCAGGAACATTGTCCCAGGAAAAGGTATTGCCAGTTACGATGGAGCTCACTGTGGTAGTTTTAGGCTGTGACAGCTATGGTATGTGCTTTGGCTTCCTTGAATAGTGCCCATGTTTGATATGTTGCACTCTGAATCAAAACAAACTATTTCTCTGGCGATTTAAACTCTGGCAAAATGTTATCATTTCTGATAGCTCATCATTTGGTGGGTCTCTTTTTGAAGGTCATTGAAAACTCGGGGGAGATATAAGAATCCTAGTTTGATTAGGCTTAGAAATATGGAAAGAACAAATTCCAACCAAAGTCAAAACTAAAAATAAAAACAATTTCGTTTAGAATAATTGAATCCTACTAAATTTAGGAAAACATTTAAGAATTGAACTTTTAAAACTGAAAACAAGTAAGAAATATAAATTCAATTACTACTCAAATTAAAAAACCGAACTCAAGTTAGTAAGTGAAAGAAAAGGAAATAAGAGTAGGAAATGTAAAGCTGAGAATGAATAGGAAGTTAAGAGCATGACAAACACATGATCACAATTTTTTTAACCCCTCACCAAAAAGAGGAAAAAAACCACAGATCCAGTCAATCTCTTAGATCAATATATTTCATGATGAATCATAGATATAATATTCACTTATAATCACTTATACCATGCTCCAAGTGACCACTGATTAAAGTTCTTCGTTTGCTTGAGCTTCCCTCTTCGATGAACTACTCAATGAACATAAATTGCTCCTTGTTGATTGTCTTAAACTCGATATGGATCAAACTTTCTATTGCTCTTCATATCGATGTAGATAATATCGGTTCAACTCCTCTATTGTTTTTGGATCATTCTCTATTGAAGCATAAATACTCGGACATATATAGATGTCTCTCCTCACCAATTGATAGAAAAATATGCTTCACGAGGGCTCCTCAAACTCGTAAATGATGAATTTGAAGCTCCTTGAGTTCTCTTTGGATGGATCCAATGACAGAGCCAAGATTCTTGGGCGGAGGGGCAAAATCAAATAATCATTCTAAGAAAAAGAAGTATTACGTGTCACCTTAGAAAAAAATATTTACTTTATGAAAATTATGATTAACAAATTCATCTATTCTAGTTTTTATGTCACATATTTGGATAAGCGTTTTTCTCGATAAGCCCAAGATAGGTTCATATTGCATATTCTTCCTATTTTATTTCCGTTGCAAAATCACCCAATTTTACTATTTTCTAACTATATTACCCTTGCTTTATTTTTGAGTGGGAGAGAGAAAGTTTTGCTTTTCATTTAATGTTAGTTTATCCTTTTCTAATAGGAAACATTACTTTCTTTTTAGAAAAATCAGTATCTTTTTTACCCAAGTATTTAAATATTCTTTTTCTTCTTCTTTCTTTTACCACCATTATATCTAAATAAACTTGCCATTATTGTTTTTACAAACCCTACGCTTTATAAGCCTACTAGTTAGCCTTTTTCTATATGATTTAATTTGGTACTCAAGTACTTACTTAAAATTATTTTGAAATGGATATATATTTTTTTAGGGTTAAATATATTTTACTCCCTTGTACTTATGCCTAAAATTATTTTACCCCATTGAATTAAAAAAGTCTCAAACTAATTTCTATACTTATAACTAAAGTGAGACTATTAATTTTTCTGTTAAATTTAACTGAGTAATATGACTATTTTGATAATTTTATTGCATTATATTAAAATCTGCATGTCTTCTCTGACGAATACAATAGAGGCATTGTGGTCATTTTGATATCATTCAGTTAAATTTGACGGAAAAACTAATGGTTTCATTTTAGTCATAAGTATATGGACTGGTTTGAGACTTTTTGAATATAAAGAGACAAAATAATTTTGGGCATAAGTATATGGGATAAAATACATTTAACCCATTTTTTTTATAACAATATATTATGATCACGATATATGTTTAGTATTATCATCATATCATTCCCATATAAACTTCGATCCGTACTATTTTGATGCATTGAAAGCTTATTTAGCCCTTTACAAGTTCATCTCTCATAAATATCCTCAAATTTAACTATTTTGGGGGCTAAAAATTCATTAGAAGATAACAACTTAATAAAATAATGTTATCCATTGATAACTGAAGTAATCCATTATTAAATAACAGAATCAGTTTTTGTTCACTGTTTTGATCAAAATTTTCTCATACGAACTCCTATTGGTATTATTTTATATACATGAAAAAACTTATTCAGTCATCTATAACTATATCTCCCATAAGTATTTTCAAATTCGACCATTTCGGGGCCTTAACATTCATGAGACGATGTTAGCTTAAAAGAATAATGTAATCCATTAAGAAAAAATGGAATTCACTAAACACTGACATAATCCTTTACTAAATAATAGAATCAACTTTTGTTCACTATTATGCTCATATTTTTTTTATATGAACTCTGATTAGTATTATTTTATATTTTGGAAAGCTTATCAGCCTTCTATAACTTTATCTCTCACGAATGTTTGAAAATTATTCAAGTATCTGATACTTCATGTTATGTATGGATCTTCAAGTTCAACTTAATCCATGACTAAACAATGTTTTCTATTAATGACATTTCTTGCTACCAAATAATGTAATCCGCTACTTTTGAGTGTTTTCTTTATATCTATCTCATACGAACTCCGATTATTATTTTGAATGCATTCACAATTTTTTTCAATCCATTACAACTTAATTTCTTATAAGTATCTTCTAATTAGATGGAATATGCTGCGAAGACGTGATACGTTGATATTTAACATAATTCATTAATAAATAACGGAATCCGCTACTCTTTAGTGTATTTGTCATAACTTTTTCATATTAACTCAATTGCTATCATTTTGGTCTAATTAACTCGACTTGTTATCATTTTCCAGTAAATTATTAGCCCCTGAAATGATCAAATTTGAAAATACTTATATAAGATAAGTTGTAGAGGACTGAATAATATTTTCAATACATATAATATAATATCGATCGGAGTTCATATAAAAAATATAGGAGCAAAACAGTGAACAAAACTGATTCCGTTTATTTAGTGATGAATTATGTCAGTTATCAATGGATTCTATTATTTGTCAGCATATCAAGCCGTCATCTTCAAATGAATTTTAAGTCTTTGAAATGGGCGAATTTAAAAATAGTCTGAGAGATGAAATTTTAGAGGACTGAATAAGCTTTCAAGTGCATATAAAATAATATCGATCGAAGTTTATATGAGAAAAATATAAGCAAAATAGTGAATAAAAATTGATTCCATTATTTAGTAATGGATCACATTAGTTATCAATGGATTCTATTATTTTTTTAAGCTATAATCTTTTAATGGAATTTAAGCTCCTAAAATGGTTGAATTTGAAGATACTCGTGAGAGATGAACTTATAGAAAATTGAATTTCAACACATAAAATAATATTGATCAGAGTTCATATGAGAAAAATATAAGCAAAATATGAACAAAAGTTTATTACGTTATTTAGTAACTGATTACATCAGTTATCAATGGATTCCCTTATTTCTTAACGGATTATGTTAATTTTTTAAGCTATCATCTTCTAATAAATATTTATCTCCCGAAATGGTCAAATTTGAAAATATTCGTGAGAGGTGAAGTTGTAGATGATTGAATAAGCTTTCCAACGCATATATAATAATACCGATCGGAGTTCTTACAAGAAAATTATGAGTTAAATATGAACAAAAGTTGATTTTGTTATTTAGTAACAGATTACTTCGGTTATCAATGGATTACGTTTTTTTTTTCAAGTTGTTATCTTCTAATAAATTTTTACTCGATTTCATTATTTAGTAACGGATTACTTCGGTTATCAATGGATTTTTTGTTATTTTTTCTCAAGTTGTTATCTTCGAATAAATTTTTAGCCCCTGAAATGGTTGAATTTAAGACACTCGTGAGAGATGAGCTTGTTGAGGATTGAATAAACTTTTTAATGCACCTAAAATAATACAGATCGAAGTTTATATATCGTAATCTATATATCGTAATCTATTGTTATAAAAGAATATATACGTTCAGTAATAGTTTTAGGTAAATATTTGAGTCAAGGTTTCGGAATTCGGTATTGGGATCGGCCATCCGAAAAAACAATATATATCGTGTTTTGATTCATTGTTGCGGCTTGTATTAATGTATCTGTAATTTATTGAGACATTGTGTTGTATTCTGTTTTAAGATAAATCTTATCCTCTTAATAATTTTAATCTTATTGTTTTTATAAATTTATCTAATGGAGGGATATTATCTCTAGCACTACTAATTCCGGTACAGTCAACCTAAGATATATATAGTAAATATTTGTTAAGTGAGCCCTATAACGGGGAAATGTTGACAATGTTTAGAAGTGTAGTTTCCTGCGATACTCTTGCGGGTGCCTATAGCCAAATAAAGGTAAAGTGGGACCATTCTTGGGTAATATTTATGAGGGTGGGGGACAATTGTCCTCTCTTGACTACCCTCCCTCCATCATTGGATGAATCCTAACCTATGGTTTACCCTTTCCAAAGTACTACAAGATATATTCGGTGTTTGACTAGCAGTCAGACTAATAACTCCTCATACAGTAACAGAAAGTAAAGCTCCTTTAGGTGAGGAATCATGGGATGAGATGTATATCTTTGATTTGCCTCTGGATCCTTTTTATAGAGGTGAGGAACAGCTACAATTCATACTAAGATGATCCACTAAAGCAAATTTGATTGTGTTTTTGAACTTTCATTTACTATTCTGCACGATCAGTTCGAATCGATGTGAATGTGATTCACATCGAACTTATATTCATTATATGTTTCGACATAGAATTTGTTTCACGGTTCGAACCAATTAGGAATAGTTCAAACCATTTTCTATAGAATTGCTGAATTTGACGTCCATTTTTTTATTTCTCGCACGTACACTGTTACGATTCGAAATCATAATCATGACCGGCCATGTACCTCAATACGCTTGAGATATACGAAGCCTTAATTAATATTTTCTAAGTTCAAAATGCCAATAATTAATCTAAAAATCTGACTTTGATAAAATTTCATCCAATAATAATGGAATAAACAATGTCATCACTAATGTGTTTCTAAGCAATTTGAATTAACAGAAAGTCTAAAAACATAAAGACCAAAAGAACTAAAAGGTAAAGGAAAATGTAGATCCTAAGTGGAGGTGGTGTTCCGGTGTATCTCGCTAAGTTGCAATGCTGATCAATATCTGAAATATTAAAAATGGAAATTCTATGAGCTAACAACTATAGGTTAGTAAGTGAAATCCACTCAAAAACCATATAAATTTGAACCTATTAACATAACTTGAACTAAATTCAAATTCAATAATTTCACTAAGCATGCATATAGTAACAATAATAATGACCTCATCCCATGGCCGGAGCTGATTTGAGCCACGAGGGCGAGGGCAACCATGGCATGAGGCCAACAATGTGAAGCTCTTGATCACAAGCGATAGTGACCTAAAGCTGCCGGTCGGCCATTTTTGTTGAAGAAGCTGCGAGCATCAAATTTAGGTTTTTCTTTAAGCCATTAAACTTAAATTAATTTTGAGGGGTTGGGGAGGGTTGACTTGCGAGTCGCACAGTGGTCTCCAATTGCTCTGGCAATGCTCTGGTCCAATCCCACGTCGTGACTCCAATGGTAAAGAAAGAAGAAGAAGAAGAAGAGAGAGGGAAAAAAGGAGGCTGAGGTAAATGAGAGAGGATTTAAGGTTTAATTTTTAGAGAAAAATCCAATCTAAGTTAGATTTGGTTTCGACTGAAATACTCGTGGTTGCCTCGTCGTGTGCCGGTGAGGGAAAAGGCACCGCACATGCAATGCACGTGCGCTCTAAGAGATTTTTTTTTCAATTTATTATTATTATTATTATTATTATTATATATTTTTATTTTCAGATCTTACATACAGGTTTTTCACAAGTAGTGTGACTTGATCATACATAAAATTTTAGATTATACATCGTATTTTATAGTTTTTTATGTTCACGAGTTTGTCACAAAATATTGTAATAACACTTTTTCTCTTGAGAAAAGGTATTGAACAAGTTTGAAATTTGAAATTGAGAAAATGGTAAAAATCAAGAACATCATATTACTGATTTCTTTAAAAGAAGAGAAGAAAAAGAAAACCTGATGTATTTGGTTTGGCTCAAGCAGCTATTTCATGAAATTTATCTCCTGAAAAAAGGTATTGAACCATAAGGCAGTCATTAAGTAATACGAAATTCATCTATCTATAGTCTTCTAGAGGAAGTTCATGTAAATTATAATAAGGGTACTACTTGACTAGGTTGTAATTTTGTCCAAAATAAAGCTTAGGGCTTTAGTGAACTATTACACATCCTCATAACTCTTCTCTAAAAAGTAGATATCAAGAGAAAAACTTACTCATTCTTGAAGATACTCTTCTATTGTAAAGCAATACTATCGTTTTAGTTGACCTATCTCTTACTCAGAAAATCTCCACCATTTTGTGGCATCTCAAACTTGTTTAAGTTTTTGATCTTGGGGATATCTTGATTATTTTATGCATCGCTAAATTAAGGATGGTCGTGCCGACCACCAACAGGCATGGCACAACTCGGCACGTGCCGTAAGAGAGGGAGATAAAAGATAAAAGAAACTACTCACCTTCGCCTTTTTCCTAGTGCGTAGCTGATGTCGTTGTCGCCACTCGCCTCTTGTTTGGAGCGACAAGGATAGTGGCGGCGGTGAGGTCGACGGTGAGCGACGAAGCTGCTAGGAGAAGTGCCGTGCGGCACTCCTCGTGCCACGTGCCGGTTGGCACAGCTATTGTTGCTCTAAATAACTAAGCAAATGTTTTTCGATGGACTATTCTTAACCTTCTATAATGCTCTCTGACACCGGTGCCAAGCCTAAGCCATGCATAGAGTGCATTACCAACATTTGTATGCATGAACTATCTTTTAATTTTGACTATTTGACTTTGTATCATTATGATGATAGATAGATGGATGAGATCACAAGAGTATTATTATAGTATCTATTAGTTGTTGGGAATTTAAAGAGAGAGGTGATGGGATAAGTAAACCCCACTTATAACCGTTATTGTCTTTTTGATCTATCTTATGTTCTGGAAATCTAACTTGCTAACCTTTGACATAAGTAACAAGCAGATTGTCCGTAGTTGAAGCACTTATTAGTCAAGAATTGATTGTTAAACAAATTAAAAAAAAATACTAATGACTTGTACTATTATTATTGGATGGATTAGTAATTAGTAGCCAATAGTAGGCTACCAAGTATCCTAACTGGAAATGTCCTACATTCAGGATTGCAGAGCTACAGTGATGAGCAGGCCTATCTCTCTACATGTGGCCTTTGCTTGGTCACATGTGGTGCTGTCAAGTTACAATATTATGTCACTTGACAGAGATAGTGCTCTCATAAACTGATTTTCTACTAGCTCGGCTACACCAATATTATAATGCTTGGGTCATAGGTAGTGCATTCCAACATCAGTATTATATTGCCATCACGTACAAAACCTTGCCAAGAGGCAAATCCTTTCTTTATTAGAATTCTGTCTCCTTTACAATGGTGTGACAACTTCACCTGCCATCGATCCTAGCCATCAATGCAATCTGCCATCGAGTGAGAGAAAAGGGAGTAGAAAGGAACTAGGGCACAAGAAACAGAGAGGAAAGGAAGCCATTGGTTCCAACATAACCCAGTAAACAGGTAATGGGACCACTTTTACATTATTGACCTGAACCTCACCTGTTTTACTAATAAACCTTGAAACTTTTGTATCCCTCATCTGTATCCCAATGTATTAAGCTGTAATGCTGTATCCTCATAGTATGTAGTAATTAATCTATATTTTTCTTGATTTAGATACTTGATAGTCATTTGATATGTACCAAATGCATATCTAAGTCATATACTTATCCGATATGTATTGGATATGTGTACAGGTGGGTAAATGCCATATCAGTATTTCATTGTATGTCCTATGCATGAACTAAGGTCTATAAATGTATCACTCTCATGAATGGAAGATCTTTATCTTTGAGGATTTCTTGATTTGCACTTATTCTCTTGGTTGATTCCATGTGAAGAACAATGTGCTCGTCTCCAATGTGTTAGATTTTGTGGAGAGGTAGGTGTTATTTGTACTATCCTCTCTATTCTCCAAAATTATCTACTGTCAATTGGTATCAGAGCTTAGGTTTTTCATTGCTAGATTGTGACGATGCGATCCAAACCAAGGTTCTGAAAGTCAGTATTGAGATCGAGATTGGGATCGGCTGTCTAAAAAAATGATACGTATCAGCTCCCCATATCGGATCAGATTATTTTTTTAATAAAATAAAATTCTAAATATTATTTAAAAATATTGATAAATTTTTAAAAATTTAAAAAAAATTATAAAAAAGTAATAATTACTCATATATATAAAGCCTAAAAATCTCTCTTCATTTCTTCTTCCTAATCCCTCTTACTATTGATCTGTTGTATCTCTCACTCTCTCTCTTTCTACTCTCTCTCTCCTAGTTGCAGTAGGTCTCTCTTTCTCCATCACTCTCTTTTTCTCTTTCTCTTTCTCTTTCTCTCTCTTTCTGCAGCAAGTCTGCTGCAACGACGGGCCTAACAAGCAGCTGCTATAGCCGCTCATAGTAAGACAATTGCAGCTGCAATTTCTGGTGGGTTTGGCTGTATCGGATTGGATTTTTTTTAATTAAATAAAATTTTAAATATTATTTAAATACTAATAAATTTTAAAGTTTAGAAAAATTATAAGAAAATAATAAAATAATAATTACTCACATATAAACCCAAAAAATCTCTCTTCATTTCTTCTTACCCTATCCCTCTTACTGTCGATCTATTGTATCCCTTTCTTTCTTTTCCTGCACTCTCTCTTCCTGCTGCAGCAGGCCTCTCTTTCTCCCTCACTCTCACTCTCTCTTTCTCTTTCTCTCTCTCTCTTCTTGCAACAAGTCTACTATAACAGCGAGCCTGATAGGCAGCTGCTGTTGCCGCCCGCAGCAGGGCAGCTGTAGTTTCAGGTGGGATTGGCTGTATCGTCTGATTCCGACCCAAAATGGATCGGGTATTGGCCAATACGGTCGGTTGGTTTCAGCTCGAATCGAGATCGGCTAAAACTAGGATCCATGGTCCAAACATAGAAAAGGCTCTGCCTTTAGTGCCTTATGATTGCAACTTTGGAATATTGAAGCAGATGACTAAGGAGGCAAGTGTGTAAACTTCAAGAGCAACTTTCTCTTGATCAGTAAGAAGCTTTGGAACATGATGATTCGCGTCGTGATTTGAGCATGAAAGTTATAGCCACAATGATAGATTAACCCCTTCCATTCTGCTCGAAGGTGTGTATCTAGTAAAGAGGCTTCTACACATTGCTATCTTTAGAGGGACTCCTAGATCCATTGAGATCTTAACATCAAGGTGATAATCTTGAGTTTGAAGGAAGAATACAACCATATGAATTCATAAATTGGCTTCATGTCATGGAGTGAGTCTTTAAGTACTAACACTGTTGAAGCACTGGAAGGTGAAGATCATTGCCATCAAACTAGAAAATTGCTTCTATTTGGGGGGAGCAACTCAGACTTCAATGAAATCATGATGGCAAATTTAAATTGCTACTTGGGAAAAGATGAAGAAAGAGCTCAAGAAGACATTCTTACTATAGAGTATAGATAAACTATCTACAAGACTCATTTTACAAATTTTTGTTGGTTCATATAAGAGCATCACTCTGTGGCAGAATCAATGTTTTAAAGGATTGTAGGCCGTAGACTATAGTGCCTAAGCGATACAATATGTGAGTGTAGGTAAGCGCGTAGAAATCAAGACAATTAAAAAATAAACAAATAAAAGACATAATTGTTAGAGAAGAAGTTAAAATAGATACGTACACTCTGGACAATGTATTATGCATTCTTATAAAGAACTATAGTTAGCTATTAGAATCCACTAATTTATCAACATGTATAATAATTTAAATTTTCAGTTGCAATCTGCATACTAAAATATGATATGAGATCTAACAAGGTCAACTAGGCGGGACCTATGCAGAGCCTAATTCTACTCTATCTGAGGCTGGAGCCTACACGTTAAGGCGGAAGTTTTTTTAAAACATTGACCGGAATACATTGAGGAGTTTGATGATCTTATGATGCGGTGTGGCATCTCCGAATCCAAGGAGCAAACTGTAGCTTGCTGTATAAGCAGGTTGCGACAGACATCTTTGACATTGTAGATCTCCAATCATATTGGACCTACAATGATTTGTATAAACTTGCAGTCAAGTTAGTTTGGCAAATCAAAGCGAAGGAGAGAATTTGGTCAATGAGTGTGAGTGCTTCTCGGTTCTTAGGCTGTGAGAATACTTCTAAAAGTTCTAACTAGGGGAGTATTTCTTAACCTTCTAAAGCATTATTTCCCAAGCCTTCTTCTAAGCAAGATGTTGCAACTTCACTGATGCGTCCGAGTTCATCCAACATCAACCCTCCGCAATGCTTTAAATGCCAAGGGTTTGGACATCCCACCTCCGAATATCTGAATAGGATAGTTGTTACTCTCTTGGAAGAGGTGCTTAAAGAAGAAGAATATGAAGAAAACCTACCAACATATGATGAAGAAGAGGAGAAGAATATGTCACCTAAGATGATGACAATAAAGCTCTTGTTATCCGTCTAGCCTTAAATACCTCTATTGTTGAAGACAATTGGCTTCGAAACAACATCTTTAACATTTGGTGCATCTCTATCTATAATATTATCATTGATAGTGGAGGTTATGATAATACTCTCTTCTACCATGGTCAATAAGCTAGTATTCAAAATTGAGAAGCATTATAGTTTTACAAGTTTTAATGGCACAAAAGGGGAAATGGGGTAAAAGTTACTAAAAGATGTTTGGTTCAATTTTCTATTGGCAAAACATATCATGATGAAGTATAACATGATGTCATCCCGATGGATACATGCCATATAGTATTTGGACGTCCTTAGCAATATGATAGAAAGGTGGTCTATGGTGGGTTCAAAATATATATATATTTCTTTCATAAAAGATGGAATCAAAGTCTCTTTGAGCCCTTCCAAACCAGCATTTGTAAACCTTCCAAAGAAGAGGATGCTAGTTTGCTCCTTAAATCTTTGTTTATCAAAGAACTTGAAGATTCAAAGGAGGATAATACTTCAGTTCTAATTGGAGGCTAATAAAGTGATCTGAGCTTCCATCTATTTTATTACCTCGTCTTCAAGAATTTCATGATGTATTATGGAGGAGATTCCACCAGGCCTTCAACTAATGTGGGGCATCCAAGATTACATTATTCTTTTGTCCGACGGTACCCTTCCCAGCAAGACAATGTATTGAATAAGCTTGAAGGAGAATGAAGAGATCCAACACTAAGTCAACTAGCCTATCCGAAAGGGCTTAGTGGGGGAATGCATGAGCCATGTGTGGTTTCAACCCTTTTTGTTCCAAAGAAAGATGGCTCATGGCAGGTTTGTGAAAGGAGCTACATCTTGTTGTACAATATCTTCAATGCAAGGATACTATGCCAGGAAGGCGATGATCACTCTTTTTAACTTAACATTGCACTGGATATAGTACACAGGATGAAGATTGGCATAAGATGATTGCGACTGTAGTTGTACACAAAAGTTACTCTTGGGTTTTCCTTTTTCACTGGATATGGGAGAGTTGACAAGGTGTACAGGAGTTTTGAGCTTAGGCTTTGAGCCAAGTTTCTCTTGGGTCTACGAGTAGGTTTTATCTGGTATGGATTTTCTTTATATGGATTTCCTTTTCTCGGAGTGAAAGAATTATTGATACATCATACATGCTTGGTGGACCGAGGCTATTATGTCAAACCAAACAAATCTTGGGTTTCTCTTTTGGTTTAGTTTATGTAATGCTCTTCTTATTCCGTCTCAGGTCGCTTCCATAGACACAACATATTGTAACTGTGAAGAATCTTCAGTATTGGTCTTTGTTTTGTGGTCTATGCTTGTTCACTAACATCAGCAGAACCTCATCTGAACTAGATTATCCTGATGAAATATTAAGAACCAACAGCTGCATGTCATGAACAGATATCCTAGTTATGCATTATTCTGTACTTTGACAATTCACTGTTTCTCAAAGAAAGTATTCACCCTCACAGACCCCAATCTTTTCATCTATCATTTCTCAGATGTCCTTTGGATTGAATGATTTATTTCTGGAAATGCTAAGAAAGACAAATTTGTCTATCATTATAAGAATCTGCATTAGGAAACAAATAGGAATATTAATTGTACAGTCTTCAGTTTTGGGTCTTCTGCTGAAACTCATTCTTATATGAATTTTCTTTTCTTTTCTTCTCTCTCTATTTATTTATTTTTTGTCCATTTATTCTTCTAATTCTTTAGATTTTCTCTTTTTGATTGTAGATCTTCAAGAAATTTTTTTCTGGTTTCTTAAACTTTCTACTTGAAATTTATTCTGGTGAAGAAAAGTCTATGTTGATGCTTAGATACTGTCATACAAACACTTGGGAGAGCAGAACCTCCAGGCTACCTGTTTTTTAAAAGGAGGCCTTCATAAGCTGTTCTTTTTGCAGATACAAGCACCCAGCTTCTTCAAGGTATAAATAGCTACAGAGCTTCTCTCAACCTCTCATCACTAACAGAGAACCAAAATGCGGCCTGCTTAGCAGAGCAGTTGGCCAAACAATTCAAAGGCAATGCCTGCAGCAACAGTACTGGATCGGATACTGTTCCTGGTACTGAGCAGCAGTTCCCCAACTATCCAGACTTCCTGAACAGCTGCCATCTCAATGCGACAGTCACTCAAGATGCTGCAGTGATGCCGGCTTGTATACCAGGACTTGTTCCGGATCTTGTCCTCTCCAACTTCACAAAGTCTCAATACAACCAGAACCTGAATGGTAGTCAGTTTGTAGGAGTTGGGATCGCTGATGAAGGCAACTGGGTAGTGGTAGTTCTCAGCACTAATACGCCAAGTGGAAACTTCGCTCCGGCTTCAGATTCTAGTTGGGCTGTTTCTATTTCTCCGTGCTGCCAGTTGATGCTTTTGTTTCTTGGTTTGATAAGTTTGCTAATTAGCAGTGCTTTATCCAGTTAGCGTATCTTTACATCATTCTTTTGGGCATTGCCACAATTAGAAACTAGTTTCTGCCAAAATATGATTTATGATGTATCGGTGTTCAGACTTTGTCAGCATTTCTCGTTAGTTTGTATTACTACATAATTTCTCTTTATCACAGCCTCCTTCACAAACGATGCCTTTGGTTTTTGTCTGAATTAAGTTCACTCTGTACCTTGACTTGGTTCAGAAATCCTATGCTGTCTTGAATTGCTCTTTTGAATAAATGAGGGTTATTCCTGTTTTTGGTCATTGGTATCTCAATAGTCAAGGGTAGTAATGGCATAGAAAAAGACTAGTGAAGGAGATATTACAAAAGTGTACGTAGTTCTCATGGATCATCTCATTCTGTAACTTGCCAAAGTGCCAATCTAGCCGTCTTTTTGTTTCTATTTAAGATGTGTTTTTCATTACCGAATACTGAGTTATTGCTTATCTTATTCTTTGTATAGCTAAATCTAACGTCCTTGATTTTGCTCTAGGAAATCTTAGCCCGTTCTATTTTCCTAAGCGTAAAAGAACCTTGCATTATTTTCTGACAGTAAAATCAGTTGCTCTACAAAGTTTGTCAAATTTAGAGTTGGACTGAAAATTTTATGCTATAATTTTAGGATCTTTTACGCCTTTTGAGCTCTTGTCAAATATAAGTTGGAGGGTCTGCAAATCTTTTTCTTGCCGGAAATGTATTTTCCTGTCTAAATTATGTTAAGGCTACTGAAAGCCAAATTTGTCGAAAAGGTTACACACTGATCATGGATATAGTGTAAAAGATCAAAGATTCTCAAGATGGTTAAAGGAGATGACCCATATGTGGAAAGTCGTTCCTTTTGGGGGAGTATTCTTACAATTTGTCACTCTGGATTTTCCTTTTCTTTTAAGAACTTCTCACTCTATTTTATATTCTTCTTTGTTGATTTTGTTGATGATATATTCAGCTGTGTTCACTTGTAGAATAAGGATAGAATATTCATAACTATTTTAATTTTTAATATATAAAAAAAGAGAGTATATTAGTATAAATTATTTTAATGTTTAGTTCCAAAATCAAATGTCGAGATATCAAATCCAGCAAGCTTGAAGGATATCAATTCTTGGCTTCTTGCACATCTTGGGAAGTGGTATCTTTCCTGAATACATTGGAAAGAGCACAAAATAAGTTTTTTTATTGTCTTATTTCCTGCAGAGATTGTATAGTTTCTCACCTTTCAGAAAATGATGGTATAGATGGAGAGAAGTAACTGCATAAATCTGTCTATTCTTGGGAAGATTATTTGACATAGCTATTCCAAATTTTATTTATTAAAATAAATTACACCCTAAACTTAATATTAAAATAGACCAGCTTACTATAATTGTTATTAAAATATTGAATTTATTAGTGTTTTACTATTAGATGAAAAGACTAAAAGTTCTTTTAAAAAAATATTAAACTGTTGAAATTTTGATAAGCTATTGTCATTTCTTTTTGTAATTCTAGGCTCAATTTTGTAACAACCCATAGATCTTTTCCATATTTTCATAACAATATATTTGATGACCAAATGGAAAATTGAACAAAGTTACAGTGCTCTAAGTTTTTATTTATATTTTTATCTATATCTTTCTTGTTTAAGGTCTCATTTAGTTTTGATCAAAATCATTACATTTATTTCTCTTTTATCTTCGTAACGCTATATTATAAATATTTAAAATGGACTATTTGTTGGAAAGTTACGATCTTTCAAACTGGGTAGTGCATTTAATACAGTTCGACCATTTTTAGTAAATTATACCGTTCTATCAATTCTTGTCTCAGGAAAACATAGACAATAATAGATATTTAGTTTCTCACACACATATATTTATGTAATACATAAAATAATTATGAATTACATAATTAGTCTGAAATTTTTTTTAATGTATTATTATGTCACTTTTGCCACGATAAAGATTCGGACAATAATAAATATTAACTAACTAATATAGATAAAAATAAAACTTATTTATATAATTATAATATAATTCATTACAAATTAGGAATTAAGTAAATTAACTATAAAATTTGCAAATTTTAAAGTGTTTGATAACTATGAATTATGTAATAAAACTGTGAAATAGAAAATACAAGTGATCATTAACTATGAACTATAAACCTCATAAAAAAACAAGTATTCAATGTATGTAAATTACATAATAACTATGAAAGATAAAATATAAAGTGTTTAATAATTACGAATTATATTTGTCTAAAAAATTGTGAATTTCGTAATAAAACCATGAAATAAAAAGTGCAAGCTTTTAACAAGTGTGGATTACATAATAAAACTACAAGACTCAGTAAAAATACAAGTATTCGATAGCTGAGAATTACATAGTGAAATAGAGAAACAAGTGTTCAATAATTAGAAATTACATAATTAAACTACAAAACTCGCAACAAAAAAAAAACAAGCGTAGAAGTAATAGACATTAAATAGTAACTACAAATTATATTTAGCAATTATAAACTTTTAACTAGCCAGAGAAAAAAGAAGAGAACTTTTAATTAATATAGAGTATTTGCGTGTCCAATTGGTTGTCCCTTCTAGTTGGATGAATGAGAAGAAGATAATTTTAGATTATTATATAATATCAGCATGTCTATCAAGTATAATATGCATTTACTTATATAATTATCTCTCTCCTTTTTATACAGGCAAAACTGGAAGAAAATAATAAAACATACCTATCATGCAAAAGAAAATCAAAATGGGTCTGATATTAAAACAAAAGTCAATTGTGTTTTCCGAACAAATGACCCATAGGAAGTAAGCCAAAAAGAATAAATGCAGTACATTTTGTAGTTTTGGAAATCATTTCTGATTTATTTTCTACAACTAAATATTAAAAATAGAAATTTTTTTGAAAGTTACTAGTCTTTTCTCTCTCTTCTAGAAACTAAATATCCCCCTAATTACTTTAGGAATCAGTTCAATTTAGAAATAATTTGTGTCTTAATTTTGGAATATAACTTTTTATTATAGAACAATAGTTAAACATCATAATAAAATATCTATTCCATCGACTTATTTTATATCAAATAAAAAATTATTCATAATAATTTCATAAAAAATAAAAAAAAAATTAAAATATTTTTCTTTATTTTATGTCACAGATAATTATTACATATTTATTCTAAAATATAAATAAATATAAAAATAATCTGATTATCTATTTTAAAAATAGTTGAGGCATTAATGTCCAACTTCTTAGTTCTGGCTCTTGCGATCCTCGGTAGGATCCGGAATCGCTGTATAAAGATGTTATGTCAATTCTTCATTCACACGATGAATCAACAAAAGGTGTAATCTGATTAAAACCAAAGAAATTGGAACTTTTCAATCAACAGAGAAAGAAATCGGACAATGTCCCACACATCTTATTCATCATATAAGACTCCCTAACCCTACAGGGAAGGGGATGTTACAAACTTTCTGGAAGCCCCGAGGAGATCATTGGCTGCAAAAGGAGAAGTCCACTCATGAGATCCAGCCAACGACGAGGAATCTGTCACAAGAGAGCTACCACGAAAGCCTCCCATATACACACCATTCCCATCTGCTGGCGTCGCAATCTTCCCTCCCATAAACATGGTTGACCATGTGTCTAACAACCTTTCACTCTTTACTGATGGCTTCAAGAGTGTCATGTCCAGGCTCCAGTCAATGGAAGTATAGTCACAAGGGGTTGATCCACCGGAACTCCAATCAACAGGTGACGAAGATGATGACCCAGAGGAGGATCCCCACCCAGTAAATAGTCCAAGCGATGACGGCATAGCGAGTGAAGATGGTGGTGTTGCTCCAGAATTCCAAGAGCCACCCCACCGGGATGAAGCAGGCTCTGTAGGATTTAAAGCAACAGATTGGAAATATCTTTGAGGGATGAACTGCTGAGTAGCAGAACCATTCAAACCCACGTGATGCAAGCCATGACCCAAAGCCTCACTTACCACCATGCCGGGCATTCCATTGAAATACCATCCTGAGGACGCTGGTGGTGAGACACTCATACCAAGGCTAGTGGATGGGAGACTCTTGTTGGCATTTATACTCTGCGGTCTCTGCATTACAATCACAGGCTCTCTCAAAGCTCCCCCTTTCATGTTAGTCTTGGCATCATTCCCTGCCATTATGTACCTTGCATCTGACTTTGTTGGAGGTATTGCAGCCTGTGAAGGCGACAAGGAGTATGAACCTGATGTATTAGATATCTGTGTTGACCATCTTTTCAAGTCTAAGGGAGCAGCCACTTGTCCTCCCAAGTCTGTTTTAAGCTGATGTATTCTTCTTAGCAAGTTTTTATTTGCTGTTTCTTGAGATACAGCTCCATTTACCAGGGACCTTGTATTGTCGACATCTCTTTCATCTCTTCTCTGTTGTTGAGTGCCTATTGAAGTAACTCCTTTGACTTGAGCTTTTGCAGTTGGGATTTGAGCAGATATAACCACTTTATTAGTACTTTGATCACCTGATGCTTGCAAATTTGATGGTGCAGCAGCCAGTTCTTGCTTTTGTGCCTTCAAGGTCTGTTCAGCCTTTGTCAAATCACCTTCACAGGCAACAACAGCCCTTTCGACCTCTTGTTTTGTAAACTTAAATTTCACTTCTAGATCTGCAATCTTAGCAAGCTCGTCAGTGATATTAATTTTCAAATTAGCTCCGAACTCCAAGTTTGCTGCAATCTGCTTCTTATTGTCCTCACCCACTTCAAAAAGCCATGCAACAGACTCCTCAAGATTGCCTTCATTCTGTATAAGAGCCATCGTTGCCTGCTCAGAGGTAAATCCCATGCCCACAAGCTGTTCAGCTAGTACCTCAAGCTTCCTAGACATGAGATACCCAGTGCAACGATCATGCAACTCTTGGGCCCGCTTCTCTTTCTGGCGTTGGTGCTTCCGCTCATTCTTTTGTCGAATCTTATCACGCTTATCAGTATCACATCCGGGAATACATTCGACTCGCTGTGCAGTATTAGTAGTCTTCTCCTTCTGATCTTCGGACTCGCCAGAACAGCTATCATTGTTGGAAGCAGAGTCAAAATCACCTGTTGTACCAAGTGAACCGGCAGAACTTTCATCCGGTTCATCTATCATTCTGAATCGACCATTGTTTTGGACCATCACAAAAGGGGCAGCAGATGCCTCAGTAGTATGAAATGTACCAGAAATTGGATTGTATGCACTTGCAGGTACACCTTCTGCACCATTAGCAGGAGGTAATGATGGTTTTAAAGAATCCTTGGGTTGTTCTTTAGCTGCCCTTGCAGCTGTCTTGTCCTTGGACTTGGATTTTGATGCTGGAGGCATTCCTAAGAATTATAAACACAGGATTGACCTGCAATTTAACAGTGTAATTGTTGCTTAGGTTCCAAATCAACCTTCACAAGGACACTCAAATGCTACTTTTATGCAAGATCAAGTTTCCTTATCATAATCATAATCATGAGTATGAATATTATTTTACAACAAAAATAGGACACAAAACAACAAGCAGTAGATGTAAATGAACTAGGGTGAAAATTGAGGCTGCAATGTGTAATATTTTTCCCTGCATATGTATGTGTCCCCTTTTATTATCTGATGTGCGAAGAGGGAGTAATAAAGGTTTCTTGGCCACTCTCTGAGCATTTGTCATCATTGAGGTTGTAATTCCTTCAAACAGTTTAAAATGCTTGGACAAGTTAAGGCAAGAGTAAGATAAGTAACCATGTCCCTGTAAGTCAATTGGTGAAGAGAAAGATCGACCTTATAGATTCTAAGGAACTTCTGGGAAATGAGCAAAGCTCCAAAGGTTTGTCTAGACATGTATACATTGAGGAGAAAGAAGAGTTTTTCTTTCCAGCTACTTGAGTTCACAAAAAAGTTCTATTAATTGCCATAATACTGACATTTTCAAGATGAACTTTTCCTTCTCAACATACTGATGACAAGTGCAACGAGAGAAGTCTACCAGATTCTATACCTTGCCAAGTGAAGCATCTCATATCACTAAAACAAATTACCGAATAGATCTCCAGTATAGCAACAATAAGGAT
The DNA here is from genome assembly GCF_019914945.1 of Typha latifolia. NCBI lineage: Eukaryota > Viridiplantae > Streptophyta > Magnoliopsida > Poales > Typhaceae > Typha > Typha latifolia. The sequence continues at coordinate 6,174,346 of NC_133091.1, forward strand.
GGCAAGACAGCGAATTATTCAAACTATTACGCTCGTAACAATAAAGTGAACATATCCAGCTGAATCCAAAATCCACCTAAAGTAAGCAAGTCCTAACCATGACGAACAAATAAAGCACCTCAAATTGAGCCTGAAATCTGGTCCCAAATCAATGAGGGACAGGTAAAATGGCAAGGTATACAGTTTTTTGATGTATTACCACTTTGCCTGATCCGTATTACAGAAACAGGCATCAATAATCCCCATGCTTTATTTCCAAACAAAATCATCAATAGATCCGTCCGAAGGAAACGCACAAAGGCAAAAACAAGCATCCTAACATCCAAAATCGCATGGAAGCAGCACGTAGAACACGAGATCAAGAGAACTGGTACAATTCCATCTCAAAACTAATCAAACCAAGCTAAATGAACTCAAACAACGACGGACCACGAGATCGCAGGTAGTAGATTGTGGAGATCCGGTGACTGACTAACCTGAAGAAACTGCGAAATGGTCGGACTTGGAGCGCGCGCAAATGATTCGTGATCGTCGAGGAGGATTAGGGTTAGGGTTTTTGTAGGCGTGGGTGGAACGAAGACGAAGGGACGAGCGACGCGGATCTTTCCCTCTATCTCCTTTTTCTCTGTCTCAACTTTTTATCTCTCCTCGATCCTTCCCTTGTTTCCTTTTTCCTTCCATATGGGCGCGAGGCAAGTATTAAACTGAAATGGAGAGAAATGGTTGGAGTCCGACGGCTCGACTCAACTAGATCGTTACGGGTCGACCTGAACTTTGCCCGTGAATGCACATAAGCTAACGTCGTCTTTTATATAATATTTTTCTTGCTTTAAGGGATATATGTTAATATTTTTTCTTAATTCAAAGAGTATATTTAGGTAATAAAAAAATTCACAAAAACAGTGATACTTCAAAGGATTTAAATAAAAACTTTCCTATTTATTACTTGTATTTTAGATTAAATTATAGTAAAGCACTTTGAAATGGCACGTTATCACTTTGAATGATCTAGTTACAAATTAAGTCTAATTTTCAAATTAATTATTAGATGAATATATGAGTTTCATTCACTTTTCGGATAGTGTGATTGTTACAGCGACAACAAAAGAGAACCGCTTTCAACTATGCTGGTTCATTAAGCACAACACTAAATAGAATCTATTCCTCCAAATGAGTTTAGACTCATATATTTCCCCTATAAATTTCAATATATATATATATATATATATATATATGTCACTCTAACCTCATAAAGGGAAAAAAAATGATAGATTGATCTCTAGACCGCTTTGTTTGTTATTATTGGGGTTGAATATAAAATTGTAAAAATTAGTGTTCTCTATCGGCTAAAAATTTTACTATATTTAGTGAGATAATAAAAAGTCAAAGCCAAAAGTCAAAGGTTCAAATTCTACATATATATCTTTTCATGTAAATATAAAAACTCTATCTATTTAAATTAAATCTACTTTTTGAGATCATCAATATATTTTAGTCTAAAAATAAGAGAGAGTATTAAAATATATATATATATATATATATAAGGATAAGATCGTGTTGTATCAAAGTCATATCAAATAGCATAAATAAGCTCATCAAATTGGGTGGTCCTCTTTAATGAAGAATTATGGCTAGCGTTGATTTCTCTACTTTCTTCGATTTGGCAACAACAACCATAAAAGATTTTATTCTTATTGTGGTTCGCTCTAAGATTTTTAGTCTTCCCAATTTTAATTACCCTACAAGTAACAGCATGTTAGACATGTTATTTATGATTCCAAAAGCTTACTGCTTGTCTTCAAGAAACAAAATTAATTGATCTTTCATTAGGCAATAATTTTGGAAGACTGCTTCAAGTAGCTCTCACGATATCTTAATTGGTTGGAACTCTTTGTTTGATTCCTTGCATTTGGGCATCATTTGGTGGTACTAATTTCTTTTTTGAGGAAAATCTCATAGACACCGCACAATTCATTAAGTATTCCAATAATTATCAAGAGCCTAATATTAGAGAGAAGAGGTAGAAGTACCCGCTGGTTTGTTCGCCTTATTGAAAGAATTCAACGAGGTGTTTGAGGAGCCATGCGGCATGCCGCTGGCTCGACCCCAAGACTATTGCATTGAGATTACTCCTAGAGCGGAACTGGCTAATGTGCGGTCCTGTCAGTATCCATTTGTGCAAAAAGAGGAGATCAGAACACTTGTCAAGGAGATGCTGGACAACGAAATCATCCAACCGAGCCGAAGCTCGTACTCATCACTGGTACTCCTAATGCGAAAGAAGGACGGAACATGGCGATTTTGCGTGGACTACCGTGTCATTGAAGAACTCTTGGATGAGCTCTCGGGGGCCTTTTACTTCAGTAAGTTAGACTTGCGTGCCCGTTACCACCAAATCTGGGTGAGGCCCGAGGATGTGCACAAGACTGCATTTCGCACACATGACGAGCATTATGAGTTCAAAGTTATGCCTTTTGAACTCACTAATACCCCATCCACCTTTCGAGGGTTAATGAATGACGTCTTTAGGGCGTTATTAAGGCAGTTTGTGCTTATCTTTTTTTATGACATTCTTATGTACAGTCGCTCATAGAGAGAGCATCTTGTTTACCTTTGCGAAGTATTGCAGATTTTGAAGAACAATGAGCTGAAGGTGAAGGAGTCCAAATGTTTATGGGGCTAGCTGAGAGTGGAGTATCTCGTCTACATTATTTCAGCAGCGGGAGAAGTCGATCCCGCTAAGGTGCAAAACATGGTTCAATGGCAGATCCCAAAGACACCGAAAGAATTATGGAGCTTCCTTGGATTGACGGGCTACTACTGTCGATTTGTTGCCAACTACAACAAGATCACTACTCCCTTGACATCCTTATTGAAGAAGAGAGAGTTTCATTAGATCGAGGCAGCAACGAAGGCCTTTGAAGAGTTGAAGAACGCAATGACCACCGCTCCAGTTTTAGCGTTACCCGATTTCACCAAACCCTTTGTGGTGGAATGCAACGCGTTAAGAACTGGAATTAGAGCTGTCCTCATGCAAGAAGGGTGGCTAGTGGCGTACATGAGCAAGACATTGTCAATGAAGAACCATATAATGTCTACCTATGAGCGAGAGATGCTAGCCATTATCCACGCTATCACCAAATGGAGACCATACCTCATCAGTCGGCAATTCATGGTGCGTACCGACTATCGAAGTCTTCCTTACTTCCTTGGGCCATTGATTCACGCTCCGACACAACAACAGTGGGTGAAAAAGTTGTTGGGCTACAACTACGAATTGGTGTACAAGAATGGAATTAAAAATCGGGTCGCTAATTCACTATTGCAGCAACCTAAACCAGTTGACCTAGCCATGATTTCTATCCCGGTCTTTCCCTTCCTTTCAGCGATTAGAGATACATGTGTGGAAGATATAGAGATGAGGGAGCTCATGAAGAAGGTAGAGGAAGAACCATCTAGCTATCCTGGGTTAGATGTGAAAGACGGTCTACTACTAGACCGAGGGCGAGTATGAGTACCAGCCAAACCCGAACTACATGTGACTTTGATTCACCACTTCCACAATACTCCTTTTGCGGGGCATGAGGGAACCTTTAGAACCTATAAAAGGTTGATACAAAATTGTGTATGGACAGGGGTGAGAAAAGAAGTGTTGTCTTATGTTCGAGCATATGAAATATGTCAACGTGCTAAGGCGAACTCGACAAAATCAATAGGGCTATTGCAACCCCTACCCATTTCAGAGCAAATTTGGGAAGATGTGATGATGTACTTCAGTTTAGGACTGCCCTAGGTCAGAGGACATATGGTGGTAATGGTGGTGGTCGACTGGTTGACGAAGAGTGCGCACTTTTCAGCTCTAGCGCACCCGTACACTACGAAGAAGATAGAAGAAACTTCTATGAAATAGCCTAGTTGTATAGAATGCCAAGGTCAATAGTTTCAGACCGTGATCTGATCTTTATGAATCACTTTTGGCAAGAGTACTTCAAATAGTAAGGTACTGAATTGAAAATGAGCTCGGCGTATCATCTACATACTTGGGCAATCCGAAGTCATTAATTGTTGCCTCGAGCAATATTTGTGATACTTCGCCGAGAGCAACTTGAAGAGATGGCTAGCTTACCTATCCTGGGTGGAGTACTCATACAACACGGCTCATCACACCGCTATTGGGATGATCCCTTTCGAGGCTGTTTATAAGCGCGTGCCCCAACATTGCGATCATATGACTGGCCGAGCACACCTAACTGTACCGACATAGATGAGGTACTAGTGGAACAGGATGAAGTACTCAAGCGGCTCAAGCTTCATCTAGTAGTGGCACAGAACCGAATGAAGCAAGTGTATGATCGCAAACACCAGGAAAGAAGCTATGAAGTTGGCGATTAGGTATATGTTCAACTCTAACCGTATTGGCAAATCTCAATTAAACTATTTAGAACCAAAAGCTGGCACATGACTTCTTTGGTCCATGTTACAAACCGGATCGATGAGGGATGGGTTGGTAATTTGGATTAAAGGAAGATTTTGATGGTGATGGAAAGGAGGAAGAAGATGATATGTGGATAGGGATATTTGTAATTAGAGAAGAGAATAGGATGAAGGGAAGAAAGAGGTCGCTCCTAGAAGAAGTAGGGCCGCGACAGACGATAGGGGATGATAAAAAGTTAAGGCAAGAAGGAAGAAGAAGAGAAAGAGAGAGATAGGAGAAGAAGATATAATTTCATAACATAATCCAATTAGGGTGCACTCCACAATACTTACAAGCTACCCCTTGGACTCAAACAACAGAAATAAAATCCTAAAAATAAAGTGTTCATGTCGACTCTGTCTTTGTGAAAGCGTGCAAGCATTCGAACAAGCACATTCAAACGGGCTCGAAGTCATTCGAATGCACAAATCTCATTCTCTGTATTTGTGAACGTTTGTAGGCGTTTGCATAGTGTGTTCGAACGCAGTCCCCGACATTCAAACGCCCCCCGAAAAAAATCTTATTTTCTTCCAAAACAAATTTATTTCTTCTGATACAACTTGATCCAGCTCTAGTTGTATCATCAGTCCATTCCAGATCCTAGAGAAGGTGGGAGCGGTTGCATATAAGCTGGACTTACTCAAGTCATCCCAAGTTCACTTGGTTTTCCATGTATTCAACTTGAGAGCTCAAGTTGGTCCAATTGAGTAAGTTGTGGCACATCTACCCGAGCCCGAACCAAAGGCAATTGAGCCCACTCTAGAGAAGGTCCTAGCACGAAGGAGGGTCGTATGTGAAGGACGAATATTCACAAAGGTGTTGGTAAGCTTGATCGGATAGATACAGGAGCAAGCCACATGGGAACCCGAGGCAACCTTGATGGAGCGATATCTTGAATTTGCACTTTGAGGACAAAGTGAGTGGAAGCATGGTGGAATGATGTGATTCGGACCCACCGAGTCGTCTCGAGCATGGATACACCCTATGGGAGTCTACTCTTATTATTATGATATGACTCAGACTTCATTGATGTCGTCTCGAGCATGGGTACACTTTAGGAGTGTCTTTATTTTTTTATTTTAGTATTTAATTCTAAAATAATAATAATAATAAGTTTTTTGTATGTCGCGTTCGAACATGAGTAGAGTGTGTTCGAATGCGCTTGTGAACGCCTGCATCATGTTCGCACATCCAGAGAGTGTGAATTGTGCGTTTGAATGCCATGTTAGAACGCACTGCGAATGCCTGCATCGCGTTCGCAAATCCAGAGAAGTGAGAAATATGTGCGTTCGAACGCGATCGGGCGCGTTCGAACCCAAACGACGAAAATGTACTATTTAGGGTTATTTTGAATTGTTTGGTTAGCCTCTAAAGGTGTGGATGGCAACCAAGGAGTCATTATTGATGAGTAGAGTTTTTGCCTTGTCTCCTTCGTCTTCTTCGCTCTCGTTCTCTTGATCCCCAGCGACGCCGTTTCTAGCCTTCCTCGACCGGTCAATCACCCTAGTCCCTTAAGGGCGACCCACTCCTCCCCCTTCTTCTAATCTATCCAATACTTGCCCTAACGCTTCCATCACCCATAATCCTTCCACCACCACTTATTCACCGGTGCCACCCATTAACGTCGGTCCACCACCATCCACCATCATCTAGGATCTCGTACCACCATCCACGGATCCTAAGATAGACCCCCTGATGTTCGTCCACTAATTAGATGATATCTCGAGATCCCTACATCCAATTTACCTAAAACTTAATTTGTTAGAAAGTTCTTTTCTGGGGCTACGACATATCAAAATGTCATGTCCATATGATGGCAGCATCATTCGAGATCTATTTTCAAATTTTTGTGTCAGATCTTGTCCAAATCTGAAAATCGGAATAGATCGAGCCTTGGTCTGAAAAGGGAGATCGTATCAAGCTGGTATCGAGCCACTTGTTCCTCGGGCACGCGCTTCCTATGATGACAACCAGAGCTATGGCTACACGGTGAGATGATGAAGAAGAGATTCTCCCAATAGAGGAGGGGAAAACGGTTGCGGGGACTTCCACCCACGGAACCGCCCGATCAAATTGGAATATGGAAGAACCTAGTGTTCAAGCCATGTTAGGGTCTCTTTTCCGAACAAATGGCCATCAATAACCAGATGATGATGGAGATGATGCGGGAATTACGGGCAATAAGGGAAGTCATGGCGAACGAGAATGCACTATCAACCCCATGACGCGAGTCCACTCCCATGAACTTGCCGCCACCGGTTCAGAATCTGCAACCACAAGAGCCGCTGCTGCCACCACCCTATGGGCAGAGGCAAGCAAGGATGGTTCCACTAGGCCCAGCTGCAGGTGAACCCATCCGACGAGTGAACCACAATGGAGATCACCTTGGAGATCTAGATCTATGGGCGGGGCAATATGAACCTGAACCACAACGAGTTAATCAAAATCGAAGGAGGGATCATCAATAATTCATGGTGCATCCTCCTCCGGTTAGACATGGACTTGGACATGATCTGGATCAAGACAATGACATCCGTGGGCAAATCATGTGTCTCGAATTTCCCAAGTTCAAAGGTGGCCCTGATCGATTGGTTGTATAAGGCGAAGCAATTCTTCACATACCAGGGTACGGCGGAAGAATAAATGGTAACGCTTGCGAACTTCCACTTGAAGATGCGGCACTTCATTGGTTTCGAGCAGCCAATGCCAATGAGGTTATCAAAACTTGGGCTGACTTTTACGTCGATATCATGCGGCGATTTGGAGCGTCGGGGTATGAAGACTTCGATGCTCTCCTCTCAAAGACGGTGCAAAAGACTACAATTGGGGCATGCCAAGAAGAATTTGATAGGATAAATAGTTGATGCCAACCCCCATGGACGGATCAGTAACTTCGCAGCACCTTCATCTCTGGGCTGCAGGGAGATATACAAGCCGACGTGAGGGCTTTAAGGTCTAGAACCTTAAAGGAGGCCTTCGAAGATGCGGTGCTCATGGAAGACAAATATCAAGCCATGAAGTTAGATCTAAAATAGAATTGGATGAGCCAAGGAAGCTGCAATCAAGCTCAACCAACTATAGCGGCAGGGAATGTTACCGGAGTACCAAGAATCGCTGCTGCAATGGTGCCTCCTTGAGCACCCCTAAAGCCATCCCATGATGTGAAGTACGCACCTAGAGGTTCGGGACGAGCACTCACACCTGCTCAAGTAGAGGAACGAAGAGCCAAAGGCCTATGCTTTCGTTGTGACGAGAAGTTTATACCCGGATATCGCTGCGCTAAACTGATGGGATGGGTGATGCTAATAGATGGATTGGAGAATGTGGAGGATAAGTTTGCAGCTAAAGATGAAGGTGTGGCTGGACATCAAGGAGAAGTAGCTGAGGAGTAACCCGTGGAGGACATAATAGCCGAAATCTCCCTCCCTGCGTATTTAGGGACAGCCACACCAAAGACCTTGCGGGTGAACGGTGTAGTCAAGAAAATCACAGTGAGAATCTTGATCGACACCGGGTCCACCTACAACTTCATTGATAAGAGGCTCCTTAGGAAGATTGGGCTCGAGTTGGAACCCACGGAAGGGTCCGATGTGACGATTGGAGATGGCACCACATTGCGAGCGGATTTTATTTGTGGAGGTGTGGAATTAAAGATGCAAGGCCAAACTTTCACATTGGATCTTTATCCATTGGCCTTGCGAGGTGCCAACATTGTATTGAGGACCCAATGGCTTCAAAGCTTGTGGCCTGTAACATTTGATTTTTCAAACCTCACACTGACATTTCGGAGGAATGGTCGCAGGGTATTGCTGGATGGAATCAACCGCGGCAAGGACAAATGTTGCAACCACTTTTGGGCCTTCCTTGTGTAGGGAACCGAGCTCTACTATTGCAAATGACAATTGTTAAACCAGAACATCCACCACCAAGGGAAATAGCCACTGACTTGCAAGAGCTGCTGAATGAATTCAAGGATCTCTTCGAGGAACCCCGAGGACTGCTGCCGACCCGTCGGCACGACCATCGTATCCAAATCATTCTAGGGGTTGAACTAGCAAATGTCCGGCCCTATCGGTATCCGCATGTCTAGAAGGAAGAGATTAGAAAATTGGTGGTGTAAATGCTCGAGTAAGGGATTATTCAACCAAGTAGAAGTGCCTACTCATCGCCGGTGCTGTTGGTTCGGAAGAAAGACGAGAGTTGGCGATTTTGCGTCGACTACCGAGCCTTGAATGCGATCACCGTCAAAGACCGGTATCCAATATCGGTGATCGAGGATTTACTGGATGAACTCATAGGGTCGGCTTACTTTAGCAAACTTGACTTAAGAGTGGGGTACCATCAAATCTGCGTCAACCCGGAAGATGTGCATAAAACGACATTCCGAACTCACGATGGCCACTATGAGTTCCGAGTCATGCCATTTGGGCTCACCAATGCACCGACCACCTTCCAAGGATTGATGAATGACCTTTTCCGCCCGCTCTCGCGTCGATACGTGCTCGTCTTCTTTGACGATATTCTAGTATATAGCAAGAATTGGAGCGAGCACTTGCGGCATGTGCGTGAGGTGTTGAATATCTTGCAACAAAACGAATTAAAAGTCAAGATGAGCAAGTGCCTTTGGGGAGAGCCACGAGTGGAGTACTTGGGACATATAATCTCAGCGAGATGAGTGGAAGCCAATCCAAGGAAAATCAAGAATATGGTGGACTGGCCGCCGATTCCCACTAATCAACGGGAATTAAGGGGATTCCTTGGGTTGACTGGGTACTACTAGCGATTCATTGCCAACTACGGCAAGGTTGTTGTTCCGCTGACCTCCTTACTTAGAAGAGGAGGGTTTCAATGGACAGGTAAGGCGACGAAGGCCTTTGAAGCATTGAAGACAGCCATGTCTACCACACTGGTTCTAGCACTATTGGATTTCAGCAAGCTCTTTGTGGTGGAATGTGACACTTCGGGTGAGGGCATTGGAGCAGTATTGATGCAAGAGGGCAGACCCGTGGCATATATGAGTAAGGCATTGTCAAACCGGTCGTGACAGCTATCCACCTACGAGCGCGAAATGCTAGCAATTCTACACGCCGTCACCAAATGGCGACCCTACTTGATTGGCCAATGGTTTATTATCCGCATGGACCAGCGTAGCTTACCCTACTTCATGGAGCAACGTGTGCATACCCCAGCACAATAACGGTGGGTCACGAAACTCCTTGGGTATGACTACGAACTAGTCTACAAAAAGGGGATCGAGAACCAAGTGGCCGATGCCCTTTCACGCCAACCAGACACAAGTGAGCTCGCCTCTTTTTCGGCACCAACCTTTTCTCTATTTTCATATATGTGGGGAACCAATGCTGAGGATCAAATCATGGAGGAGCTTGAGTTAGAGTTTCCCTAATTTCAAACCTTGAGGACAAGGTTGCGGAAGCGTGATGGATTGATACGATTAGGACTTCACCGATGTCGTCTCGAGCATGGGTACACTTTAGGAGTGTCTTTGTTTCTTGTTTTAGTGTTTAATTCTAAAATAATAATAATAATAAGTTTTTTGTATGTTGCGTTCGAACGCGGGTGGAGTGCGTTCAAATGCACTTGTGAACGTCTGCATCAGGTTCACACATCCAGAGAATGCGAATTTTGCGTTCGAACACGCTGCGAACGCCTGCATCGCGTTCGCAAATCTAAAGAAGTGAGAAATATGTGCGATCGGGTGCGTTCAAACGCGGTCGACGAAAATGTACTATTTAGGATTATTTTAAATTGTTTGGTTAGTCTCTAAAGGTGTGGATGGCAACCATGGAGTCATTATTGATAATTGAGTTTTTACCTTGTCTCCTTCATCTTCTTTGCTCTCGTTCTCTCGATCCCCGACGATGCCGCTTCTGGCCTCCCTCGACCAGCTAGTCACCCTAGTCCCTTAGGGGCCCACTCCTCCCCCTTCTTCTAATCTATCTAACACTTGCCATAACCCTTCCATCACCTAGAACCCTTCCACCACCACTTATTCACTAGTGTCACCCCATTAACGCCAGTTCACCACCATCCACCATCATCTAGGATCCCGTGCCACCATCCACGGATCCTAAGACGGACCCCCCCTAATGTTCGTCCACTAATCGGACGATATCTCAAGATCCCTACATCTGATTCCCCTACGCCTACATCCGGCATCATTTGGGCTCTATTTTTAAAGTTCTGTGTCAAATTCTGTCCAAATCTGAAAATCAGAATAAATCGAGCCTTGGTCCAAAAGGGGAGTTCGTATCATATTATTTTAATTATTTCCTTCAAAAAATAAGGATTTTGTTTGTCGCGTTCGAACGCGGGAGTTCGAACGCTCCTTGCGAATGCCTGCATGCGTTCAAACGCACTTAGCCCCGTTCGAATGCCTGTGTGTGAACGCTTGCATATGTTCTTGTCGGGAGAGAATGAGAATTTCGTGTTCAACACGATTGACGAGAATTCATTATTTCTAGGATTATTATTTGTCATTTTTGGCTTGTTTGATTTAGCCTCTTAAGGTGTGGATGGCAATCAAAAGCGTTATGATGAATGAATATTGATTTATATCTCTTTCCTTCCTCTCTACACTAATCTTCCTTCCTCTTCATTCAAGCGTTAGCCGTGTGCCTTGACGTCGGTGATCTTCTAATCTCCCTCGTCTATCGAGTCCTCCCTCCTCCTTGGGATCTCTACCACTTCTCCCCCCTCATCCTTATCTCCTTCACACTATGGTTTATCAATCCCATCACCATCATCATCCCTCTCCCCTTTCATCACCATCTCGCGTCACCCTCAATATCGCCCCCACTTTTTGCATATTTTCATTTCAGTTGCAGTCAGAATTTGTAAAAAGCATAAATACCCCTAGTTTCATAATTTTCTATCTACGGTAGAATATTTGGTGATTATTTTCCTCCGACTACGTGGGTTGCTTTCTTGCATTCGACCTTGATCGGGTAGCAGACACACGTTTCATATCAGCTTATACTTTTGTGAACAATACTACAGCCCTTATAGTGCAAAATTCTATTCTTATCGTCCAAAAGAACAACATCATTATAGTGAAACAAAATTCTCATATTACAATCAGATAGACATTATATTCTTATGAATATAATGAATGAATAAGGGTCGAGATAAGATGATGAAGACAAATTTCCAAGTTCCCAAATTGAAATAACATAGGAAGAAGAAAAGGAAGAAGAAGAAGCAACTCAATCCGTTCCTATAAAGTCTAATTATATTATTTTGACGTAAAAAATATTGTTTCATCTACTTGCAGCATTTAATGAGACACTCGAGTACAGGAAGAACAAAGTTGAAAGAAAAAGAGGAAAAAAATCTTAAGAAAAATAAAACTACCCTCGCTCACAAAAATAAAAAAAACCTTTTTTTTATAGATGAAAAAAATGAAGTCTTAATAACATATGATTTTAAACTCTTTTTTTATTTAAAGAGATATTAGTAGTAAAAGATTTCAATCTAATCTTAAATTAGAAAAGATAAGGGACAGAAATGAATATCTAATTATCAAACAAATTACCTCTAACTTTATTATTATCTTTTCTATTATTTTATTATTATTTTAAATGCGGATTATCATATTGAAGCTTAGCTATAAGCTAATCTAGGCCAAATAGATTTGAATCTGGCAACTCGTTTCAGGAGTATGCTCGGTTGATCCAAATTGAGAAGGTTGAGAATCTTGGGAAAGACGCAATAAGAGAAATAATATTTACCATAATTATTGTCACCAAATGGGGAGCAATATTAAAAAAAAATAGTATGTAAACATAAAGGAGTACAATTTTAACATGAAGGTAGATCAGACCATATACTTTGCTAACATGATCTCAATTTGCTAGACTGGCTAAAGTGTGAGCCATAAAATTGTTGCAACGAGTTATGTAACAAACTATTAGGTGAAGGAAAGTTTGAAATCCACCCAAGACATTCCTGCACAAATTGTGATAATTCTCCACTCCCACTTGATCTTCTAATTGCTTTACAACTTTTAACCATAGCACTGAAGAGCCAAAACTAGGGGTGAAACGGATAAAAAATTCTTATATGATTTGGATACGGATAGAATTTAAAAAAAAATCGGATCGGATACAGGTTGGTTATAATTTTTGGATTCAGATACGGATATCGGATATCCGTTTACCTGTATATTTTATTGAATGATTTGCAATTTTTAGTTTACTTATTTAAATAGTGAACATTGATATTATTACTAATGATGTATTATACATTATTTGTAGAGATTAATTTTTCAAATTTTATATGTATTTGACATACAAAAAATAATTTTTTTATGAAACTCTTAATAATTTTGTATTAATTATGTCTAAATAAAATATCATAATTCGTTTAAAATTCGATCAACACTCGTTTAAGATCTGATTTTCTGTTCGAAAATTATCTATATCTATTTAGTTAGAATATAGTTTTAAATAATGTTATTCGTCAAATATTCGTATCCGAACTCGTATTCGGACTAAAAAAATTGGATTCGAATATGGGTTAAGCACTGTTTAACTTCCACATGCTAAGGATTTGATTCAGATTGAACGCGGGTTTAAAAATCCTACCAATTCCAATACAATAGAGATACAGGCAACCTTTTAATAAGAATTACTAATTTTCTCTTGTAAAATTAATCAGAAGATAAATTAGTCATGCTTTATTACTTGCACTTTTTAATACTTTTCTAGTTTATATCTTAAATTTTTATTATTTACAATTTGAGCCCTACTTTTTTTTAATAAATATTTATAGAAGAACGTCCTGCCTGATTTTTGGGTAACATGTAAGGTATTTTCTTCCGTCTGGTTCTGGATTTAAAGTAAAATTGAGGTAAATTTGTAGAGCTCTTCTTCCATTCGTAACATAACTATCTATCTTTATCTTTCTAAGGTAAAACAAAATCGAACGGTTAATATATTTAAGGTACAATAAGAACACTAAAAAATTTAAGTCGGTTCAAGCAGCACTATTTAATGAGTTCTTTTGCATATAGACCCTAATTTTTTTTTTATTTACGTATATATCTTTTTAAATTGCATATATATATATATATATATGAAAACCCTTCACATTATTTTTGATAATTATAATACCTTAATAATATACCCTTAACTAAGAGTAATTTATATATACCAGAATAAAGGTATTGATATCTTTTTATAGCTAACTTGATGAAAGTTTAATTAAATTCTATTTCTTCAATTATTTTTTGATTACTCATACGTATCTCTTATTAGTTTAAGATTGATTTAAACTAAAATTTGATAATATATAGAGATAAAAAATCAAATTTAAATTAAATTTTATCTCCTATAAAATTAAAGAATTAAACTTAAATTATCTAGTATTGAGTGATATCTTTTATAATAAATGTCTAATTATATCTAAGCAAGTAAAATCTTAACAGAAAAAAAGAACGTATAACTCAGAAGTTAGGTGTGCGTAATATAATCGTCTTGACTAATGTGTTATCCTTTTTACGTAATGTGGTGTTGCAACTGGTATCGAAAAATTCGATACCAGATATGAAAGCTGACTATTATAGCCGATAGATTATGTTTGTAAATTTTAGAGGGATATTGAAGTATTTACCAAATTTTTAGTTAACACCCTATGTTGTCATCTATTTTTTATTTGCATCATGCATTTTCAATATACTTTTTACCAAATATTTGCAAAATAGTCTGTTTGGTAAGACAGATGCGGTAATTTCTATTAATATTTGATAAAATATATGGCTCAATTTATACGTATTAAAACAAATCGGTCATAAGGAAACCTATTAGATATTTAAGGTAAAATGGAGGGACGTTCATTTAACACATTGATCTACTTCTACTTTACACATTATATTTTTTAATATTTATAATTCAAATTCTACATTTTATCAAATATTTAAAGAAAATACCTACTGAAATGTTATCGGGTTCATGTTGTGTCGGATCAAGTTTAAGCTAACCTAAATACGACCCATTTATTAAGCAACTTAAAATTTTAAGCACGAACATAATCTATTTAGTAAACAATTACATGTCTCATAAACGTGTAATCATGTTACATAGGTTAGTGCGGCGTATATAAGTTATTTGAGCTATAAATAAGTTTATTATTATTATAAATGATTTAGAAATGGATTATTAAGGTATTAAATAATTAATTCAAGTCATAATTATCTTTTTCTTATCATAAATAGATTATTGAATCATAAATACATTAGCAAGTTAAACAAGTTAAATGGATTAAATAGATTGAGACAATAAATACAATTTTTTTTCCTAATTGGGTTAGATAGGTCAACTAATTTATGATATGCAACCCATAATATTTAGCCGTGTAAGTTTGATTGATCTTGAATTGAAATTATTTTCGAGCCTTATCATAAAATCAAGTTTGAATTGAAATTTTTTTTTCAATTCAAGGCATATTTTTAGCAAGTTTAGTACTCGAGCATAAAATAGCCGATCAATAAGCAATTTTAAGTTGATTTAAGTCTATATCAACACTGATTAAGTTTGAATTAAATCAAGCATGATTCATGCTTAAATCATGGTTGAAACTTGAAATAACACGTGATTCAATGATGAAGTAATAAGAACTAATATAGTATATTATAATCCTTTAAATATTGTTCTAAAAGTTCACATTTGTTATATATTACATAATATTAAATAATATATTATTATTTTCGAGTCTTATTGAGCTAGCTTATAATCAAGCTCGAGTCAAAATTAATTCGAGCTTATTCCATAGATTAAGCTTGAATCGACTCACTTTTGCGCCAAACTTAATTGAGACTTAACAAGCCAAACTCAAGCCAAGCTTAGCTTCCTCGACTACTTTAACAACCATAATTATATTAAAATCCAAACCTGTTAAAAAGCATTTTGACAGCTACACTTATTATTTTAATTATAATTAAAATTAGAGATTTTTACAAATCACACCCTATATTTTACCTATTTTGTGATCCGCACCTCATTTTTTTTGGATTTTATAACGCGACCTCTCATTTTTTTCTATAATGTTCATTTAACACCCTAACGTTACTTTAACTAACTGACATTAATCATGTTATACAGTTATGTGACTCTAGTTTAAAGATTACGAAAATATCCTTAAAAGTTCTTGATCTAACCTAAATCCCCATAAAATCCTTGTTCCTCAAACTAAACCCTAACCCCACAAAATCTAAATCCTCTTATCTATAACTAAACCCTACCTCACAAAATTATATCAAAACTCACAACCTAGAAGAATCCCCCAAAATCCCTACTACGTATAAGCCTTAGAAGCATCTCCCAACTTTACCTATTTTTCTCAATCTCTTCAGCTCAAACTCTTTTTTTCTCCATCTTTTCTCAAATTTTCTTTATCTCCCTCCCCATCTTTGAGGTCGCAAGCAACAAAATTGGCTTGGCGTTTGGAGAGCTCTAAAATCTCTATGGTTTGGAGTTTGGAAGCTCTAAGATTGGTTTGGCATTTAGGTGATGTTCTCGATGGTTTGAGAAAAAGCAACTAGTATGGATGTTCAAGTTATGAATAAGATTAGATATAAATACAAGGGTAATTTAGGAATGTTATAAATTACATAGTGGATTATAACATAATATTTTCTTTATGGTATCATTCAGTTTGATTATGGTTAGGTTAAGGTAACTCAGGGTGTTAAATGAACATTATAGGGAAAAGAAGGGGTCGCTTTATAAAATCCCGAAAGACGGGGTGCGAATCATAAAATAGGTAAAATATAAGGTGCGATTTATAAAAATCCCTTAAAATTAAAATTTTAGTTTCTAAATAAATATGATTTTCTATTCTTCTTGAATAAGTAATTTATTTTAAGTAATTAAAGTTGTGCCCATTAAGTAGAAACAAGAATGAATAGCTTATCAATATCAATAAAAGCTTATATCATTTTTATAGTCAAGAAGATATAGCAAATAAAGTGCTATATTTATAAATAATAAAAATAGAGGACTTTCTTTGTAAAATAGAGGGAGGGAATGTAAGGTGTGTGTCATGATTTTTATTATAGATGTATCAAGAGTATGAAGAGTCAACCCATCTTTGTATTAGGATTTTCAAAAATCCTAACGGCCATATCTCTCTCTCCTTTTTCTCCTCCTCTCTTTCTCATTCACTCTCTCTACTGAGTTTGAAAGTGATATGAGTTAAAATAACATCATCAATAAAAGTTGGCTGATTGTTATCTTTTCCTTAGATGAAAGAACCCACTTTATCCAACATGGAAAGCACCAATCTAAAAAGGTTTGTTATCTCATTTATGTCTCTAGAACTTTGATAATTAAATAAATAATGATAAATCTATTATCTTATTATAATAGAATGATATATCTTAGTCACTTTTTTGATTTATTTAGACTTTCATAAACAGTTTTCTGCCAACTTCTTGATTCGACAGAGCTTTGGGCCTAATTAAACGAATTCATATTTGTTAATACTTGTAAAAGCTTATAATTACTGTGTGTGTTCTATTGAGAATGTCTCCTTAGTAAAAAAATTTGATAAAAACTTTGAATTAATTTAGTTTAATTATGATATAACTTTAAATTTAGAATTTTAGTAGGCAAAACTTGTTGTAAGATAATTGAATGTGAGCATTGATCATGAGCATCAAATGACACTTATCATATCTACTCTAATTATATATGTATTAATATATTAGCACTTACCCTTTAGTGTCACGACTGATGTGGACTAATAACTCCATAGCAAATCTTGATCACTACCCCCATTGTGATGGGGTGTTGGATGTGCAATATTAATGTAATAACTATATCTAACGATGAACTCAGGTCACTCGCATGGTATATTGAGACCTAATCCCCATATTAGTAATTTCATAAATATTATTACATTTTTTTAGTAAATAGAATTTGCTAATTGATTATTTAATTTAGAAAAATTATAAATAACAATATGTATTTTGACTATATTACAAATAAAGTGGTCTTTATTATTATAAATAAGGCTCTATATTTAAAAAAAATATCAATTGCATCTTACTAATGGTGCACATTTGTTGGCGCTTTTAAAATCGAATGAGACGCCACTAATGAAAGGTATGTCAAACTAATACAATTATAAATATATTCCTAAATTATTATTATTGAACTAAAATATAAAAAAAATCTATCAATATTCCTTTTAAATATTAACTATCTACTTTAATGATATGTAGGTGGATATGAACTAGCAAACTAAAATTACAGGTTCTTTTAAATAATTCAGACTAGTTATTTCTAGACTAATTGATACACGAAAAATGCAATCAGATAATTAAGATTTGCTTGCATTCTTTATATGCAGCCAATTAGTATAAGTCGTATCTTATATCAATGGCTAGCTAATGCATATGATTCAAGTTTGTGAACATTTAGAATTGAGAATACATGTATTCCTATTTTTATACTGGTTGCTCATTGTTTAATAGGTTTATCTGGATTTGGCATAAAATAGATATCATCTCATTCGACAATTTATGTTGTTGATGATTGGTATAATCCTAACTCCTAACGCCAAAGATAAGAGGTTCGACCATACTATTTAAAGCTTTTGGAAGATGTTGCACATATCTCGGAATATAATTGGGTCAAGCTTACTCTTGAGTGTCTACTTATAAAACATACACTTTATAAATTTGAAAAAATAAATTATTTATAAGAAAATTTGGTTCTACTTCATGTAATTGGTATACAATTTATATATATTTTAGTTGCATACTATATATTATAATAATTAAGATAATATGTTATTAAACTTTCTAAAGTTACATGTAGTATTCATACTTAGACCATATTTAAGTTATTAGGGCTGATTTTGCTTATGCCAATCATGTGTATCCATTAATGGTTTATTAGGATGAAAATAAAAATTTCAAGAGAAATCAATTTGATGCTAAATATGGACATGGAAGGGGAAATGTGATATTTATATTTGATCTATAATATATATTAGAAATAATTAATTATTTAAATATTATGCCTTGGTTATTCATCAAATATGTGGTAATGTAGTTACCGAATCTACTCTTGGTTAAAGATTTGTGGCTCGATGAGATAATTGGTTATAACAAATGATACAAACTGCGAAGATGCATTATTTTATCTTCATTAGTTATCCTATTTAGAATAATTAATGCATCAAGAAAATAAAGTAATTGCATATATATATATATTTTTTGTTCATGTATTAATAATAATGTGGAATGGCTCACATAGTCACATGGGAGAGTTTTATGTTAGAATATAAAATATATAAATCACCATGTTTTCTACTTTAGAGTAGTTTGTGAGTTAACATGATATCAGAGCTAGATGTTACGAGCTCAAACCTGTCATGCCCATTTTTGCTCAAAAATATAAAACTCAACCCATTTAAGTTAAATCCACTTCTTGGGCCTATTAAAATATTTCAACCTAAAAGTGAAGATGGGTGTTAGAATAAAAAAAATAAAAAGCACCGTTCTCTCTGTAGCTTAAACTTTTAGAGTAGTTGATGAGTTAATATATCAAACTAAAAGAATTACAATCTCAATTTAAAATTATTCTACCCCTAGAATGATCCTAACAAAAGCCAACTATGATGAAACAAACATTAATAGTCTCAATTTATTAAAAAAACATATATTAACACCTTATACTCAATGCATTGCTTTTTATGGTAAAAAATCAAGGCTATAAGTCAGTACTAGGAAACACACAGATTTATTACAAAAAATGAGAAACTACTAAATATTCCGTAATGGAATAGAAGGTTACTAAAAGATTCTATTTGACAAATAGTAGATCTTATAGTAAAACGAATATAATATTTCATCAAGTATGTAAGAATTATGCTTTGGTAGTTGATTGTTTATTATGTTATTTTATTATGGTCAATATTATCTTTTAATTAGTTATTATCATATTATTTTATTTATTTACAGTATAGGCAAAGAAAATGGAATCACTAGAAAAGTCATGATGTAATTAATGAAGTTATAGTTAGTCCAACTAGCATACACAAAAGAAGAAGAGTTCTCAACAACAGAGAATTTTCAGTATCGCAAAATTTTAGTACTCTTAGTGGTTAAATAGTAATTATAACTTACACACTGCTAATATTAGTTCTAAATAGGGTTAGATAAGATTCTTAAAATTATTTATTCAAAAGGTAAAGATAGTATTAATGCTAATGTAAGGAGTTATTAAATGTATGAAATGGTTATACAATATTGTCGATAGATTGCTATTCGAACTATAAATTAAGAGTATCACTTACTATTGACTTAATTTAGTTTAAATAACTAATATCACTTGCATTAAATATGAAAGATACTAAATTTATATCTTGTCAACTTGATAAAGACTTATAAACAAATAATTTATAATTTTTTGATAATTTATATTTAATATCTTGATTTAATAATGCTAAAAACTAATTAAAATAACTGAAGGATTAAAAAGACAATAAAAATTAAAATACAACAATGACATTTGGGCCAACCTTTGGCAAAATAAATGGTTGGGCTGCAGTCTGCAGACCAGTCAAAACTAAGCCCAACCGAAGAAACTAGTTGGGCCCAAGGGCCCAACCTGAGCTGGGCATGAGTTGGGCTTTACCCAACTTACACCTCTTTTTTCTTTATCTTCTTCATAGAAAAACACTAGAGGAGATCAAAATGGAGGGATATATTATACTCAACCAGGGAAGAGGCTAATAACCTAAAACAAGAGTGAAACTAGTATGGTAGTATGGGAATCATTCCAAAACATTATGGTCGACTGAAGAGCAACCAATACTCCATGGCTGGTGGCCATGGAGATCATCACTTCAATGATCTAGGCCATAGGGCTCAACAAAAGGTACCTATGTCTTTTACTCATGGAGAAAAACGTGATTGGCTAGGTGGACACATGAGGGGTCAACTACATTGGCTGACAATAGTCGAGAACCGGCAAAGTAAGGCCACACAGTGAAAATCAAATGGAAAGTCTAAGAACCCACTAATGCCACGAGGACAATGAGGCAAAACTTTCTAGGTACACGCAAGTTGAGTGGAGGTCATTGATGAGTAAATTTTGTCGACGAAAGCTAAACCATAAATTGAAGGTAAAAGGTCGAATATTTGGTGAAAATCAAATTAATATTAAAAAAGAAAAGATGACTTATTGAAGAAGTCAAAGATGGGATTCATTTGCTCTAGCGAGGCTCTAGAGCCACATGACTAATGTCGAACACCTGTGATAAGTGTTGAGATTACAAACAGTAGGATCTAAGAAGATATGAGATTTATATAGGGGACGATGAAGGCTAATGTTTTCTATGTAAATGTGAGATAATTGGAAAATCTCATCAAAGACTTTGGTCGGTTTCTACACGTAACAACAACGTGAAGAGTGAGGAGAAGAAGGTAGTGTAGCGCACTTTTTCACATACGCCTCCATCTTTTTTTACATTATTATAGTAGCGAAATGATTCAATTATATATTTTCCACCATCTAATTTGCTTAAGGATACAAAAAATGCTTACTGCACAAGCGATTCTTATTGTTTGAAATTGCTATTTTAGAAAATGATTCTATTCATATATCTACGTGATGCCCACGTGTATTAGAAGTCACTTATGTTTATAAGTTTGTAAGTCTGTATTTGGGTACAATCTTTGGTGTGCAGGCCTATATTGGTTAAAAACTCTAGTTTTAAGGCCTCGTTTGGTTCTTGCAAAAAATCGTTTAAGATAACTTGATGCACACCTCCTAAATGTGAATTAGGTATATCTATAACTTTACTCACATTTTATTGTTCGGTTGTAAATATAATGATCACATTGAATAAGTTTATGTAAGAATTTATATTTGGTTATTAACTATGAATAAGTATGTAAATTGCACTAAAATTCTTTAGAGATGACATTAATGACTAAGATGTTGAAAAATGTATATGGTTTTATTATCATCTAATTACCTAATTATCGAGTGGTCAATATATATCATATATGATTGTATTTGATATCATAGCATAGTCATGGTCGGCATGCATCATGTGTCATATTTGAGACAGAGAGTTATGATGATAGTATGATATGGAGATTTGTTTATTCATTATCGAGGATTATATACTTTTATTAGTTATGACATGCTATCTACATTTTATTTTGATATATTATTGAGGATACAGTCATATACTCATTCATGACATGATGCTCATATATGTGATTCATATTATCTAATATATAATTTATTCTTTGTTTGACATTACTAATTCGAGGTAAGATTTATTCACTAAGCTTTTTGCTCATTACTCGCTTTATTTTTTTCTAACCCTCTTAGATATGTGGTACGTGATAGCGACTTAAGATATCTTGAGAAAATATTTTAGAATGATAAGGTGAGCTATAGGTGCGAGACGGTATAGATAATATTTTGTATAGAGGTTGAGTTGTATCGTTGTTTGTTATATTTGTACTTTATTGTATCATACGATGATTTATATAATACATGTCAGATTATAGTGTACTTATATAAAAATTATTTTAGTTATATCTTGATGACTTGTCCTGGCCTCTGTTGGGTCCTACCAGTTATGTAGTGGTCTAGTGTATATTATTGTGGACTTGGATATTCATATGTTAACAGATTTATTTGGTTAATAATATGATATATTTGGTGATGGATTATCTGAGCATGAATATATTAACATATTTTATTTGATGATGTCATGATTATATAAGCATAATGGTATATCTGTGCGTGACAGGCCTCGCCCGACCTATCGTGCGCGTCGCGCATGCCGTATGGGCGCATGGCGTGCACGTGTCCGTGCCACACGGGGGTGTTACAATTTAGGTGATATTAGAGCCTAGGTATAAGGATGATCGAGCAAACCATCAAGTAAACTAGTTGTCGATTTTGTTTAAGGTTACGCTAGTAGTCGTTCTCGATGAGTTTGATATTAATTTATTAAGATAGATGTCTAAGTTATAATTTTGAGATTATTAAGTTTTGATACTTGATGATATTGATAGAAATAGTTTGAGATATTGGTATATTGAGAATTTAACTGAGCGACTAATGAATAGGAAGAAATATTACTAAATCATGCAGTGATGTTATTGATATTGAGATGTTATAACCTGTGGAGCATAATATTGAAGATGTAGACGTGTTCATATGATATGATAAAGTGTAGAAATTTGTAAACATGTGGAGATATGAATTATAATTATTAATTATGGATGGATGAATAAGACATATGATGATTTTGTATAGTGGAAAAGAAATTATGTGATGTGATATAGATGATTGTTGATTGTATATAGAAAAGAATTTTTTGGATAACTTGTATGATAAATTATGTTTGCAAGATACTTGTGTTAGTAGGTATAAAATTTTAACTATATCGACAAGATGAATGATTTAATAGGGATATGTTTGTCTAATAGTACTGTTAGAGGATTAACGTCTCTTTTAAAATTTTAAGTTGATGATTACCAAATATGGTAATGAGCATAGAAAATATGATATAG
Organism: Typha latifolia; assembly: GCF_019914945.1. Taxonomy (NCBI): domain Eukaryota; kingdom Viridiplantae; phylum Streptophyta; class Magnoliopsida; order Poales; family Typhaceae; genus Typha; species Typha latifolia. The sequence continues at coordinate 6,197,388 of NC_133091.1, forward strand.
ATATAGTTATTAAATTATGAATGATTTCAGTAGCTGAGACTTAATATATATATTTTTGAATGACATGAAGGTAGGTTTAGTTTAGAAGTTGCTAATTATGTGAATATGATTAGATAGAGAGAATGTGAATGAGATGAACTATATAGGGTGATAGTAATTTGCTAAGGTGGTAGCATTATTAGTATATCTTGTATGACAGTGAAAAATGCTTTACCGATTTAGTTTGGCATCATTTTAGAGGATAAGAATGTTATATCATGTTGATTGTGTGTTTTTGATGATATTGGATTTGAGTCGAAAATATGTTGATTTATATTCATTTATGATTATTATGTAGTACTGATGACGTAGAATAATTTTGACCAGTGCTATAAGATTAAATTATTTAGTATATGCAGTGGGCTTTGTTCGGAGGATGTAATAGAATATTAAGTTGAAACTTTGAGGAATTATCATGTTTAGGTGATTTATTTATTAGAAATGAGATCCAACTTCGATCCCCTAAAGGCAAGTGCATAGGCTATTGAATCAAAAATAGAGACGTGGATATTAAATTCAGTGTTATGATATTGCCTTGATGATACAACTAGAGATGTATTTATATTGAATTATATATAGAGTATATGGCAGATATGACTTTGCATTATGATCGATAGATAATTTAGAAGTTGAACTAATTGCTTCATAGGACGGTAATGAAAAAAATATGGAGGACTATGATTTTTCTATATAGTGTATTGATGGATGTTTATTATATTGTTAGACAATAGAAAGTGATGTATAGAAAGTGACTATATTGGCATTTATATAACATTTGACTTACGTGTTAAATTATTACTAGAAGTTATTGAGCGAGCTTTTTGAATGAGAAGATTGATCTTAATAATTGTGATGACTTACAAATTGGTATTTAATTTTTGAGATAAAGATATCTGATTGGGAGATGATGATTATAGCATTGATAATTCTATTATAGTTTGTGAATTTTTTTTATTTTTAATGAATTAGAAAATTGAGGATATGAATTGATTTAAAGTAAAAGAGAAGATATGTTATTAAGGTTGATAATTATTATTCTTGGACGTCCTGTGATCCATATGAATAAATTGGTTTTAGTTGTTTTATTAGTAGATTAGATCATAATAGCATGAATAGTTTGGGAGATTGATTTCAGTAGCTTATTAGTTCTTGGATGGTACTTTATGGATGTATCTAAATTATATTTATGCATTCTTAATTATCAAGTATGATGGATTAGTGAATTCTTAGAACTTTAGTAGTTATATGATGCTAGGTTGATGTTATTGAGTATATGTTAATCGTTATTAGATATGGATTGGTATTATAAATGGAGTTTTATGTTGTCGAGTTATTAATTAGATAATTGTATTACTTGGAATTTATTAGAAAGTCATTGCATTTGAATATCATTAAATAAAGATCGTAGTGGATATTCTAGTAGCAATAGTGATTGAATTGATTATGATTGGATTAGAACTATGTGAATTAAGAAATAAATAGTTTGGATACGAAAAATAATTAATAGGAAGATCATTATAAATCAAATATTGTAGGTTAAAGAGAAGGATCATCGTGAAAAACTACTCCGCTAAATAGGTCCATTCTAGTGGGTCTTTTCTAGAGAAATTTAGGAAATCAAGCTTGACGGTCTGAGCTTGGATCCCAAAATGTGGTCTATCATCGTGGTCGAGGTCGGTCATGTAGGACATGGGCCCACGAGTCCGGCTCATGTCGCCAATAGGCTACACACAGGTTTGGCTAAGTTTGATAGTGTGTGCCCACCAAGTCATTCCATAATTCATCATCGGGCTCGTACTCATACTCGGGTCATGTTAATAGGTCCCAAATTGGTTTGCACGAGGTGGTCGAACCGGCTCGCAAAAATCTAGCCTGCTTCGAAATTCATGCACTTCATCATCTTCATGCAAATAATATAACCCTAAATCTAGGTTTGAATTTGGAATTTAGCCTAGGGGCGCCGCCACAAGTTGCATGGGGGGCGGTGGTAGCTAGGTTCGGTCGTGGGTCACCGACAATTGGCCCATAGCTGGTCCTCATAGAAGTGGAATGACGACGAGCGGCGGTGGAAGGCCGAACTCGAGCTAGTGTACTAGTGACCATGGCTCGTCATCGGCGGGTCCACCGACCCTAGGCGGTTGCGGAAGTGGCTTGGCCCCACTACATGGGAACGACGGTTGTGGGAAGCTGTGGCGTAGCTACCCCAACATAGGGGTAGCTTCCCGCTATGGTGGTCGACGATCGCTAGCGATTGCAACAGCCACCACTGGCTGGTAATTGACTTGAGGAAGTGTAACACCCAAACCCTAAACACGTGCATGGCACGAGCCCATACGGCACGTGCGTAGCACCTGACCATTTGGTTGGATACTAATAATCAAATAAACATGTAGCAACATCATAAATTTATCCACAATATCTAGACCGAGAATAACTCAAGTCTAACTGTCAACATCATACATATAACCCTACCTGGGCCCCACATAGGCCACAGCACATCATCAAGAGCTTTTCATAAGTACATATACACAACAGAGATATATGCATAATTATACAAGTACAAAGTCACATGCTAAAATATAAGACAAGGATACAGATACACTTTGGAGAAGGTCTACTGATACATTAGATAAGATAACTTATCTGGCATATAACACTAATCACACTCTACTTCTCACTCACCGATAAGACCTCTAAGGGAGAATCCTACTCATCTCGTTCACTTGGGTTTTTGGGAAAGGAGAAAACAAAGAGAGTCATGAGCTAAAAGCTCAGTGAATAGACCTTACCCCGAATCAGTGATGCCAAACAGAAAGTAAATCAAGTACTAGATAATATGAATTAGAAAGAGTATCATGTCATGAATGAGTAAATGAATGTGTCCTCAATAATAACTGATAAGAATACATAATCATCGACAATGAATAAATAGGTCACCACGTCATATGATCATCATAACTCTCTCTCAAATATGATATATGATGCATGCCGTCCATGACAATGCTATGATATCAAATGTAATCATATATGATGTATATTGACCACTCGATAATCAGGTATGTCAGATAATAATGAAATCATATGCATTTCTTAACATCACGATCATCACCGACATCCCGGTATAATATTATCATACTAGACCACTATGCACAGTCAACACCCGGTACCCGGTCTCAACATCATGCCCGAAAGCTCCGAGCATACTCTGCCATCGGCAAGGAGTATCTCAAATATAACCATACCCTGTCATCCGCTAAGGGTATCAACATCCAACCAAACCGGGCACCACACATAGTTGATAGAAATCTCGTGAGGATAACTCGCCACATATGCCCTAGCGAACTACATGTGTTCGATTGTCTGTGCACACAGACTCAACTGACATCGGACATGGGCCACGAGATATCGCATATCAGCAACCATAATCATCACTCCAGGCACCCCTAACCCTAGCGCCTACTCGGGTATCCTCATGCTTTCTATCAACTATCATATTAATCACATTTCATGCTTTCCTTCTAAATGTCAGATCACATACATATATCCAGTACGATAACGAGTCAATGTATAACAAGAATTTAAGTGGAATAGGAATCAAGAGAAAATAATGCAATGTAGTCTCCAACTGTATCGTCAACACATGCATACTCATGCTAATCTATTACATGCATACTCATGCTACAGATCAACTCGGTAAACAATCATAACAGTAGAATCATCTCTATATATATCACTAATGTACTCATATTCCAAATCAGCATAATCGAATGCATGATAAAATATGCTCGACTATAATCATCTCTAGATAAAATCATATAATCATGCTGGAGGCCAAAACATACATGTGCATAAATATATAATATAACCTAATTTGAGAAAAACGTCTAAGGGATAAGACTACTCACCACCACTACAAATACCAAACAACCACTTGTTCATGTTGCTACGATAACGATCAAACCTCAATAGCTAAGTCCACGGGGTCTTGAACAGGGGGGTCGGGAGCTGAAATTATTTATAACAAATATGTCAGTCTTTCTATTAATTAAAATTAACTCGACAAAAAGATGGTTTCTTGTTGTAATTATGTACTCTTCATTTATATAATTGTTTTATTATTTATTAACCATAATTATGTTATCTAATAGTGTATTTAAAATATAATTATCTACCTATTATTCTCCTTGATAATTAAGAAAATAAGAATTAAATTACTACAAATAATTACGTAAGAATATACGTACATAACCCTAATAATTACTATTACCTACCTAGGATAATAATAGTAATTTATATTGCAGGTGTTTTGCTAAACATGGTATAATTAGAATTATTTACTAACTATGATATAATTATATTTAATTTGTATAACCTAAATACATTAAATTAACTAAGCTAAATTAATTATGCATATATATATATATATAAATATAATTATATATAGTGCTGGGCTCAGCACCATGCACAGCAAGGCGCTGGGCCGAGCCCAGCATCCCTTGCAGGGTGCAGCTTGGGAGAGAAGGGAAGAAGGAGGGGGAGAGGAAGAAGAAAGAGAAGAAGAAGAAGAAGAAGAAGAAGAAGAAGAAGAAGAAGAAAGAAGAAGAAGAAGAAGAAGAAGATTGGGCCATGGGGGAGGGGTGCGGCCGCTGGTGGCCACTCAGCGGCTGGCCTCTCGCCGATGGCTCAATCTTTCGGCGGTCCGAGAGAAAGCCGACAAAGAGAGAAAGAGAGATAGAGAGAGAGGTAGAGAGAGAGAGAGAGATAAAGAGAGAAAGAGAGAAAGAGAGAAAGAGAGAGGGAAGCTCACTAGTGTTAGTGGAGGTGGCGGCGGCAGCGGGTAGAGTGAGAGAGAAGGGGTGTTTGAGAGAGAAAGAGAGAGAAAGAGAGGGAGATGAAAATGAATCCGAGAGAGAGAGAGAAAGAGAGAGAAAGAGAGAAGCGGTGGGGAGGGGGGCTACGGCGGCGGCGGCGGTAGGGGCCCACCGCGCCAGTTGGCTTGGCCAGGTTGGCCGGGCCGGCGCTTAGGGCGCGTGGCACCCATCTCTGCTGCCACTGCATGGCACGAGCTATTGTGCCATGCAAAGGCGCTTTTTTTTTTTTTTTTTTTGGGGCTTGGGTTATTGGGTTATTATAGGAAGCCCGCCGGTGGTCGTGGGAGTGCCGAACATGCGGCCACCAACCGCGGGTTTGCTGCAGCATAAACCACCATTGCTGGCGGTTTTTCTATTGGTGCCAATGCGAATGATGGCCTAGGCTCGGGTGCGGGGGTCTCGTGGAGGATACCGAACATGGCGGCGGGGCCAGGAGTGGCTGGATCACCGTCAGTGGGAAGCTAGGGTTGACCCTAGCTCCCACCGCAGGTGGGGAAGATGACATCGGGATTGTCGCAACCGGCTGCTCTAGCATCGCGTCGACGATGTTCTGGGTTTGTAGTGGATGGGGCCTCCACCATGGCCAGATGAGTCGTGGTTGGGGCTCCCCTCCACCTCCCTCACAAGTGCAGTTTTCTAGTCATGGCTGGCCGGATTTCGTTGTGGTCGGTGGGGCTAGCGGTGTAGGTCGGTGGGAGGCGGCCAGTAGGACATTTGTCAAGGCCTAGATTGAGTTCTTGAGGACAGTTTGAATCTCTTTCAACTCGGCCAAAAATTCTTTAAAAAATGCTTTTGCCCATGCTGGCGGCTCGTCATCAATAGTTGCTAGTGGCGGAAGGGGCGCTGCAAAAACTCCAACAGGAACGGAGATAAGTTCCTAGTCCTCCATGGTCGCTCCTTTGTTCATCTTGGATCACGTGGTAATCATTGTGTAAAGAATGTCGACTTTGATACCAATTGTTACATACCAGATTTTGAATGATCCGTCTGTAGGATGATCTTAAAATTTTGAGGGGTAGTAATCTCGAAAGTCTTAGATCTAATGACTTTGGAATGAAGTCAATCACGAATGAAAAGTTATGGTTAAAATAGTATATCAAGGTCGAAGTAGGACATAATAGTAAATATCCGACGTTGTGGTGGTCATTAAAGGGTGGTGGATGGCCGTAAGGTATGGTTGCTACTAGTGGAGGAAGATGGCTAGGGTTTGGAAGATCGGAGTGCTTCTACGGCTGTGATCTAATACTAGAAAAATAAATGCGATCTAACGACTATGGTAAAAATAAGAATTAAAATAATAACTTGGCTGAACTCATATTTATTTAATGATAATTATCAACACATGTCCACTCCTATTTATAGGAGTGAAAATCCCTAGCGGATCGGATCGACATACGAATTATCTAACTAATTTAAAATTAAAAAATAAGATAAAATTAACTAATTAACTTGACTTGACTCGATTTGACTCCACTTAACCTATATCTAACAGTGCATAACTAGGTGAATTACTTTATATATGGTTTGACCAAAATATGTACAAATAAGTATTTGATTGTAAAATATATTTAGATGATTTCTAATTTATGAATAACTATTGGTTATCCCAAAGGGTTGAAAAATATAATTTAGCATAAAATTTGTATTCCCCGGTATCGTTACTGGTCCTTCTCAACCAACCAAAGATATCCACGACCGCCAGAACGGTCCGCCCCTTCGTATCTAGCTGTGGCTGAGGAGATCATGAAAGCCGTGAATCACGTGAACGAGCCCGATTGGATCACCACACAGTTTCATGGATGTCTGGTGAGAGACGTACACCGTTATTTCCCATGTCATTCCCTTCCCTCTCCTCTCTCATATCTTAACTAATTAAATTCGCTCCCTTTCCTTGATTGGATCACCTCCATCTCTCCGACGACTATCTCTCTTCACTCGCCGGTTGCCGCCTCTATCTTTCTCCGGCGACTCTCCCTCTTCACCCCCCGCCTCCAAAAAGGTCTTCTTCTTCTTCTCCCGGATAGCCATATCTTATTTTCCATTTTTCTCAAAAGAATATTTGATCTTTTTGTTTCTGTCCTTGATCTGTTTTTTTTCTTATTTTTCTTGGTTGATTTTTCTTTGATAATTGATGATTTCTAAATTGGAATTTTCTTTTGGGTGGAGGAAAGAGGGATTTAAATCTGGGAAGAGATTGATTTTAACTTGAGAAGCAAAGAAGCGTTACCAAAGAAGACTCCACCTCCGCACATACGCACATCGGCACATCGGCACATCGGCACGCCGTTGTTGAGAAGCACGCCGGCACGTTGGCACGGCACTCCACCTCGAGCCCTCGTCGACTCTTTCCTCCACGATCCTACATCAACTCTCGTCGTTGATCCGTAGTCTCCCTCGACTCCGGCCGTCGTGGTCTGGATCTTCTTCAATAGTTGACATCGACCAAAGTTCTCGTGGATCTACTCGTTTCTTGATAGGTATGTATTGTAGTTTTGGTAGATACGAAGAGATCGCATTTTCTTCTTATCATCGCTTGAGAATCTTGAGTTATTAGTACAAGAAGGTGCTGGTCTATCCTCTTTCTGAGGTAGGTTGCGATTTTTTTTTTTTTTTCGTTTTTAGGGTATGCGTTTTGAGGGTTTGAATTTTGAGAGCTTGTCCACGGCGCGTTCGTTTTTTTTTTTTTTTAATTATCGGTGAAGGGGGAGCCCCAATCTCTATTCACCATCATCGACCGCCATCCGCCACAATCAAAACCCATCCCCATCTCTTTCCCTCACACTCCCCAATGATTCCGACCGCCTTTAAGACTCTTCAAGACGCCGACAGTTTGACGATCCGACTACTCCGACAGGTCGTTCTAATTAACCCATATAGACCAAGTCTTGCTATTTTTCAGTCTGTCATGCTAATTCCATCCACTGCAGTTTGCATTTCATTTGATAGAAATAATTCTAAACATCAAGGTGGCTTGCGTTTGCTGCTTGTTTGCATTTTTATGAGGTACAAATGCAGTTGATCTCCATTAACAGAATCTAATGGAGCAAAGGAAGAAAATCTAGTAGAGAATGAATTGGCTTTGGTTGACTCAGCTTACTGTTGAAAAGGTTTATGCCACATTCGATTGGTGATTTCTTTCTTCTTTCCTGCCAATTCTTTCTTGATTCCCTCATCAATTTGCTTGGCCTTCTTATTAAGTGCCCATTCTCTCACCACATCCTTAAAGCAAATCCCTGGTTCTATTTTTAGGTGGAGTCTTTATTATTTTCTCCTTTTAAAAGCCATATGTGAGCTAGCACATGCCATTCTACTTTAATCCTGGTCGACTCTTTGTAAACCAAGTTAGGCATTTGTTCATAAGTGTACTTTGCAAATCTAATCAAAGCATTGTACATATTCTGTAGATAATAAAAAGTGTGCCGGCAAAATTAAAAGTAATTTTGGTTTTTGGTGTAAATGACCCAAGAACAGTTTAGGTTTTTTACAGAGCAATGATAATTGCTAATTAAATATCAAATTGAGAATAAGGATAATGATGTTAATTAAGGAGAATTTACTATTTTTTCCTGATATTTAGTCATTTAAACTGCACTTGTGGAGACAGAAGGCATCCAAGGAGGAAAAGGATGGCAGCTTATAAAAGGACATAGTTACTAACATGAATTGATTAGTTGATTTTGTGAGTTTTTTCTCTTATATATAGATGGTAATAATAGGTTCATTTTGTATTTGTATCCGATTAAGATTCAATTTGTATTCGTATCTATTTAGTATCCGACGTATCCAAAAATATATTCGTATTCCTTTAGTTAGGGTATGGTTTTTTAAATTTTGCTATCCGTCCAATATCTGTATTTGAATCCATATTTGGAGCAAAAATATAGATTTAGATGTGGGTTGAGCACTAGAATATTTTTATACTAACCGTTTCCACCCCTACCTATGATCTTGATGTTTCCAATGAGCTTTGAATTCAGTCATCTTGATCATGTCTATTATCAATGTTGACTGATAAGGTTCAACCCTTGATTCAATGACATGATTAGGGACCGAATTTGACTATAAACTTGTTTATTGAAAAATTTGGCTTACAAACTTGATGGAATCTGGAAATTATAACAAAGATGAAACTTTTATTCAAACCAAATCCAAATTGTCTCACTAATGAATGCATCCTTATCTGATGCCTACATTGTTGAATGATCTAGTTCATATTCATATCATGGTAAGATCTGATTTGTATTCAATTCGTATTCGTAGCCATTTAAGATCCGATCCTTATCCAATCTATATCCATATTCTTTTAGTTTGGATATGGTCTTAAATATTTCTATCTGTTCAATATCCATATTTAAATCCGTACTCAGAGCAAAAATATGGAACCGGATATAGGTTGAGCAATATCCATATTAAAATTTTCTCCTTCTCCTTGATAGATCTCTTTCATTTCACAATTCCAGCTTTTGTGGTTTCCTGAATCCCTAGTAAGTAATATGATACGATCCGACCACATGGATTAAGTCAATCAAGTTAGTTGAGTCAAGTCAAGTCAAGTTGAGTTAGTTAGATTCATCTTGTTACTTTAAATTTTGAATAAAGCGAATAATCCATATGTGAATCTGATTCGCTAGGATTTTACTCCTATAAATAGGAGTGGTCCTGAGTTGATTATTATCGTGGAATTGATCATTGAGTTTAGTTATTTTATTATCTCATCTTTATCTTTTATTTCAGCCGTTAGATCGTTCCTATCTTCGTAAGAGTAGATCGTAGCCGTAGAACCTCCCAAACTTTCAAATTCTAGCCACCAATTTCCTCCACGAGCCACCCTACTCTATGGCCATCCACCACCACCCCTCCGAGAATTGCTGCAACGTGAGATAATTACTATTTTATCCCATTTTAACCTTTCTTTATTTTATTTTTAACTTTTCATCCAGACCTTGAATTTACGTGAAACTAAAACCATTAGAATCCTAGCTTTAGAGACTATCTTCCACAAAAATATCATAATTTTTTTACATCCAGATTGGTCGAAATCTGGTTCATAACACAGTGAACCTTAATTTGAGTCGGGCACTTGATCGAGAAAGATCGTACTCTTTTTTGTTTATTTCTATCTTTGTTTGGATATTGTTTTTGGATTCTGTTTTTTGTTGGGCTATCATCTTCTTGATGCTTGTGTGCTGTAAAATCGAACTTTGAGTGGGTTATTTGATGGTTTGTAGATCTCAAGGTGTTTGATTTTGAAGGGAGTCGAAGGGTTTGACCTTGATGGATCGCGCCGAGCTCACAACGGAACAGGTTGGTGATTTAATCAAATTGTTGTTATTGTTTTATTTGGTTGTAATGCCTAGTTCTTTTTATCTTGCATCTTATTTTGTGATTATCGATTTAAGGTAGAATTTTGGCATCATCAAATGTTTGATTTTGAAATATTATAGTAGTTAGTAGGTGATGGCAAGCATACTTGTGACCTTTATTGGACATGCTTGTAGTTCATCTATGGAATCTTTCTAAAAAGTGCATGCATGTACATGGCAACCAAGAGGTTTCATCGAAACCTGTGGATTGGGTACGCAATGAACCTAGAGTGGGTCTTAAAGCTAAATAAATTTCCAATATATTGTTTCATATGTTAAACTAAATCACAACTATGTAATTAGTAATGTCATATGAAATTCAAGCAAATGACAAAATTAAAAAACAAAAAGCTAGAAGAGTTAAAAGAATATAGATGTAGAGCCGGTGCTGCTGTTGTTTGTGCGTAGGACCGTCCATTACTCCTGTCCTAGGGCTAAAGTATCAAAAAGAGTTACTAGTTCGAGATAGCATCATGAAAAAGAATTATGATATATGGCGCCTAGAAGGCGTTAATCTAATTTTTAATCAAATTAGGGTGCATCATTTTCATATGCTTAGTTCCCTTGTTCTACTTGATGAAGGTAGCTAGAAGTTTTGGAGTATAATTAATGAAACATATTATATCTAGGGGTGGTAGTCGGGTTGGGTCGTGATATTATTAACACAAACACAATTCATTTGTTAAATGGGTCAGAGTTTTTATACGAATATGACCTGTCCATTAAATGGGTTATACGAGTCTATTTATAACGGGTGGCACAAGTTTTTGAAATTTATATAAGTTATTCAGAATTTCAGATTATAAATAAATTTTTTCGACGTATAAACAAGTTAGTTAGGTCGTAAATGGGTTGGCTGGTCAAGTCATAAATATGTTAAATAGGTTGAGATAATAAATACAAATACAACTTGTTTAATAATCGGAATAGACAAGTTGACCCATTTATGACCCAAACTCGATTAAACTAAACCCAGACCCTTTAAAATGTTAGGTTACCGTGTCGGGTCAACTTCTGCTAATGGTAATTATTATCTTTGGTTTTAATGCCTTATTGTACATGTTTCTAGGTCCTCAAGCGCGACATACCATGGGAGACTTATATGTCAACTAAGCTCATCACTGGAACATGTCTCCAGCTGTTAAGGCGCTATGACAACAGAACTGAAAGCCAGAGAGCTGCTTTGCTTGATGATGTGAGTTGGTTAATTATTTGCATCGTGATTTCTGAAAAAAGATGTCAATTTTCCGCGCTATATCAGATTTGTTATTTTCTATGGATTTTTGTAACTCCCCCATGTTATTGCAACTCTGCAATTATTTTTTACTTTCTGAAGTATGAAATTATCAATAGCTTAATTTATTGTAAGCTCATACTTTAATTTATCATAGCTGGTTCTGATCTACTACATGAAATTCTATAATGTAAATGCTTCTTAAATTGTTTATTCTCCACTATCTAGACTGTAGACCATCTTGTGAATTCATATTTTCTGTGCATGGAACTATTACAAGTTGAGAAGGTTAACCATTGATCTGCAAAATGATTAGAATTTGTTATTGTCCAAGTTAGAGTAGCAAAGTTAGTTTATTTAGATTTTGAGCATATTGATATGTAAATTGTGCTTTTGAGTTGCATAAATCCATGCCATTATCAGACACTTGGATATGGTGGTTACTTTAAGTTCATATATTACAGGATGGGCCAGCTTACGTTCGGGTTTTTGTGAACATCTTACGGGACATTTCTAAGGAGGAAACAGTAGAATATGTGCTCGCACTTATTGATGAATTTCTGACAGGTTAGAAATGGTACAGAAAGTTGATTACAAGTAATGTATTACAAACAAACTTGAATATGTCTCTTTTGCAGCAAATCCCAAACGGGCTAGAATCTTTCATGACAAATCTTTGGGTGAAGATACTTATGAGCCTTTCTTAAGTTAAGCTTTTATTCCTTTTGCTTCCTTGTGTTATCATTTTTAAAGTAGGTTGTTGCATAGCTTGGTCATAGGAAAGATATTTATTTCTTATACTTTTGAGCCATTATAACATATTTTTTACACTCTTATTCATATTTCTTGAATAATCTGATCACCTCCTTCTGACGCCATTTTAATGATCTAGCATCTAGTATCCCATAAATGGTTATGGTTATTTATGAGTTCATTTAGCATTTCTACACTTCATGACTTCATCCAAGCTTACTATTTTGTTGCATGGTAATTCAGTGTAGTCAGATATATCTTGCCATTTATTTCGAGTGATTGACAGTAAAATACCCATTTTCAGATTGCTTTGGAAAGGCAACTGGTTCATACAAGAAAAAAGCTGTAAAATTTTGTCTCTGATAGTGAGGTGCTTCTTAATCTCTGGACAAATTGATATGCCAGATATACTTGATTAACAGAATATCTGACCTGTACTGCTTGATGCTTATAGTGTGCGGCCTAATGTTCAGAATGGTATGACTCCGAATGGAGAATCTTCATATTCAAAGAGCAAGTCTACAAGCATTGATGATGTGCTAAAAGGCCTCGTCGAGTGGCTATGTTCGCAGGTTCGAATTTTCAGGATGCAAGTTGATATACAAACTGATTCTTACTTTTCCATGGTTGTAGCCATAGACAACTAAATGTTTCAAATGTATGAACTAATTTGTAGACTTGTAGTTTATACCTTTGCTGATTTTTTGTTCTTGTTTATGCTTTTACGTGATACGCAATCAGCAGTGTGAATATTGTTGGTAAAGTTGACAACAATATGGATGGAGAGCTTTCAACAATATTGTTAGCAACTGTCAAATTTGCAGTTAAATGAAGATATGAATTTTGTTCTCCTTTTAACAAAATCACATTATTTTGCAGTTGAAAAATCCATCTCATCCGAATCGTTCCGTCCCAACAGCTATAAATTGTCTGGCCACTTTGCTAAGAGAACTATCTGTTAGATCTTCGTTTGTCCAAGCAGATGGTGTAAAATTGCTAATTCCATTAATATCCCCTGCATCCACCCAGCAATCCATTCAGGTGAGAATTTAGTTCCTTATGAAGCTTGGTTTTTTCACATTCCTATATGTTAATGATATTAATATGTAGGTCGAAATAAGTGATTAACTTCTCATATTTGTAAATCATGCTACTTCTTTCTTATGCCTATATTTATTAGTAGTTAGCCCTCTTTTTCAGCTCACAGCATAGTAAAATGTAGCCAGACAAGCAAGAATTTTTTTCCTGCAGTATGCCTTACAGTTGGGCAATTTTCTTTTGTAATTGTAAAGCAGTAGCTTATGAGGATTAAGCTTGAAGATTATTGTTCTTTTGCTGTGCCAATCTTCATGTAGTTTGATGTTGACTTGGTTGGTACTGTTAGCAAAGGGAGAATCCCATATGGATGGTGCTGATAATTCATTTGTTTTCCACTATAACAAATGTCTATCTATTCTGTTTTTCTGTATTTAAGTTTTTTCACATCATTTAAAACTAAATGATTCCCATTGCAGATTTCTTCTAATAATGAGGCTTGCTTTTGTTAAAACCATGTAGTTTAATCAAGTTTTTTGGGATTCCAAATATCACCATTGTATCATTTATCAAGTTGAGTCTACATTGTTGAGTATCTAGAATGTTCCCTTGATACACGACCCCAATGGGCTCCATCAATTGCGCTGCATCATGGCTGCATTCTATGTAACTTGCACCACCCTACAAATCCTGCATTAATACCCCCACACTTGTTGCAAAGGGTGTGTTTAGTTGATGAAAAATAGAGAATAAAAATGACAATTTTTAAGAAATCCATTACTTTATTGAATGAAGAAATAGAGTGGGAAGTGAATTCTTTTTATATACTGTATACTATTATTAATTGTAATACTACTCATTTTTTCTAATTTTTACCAAACACTGCTAAATTATGATTACTTACTCACTTTCATAATTTTCTTTCCCTACTCATCAATCAAACACACCCAAAGGAAAATTGAACACCACATGAGATTCATAGTACCAATGCTTTGTGGCTGGAGTATCAACTTGGCGGTCGAATGAATCTTGAATAACAATATATTTTGGGGTCTAATTTGCAAACTCCCTTGGTTATGTCTAAAATGTTTAACTTAATAGTGTTTAGTGGACTTTTAGTTTCAGCCTTCAGGTTTCAAAGATTTAAAAAGGCATTCTATTTTCGGAAAGTTAAGACTTTTCACTGATGCTTAGGAACACTCATTCTAATTTGAACTGAAACAACATCACATTTTCTTGGAGTAAGCATTTACATACAGAAGTTATATGGCAATCTAGAAGTTACTTATGATTAGATATTAGTCACATTGACATTTTATGATTAGTAGGAAGTCAAACCTGAACCGCATGAGTGCTGATGGAGATGTTTCTTCAATGACTGAGGAAGAAATTGAATCCTAGCTATATAGTTGCTTTTTCTTTTAAGCTTGCTCCATAACTTTTTAAATGTTGAGGTGTCACAAATACGTAGGCATAACTTAGTATGTTTTTATATGATGATAATTATAGAGTTCCTAAATTATCTGATACACTTTCAATATTCATGTTTTCCCTCCTTTTCTGTTTGCAGCTTCTGTATGAAACTTGCCTCTGTGTTTGGCTCTTGTCATATTATGATGCTGCAGTTGACTACTTGGCCACTACTAGGGTCATGCCAAGACTTGTAGAGGTTGTAAAAGGATCCACTAAAGAGAAGGTGAGAGTTTATTTATATTTTCTTGTTTGTACATTATATTCTAAATTTAATGATATTTAACATTGCTATTGTATTGCATATATTGAATGAAGGTTGTGAGAGTTGTTGTATTGACCTTCCGAAATATGCTACCTAAAGGGGCATTTGCGGCTCAAATGATAGATCTCGGATTGCCACAGATAGTCCAAAATTTAAAAGTTCAGGCATGGAGTGATGAGGTGATATTTTGGTATCTTTTCACCTTATATATAGTTATTAAAATTGGGGCATGAAAATATTATTCTTATTTGATTATGAATAAAATTTTAGCTTTTCTTATAGAGCAGAGAATTTTATCTTTTCACCAAAATATTAACTAGGTAAACTGTATCACTTTATCCATTGCAAAGAATTCAGTTTGTCCTTTTTGTCTTCTGCAAGAAAATTACATGAGAGAACCTATAATGTGCATTCTATGATGCATTTATTTCATGTTTAGTGATATCATGCTCATGGATTGAAATATTGGCCGATCCTGATTTGTATTGCTGAAATGGAAGACTGCTACAACTGATATGACCGATATATATTATTTTTTTAAGCATCCAATTCTTATTCTAAAGGCAATACTTGAACCTTGATTATGCTCTAATTAGGTTAGTTTGTAACTATGTCTTGCGTTACTTTTAGGATGTTGAGAGTTATTTTGGATATTAGCACCGGGTATAAGTGTATTAGTACAAACATAGCACTTTCTTGTTTTTAGGCATTGAAGGGTGAGTTGATAATTAGCTCCCAGCTTAAGGAATTCCAAAAATATTAGTTGAGAACATGGTTTGAAGGATTGTCTGATCCGGATCTGGATCGGCTGATTCCAATTAATTGATTGGGATTGGTCAATCCTCTTCCACTATTTCTCGATTGTTCTCTCTTTCTCTCTTTCTCTCTTTCACTATTTCTCTTTCTGTCTTTCTCTATTTTTCTCTCTCCTTACCATAGCTATTGCTTCTCCGACGCACAAATCCAGCTCTAGCAATCTCCACTGATCCAGATCCAACTTGGACGACCTATGTGATTTTTTTTTTTTATTTCTCTCTTTTATTTCTTCATGGTAGTTATTTTTCTTCTCTCTCTCCTTCACTATGGCAAAGTTTTTTTTTTCTTTTTGTTTCTTCCACTTTCTCTCTCCTTCATTGCAGGAGTTCTAAGTAAGTTATCACTTTTTTTAAACTTTAGATTTCATATGTTAGTAATTATTATTTTCTTATTTTTTTAAATTTGAGATTTTCTTTTGTATTTTTAAATAATATTTTGAATCTTATGTAACTAAAAGTAGCTTGATATGATCCGAGCAACCGATTTGGTCGATACGGTCGATACATATCGCTTTTTTGGGAGGCCGATCTTGATCCCGATTTCGATTTTTTGAACCTTAGTTAAGAAAGGTCTACTATGTTTCCAGGCTTATAAGAAGAACATGGTCTTTATCTTATTTATGTGAGAGGACTTGTTTACAAAAAGAATAATGGCTCCCCTTGGTTGGCTGCATTGATGGATATAATGATCTAGCTGGAGTGCAACACCAATTCTTCTTTGTGCCATTTCACATACAGCTCACATGCACCTGATCTTATCTCTTACCATGTGTTTGGGGAAAGAATGTTGCATGGATTGGGAAGTGCATAAAAAAAAACAGTGTGTATGTGCCTCTGTTGGTCTTGGGAGGGACTTCAAGATGGATTAACAGATAGGTAGGTCGATGCAGCAAGTGAGCAGTTCCACTTCCTTCTATTTACTCCTGATTTCATTGTCTGCCTGCAACTTTGTTGCAAGCAACAAATGTACCTGTAAAAGAAAAAGAGATCCAAATTGAACTGTCTGTATCCCCTCCTTTTTATCTCAGTTCTTTCAGGTCAAACCTGATATTCTTCTATTATTCCCTCTTTACTCTGTATTTCCTTCCATTTACTATTCATAGTTCAAGACTTCAAGTATTTGTTCTTCATTGGCAAATTTGCACTTGATGATCTGATGACATATAATTTTCTGCACATAATCTTTTGATTCAATTTTCATCTCAGAGAAAAATTGTAGATACATGTAGAACACCTACTTCCAGAGTAAGTTGGAAATCATTGCACTAAATCTTCTTAAAGACAGCAAGCACATTTGTAACCATAAATGCTATCTCTACTAACTCTTTAGCTTATCTGCATTGTAGCCAATGCGAACTGTTATGTGCCCAGTTTCCCCATCATTTGGTTGCTATGCTAACTTAGAAGTATTTTTATGATGATACATCTAATTTACATATCTGTAAGATCAGAAGTAGGATTATCAAAATAATCGAGCTGTCCACTATCACCCTTGGCCATTCAGCACCCGTCGTGTGGGCTAAGGCTTTGATGGAGTCCGTCGACTTATTGAGAGAATTATTGAAGGAGATCCAAACCACCCTTAAGGACTTGATTCAGGCCTTGATAGAGACTATTAGCGCCCTCTATTGACCTACACCACTAGTACCCTTGGCCATGGCCGAAATTGGCCCTCGTGGCGTGAACGATCCAAGCCGTGATAGAGGGGACTAGCTGGCCCAAGCTGCGACCTTGACCTCTCTTCTGGCCTCGGTGGAGCCTCCCCAACCGCCGCAGAGCCTCCCAGACGTTCCTGCCACGTCGGCTTCACCCGCACTAGTGGCCGGGGGTCATCTTCCCCACCCATGGTGGGAGCTAGGGCCGAAAATCCTAGCTTTCCACCATAGGCAATCCAGCCCCTATCAACGCTGAACTTCATGTCCACCTTTCTCGAACCACTTGCAATCTAGCCCAGGCCACCGTTCGCGTCGGTACTGGCCAGAAGACTGCTAACAATGACGATTGAGGCTGCAATAAAGTTGCGGCTGGTGGTCGCGGGTTCGGCATTCCAGCAACCACCGACGGCCACAGTTGGCCTCCTCGGGCTAACTGCCACCCAATGGTGGCCACCGCAGCCGCTGGAGACTACTGCATGGTTAAACCTGACAGCCACACTTGTAGCGTTATTGACCGAGAGAGGCCACGTCAAGGTGGCTTCTGTAGGCCTAGCCGCCACCTCAGCTCCATGGCAGTGGGACAACGGCCACCAACCGTAGCTGTCGGGGGTTGGGGAAGCTGTTGCTTTAACCCAAGCCTGAGCTTGATAATGGGCTTCAATCACCGTTTGCTGCTGCTCTGCCGTTGCAAGGACCATCTGGAGGTTGACTATCGGCGGTCGATAACCTTGCTCAGTCGCTGCCGATGCCTATACAACCCATAGCAGCGCCCCTAGGGCGAAATCCAATTTCAACCCTAGGGTTAGGGTTAGGGCAATCCTATGAAAGAGATGAAGTGCACTTTGTGTGAACTAGTTTGAGACTTATGTGCATGACCTCGAGCCTGAATACATGCTTGAGGACGACTAGTGGAATGAACCGGTGGGCCTACGCCATCGGACTGAGCCGTATCTGTATGCAAACCCATGGGCCTACGAGCACAACGTAAACTAAAAGATCCAACTTGTGTGGTAGTCACTTTGAGGACAAGGTATTGGAAGCGTGGTGGATTGTTATGATCCGATCAAGGAGTCGAGTTAGTTTGGTTGAGTCGAGTGAGTCAACTTGAGTTAGTTAGTTAGCTTTATCTTATTATTTTGAATTTTAAATAAATCGGATAATTTGTAGGTGGATCCGATCCTTTAGAATTTTTACTCTTATAAAATAGGAGTAGAAATCATCGATCATGGATTGAATCTAAATTTAGCTAAATTATTAATTTTGTATTTATCTTTTACCGTCGTCGTTAGATGTTAGATTGCTTTATCTTTCTAGGAGTAGATCATAGCCGTAGAAGTGTTTCTATCTTCCAAACCCTAGCCACTTTCCTCCACCAGCAACCACCCTACTTTATGGCCGTCCACCACCACCCATGGCCGTCCACCACCCTCCGACGACTACCGCAATGTCGGTTATTTACTGTTCTATGATTCTATCCTATTTTGACCTTACTCTATTATTTTATTAATATCTTTTCATCCATACGTTTGATTGATGTGAAACCAAAGTTATTAGAATCCTATCTTGTGAGGTTATCACTACCTAAATTTTCACAATTTTCTCATATTTAGATCGGTCCAGATCTAGTGCGTAACATTATACTTTATTTCTATCTTGATTCAAGCTTGAATCAATTTAAACTAACTTAGCTCGAAAATGGCTTGAATTAATAAGGCTTAAAATTATTAATTGATGAGCTCGTTTAGGCTCAAGTTTGAAATTGACTTGAAATTGGCTCGAATTGAAATTATTTTAATTCAAGCATGATCACAAATCTAGGCTTGAAATTAATTTCAATTCAAGTTTGATCAGAGCCTGGCTCGATCAAGCTCGCCTCAGTTACACCCCTAGTCAGAAGGGAGAAATATTAAGGAGAAATGTTAACCCATATACAGATGACACAAACTCTATTAGGGGCCATACTGGGCCATACTTTTGAATATTGCTAGATTTTATATAGTCAGTCTCAGTCATGTCATTCTGTATCTGATTTGAGCCACCTCAAACAATCAAAAAGTGGTATTAGTTTTCAAACTTCAAATTTTCTATTTTTTTTAAACTGATGAAAGAACTGTCATATCCTTTATTTATTTATTATTATTATTGCTTTTTCTTTTAATCAAGTAGAGTTGGACTTACTGCTCCTCATTTGTTTCTGATTGTTCTTTTGATGATATATAGGATTTGTTGGATGCATTGAATCAGCTAGAAGGAGGGCTGAAAGAGAACATTAAAAGGTTAAGCTCCTTTGAGAAATATAAGCAAGAAGTACTTCTGGGTCATCTTGACTGGTCCCCCATGCACAAGGATCCAGGATTCTGGCGTGAGAACATCACAAACTTTGAAGAAAATGATTTCCAGGTATTGCCCTGCAGCTCTGACTGTTATCTTAATTATGACCATTCTGGCTAATGTAGAACCATGACTAGGACCCCGAATGCTTGTGAATATTTGAGTCAAGCTGCATAGGCTCCTAGCATATCTGCGAACCGTGGTGGTTTCAACCATTTTTACTGATGATTTAACTGTTAGCTTTATCTTAAGTGGCTGGAGTACCTTCCACAACACTGCTGTATACTACTTAGTAAAGAGTCTGCTATGTGATTTTCTTGTCTATAGTAACTTGCGGTTCCCAAGCACATATAATTTACTAGCTTCTAGTTTACATCAGATATTTCTCTGAATATGCAAGCCTTATGAAAAGTTTATTGCAGATTCTGCATGTCCTTATGACAATTCTTGATGCATCGAGCGACCCAACAGCACTGGCCGTTGCCTGTTATGACATATCTCAATTCATTCAGTACCACCCTGCTGGGAGGATTGTTGTTTCAAACCTCAAGGCAAAGGAGCGGGTCATGAAGCTAATGAATCATGAAAATACAGAAGTGAGAAAGAATGCCCTTCTATGCGTCCAGAGACTTTTCCTTGGTACCAAGTATGCCAGTCTTTTGCAGTCTTAAGCTTGTTGCTTGTATGTATGTTCATCTTGGATCCAAAAAATGCCCATGCTATCAAAGACTAGCCTAAAAAAATAAAGCCTTGGCTATTGAGTAGTAATCGTGGATTACAAGTGGGAAGGAAAGGACTTTTAAGAATTGTCATCCTGTGAGGTTATTCGTTTACCACTTTTCCTTTGTACCATGTCTGTCTGTCTTTTGCAGTATTAAGCTTGTATTTATGTTTATCTTGAATCCAAAAAACGCCATGATATCAAAGTCCATAGCCTAAAGAATAAAGCCTTGGCCGCTGAGTTGTATTTGTGGATTACAACTGGGAAGGAAAAGACTTATGAGAATTGTCGTCCTGTGAGGTTATTTGTTTTCCATGAGTCGCAGATTAGTGTATGACAATGTACTATTTCTTCCTATATGTAATAAATCTTACTGCTTGTTTTGTTATTTCAATAATGTTATTGACATGTTGCCTGATGTTTGGGCAACTTTTGACTGAGGACTTGTATGAGCAGTATGCTTGTTTTGCCTGATTCACTTCTATTATTTCTTGTATCATCTTTTTCTACCACTTATTTTCTTTCGCGTGATTTCATAGGATTCAACAAGCAAGCAATCGCAATTTTTTATCTGATGACTAGTGATTTTCTACGGATACTCGGGAATGTAGCATCTGCAACATTAATAGATGAAAAACATGCAGCATAAATTCACATCCATGATGTTGGAAGCTGATGAAAGTTTCATTTACACTCTCATCCATGATGTTAATCCTGATAGAAGCTGGATCCTTGGTGGGGGGTCTATGGTGACTTGCCACTCTGATAATGCCTCTCTTTGGTCCCGCATCTTCTATCCCTCCAACAGCTCTTACCCTCTTGCCTGTGGGTGATTTTAACGCTATTTGCAGTTCCTCTGAGAAAGGTGGTGGCCTTGCCTCTAAGCTCCTCCCGGCTGACATCTTTCTCCCTTAACATAAGCCGTGCCAAGCTCCTAGATTTAAGTTTTATTAGTCCAGTGTACACTTGGTGCGTGAGAGGGTTGACGGAGCTTTAATTTCGCCCTCTTGGTGTATAGGATTTCCTACTAGTTATTAGAACCAGACTAGATCGGGTGATCAAACCGGTGAATAGACCACCAAACAGTTTGGTTTTATTATTAGACTGGATAAGCAATTGACTCCGTAAAAATCGACAAGCCTGGTGGTTGAACCAGTGACCTGTGCAATCTGGTTGGTTTTTTGCGAGTTGGTCGAGTCTCGTATTTTTGCAAATTACCCAATTATCCTTAATATGTAATTCTATACCTGTAACTACCCCGCCCGGCATAGGCATGTGTATGCCCACATGCCCACACGGCACGTGCAGTGCACGCGATAAGACGGGCGGAGCCCGTCACGCACAAATACTCCTGTGCACATATAATCATAACATCATCAAATAAAACTTGCTAACCTATCCATGATCACATAATCCATCACGAAATAAATCATACTAATAACCAAATAAACCTATTAACATAAGAATATTCAAGGTCTACAATAATATACACTAGACCACTATATAGTCTAGCTGGACCCACACAGGCCACAACAAACCATCAAAATACAACTAAACCAAGAGTACACTATGATTCGACGTGTATTATACAAATCATCGTCTAATACAAAAGAGTACAAATATTAAATACTCGTACAACTCAATTTCTATATAAACTATCATCTATACCATCTCGCATCTATAGCTCACATCATCATCGCTCTAAAATATCTTCTCAAGATATCTCAAGTCGCTATCACGTACCACATATCTGAAGGAGTTAGAAAAGAAATAAAGAGAGTCATGAGCAAAAGGCTGAGTGAATAGATCTTACCCCGAATCAGTGATGCCAAACAGAGAGTAAATAATGTACTGGATAATATGAATCAGCAAGAACATTATGTCATGAATGAGTATATGAATATATTCTCAATAATATATAAATAAAAAGTAGATAATATGTCATAACTGATAAAATACATAATCCTAGACAATGTATAAATAAATCTCTAAGTCATATCATCATCATAACTCTCTCTCTAATATGACAAATGATGCATGCTGACCATGACCATACTATGATATCAAATACAACCATATATGATGCATATTGATCACTCGATAATCAGGTAACTAAATGATAATAAAATCATATGCATTTCTCAACATCACAATCATCAGCGATATCTCAGTATCATATCATCATACTAGACCACTGTGCATAATCAACACCCGGTACCCGGTCTCAACATCATGTCCGAAGGCCCAAAGCATACTTCGCCACCCGCAAGAGTATCTCAAATATAATCATACCCCGCCACCTGCTAGGGTATAAACATCTATCCAGGCCAGGCACCCACATAGTTGATAGAAACCTTGTGAGGATAACTCGCCACATATGCCCTAGCGAACGGCATGTGTTCGAATGTCTGCTGTGCACACAGACTAACGACCTCGGACGTAAGGCCAACAGGATCGCGACTATGTCGAGCGATCAATCATCCACCAAGCGCGTCCTAACCCTCGCGCCCACTTGGGTATCCTCACGCTTTCTATGAACTATCATATCAATCATATTTCATGCTTTCCTTCTAAATGACAGATCATATGCATATATCCAGTACGATAATAAGTCAATGCATAATAGGAATTTATGTGGAATAGGAATCAAGAGAAAATGATGCAATGTAGTCTCTGACTGTATCATCAACACATGCATACTCATACTAATCTATAACATGCATACTCATGCTACAGATCAACTCGGTATATAATCATAACAGTAGAATCATCTCTAATCATCTCTATATATATCACCAATGTACTCATATCTTAGATCAGCATAATCAAATGCATGATAAAATATGCTCGACTGTAATCATCTCTAGATAAAATAATATAATCATGCTGGAGGCCAAAACATGCATGCACATCATATATACTATAACCTAATTTGAGAAAGGCGTCTAGGGGATAAGACTACTCACAGTCTGATCAGAAGACACCAACCACGCATCTCTCACGTCCGTTAGATAACCGAGTGACATTCATCGCTAGCAAGGTCTACGGGGTCTCAAATAAGGGGGTTCGGGATCTGAAAATATTCAAGTAATATTAATTAGTATTTATCTAATTAAAATTAATTCAAGTAGAATATAAAGGTTTATTTGGTTTAAAATCACTTCTTTTACTTTGTACATAATTAGATTCACATTATAGGTATTTTCAAATATTATGACATACTATTATTATAAAATGCTAGTTATAATATACAGAGAAAGTTTTGTTTCTTTTTATTTAATATTCTAAATATATAATTATAAAGTAAAAGCTAAACAATTATAAATGGGATATAAGTATAGATAAGATCTATTTATAATAAATTTATACTTCTTAGTCTATTTTGATTAGTTAGAAGTTATATAGTATTTACTTAATTATGCAAAATAATTAATTAATTAATAAGACTAGTATCTTATTCTACACACGATAGTATATAATAAATTGTTAAGATTACTTAAATTGCATATATTATGAATATCAGTACTTAAATCTAATAATTATAATTTACAACACTATCGATTAATCTAATAGAAATATAAATACATAGTTACATCAAAATAAGTATTATCTATATTTATGCATAATATTTTATAACCTAGTTAATCCTTAATTATACTAATTATAATTAATAATCATCATGTTGAAGAATATATATTATTATTAAAATAATTAATGTCTAAATAATTTATCTACATTAATTAAGGAAGTAATACCTAATTAAATAAATAAATAAATAAATATAAAATAGAGTAGATAATAAAATAATGTCACTAGAGCCCAGCACTATGCAGAAAAAGAAATGAGTAGAAGCTGAGGAGGAAGAAGAAAAAGGAAGAAAGCGAAGAAGAAGAAGAAGAAGAAGAAGAAGAAGAAGAAGAAGAAGAAGAAGAAGAAGAAGAAGGAGGAGGAGGAGGAGGAGGAGGAGGAGGAGGAGGAGAAGAAGAAGAAGAAGGAGGAGGAGAAGAAGAGAAGAAGAAGAAGAAGGAGGAGGAGGAGAAGAAGAAGAAGGAGGAGGAGGAGAAGAAGAAGAAGAAGGAGGAGGAGGAGAAGAAGAAGAAGAAGGAGGAGGAGGAGAAGAAGAAGAAGAAGGAGGAGGAGGAGAAGAAGAAGAAGAAGGAGGAGGAGGAGAAGAAGAAGAAGAAGAAGGAGGAGAAGAAGAAGAAGAAGAAGAAGAAGAAGAAGAAGGGAGGAGAAGGAGAAGAAGAAGAGAGAAGGGGAGCTTAGGGAAAAGAAAGGAGAACGGAAAAAGAAATAAGAAAGAAGAAGAAAGAAGAAATAAGAAAGAAGAAGAAGAAGAAGAAGAAGAAGAAGAGAAGAGGAAGAGAAGAAGGAGAGGAGGTGAGGGAGGAGCTTGCGGACCCGGGCCGGCGGGGAGGGCACCGGTCGCTGCTGGCCAGCCGGGGAGAGAGAGAGAGAGAGAGAGAGAGAGCTTCTCACCGCGCGCAGCCTTCGGGAAGGTGGTGGCGGGCCGACATCGGCAATGAGGAGTGCGAAAGAGGGTGGAGAGAGAGAGAGACCGAGAGAGATAGATAGATAGAGAGAGATTTAAAGAGAGAGAGAGAGGTGGCGGTGGAGGGGGCTTGCGGCAGCGGCAGCGGCAACGGGCGCGTGGCACCCCCACCACGCAAGCTGCATGCGCAGCTTGCATGGGCACGAGGGCGGCCACAGTGTGGACGGTCGCATCGTGCCTAATTTTTTTTTTTTAAGATTAGGTTGTTACAAATAGGATCGCGACTATGTCAAGCGATCAATTATCCACCAAGTGAGTCCTAACCCTCGCGCCCACTTGGGTATCCTCATGCCCACTCGGGTATCCTCACACTTTCTATCAACTATCCTATCAATTACATTTCATGTTTTCCTTCTAAATGACAGATCATATGCATATATCCAGTACGATAACAAGTCAATGCATAATAGGATTTTGGTGGAATAGGAATCAAGAGAAAAATGATGCAATATAGTCTTTAACTATGTAGTCAACACATGCATACTCATGATAGTGATCATCTCGATATAAAAATCATAACAGTATAATCATCTCTCATCATCTCTATATATCACCAATGTACTCATATCTCAGATCAACATAATCAAATGCATGATAAAATATGCTAAACTGTAATCATCTCT
This sequence comes from Typha latifolia, assembly GCF_019914945.1. Taxonomy (NCBI): domain Eukaryota; kingdom Viridiplantae; phylum Streptophyta; class Magnoliopsida; order Poales; family Typhaceae; genus Typha; species Typha latifolia. Next base: position 6,223,115 of record NC_133091.1, read on the forward strand.
AGATAAAGTCGTATAATCATGCTGGAGACCAAAACATGCTTACATAATATATAATATAACATAATTTGAGAAATGCGTCTAGGGGATAAGACTACTCACTTTTTATCAGAAGACTCAACAAACGTATCTCTCAGGTCCATCAATCAACTGCCACTCGTCGCTGGTGAGATCCCAGGGTCTCGAATAAGCGGGTTTAGAGTTTGAAAATGTTTAAGTAACATAAGTTAGTTGTTTATCTGATTATAATTCGTTCGAGTAGAATATAATATTTTATTAGGTTTAACATTGATTAGATTTATAGGATAAATTTAATTGTGACAATAGTAATATGCTATTTATATTTATTTAATAAAATCCTAATTTGTTAATTATAGAATATAAGTATATAGTAATTTATCTCCTTTTTGTAAATAACCAAGACGACTATATATATATATATATGATTTAATAAAAATATAATTATAAAATAATATTATTAATAATTATTTTTTAATACTTACTCTTATTTAACTAATCCTAAATTATATGTAAAATAATCATTATCCTATTATACAAAAATAATCTGCAAGTTTAGTATTCCATTTTATACAAATTATTAGACAATACTAATATACTAAAAATAGGCATATAAAGTATAAATTAAATATAAATATAAGATTATTATCAATAAGACTACATATATTAACTAATAAATCATAACTAAACTATAAATAAATTTATAGGCAATATTTATAATTGTAATTAATAAATTATTATACTAAAATACTTAGTAAAATTATATTAGTGAGTATAATTTATCAAAATAATTAATTACCTAATAGACTATGTTACCTAACATTAGAAAATAATTATATATATATATATATATATAATAGTCCTCTTTGATACAGTGCTGAGCTCGGCCCAGCACTGTCTGCTACAATGCTGGGCCGAGCCCGGCATTGTTGCAACAAGAGAAGGAGAAGGGACCGAGAATGGAGAAGAAGAAAGGAAGAAGAAGAGAAAGAAAGAAAGAAGAAAGAAGAAGAAGAAGAGAAGGAGTAGGAAGGAAGGCACGGACTCGAGCTGGTGGGGAGGGCGGCGGCCGCTGTTAGCTAGCCCGTGGCTAGCCTCTTGCCGGCGGCTCGGTTTTGGCAAACCTAAGCTAAGGAGGAAGAGAGAGAGAGAGAGAGGGAGAGAGAAAAGAAGAGAGAAGAAGAGAGAAGGAGAAAGAGCTCATCGGCGCTCGCGGAGGTGGCGGCGGTGGTTTCCAAGGACGACGGCGACGACGATAGGCTGGCCTCGGCGAGAGAGAGAGAGAGAGAGAGGCGGTGGGAAGGGAGGCCACGACGGTGGGGCCCACCACGCTAGCTGGCCCGGCCAGGTTGGCCGGGCCGGTGCTTGGGGCATGTGGCTTGCTCCCCTCCTGCCACTGCATGGCATGAGGCTGACCACATCGTGCCATGCAATAGAATTTTTTTTTAAGGTTAGGTTGTTACATTTTCCTTCCCCCCGTATAAAAATTTTGACCCCGAAATTTAAATCACACTGGTATTGTAAGAAAATAACCTAGTGCCCTGACCTCTAACCGAGTCAATGTCCAGTCTACTTCTAATAATTATGCTAATGACTACAATCCCTTGCTCGTTACCAACCCTTCTATCTAGTCCTCTCCTCAATGTTCTACAAACAAGCTTAGGTCTTCTTATACAATTCCAATCAGTCTGCTCTTGTAATTTATCCTTCATTACCAAGCATATTTAAGAGTTGGGCTTCTTCAAATGCTCGCAATCTTCAAAGGTTAATAGTTATGGAATGTGACTTGATTGCCTTGCAATCGAGCTCGAAAGACTCGTACAACTAAGCTCTGGAACGTATCCTCTGTAATAAGCAGGAGAGACTATTTCTTAAAGTTGAAGCTTACTAGCATTAGCATTCTTGATGTAAATGGTTACCCTACGGTGACCATGACAATGGTTTCTTTTGCTCTTTTGCTACTTCTCACAAGAAGAGGAAATGCATCTCCGCCATCATATTGAGTAGCTGTGCTTGGGTCTTTAAATATTCTAATATAACGAACAAGTTCTTTACTTTCTTTTATAATCTCTTCAATTCCTGTAACCCTATTTCTCTAGCTTCCTAAAATCCATTTAGATCGCATTGATTTTCTTGCTTCCCACTAACTTTGATGAGAAGATCACTAGTACTTTGAACTCTCTCGGGTTGCTCCGCCTGAACAACCTCATGGCCCGCCTTTTCTAACGCTTCTAATCTATTCTCAAGCTTGGTGTTATGAGGCCATCCATAGGTTTTTCATCACTAGAAAGATGGACACTAATATCAATAGAACTACCATTGTTCTGATTGCCAAAAAAATCAACCTTGCCTCTGTTGGTGACCACATATTAATCGGCCTTTGTAACACTATATACACACTCATAACTAGAAAGATGGATTGCCCTAGCCCCCTGCTTAGTGCCTTGTCGTGTCACCTCCCCCTTCCTCAGCATCTAAGCCATGTGAGCCTTCTACTCATCCTTTACCTCTTGCCCACAAACTAGTGAGTCGCGATCCCCTTCCTTGGAGATTCCCTCCTCGTTGTTACTTGGCCAGCTTAGGTGGTCATTGGCATTGTTCCCCTCCTCCACCTATGGTGTGTGGGCATGAGCAAGGGAGGTGGGCAAAGACCCCTTCCCTCCTCACCCTCTGATATTTTAGGTGGGCAGGGCTAGCCTAAACCCATTTGGGGGTTGTAGGCTCGATCGGCTTGAGTCTATTTGGGCTATATAATGGGCTGGCCAAAACCTATGTAGGCTAGGTTGAGCCCTAGTTTGAGCCCATTTTGCTTGGGCCTTAAACGGAGCCCATCATAGGTGAGTTAAAATTTTCTTATTTTACTTATTAATATTATGAATATAGTGGTAATCCAGTATTTTGTAGACCTCCCTAGGATAGCACAAACTTGAAAATGAACGAAGTTTAGAGTGGGGTGATATCACTGGAGAATTAATTATTCCATGCAAATAGACTATCTTCCTTTACTATTACTATTATGCATATTAGAACACATCTTATGACAATGTAGAGTTAGCTTACTTAGTTGTGCATTTGACTCTATATTATAGCTTACTTGGGATAATATATTATTATGTGATGATAATGTTTTTAATTATATTTGTTAATCATCATGTTAATATCGTGCCTACAAATATCATGTCATAATCACACATGCATTACCATGAGGAGTGTAACCTTTATGTTTTGACAATACTCAACATCTCTTCAGCTAGGACAATGAGCGTGAGAATTATATTATATTATTATATAGTAGAAGCCTATGCTTGAAGTCTGAGTTTGTAGATCCTAGACAATTAAGCACATAAATTGTTGGGTTTTAATGAGTAATTATATTATTGATTGATGAGAATCAAACTTTTGCGATATTTAAGTAGGAGGTTAGAGGCTGTGATGACATAGACCAAGTTATATCTAGTAACGCAGGGTGAGGGCATTCTTGACCGGTGGACATGATTTTTAATATATGCAATGATTTCATAGTGGCGGTGTGATAAAGATAGGATATGTGCCGAGATTAAGGTCTCTAGTCTGCGGTGGTGGATAATCACTCAACTGTTTGTTGAGTGATGAAAGACAATTCTACAGCTTGGGGGCATCTATATCTGATGAGTATGAATGATGGTTGATGGGCCTAATGTCATGTTAACTAACATATTTGTATGCTTATCTTATTGTAGTAATGTGATATACTTGGTTATGATCTTTTCTTATTACATTAGGTATTTAATTTTATTAAAATAAAATTCCTGTAGGTCGCGTTCGAACGCAAGAGGGGTCGCGTTCGAACGCCCTTGCGAACGCCTGCATCAAGTTCGCAATAGAGAACACATATTGTGCATTCGAATGCGGTCGGGCGAGTTCAAACGCCCGCGTTTGAATGCCAGTATCGCGTTCGCACATCCAGAGATGGAGCTTTTTGAGTGCATTCGAACGCGATTAGGCGCGTTCAAACACGATTGACGAGAATCCTCTAGAATTAGGATTTCATATTATTTTAGGTGAATATGTTAGCAGGTATTATTTAATGATGTCATGATTATATGTGCACAGGAGAGTATCTGTGCGTGATGGGCCCCGCCCGTCCTGTCACGTGCGCTGCACGTGCCGTGTGGGCGCGTGGGCGTGCACGTGCCCGTGCCGAGTTGGGGCGTTCTAATTACGATCTTTCAAACCTTAGCCATCTTCCTCCACCACCAGCCATCCTACCTTATGACCGTTCATGACCTTGCTCCACTATATTATTAATATCTTTTTACTCAGACGTCGGATTCTTATAAAACTACATCTATTACAAACCCTAACTTTCGAGGCTACCTCTATATAAATTTTCATAATTTTCTTACGTCCAAATCGTTTCGGGTCTAGTTCGTAACAAATATCTAAGAGTATACTAGTAATTTGAGCATCGTGGGTTAGTTTAACCTAAAGCCTAGTTAGTCTCCGTGATGATAACTAACGATTGGGATTTACTAGGTAGGTAAAAAATAGGGGGTGATTTAGATAGATAGAAAAGGGAGGGGTCAAAACAAAAATAAGGCAAAAAGGAGGGAGCAAGTAAAATTTTTCCATAATAGAAAAGCATGGGATCAATAAGAAAAAGGAGGATTCACAGGTTTGTGTGATGACTCTTCTAGTGGTCTTCATGCATTCACTGAATCTATTCCTTGTGACTTCTACAATCCTATTTTGGCTAGCTTTGTTGTAGAGCTTTGCCTTCTAAACCTTTCTCTAAATTGTTGTGCTGCCACAGTTTGGAGACTTTAGGGATGTTGCCCTTCGTTATTCATCTCTTGTCGTTCTTGAGTTTTGTACTTGATACTTTTCCTCATTGTAGTTTAGTTATTCCTTATCCAAGTGCAGGTTTCTTTTGCCTTGTGTATAAGTCGTAATGAATTATTTGAAGCTATTGATATTTCCTTCAGAAAAAAAAATAACTTAAAAAAAAATCGTAAGTTTCTTCAAGACATAAAACATTAAAGCCCAGGGTATGTTTTGAAAAATACCTGTTGGATATCGAACAGGATCCGTTACCCGTTCTCGCTAGTATAAACAATTTCCGAGGTCCATAGAAATCTAAAAACAAGAGGAAATTCTCTGTAACCCCCCCCGCCCCTCTTTCTCTCTCTCTCTCCCATATCTTTTGCTCTGCTTCTCTCTCCTCAGGTTCGAATCTCTATGCTATTCTTTTGGTTTAATCTCCAGAACTTTGATGTCTCCTATGTTGAGTAAAGTCCCTGAATTCTTTCAATCTTTTAAGTTTCTGTTTTCTCTTCCTTCGTAATCTAGGTTTAGGAGTAAGTTCTTTTTAGGTAAGTTCAGTTTAGCTCTACGTTTTTTCTATTCGATTTGGTTCAAAACCCTAGCAGAGGAATTTGATATCTGAGGAATTCTCTGGTAATATTTAGGCTTTTGCAAATTTGAGGTCTTAATATCTGAAAAATTCAATTCGAATATACTGCCGTCTATTTCATTTGTTCGTTATCTGGAGGCATGTTAAATTGATCCTGGCTACATCCATGTTGTAATGATGTTAACGTAAGAAGCATGAGATCAATAACCTTATTGGGAACAAGAATTGCTGATTTGAGAGACCATCAAGCCAGAAGCAATAATGAGCACTTGGCTACCCTTTGAATGGATTATTGATTTCATATATTAATAAATTACCTGCCCTTTCTTTGATTTTAAGTGGGATCCTTTGAATCGTAGCATTTCTTAGTACTCATGTTGATAGACCTTTTGTAATATGGGAAAAGTATAATGCTTCTGCTATTTTTACCAAGTGAGCAATGTGATTCTATGATGGAAGCAATTTATTTTGATACTTGGAGATGCAAGATGCAATATTTTCTGCTCAGATATTTTCTAATGCCTGTCTTCTGGAGTAGTTGAATATGCGAAGAAGTATAGATGTTTCAGACTTTTAACATAAATAAAGAGTGAGACATAAATAGTGTGGTGTTAGTTGTCCAGTGTTATTTTTTTAGTACTTCTCGAAGTTGGAATGGAGTTGGGTTGGTTTAATGTACCCAATGATTCATATTGAGGTTATTGAATTATTTATAATTTTTGGGCTATTTGTTGTCATTTTTAGTTGAAAACACAATGTCTGGGAGAGGTCGTGCACATCGCCATGCTATCAATGGGCGACGTACTTATCCTGACTTTGGTGAAGGTCCATTTACTCGTGGTCCTCCTTCTCGTCCCCACCCCGCACTTCTAGAAGAAGAATATGAACTACAGCAGATTGATCTAAGGAGGCTTCTGGCGGATCACCATGCTCTTGTTGAAGATCGTGTGGCTTTACAGAGGGAGGTTGCACTTGGAAAGGATGAGATTCGCCGTCTGAATTTGATTTTTGGGGATTTCCGTGCAGAAAAGGAAGCCCATATCCGAGAGCTGATAGAGAAAGGATTGAAGCTTGAAGCTGATCTTAGATCAATTGAACCTTTAAGAAATGAGGTAATGCAGCTCCGTGCAGAAATCGAGAAACAGATGGATTTGAGACAGGAACTTAGTGCAAAGGTTCAGTCACTCACACAAGAGTTGGCAAGGGCACAAGCTGATAACAAGCAACTCCCTATTTTGAGGACTGATATTGATGGTCTGCAACAGGAGCTTATGCGTGTTAGGTTCGCCTATCTAATACTCAAACTCAATTACCTACACATCATCTAGATATCTTCTTTATTAGTTGCTCTATTAGAGTGACCTCGTGCAGAGAGTGAAACATGAACATATAAAGTCTTCAACTTTAAAGTTGTTTCTTGACAGGACTGCTTTTGAGTATGAGAAGAAGGGAAACATTGAGCTGATGGAACAAAGGCAAACAATGGAAAATAATATGATTTCTATGGCTCGTGATATTGAAAAGCTGCGGGCTGACTTAGCAAATACTGAAGGGAGACCATGGGCTGCTGGTAAATGGCCAAATCTATTGCTTTCATTCTGTGTGTGAATGTGTGTGTGTGTGTGTGTGTGTTTTGTTTTGGAATTCACATGCTCATAAACTACTGTAGCTTATTTTACCTTGGTTTGTTTCATATATGTTCTCATTTTATAAACTCTACTTGTTATTTGGTACAATGCCAGTTTGCTATACTTTCTAATTCCATTATATCTGTGGTGGTTTTCTGATCGTGTTTTAGGCCAGTTTTCTGTAGTTTCTATGATCTGTTCTTTCTTCGGTAGTTGACCAATGATCATTTTAAGCTATCAAGCATATCCATATATCTGTCACAGAATATTACCTTTTGTGACATACTAACTGACTTCTTTTGAAATAAACTGGTTTAATCATTTGAAGCTGTTTATGGGATTCTATATTTTGCCTTGTCAGAGATTCTAATAACATTTGTTTTTCCTGCTCTACAACTTAAATCTTGTTGGAGTTTTAATATGCATAGACAGTGTAGATGTGAAAATGTAAAGAACTATAACGAACCATAGATATTTATAATTTATGCAGTTGAAGTTATGCTAAATTGAGGTTTTATTGTTTTTATTTCAATAGCTGGCACTCTATGATTTATATTTTGATTTTATACTGATGACTTTCTGTTTAAGGTGGAGCATATGGGATGAAAATCAGTAACCCTGAAGGGGCATTTCCTTTGTCATATGCGGATGGCTACAACCTCCATTCGGTATGCTTTTCTCATCGATATCTAGCCCATGAACTTAGAGAATCTGATTGCTTGTAATGTTCTCTCCTCATGATTCATTTCTTAACAGGGTGTTTCTGAAAAAGCTCCTTTGTATGGTCCGACATCTGGTTCATGGGGAGGTTATGACAAGTCTCGTCTTGGACGACGTTGATATCTCAGTTGCATATAGATGGAAATGGAGGCACTAGGTTTACTGATGGTCATTCTGTAAGGGTTAGAATATCTAGCTTCTTTATGGTACATGTGCTGCCAGAGTTATCTTAATAGTAATATCAGAAAACTTGTTTCTTAATATTATGATCTTGCAGATATTTTCAGATGCAAACAATGTTTATTCTAAACCTTAAATTTTTTCTTCATACTTGATTGTAGATGATTGATCTTTTACAGCGTGGAAGTTGTTTAGACTTTAGATATTTACTTCTATGATGTTAGGTACCAGAGATTTTCTATTGAGATATTTATGGTTTGATTCCACGGTACATACTAGACACTGGCCTATTTGGATGAGATTTGTGGCTGCTTTATGTATGTATTGCAATGAGTATGTTGATGCAAAATTGAGTAGGTTTTGATAAGTTGCTGTCAAGTATAAACTTCAAATTTTTTGATGTCTTCAACCATCCATCCTGTTGAAATGCGGTGCTATTTTGATAAAATTTGATCTATGTGTGGAAACCTTAGAAAGTAATTGGAGATTCTAGAAGTAATGGACTATATTTTATCCATTGGCAGGAAAGTGTTCATCCTTTGTGCTTTCCATTTTAGCTTTATGTGTGTTGAACTGTAGATAATGTGAGATGTCACAAATCTCTTTGACCTTGAAATTTTGTGTGACTTTATCCATGGATCCCAGCTGCCGCAGCAGGCTGTTGCAAGAAGAGAGAGAGAGAGAGAAGGGGGGGAGGCCTACTGCTGCATGCAATAGGGAGAGATAGAGTAGGAAGAAAGAGAGAGGGAAAGAGAGAGAGTGATGGAGAGAGAGGGATAGAGTAGACCAACAGTAAGATGGATAGGGAATAAGAGAGGAAGAGAGATTTTTAGGTTTTATGTCTGAGTAATTATTATTTTTTTATAATTTTTCTAAATTTTTACAAATTTATCAATATTTTTAAATATTATTTCGAAATTTATTTAATTAAGAAATAATTCGGTCCGATACGGGCGGTCGATACGGTCTATATGTATCATTTTTTCGGATGGTCGATCCCAATTTTGATATTGAGTTTCAGAACCTTGATTTTATCATTATATTGTTAAAAAAATTTACATTTTGAGTGACGAAAATGAACCATAGTGCTAAAACTCTTTAAAACTAGACTAGGAATGCATTTGATTTGTTTATCTTTAGAAGATTGCTGAGTAAAACTTTTAACTGGTTGAAGGGATATAAGAGGCGTACCAGGTTGTTTTATCGTATAGGTACTGCACCACCATTTGTTGTCATACACTTAAACTGCTTGATACTCTAGTTATTTGGCATGAGTTATTTCGGTTACATTTGCTTAAGCTGAATAAGATCGTCAAAGTGTTGACACTTGGCAGTATTGTGTGTAACCTTATGCTCTGGAAGAATCATGAATGACAAAGATAGCTAGACATTGGACTTTTGATCTGCAAGGAATGGTGCTCACATTTCACTTTGTCCTGTTTCCAGATAGCCTCATGATAGAACACAACTTTTATTTTATTTACCTGATGGATAGAAGGAAAACATAATACCCACAGCCTTTTTGTGTTCTAGATGCTATACAGACTGATTAAATTATAGAATAGGTCTCTCTACTAACTCTGCTACACTATGAGTTTGGTTCAACTAAAAACCAGGAGCTTTTTGTTTAGTTATAGTCTGATCCCTTTATCCAAGCACAGAGCAGTAAGCTTTCTTGTTATTTGGTAGTAGTAGTACTGATGGAGTTAACACTACTTTAGCTCAACTACAATGTTGTATGCATAGTTGTATAGGTTCTGAAAAAGGTTGATGGCTGGTGCTTTGATGAGGAACTGATTCAGTACTCTAGCGGGGCAGATGCAAGTTGGTTTGTAGATTTTTTCTTTTGGATGTTGTTACCTGGTATAACATGGATGGTGATATCTTTGGTGTTTATTCCTTCAAGGGGCTGTGAACTTTCAAGTGGTTCTACTTATATCTGTTGCGGGCATCAGTATATTTGGGAAAGCCCATTAAGCGAAGTTTCTGCACTTTAACTAATGGGTGAACTTTGTTGCCAACGATTAACTGAGATTTGTATTTGGATCTCTTATAAAATGATAGCAGCTGCAAGAAATTGCTGCCCTTTTTAGATTGCTAATCAGCATTTGTGGTCGGAGATGGAAGAATAGGGAATGGAAGTTCCAGCTAAGTTCTGTTGGCCAATTTCTCCCTGTTGGGAGAATACTCTTAGCTTTTAGGCTTATAGTTTGTGAACAAGAAGAAAGAAAAAAAGGGAACAGCTCCCCGCTTCATCTTAACTTGCATCAATATTTTGGGGTAATGTGACTTCCTTACGATACAGTCCTGCTTAATCAGCATTAGAGATCATCCTGGGATATTTGAAGTGATGCTGGTCACATGGAAGATGGCTTACACTTTTGATGAGGCAAGTAATATTTCTTCCTCTTTGCAAGATAATTGTAAAGCTGTCTCTTTTTGTGCTTTATATGGGTATTATTTTGAAGTGCTTCTTATAGCCATTAGTTTTAGTTAAACAACTTTAGCTGGTAAGCTGAAATAGTAGTCCAGAGAGAGCTCCTATCATTCAATTGTAAATTCCCTTCAGAGGTGTTTTAGAATTTGTATATGTCCATAGCTCTCTTATCAAGCCCAACCAACTACAAGCATCAAGCATCAATTGATTGCATCTTTGCTTTATGTCACTTGGTTTGTATAGAGGGAGTAGGAGTTTCATTGGAGGCTCTTCTATACTGCATCTTCTGCTGGAGAAGCTTTGGTGATTATGACCCCTGTTTCTTGCTCTGTGCATGAGTTTGGGTTTGTTGACAAAACATTTCCATAAGTTCACCACTACGTGTCCTTCAGATTGAGTATAATGTGGGCTTTTTTCATTGTTATCATTAAGTTGTTGAACTAAGTGTCAGTGAGTATAATGTGGGTTTGTTTCATTGTTATCATTAAGTTGTTGAACTAAGAGGGATTTGAGATGAAAATGTATATAACTTAGACAATAACATGTATTTTACTTTCTCATATATTGAGATATGGATATATGGATTCAAGCCATGTCACTCTGAAGGTTTGGTGATCGCAAAATACTACGGGGCTTGTGCATTTGGAAAAGAAAGAAGAGACTAGGAGAAAGAATAGATTGGAGGTTATTTTTACCTAATGTGATGTATTTCTGGGTTTAGGTTTTGTACATTCTTTATAAGATGTGCCTTTCATATGGGGTTCATTGATGGATTGTTCTGGGTTTCTTGGTAGTCATAGGTTGGTTTAGTCTATATTCCACATATCATTGATGGAATAACCTAATTGGAATTGATAGATTTTTATATTTGCTAAATATGGATCTTCTGATGGTCATTCGTTTAAACTTCTGCAAATTAACATATGATTGCATGATTATTGCATGTTAAATACTGTTCTTTTGGAATAATTTTAACGCTTGTTTCTTGGACACTGCATTACTTATGTTGGCAAGTTGAGAGATGTGACAGATGTCTTCTCTGAACATGAGAAAATAGGCTCAGTTTGTTAATATAAGTGACATTGTGATAAGGGTTTAAAACATTATGGTTAAATTGAATTTTTTTAGTGGTTTTAGAATCTTGTTTCTATTTCTAACAAATAAATAGCTGTCAAATTCTTTCACTTTTTAAGAAACCTCATTATAAAATTGTACAATACATTAGGTTTACACTATTAAAATATATCTTGGCTCTTTTAGTAACAATAGGATAACTTCCCGCATCAACTCAAACTTGATTGTCAGAATCTAGGAGATTTGATTAATATATGATGGAAGATGACAACTATAATGTAATTGGAACTTGGAACTTGGTGGACTTTATCTCCAACCTCTTGACTATCCCTATCTGTAGAGAATTGACAATCGGTTGCTTCTACGTTGCATAGGTATGCAACGTAGGTAAATGTTAAACTACTAGGTATCCCTATCTGAGAGGTTGATAACTCAAAAATCTTAAACTACTAAGCATCCTTGCAGCTTTTATAGTAAGTCTCTCTCTGATGATGTGCTTTTGTAGGTAAATGTTTTTACCTATTTTTGACAGTTGGAATTTGTAGTCTTTTAATATAATATTTCTTTTCAAACTTTTTGTACTTTCTTGTTTGAAACTTAAAACTATATGTGAAAATAAACTGTTAGAACCACCAGTAATGCTGAAATTGAAGCTCCAGAGGTAATCTATAACGGAAATGGGAACAGAATACTAACCTCCTTGACATATTGAACATCATGTGCCATTCAAAGGTGATCCTGCTTTCTAGTGTGGGAAGAAAGGTGTGAAAGCTAGGTGGGTAACTACTGATCATATTTCTATTTGCTTGGTGTAGGAGAAGATAAGAAACATAATTCATGGTCCAATTATGACATAGGAGATATTGTAAGCTATCTATGAATTATGCATATCAGGCCATGAAACAGATAGGATGATCAATGTAGGGAACTGTTAAACCATATTTGAAATCAAGCTTTCAGTTTAAGGATAGGATTGTCAAGTGAAACTATCTTACCATAAGCAAAGGAGTCTTGCTGTCATTTTGAAGAATGACAATTTGCTTTTAGTGCTCATACTGTTGTGACTCAAAGGTTAGAGAGAATATCACTGCTTCTGTTCCTTAATGTAGAATTAATAGAGGATTATTTTTTCCCTTTGGCTAATCAATAAAATGATTTAGATCCATGCTAGAACATGATATTAATGGAGATATTTTTTGGTTATCATTCAGTAATAGGCCACTCCTTTTCCCTCCTTTTTCTTCATTCTGTGCAGAAAATGCTTGAGAAACAAAGCTTTTTAAGGAGCTATGTCTACTATATGATATTCTCTCTTGGTGTGCTAAATGCATGGGTTAGCTTGATGCCAATGTGCATTTTGCTGTATTTGTGAATTTAGTTCTCATTGATATGTTGGAATTTAGATAGTCTGTTGACTGTATGAAATGGCCATATGAGAGGAATTTTTAAACCCACTGAAATTAACTCTGATGTAGGAAATCAAAACAATAAGTGGATCTGTGAAATGGTTATGGTAAAGATGAAAAGCTCTGTGAAATGGTTTTGGATTAACTTATGATACTCTCTAGCATATATGTGGATTGTGGAGCTACCAATGCCTCAGCCATCATGGGGCTGATAACTCATGAATAACTAGCTTGGTTAAAACTCCAACAATTTCATACTTGTTCTTGCTGAAGTATATTTGCTTTAATCATACTTTATAATGGGTGATTCACTTCTTATGATGTTGGCCCTTTCTGAGTCTGCCTTTGGTCTGGAATCTCCATTGCATACTGCATAGCTTCTATTCATTATAATTTTGTCTGTTTTGTACTTCTGTTATTTGAGAATATGAGGTTGGCTCGCCTTTGTTTTCTGCCTAACATGATTCTACAACTCTTATTTGTTCCAATTTTTTATTAATATTGTTTCCTCTCCATTGCAGGTTGAAAATTACCCCTACAAGTTTTCCAGATATGCAACATTTCTTGGTTCTTCAACCAAAAGGGAAAAATTACCGGTTGCTTGAGAAATTGGGGTAAAAAAAAGAACACCGCAAAGTTGGGAAGTGAAACAAGGATATACAATCTCAGCTCCACCCCTTCATTGCCGGTTGAAAATACCCTTACAGGTTTTCCAGATATGCAACATCTCTTTGTTCTTCAACCAAAGGGAAAAACTCCGGGTTGCTCGAGAAATTGGGGGAAAAAAGGACGCCACAAAATTGGGAAATGAAACAAGGAAAAACAATCTCAGCTGCCGCATCCTTCAAATCAACTAATAGGGATCTGAATGATGGCCTCGGAAGAGCTATTAGATATACAATGGCTCCTTTGGAGTCGATCAAGAGGGACATCAATAGTATATCATATACTTCATAAGAACCATTAGATATCTGCCCCAGTCCCATAGCAAATGCCTGTGAAGAAGGCAGGCTGATGGTATTCTCTTATCCTATACAGGTAGCCACTTTGAGGTATTATACTTCGTTGCAGAAAATAACAGTTTATATTACAAGAGAGACTATCTGGATAGAAGAGTTTAGAGTTATTAGTCCGGCCACCTCCCTACTATTTTGGAAAAGAAGTATCTTAGAAATTTTGCCAAGGTACAGCACAAAGTTTGTTATCCTACACTCTAAATAGTTGGACAACTGCAGTTCTTGTTACACAACATGTTCCAGTGCTGGAATTTGTGCTTGACAAATTTATTTTTCTTTGAGCTGACAAGATCTGTTATTAGTAATCACTGATACTTCTGCTCATGGCTGTATGGTCACGCTGGTCTATTTCTTTCGGCTGCCTAGCTCTCCGTTCATACTTTCATTCTACTAGATCTTCTGGCAGAAGATACTGGCCATAGATTTATAAGCATTGCTTTTGGGAATATAATAAAAATTTCAAGGTGCATTAAAGGGTTGAGTTAGATAGTCCACCTTAAATATATATTTCTTTAATTCATCTAAATTTTTGTGAGGATATTGACCCTTAAGGCACCATCTTTCCCTAAAATTAACTTAGCCGACCACGGTGTAACTCCATAAAGATGCTCAATTTTTTCTCCCAGCTCCGCTAGGATTTCCCCTCTTCTGAGATTATCCTACTTCACCTTCTCCGCATCTTCCCCTTAACAACCTTTCCCTAACCTGTGGTAATCTAGCTGCTGCTTGCCTCTCCACCATCTCTCTCTCTCTTACACTCCAACATGGCCCCACTGAAATTTTCAGAGCTGCCCTCATTGAAGCCACCCTTTCACTTATTCCCACTACATCTCGAACCCCTTCCTCTCCCAACCTCTTCACTTTATTCCTTGCCCCGTTAATCTCACTTGAGATATGGAGTTGGTAGACCAAGATGACACTTTTCTCAAAAAGTTCTCTGAGCTCTTATCAAAGGATAAAATGGATGAAACAATCTCCTTCCCAGAGGGCTCAACCCTATCTTCTAGACATGCAGACCTTTGCCGCATAGGTAAACTCATCTCGGACAAGCACTTTAATGCGACAGACTTTCGCTCTACCATGTTGAAGGCTTGGTCGTTGGAAGGAAGCATTGACATTCCTTCTCATCTTCGAGCTTTTGGTAGACAAATGGAAGGTTTGGAAGGTCTTTTCTCACTTTGAATTTTGGATGCAGTTCCATGGATTACCAATGGAATACTTATAAAAAACAGTAGCCCTCACCCTTGCGGCCAAGGTGGGAGAATCGATTTCGGTGGATAGCCTAAATGAAGCTCGATGGTCAAAATTCATCAGAATTAGTGTCCTTATAGACATTACAAAATCTCTAGTGGGGAGCATTTCTATCACTCTTCTTGATGGATCTCTATCGGAATCCAAAATATAGTACGATAGATTGCTGCCTTATTGCACCTTCTACAACAAAATAGGACATGAAACATAAGGGTACATGCACAAAGGAATGGCAAAAGTGAAAATTCGAAGTGATTACCTCGACCATCTTCGCCCCAAACTCTACAAGCTTCTCATACCAAAGTTTTCAGATCTTGCTATCATGCCTAGCTCGGCCACTCCAGCATACCTCAAGATCAAGGAGAAGAAAGGGACCCACCTTTCTGGGCACTTGAGTAGTCGCCGGGAAACCTGCTGGCAGAGTCGCCGAAAAGCCAGCTGTTATGGCAAAAGGGAAGGGCAAACAAGGCAAGGAATCCACACTCTAGCAGAGGTAAGACAACTCAAAATTGCTCAACCCTAGGCAAGCATGTAAAAGAAAAATGAACTAGCTAGCTTGTTGATCCTTTTTCTGAGGATATCTACCCTTAAGGCACCATCTTTCCCAGCTCCGCCACCTCTAGCTAGCTTGTTGATCCTTTGGACATTGATGTCTGTCTTTATGCGTACAACAGTATCTTAAACTTTAAAAGAATTTGTTCACTTGTAGAATAAATAAAAAATCTTATACTAGGATAGTAAGTAATAATCACTTATCTTAAGATTGATATAAGAATTTATATTTATCTCTCCTCTCACTTTATATGCATGAACTATTTCAATTTTATAATAAGATAATTATTACTTTGAGAGGACAACAACCAATCACGGGTTACTTCAAAAACAATATTGATTCTCTCTATCTCTTCTCTCTAAATTTAGTCATGAATGATCCCAAGCTCTTGTTTAACCATCCTATCACCGAGCTCTCTCCTTTGGTGGATTTCAGCACTCCTCTCATACCTCTCTGAGCAAGCAAGAAGATGTAGTGGAGTACATTCTCTTCGATCAACGAATAGCCTGCGACGACCCAAGTAGAGGAGCTCAACCCACCTGTTATTTGCTTTCTCTAGCAAGATACTTATGTTTCATCATTAGATTTGCCTTAGCTATCTCCTAGCACTACAAGTAATTTTTATTTTCGATATGAAGCTATTTTGTATATTGTATTGATTTCTTTTTTCGCTTGTATCCTTCATGTATGAGGCTATTATTGATATGAGATCTATTTGAATCCTTTTATAGCATGCATTGCAGACATTTTTTTAATCCAATAAGGACTTATATTATGCACTGCGGATTTACAAGTATATACTGACTTATTTCTATGTAGTGCAGACTTAGTACACTGTATAACTTTCTTATACATGTATTGTATTGTATTGTTTTTTATATTTATTTCTATTTTACTTAATCTATTACCTATATTGTAATGTGCATTAATTACACAATTTTTTCTCATAATTATATTGAAATTAGGGAGAAGATGTCAAAGAAACATAATGGTGGGTACACTAGCAAAAGGATTCATAACTAGACTACCGAGCAAAATTCATATTTTATTGAAGCTACTTCATCGGCAACATGATGCAGGGAGAAGGTTTGGTGAGAGCTTTACAAAAGATCATTGGAAGGAAATAGTTAAGGGGTATGTTGCAAGGAGCGACACTCAGTTAAACTTAGACCATCTAAAAATAGATGGAAAATCCTTTGTGGAAGTTAGAAAAATTAGAAGGCACTTTTAAAAAGAAGTGGATCTGGTTGGGATCAAATTTGTCACAAGCCAATGGCAGTCTTACACAGATTATGATGTGATGATAGAGATATATAATGTGCAATTTATTTCATCTTATTATTTAATAGATATTATTATAATATAAGCTTTTAGCTAATTAAATTTTATTCCCACAAGCTATGCCAAATATTGGGAGAATGACTGTATAGACTTCGATGAAGTTAATTTTCTTGTTAGTAATGATATCGTCACAGACCATTATACTTTTGCATCTAATGAGCCACATTGAATGAAAGCACTGAATCTTTAGATACAGCTACCATAAGTATCATTAACTTGGATGGTAAGTCTCCATAAGCTATGTTTACTTACCTTTTTCATTACTGACTTTAATATACCCACATTATTTCTTCGCATTGAGAAATGCGGACTTATATATTGTCACTGCGGAATATCATGTTTGCATGACACTTATTTGTCTGCACTCTCGATATACTTAACAGAAGTTTGTAGTATTATGCATTGAAGAACATATATGTCTATAATGCTTACATCTAATTTTTTCCTCATCTATTTGATCCATTAATTTTTCTTTCTAATACCATATTAATTATTTCTCCATTATTGCAAAAACTTCCAATACGTGCACATTTAAATATAAGAATAGGTTTGCTTTCTTTCTCGAGCATATTTATTAATAATTATTCTTAATTTGACTTGCTAATGGATAAAATGTAGGAATATCTGGTATGATCACCCTTTTTGGGCCAAGGCTCGATCTATTCCGATTTTCAGATCTGGACAGGATCTGGTACGGAACTTTGAAAATAGATTCCGAATGATGCCGCCATCGGATGTTCATGAGATTTTGATATGTCGTAGCCCCGGAAAAGAGCTATCAAGTTTTAGACGAATCGGATGTAGGGATCTCGATATATCGTCCGATTAGTGGACGAACATTAGGGGGTTTATCTTAGGATCCGTGGATGGAAGCACAAGATCCTAGATGATGGTGGACCGACATTAATGGGGTGGCACCGATGAATAAGTGGTGGTGGAAGGGTTATAGGTGATGGAAGGGTTAGTGCAAGTGTTGGGTAGATTAGAAGAAGGGGGAGGAGTGAGCCGCCCCTAAAGGACTAGGGTAATTGGCCGGTCAAGGGAGGTTAGAAGCAGCATCGTCGGGGATCGAGAGAACGGGAGCGAAGAAGACTAAGGAGACAAGGCAAAATACTCAATTCATCAATAATGACTCTATGGTTGCCATCCATACCTTTAGAGGCTAACAAACAATTCAAAATTAACCCTAAAAAGTGTATTTTCGATGACCGCTTTCGAACGCACACATTTCTCCTTCTCTGGATTTGCTAACGTAATGCAGGCGTTCGCAGGCGCATTCGAACGCACAATTCACATTCTCTAGATGTGTGAACCTGATACGGACGTTCGAACACGACATACAAAAAAGTTATTTTTCTAGAATTAAATACTAAAACAAAAGATAAAGACATTCCTAAAGTGTATCCATACTCGAGACGACATCGGTGAAGTCCGAATCGTATCAACATCTTTGACCCCATCCCTTGACTCACATAGTTCATTTGAGGTTGATGACTTTCATCAGTGAGATGTCTCCCTAGATGAATCAAAGCGAAATATACCACCCTCTAGTCAACGACATATATTAAGGCCTCGTAGAACTAGACCATTTTACAGTCATGATCTTATTATAGATATCATAAATGAACATCTAGATCATTGCATTGATAAATTGAATGAGCATCCGAATATATATATATATATATATATATATATATATATATATATATATATATATTACGGCACTTAACACTAATATATACTATAAAGAGTACACAAATCTTAGCAAATGAGAAACTAGCTATTTTCTTATATTTTATTGCACATGGGATCTTCAAATAAGAGTCTCGCCAAAACTATACAAACATTCAACTGCAGCCATAAGTTGCTACATTAATAAGGTTACAAAAGCAATTTGTTACCTTGAGAATGTTTATATTTATCTGCCACTGTACGTTCAGGAGATGATTGAGTTAGGTACTCTATTCTTTCTATACCTTATAGTTAGTTTCACTTCTCATTTTAATTATTATTTTCTTTTTTTCATGAATAAATGATACGAATGACAATAATTTTATGACATATGTATGGAATGTTATTGGCGTTAATAGAGGACACATATAATTTTGCATTTATCTGACCAGAATTTCAGACAATTGCACCCCGTTGAAAGGGCTTTGCCCCCCCAAAGTGTTATCCTTATCGCAAATTTCGACACAGGGTTCATGTATGTGCTACCACTAACCAACAGATTATCTAATGCAATGTTAGAGCATACTTTTGTTGTGGCTCTAAAAATACTTTACTTGTAAATTACAATAAAGCCAATATATATATATATATATATATATATATATATATATATATTATTTACCAAAATTGATAAAATCAAATTAGGTTAGTTATAAAATTATATTTGATTGATATGGGTTATGCAAACACGTTCAATTTTTTAGCATTATATAAAGGCACCTAGTCCCGGTATCATCTATAAGCAGGGTTATGCATGAAGTGAATATTAGGGTTAGATATATATATATATATATATATATATCTGCAATGTTGTTGAAAGAACTTCTGGCATAATGAAGCAGCGGTTCAAAATTTTAGGAGCTATCCAACCATACGAATATATATATATTGCATAGGCTAAAAAGAATTCAATCATTTGAAAATAATATTGATGCATAATTACAACAATTGTTCCTAAAAGTGGAAACATCTCAGACTACAATTGGTGGTAACAAACATAGAAATAGTATTGCAGCTCAGTAATGAGAAGAAAGAAATTGAGGTATCATGCACATAGACTACTTAAATTTATTATTGTCAATTATATTTATTATTTTTTCATAGTTTATCAATTTTATTCTAGCTTGTTATAATAATCATATATTTTTTTTTTCAAGATGGAATATTGCATGGTATATATTGGGAGGACTGGCATGTTCTATGCATGGTCAGACTATTATGCATGAGTTATTTCTCTGGTGCTTGTTATGCTTCTTTTCATATTGAACATTGTTACAATCCGATCACATGGGTTAACTCGAATCGAGTCTAATTTAGTTATGTGAGCCATTAAGGCAAATTAAAATAAGTCATGACAGCCCTTAAGATAAATCTAGTTAAGACAAGTCCAAATAAGCATAACAGTCCTTAAGCAATGTCTAATTATGTCAAGTAAGCCTTTAAGACAAGTCCAATTAAGTCATGTAAGCCTTTAAGACAAGTCCTAATTTGAGTCATGTCAGTCTTTAGGGCTAAGTCCGAGTATGACTCATTGTACCCCACCTTTATATAGAGAGGGGCAGAGCTTCTTTGTTATTCATCCAAAATGCAAGTATACAATAATCTTGAGAATTAATTGAGTTTAGTTATTTTTTATTATCGTATTTACCGTTTTATCGTAGCCGTTAGATCATCTGTACCTTTCTAAGAGTATATCATAGCCGTAGAAATATTCCTAACTTCCAAATCCTAGCCACCTCCTACCTCCAACTAGGGCTGTCAGGCTTGACGAGCAGCTCGGGCTCGGCTCGAGCTCGGCTCGGGTGAAGCTCGAGTCCGGCTCGGCTCGATCAGAGCTGAGCCGAGCCCGAGCCATTATAATAGGCTCGAAATTAATATCGAGCCGAGCCTGAGCAGGAGCCGGCTCGCTCAGGCTCGGCTCGATAGGCTCGATAGCCTGAGTCCCTATGACTAAGGACACGTGGCATAAGGAAATATTGCCACGTGTCCCTCACTAACTCATTCTCATCCTCACCTTCCCCACCCTCACCTACCCTCACCTACCCCACCCTCATTAATTACTTTACCTCTCCCATCACATCACCTTCCCCATCATCAATTCCCCCACCCTCACCTTCACTCTCACCCTCATCCACCCGATCACCTTCACTCTTCCCTCCCCGTCGGTCTCCATCGGCAACGACGGCAAGCCACCACCACGGCGCCACACCTTCCTCCGTCGTCGTCCTCCTCCATCCGTCTCCGACTCCTTCGGCAAGCCGCCGCCCACGTCGCCACCGCCCACGTCGCCACCGCCCACGTCGCCACCGCCCACGTCGCAATCGCCCACGTCGCCACCGCCTCATCCTCTAATCGAGCTCGAGCTTTGCTCGGGCTCGGCTCGGGCTCGGTTAGGCTCAGCTCGAGCTCGGCTCGGGTTGAGCTGAGCTGAGCCTGAGCAACATTGTGAGGCTCGAAACTAATTTCGAGCCGAGCCTGAGCCAGAGCCGGCTCGCTCAGGCTCGGCTCGTTTACACCCCTACCTCCAACAATCACCCTACAATACGATAATCTATCACCATCCTTGGCTGTTCGCCATCCTTCGACGACTGCCGCAACGTCGGATATTTACCGTTCTGCCCTCTCTGACCTATCTCTACTATTTTATTTTTAACTTTTTATACCGACCTCCGATTTAAGTGAAACTATAGCCATTAGAACTCTATCTCATGAGGCTATCTTTATCTAAATTTTCATAATTATCCTACAGACGGATCATTCTAGATTTGGTCTACAACAAACATTTCGCGATAGATTTTTACATGGCTTACATTGCAAGGTCTGAAAGCTGTCATGTTCACTTCCAAAGAGTTCTGCCAATTCTGTGTTTATTTTTAATACCTTGTTGCTTTTAATATGGCTTATACACCAATTGATATAGAAGTTAGCATTATTGTTATAATATGATACTTGCGTTGAACTAGAATGTTGGGAACTTAGAATTGTGTAATGTTTACATATTTTAAGTTAGTTAGAATGTTGAAAACTCTACTTTGTTGTAACAAACTCATTAGCATATTAATGCTGGCCGGTATGAAAATTTTCTTAAATTTTACAGATGTACGAGAATATCTATAAAAATATGTTCTTCACCGGTATAGATATTAAGATATATAAGAAATCACACCCACTTGTTTTCATTGTAGGGAAATATATCTACGAAGCATGAAAATATATCCGTACTATGATGATATATGTCTGCAGTGTGAGAAATTTTATCGCTCACTATAAGATATTTTTTTCCGTACTGTATTATAATTAACATGCTTATATAAAGTAAATCAATATTAAACATTTTTCACTACAGATAGCAACAATTTTTTTTTAATATAAATATACTTGTTTAAGGAAACTAAATAGAAATAATCGTACAATAATATCATTCACAATACATATCATGTTATTAGAATTTACTGTATGATAAATCCATTCACAAATCATGTTTTATCAAGAATTTAAACATCATGATTCGTTTTTTTAAAAGCCATCTTATGCAATATTTAGTGCATGTTTAATTCAGAGTCGCTTTATATCCTTTTGTCCAAATCTAGCCATGACCATAGAGTGTTAAATACGAACTTATATTCAAGTAAATATATACCACAATCAACATATTGTTGTGTTGACTTTGGAATATTAGAGACAGATATCTCTTCTCATCCCTTGCCATTAGTGATTCTATTGTCATATGGTCTTTCTCCTTGTTCCTCAAAAAATGATTTTTGACCCATTCTCTTTGTTTGGAGAAAACATGAGATTAGCCACAGTTAACGAAATAATAAGTAAATATAGATACAAGTGTGGTAAAATTACCTTTTCCTCTGCGTCGTTAATATGTCCATTTGCCAAGATCAATGTGTAATAGTGGTGCGACCTCATCATAAGATCAACAATTAGA
Source organism: Typha latifolia (assembly GCF_019914945.1). Classification (NCBI taxonomy): domain Eukaryota; kingdom Viridiplantae; phylum Streptophyta; class Magnoliopsida; order Poales; family Typhaceae; genus Typha; species Typha latifolia. The sequence continues at coordinate 6,245,796 of NC_133091.1, forward strand.
ATGTGGCAATATAGATATGTGCTCATAGGAATGATAAAAAAGTTAACATTTTGTAGTCTTTGTTGATGAATTGGCTTTGCACCCAATTCGATCAATTGATTCACCCTCATCTCCGTGGCCTTTTGCATAGCCCAAAATGAAATTTTTGTTATTTATTCCATGTTATTTTTATGATAAATTAATAATGATAAGTAACTACACATACATGTAGTAGAGTGTCTAGAAAATAAAATTTATCAGACATTGATTACATTATCGACAAACATTTATCTATTAATTAACTCAATAATATATCCTCTACATACAAGAACATTCTCGTCCTTCCAAATGATAAATGAACTATACCATTAGGTCTTGTTCATATCTATAATAGGGAGGAATAGGAATAGCAAAACTTAATTTGTTATTCCTAAAATGATGATTTTATTCTAAGAATGGCTATTTCTATGTTAATTTATATTTTGAAATAAGGGTATAATAATTATATTTGATGTGATATAAAGTGAAGGTAAAGAAGAAAAAATTACTAAAATGACTTTCGATTTGATTTAAAGTAGATTGATAGAATAGATAGTAAATAAATTAATACATTTTATGTATGTAATGCTTGGATTTAAGTATGTAATGCTTCGAATTACCTATGCAATGCTATAGTAATGCTTTACATATGCAATGCTAACCTAAGTTATTATGTATGTAATTAAGGGAGATAGATATGGAATGCAATGTTAGAGAGATATGCAATACAATTTTATAATGATAAATATATAATGCAATGTAATCTGAATATATTTTAATTTTATAAAATAAGAGTTTATTAATATTTATCTTTTTTTACATTTATTCCTACATATTTTATAGTCAAAATAATATTTTAATATTATTATATTATATTATATTTTGTAGCCGAAAATAAATAAAATTTTATTTTAGATGGAATATATATTTTTAATAATCTTTCCAAAATGAGATTATTAATAATATTAAAAAATTTAAACTTTCATATATTTTATTTTAGCTTGAAACATGATATTACTAATAATATTATATTCTTTTTTTCCAAAATTTCTTATGTTATCATTTTAAGAAAGAAATATTTAATTATGTTAATACATAGTTTAAATAGTAAATATATTATTTTATCTATGACTTAATATTTAATTTGATAAAATATTAGTTAGGGAGATAGATATATAATACAATGCAATGTTAGGGAGATAGATATGCAATACAATGCTATGCTATGAAGATAAATATGTAATGCTAGAGAGATAAATATGCAATGCAATGCTAGGATAATAGATATGCAATGCTTGAATGTAATGCTAGAGAGATAAATATACAATACAATGCAATGCTAAGGAGATAAATATGCAATGCTTGAATACAGTTTGACTATATTTTAATTTTGTAAAATATTGGTTATTAATATTTATCCTTTTTTATATTTAATCCCTACATATATAATATTATAAAATATTATTATATATTATAATATTTTAAATCTTATTATGTTTTATAATATTTTAAATATTACCATATTTTATTTTACATCGAACATATATTTTTAATAATCATTCCAAAATGAAATTATTAATTATATTAAACTACTTACACTTTCATATTTTTTTTATTTTAGCTTAAAACATGAGATTACTAATAGAATTATACTTTTTCCAAAATTTTATATTTGATTGTTTTTAGATAAATTTAATTAGGCTAAAAATATTTAAATAGTAAATATATTTTTTATCTATGATTTAATATTTTTTTGATATAATATTAGTTTAAATTAATATTATATTTTTGAAGTTATTAGTAAATAGAAAAATTATTTTTAATAATAAGATAATTTATAAATGAATTATTATATTGATTATATATTATATTATAATGAATTTTATGATATTTATATTTATATTTAAGTATATAAAATTAAAATAATATTTAATAATAATAATACCTTTTAAAACGTGCTTAAGTTTATGAAATATTAAATTATTGATATTTTACATTGTTCAAATTAAAATTTATTTTTAGTATAAAATAAAAGAGTATGATAAGTGAGAGAAAGTAGAGAGGAGTAATAAATTATGATAAGATATTGAGAAGATGTTTGAAAGAGAGAAAAGATAAGTAATGAATTATGATAAGATATTTGAAAGAGATAAGATATGAGTAATGAATTATAATAAAATATTTAAGAGAGGTTGTAGTCAAATAAAGGGTAAATTATAATTAAGTTAGTGTGTAATATAAAATATAATTTTGAGAAATAGTATTTATATTTTCGAATATGTCTATTATGGTGTTTAGCTGTTATTTTGAAAAAAGTGGTTGTATTCTAAAATAAGGAATTTTGTTATTCCTAAAGTGAAGGGGCGTTTAAGTATTATAAATGAACAATGCATAAATTATTAAAAATATCTTTATACATATATGCAATTATATATGTTCGGACAGATATGTATTTACATATATCTACACACGGAAACTAATTTACACTGCTCCAATATATATCCGCACTACATGATAGTAAGCTCGCACTGCCAATACTTAACCAATTAAAATATGGAAGTTCATAAAGTCATCTTTCAACTAATAGTGAAACAATTCTTAAAAAAAGATCTAATAGTGAAACAACAAGAATGAGTAAAAGCATATTAGTACAACAAGAAAATGTAGAAATTTCTTACTTATCATTTAGTTCAATTATTTTGTCAAGTGTGTCCTGCTCATCCTAGGTAAGTGCTCTCTTTTTGGCATTACACATTTTTTTTAATAGGTGGCTTGATTGGTGAGAGGTCTTGAGAGCTTATGACTACTTTCAACTCAGCCTTTTCCTTGTTCTTATCATTATTTTTATATTATATAGAGACGTGTTCTTCTCCTTGAGTGCTTCCTCAACCGGGATATGTTCTTCAGGCTGGTCCTTGTCATTCTTCATGCCTTCATGATCATCCTTCGACAGTGCAAAGATGTTAGCTAGCACAAAAATTGCTGGTCTCTCAACCTCAATAATGGCTTCTTTCCATATAGCTTTTTATCTCAACGTCTAAGAGCTATGGTTTTTTTCATGTCTTCAGCTTGACATTTTTACAAAGCATGACAATACGTTTTCTCCTTCGGATCTAGCGGATGTGAGGGCTTACTACACCCTTTATTCTGTGCTTCTATTCGTCTCATAGTAGCAGCAAATTAATGTTTTTATGGACTTCTTTAAGTACTAAGTTCATTTGCAACTGCTTTTTCTTCATTTTGTTTAGTTCTGCAGCAATAATTTTCCTTCATTTTATTTACTTCAGAAGCGAGATAATTAATCATACTCTATAAAAAAAAAATAAAACAATTAGAAAAAGGAAGGAACAATGCAGCACTAAGGAGAAATTTGTCAGCAATGCAGATAAATAATATGTTTCTCCTTTTTTAAGACCTTCAATGGATTAGAAGAGGAGAGGTGGACGAGACTGCTTTCAGTCTTTATGGTTAATTCATAAACCATACCAAAAGGACAACAATTGCTCTATTTAAATGATAAATACGACCTTGGCGAATTTTCTACAAGTCTTCAGAATGGTGATGTGATTCTGAAACAAACCTTAACAGGTACTCATGGATTGTCATAGATCACAAATAGTTTCCGATCTCAACGTTTATCACATACTTTGTTAGTTGGAAAGAAATTATCATAAATATGAAGAGGATGGCAAATCTAATAAAATTAACCATGTCCTTCTTGTCTTCACCTAAAAGATCATCGAGGCAAGTTTTAACAGTGGGCCAGTCTAGTTTCCTACCTTTAAAATGATGACGGACCAACGATGCAATTTCGTCCGTGTGACATAGGTAAACATATTTTTCCTCCATCGGGTAGTCCTAATACTCTTGACACATTGTCTACGATCAGTTGTAGGGAGCATTGACCTCTAGCATAAATGCCCTATCTATCTTTGATAGTGTCTTCACATCAACATTTAGAAAATCTACAAAAGGCCCAAATGGTGTTGCACTTTCCTGCCATCTCTAAAATAGCTCTTGTGTAGCATCTAATTTGTATCCGAATTAACCTCATAGTGTCCAGACAAAGTTTTCTTCAATTTTTTAATTTGAATTGAAGACGCAAAAGGAAGGGACAAATGAGGTGTTTCATATATTATTTTAAGGTTATTGGAAACACTGAGTAGCTTTGTTGAATGGGAGGAAATAATTCGGTCGGCACGTAGAGCTGGGTTAATTATAATCCGACACTACCTAGTTATTTCTTAGCATTGTGAATAAATAACCATGTATCGCAGGTTTAAACTCTACATCTTCTTACATATAGCACTTGTTCGCTAATTTAATATAGCTCTACTATAGAATTTAAACATAGCACTTATTCACAAATCAAATCAAGACTTATTTGACATACCTAGGATAAGTAAATATTCTCTGGTGACTTCGTCTATCTATCAATGCGAGTAAGGCTTTTAGGAAGGTAAGAAGTTGGTCGAGTATGCCAAAAGTGGAGTGAATGAACCAGCATGACAAATAGTTAAGTTGGACCATGATGAGGGTGGTTGGAAGGATGTCACTGAGAATTTCAAACGCCATATCATGTGCGACTGTTGGGATCGAGAGAGTGATGAAAATTCCTTCTATTAGTTACTGTACAAGGAAACAATAATTTTATTTTCGGTGCGGGTTTCAGAGATGGTATACCGAAATACATCGAAAGAGTTATTTATTTTTCATAATGCCTGCGAACAATAATTTCTCTTTGTTTGGAGTGTTGGTAAAAGCATATTATGCGGATATATTATTAATATAGCCTACATTTTTATTGTAAAAAATTACCATAAGTACATATAAATATTACTACCTTTTAGGTCCACACTAGGGTATCTTGATCTTTTGATATAAAAAATTACGGATTCGCAATATAAGTTTACTATTCTCAATTGCTTTCTCATCAACTTTATGTCAAAACAATTGTAAATATTAAACATTATATTAGTATATAATTAAACTATTATGAACCAACTTTATCCGATCCGTAATGGTTCTGAAGCTCATAACTTTCGATTAGATCCTAACTTGATAGCCTTCCAATGACTAAATAGATGCTAGGTTTACTCCTTGGAGTGAAGGGGGAGAAGTTGTTATAGAAGAGGGTGGTTAGAAGTTGAAAAAGGCTGACCAAAGACTTGGACGGTGGAAAAAGGGAGGTGGGAGAGAGCACCAATGCCTAGAGACAAGTTGAGAAAGAGATAAAAGCCAAAGCCAATTTAATTATCCAAGATCATCCCCAATTAGGATTTCCTCCACATATTTATAGAGGCTCACCCAAATGACTCATCAACTAAATTAAACAACTTTAACAAACCCTAACAAGCCAACAACTAAATTAAAACCTGATAAGCTACAGAATAATCCCTTCAAGATCTTAATTGATTGTAGGAAGTAGTCCGCGCAACCAAGGGAAAATATTCACCAAATATTCTCTCATAGTCAGAAAATTATGAAACTAAGTTTGATCGATGTGTAACTTTCTGATATATGATGTTTGTATTTATTCCCATTGCAGATTCGAAATGAAATTGGGACAGAAATATGATGGAGTAGGGATAAAGGTGGTGGTGACGGGTGGAGTGAATGTTAGGCTTATGAATGATATTGAAGATAAGGATGGATGGTTGATGTAGTTTAAGGTATAAAGACGAAGGAAAAGAAGTGGTCAAGATCCTAAGAAGGAGGGAGGACTCGACAAGTGAGGGAGATTAGAAGTTAGATAAGACCTTTGGCTGCATCGCTAGAATCAGCAAAGACCGAACGCTATCAAGCCGCACATCTTTATTTCTTTGCTTAAATTTCATCCACATGCTCTGAAAATGAAAAGTGATGGGTCCCAATGATGTCGTGTCCTTGCACCTGTATACCGACTCAACGGCACAAGCTCTCCGCTCGAAACTTCGTACCGTCTCTAATAGCAACGTCAAACCCCGCAGTCGGTTCAGCGTCCAAGCCCAACCTCCTCACTAACCTCTTATCTAGAAAGTTGTGTGTACTCCCGGAATTGATGAGGATGTGCACACAATGCTTTCTAACGAGTCCGTCTACCCATAATATCCTCGGCGCAAAAGTACCCGAATATGCATGCATTGATATTTCAGCTTGGATATCGTCCTCCGCGCCCTCCTCCACGGCCTCCTCATAGACCTCCTTTGAACACTCTCCATCACCAACAACCTCATCATCCCTCTCGAGAACGTCGATAAGCATCACACTCCCGATCAGTTTGGAACACTGATGACCGGGGGTGAAACGTTCATCGTATCAAAAGCAAAGGTCCTTCATTCTTCGCTCCTCCACTTGGGCAGGTGTGAGAGTTTGAACGGGGGTCTTGTGCCTCCTCTAACATCGGAAGAGGGTCTCAAGGGTGGTCGTGCTCTAGTATTAGCAGTCGTTGTCTTTAACCCACAGAATTTTCAACCGACGTTCTAGGCGCAAACTATCCATCTCAGTTGCCCCAACTTACTTTCGCTGCCATCTTGAGAGCCTTGTACTTTTGCTCCATCCTCACGGTCTTCTCAAAGGCCTCCTAAAGAGTGGTAGGACAGAGAGCACGAACATCTACCTAGATCTCCTTCCGCAACCCTAAAATGAATGTGCTTATCAATGTCGGTTCGGGCTAAGGTGGCTCGCAACGACTACTAACTCTTTCAAATTTTGCTTGGTACTCCAATATGGTTGTCCTCTGAGCCATCTTGCTTAATGTGGCAACAAAATCTTCATACACCGCTGTCCCAAATCTGCGTGTAATCATCTTACAAAAGTCTGCCCAACCGGTAAATCTTCTATCATGAATAGTCGATCGATACGAATGATACCAATGCAATGTCGTTCCTTGGAGGTGAAAGTTTTCCATTTGAACCTTTGCGTCCTCTGCTATCCCTTGACAATCAACTCCACTTGAAATACCCAATCCATCATATCACCGCCTTAGAATTTTAGGAAATCCAAGCGTGCAGTTCTTCCCCGAATAACATTGTCGGGTTCACGAAAGATCCTTGGTTCAGGTCTGAACCTTTGTGCTTGTTGATCTCCTTCTCTGAATCCCCAAGCATGCCCATCACCATCTCCGAAGGGATCAACATCATCCTCTAAGTGCCAATCCTCTTCATCGACGAAGTGCACCGATGTCGCACGCCTCTCGAGTTCCACCACTGCTAGTCTTGGGTTGTGTATCGGAGGTTGGGGATGATGCGTAAGAATAGGTAAAAGAGGATCATTGACATTAACATGTCATACCTAGACCTGTAGGGTATCGGTTCGATATGGTCCCATTGCTTGTCCTTCTTAAGGCATCGATCTTCATCGAGGGAATGACAAAGCCGATCGATTCATAACATATTCCTTTAAAGCATTATGATCATTCTGCATTGCGTCCACTATATGCAGCAATGTTTGGAATATGTCCCTAAGTTCATCCGCCAAGCCCATGTTCACACCTATGGATGTTGGTTGACTCGGTCCTACCATGGTTGCCCCAAGGGAATCGATCTCTCGGTTAGGGTTATCGTAGATTGAGTCTTCCCTTGTTGGTGTGCTCTCCATTGATCTCTTTGTTGATGCCATCTTCCTTATTTCCACCATTAATGGAGGTCTGAGGTTCACCGGGCTCTGATACCAATGATAAGCTACAAAACGATTCCTTTAAGATCTTGATTGATTGTAGGAAGTAGTCCGCTTAATCGAGGGAAAATATTCACCAAATAGTTAGTCTCCCATAGTTAGAAAATTACAAAACTAAGTTTGATCGATCCGTAACTTCCTGATCTACGATTTTTATATTACGCCCTTCACATATTCGAATTATAACTAAGACGAAAACACAATAAAGATAATGGTGACGGATGGAGTGGATGTTAGGGTTATGGATGATAATAGAGATGAGGATGTATGGTTGATATAGTTTAAGGGATAAAGACGAAAGGGAAGAAGTGGTCAAGATTTCAAGGAGGAAGGAGGACTCAACAAGCGAGGGAGATTAAAAGTTAGATGAGAACTTGCCAATAGTAGAGGTGGCAAGTTGGTAAAGAGGGAGGAGGGAGATTAGAGTAAAGAGACTAGAGAGAGGATAGAGGAGAAAAGAAACCAATATTAATTAAGCATAATAATTTTGGCTACCATCCACACCTTTATAGAGGCTAGCCAACAAGCCAAAATAATAATTATTAACCCTAATTTTAGTAAACTCCCGCAGATCGCGTTTGAACGTGCCCGACCGCGTTTGAACACACAAAATGCGTTCTCTGTAGATGCGAACTGATGTAGGCATTCACACGCGGGCGTTTGAACGCGCCCGACCGCGTTTGAATGCACTTTTCGCGTTCTTTGTTTTTGCGAACTGATGCAGGCTTTCGCAAGGGCGTTCGAACGCGCCCTCTTTCGTGTTCGAACGCGACTTACAGAAAATTTATTTTAATAAAAATAAATAACTAATAAACCCTAATAAATCAATTCAATAAAAAAGACTCTAATAAGGTATATCAAAACCCTAATAAACCAATAATTTTCGCTGTAGTCCGAACGCACAATTTGGGTTTTCTGTAATTGTGAGTGTGTGCAGGCGTTCGAATGACCCCGTTCAAACGCGGGTCCATGGCATTTGAACGCCCCTCTGGCAAAAGGCCTTATTCTCTTAAGCAAATACAAACTAAATAAATAGGCTCATCCCAATGAACCTAATACCGCGAGTGGATCCAATCTGACCGAATCGTATTATTACAATAATAATTTATACTAATATAAGCTCTCTTATAATAATATAAGAAGTTAGAATAATTATATTAATATAAACCTTATTCCACGAGGGAATGAAGTCTAAGTGCTGCAAAGCTATCTTCTTGCAGTTCTATGAAAATGCATAGTCTACTTAAACTGTCTCACTATTGTTCAAACAGATAAATTATCTCAGCTCCTCAGTTGATTGGAGCATTAATCCTATCGTGGTGTCTTTTGATATTCTTATCCCTGAAAGATTCTTTATTCGAACAGATCAAACAACCTTACTGCTCACTAATTTGCTAGTCTTGTTATCCAAACCAAAACTTGTATGGAATGGACTGATCCACTGAGATTGAAATTTAATTTTGGTTATTAAATAAAATTTATCTACTGATTTTCTATTAAAAAAAATAAGTTAGTCCTATTGGGTTGGATGATTCCAAGGTACATGGTAGCTAATTGGGAAGTTTGAAGTACTTGATATTACTTTTGATAGTCTTGCGTCTGAGACAGAAGTATAGGTCAATATAAAAGATACTTCAACCAATTATAAGAACAATACTGATGTGAATTGTTTAAAAAAAAAAAAAAAGTACTGATGTGAATGTCTAGAATATATAAATTGAGTGTTACCAACAAAAAAAGGATTTTTCATATGCAGGCCTGTTTGGTTTGGTGTAATGTTGTATATATATATACATATCATGGCTGATGCACCGTCAATCGAGATCTAAGTTGAGAGGACTTCTCGTTTCATTCAGTTTGGCCTCACCTGTAGACAAAACTGTTAACATCGAAGACTTATCGTTCTGCAATGACATTATATATACCATGTGCTTGTAATATTGTCTCCCAGCTGTTCTAAAAATAATTATGTAGGTTTTCTGTTTGGTTATATAGCTAACTTTGCAAGGATAAGAGCAAATAAATCACCAGAGAATTTAGATATCCGCGTGGTATTAAACAATTCTTTCAGCTATAACTATGCAGGATAAAATAATTTTCCTACAAGAGAATATATTATTAATAGAATTTGAAAAAAAGTGAAATCATCACCGAGAGAAAAGATGAACATAGCAGCTCATCCTCCACCAGAAGAACAACGAATCGATATGTATACTAATGGATTAATCGACCATCATGGTCAGAAATCATAATTGCAGCACATATCTACCATTTTAAAATATCACATGCCAACACGTAAATCATGCATGCAAAGTTGCAAACTAATATTTCGTACTGGATATCCTAATTATATTTACTACTTTATATAATCCCCACAAAATCTACAAAGTCAAACGAGGAAGTGAATTCGGACTCTCCTTTCCATTTCCAATCTCCATTAAACAAATCACCTCCATGACAAACATAAATAAGAAATGAAAGCAACCACAAAAAAAAGGAAAAAAAATCGAGTTTTGACACTAGGAACCAGCGTCGATCACCTGGCGTGCACGGCGAGGGGGATGAGCTCGGAGAGCGGCGTGGCGAGCGGCGTCGGCGCCGGCGAGTTCACCGGCGACCTCCGGCACATGGGGCACGTGCCGCTCACGCGCAGCCACGCGTCGGCGCAAGCGGCGTGGAAGCGGTGGCCGCAGTCCGGGCCCCGTCGGAGCAGATCCCCGGCGCCGTACTCCCCGAGGCAGATAGGGCACGGCTGCTCCTCGCCGCTGTCGCCTTCGTAGAAGAACTTGGGATAAAAGGCGTCGATGGTGGGGCCGTCGAGGCCAGGGACCGCCACGTGGGCGGTCGAGTGGTGGCGAGGGAGGGGTGGCGTGGAATCGGAGGCGGCGGCGCCGCCTTTGGCGCGGACGCAGATGTAGGAGGCGAGCATGATGGTGGAGACGAGGACGAGGATGCCGACGGCGATGGCGATACCGTAGCCCAGGCCGACACCAGAGGAGGTGGCACCAACCGGGGAGGAGGAGAAGAAGGTGGAAGACGACATCGAGAAGGGTTTAGAGAGAAAAAGAGAGAGAGAGGTAGGTGGGAAGGAAAGCTAAAAACGGACGGGGACTTAAGGCGGGGGAGTAAATGCTAGGAGTGACGAAGGCCTTGCGATTTTACCAAAATGCTCCTCTTTTGCCCGGGATCGTCTGTATATAAGGCTGCAGGAACGAATAACCTATAATTGCGTATTTGGCAGCTCTTGAGTGGCTCAGTTTTTAATGTTGTAGTTGGGGTTTAGAAATGGATTGCTATAAATGCCGGAGGTGGGAATGGATGGATTTAGGTTTTGGGTATTTGATTTAGAGTAAATGCTAATAGTACTTGAAAACACTGTTTATGCATAGTGTCCGTTAAAGTGGACCGTCTGATTGTATGCCAGCACATCAGGCATGTCATACGGACGATGACGATTAAATGCTGGATGGTACGAGATTTTTACATATTTGAAATTGAAAACTTTCTAAATATCATAATTATCAGTGTATCCTATGAAATATTATAATTGCTATCAAAATTATTATGCCCTTTTAAAATATCATTTATCTAGTTAAATATAATTAATCATAATTAAAATATAATTTAAAATTTTAAAAACTATTTTATATTTGTATAAATTATTTAAAATAATTTAAAATCTATGCAATTTTATACCCATTATCATAGTACAATAAAATATATTTTAATTTATATAAGTTAAAAATTATTGATAAATATTTTACACTCTAAACATTAAAAAAATGGGTTTTTAGTAATTTGTATACATTTATTAACTTTACTAATAATTTATTAAGAGTATTCTATTAAAACTTAATAATAATTCTAAAAGAGTCAAAGATAATTTTAGTGGGAATTCTAATATTTTAAAGAATGTAGTAATAACTATAATATTAAAAAAAATCAGTAGCAATTATGTAAAAATTCCAACTAAGTTAAGTAATTTGGATTGAGAAAAAATGATGTGAATGGTGAAACTCATGCTAGATTTCAATCCACATTTGGTTACATCTCATAAAACCTATGGATGTGATGCTTATCTAATGAGATTAAGGTGTTTGCGGTCCAGACTGAGATCAAGGCTCGAACTTAAGCAAACGCCAACTACTTTGCCAACGGACATAATTTTATTTTCTTGGGTTGTATCGCCGTAACGGCTTGAAATATAGATTGCGTTTAACTTGTATTTTTTTTTTAACTGCAAAAAAAAGTTCAAAAAAAATTAGTAAATGATCATTTTTTGGTTAATTACAACTAAATTCCCTAAAGTATGGCTAATTTTATAATAAATAAAAAACCCTTTTTTTAACACCTTAACCCCTCCAATTATCTCACTCTTTTTTTTTATCCTCTAACATAAGAACAAAAATATTTGTTATAATGCTTAAAGTTAATTATGTGACAACCACATGAATTTTTCTTTTTATAATTGAGAGATTTAATATGCCATCACGTAAAAATAGAAATAGTTTAGAGGTTGGGTTTTGGATGCAATTATTTCTCTTCTTTTTTCTCTAAGGCATTTTTGCAATAATTCTACTGAATTACTGGAACCCAAATAACTTAAGATTTTGTTATAGAGAAATCAAATGACAATAAAAGAAACAAGAAGAGAATTCAACCATCAACATGAATAATATACACTGGCAAAGAATTTGAAATCTCATCTCAAACCTTTGCATATATGTATATATATATACAAGATCAGGTCAACTATGTCAGAAATGGTGAGTACTAACTTAGCCTTCTACTAGATTGTTCATGGTCATGAAGTCTACAGCTTATTCTACTTAATTTCTTTAGTAGCATAAATCATGTAGAACAGTTGCTTGCCTTTGACTCCATTATATTATAAGCCCACCTGATCTGAGGAATTAATAACATTAAATTCATACTAATCTTGTAGCAAGAAAAGAACAAGATTTCCCTTTCCTCCGCTCGAGAAATTCTTCTTGTTTATTTACCCTTGTCATGATGACCCTGCAAACAAACTTTATTTACCTCATAATATAGACAACTAAAGAAAGATATATTAACAATGGCATGGTGGATCATGGAATATTTTTACTCAATTTTCGAGTACTAGAGATAATGTGAAGGTAACCTTCACTGGGTCGGCTGCTGAAAGATATAGAACTGAGCACTTGAAGCCATATATCCGACCAAATAATTGAGAATGATCTTAGATCAATAGATGAGTTAACATAGTAGATTTTTATATAATATAATTAATAGTTAAGAAATAAAAAGCATTCTCTCATACTGCAAACAAAGAAAAAAAGAAAAAAAGAAAAAGAAATGTCAGTACTTCAGCACAGTAGATGAGCATTCTTGCAAAAAGAGAGACACAACAAATTCAACTGAGAGAGAACACCAAGAATGAATGCCTGCTCTGCTCTAGTGAAAATATTCCCTGTTCAGTGGTCTGGTGTAAAGAATACAGCATGTCGTCGAATGATGTTGGGATTAATGCAACTGGAATTACTGTTCCATAACTTTAAACAAAAGATGTTAACGTATGTGTGTCCTTGTACAAAATGTTAGATAAGCCTTTGAAACTGATACTGAGAAATAGAACTATTAGAATATAAAAGCCTGCCTACTCATGGAAGGAAACAGTATAAACAACAACAACAACAACAACAACAACAACATAGAAAAGACTCTCATCTGAGCAGTCAAACTGATCGAATTAGGATCAGGCTCTCTTCCCACTGTTTGGGTTTCGACTTTTGTGCAGAGATCTTTCCTTCCCTTAGGCACTCCATCCTCTACGGTAGCCGTATGTCTGTCTGTCGATGGAACAACTGTATTTCTGCAATCTTGACCTCATTCTTAAAGAAAGTTGGTAGGCTGAAAGTTTCATCAAGCTTCAAAGTAATCTGTTACAACTTAATACAGGAAAGTAAAAGAAAAGAAGACAAGTAACACTCTAGAATAAATCCCACACTTAGCTGTATTAATGATCAAGGAAAGTAAAAAATCCAGGCTCAAGAAAATAGTCTTTATCAGGTAGGAATACCATTTTTTTCCTTGTACTTTTACAGTATAGACCTTTAGTACTTATTGTTTACATTCTAGTTCCTCATATCCTGAATATTAAATTTGTGCTTCTAATTGCAAATTCTTATTTGCTTTATTTATTGTGCTCTTGATTGAAAACTCATAAAATCGCTTAAATTGATTACAGAGCACATTAGTAGCCTCAAAGCTTACTTGTCATGAGACACGAGAAGTTTGATTAAAAATAATTCTTCAGGACTTGATCCTAAAAAGTTCAATGGTCATCATAATAGATTTGCGAGGTGGTAAACTCAGGTTAAATTTTCGCTAATGACTGTAAGATTGTGGTCAACCATAGAAGAATCCTTCTCACAGCTATCCTCTAGTGACACTCTTGCCCCTTCATTTATTCCAATTCCCATTGATTACACAACCTAATTCAAATCCTCCGTATCAGAAATCTCTTAAGAGATTTAGACTTTGAATGCAAACATGGCATACTTAGCTGTCTAATAGACTCCTTGTAGAAAGTACCAAAAAGCTCTGGTATCTTCTTGATTCCAAATATAAATATGATGATGCTAATACTGAACGTTACACTATAATGTCTTTCTTGATTCTTGTCCTATACTATCTTAGAATATATATCCATTAATTGCTACTTGAATAAGAAAGACTGGTTAAGAAGGGTGAGCCAAGCCGTAGGCTTTTGTGGTGGAAATAGAGGACCCATACTTTAGGTCAGCAGCTATTGTAAATTTAACTCTTACAACGTGTCTAGATTAGTGGCTTGACTTCGGAGCAAATATAAGTGTGTGTGTAATGGTTGTTCCTATTTTATCATCTCTTAGAACTCAATTGCCTTCAGCGTAATTATAGTATATTTGGGCAAGGACGAGTGACCCTGAGGATGACTTCAGGTTAGCTACTCATTTTGGATGACTACTGTACTAGAAATTAGAAAGAATCTATTAATGGCTCCTTGCTATAAAGTTCAAAGGGGCTACAAGATAGTACAGAGTCCAATGAATTTATGATAACGACGGAAAACCTTTTTTTTTTTTAAAGGGTACCTTTCTGATGGTCTTTTTAAGTTGGGATAATAAAATTTTAGTTGTGAACAGTGTGTATGAAACTCAACATGCATGATTAGGTCGTGAAATTAAATAGGGTGAAAAAGATGATGCATCTAAATTTAATATCAAAGATCAACTTGGATATAAAATTCAAATAGAAAATTCTAGTACAATCTAAACAAACTAGAAAGCCTTTTAAGAGTATAGAAAGAAACTCTACATTACTTCTGTTTATCCATAGTGATATTTGTGACTAGTGTAGAACTCCAAATAAAGGTGGCGACCGGGACTTTGTTACTTCATAAGTAACTTTTCTAGATATTATTATTATTATCTTCTAAAGTCAAAGGACGAAGTCTTTCACACGATTAAAATTTATAAAATTGAAGTAGAAAACCAATTAGATAAAAGGATTTGAATCCTTAGATTAGATCGAAATCTTGAATACATCTATCTCATTGTCTATGATTTAATTTTGCTAAGAGCATGGAATCATTAGTGAAGTAACTATTCCTTATTCACCACATTAAATTAGTGTAGCTAAGCAGCAAAACGAAACATTAATGGATACGGTAAATATCATGTTAAGGAGTTCTAGAGCACCAGAGAACTTTTGGGGTGACCGAGGCTTTGCTAATAGCCTGCTTTATCCTGAATCAAGTTCTTTATGAGAAAAGTGACTCGACTCCATTTGGACTATGGAAAGGAAGAACTCCTAGGCTTGACTTTCTTAAGTGTACGGATGTCTAGCTAAAGTCAAGAAACTTGGGCCTAAGATAGTTGATGCTATCTTTATTGTTTCTGCCAGACATAGCGTAATAAATCATTTTATTGATTAATTCTGAAGAGTGAAATAATTAATAATATGATAATTGAAATAAGAGATAGTACTTATTTTGAAAATGTGTTTCCATTTACGAAACCTATTCCTTCATCATCTAGTGTTTTACCTTCTTCCACTAGTGTGGCTCCCTCTATGACTAGTGTGGAACTACAATTAAG
Source organism: Typha latifolia (assembly GCF_019914945.1). NCBI lineage: Eukaryota > Viridiplantae > Streptophyta > Magnoliopsida > Poales > Typhaceae > Typha > Typha latifolia. Next base: position 6,261,590 of record NC_133091.1, read on the forward strand.
AAGAAGCAGGACTCGACCTAGAGTGGAAAAGAATTATGGTGATGACTACCTCAATTATATAGTAGGGATCCTTCTAGTTATACTAAAGCAATGCCATCATTTGAAACACCTTTTTGGAAGGAAGCTATAAATAATAAAATGGAGTCCATAATGTAAAATAAAACTTAGATCCTAAACGACTTCCACCTATAACAAAATCGATAGGTTGTAATGGATCTTTAAGAAGAAATTTAATACAGATATAAAGCTAGACTAGTATCTCATTGTATTTCTCAAACGAAAGGAAAATACAACAAGAAGATTTTGTACCAAAAGGACAATAGCATAAAACCATATTAGTTAGTAAAATTATTATATGGTTTGAAATAAGTCCCTAAATTGTGGCACCTAAAATATAACTACGTGATTATATCATTTGTATTTCAAAATAATAATTTTAAGAAATATCTATATTTAAGACAGATTATAGAGGTACTTTGATTTTGTCTCTTCGTGTCAATGACATCTTGATACTAGGATCGTCTTTAGGATTAATTGATGAAATATAGGATTAATTGATGAAATAAAAAAAGATATTTGTCCAGTCAATTTGACATGAAAACCTAGGAAAAGATGAAGTTATTCTAGTCATGAGATTAATTAGAAATTGGTGATTTGTTAGATATGAGTCTCTCACATTTTATTAGAAAAATAATACGGAGGTACAACTACACTAATTAAAAGTATTGGCACATTGTTTGATGCTTCTTCAAAATTAGAAAAAGAAATAGGTTAACCCTATAAATCAACATCCATATGCACAACAAATTTGTGCACTTAGGTGTGTAGCAAATCATCCTTGACCTAAAATTTCCTATGTGTTGGAAGATTAAGTAGATATATAAATGTCTGAAAAAGGACTTGATGAGCTCTAGCGATGGAGTAGGGTCAAAGCCTTCCTCCCCAGCTGGGGGGAGGATGTTCTACTACGACGAGCCATTGCGTCAAAACCTGCAAAGGATCCTGGGGATCCTCAAACACAGTCTGGGCATTAGTAGGCTGCGAGGCTAGGCAGCCCTCGTGAAGGAAAGGGCAAATACCAGAAGAGGTTCTGGCCAAGCTAAAGAAGCAAGTCAATGACTACGTCATAGTCGACCCAGAGATGCTAGAGAGGTGCTGAGGAAAGTGGCGGAGGACCTTGTTTGGGAGGTTCCTAGGTAGGGGAATACACTGGAAAGGCTTAAGGGAACCCTGGCCATGCTATGGAGGGGGATAGATGGGTTCTCAGTTTCTAATATAGAAGACTATTATTACGTCTTTAGATTTGATAATGAGGAGGACATGGTGTATGCCCTGAGCAACGAGCCTTGGACGATCATAGGAAAGGTGCTCAACCTGATCCCTTGGCGGAATAACTTCCGGCCTATTGCGGCAGCGTTTACAATGGCGCCAATATGGATCCAACTACCCAACCTCCCGAAGGAGTATTGGGAGCTGGAAGCCCTCATTTCGGTGGTAGCGTACTTCGAGAAACCACTGAGGGTAGATGAAACCACCTTAGACCACACCCGGAGCCGTTTCGCCTAGGTCTATGTCGGGATAGATTTGTCCAAACCCCTAAAGACGGTGGTGTGGCTCGGCCCGAAGGAAGATGAGCTAGAGCATCGTAGCGGACATATGGAGGACATGGAGGAGAGGTGACCCTATGCAACTCTTCATGCACAAAGTGGGCATGCTGTAGAGGGCAGTGAAGAAGTGGAGCAAGATGAAGGTAGGGGATATCGAAGCCAAGATGATGGAGGCTAGGCAAGAGCTTGAGGCTCTCGAAGAGCTTGATATAGTGGAGGGGCTAGATGAGACTAGTTGCAATGACTGCGGGGACTCTACAATATCAAGTCTGCCCTCAGCAGGCAAATAAACATCAAATGGTTGCAAAGAGCTCAGCTTAAGTGGGTGCAAGGCGGAGATAAGAACACAAAATTCTTCCACCTCACAACCTCGATTCATCGACACTGTAACTGCATTGCAGGCATTTTTAGCGAGGACGGGAGGTGGGTTCACAGCTAGGAGGAAGTGACAAAAGCATTCAAAACCTCTTATAACCAGCTATGGGGGAAGAACACTGCACGGACGGACACTAACTTGACATGGCCGCGGGTAGCGAGGATCTCGACGAAGGAGGCAGACCAACTAGTTGGGCCCATCTCTAGGGAGGAGATCAAAGGAGCACTATGGAGTCTGCCGAAGGGCAAGGCTCCGGGGCCTGATGGCATACTTGTCGAAGTTTATATCAAGTTGTGGGAAGTGCTCAAGGATGGTCTCTGTGATGCTGTGGACCACTTTTTCTCCCAAGCCAGCATGCCGCCGCAATGGGGAAGAACCTTCATTATGCTTATTTCAAAGACCGTAAACCCCACCGAGGTGAAGGATTTCCAACCTATATCACTGTGTAATGTCGGCTATAAGATCATAGCAAAGATCCAGCATGCGGCTTTCGTGGCGGGAAGGGCCATTGCCGGCAACACTGGCTACGCAAGAGGTGGTGCACTCGATGGCCACCAATAGGAGAGTGCTGCTGATCATGATGCTTAAGCTAGACATGGAAAAAGCATATGACCGGGTTAGTTAGGAGGCGGTAATGAAGACAATTAGAAGAATGGACTTTCCGGTTTGGTGGTGCTCTTGGATAGAGGCATGCATTTCCACCCCATCTTTCACCTTCCTCATCAACGGAACCCCGACGTAGTGGTTGCATCCATTTAGAGGGCTCCGCCAAGGAGACCCACTTTCCCCATACCTATTCATATTGGTATCTCAGGAACCTCTCCAGTCGATAAATGATAGGGTGGATCGCGGCCAACTGAGGGCTTCCAAGAGGGAGATGCCCAACTGACACACTTGCTTTATGCTGACGACCTCCTCATCACGATGCAGGCAACCGAGTCGAATGCGGTGATTATCCAAGAGTCCCTTGCCGACTATGCCAAACTAACCAACTAGAAGGTTAACCTTGAGAAATCTTAGCTTCTCCTCGCCCGGTGGATAGATAAGGAGAGGAAGACAACTCTTTGCAACCATCTGAGTATACCATTGGCAACCATGCCGTTTACATACCTTGGAGTGCTCATCTCGAACTGCCAAGTCAGAGTTCACAAACATCAGGCACTGGTGGATCGAGTGGACAGGAAATTGGCTGGCTAGAAGCGTGGGGTACTCTCCACTGCTGAAAAGCTCACCTTGAGAAACGCCACGTTATGGCTATTCCCACATATTGGTTGGGATGCACATGGCCACCGAATACTACCTTAGAGGCAATAGAGAAGAAAGCCCGGGCTTTCCTATGGGAAACCGGGGCTGGCCACGGTCTCCATCTCCAAAATTGGAACACGGTGACGAGCTCGAAGGTTGAAGGAGGTTTAGCTATTAGGAAGTTGAAGGATGCACGGGCGACGCTCCTTGGAAAGCTAGTGTTCAGAGTGATGAATTGGCTGGACTACCTGTAGGTGAAGATTCTGAGAGCCAAGTATGGCGAGCTGAACCGTTGGGCCCCTCTTATTCCAATGAAAGCATCGTGGGTATGTAGAGATATTACGAGCCAGATATAGACTGATCCAGATGTAAGATGTAACAACCCAACCTTAAAAAAAGGGGGGGGGGGTGCCACGAGCCCCTCCCGCCGCCGCTGCCGTCTCCGCCACCGCCTCTCTCTCTCTCTCCTCAAATGCTCTCTCTCTCTCTCGTTCCTCTCTCTTAAGCTTCCCCATCTTGGTATGCCAACGCCGGCCACTTCAGACTATCGCTGTCGTTTCCACCGCCATGCTACCGACGCCGGTGAGCCTCCTCCTCCTCCTTCCTCCTCTTCCTCTTCTTCTCTCTTCCTCTCTCTCTATTTTTCTCTATCTCTCTTCCTCTATCTTATTCTCTACTACCGTCTTCTTCGACCACCCGACTTGTCGCGGAGAAGCAATCGGTGCTCCCTTATCCCCTCCCTTCTCTTCTCTCCCTCTACCTCTCTCTCTCTCTCTCTCTCTCTCTCTCCTTCTCTCTCTCTCTGGTTCGTCGGAACAGAGCCGCCGGCTGTTGGCTGGCCAGCAGCGGCCGAGCCCCTCCCCGCCGCCAGGTCCCCTCCTTGCTTCTTCTCCTCCTCCTCTTCTTCTTCTTCTTCTTCTTCTTCTTCTTCTTCTTCTTCTTCTTCTTCTTCTTCTTCTTCTTCTTCTTCTTTCTTTTTCTTTCTTTTTCTTTTTCCTTTCTTCTTCTTCTTCTTCTCCCTCGGCTTCTTCTTCTTCTCTTTCTGCACAGTGTTGGGCTCGGCCCAGCACTGTAGTAGGCAGTGCTAGGCCAAGCCCAGGACTGATGGTAGTGACTTATTATTTATTTATGTTATGTTATTTTATTTTATTTAGGTTATTTATTAGGTATTTCCTTCTTAATTAATGCAAATAGATTAATTAGACATTAACTATTTTAATAATATTATATATTCTTCAATATTATTATTATTAATTTAATTTTTATAATTAATGATTAATTAGGTATAAATATAGGCAATACTTATATTTATTATTTATATCTCTATTAGATTAATATATATAGATTTGTAAATTATAATTATCAAATTTATATACCAATATTCTTATGAGATACATTTTAAGTAATTCTAATAATTTATTATACATTATTATTTTGTAACAAATAAAATACTAGGCTTATCTATTTATTTATTATTTTATAAGGTAATGATTACATAGTCTCTAATGAATCAAGATATAATTATAATTAGATTTTTATCTATATTTATATTTATATTTTTATTTATAATTAAAAATCAAGCTAGTTATAAAGATAACTAGAAATTCTAAAACCTACTAAATCATCTTATATTATATGAACAGATTTTAATTTGATGAACGGCTAACTTCGTGCTACTTAAATATTTTCAGATCCCAAACCCCTTATTTGAGACCCCGTGAATCTTCCTAGCGATGAGTGTCACTCGATTGATTGGCAGATGTAAGGGATATGTGGTTTGCGTCTTATGATCAATGTGAGTAGTCTTATCCCCTAGACGCCTTTCTCAAATTAGGATATATTATATATTATGTAAGCAGTTTTTATTTGATGATGTCATAATTATATATGCACAGGAGAGTACGTATACTTGACGGGCCCCGCCCGACCTGCCACGTGCGCCGCGCGTGCCGTGTGGGCGCGTGGGCGTGCACATGCCTGTGTCGGGCGGGGGCGTTTCATAATGGTTCTAGTTTCATCTAAATCGGAGGTCGGGATAAAAAGTTAAAAATAAAATAGTAGAGATAGGTTAGAAGAGGGCAGAACAGTAAATATTTCAATGTTGCGGCGGTTGTCGGAGGGTGGCGGCCTGCCAAGGGTGGTGGTGGACGACCGTAGAGTAGGTCATCTATGGAACATCCTTTGAATATTTTTCTAAAACTGCACATAGCTGAATTAGTTAACTAACAAATTCTAACCTAATAAGACTCTAATTAAAGCAATTAAGTAGATAAGATAACTAGACTCAATCCATTGAGCCCAATATCCCCTTGATGTGATCTAATCTAACTCACTTCGCATCAAGAGCGCTGGTTACCACGAAGGTCACGATTCGTGGTGGGTGCCGCAAGCAGATAGGCGATGGTAGAATAATGAAAGAAGCTTGTGAACCATGGCTCTCCGAGATACCATGGAATTGTCAGCCGCGACAAATTCACCCGAGGTTGATGAACGAAGAATTGCTGGTTAGTGATCTGATACACTTAGTTAGGATATTTTCTTATTACATTTAGTATTTATTTTCATTAAAATAAAATTCCTGCAGGTCGCGTTCGAACGCAGGAGGGGTCGCGTTCGAACGCTTTTGCGAATGCCTACATCAGGTTCACAAATACAGAGAACGCATATGATGCGTTCGAATGCCTGCATCACGTTCGCACATACAGAGAACGTGTTTTGGTGTGTTCGAACGCGACCGACGGGAATCCTCTAGAATTAGGGTTTCATATTGTTTTAGGACTTGTTGGCTAGCCTCTATATATATGTGGATGGCAGCCAAATTCATTATGGAATTGGATTATTGATTTCTTACCTCTTATCTTCTCTCTAGACTCCCCATCCTTCTTCTTCACTAACCTTCCACCTCTACCGTTGGCAAGGCTTCTCCTAACTTCTAATCTCCCTCGATTGTCGAGCCACCCCTCTTCCTTCGGATCTCGACCACTTCGTTCTCTTTGTCTATATCCTTTAAGCACTTCCACAATCCACCTTCATCTCCATATCTATCCATAACCCTAACATCCACTCCACCCGTCATGACCACCATTACCCACATTATTTCGTATTTTCGCCAATGTTACAATTCGAATCTGTGAAGGGCATCATACAAAAGTTGTAGATCAAGAAGTTATGGATCTAACCCAATTGGTTTTGTAATTTTATAACTACTGGAGAATATTCGATGAATATTTTCCCACAGTTGCGTAGACTGATTTCTATATATCAGATCTTGAAGGAATCGTTGCGTAGCCTATCTTTGGTTCAAGAACTCATCAAGTGGTATTAGAACTTATCAATTGGTATCAGAGCTTATCATCTAGTATCAGAGCCTATCAATTGGTATCAGAGCAGGCGAACCTCAAATCTCTATTAATGGTTGATACAAGAAAGATGACATCAGCAAGGAGACCTATGGAGAGCACACCGACAAGGGAGGATTATTTTTAAATTTCCTATGATGAGTAAAATATAGTTATATATCAACTCGAGATCTTATCTTCCATAACTACAATAAAAGATTCTATTTTATCTCTCAAATTATTCTCTACTCTCTTTTCATCTCCAATTTGACTGGAGGAGCAATCAGTAACAAGCCGATCTATGGAGCCGTGCTGTTGTTAGATTAAAAGATGAATTAGACCATAGTTAAACTTTGGAAGTACTACGACAAGAATCCTTACAGAAGATGGCACTTCTTGCCTTTAGGGGAATGAGCACTTATTGTCAAGCCATGCCACCGTCAAATCAAAAGAGTAATTGGACGCGGGTTAAACATTAGAGGTACTACGACAAGAATCCCAGCATAAGAGAGTGCTTGTTGCCTTTATGGGAGTGACTGCCATGTCTCGCATGATAGATTGATTAAATTATTTAAAATATTAGTTTAACTAAAATATACTTTGCATCGATAATAATGCTTGTTTAGTATTTCTCCCCCTCCGTTTCTTGTTTTGGCCTCGTAAAGGAATCGATGACCAGCAACCTTGTGTCTCCTTGCACTAGCCTAACTAGCTTCCTCGTGACATTTTGTTACCATCCGACCACATGGATTAAGTAGAGTCAAATCAAGTCTGGTTAAGTTAGTTAGTTAGTTTTATCTTATTGTTTGAATTTTAAATAAATTAAATAATTTGTATGTGAATCCTATCCGCTAGAAATTTTTACTCCTATAAATAGGAATATACATGTGTTGATAATTATCATTGAATAAATTTGAGTTTAGCCAAGTTAATATTTTTATTCTTATATTTTACTATAGTTGTTAGATCGCCTTTATCTTTCTAGGAGTAGATTATAGTTATAAAAGTATTTCGATCTTCCAAATCCTAACCATCTTCCTCCACGAGTAGCCACCCTACCTTATGGCTATCCACCACCACCCTTGGCAATCCATCACCTTCCGACGATCGCTGCAATATTGGATATTTACTATTCTGCCCTATTTCAACCTTTTTTTACTGTTTTATTTATAACTTTTCATCCAAACGTCAGATTCTCGTGAAACTATTAGAACCCTAACTTCCGAGGTTACCTCCATATAAATTTTCACAATTTTTTAATGTCCAGATCATTCCAAATTTGGTTCGTAACATTCATTTCCTCGCCATTGGTATTCTCCGTTGGTCATCTCTCACCTTGGTTGAGGCTACACATAGTAGCCTCTTCTCATTAGTGTTTGAGCTATTTTTTGGGCCATCTCTACTAGTATCTCCTCTCCCTGTTCTATTGGAAACCTTTCCCTTTGGGGTATGAAGCTTTTGGTATTGCCTTTGGGGTTTTCATGGCCAGTTGATGATAGTGGCAACCTCTATGGCTGCCGGCCATGGAGGGTTGTCCCCTTGCGCTAGCCACCTACCTTGGTTGGCCAACGTTTGGATTTTTGTGCACTCCCTTTGATCTCCCTGTTCTTTTGACTTGGTTCTTCCATCGATTCTTTCATCGGTTTCATAAGCATTTTGTCATCTGCTCCTCCCTATTCTATCAATCTCTTTGTCATCAAGATAGACTCTTTGCCACATCTTGGGGAGGCTGTGTCAACCTCAATCGTTAGTGGTAGTGTTTGTAGATAGCGACATCCTTCTTTTTCGACTATCTCTAATCGAGGGATGGGAACGAAGGTGCCATGTTGTTGGGCTAGGATTTGGTCTGGCCCAACCCAAGTGGTGGGTTGGGTTGGAGGTAGCCCTTAATAATTAGTATAATTATTGATTAATTATATTATAAACACCTACATATACCTATTATTTACATATAATCTTACTTGCATATGATAGATTAATACTTAGCTTCATTAATTATAGTCATGAGTTTTATAAATATGCCCTAATAATTATTAAATATATATATATATATATATATATATATATATATATATATATAGTATGTAATTATGTCGGTATAGTTATACTATTTTGTATAGAATGAAATAATAAGCTTCTTTATTTATTTGTTTATTTCTTATTTTGTATAGAATGAAATAATAAGCTTGTAATTACATTTTTGTCAACACTTATATTTTAATTTATAATCAAACATATTTAGCTTTTTATTTTATAATTACATATTTACACTATTTCATAAAAGAGTAACCCTTTTAATCTTATTTTATCACTATCATTTTAATAATAATAGTATATTTATAACATTAAAAATTTTTAATCTTATTTTATCACTAGTATGTTAATAATAATAGTATATTTATAACATTAAAATCTAATAAACTATCATATTTTATACGAACATATTCTAATTAAATAAACGACTAACTTAACGCTGTCTAAATATTTTCAGATCTTGAGCCCCTTATTTGGGACCCCGTGGATCCTACTAGGAATGAGTTATTACTCGATTGACGAATATGAGAGATATGTGGTTTGTGTTTTCTAAAGAGACTATGAGTAGTCTTATCCCCTATACGCTTTTTTTAAATTAGGATATATTATATAATTATGTATATGCATGCTTTAGCTTCTAGCATGATTATCTGATCTTATCTAGAAATAATTTTAGTTGAGCATATTTCATCATTCGTTTGATTAGACTAATCTTGGATATGAGTATGCTGATGATATATAGAGATGATTGGAGATAATCTCTAGCATGAGGATGCATGTGATAGACTAGTATGAGTATGCAAGTATTAGATATATGGTTAGATTTTGTATTGTATTATTTTTTTGCCCTCTTTACCATATAAATTCCTAATATGCATGGCTTATTATAGTACTAAATATATGCATATAATCTATTATGTACAAGAAAATCATGAAAATACATGTATATGTTATGTGATGGCTAGAATGGTCGGACCGGACTGGTACTAGACATACTCTTAGCGTATGATTGGTAATGGCTAATGATTGTACTCTTTGTTAGATGTCATCTTATTTTCCTAAAACATAAAGAGAAAATAATACAATTTGAATCGGTTTGATTGTGTCGAATCTATATATAAATCAAGAACTACAACACCCACTCGTATTGCCAAAAAAAAAAACCCTAGTTTCCTCGTGGAATGAAAAATATTATACCTTTAAACCCATGGCAGTTCTTTAGAGGACCAGCTTCAAGAGCGGAAGCTAAGATGTGTGTATGATGATCTTCTTCTCAAAGAGAAAATTTTCTAGCATGAATCCTCTAGAGTGCAGTGACTCGGTTGGGGGATATAAACAATAAGTTTTTTCACATCATTGCTACCACCCATGAGCATCAAAACTGCATTCACAAACTCAATGTCAGGAAAGACTTTTGTTTGCATAATATGATAGAAACTAAAAGGGCCTATGTTGATTACTTCAAGGACTTATTCACTTCATCTTAACTGCCATGCATGTTTAGTAGCAATGAAATTAACTGGTCGGGGCTCCCTCTCCTCCCTAGTGAGGCCCGTGCTAACCTATACTCTCCTCCCACTAAATAGGAGATTGAAGCTGCCCTCAAGTGCCTTAGCCCAATTGTGTGTGCAGCTTGGATGGCCTAATAGCTAAATTTTTTCAGCTTCTCTAGCCTGCGATGAAGCTAACTATTTGTAAGAATAATGTCCTAAACTATACAAATATTATTCTCATTTCTAAGGACTCCCTTACATCCTTCATTGACTTTAGGCCAATCGTATTTTGCAACATAATGTAAAAGGTTATTCTAAAATTCTTGCTCCCCAAATCAATCCCCACCTCAATACCTTTATCTCAACATTTCAAAAAGACTTTTGTGTCGGGGAGATAGATTTTGGATAATCATGTCATTGCTCAGGAGATTATCTCTTACCTCAATAGCTCCAAAAGCTTTACGGGTGCCTTCATGCTTCAAGTAGCTCTCTCCAAGGCATTTGATCATATGGAGTGGAGTTTCATTTGTGATTGTTGCATGATTTCCCAAATGGATATATTAGGCTAGTACACACTTGAACCTAGGGGTGGCAATCGGGTCGGGTTAAGCGGGTTCGGGTCGGGTTAGATTCGGGTCAAGTCAATTTTACCTTGACACGAACACGACCCGATTAATAAACGGGTCGAATTTGGTAAACACAAACACGACCCGATTAATAAACGGATAACACGACCCGATCCGCCTAACCCGTTTAATAAACGGGTTGGTTTAACATGACACGCTAACACGACCCGTCTAACCCATATACTTAAACGAGTCATGTTAACCCGACACGTTAACACGACCCGTCTAACCCGTTTAATATAAATATTATATAAATATAATATTTGCAAATTTATCATATATAAGAATAAAATAATATTCCAACATTTTAGTCATCTCCCAAAATTTTGATTATGGCTAAAGTTTATATTGGGATTTTGATTAATATACATCGAAAAATTTGTACTATTATTGCAATTTACCGAGCGTGCTAAATTAATTTAAGCAAGCTGTAAATTGGTATGTAAAAATCTCTGCAAGATTGCAACTAATTAGGAAGTAACAACTTAATGGTAATTGCAATTAAAAAAAATATCTTCACAATTACATCTATGTTCACTGGAGGAAAAAAAAAGGCAAGACAGAGAGTATAAAAAGCCAACTATTTAATTGAATCATTAGAGTAATATTCACATCTTTCCCTTCTTGAAACAAATTGATATAGAGTATAATTGGTACTGCCCAAATTCTTCTCAACCAAATCTAAAAGCAATCGATGAAAGAAAGAAAGCATTTTTCATAATTGAAAAATAACAATTACAACTGGAGCTGCCAAAATTCAACTTTCTCTTTATGCATAAATACAAATCTATCAAAATAAACATCCTTATACTTCTTGCATTCTTGGAGATGGGGAGTGGCCGAGTAGGAACTTGTCACATGGGTTGGTTATTAGGGTTAGGGTTAGAAAAACTTAGATATATATATATATATATATATATATATATATATATATATATATATATATAGTGGGTTGGCGGGTTGGCCCGACTCGTTTACTTAAACGGGTTAAACGGGTCAAGCGGGTCAGGGGTATAAACCCGAACACGACCCAATTAATAATCGGGTTAGGCGGGTTGACCCGTTTATGACCCGAACTCGATTAGACTAAACCCAAACCCGATTAACAGCCGGGTTATCATGTCGGGTTATCGGGTCGGGTCAATTTTTGCCACCCCTACTTGAACCTCCTCCACCTCACTATTGGTGGAGATCAATGGTTTGGCGGACTATTTCTTCGCCACCTCTCGTGGTTTGAGACAAGAATTCACTCTTTTGCCTTATTTATTTATCATTGGTTCAAATTACCTATCTCTCCTTGATACGGAGCTATATGCAAGGAGGTTGAGGGGTGTTCAAGTCTCTAGATGTGCTTCTCCTATTGCATAATTACTAGACCTAGATGGCCTCTTACTCCTTGATAGATCTACTTTGAAAGCCACCAATCTGTAAACTATAATAGGTAGATATTGCTCTCTCTCCTCTCTCTCTCTCTCTCTCTCTCTCTCTCTCTCTCTCTCTCTCTCTCTCTCTCTCTCTCCAAACCCCGGGCTATGACAAGTTGATTGTCTTATTGTCTTAAGAAGATGTACCAATGTTGAACACAAGGAAGTTGTCTCCTCAGCCTTGAACATCAATCACCCTGAGCAGAGAAAGAAATGAGACTTACATTGGCAATCGATTAATTAATAACATCTAGGCTCAAAATTTGAAACCTATAGCTTTTCGGTTGACAAATTCTGCAAACATCTTGCAAGCTAGAAAATCCACCAACTCTCCCACGTAGGCACCTCATGCTTATCAAAGGGTGCTCTACTCCATCCCCATCTATTTATGTCAACCACCATTTTCCCAAAGAACCTCATTAATGAATTGGAAGGTATCATGAGGGACTTCTATTGGTTGTTTGCTGATGGAGGATGTTATCTTTTGTTAGCGGTAACAATATGATTCCAAAAATCACAAGAAATTCAATTCAAAATAAGTAAATTAAAAAAATAAACTTATAGATTACATAATGTAAAATTTGTATAGTAGAGTCTACTATTAACCACTATCTCTTTAAGACCAATTCGTCCTTCATCAATTTCTTCTGGAATAGTGGGTGTCAGTCTCCCAGGATACAATGACTGTCTTGCACTCGAAAGAAAACAACTATTCGAATGTCTTGTTAAACTTAAACTATACAGTTCTCTCTCTCAAATGGAGACTAAGGACTTGAGCAAGATTTGAAAAGATTGAACCAAATTCTTTGTCTAATAAATGTAGATAGATGACCTATTTATATCAGTTAAAATAGGCAAGGCGAAGGGATGCAAATGGAGAGTGATCTGGTCACGAATGGATGCATCCTCTTAGGTCAAAACTATTAACATTTCGGGACTAACTGGTTAACTATTCCAAAACTAATTGATTAAGCTGAATGGACACACCACTTCGGGTTCAATCAACTGAACCAAACTAGATTCGAACTTGTATTAGGCAAAAATTAAATTTGGACTTGACCCTGATGGGTTCTACGCTACCAAAAGATAGACTTTGATACCAATGATAGGCTACGGAACGATTCCTTCAAGATCTGAATTTATTATATGAAAAAAATCCTAGACACAAGTATGTATCTAAATACTAGGCAATAATATCACTCGTTCGCTTAAGTAAAAGCCCGTAAAAATATTAAGAACGAAAGTAGAGATGAACGTCAAGATTTTAACGTGGAAAAACCCAAACGGGAAAAAACCACGGATCCAATTCGAATCAAAACCAATCACTATGATAGTAGCAGTTACAAGACTGACTCACAAACAACCTGTCGATCCAAACGACTTTGTTCCTCTCAGTCTTGATTGCTAGAACCCACGATTCACTGCTTCTTATGATTGAAGTCCAATCTCAGTAGCCCTCGAGATTGATCTTTCGTCTAGATAACCCTTGAGATTGATCTTTCGTCTAGATAACCCTTAAGACGAAAGATTAAGATTTGTAGATGAGAAGAGCCTTGTTAGTTGAAGAACCGATGTAGCCTCAAGAAGTCTCCTTCAATAATGCTTCTTCAACCCCCCTCAAGATAGGACATCACAATCCTTATATATGATCTCCAAGATAGAGCCAAATCCAAGTCTTATCCGTACTCATGAAAGTCCAATTTTATCAAACTTCATTGGTGCGTTCGAACACGGCCCGGGTGCGTTCAAACGGCATGACTTGAACTGAGGTGCGTTCGAACGTGTTTGTGAACGCAGCTCTCGGTCTGTGAACGTAGTACCCACGTTCGAACACGTTTGTGAACGCGGCTCTCTGTCTGTGTGAACGCAGTACCCGCGTTCGAACGCGTTTGTGAACGCGGTGTGAACTCGACGGCTTTTCTCCAATAATCTTGCAATTCTTCATATTAGAGATATTCTAGACTTGTGTAAAGCTCATATACATGAAAAAATATACTTAGAATATTTTGTACACAATTGCCAACAAATAAAAACCTAACATTATAGGAAGCAATCCACTCAACCAAGGTAAAATATTTATCAAATATTCTCCCATAGTTAGAAAATTACGAAATGAAGTGGATTATAACTTCCTGATCTACAATTTTTGTATTTATGCCCTTCGTAGATTCGAACTATAACTGGGACAAAAATATAATATAATGTGGGTGATGGTGGTGGTGACGAGTGGAGTAGATGTTAGGCTTATGGATGATAATGGAGGTGAAGGTGGATGGTGGATGTTGTTTGAGTGATAAAGACGAAGGGGAAGAAGTGGTCGAGATCCCAAAGAAGAGGGAGGACTCGACAGACAAGGGAGATTAGAAGTTAAGAGAAACCTTGCACACGGTAGAAGTGGTAGGTTGGTGAAGAGGGAGGAGGGAGATTAGGGTAGAGAGAAAAGAGAGAAGATAGGAGGCAAGAAATCAATAAGCTAATAGCATAATAAATTTGGCTACCATCCACACTTTTATAGAGGCTAGCCAACAACCCTAATAATAATAATTAACCCTATTCCTAGTGGAATCCCGCCGATCACGTTCGAACATGTCTGATCGTGTTCGAACGCACAAAAGACATTCTCTGTATGTGCGAACGCAATGCAGGCATTCGAACATGCTCGATCATGTTCGAATGCGCATTTCGCGTTCTCTGTATTTGCGAATCTGATGTAGGTGTTCATAAAGGGATTCGAACGCACCCTCAACAATGTTCGAACGCGACATATAGAAAATTTATTTTAATAAAAATTAATAACTAATAAAATAAGAAAAGACTCTAACAAGGTGTATTTGTAACAACCCAACCTTAAAAAGAATATTTGGACATGACGTGGTCGGTCACACTATGGCCAGCCTCGTGCCCATGCAAGCTGCATGAGCAGCTTGCGTGGGGGTGCCACGTGCCCCGAGCCGCCGTCTGCCGCAGCCAACCTGGCCGCGACAGTGGCCCGGCCGGTGGGGCCCCCGCCGCCGCTGCCCGTCTCCGCCACCGCCTCTCTCTCTCTCTATCTATTTCTCTCTCCTTCTCCCTCTCTCTCATTCTCAAATGCTCTCTCTCTCTCATTCCTCAGTCTTAAGCTTCCCCATCTCGGTATGCAGACGCCGGCCACTTCGGACCATCATTGTCGCTTCCACCGTCGTGCTACCGACGCCAATGAACCTCCTCCTCCTTCCTCCTCTTCCTTCTTCTCTCTGTCCCTCTCTCTTTCTCTGTTTCTCTCTATTTCTTTCCCTCTCTCTTTTTCTCTACTACCGTCTTCTTCGACCACCCGACCCGTCGCCGAGACCGGTGCTCCCTCATCCCCTCTCTTCTCTTCTCTCCCTCTATCTTTCTTTCTCTCTCTCCCTCTCTCTCTCTCTTTCTATCTCTCTTTCTCTCTCTCTCTTGGGTTCGTCGAAACAGAGCCACCGGCGAGGGGGCCGGCTGCTGGCTGGCTAGTAGTAGTCGAGCCCCTCCCCGCGGCCAGGTCCTCTCCTCGCTTCATCTTCTTCTTCTTCTTTCTTTTTCTTTTTTCCTTTCTTCTTCTCCCTCGACTTCTTCTCCTTCTCTTTTTGCATAATGTTGGCTCGGCCCAGCATTGTAGCAAGCAATGCTGGGCCGAGCCCAGCACTAATGGCAGTAATTTATTATTTTATTTATGTTATTTATTTAGGTATTTTCTCTTAATTAATGCAAATAGATTATTTATACATTAATTATTTTAATAATATTATATATTCTTCAATGTAATTATTATTAATTATAATTTGTATAATTAATGATTAATTAGGTATAAATATAAGTAATACTTATATTTATTATTTATATCTCTATTAGATTAATATATAGATTTGTAAATTATAATTATCAAATTTATATACTAATATTCTTATGAGATACATTTTAAGTAATTCTAATAATTTATTATACATTATTATTTTGTAACAAATAAAATACTAGGCTTTTCTATTTATTTATTATATTATTTTATAAGGTAATGATTACATATTCTCTAATTAATCAAGATATAATTTTAATTAGATTTTTGTCTATATTTTTATTTATATTTTTATTTATAATTAAAAATCGAGCTAGTTATAAAGATAAGTAGAAATTCTAAAACCTACTAACTCATCTTATATTACATGAACGGATTTTAATTAGATGAACGACTAACTTTAGATCTTGAACCCTTTATTTGAGACCCCGTGAACCTTGCCAGCGATGAGTGTCACTTGGTTGATTGACGGTTGTAAGAGATATGTGGTTTGCGTCTTTTGATCAGTGTGGGTAGTCTTATCCCCTAGACATCTTTCTCAAATTAGGATATATTATATATTATGTATATACATATTTTGGCCTCCAGCATAATTATATGATTTTATATAGAGATGATTTTAGTCAAGTATATTTTATCATGCATTTCGATTAGGCTGATTTGGGATTTGAGTACATTGGTGATATATAGAGATGATTCGAGATGATTATACTGTTATGGTTTTATATTAGAATGATTTCTATCATGAGTGTGCATGTGATGGACTAGCAGGAGTACGCATGTGTTAGATACATAGTTAGAGTTTGCATTACATCATTTTTCTCTTGCCTTATTTACCACCTAAATTTCTAAGTTGCATGATGTGTTGTAGTACTGGATATATGCATATGATCTATCATGTATAGAAAATCATAAAAGTACATGTGTATGTGATATGATGTGATATGATGTGATGGCTGAAACAGTATCTGGTCCAGACTGGTACTAGATATACTCTTAGCGTATGGCAAAGTATGGTGATGGCTGATGGTTATACTCTTAGCGTATAACAGAGTACAACTACCATTGATATACCCTTAGCGTATGATAAGGTATGATTATTTTCTTCTAAGATACCCTTAGCATATGGCAGGATATGATTTATCTACAAAGATACTCTTAGCGTATGATAAGGTATGTTCTGAGCTTGTGACATGATGTGTATCGAGTTTGGGGCCAGATATCGTAGTCCAGCATGATGGATGATATTTAGAGTTGAGACGAATGATTGTGATAGTGAGAGATATATGGATTATATCTCCCTTTGACATATACGATATCTAGTGGTTGGCATGCATCATGCATCATCATTGATGTGACTAGTATCATTGGATTATAATTATTATACATGATATGTTGTTATATTTGGTGAGGTTATATGGTAATTTCATCATGTGATATATTTTTGGTTGAGGATATAATATGCTCATTCGTGAGAATTGATTTTATTTATATATATATATGTCATTGAGGATACATATATACATGCTCATACATACATCATGCTGCTTTCTAATTCATATTATCCAGTACATGATTTACTCTCTGTTTGGCATCGCTGATTCGGGGTAAGGTCTATTCACTGAGCCTTTTGCTCACGACTCTCTTTTTATTTCTTTTCTAAACGCCCTTAGATATGTGTTATGTGATAGCGACTTGAGATATTTTAAGAAGATATTTTAGAGCGATGATGAGGTGAGCTATAAATGTGAGATGGTATAGATGATAGTTTATATAGAAATTGAGTTGTACAAGTATTTAATATTTGTATTATTTTGTATTAGACGATGATTTGTATAATACAGGTCGAATCATAGTGTACTCTTGTATTAGTTATTTTAGTTGTATCTTAATGGTTTGTTGTGGCCTGTGTGGGTCTTGCCAGATTATATAGTGGTCTAGTGTATATTATTGTGGACTTGGATATTCTTCTTATGTTAACAGGTTTATTTGGTTATTAGTATGATTTATTTTGTGATGGATTATGTGATCATGGATAGGTTAGCAGGTTTTATTTGACTATATCATGAAGTGCACAGGAGTATCTGTGTGTGACGAGCCCCGCTCGTCCTGTCGTGTGCACCGCGCGTGACGTGTGGGTACGTGGGCGTGCACGTGCTCGTGCCGGACGGGGGCATTACAATATCAAACCCATACACACAAATCGAATCGAGCCGAGCCGGGCCAAGTGGCGCACATGTGAGAGTTAAATTGCACAGTAATCTTTACCCACAAAATAGGCATACCTTTTGGGAGTCCAAAGCCTATAAGAAGTTTGTCATTTATATACCAGACTAATATTTCTCAAATATCCAATATGGTTCTTAACTCACTTCTTTTTTATTTTTCATTGTTATGATACCCATTTAGAACCAATTTCCATTCACTTCTCTTTATGGATTTGACTAAGTGAATATATGACAACAAAATACTCTTTGAGCTAAATTAATTCCACCATTAAACTATTATTAATAATGTGTGAGCCCCACTTAAAATTTAGCTCAAAGTTAATAAAAATTTATGTCAAATATATGAAATTTCCAACAATCCCTCACATGAATGAATTGGTTGTAAATGCATATGAAATACAAACTTGATTGAGAGTACAACAAAAAGTTACTACATTAGGATAGGTAGCTATTGACTTTGAACCTTCCATAGTAAAGTATTATCAAATTTATTCGCTAACTAGTGAACATAATATCTTGAATTATTCAACTTTTGTATAAACTAAGATAAGAATACACACATTTTCTTTTCCACATGGTCGGTTTTATATGTTGTATCCATTTCGGCTTTGGATGCGCTTGATAATTCTGAGTGCTCTAGTGATTTAGCTTAGTCATCTCATAGAAGCAGCCCACTTCACACTCACAAAGGTGACCTCTTACAAAAAGTATCTTGCCATACTCCACTTGGATTTCTAAAATATAAGGATCATAGCCTGGTCCTGCTCATCTCTTTCTATATTTTCATAAGTGCTTTTGAGAGAACTTACTTCTGATGTAGATTTATATAAAAATATATTCTCAAAGAATGATGCATTCCTAGATTCAAAAAAATTATATTCTCATTTACCTTAGAATTATCTAATTTGTAAACCATGAACTGATATGCACTACTGCTATGAGTATAACCAATGAATATACAATCAATAGTTTTACGTCCAATATTAGTCTTTTTAGGAACTGGAGTTGCAACCTTTGCTAAGCACCCCAACACCTTTAAGAATTTATAGCTAGGTCTCAATATTTTCATAACTCATAAGGTGACTTATCCAATTTCTTATGGGGTAACTGGTTGAAAATGTGATTTATAGAAAGCAAAACTTCCCCCCACAAATTCTGGGGTAAACTAGAACTTATTAACATGGCATTCATTATCTCTTTTAGAGTTCTATTCTCACGTTCAACAATACCATTTGCTAAGAAGCATAAAGAGTCGTTGTTTAATGAATAATTCCATTTTTTGTACAGATTTCTGCAAATTGTGACTCATACTCACCACCTCTATCACTTCTTAGCATTTTAATCTTTACTAAGTTGGTTTTCAATCTCAGTTTTAAAATACATAAACATTTCTAATGCCTTATCTTTGCTTCTTAAGCATAACAGTATCCTGTCCAATCGTCAATAAAAGTAACGAAATATTTTTCCCCCTCTAGTTTGAACAACTTTCAAATCACATATATCGATATGTATAAGTTCTAGAGGTTATGTACTTCGTTCAATGGAATGAGACAAAGCTTTAGCCGATTTGGCTTCAACAAATCTTTCATATTTATTATTCAAATCAATTTGGAAATTAGACAATGATACGATCTCCCCTTTAGGCTAAGGCTCGATCTATCCCGATTTTCAGATATGGACATGATCTGACATGGAACTTTAAAAATGAATCTCGAAAGATATAGCCTTCGAATTGACGTGAAATTTTTATATTGTAGCACAGGAAAAGGGCTTTCCAACAAATTTAGTTTTAGGTGAATCGGACGGTGGAATCTCAAGATATCATCTAATTACTATACAAACATCAGGGGGTTTGTCTTTGGATCCGTGGATGGAGGCACGAGATCCTTGGTGATGGTGGAGGGTGGTGGACCGACGATAATGGGGTGGCACCAGTGAGTAAGTGGAGGTGGAAGGGTTACGGATGATGGAAGGGGTTAGGGCAAGGCGGTAGATAGATTGGAAGAACAGGGAGGGAGTGGGCTGCCCGCCCTAAGGGACTAGGGTGAGTGGCTGGTTGAAAGGGGTTAGAATCGGCGTCACCGAGGAATGAGAGAACGAGAGAGAAGAAGACGAAGGAGATAAGAGAAAAACTCAATTCACTAAATAATGATTCTATGGTTGCCATCCACACCTTTAGAGGCTAACCAAACAATTCAAAAATAGCAATTATTAACACTAAAATAGTAGATTTTTGTCGATCCCGTTCGAACGCGCCCGATCATGTTCGAACGCACATTTTGCATTCTCTATATTTGCGAACCTGATAAGCATTCACAAGCGCGTTCGAATGCACTCCATCTGCGTTCAGACGCGGCGTTCAAATGCGCCCGATCGCGTTCGAACGTATATTTTGTGTTCTCTATTTTTGCGAACATGATGCAGGCGTTCACAAGCGAGTTCAAACGCACTCCATCCGCGTTCGAACGCGACATACAGAAAATTTATTTTTCTATAAAATAAATACTAAAACAAGAATAAAAGATACCCCTAAAGTGTATCCATGCTCAAGACATCATCGGTGAAGTCCGAATCGTATCAATCCACCACGCTTCCATACACCTTGTCCTCAAGATGACTCGAGTCAAACTTGTTGTGTTCGGTGGGTCATCCTTAGTCGAGCTTAGATACTTGTACTCCTACTGGCCCAAGGTGGAATTCGGGTTCATCTACATTGAGTCCACTTGGTCTCGGGTGGTCGAACCAATTGACTCAATGTCAGTTCAGCAATAGAAATCTGGTGCATCCGATTGCTCTCGGGAGGTTGAGTTAGATGTAGTTAGTGGATCCAAATTAGGTCCTCCCAGTGACTCGAGTTAGGTTCAACCAGTCGAAGTGACTGTTGGTTGTGCTCATAATCGTTCTGCCCACTCCATGGAGTAGGATCCAAGTCGATGTATCCTGGTGTAAATAAACTCGACTTAAGTCAAGTAGAAGGTTTCTGATCATGTCCCTTATTTGACTTAACTTAGTCCCCAAGTCCAGAGATGACTCACACTTGACTTGACCTCTTTGTCTCTTAGGTCCAACCCAGCTCATGTCTAGCAATTCAACCTGGTCAAGCCCAACCATGTGGCCTTCTTAAAATTCTAACCACTTAGGGTTTGCAAAAAAATTTGAAATCCCTAATATTTCTCCCATAATTCCATCTCCATTAGTCATTGCCATAGGAGTTGCCTTGGCACGTGGCAACCTTGGCTGAGTAATGACCACCTCCAGTAGTTGCTTTGGCAGGGTTCCCGACGATGTGGCAATAGTCGGCGGCAATGGAAGGCCGAAGTTGGCCCAAAAAATGAAATCTTCATCTCCTTCTCTGTCCTATCGTAGCCACGGCAAGGAGCCTTCAGCCGTCTGGAATATGAAAATAGCTGCTAGTGAGGTCCCTCTTGGGGTGGCGGCGGTTTAGTGCTGTGGAAGGCTGAGGTTGACAAAAGCAAAATCTTCATCTCCTTCTTCTTCATTTAGTCGCAGCCATGGTAGGAAGCTTTCGGCTGTCTGGGTGAGAAAAGTAGCATCCCACATGGTCTTTACGGGGCTGTCAGCGGTCACTGGTACCATGGGTGGAAGATCGCGGCCATCTCCTTTGAGTTGTAGCTCGGCGGAGAGCTGCAATGTCATCTTCGGTGACGATGCTATCGTGGTTGACTGTCGATTGACTGCGGAGAATGGTGGAAGGTCGCTGGAGGCCATACGTGATTTCTTCCTGGTTGTCGACTCGCCGTGGTTGCAAAGGGAGGTGGTGTAAGGCGGCCCAAGTGTTGGAACTCGCAGTTCTGGATCATCTCCCTCGCCACTAATGAGGATTCTTGATGAGGGATATCCAGCAGCCATGCGTGGTCTTCCTCCATTCAACAGTGGTTTGCACGGTTGTAGACTCGTCGAAGAACTCCATTTTGACGTGCAAAGAACCTTTCCAACTATCGAGCTCGTTGGAGAAAACTACTACCTTGAAGCTGGACTCTTCGCTATTTCCACAAGGACCGGGAAGGGTGCGGCTAGCCTTTCATGGTTTGTTGACGAGGTCTCCGGTGCATGGGAAGATGTGGAGGTTCCATGGGCTACTATAATAGTTGAGGATCCCATTGTAGCCGACGGCGGTTCGTGGATAGCGAAACTCTCCCCTATTTTTGTGGGGAACGGGGAGGTCATGGAGGATGTTGGGTATGCTGTGGGGGGCTCCCCATGCTGCCTTGCAATTATCATGCTTGCTGAAGAAGGTTTCGGCCACGCCACTATAGCATTGGTCGATCTCCGGCTAAAATCGCGACTTGTGACCTTGTTTGACATTAGCGTCTGTCTATATGGTGAAGGGTCATATTCATATGCTGGTGTCTCTCGCTGCGATGCCTCCTTCTGGGTGGTGTTCTGGGGATTGAACACAACCTGTCCCGCCTTGTTAGTATACGTGTACGCGGTGGTGGCCTTGCTGTAAGGCAGCTTCGACCAGGGAGACCACTATGACATTCACAGAGAGATTTAGGGCTCCTCCCATTGTATAACTTGAGTCTTGGTGTTCTAGAAGAAGAGGTATCCCGTCTCATCGTCGATGAAGGCCTTCCAAGGTTTTGGCAAGTCCGGATCAATCGGTGCATATCGAGCTTCTCTTATCGCCCATATTTCCCGCATCATCTCCATCATCTGAGTATTGATGGTCATTTGTTCGGAAAGAGACTCAATCATGGCTTGAATGCTATGCCTTTCCGTATTCAGATTTGGTCGAGCGGTTCCTCAGGTGGAAGTTCCTGTAGCCGTTTCCCCCTCCTCTATTGGGGAAATCTTGTCTTCCTCATCTTACTGTGTCTGAGGAACGGTGGCTCTAATACCAACTTGATATGATCTCCCATTTAGGCCAAGGCTCAATCTATCCCGATTTTTAGATCTAGACAGGATCTGACACGGAACTTTGAAAATAGATTTTGAAAAATTCAATCATCGGATCGACGTGAAATTTTGATATATTGTAGCCCAGGAAAAGAGCTTTCCAATAAATGAATCGGACGACGGGATCTCGAGATATTGTCCGATTAGTATACAAATGTCAAGGGGTCTTTGGATCCGTGGATGGAGGCACGAGATCCTTGGTAATGGTGGAGGGTGGTGAACCGGCGATAATGAGGTGCCACCGGTGAGTAAGTGGAGGTGGAAGGGTTACGGATAATGGAAGAGGTTAGGACAAGGCAGTATATAGATTGGAAGAACGGGGAGGAATAGGCCGGCCGCCCCTAAGGGACTAGGGTGAGTGGCCGGTCGAAGGGGGTTAGAAGTGGCGTCGCCGAAGAACGAGAGAACGAGAGAGAAGAAGATGAAGGAGACAAGGAAACTAAATTCATTCAATAATGATTCTATGGTTGCCATCCACACTTTTAGATGCTAACCAAACAATTCAAAAATGGTCATTATTAACCCTAAAATAGTAGATTTTTGCCGATCGCGTTCAAACGCGCCCAATCACGTTCGAACGCATATTTTACGTTCTCTGTATTTGTGAACATGATGCGGGCATTCACAAGTGCGTTCGAACACACTCTATCCGCGTTCGAACACGACATAAAGAAAACTTATTTTTCTATGAAATAAACACTAAAACAAGAATAAAAGACACACCTAAAGTGTATCCATGCTCGAGACGTCATCGGTGAAGTCCGAATCGTATTAGACAACATGTTAAGATTAATTAATCTATGCAATGTACCATAATTAACATGTTATAATCTATCATGACAAATTCTACAAGACTCAAGCAAGTAAGAAGAAGAAGATTCATTTTTATTTGGAGTCACAATCATTACATTCATCTTAAAGAGAACATTAGACAAGTAGCTCCTTATTACATACATGCCATTTTTTATAAATATAAACTTATTAGACTCAAACACAAGCTTAAAACCATTCTTACCGAAAGACAAGCTTAAAACTAGATTCTTTCGAATGTCAGGCACATGCATCACATCATTGAGAGTAAGTTCTTTTCTTGAAGTCAATTTTAACTCGACCTTCCCTATTCCTTCAACCTTGGAAGTCACTGAATTGCCTATGTAAAGTTTTTTTTTATCTATTACAGTTTGATAAGATGAAAACATCTACCTGTTGACACAAATATGTTGAGTAGCCCTAGTGTCTACCCACCATTCTTTAGGATTACCACCAATCAAGTTTACTTCGGAGACAACAACGAAGAGTCATCAACATCAAAACAAAGGTTTTTTTTTACTTTAGTTATATTGGCTTGTTGCTTCTTTTTCTCAGAGTTCTCTTTTATTTGAGTTCTCCTTATTTTTCCTTGAATGGCAATCCTGAGCATGATGCCTTTACTTATCACAGACGTAGTATTTTCCCTTGAACTTCATTGCATCGCCACCTTTAGAGCCTTTGACTGTATGCTTTCTTTTCTTGACCTTTATGGACTCCACAACATTTACTTTTGACACGTATCGGCTTCCAATTTTCTATTCAGCAGTACGATTGTCTTCTTCCATCCTCAATCTGATAATATGTTCTTCAAGTGTCATTTCTTTGCGCTTGTATTTTAGGTAATTTTTGAAATCCCTCCAAGACAGTGGTAATTTTTTAATAATAGCCGCCACTTGGAATGGTTCATTAATCACTATTCCTTCAGCATAGATCTCATGAATTATCACTTGAAGATCTTGATTAATCACTAGTTTAGTGTCAACCATCTTGTACTCAAGAAATTTATTGACTACAAATTCTTTGCACCGACATCTTCTGTCTTGTACTTCTTGTTTAAAGATTCTTATAATTCCTTAAATGTTTTTACTGAACTATACACGTTATAGTACAAGTTATCCAGTCCATTGAGGATATAGTTTCGGCAAAGGAAGTCGATATGCTTCTAGGCATCCACTTCATTTAAGAATTTAAGCAAGTTTAAGATGGTCAGATAAAATAGCATTTTCTGCTATCATCTCTTATTCTGCACCATAGAACTTTTCAGGCTTTTCTTCATGAACTGTAGTTACTAAAAAAGCAGTGATAGGGGTTATAGTACTCTTTACTATTTTAGCTATCTAAAAGAATAAAAGAAAAATAAAAATATGATAAGAAGAAAAGAACACTAATAGGAATCAGATCAACAACTAGGTTAGTCTTAAGATTGTTTGTGGTAATAATCTGATTCCAAAAGTCACAAGAAATCTGATTCAAATAAAGTAATTAAAAAATAAATTTATAGATTACAGAATGGAAAATCTGTATAGTCGAGTCTAGTATTAAACATTATCTCCTTAACTAATTCGCCCACCACTAATTATCGAGCTGAGCGGCGCGCGTGTGAGTTAAATTGCATAGTAACTTTTACCTATAAAATAGATACCCCTATTAGGGCCTAAAGTCCATAAGAAGTTTGTCACTTATATATTATACTAATATTTTTCAAATATTACTAAACTCGCTTTTCTTTTCATTTTTCTATTGCCATGATACCCACTTTAGATCTAATTTTTATTCACTTCTTTTTATGGATTTAACTAAGTAAATATACGACAATAAAATACTCTTTGAGCTAAATTAATTTCACCATTAAATTATTATTAATAATATGTGGGGCTCATTTAATACTTGGCTCAAAGTTAATAACGATTCATGTCAAATATATGAAATTTCCAACATCTCTATCTTCATAGTTGAGATTCCTTGTGCAAGCCGATAGCCTCTAGTGGTCTCAGCATCTGCCACCTCGATCAAGCTTTGTTGGCAAATATGGCATGGCCAATGCTATGTAATATGGACTCGGCTTAGGCTTGTTTGCTTTAGTCTAAATACTTCTCCTCCGGCACCTTTTGGCAAGCCAAGAAGCCTCTCAAGTCCTCCTGGGCTTGGCAAATCTACCTCTATCCTTGGGGTCCTATGGTTGTCTAGTACACTAGATCTAGCTGAAGTCAACCTCACCCTAACCCTCTTCGACATGGTTCTCTATTATTTAAAGCACTATGGAAGGGAGCTAAGTAGATTATTTTTATGATCATTTAAGCACGAAGGCAAAATATGACCTCACTATTTTTTTTAAACAAGCATAGAAAGTCATGTAGTCTAAGCTTCAAATTATTATGTCATCAAGCTATTCCTCCTAATTAATCGCCGCTGAGGTGCTCTTTTAAGCCAACACACTACTAAGCTATTGGACTAAATGGAGCCACCAAGACAAATCAAGCTAAGTCCTAATAAATTTGCTTATAGTTAGATTTGAACTAATAACCTCCCAGGTCACAACTATCTAAAGGTTGAGTGGAGAGCTAAGTGGATTGTTGATAATGGCAAATGTATCTCCATCCCCGGGGACTCGTGGCTGGCAATGCTAGATCCAGCTGAAGTCAACCTCACCGCTAGGGTAGAGAAAGTCAAAGATCTACTCATTCCTAACTCTACGGATCGAAATAAACCTCACAGTTGATTGGAGCTTGCATTATGTCTATTATTAAAGACTGCATCTGGCGTTTGGAGCCTTTCTCTATTAATGTTAGAGTTGCCTTTACCACTAGGATCAACAACTCTATTGCCATGATATTGCCAAAACTATCTTTTGTTTGATAGACTGTATTACCTGGATGGATCATATTCTGTCCCCTGAATTTATTTTAAATTAGGATATGCATGGAGAAAGAGAGGGGGGAGAGAGAGAAATGGATGTATATGGAGAATTGAAATTGATTGTTTGACATCTACTGGTTGAATCGGTTAGATTTTTGTTTTTTTTTTTTGTTTTTTTTTTTTTGTTTTTTTTGTTTGCCAAGCAATCTATTAACCTAACAATCTCATCAGATGTATATATTAATAATTATACAAAATTTTAGAAGATAAATTAAGTTAGATAATTGAATCAACTTTTTCCTTAATAACAAATATCACAACTAGGTAACTCCCATAACAACTCACCTAGCGCCATTAGTCATCATAAGTAAATTCTTTTCTAAATCTATGTGAGACTCCAGCCTCTTAACTTTTAACTAGAAAATAGATTCATTA
The DNA here is from genome assembly GCF_019914945.1 of Typha latifolia. Classification (NCBI taxonomy): domain Eukaryota; kingdom Viridiplantae; phylum Streptophyta; class Magnoliopsida; order Poales; family Typhaceae; genus Typha; species Typha latifolia. The sequence goes on from NC_133091.1 coordinate 6,288,781, forward strand.
AAAGGAAGACTCAGGAGGGCTCTCAGAAAACCAACTACAAATTCAAATTCCGTTGTCCAGGAGGTAAACCATGGTCCTAATATCGTCGTTCAAAATCATACTACTGAAGTTCACTGTTTCATTTTAGCATAGGTAGTTGAAAACATAAGACACCTGACCGACTTCTTGAAGATAGAATTAAAGTTTGAATTGGTATCCAGAGGTCAAAGAACTTTAATGGCATTAAATAGAATTTGGAGTTGTTGAGCCATCTGAACTAAACCCCCTGCTTCAAAGGGCTGACCAAATATCCCCTAATGGCAGAAAGAAACTGTTAGCATAGGATCATTCCATTGGGCCCCACAAGAATGATAAAAGAAAATACTTATAAACTATATTAAATGGCTAATATAACATACAAAGACCCAAATTGAGGTTGTGTGTCCACTAAGATATTTTGAAAGTGTTATTAGTAAACTAAGTAAAGCTTAAGATTCGGATATGATGGAACAATTGCATGCCCCATAGACGTAAGCCTAGAGCTAAACCACGTAAATCTTGGTGTCTCTTAGCTTAGATTATTTTAGTTTTTCCACTACTACTTATGCAATTTTCTTATTGATAGCTTTCGCAAACACAACAATTAATATCATAGCAATTTTCTTATTGATAGCTTTCACAGACGCAACAATTAGTATCATAGCTCTAGGTTTTAGAGTATAAGGATTTGAGGTGGGGGTTCAGAGATTCTAGGAAGCTTGATGGTAGGGTTCTCGAGTGCAAAGTTCAAAGTAGAGCGTTTTTATGGAAAAAATAATTTTGGCGTAGAACAGAGCACAATTGAGAGTCTTTCTTGTTCAACATAGATGAATCAAATCGCTACAAGGTAAAGAAAATGAGCTAAAAAAGATGTCCAACAAAGATTGAGAGACGATGAAGATAAAAGCCATGAGTATCATCCATTTGGGTCTCACAGATGAGATAAAATATAATATACTTCTGAGAACTCTAATATGATTTTGTAGAAATTGGTGGATCTATACATGTCCAAATCTCTAACAAATAAGTTATTGCTGAGAAAATAATTTTTTCCAATTATAAATAGAGGAAGTTACGAATATCTCTGATCATCTCAATACTTTTAATAAATTAATAATACATCTTAGTGTTACGGCAGTTGTCGGGTAGTGCAACAAAGCTTTAGTTCTTTTAGCTTCTCTCCCACCATCCTAGGATACATTCCTCACAACCTTCTAGTTGGCAAAGAAACTATTCAAGTTGATGAGGTGAAAACAGCTTTGCTAGAGATAAAGAACATTAAGGAGACAGGTAGTAACTCTCAAGCTGAATGATTAGTTGCTAAAAGGGAACTTAACAAACAACGCAAAAAAAAGTAAATAGAAAGGGTCTAACAACATAAGAAAATTTATGATCAAGGGCAAGAAGGAAGAGTAGCAAGCAATTTGAGTGTTACTATTATAAAAAGAAAGGACATATCAATCGGAATTGCTTATAGAGGAAAAAGATCAAGAAGAGAAGAATAAGGACTGATCTTTAAATTCTAGCCAGGTTAGTGTTGCAGAAGATGTGTTAGAAGGAGATGGCGACTTGCTAGGAATAACCACAAGTATGAGCCATCTTGGGGATACGTAAATTATAGATTCTTGATGCTCTTATCACATGAGTCCTCATAGGGATTGGTTTGGAACTTATAGGCCTTGATGGAGGAATCTGATAAAAAATTATGTAACTTACAAGACAGTCAGAATTAGAACAATCAAACTAGCTATGTTTGTCGAGATGATAAGAACTCTCAAAACTACAAGGTATGTTAAAGTTTAAAGAAAAATCTAATTTTTTTTAAGTGATCTTGAGTCAAAAGGATTCTCCATTTAGTGTCAGATTTAATTCTCAAAGTTATCAAAAGGGCAATGACTATCATTAAAGGAAAACATCAAAAAAATATTTATAAATTGATAGGAAGTATTGTTAGAGGTGGAGTAGCTAGGAGTACTGACATTGAGACAAGTATTGATACAACCACCTTATGGCATTAATGCTTTACTCATATTAGTGAGCATAGTCTATAGGAGCTCCACAAATGCAAATTGCTTAATTCTGTAAGGCCTTGCAATTTCTAATTTTATAAATATTGCTTGTACTGAAAATAATGAAGAGCTTCATTTATAACAATGAACTATAAAAGGATGTGTTGGGTTCACTTCGGCATGTGGTGCCCATTACAATGGGATCGATGGGAGAGTATGGATTTACTTCAGAAACTAAAAAAAAATGAGACATTTAGTAAGTTCAAGTACTGGAAAGCTAAAGTAGATAAGCATATAGGAAAACAAGTCAAATATTTGAGAACAGACAATGAAATGAAATATAGGAACTAAACATTCCAGAGATTTTGTGAGGATCAAGGGATTATAAGATGCTTTACTACATAAGGCACACTACAACAAAATGGTCTAGCAAAAAAGATGAAAAAAATCCTTTTGGAATGGGTTAGGTGTGTGAGGATTCATATGAATTTGCCAAATAAATTCTAGGCTAAGGCTATTATCATGGTGTGCTATATTGCTAACAGATCACTACCTACAACTATCGAACTAAAACTCCATGAGGAGGTCTGGATAGGTAAACCAATTATTTTTTCTAATTTAAGAATTTTTGGTTGTCAGGCCTATGTGCACATGCAAGACTAGCGATGGTCAAAATTAGACCTATAGTCAAAGTAATGCATCTTTGTTGGTTATGCAAAAGGTGTGAAAGGATATAAATTTTGGGATCCAATTATACGTAAAATAGTGATTAGCAAGGTTGCCATCTTCGACGAAGATAATATGCTAAATCTAAGTAGGGAGGAAGCTAAGAGACACATGGAGTCTCATGTAGAAAAATTATCGATCCAGATGGAGTTAGACAAGATAGATAAGACTATAAGAGAGGATGAGGTATGTTTATCTTCACTAAGGTAAGGACTCATGCAGCCAGTAACTAGAGGTTTGGCTATAGAAAAAGAGAAAAGAACTCACAAAGCACTAATTGGTATGGTTTTGATATATTGTTTTTTGCACTCATTGATAATGAATACCCCTTCTCTTTTAAGGATGTTCTAGAAAGTATAAAACGCAATTAGTAGACAATTGCTATGAAGGAAGAGATAGAGTCTCTATATAAGAATCATACCTGAAAACTTGTGAAAAAGCCTAAAAATTGAAAGGTAATTTGTTGCAAGTGGATCTACAAGGTGAAAGAACCTATATCAGATAATGAAGGACCAAAGTACAAAGCTCGGCTCATAGAAGCTACAAGCAGGAGGAAGGTGTTGACTATAAAGAAACATTTTCTCCTGTGGTGAAGCATAAATCAATCCATGTTATGTTGGCTATAGTGGTGATGCATAAAATGGAGCTTGAACATCTAGATATCAAGACTGCCTTTCTTCATAGTGAGCTTAAAGAGGACATATACATGGATCAACCTAAAAGATTTAAGAAGCAAGTTAAAGAAAAGCTGGTATACAAGGCAAATAGACCGCTTTATAGATTAAAACAATCTGTTGGCATGGTAATAAGAGATTTGATTCCTTCATGTTGCATATTATTTATGTGAAAAGTGAATACAATAATTGTGATTATTATAAGATGCTTCATGATGACTCCTTTATTATTTTAATGCTTTATATGGATGATATGTTGATTGTTTCAAATAATATGCATGAGATAAAATTGCTTAAGCCCAAATTGAAGGAAGAATTTGAGATGAAGTATCTAGCTGCTGCAAGAAATCTTTGGTATGAAAATCCGGATACATGAACAAAAACAAACCAGGGGTTTCATAGAAGAAATACATAGAGAAGATTTTGGAGAGGTTCAATACGAGCAATGCTAAGCAAATAAATATACCTCTCGCAAATCACTATAAACTATATGCTAAATTATGTCCATCTATAGATAAGGACGTGGTGGAGATGTCATGAGTGTTGAATGCCAGTGTCATGGGGAGTTTAATGTATGTCATGGTTTGTGATAGGCTAGATCTCTTACATACAATCAGTATTATTAGTAAGTATATAGAGAATTAGGAAAGAAGCACTAGAATTTATATAAGTGGATATATTCAGGTATAAGGGTATAGTAGATTTCGACATTTTGTTTTAGTGACAATATGAAATAAGATAGATTAGATGCAAATTATGCAGGTGGTCTAGACAAGCAAAGATCTACTATAAGTTATTTAATTACTCTTGCACAAGTCAACTCCTGCTTTATCCACAATTAAGGCATAATATATGGCAGTAGTGCAAGTGGCCAAAGAGACTTTGTAGCTTTCAAATTTAGTCAAGGAATTAGGATTAAAGAAGGATAGTTTGAAAATATTTATGACAATCAGAATGCTATTCATTTAGTAAATAATCATATTTATCATGCAAGGGCAAAGTGCATTGATGTGCGATATTGTGTCATCAGGATATAGGTTGATGAATGTAAGATAAATTTGATCAAAGTACAGAAAAGATAATACAACAGATATGCTTACAAAGCTAGAGACAATGAACAAGTTTAAACATTACTCGGACTTAATGAACCTTTTGCACTATTAAAGGTTGGTGGAACCCTAGGGCATGTTGGTGCACATCTCAATAAATGTGGAGATTGTTATTTATGGCTAATATTTAAAATAACATGTTTATGCAATAAGGCTTGGATTGCTAGGTGGGGTAATCCCAATCCTATTTAATCAAGTGATTGGTTTTCAACACTAATCGAAGTAGAACTCTTGGGTTTAGATGATATCAAATTAAATGAGGCTAAACACTAGCAAAAAGACTTTGCTATAATTGGCCATCAATTTTAGTTGGAATGCATGCCATATATTAACTGTTCACAACTTTTATTTTCTTTTGACATCAAAACAAACCTCTCGTGTGGCTCTACTAAATTGATTCTCCACATTTGATCATAATTAATGAAATATCGAATATATATTCTTAAACTTTGAATCTGCTTAACAAACTATATCAACTTAAGTACATTGTATAAAATCAATTATACTAGTGCTTTGCTCTCATATCAATTGTTAGAGTTACACGAGTAATACGACAATAAATATAATGCTTAATGTGTTACCTCTCGAGGAAAAAGAAAAAGATAAGAAAAGAAAGACTTCATAGGAACCCTAAAATGAATTCATAAAGCTTTAAGAATATAATTAAGTTTGCGAACCCTCTATTGTGTTGTATATATCAAATATCTATCCAACGTTATTTCGAATAATTATTTCAACTATAACTAAAGTGATATTCATTGACAAAATATTAATTGATAGCTCATATATTCAGTGGCAAAGTATTGATGATATAAAACATATATCTTAAGTTCCGTTTCTCTTTACAGCAAAGGTACTCTACATCCATCCTAAAGCCCAGTTGGTAAATAATTAGTCACATATGATTCATCCCACTTAATTTATAAACTTAAATTAACAGAATTATAAATAATAATTGTTCCAATAATCCGTGCATTCAATTAGTGCCTCTTAACCATACCAAGCTCCTTCATGGCTTCAATATGACACAATCCTGCGCCAAATTTTGTTCACAAGGAACAACTATTGAAATAATGGCAAGAGGAATCACTTTCAATGTTGACATATAGGAGGTTTCTGACTATTTTAAATTTGCCTATAATATTTTGCAGTCACACGTCTAATTCACTTTAAAATTTATATATATATGAAACTATATACATTTTAAAATTTATAACTGATTATGTCACAGACTTGTATGAAAATTTTAAAATCACTTATTAAAAAAATTGCCTAGTTTGTGAGAAAAGATATTTCATATAAAGTTATTTTTCAATTCAATAATTTTCATATAAATCACTAACTATGATAGGTTTGTTTGGTATATAGGCACTTATTGCGTGTGATCCCCAATTTAATGAATAGAAAAAGTTCTGAGTCAGTTTAATGTTGCTTTGAAGGAAGTATCTGTGGGCCCATATAACCATTTCTAGATTGTTCTGAAACCTAATTTATTGCATGTATAGTCAAAAGAATGAAAGATGGATGATGCATCTTTTAAGAAAATCAATTATTAACTATAGGGGTAATATGAATATTGCTCAATTGGTTAGAAGAGATCAAATTATATGAGTATTTTCTGAATTCTAGCAGCGTCAGTTTAATTGAGATAGTATTAAGTTTTCATTTCTCTTAAAAAATATAAAAAAAAATAACTATAAGATAATTTTTAAGAAAAAAAAATCCTATGAAAATAAGATAATCATACTTTTGGAGTTACTAAAATACTAATTGCTCATAGAACAACATGAATACTCATTAACATAAGAAGAAGAAGAAAAAATTGAAACGGTAATTTATGTGACCATGAAAGTAGGATCGTTATAGGTGAGCTCGTTGTGGCCTATTGATGAGGATGGTTTTAAAATTTTAAACAAATTAATCCAATGTGTTAAATGGATATCTTATGTAAAGAGTAAGGTTTTTTTATAAAAAAAAAATGATAAGATAGTGTTGAGTCATACAAGTCCATAATGACATAGGTTTTCTCTTTTAATTTTCTCAAATCTCTCTAAAATTAATTGAGGAAGTCATACAAACTATTACTAGTTAATACTAAGAAAACAAGAAAGAACTATCTTTGTCAGCACAAAAAAAATGTATTGATTCAATATATTATTAAAATAAGTTTATCCTTGGGGAAAAAAATAAAATACTCCACCTATTAGTATGTCTAGCTCAAGCCTCAAGACAAAGACATGTGAGCAATTATTTTGTTTGCAAATATAAAAATGAGAACCATACAGTAATAATAACTCCTTTCAAGTCTTTTTTTTGAAAAAAAAGTTATTTTAATATTGGAGGAGCCTTCAAGGTAGTATTACTAAGACTACCCAAACAAGTTAAAAAGACCCAACTATTAGCTCCTTCCTGTGTGTACGCACGCAATTACTAGGACTTAACAAATAGCTTGTGTTTGACTTAAAAATATTTTGTTTCTTTTTTTTTTTTCAATATGTATATAATTACATTCAAATCCAATGTTCAAAAAATTGTTAAGTATACACTAGCCAATAGATTTCAAATTAATGGTTGAATCTTTAATTTTCAAAAGTTTGGTAGCTTCCAATTGAAGGAGTCTCTAAACTCTCATTTGAACTTACATTGATTCAAAAGATAAATCCGTAGCAAAATAAAATAAATCCCAACCATATGGTAGTAGCAGGCAAAGAAACAGAAACAGGAGGCCCAGCTGCACATGTACAGGATAAAAGTGCAGCTAATCTTAGCTGTGTGGATAAGACTTAAGAGCAGGCAGTTGGGGGTTGGAGTGGTTGCTTTGACTCGCTTGTCTCAATTTCCCAAGTAATATAGACCAACCGAAGCACAGCGACGTGTGAGTTTCGGGATTCTTTTTTTATTATATATATATATATATATATATATATTATCTTCGATATATTCTTCTCTTTTTCGTGACCTATTTTAGACGAGAACTGGGAAATGCGGTGGGTCTAGAAGATTGTAAGGCAGTAGGGTCGCAAGAGAGTGGTGAACACCAATGCCACATGGCAGCTCACAGTTTGTTTGTTTGTTTGTTTGGTTTTATTCAATCATAAGCGTGCCAATGATGAGCAAGAGAAATGATGGAGAGGAACACAAGGAAGCGTTTTCCGATGGATTCCTGTGGGGCCCTCTTTTTGTTGTGGCAGACAGTACATGTTACCACCGTCCCCCCACCTTTCAAACTGGTTGCTATAAGTAGGACGACAGAACCTCCCTCCTCCCTTCCCTTCTTCTTTTCCTTTTGTGGGGAGGGAAAAAAAAGAGAGAGGGAAAACTTCTGCCTGGTTGTATAGGATTCTAGAGATAGAAAGGAGGAGAGAGAAATAAGTACAGGGCTCAGAGCTTTCTTCTTCTTCTTCTTCTTCTTCTTCTTCTTCTTCCATTCCCCTTTTCCTCCTCTCTGCTCTTTTATTTCCTCATCTTTGAGAGGAGGAGAAGGTGTTGTTGGTTGTTGTCGTTAGTATGGCGAGGCTGTCTGTGGGGATTCTTGGATTAATGGAGCTGTTCGTGAGCACGGCGGTGCATCTGCTGTTCGGGCTCTACATATTTAGCACCGCGGTGGCGTCGGACTTGTCGCAGGCGGCGACGGTCTGTCTGAGGCCTAATACGTGCAATCTGATTGCGAGGGAGGAGGAGGAGGAGAAGGGGAGGGTGGTGGTCTTGGATGGGTCGCCGCCGCCAATCGTTTTGGTGCACGGGATTTTTGGGTTTGGCAAAGGGGTATGGATCCATTTGGATTAGAGAAGTTTCTTTGTTTGTTTATTTTTACTTGAATGAATCGGACGGGGAAATGTTTATGGTGGTTTTGGGTGCAGAGGCTCGGAGGGATGTCTTACTTCGCCGGGGCGGAGAAGAAGGATGATCGGGTCCTTGTTCCTGATTTGGGATCCTTAACCAGCATCCATGATAGGTTGGTGTATCCGAAATTTGCTTGTTTTATAATCTCTGAATTTTTTTTTGTGAGCATAATTGTCGGTAATTGAATCTTTCGTTTCTGTTTTAGTAATAAATATAGTCAAAATTTAGACATAGATTTGGGGATTCAATGTTTCAGGGCTCGTGAATTGTTCTATTATCTGAAAGGAGGACAAGTAGATTATGGTCAGGAGCATAGCAGGATTTATGGGCATTCTCAGTTTGGCAGAAATTATGATCAAGGTAATGAAAACGAAACAAGCCCCATTTAGAGCTATGAATATATTGTGAACCTGATTAGGTTCTTTATATCTGTCATTGGATGCAGGGCATTATCCTGTGTGGGATGAAAATAATCCTATTCATTTTGTTGGGCATTCGGCAGGCGCACAAGTTGTGAGAGTCTTGCAGCAAATGCTTGCTGATAAGGTACTCAGATACTTGCTGTATCTCTAAGCGTACAATTGTTGTAAATACTATCTATTTCTCGGTAATATAAAGCTTATCTTGATGTATAATTTTGAGTTTAGGCTTTCAGAGGCCATGAGACTTCTGCAGATTGGGTATTGAGTCTGACTTCCTTATCTGGCGCACTCAATGGAACCACCAGAACCTACTATGATGGGATGCAGTAAGTACGAAATACTTGATATGATCTTCGTTCTCTTTCTGATTTCTGGTAAAACTTTAAGCAGTTTAAAATTAAGAAAACTAAGAAAAGATCGAATTCGTTGTTCATTAGATTTTAGGAGTAATTTGTGGCTTGTCATGGTATTAGAGCAAGATGTCTTGTAATTGGTGATTTCACTACCTCTGTTTCAGGCCAGAAGATGGAAGGTCCATGAAATGCATATGCCTGCTTCAGCTCTGCCGATTAGGAGTCATAGTCTATGACTGGCTCAACATTCCATGGCTTAAGAATTATTATAACTTTGGTTTCGATCACTTTGAGATGGGATGGCAGAAGGCAGGGATCACAGGTCTTATCGATCTGCTCCTAGGAAATGCCGGGCCTTTTGCTTCTGGAGATTGGATTCTGCCAGACCTCACTATCCAAGGTTCACTGAAAATGAACTCTAATCTTCACAGCTTCCCGGACACATTCTACTTCAGCTATGCTACTAAGAGGACAAGAAAGTTCTTTGGCGTGACAGTACCTTCTAGTGTGCTTGGAATCCATCCATTGCTTTTTATTAGAGTCTTGCAGATGTGCCAATGGCGTTATCCTCCTACTGTGCCACCACCATACAAAGGGTACAGGTGGGTTCACTTTCTTCAGACGAACTGATACTCTGCAAATATATAAGTACTAATATATTTTGTAATCTTCTTCAATAGGGATGAGGATTGGGAAGACAATGACGGAGCACTTAACACAATATCAATGACTCACCCTCGCTTACCCATAGAACACCCAAGCCACTTTGTGGTTAATGATTCTGAATGCCATCCTCTGCAACCAGGAATATGGTTTGTGCTCTAGTTCCATAATCTTCACCACATTTTTGAATTCTGATGATACTCTAGCATTTTGACACATGTTGAAAGGAATAAATTGCACAGTCTTTAGTTTCTCCAATGTTAATATTTTGATGGAAAAAAACTCCTTTGATTAATATATCTATCTGACTTTTTGGCAGTTACTTCAATGTTAATGTTTTGACTTTAACTTAAGATCAGTTCAACATGCTATTTCGCATTAATATTTTTGAATTCTCACTAGTGCATATATTGGTGTCATTCATCTTTAGGGAACTTCATTGTCAGTTTCATCATGGATCCTAGACACATTTTAACTCAGATTCAGGCTTTGAGACAAATTAAAGATTATTTTGCATACTCAGCCATCGATGAGTTATAAAGGAAAATGTATCATATACGTTATGTCATATTAGCTGATTTTTTTTTTCCTTTTTTCTTTTCTTTTCCACTTTTGGAATGACAAATCTGAAGTTTGTGAAAGTAATTGGTTTGCTTTATTAAGAATCATGTTGTTCTGAACCCTTCAGCTGCTCTATTGTGGAGAACAGCAAATCACAATCAGACCTAACATAGATGGTTCATGGAAATGCTCTTTGGTTGCCTTTCATGAGACACATATGTTTAGAAGTACTAGGACATGGAACCTTAAGAGCATAGGTACAAAAGATGCTAGAATAATTTCTATCAGCAACTTCAGCCATCTTTTTTTACTTAATCAAGAAAATAAGTACAGAGGAACCAACGCTCAATAACCAAAAAGAGTTCATGCCATGCTTGCTAATTAAGATATATCATCAAGGTTTGCGGACGTCTTCAGGTGGTTGTCACTATTCCAACAGATTAATTTGTGAGATAAGAACCTCTAGTTCTCTTTATCTTAGACTGACAAATTGGAATATATACTAGTTCTTATAATTAAATTAGAATGAAATAGAAGTATATCCTACTGAATTCCTGTGTTCTAGCTTGCTTTTCTTTGTACATTCTTCATTAACGAGATTAACTTTTGGCAATTAGTAGTTCATTTATTTGTTTATGTAATGTAACTTTTATGGCTTTCAGAGTTAATATTATCATCAAACCTAGCTATATAACTTTGTGAATTAATCACAGGTACTACAAGATCCTTGAAGCCGATCACGTTTTTTTTATTGTGAATCGGGATAGAGCAGGAGTACAGTTTGATCTTCTATATGATGGTATCTTCCAGCGCTGCAGAAAACATGCATTCAGGAAAAGTACACCAACACTACCTAATGAAAGTGGCCAATAGAGCTTTATGCTCGAGAATTCCTGCATTGGTCATTAACAAGAAAACTGCAAAGCTATAGAAAAATGGCACCCTATTCCTCTTTCTTTTCGCAGTCCCCATTTGAGATTCATTGTTCTCCAGTACAAATCTGGCTTAATCAGGTGGAGAACTAGATGATATCAAGAGCAATCAGAATCTCCTAGACCTTTTCTGAGTTTATGTGTGAATTTTTTATGTACATAATTGTTTCTTTCCATCAAAAATAACAGAGTGCTTACAAATGAAGATTTTATACAGAGCATCCAAAGTATTACTTCCTATATAGTAATTATTTCCGGCATTCAGTTTGCAGGCACCCAAGTGGTGATTGGTGATGGCAATTTGAATGATGACACCTCCAGGGGTAGTAAATTTCAGTGTTGACCTCCCTCTTCTTGGCATCTGACTGTGAGACACAAATGGTGTGTTTAAAGTGCAATAGGCTCTCACTGATGCCAGATCGAGAAGTGCGACCCTTTTGCTGGCAAAGTTAGGGGTAGAAAGCCTTGCTGAAATAAATCAAAAGAATGATGATTAGCTCATAGCTGTTTTATTAGCTTCCAGTGTGAAAAAAAAACAGGTTACTACCATGTCAAGAACACATTTGTAGTTCATGTTTACCTCCCGTTTACTTGTAAGACATTAAGTTAAACTCTGAATTTGGCCAGAAAACATGATACAAAATGAGGCAATGAACTGTTAAATTGCCTTCATCTTTAACCTTCCTCTTGGTTATTGAATTGGCGTGGCTTTCTTGAAGGCTCAAGAGTGAACATTCTTCGCAGTTGCATCTTAATCTCACTTTCATAGTAGAAAACCTTTTTGTTATGACAGGACCAAGCTGCACAAGCCCAATTCAATCATTGTTTTTTTTGTTTATCAACAAAAGTCACTAGCTACAAACGAACTAGAGGAAGAGACGTTAATTAATTATTAGAAGATCAGGAAATTGTGAAAAAATTTCAACGGTCATCACATTGTAATACTTATTTTTATATATGCCTTCTAAAAAGTTGGGTGAATGGTTCAGATTTGACTGTGCAAGTCTTGCTCTCAACTTCTTGTTCTGGTCAATACGGTCTACGGTAGGTCTTTGATCCATTTAGATCAGAATTAATCTAGTTCTTAGATGGTATGAACTATCCTCCTAGGTAAATTGAGTTATTGCTCAAGGTTTCTTGTGGCCTTCCCTTTGATCCGCATGTGAGACCCACTTCCCCTTCTGAGCCTCTTCCAAGATTCTTCTCCGTTCAAGGTCTATATCTCGATCTCGTTCTTCTCCTCTTTTTTTTTTTTTTTTTTTTCATGTTTCCGTCGATCTTGTTTTGTTCTCTCCATTCTTCGACGAATCTACTACAATAATCAATGGTTTGGAGCAGGTGATGCTCGTCCTTGACTACAATTTGGTAGTTAAATTGTTGTACTGTCTTGATTACTCTGTTCACTGAGGCTTCGGTTTTTTTTCTTTCAATTCTTTGGATGATCGAATTATGGTTTCTTCTGATGGAGCTATTCTCCGGTCTCTTTGGATTCTGCAGAATCAATGTAGCTTGATTTGGAATCACAATTGTGGCGTTTTATCTTGGTCTAGCTTCCTAGGGATTTAAAGCCGTTGCGAGCGATTCCTGTTTGATATGGCTGTCTTTGATGATTTTCCCCTGCATTCGTAGGTTTAATTAGAACTTATTTTCCTTTGTCTGCTCTTTTTGGGCCATTGGTTGAATTTTTCTTTTTTTTCTTTGGGTTCTGACATACATTGGTTGAATCTACTGCTTATTCCCCTTCCGATGTAGTTGAATCTACTGCTTTTATATACACCCTTGCATTGCATACTTAATTGGCATTGCACACCGATCTTAGCATTGCAACTCCTTTGGCCTTGCACACTTTAACACTACATACTTAGTTGTTAATAATTGCGCTCCTACCTTAGCATTGCAACTCCTTCGGCATTGCACACTTTAATATTGCATACTTAGTTGTTAATAATTGCACACCTACCTTAGCATGATAATATTACAATTCTATTGGCATTGCACACTTACCTTAGCACCCCATACTTAGTTGTTAATAATTGCATACCTACCTTAGCATGACAGTATCATTGCAACTTTATTAGTATTGCACACTTATTTTAGCATTGTATACTTGGTTATTAATAATTGCACACATAGCACTATTGTATTGCATACATATGTACTTAGTTGTACTTCATTTATCTATCAATTTATTGTCTTTACTCTCACTTTATATTATATCAAAAGTAATTATTATACTTTTATTTCACAATACAAGTAAACATAGAAATAGTTATTCCTCGAATAAAACCCTCATTTTAGTAATAACAAATCATCTTTTGCTATTGCTATTCCTCCCTGGATGTGAACAAGGCCCAAAAATTTTTTCTTCCACGATGATTCTCCTATTTATTTAGCCCCTATTTACATGGAATAAGAATAGCCTTTTTTTTAGAATAAGTCTCATTATTCTGGTGTAGTAACTAAACAATAATTTTACTTATTCCAGTATACGAATTCATCATTCTTTCTCATCTTATTCCATAAAACTTCTAAAAAATAATTTAATAGAAATTTAAAATTACTATTTTGCCACTAGATTAAATAGCATCTAATTAGCAATCACCTTAACTATATCTCTCTCTTTCTCTCCCCTCTCTCTCTCTCTCTCTCCTCTCAAAAGACTACATTTTAAGTTGAGAAATACTAGAAAGTTGGGAAAATGCAATAAAGTTCTTATTTAATACAATGTACAGTATATGAAGCATTTTATGTCCGTAGTTGTAATAAAAAATATTATAACTTTAGATAAATATATGTCACTATTATATTACATCCAATCAAAGATATCTTTATCATTTGGTATAAAATATTACAAATTTCTAATACAAATTCACTATTCTTTAATATTTTAATATCAACTCTTTGTCATATCAAATATAACTATTACTTCTTATACTAATATTCAACTGAATATTAGAATAACTTATACTATTTTTAGCCTTCTTATTTTTATATTAAAAATTAGAATACTTCTTCTAGAATTGGCCTTATTCCACGAATGAGCAAGACCTTAGTTTATTTGCTTAGCCCTAATTGAGTAGGCTCCTTTTACTATTCTATATGCTACATGTTAGGGATACTTATCCTCCTTACTCGCCTTCTCTTGATATCAATCTTAGTATGCTTTCATTGGCTAAGTTAGATTGATATTGTCTTTAGCTATCTGTATTTTCTGATAGCAAATAGGTGTACGTAGTTTGTGCCAATTATCTGTAATCTTTAGTTTCTTTCTCAAATTGTTATGAGTCTTTCAATGCAAGAATGAAGTAGAAATCCTGTATTTATATTGTAATTAATTTTATCATATTAGTAAATTTGTTGCCATATGTGTAGAATTTTAAGGCACGGGAGCCCAATATTTGAGGAGAGTTTGCCTTGCTACGAATATACTCTAGGTAAGTGACTACTCTGTAATCTAAGGATAGTACAAACGTATTGTGATGATACTAACATTTTAACACTATAATTTATGACATTCATGTTCATAATTTTATATTAGCAATTCTATGCTATCAATTCATGTTAATTAAATATAGGCTTTATACATTATATGCACTTTGTTATGATGATAATGTCATAAGTATTAGACATTGCACCATGTGCATGTATCATCAAGTAGTTATATTCCATCTATGTAGTATCATTTTACTCACTCAGCTATGGTTAGGAGCAGAGTGTGTGTGTGTGTGTATATATATATATATTGGTTTACGCCTAAGATCATTAGTCTCGGGAGAACAATCATATAAATTGTACGCCAAGTTTGAGCTGACATGATTACTGCTAAGTAAGATGGTTAGACACTCGATGATCCTAAAAGTGATGACTATGAGGTAGGGTTTATAGGTCTAGAGATAGCTGATGATACATGGTTAGGACGTCTTTTTGAATCAGGGATTTGTGATTTCATATACAAGGTGCGGTAATAAGTGTGAATATGGGCTTACGACCGCGATTCTTAGTTTGACGGCAACAAATCAAATAACCGATCATGTGTAGTGTCATTAGGCATGGATAAGCGACATTACTACTAGATATTCATCCCTCCTCGTTGATTGATGTTCTGTGCGAGCATATTTTTTTTATCATTATGATATGGAGGCTTTGGGAGAACATATGATATTATTATTTTTAATAATCTTGAGACTCTAGGAGAGTATATTACATATCTTATTTTGTCATTATATGATGAACCATCATTATTACATTTATGAGTTTATTTTATTATAATTTAAGCATGATCTATATTGTTGCATTATATATTATATTATTTTTAGATTGTAGAGGTTTATATTTGCTGGACTTTATGCTCATCACCCTTCGGTGAAATATATTTCTTAGATTATATAGGGGTCTTGTAACAACTCAAACCTAAAAAAAATTAGGCATGACGTGGCTGGCCTCGTGCCCATGCAAGCTGCTCATGCAGCTTGCGTGGTAGAGGTGTCACGCGCCCACTACCGCTGCTGCAGCCAACGGGCTACGGCCAGATGGCCCTGGCGCCGCCGCAACCCCTCAACCGCCTTCCCTCTCTCTCTCTTTAAATCTCTCTCTTGGTCACTCTCTCACTCTACTCTCCTCTACTCTCTCTCGCACTCTTTCCTCTCCTCATTGCCGACGTCGACCCGCCGCCACCTTCCCGAAGCCGCCGCCGCCGGTGAGATCCCTTATTCCTCCTCTCTTTCCTTTCTCTCTCTCTCTCTCTCTCTCTTTCTCTCTCTCTCTCTCTCTCGCCTGAGCTCGGGCTCGTCGGAGCCGAGCCGCCGGCGAGAGGCTTGCTGGCCAGCAGTAGTCGATGCCCTCCCCGCTGGCCCGGGTCTGCAACCTCCTCCCTCACCTTCTCTCTTTCTTCTTTTCCTCTTCTCCTCTTCTTCTTCTTTCTTTCTTTCTTTCTTTCTTTCTTTTTCTCCTTCTTCCTCAGCTCCTTCTCCTCCTTTCTGCACAGTCCTGGGCTCGGCCCAGCACTGTCCCAGCACTGATGGCCGATTTAATTAATTAAATAGAGTATTTAGACATGAACTATTTTAAAAATATTATATATTCTTCAATATAATTTTATTAATGATAATTTTTATAATTATTGATTAATTAGGTATAAATATAGGTTATACTTATATTTATTTATTTATATGTCTATTAGATTAATAGATAGATTTGTAAATTATAATTATTAGATTTATATTCTAATATCCTCATCATATATATTTTAAGTATTTCTATTAATTTTCTTTATATATGATTGTTCTACAACAAATAAAATACTAAGCTTTCTAATTATTTATTTATTATTTTATAGAGTAAAGACTGCATTGTCCCTAATTAATCAAGATAGTGTATGAATTATAAAATTAATTATAATTAGACCTTGTCTATACTTATAGTTATTTAGCCTTTTATTTTATTTTATTTTATTCTATAATTATATATTTAGAAATACTCTCATATAAAAGGAAACAGACATCTTCTCCTTATGTTATAACTAATATTTTATAATAATAATATAATTATAGGATTTGAATCGTATCTATAATATAGACATAGTTATGTAATAAAAAATAAAAAGAAGTGATCCTAAACCTAATAAACCTTTATATTCTAATTAAATTAATTCTAATTAGATAAACGGCTAACATCATACTACTTAAATATTTTCAGATCCCGAACCCCCTTATGTGAGACTTTGTGGACCCTGACAATGAGTTGATGTTTGACTGACGGACGTGAGAGATACGTGGTTTGTGTCTTCTAATCAAACGGTGAGTAGTCTTATCCCCTAGACGCCTTGCTCAAATTAGGATATATTATATCTTATGTACACACATGTTTTGGCCTCCAGCATGATTATATGACTTTATATAGAGATAATTTCAGTCAAGCATATTTTATAATGCATTTGATTATGCTGATATGAGATATGAGTACATTGGTGATATATATAGATGATTATACTGTTATGGTTTTATGTTGGGATGATCTCTATTATGAGTATGCATGTGATAGACTAGCAAAAGTATACATATGTTAGATACATGGTTAGAGTCGACATTGTATCATTTTTCTCTTGGCTTCTTTACTACCTAAATTTTTGAGTTGCATGATTTATTACAGTACTGGATATATGCATATGATTTATCATGCATACGATATCATAAAAATACATGTGTATGTGATATGATGTGATGTGATGGCTGGAACGGTATTTGGTTCGGACTAGTACTGGACATACTCTTAGCGTATGGCAGAGTATGGTGATGGCTAATGGTTGTACTCTTAGCGTATGATAGGGTACAACTATCATTGATATACTCTTAGCATATGGTAGGGTATAATTACTTTCTTCTGAGATACCCTTAGCGTATAGCAGGATATGATTTATCTACAGAGATACTCTTAGCGTATGACAAGGTATGCTCTGAGCTTGTGATATGATGTGTATCGAGTTTGGGGCCGAGTACCGTAGTCCAACATGATGGATGATATTTAGAGTTGAGACGGATGATTATGATAGTGAGAGATATGTGGATTATATCTAGCTCTGACATATACGATTTTCTAGTGGTTAGTATACATCATGCATCATCATTGATGTGACTAGTATCATTAGATCATAATTGTTATTTTTATATTCGGTGATGTTATATAGTAATTTCATCATGTAATATATTTTTTGGTTGAGGATATAATATGCTCATTCATGAGAATTGATTTCATTCATATATATGTCATTGAGGATACATATATACATGCTCATACATGGCATCATGCTGCTTTCTGATTCATAAGAAGATAGTTTAGAGCGACGATGAGGTGAGCTATAGATGTGAGATGATATAGATGATAGTTTATATAAAAATTGAGTTGTACGAGTATTTAATATTTGTATTCTTTTGTATTAGACGATGATTTGTATAATACAGGTCGAATCATAGTGTACTCTTGTATTAGTTATTTTAGTAGTATCTTGATGATTTATTGTGGCCTGTGTGGATCCTGCCAGATTAATTAGTGGTCTAGTGTATATTATTGTGGACTTGAATATTCACATGTTAACAAGTTTATTTGGTTGATAGTATGTTTTATTTGGTGTTGGATTATGTGAGAATGGATATATTAGCAAGTAGTATTTGATGATATCATAATTGTATGTGCATAGGAGAGTATCTGTGCGTGATGGGCCTCGCTTGACCTGTCGCGTGCGCCGCGCGTGCCGTGTGGGCGCGTGGGTGTGCACGTGCCTGTGCCGAGCGGGAGCGTTACAAGTCTCTTCCTACTTATTTTAAAATCAATATTGATAGTGCATTTGATACTGAAGATCTATCTTTATTTATTCTTAGAGTCACAATCATTACATTCATCTTAAAAAGATGATTAGATAAGTAGCCCCTTCTTACGTGCATGTCATTTTTGATAAATATAAACTTACTAGACTCAAAAACCAGCTTAAAACTTGTCTTACTCAACAATGATTTCGAAACCAGATTCTTACGAATGTTGAGCACATGCATGACATCATTGAAAGTAAGTTCTTTTCCTAAAGTTAATTTCTACACGATATTTCCTATTCCTTCTACCTTATAAATTGCTATATTGCCCATGAAAAATTTTATCTATCGTAGATTGATGAGATGACAACATCCACCTGTTAGCACAAATGTGTCGAATAGCTTTAGTGTCGACCTACCACTCTTTAGGATTTTCAACAATCAGGTTTACTTTAGAGACAACAACAAAGAGATACATGTCATTGACATTAAAACAAAAATTCTCCACTTCGATTACAATGACTTATGGCTTCTTCTTCTCAGAGTTCTCTTTCTTAGAGTTTTCCTTCTTTTTGAGCAAATGACAATCCTAAGCATGGCCTTTGCTTGTCAGAGACGTTACATTTGCCCTTAAAATTCTTTGCATTGCCACCTTTAGAGCCTTCACCAGTGTACTTTCTTTTTTGTCCTTTGTAGACTCCATCATATTTTTTTGACATGTACTGACTTTCATTTTTCTTTTCAGCAGTATGATCGTTTTCTTTTATCCTCAATCTGGCAATAAGTTCTTCAAGTGTCATCTCCCAGTGTTTGTGGTTCAAGTAATTTTTGAAACCCCTCCAAGACAGTGGCAATTTTTTAATAATAGTTGCTACTTTGAATGATTCATTAATCACCATTTCTTCAGTGTGGATCTCATGAATTATCATTTAAAGATCTTACATTTGGTTAATCATTGGTTTAGTGGCAACCATCTTGTACTCAAGAAATTTACCGACTACAATTTTTTTTTTGCACTGACATCTTCTATTTTGTACATCTTATTTAAGGATTCCCATAATTCTATAGATGTTTTTATTGAACTATACACATAGCACAATGGGTTGTCTAATATGTTGAGAATATATTTCGACAAAGGAAGTCAGTAGCTTCCATTCATCCACTACAACAACTATTTGCCTATTTATTTACTCTTTTCAGAATTTTGACACATCTTCATATAAAAATTTAGCCAAGTTCAAAGTCGTTAGATAAAACAATTTTTTTTTGCTATCATATCTTGAAGTCTGCACTACAAAAACTTAAGCTTTTCTCCACGAACTATAATCACTAAAAGTGCAGTGATAAGGAGCAACAATGTTCTTTACTATTTCAGTCATCTATAAAAATAAAAATTCAATCATAGAAAACAACAATGATATGAATAAGATTAAAAGCTAAGATTTGGTTTTAAGATTGTTAGCGGTATGATACACTTAGTTAGGATCTTTTCTTATTGCATTAGGTATTTATTTTTATTAAAATAAAATTTCTGTAGGTCGTGTTCGAACGCAGGTAGAGTCGTGTTCGAACGCCCTTGTGAACGCTTGTGAACACCTTGTGAATGCTTGCGAACGCCGCGTTTGTGAACTCCTTGTGAAAGCCCGCGTTCAAACGCCTTGTGAATGCTTGTGTTGCGTTCGAAAATCTAGAGAAGGGGCTTTTAGAGTGCGTTCGAACGCGATCGGATGTGTTCAAACGCGATCGAACGCGTTCGAACGCGATTGACAAGAATCATGTAGAGTTAGGATTTCATATTGTTTTAGGACTTGTTAGCTAGCCTCTATAAATATGTGGATGGGCCTATCTTCTCTCTAGACTCCTCCTTCCTCCCTCTTCACCATCCTTCTACATCTATCGTTGGCAAGGTTTCTCCTCGCTTTTAATCTCCCTTGACTATCGAGTCACCCCTCTTCTTTAGAATCTCAACCACTTCATTCCCTTCGTCTACTTCCCTTAATCACTTCCACAATCCACCATCATCTCCATACCCATCCATAACCCTAACATCCACTTCACCCATCACCACAACCATCACCAATGTTATTCCATGTTTACGTCCCTGCTATAGTTCGAATCTTCAAAGGGCTAAATACAAAAGTTGTAGATTAGGAAGATACGGATCCAACCCAATTGGTTTCGTAATTTTTTGACTACCGAAAAATATCTGACGAATATTTTCTCACAGTTGCGCGGACTGCTTCCTGTAATAAATTTAGATCTTAAGGAATTGTTCTGTAGCCGATTTTTTGGTTCCAGATCCTATCAATTTGGTATCAGAGCCTATCACGATAACAATCTTACTCTAAAAGTTACAAAAAAATCTGACCGAAAATAAGTAAATAAATTAAAAACTTATCATTTACATAATGTAAAATTCTATATAGTCGAATTTAGTGTTGGACACTATTTTCTTAACACCAATTTATCCTCCAACGATTGCTTTTGGAACAGTGGACATTAGCCTCTCGGGATACAATGACTATCTTGCACTCAAAAGAAAGCTACTATCTGAATGTCTTGTCGAACCAAAACCGTGCAATACCCTCAAATGCAGACAAAAAGACAACGTATGAAGAGAATAAACAAAATTTTGTAAAAAATTAATACAGACTGACAACCTATTTAAAGACTTAAACATGCACGACGAAGGGATGCGAATAGTTAGAATCTGGCCATGAAAGGATGCACCACTTCATGTTTGAAATTGTTTAATAGTTCTAATCTGATGGGACGCATCACTTGAGGTTCAACCTATTGATTATAACCAATTACAACAATTAATTTAGGAGAATGCTCTACTTCTGGTTCAACCCGACCCAAACCATTCTAGATCAGGACTTATATTGGGCAAAAAAATAATTTTGGACTTGACCCACGTGCCTGAACCGAATAGAGTCTCGTCCATGAGAAATATGGTACTAAACTTATTTATTTTTATTTTTTATTGACATGATACTCATTTTAGGGACAATTTTTATTCATTTCCCTTCATAAATTTAAATAAGTGAATATATAATATTAAAGTACTCTTTGAGCTCTTTTAATTCCATCATAATCCATCATTAATAATGTGTAGACTTCACTTAAACATGAGCTCAAATTTAATAAAATATTTATAGTCAAATACATGATATTTTTCAACAAGTAGTTCATGGAAGCAAAAAGTTCAAGTAAGAGGACTTCAATTAGCAATATTCTAGAGTATGATAAAAGTGTTTGTAGAGAATTTCATATCTATATTTGATAGTGAAATAGATTGATCCGAAAGTTTAATTGGATCTATAATTTTTCTTCTCTTTTCTAAAACAATTATATTATTATGTTTGTCACATTTTTACTTTTCATAATTTTTCAAGGCTTTTTCGTATGCTACTCTTACTTGGTTTTCATAGTTAAGAGTAGTATTTGGATTTCTATATCCTACTTAGTTTCAATTTTTTAAATATAATTTATAATTGGTTTTCTAAACCTATTGGGATTAGGTTTCTTTAACTTTTATTCAGATTTAAATTTTGACTTTAGACTTGGACTTTGACTCAAATCTTATATCTCCTTTGAAATTTCAATTTTCACATCATTTGGTCGTCAGATTTTAATGGTATATTATGTTTGCGTGGATGTTGGTCTAACATAGCATGACTTTGATGAATTTCATTGACTTCTTTGTATATACGTATTTTTAACTTACTACTTGATATGTATTAGGCAATCATGAAATTTTTCTATAGTTTGTTCATGCTATGTGATGAATCATATTTGATTGCCCTTGATATGTGAATCTGAAATTTGTATTACATTGCTGAAATCTAAAAATCTGAAAAATGTTTTGCAGATTTGAATTGCTGAAATTTGAAAATTGAATTTCTGAATTTGAAAAATCTGAATTTTGGTTGCTAGAATCTGATTTTAACAATTGCTGAAAATCTGAATTTCGAAATTTAAAAAAAAAATGCTGAAATTGTTTTTTTTTAATGGTTTTACGAATAAAAATGATGGCTTACCCTAATATGTTATTCTATTTCTTCGTCTCAAACAATTGTATAGCTCGGAAAAATAATGCTAAGAGATCATACATTGAACATCACTATTATCAATGATTTCCATAAATATATCGTAGTTGCACGAATATAATAGGCACTTTAAATCAATTTCATAATCACCTGAATTAGCTGAAAAAACTAGGACTTCAACTCTAACAAAGTATTTTGTTTGCTTATACTAGGATGTAACAGGATATGGAAGTAACAGAACAAGTTGGTACAGTAATATTTTCCATCATTCCTACAACATCCAATCAGTTAGGCCTTTACATAAGAAAATTATTTTTCTCTTGTATGCAGCATTTACTTAGATACTCCACTAGAAGCACAAAACTGAAAGAAAGAAAGAAAGAAAGAAAGAAAAAAAGAAAAAAAGAAACCTAACTGAAAAGCAAAACCAAAACGGCTCGACTCACAAAAGCAAAACTGCACTGCTTGTTATGCAAATCACCCAAATAATATAT
Source organism: Typha latifolia (assembly GCF_019914945.1). Classification (NCBI taxonomy): domain Eukaryota; kingdom Viridiplantae; phylum Streptophyta; class Magnoliopsida; order Poales; family Typhaceae; genus Typha; species Typha latifolia. The sequence continues at coordinate 6,311,938 of NC_133091.1, forward strand.
ACCACACAAGACTTGTCTCGACTCCAATATTTTACCAAGTACTGGAGGGGAGGTTTCTTCTTTAAGTTTTGAGAAAATTACCCCCTTTCTCGTGTACAGAATTCATACAACTTAAAAGATATTATATTGTTTACTTTTAGCTTTTTTTAAGAAATAAATATTTAATTTTAGCTATTTAACCAGGTGATCAAATCCTTTGATTAAGCTATCTATTCATCAATGAGATGCAGAACTAAATAGTCATGCATCAACTAATAACCAAAGATATATTTCTTGCAGTCATACTTTTGAATCTGAATTGTTTTCATCCTTGTCTTTCAATTATACCTGCTTGATCATTTCTGAATTGAAATGACAATTCTCTTTTCCAAAATGTCATTCCAATAAGAGAGCAGTATGATGATTACCTCACTTCAAAGCAGGACACTCTGAATTATCCACCTATTGAACTATTTGTCTAAATAATTGATGTAGATTTTACTACAGAGAGAGAGAAAGGGGAGGCCCTGCCTTAATTTCCTGCTGGAGTTGATGCTTCGCACTCTGCCATTCATGGAAAATAACTTGTAATAAAAGGAGGAATATATATGGTACAACTTTTGATATTTGAATAAAAAGAAATGGGAAAACTGTGGATTGCACTCTCATGCAGATTTTCTGTGGAAGGATGATCTTTCTGACAAAGGAACCACGATCTCATAAATATTACTAATTATCCCCTGATCATACACATTATTTTTGACAACCACCTCATCATTCTGCAGTGGAGACTTGCGAAAGAATGCCTTCCATTTGCTCTCTGGAGCCTTCCCTTCATTCATTGAATGTATACTAGCCCTCAGTGCTGCAGCACTGGCCTTGGCTTCATTCAGCTTTCTCTTCCAGCTTATGTAGTCTTGCCACTTGAAAGTCTGATGGTTTTAGACACAAAAAATTCGTCAGGAGTAATGTAGTTGATCATTTTTCAAACTCTGTCTAATGAGTTTTCCATAGAAATTTCTTGCCCAAAGAGATGAGGTCCAACAAACTATTGCCATTTATGTGCCTGAAATGAAAAGCTCCTGAAGTTTTCAGCAGCTTATCTGATACTTAAAACCATTTTCAGCTACCACTACAGTAAACAGCTGACACTTACCTGAAATATTCAGCAGCTCTATTGACTGCTAACCAGCTCAACAACATATTCAATAATGAAACCGCTGAAAGTCATCAATGGTTTCAAGGGCACACAGTGGTAATTATTTTGGACTCATGTATTTGGGCAAATAAGTATCAAAGAAATAATTGATTCTTCTACAAAAAGGCTGGAGAAAACTTTACCTCATTGGTTGTGATGTTAGTCAGGCAGAGGTGCGCATGGTATCCAAAAAAACCAGCCAGTAGCAACGAGATTATGCCTAAAAATACTGTCAGAAGTATTTGTGTGTTATATGATCCCAATAACCACTGCAAAAGGCCAAAGGTTTTGATGGTAAAACAATGTGAATCCTCTAGTATTTACGTTAAATTTTATAACAGATTAAATGCTCCTTTGTTTTACCTGTACCACATGAGGGAATAAACCTGAGAATGAATTTTCAATACCATAATAAACTGTAAATAAAAAAGATTAATCAATAATTGACACAAAAGAAATTGATAAACAAGGCAGCATTACAGAATAAATGTGAAAATACCTGTTAAAATGTATATAACCTTTCGTTCTTTCAGTTGACCAGCAAGTATCAGCACAAGGATAATTGCTCCATACAGGCAAATAAGGAAATGCCTGTCATGCACCAAAGATGAAGGAAATTTTTTTATATAAATCTAACTCAGAGAAGGAAACCTAGACATTCAAAATACTTTAGTAGTACCAACCTATCAATGCAAAAATTATGATCCTCTAGAGAACAAATGCAAGTTTAACTTGGCAATGGTGCAAGAAGATAACAAGATATGGTCAACCAACTATAACAGGTCATGATACTGAATGAATTGATCTCAAAAGCTAAAACTTCATTCCTGCTTTTGCTCTCTTTCTGTGATTGCCTGCTGAGATGTCAAGGACAAGGAGGTATATGATGGTATTGTTAGGCAATTCTTGTAAAGTAGTTCCACTAATGCCACAGGCATACAACATTTTTCCTAGGTCAGCAGTCGAGCAATCAATGCTGTTAAAATGTAGATAAATGAAGTTATAAATTAGTCCATCGTCACCCAATGGATAAACTAATGTTTCGAATTGTCTGAGGCATGGTCTAAACGATTGGCCGATCCAGATCTTGATCTCAATCCCGATCCCGATTCCTCTCTCTCTCTCTCTCTCACATTGTTTCTCTCTTTCTTTTTCACTATTTCTCTCTCTTTCTCTTCCTACCATAGTTATTGCTTCTCCGATGCAGAAATTCAGCTCTGGCAAACTCCAACAATGTAGATCCAACTCTGACAACCTTGAGTTGTGATTTTTATTTTATTTCTTTCTTTATCTCTCTTCTCTTATTTCTCACCATAGTTTTTTTCTCTTTCATTGTAGTAGATTTTTTTTCTTTTTGTTTCTTTCACTCACTCTCTCCTTCATTACAGCAGTTAATTCAGTTATCTCTTTTTCACTATTTTTTTTTCTCTTCATGCTATAGTTATTGCTTTTTCGACGCAGATATCCAACTCTGGCAAACTCTAGCAATGCAGATCCAACTCCAGCGATCTTGAGTATGTGATTTTTTATTTTATTTCTTTCCTTATCTCTTCTCTTATTTCTCACTATAGTTTTTTTTTTCTTCTCTCTCCTTCACTGCAATAGAATCTTTTTTCTTTTTTTTTCTTCCTCTCTCCTTTTTCATTACAGCAGTTATAAGTTAATACTTTTTTTAGGTTATAGACTTGATAAATGAGTAATTATTATTTTCTTATTTTTGCCATTTTTATAAATTTTCCTATATTTTTTAATAATATTTATAATTTTATGTAATTAAAAGGTAGTCTAATCCGAGCAACCAATCTAGCCAATACAATTTTTTTTAAAGGCCGATCCCAATCCTAATCCTAATTTTTCAAACCTTGGTCTGAGGTAAAAATATGACAATACAATGGTATTTCTCTCATCTATACCAATCTAACATATTATTATGATAACTTCGATATGTTTGAATGCCAATATGAGATCCGGACAACCTTATAATGACTGATATAGGAAATATTCAAACTTTTGCAACATAAAAATATGGCAGATTTTGTTCTATTTTCAGTACCAAGATAATTTATTGCTGAGTAACTACGTAAAATTTAGACATGAAACTATTATCAATAAAATATTACTCTAGCCTATATTTTATTTGCATGCCTTGAGACTGCAAAACATGCTTTACAGATACGCCCCACAGATATTGAGCTTTATTGATTAAAACTAAGGGAGATTAGGAAGAATGATTGAAACTGAAAAAACCAAAACTGCAAACCAGAACACAAAACAGTACAAAACTCCGAAAAGTTTTCAATTTGTTTTAGGACCAAAACTGAAACTTCAAACCATGCTTTTATGTGAAATCCATTTTTATATATGTAATGCATAATGCGATTATCTATCTAAGCAGTTTGTATTTTTTGCCTATACATAATGCGTACCAGTTCAACATATGAATGTAGCAAAGAAAAGCTTGTTTGCAAGTAACATGCCCTTCGGTCCATAATTTGCTATGTGATTTTAAAGTGGAATTAGTTTGCAAATCATTCAAAATTTTCTGAGGTATATTAACTTATTAAGTTACTCATCCAAATGGAACAAATCCTATAAAATATAAAAGTAACAATTAAGGAGGTTAACATTTGATAGTGCACCACGAAGAGAAAACCCAAGCTGCAAGAAGTCCAGTTACTAGAGAATGAACATCAAACAACATGCTAGGACTTCATTAGTTGATAAAGTGATCCAGGACAATAAAAAAATTAAGATAATTTAGTTAGTTCATGAATGAAGCAATCCAAAATGGCATATACAACAATTACAAAGCCTTCAGTCACAACAATCTGAGGACGAAAAATAAATTTAAAATTAAATGATAGGGATATCATAGGATCATGCAAATGAAAATGAAAATAGATGAGAAGTTAAATAAGAAAAAATTATAAGATCTAATACTAATGTACTCCTAAGCAACACATTTTCTTACTTGATAATAAGAAAGGCAGCTAAAATCAATTGATACTAACCAAATTAGAAATGCAATGAAGTACCGAGTATTTTTCTCCCCAATGCAATTATTCTGCACAAAAAGAAAACAAGTTCAAGTGTCCCAACTCCAGGATATATGTAGCATGATACTTGACTGACAACAGAAAAGGGAAAACTCAGGTACCATCCATCCACAGTGGTGGTCAAATCGGGCGACACATCTATCACATATGCTACAGTGTTTTGATCTTGCAGGCCTGCATTTTAGTGCAATATCCATCAGAAATTATAAAAGTAGACAATTTGCAATACTATCAAAAAGACCAATCAGATATACTTTGTAATCCTGCAAGTAGAGCATTCTTTCTCCGTGTAAATGATATTGTCATAAGGATAGGCAGACAGATACTGAGAAACATTATTAGCAGTCACAGTTCCAGGATCAGAAAAGCTAGTCACCAGAAATAGTAGAACACCCACACCAACTGCCAGCGTGCTTACATACCTAATGATGAGATTTCATGTTCAGGACGGGCAAAAATAAGCTTTTTAGATGAATATTATTGTTGGAGAATTTACCTGTGCAGGTCACTTATATAGTAGCCAGGAATATATCTGAAAGATGACTTTGCTATGATAAAATATGTTACTCCAATTATGGCAAGATATATTAGCTGCATTTCAGATCATATCATTGATCATTTCTTTGGCAAATATGAAGAACTAAGAACAGAAAAAAGTAGGGTACAGCACATCAGTATATGAAAATATAGGAGATGCAAGATGCTTTTAAGAAAATAACTACAAGACATTAATTTTTGCAGAGATAAATTCATCTCAGAAAAGATTGGATACATTATGAGAACTAGACTGAGAATTCTATAAACTATATGAAGGATCTTGTAGATAAAAAAGGATTATTGTGGATTAATATTGTTTTGGCCGAAATCTTTCTCTCCCCCTCTTGGTTTCTCCTTCTCTCTCCAATCCCATCTCCTCTCTCCGGTATACTGCTTCTCTCTCTAAAATCTCTCTGATCTCTTCTCTCTTTTCCTCTAAATACCTTCGCTTTTCTTTCTCTTCCTCAATCTCTTCTCTGCACTGAATACTTCTGCTGTCCTAAAGACTTTAGCAACTAATAGAGCCTTTGGGTGCCCAAAAGTAAAGACCACACAACATAGATTCTAATTTCGGCAGATCCCGATCAAGGCTATAGCAAGCGATTGTAGCAAGCCTACAGTTGCTACTACAAAGAGAGAGAGAGAGAGAAAGAGAGAGAGAAAGAGATAGAGATAGAGAGAGAGAGCAGACTAACAATTAGAGAGATAGAGAGAAAGAGATTTTTAAGCTTTATATGTGAGTAATTATTATTTTTTTATTTTCTTACAATTTTTTCTAAATTTTTAAAAATTTCTCAATATTTTTAAATAATATTTAAAATTTTATTTAATTAAAATAGTATGATCCAATATAGAGGGCTGATACGGCCGATACATATCGTTTTTCCGGACAGCCGATCTCAATCCTGATACTAATTTTTGAAACCTGGCCACACATGTTCAAGGCAAAAGCACTGCAACTTCATTATCGATAAACCTAAAACTTAAAAGCCTTTTTCTTCAACCTATTTCAGATTTTTCACGTTGTCCAAAATCAAATTCAAGAGCTGTGAGAATCAATTCTTTTATCTGACCGGTTGTCTTTTCTTCTATCTAATAATGATCTTTGAGTTATTATTTAATCAGACAATGCTTACAGTATTAAACTATAATACTGTAAGCAATATCTGATAGGTTACTAGATAAAGATCATTATTAGATAGAGAAAAGGAAAACCACGCAGATAAAGAATTAATTCTCACAACTCTCAAATCTGATTTTGGACAAGAGAAGGTAATTTCATACAAAAAAGATATTGAGCCTAAAGAAAATCTGAAATAGGTTGAAGAAAAAAAGGCTTTTAAGTTTTCGGTTTGCCAATAATGGAGAAGTCATGCTTTCACCATGAACATGCATCGTTATCTTGACTTCCGTGTATCCAAAAACTATTTTAATTTCTGAAGAAGAGATTTAGAGGGAAAGAGAGAAACTGAAGAGATTTTAGAGAGAAAGAAGAGACAGACTAGAGAGAGGAGATTGAGATCATATTCTACTGTAATTCTTTTTCACATCTCTAAGATCCTTTATATAGATTATAGAATTTTGACTGTAGTTGAGTTCTAATGGGACTCGGACTTCTTATTACACTCTAATTGACTCTATATAATCCAGGTCAAATCAGATTTAGCCCAATTTCGAATATTATTAACTTGATATCCTTCATCTATTCCTCTTCTCCTATAATCTCTGCATCTTTCAATACTCACTAATAAAGTCCGTTATTTATTTAAAGTATATCTTAAACATTATTTCAACTTGTAACACTAAAACTTGCAGGAATGTGCACCAACCCAGTAAAGGTTAAAAAGTAAGTCATAGAAAAGACTGGAACAAGAATTTAAAGACAGACTTGTTTCTCTAAAGAACTTAAAGTACAGAAATTAATCCTTAACAAGTAATCAAATAAGTCCACAAACCTGTAAGATCGGATTCGGCCGCGCACAACAATAATGCTCAATGCTAAGAATGGAATTTCTTCCTCTAGAACCAAAAAATACCACCACAAATCGTCTGGAAGAATACAAAGGAAAATTAGGACAAAATCTAAAATTTAATTTGGACGACCAAAGATGAGCACTTGACAACATTAATTTGTCTCCGACCAAGATAATAAGCAAAACCAACATACCAAAACTGGAGAAAGGGGTCAGTCAGGGAGGGATTCAAACAAAGGGTGGAGATGAGAGATGGGAGATGGGAGATGGGAGATGGGAGATGCTTACAGGAAGTAATCGTAGGCGCCGTAGGTGAGGAAGTTATGGATTCGTTCCACGAAGGTGCCCTGGAAGATTGGCCATTGCCCGCAGAGGAAGGAGACCACAACGAGCAAGGTGACCAAGCCGTGCACCACCAGAGCCCACTGCAGAGCCATCGTTCGAACCTTCGCGCCGTTCTCCTTCGCTTATCTCCTGCTTTTGCCCTCTACTTCTAGGGGAAGCGCATGAGAGAGAGAGAGAGAGAGTCAACAAAAGAGAAATTGGACACCGCATCAAATATTAAAGATTTAAATGTAATTATAATTGTGTATTTACAGCAGTACAAGGGTGAGGATAATAATAAGAGGAGTAGCTCGGCATTAGGTGGATCTAAATGAAGAAGCTCACTTAATCATTGGGCCAGTCTCGGATCACATGGGCTCCCTCCGCCGGTCCGCCCCCGGACCCAACCAGCTACTTAAATTATATTATTTGAACACATCTAGGGTTGTCGAGATAAGACAAATGATTTAATACAAATAATTAAAAGTACTCCTTTATTTCAAAGAATAATTTTCTTTTTCATATAAGTTTCATTTCGAAACTCTCACAACAGTAAATAAATAGCGAGCTAAATATTAGCTCATTTTGGTTACATCGGTTTAACAAAAATAGCATCAGAGAAAAGAAGTGTCAGCGCATTCCTCTAAAACACTGTCATAGCTAAGGCAATGCGCTAGAGCTGAAGGAGGAAAAAGAACTGTGGCTTTCACAAATAAACCATGTATCAGCGAATCATGGATTTTTTTTTCATCTTAGTCTCATACCCTTGATGTGCACGTGAAGTCGATTAGGAGGGAGGGAAGGTTCGATTGTAGCAATTAGGAAGAGAGAGAAAAGGGATCCGGGGAAAAAAAGCTAAAACCCCAAATCCATTGTAATTGCTTTCCATCTCAATAAAAGAGCTAATGAAATAGCTTCCATCTCTAGTGGGGGAGGAAGAGTTAATCCGTTCCATTCTACTAGGCCCATTGTTTCCAATCCGAGACGGATTATAGCATTTAGAGGTTAATTGCTGTTGTTAGGTTTCAGATACTGACATTTGGTATCGGAGTGGGGTCAACCTTCTTCCAGTTGCATGGATAAGAAGGTAAGGTTCGGCCATGGCAAAAGCCATTCGATTGGCCACCTTGGCAGAGCTTGGGCAAGGTAAAGAACAGAAGATTCAAGAGTTACATAGTAAATTTTAAATTCATGCTGAAACTATGAAGGAGACTATAGAATAGTTTCAATCTCATATCTGTACCCAAATGGAAGCTCTCTTTGAGGAGCTGAATGAGCTATACAGAACGAGGTCGAGGTGGAAGGCTCTCCATAGATTCTCACTTTGACCCATCTGAAGAGTAGAGGAGGGTACCCACCACAAGGAGTAGGAATTTCATATTCTGATAAGATCTCCCGTTTTTTGCGAAGGCTTGATCTATTTTGAATTTCAGATCTGGATAAGATTTGATATAAAACTTTAGAAATAGATCCTAAAATATTCTACCGTTGGATCGACGTGAGATTTTGATATGTTGTATCCCCAGAAAAGAGCTTTCGAACAAATTAAGTTTCTAGTGAATCGGATATCGGGATCTCGAGATATCGTCTGATTAATGGACAAACATCGGATAGTCTGTCTTAGGATTCGTGGATGGAGGCACGAGATCCTAGATGATGGTAGATGGTGGTGGACCGGTAATGGGGTGGCACCGGTGAGTAAGTGGTGGTGGAAGGGTTATGGGTGATGGAAAGATTAGGGCAAGTGATGGATAGATTGGAAGAAGGGGGAGGAGAGGGCCGCCTCTAAGGGACTAGAGTGATTGGTCGGTCGAGGGAGGTTAGAAGCGGCGTCGCTGGGAAACGAGAGAACGGGAGAGAAGAAGACGAAGGAAGCATGACAAAAATTCAATTCATTAATAATAATTCCACGATTGCCATCCACACCTTTAGAGGCTAACCAAACAATTCAAAAATGACAATTATTAATCCGAAACAGTACATTTTCGCCGACCGCGTTCGAACGCGCCCGATCGCGTTCGAATGCACATATTTCGTACTTCTCTGGATTTGCGAACGCAATGCAGGCATCCGCAGGCGCGTTCGAACGCACATTTCACACTCTCTGGATGTGCGAACTTGATGTAGGCATTCACAAGCGAGTTCGAACGCACTCCACTCGCGTTCGAACGCGACATACAGAAAACTTATTTTTTTGTGAATTAAACACTAAAATCAGAAACAAAGACATCCCTGAAGTGTATCTATGCTCGAGACGACATCGGTGAAGTTCGAATCGTATCAATCCACCACGCTTTCGCAACCTTGTCCTCAAGGTTTAAAATTGGGGAAGTGATCCATGATATCTGACTCTAGCTCCTAGGTAGACTCGTTAATGGGCTTGCCTAGCCACTCGATCAGCACTTCGGTCTCCAATCTGGATCCATGTTGTCTTCTCCTACGGCCTAAGACTCGGACCGGTTCAGTTGGGCCATCTTCCTCCATTGGTTTGGGCAAGGCTAAACCCACCATATGGTTAGGCCCGATTTGGGACTTCAATGTCGATACATGGAAAACCGGATGGATCCTAGTTCCTTCAGGTAGGTCCAACCGGTAAGCTACTGGATCGATTCTTTGTATCACTCGGTACGGACCATAGTACTTGTGGCCCAGCTTTTGGTTAAAAATTGGCCTCATTGTGGATTGCCGATATAGTTGAGCTCGAACGAACACCAATTGATCCACCTCAAACTCTCCCGCACGTTAGCCTCTGTCATGATCTGGTTCATGCGGTTTTGGGCTGTTGCTAGGTGAATCTTAAGTCGTCTCAAGGTCTCATCTCGATTAGCTAGTTCCAAGTCGAGCTCGGTCCTATCCGTTGCCACGAGTCTATCGTAGGCGTGCAAGACCGAGGGAGTGCGCCCATAAACCGCCTCAAAGGGGGTCATGCCAATGCTAGAGTGATGAGCAGTATTGTATGACCACTTAGCCCATGGAAGGAATTTGACATAATCCTTTGGTTGGTCCGCTACAAAGCATCGCAAGTATTGCTCTAGTCCGCGATTCACCACCTCAGTTTGGCCATCCGTCTCGGGGTGATAAACTAAACTAAGGTTGACTTGAGTCTCTTGCAATCTAAAGAACTCAAACCAAAACTCACTGATGAAAATGCGATCCTAGTCTGACACGATCGTCCTAGGCATCCCATGCAAGTGCGCCACTTCCCGAACAAAAATTTCAACAACCTTTTTCACTAAAAACGGGTGTGTCAATACTATGAAATGAGCATATTTGCTCAGTCTATCCACCACAATGAACACCACCGATTGTCCTTGAACCTCCGGCAACCCCTCGATGAAGTCCATGAAGATGTCCTCCCAAATATGCTCCGATATAGGCAGCGGTTGCAACAGCCCGCTAGGATTGAGCGTCTCCAATTTGACTTGTTGGCGGATTTGGCATTCACGCACATATTTCTCCACGTCTGACTTCATCATTGTCCATATACAGTTTTGGGCCAGCCGCTTGTAGGTACGTAAGACCCCTTCATGGCCTACTATAGGAGTATCATGGAATTGTGCCATCAATAGTCTCTGTAGCTCTTCGTCCGTGGGTACCTTGATTCGCCCGCGCTCGAATACCAACCCATCGCGCTCTTCGTGCTCGGGGTGGCTTGATGGGTTCTCTCTCAGCTCCTCCATGAGTTGGACCAGATCACTATTCCATGTGCTGGCTCTCTGTTAGATCTGAGAAAAAGAAAAGTGGGTGCTGAGAAAGAAACGAGCTCACTTGCGTCCCCTACGCTTGGAAGTTCAATCAGCGGTTGATTTCCATCGCAGCACTCTCTGGTCATTCCTCCAAAATGTCAATGAGAGATTTGTAAAGTCAAATATCATGAGCCCCAAGCTTCGAAGCCATTGAGTTCCCAAAACAATGTCGGCACCTCGCAAGGCCAACAGATAAAGATTCAATTTGAAACATTGGCCTTGCACCTTTAACTCCACACCTCCACAAATGAAATATGCCCACAATGTGGTGCCGTCTCCAATCGTCACATTGAACCCTTCCATGGGTTCTAACTCAAGCCCAATCTTCCTAAGAAGCCTCTTGTTAGTGAAGTTGTGGGTGGACCCGATGTCGATCAAGATTCTCACTATGGCTGTCTTGATTACACCGTTCACTTGCAAAGTCTTTGGTGCGGCTGTCTCGGATTAGGCATGGAGGGAGATCTCGACCATCATGTTCTCCATAGGTCGCTCCTCAACTACTCCTCCTTGCTGTCCAGCCACACCCTCATCTTCATCTGTAATCTCATCCTCAGCCTCCTCCAATCCATCGATTAGCATCACCGATCCCATCGATTTAGCGCAGCGATGCCCGGGTAGAAATTTCTCATCACAACAAAAATATAGGCCTTTGGCTCTTCGCTCCTCCACTTGAGTTGGTGTGAGTGCTCGTCCCGAACCTCTAGGCGCATACTTCACATCTTGGGATGGCTTCATGGGCACTCGAGGAGGCACCATTGCAGCAACGGTTCTTGGTATGCTAGTAAGATTTCTTGCCTCTATGGTTGGTTGAGCTGGATTGCGACTTTCTTGGCTCGTCCAGCTCTATTTTAGATGTAACTTTATGGCTCGATGTTTGTCTTCCATGAGCATCGCATCTTCAAAGGCCTCATTTAAAGTTCTAGGCCTTAAAGCTCTCACATCGGCTTGTATGTCTCTTCGCAGCCTAGAGATGAAGGTGCTGTGAAGTTGTTGATCCGTCTATGGAGGTTGGCATCGGCTACTTATCCTCTCAAATTCTTCTTGGTATGCCCCAACCATGGTCTTTTGCACCGTCTTTAAGAGGAGAGCATCGAAGTCTTCATACCCCGACGCTCCAAATTGTCATGTGATATCAGTGCAAAAGTCAGCCCAAGTTTTGATAGCCTTATTGGCATTGGCTGCTCGAAACCAATGAAGCGTCGCATCTTCAAGGTAGAAGCTTGCAAGCGTCACCTTATATTCTTCAAGGTGGAAGCTCGCAAGCCCAAGTTGCGAAGAATTGGTCCGCCCCATATAATCAATCGATCGGATCGCCACCTTTGAACTTGAAAATTTGAGACGCACGATTTGCCTACGGATGTCGTTGTCACGATCCGAATCATGTCCAAGTCCTTGTCTAACCGGAGGAGGATGCGCCATGAATGGTTGATGATCCCTCCTTCGATTTTGATTAACTCACCGTGGTTCCAATTCGTATTGCCCCGCCCACAGATCTAGATCTCCAAGGTGATCTCCATAGTGGTTCGCTCATTGGATGGGCTCACCTACAACTGGGCCTGATGGAACCATCCTTGCTTGTCTCTGCCCATAGAGTGGTGGCAGCAACGGCTCTTGTGGTTGCAAATTTTGAACCGGTGGCGGCGGGTTCATGGGAGTGGACTCGCGTCGTGGGGTCAATGGTGCATTTCCGTTCACCATGGCTTCCCTTGTCACCCGTAATTCCCGCATCATCTCCATTATCATCTGGTTGTTGATGGCCATTTATTCGGAAAGAGACCCCAACACGGCTTGAACACTAGGTTCTTCCGTATTTCGATTTGATCAGGCGGTTTCGCGGGTGGAAGTCCCCCCAACCATTTCCCCCTCCTCTATTGGGAGAATCTCTTCTTCATCATCTCGCCAAAGAGCCATGGCTCTGGTTGTCATCATAGGAAGCGTGTGCCCGAGGAATGGTGGCTCTAATACCAGCTTGATATGATCTCTCCTTTTTGGCAAAGGCTCGATCTATTCCGAATTTTAGATTTGGATAGGATCTGACACGGAATTTTAGAAATAGATCCCAAACAATGCCGCCGGTCGATCAACGAGAGATTTTGATATTTGTAGCCCCGGAAAACAGCTTTCCAACAAATCAAGTTTTAGACGAATTAGATATCGGGATCTTGAGATATCATCTGATTAGTAGACGAACATTGAGTAGTCTGTCTAGGATAAGGATCTTAAGAGTGGGTAGCTGTCATGGCCGAGGTAGTGCGCTAGAGCTAAAGGAGGAAGAAGTGTAGCTTTTGCAAATAAACCCTATATTAGTGAATCAGGTACTATTTTTTTCATTTGAGTCCCGTAGCAAGGTCCCATATAAGCCCTTAGTTATCCCATGCTGTGCACGTGAAGTCGATTAGGAGGGAGGGAAGGTCCGATTGCTAGCAGTTAGGAAGAGAGAGAAAGGGGATCCGGGGAAAAAGCTAAAACCCCAAGTCCATTGTAATTGCTTTTCACCTCAATTAAAGAGCTAATGAAATAGCTTCCATCTCCAATGGGGGAGGAAGAGTTAATCCATTCCATTCTATTAGGCTAATTGCTTCCAATTCGAGCCGGATTGTACCATTTAGAGGTCGATTGCTGCTGTCGGGTTTCAAATCCTAACAAACACCACCAAACCTAAAGGCAACTAATCAGCTTCAATCTTCCTTCAGCCATAAATTTATAATTGTGCTTCTTCTACATTTTGTCGGCCTTGATGCATGCACAAGAAATAAACACATTATTATTATGATGTATTAGCTAAGTAGGTTATTTTAGCTTAGCATTCATAAAAGTCTTACTATTTCTTTCTAGCCATAAGGACCAAAGATAAGTTGTCATCATAGTTTTTTTTTATCATTCCCTACACTTATGCACTTCTATTTAGCTCAAATTTTCATAATTGTTTTAGGATGAAATCTACCCCAAATATGTATTGCCATATGTGGGAGCTCTACATATCTATACTTAAAAAATAAACGTTTTATACTTTCTTTCTTATTATAGAAACTACAACAATTAGTTTTAGGCCACTTCTTTCTGATCAAATTATCTTTGATTAAAATTTTATTATTACAAACAAGCCCTATAAAAGCTTTATTTTAAGAGGAATTTTCATCTTTCACAATCCAGGAATAATTCTAGATGTCCTGCCTATGTTATTTAGGAATCTATGATAAGCTCTGGTACCAAATTGATGTGTTCTTGTATCAAAAGACAAGTTACGGAATAATTCCTCTAAGATCTGAATTTATTGCAGAAAGTAGTCCGCGCAACCGTGGGAACATATTCATCAGATATTCTCTTATAGTCATAAAATTACGAAACCAAGTGGATTAGATTCGTAACTTCTTGATCTACAATTTTATATTTATGCCCTTTGCAGATTCGAACTGAAACTGGGATAAAAATACGAAATAATGCGGGTGATGGTGGTGGCGAGGGGTGGAGTGGATGTTAGGGTTATGGATGGGTATGGAGATGAAGGTGGATGGTGGATATGATTAAGGGATATAGACGAAGGAAACAAAGTGGTCAAGATCCCAAAGAAGACGGATGACTCAATAGTCGAGTGAGATTAGAAGTTAGAAAAAACCTTGCCAACAGTAGAGGTGGAAGGATAGTGAAGAGGGAGGAGGGAGATTAGGGTAGAAAGATGATAAAGAGGTAAGAAATTAATATTCCAATAGAATTATGAAGTTGGCTGCCATCCACATATTTATAGAGGCTAGCCAACAAGTCCTAAAATAATATGAAACCCTAATTTTAGAGGATTCCCGTCGATCGCGTTCGAATATGTCCGATCGCGTTCGAACACACCAAAAGCTCTAATTATGTATGTGCGAATGTGATGCAAGCGTTCGAACGCGGGCGTTCAAACTCGCCCGACCACACGCACAATATGCGTTCTCTGTATTTGCGAACCTGATGCAAGTGTTCACAAGTGTTCACAAGGACGTTCGAACGCGACCTACAAGAATTTTATTTTAATGAAAATAAACAACTAATACAATAAGAAAAGATCCTAACTAAGTGTATCAATCTATGTAAAGACTTAATAGTAAAAATATCTTTCGAACCAAATTGTTACGATCCGACCACAGGGGTTAAGACAAGTCAAGTCGAGTCGAGTCAAGTTAGTTATTTAGCTTTATCTTATTATTTTAAATTTCAAATAAATTAGATAATCCGCATGTGGATTTGATCGGCTGGAAATTTCACTCCTATAATCCGCATGTGGATCTGATCCGCATGTTGATAATTATGAATTGAAGAAATCTAAGTTTAGCCAAATTATTATTTTTGTCCTTATCTTTTATCTAACTATTAGATCGTTTTATCTTTCTAGGAGTATATCACTGCCGTGAAAACATCCCAACTTTCCAAACCCTAGCCACCTCCTAACCTCAACAGCCATCCTACAATACAGGTCGACACCACCACCCTTGGCCGTCCGCTACCCTCTGACGATCGCCGCAACATCAGATTTGTAACGTTCTGCCCTCTCTGACCTTGCTCCACTGTTTTATTTTTAACTTTTCACCCCGACCTCCGATTTAGATGAAACTAGAGCCATTAGAACCCTAACTCATGAATCCACCTAAATTTTCATAATTTTTTTTTACGCCTGAATCGGTCCAAATTTAGTTCGTAATATTGGTATCAGAGCCGACGTTCCTCGAAAGATGGTGGACACGCGATCCAAGACCAACGAGGAGGGATCGATCATGGAGGACTAGGATCTCATCTTCGTTCCTCTGGGAGTTGATCTAGCACCCCCGCCACCACCACCAATAGTTGACGACGAGCCACCGGCGTGGGTGAAGGCAATTTTAAAGATTTTTCTAATGAGATCACTAGATCCATCACAGAGGCTATTCAAGCCTTGACGACAGCCCTCCTGACTCAGCACGGCCATCTCGCACTGCCAACACCACTCGCCATGGCGGAACCAGGGCAGCCGCAGCCACCAATACCAAATCGTGAGGGAGGGGATGAGCCGGCCCAAATCGCGGCCTCAATCCCTCCTTCGATAGCGATGGAGACTCCTTCGGCCTTGCAGACCCTCCTATACTCCACTACCATGTCGGAACCGCCCGCAGTAGTGGCTATGGGGTCATCTTCCCCACCTGCAGTGGGAGCTAGGGCCGAAAACCCTAGCTTCCCACCAATAGCCATCCAAACGCTCGTGGCCCCCGCCGCCATGCCCTGTTCTTACCACAAGACACCCGCACCCAAGCCCAGGCCGTTGTTCGCGCTGGCACTGGTTAGAAGACCGCTAGCAATGGCGGTTTATGCTACAACAAACCCGCGACTGGTGGTCGCGGGTCCGACACTCTCACAACCACCGGTGGCCATGGTTGGCTTCCTCGGTCAACTACCGGCATGTGTTGGATGCCGCAGCCGCCGACGACCATCGGGTGGCTGAACCTGACAGCCACCACTATGGGAAGCTATCCCTACGTCGGGGTGGCTCCGCTGCGGCTTCCCGTCATCGCTACTCCCATGCAGTGGGGCCACGGTCTCCTTTCACAGCCGTCAGGGGCCAGTGGACCCGCCAACGATGTGCCATGGTCGTCGTTGCAGCTGCTTGAGCCTGAGCTCGATAATTGGGTTCCCCGTCGCTTGCTACCGTTCCGCCACCATGAGGAACAACAAGAGATTGACTACCGGTGACTCATGACCGAACCCAACAGCCACCGCCCCCTATGCACCTTGTGGCGGCGCTCCTAGGCTGAATTCCAAATTAAGCCCTAGAGTTAGGGTTAGGTTATTTGAATGAAGGAGATAAAGCACACAATTTTTGAGGTAGGCCAAATTTTTGCGAACCGGTTTGATCACCTCGTGTGAACCAATTTGGAACCCATGAATATGACCCAAGCATGAATGGTGGAATGACTCAGTGGGCCCGCATCATCAGACTGAGCTGAACCCGCGTGTAGCCCGTGTAACACCCCAATACCACCACATGGCTCTCACGGGGCTTGGCTCTCACGGGGCTTACCCCTCACGTGAGGGTCACATGGGGATTTAGAAGCTCGATTATAACACCCCAAATATTAAAAAAAAATTTCCGTGACGCACGGGCGCCTGCCACTCTGCCCCCTCCTCCTCTTCTCCTTCTTCTTCCACTTCCCTTGCCGTGCACGCCATCTCTCTCTCATCTTCTTATCTCCTTCCCATCACCGCAGCCACCTCGATCCCCCCCCCATTTTTCTTCTCCTCCACCGCATTGCCTCTCTCCCTCTCTCTCGTGGTTGCCGATGCCGGAGCCGACAGCCTCGGGGAGCCGCCGAAGCCCCGGACCGAGAGCCTTCGAGCTTGCCGACCAACCCCCCTTTTTCGGTAAGCCTCCCCTCTGCCATTAATTTCGATAGTGTAACCCCCCCTCCCTCGCCGTCGTCGGAGCCCACGGCGGCCAACGACCTCGCGTCTAGCCGCTGATCTGAGAAGCCCCGGTGGAGGGAGAAGCCATCTTTGGGCTTCGGGCCCTCGTTGAGGAGAGGAGGCACCTCCATGGATCGTGGCCCGTTGCCGTCGGCCCTTCTCCTCCCCTCTTTCTCTTCTTTCCCCTCTTTCTCTTCTTTCCCCTCTTTCCCTTTTCTTTCCCCCTTCTTACCCGTCAGTCTCGTGGCCGTGCCGCCGGCCTCGTGCTGCGCCTCCGGCCTCGTGCTGTGCCGTCGGCCTCGTGCCGCGCCGCCAGCGTCGCAGCCCTCGGGCTTTCCTCTCGCCCTGCTGTCTCCCTCCCTCTAAAGAGATGGGGGTGGGAGATGGGTGTTGGTGGGCTGCAGGCCGCAGCCCACCGACCTAGTCTCTGGTGGACTGCAGGCCGCAGCCCACCTGGACTTGGTTTTGGGTGGGCTGAAGGCCGCAGCCCACCTGGACTGGTCTCGGTGTGGTGGCAAGGTGCAGCCCACCTGGCCTTGGACCCGGGTGGGCTGCAGGCTGCAGCCCATTAGCCCAATGTTGGGTGGGCTGCAGTCTGCAGCCCCACTATTCCAATCTTGGTGGGCTGTGGCTGGGCCCCCAGCCCACCAAGGCCTTCTTGCTTTTTGGGTTGGGTTTGAGCCTACCCATTGTCTCTAGCATAGCCCATTTGGGGCTATTTGGACCTTATAACCCTGTTTATCTTTTTCACCTGATTTGATTAGCCTGATCCCTCGTAATGACAATCTAGTATCATGTGAATTTTTGGATAACATAAGACTCCTAGGAGACCCTTGACTCATGTATTTTACCAAACATAAATACGCTAATAAGATAATTAATTCTATTAGTTCGCTAATCTTACGTATGGCTTACTTGCGTGAATTAATAGGACTGACACCGTGTGAGGAGGATTTTGGGATTTCGGAGGAGCCGACTAGCTGACGAGTTTTACCATACTATGGAGACCCCCCAGGTGAGTAGAGTTATACAAATCTAGAATAACATAATTAGAGCCATTATACCTGTCATGACACTATAGGAAATGTCGGTATTAATGGATGCAGTTAGTACACCATATTATATCTTTTGCATATGTAGTTATTGATAACCTGCTCATCATAATATTATGAGAATGTTAATGTAGCATAAACATCAGTGTGATAATGCTTTACGTGTATCCTGTATGGTATACCATTGCATAGATGTATGATTGCTGTGAATATAGAATGTAATGATCATGATGACTATAATATGCTTTATACACTCATAAACACTGCACCACTTCCACCTATCATTAGTAGTCGAATTCTGACTAGGCAGTACCCTTACTCACTCAGCCCAGGGTTAAGGGTAGAGTGTATCTTATATGACTATACTATTAGCGGCCTACACCCGAGGTCGAGAAGCCTGTGTGGCATTCAAGTAGTTATACTGCATAGTTAGGACTAGATTATGATGATAGAAGAACATGATTGTGAGGCGGGTATATAACTCTAGCGGTACTCGACGACGCAGGGTTAGGGCGTCTGTTGATAAGCCGAGGGCTCCCGATTCTCCCGCTGAGAGCGGTGATGATTTAGAGAGAGTGAGATATGGGCTTACGACCGGGGTCCTTAGTCTGATGGCCACAGACAACCGGTCACATGTAGTGTCGCCATACACGTGTAGGTGACATTACCGCTAGATGTGTATATATCCCCCCTCGATGGATGATTATATGATGGATGATTGTTTCTTGAGAGTATTTACCCTGTGTGGTGAATAGCTCGGTAAGCGATGATAAGTATGATTAATGCTTTGGTAGGCCTGAGATGACTAAACTGCTATTTTATTGCTATGCATAACATGTAAAACCTATGATTAAGATATGTACGAATAAGAGATTGTATCAAGCTTTATATCTGTGTGAACTTATCATGATACATTTAGGAACTAGCACGTTCCAGGATAGTGATTGATAATCTTTATCGATTGCATTGATTCAGTAAATTGTGGTAAGTCTTTTCAATAAGCATATCGTTATCATTAGCAAATATAGGCATACATTGGACATACACATGTGATTTCATTATTTTTAGATTGTATGGATCCTACTTCTTGGGCTGTAAGCTCACCACCTCGTGGTGGTATTATTTTCAGAGCTAGGGGACGCAGGTGCGGGTAGCGATGAGTAGCTGCTTTTCCTTTCCAGTAGGGTTGTTAGTTGTGTTAAGCCCCTGCGAGGGCGTGATGATGATGTTGTATTTTGGACTTTAGCATTGTATTTTGGATGTATGTTTGGAAGGCTTGTTGTGGCCTGTGGACTTATATCCGGACTCTTATAATTGAGTTTATTTATGGTGAAATTGTGTTGTTGTGTGCCTTGTGAAATCCTTGTACTGACAGGTCATGTGATGCATCGCGTGGGGGGATTTACCCACACGGTTTACACGTGTATTTGGAGGTTTGGGTGTTTCATCGATAACATGTCATAAAAACATGGAATCCAAATAATTTAAGCGAAACATGGGGAAAGGGGCCTCTAGGCCACAGCAAATCCATCCATAATACAATAGAAGGGTAAACGTCCCCAACAAGAGTACATGATCAAAGTAGCTACAAAATGGGGATATAGATCCCTGATTATAAGTTCAGAATAAAACATGAAACTAAAAAAAGGGCCATCGCCCTACTAGCTAGCAGCTGCTAGGCTTCTCGCCTGGGGGGTAAGTCAATCTACATTTAATGTTAGCACGAAATGAGCCTGACGCTCAGCAAGTGGTACTATCTCTAATTATTCATCAGCAATAATTATCACATTCGGGTCAAAACAAGATATAGGAAAGTGCATCATATAGGATGATATGCATTATAACATGGAGTATATATGTCAATAACTAGCAAGCATGGTCAACTTGATTACGGTTAATTTATCCATTCTTTATTCATGGAACGCCTCCAAACACAACCCCTCAAAGGAGGGTAGACCCTAGCGACAGACTTGCCCATAACTAGGCGAACAACATAATCGGTCGTCCCGCCTGCAGACTAAGGGCCCCAATCGTAAGCTCACATCGAGGTCGGTACCACATATCGGTACGACCCTTCTGAGCTTATAGCTCCACATCATCGCACCATAGTGCGGAAATCTCATGAATCGTTACTCACGGACGTCTTTACATTGCATCATCGGGTATCGCTAGGTCTACGTCATCCTACCCTTATTTTCCAATTTAAGAATCCTTAAGGGATAGATTTTCATCGATCGATAGTAAATCGCTCATCGCCCGGCGAAACAGCTACCTGATTGTCTGGGATCCACAGACTAAGACATCAGGCATAGGCCTTACTATATATACTATAAAATATCCCCCACCCCTAACCCTGACTAGGGAGGTGTCGGGTACTACCAAGACATAGAATCATCCCCTTTTGGGTCGTGTACGTATGCAGGTGTCATGAGAAGATAATTAAGTTTAACATAACAGAATAGTAAACATGGTTACTAAGCATATGGCACATCACATTAAATAAATAACAAATCATGTCAAGAGACGTACTAATTAGATAGATTTTGCTAGAATGCAATGATTAGCATGTCATATATGCTTATGCTATCACATCAAATAATAAATCAAGAGTGGATAGACCACTTGCCTAGATTCGCTAAAATGTCCCTAACAAAGAGCAGTCCCCACCTAATCACAGTTGACCCCGGGCTGAGCGTTGGTCACAGGGTGCTCTACGATAGGATCACTAAGTCAGCACTAAAATCTTAAAAAGATTTACTAGGAACGGAAAATGGGGACAAGTAGTATTAAATACTATGGATTAAGATAAAGGGGAAAGAAAACCTAATTCAACCCCTACCCTACCCCAAAACATGAGGTGAAGCGCAAGAAAGAAAAGAGGCTCAAAAAAGCCTATCGGGCTAGGCCAGGCCCAGCTTGTAGCCAGGGCTCCGACTAGCCAGGCCAAACCCAGAGCTAGGCTGGGCTTGGTGCTTGGGCTGGCTAGGCCTAGCCCGAGACGGGTGCGCCCGGGGTGGCCCAACCCAACCCTGAGCGGGCATAACATGCCTAGCCCGGGGCTCAATGTGCTCAGGCCGACCAAGCTAGCCCAAGAGGGGGCGCGCTTGGGCTGGCCCAACCTAGCTCGGGGTGGGCACAACGCCTAAGGCAGGCGCGCCCGGCAGGGTTCAACGCGCCCGAGCTGGCCAAGCCAGCCTAAGGCGGGCGCGATCGAGTTGGTCGCGCCCAGCCCGAGGCGACCATGCCCGGGTTGGTCGAGCCAACCCGAGGTGGGGGTAACCAAGCTGGTCACGTTGCGGAGGCAGGCGTGCTCGAGCACACCTGCCATGCACGGGCTCGACCTGCCCCAGCCTGAGCCAAGCACGCTCACGCTAGCGGGAGCTACCCGAGACAAGCACACCTTAGGCATGCCTGCAGTACTCGAGCTGGGTTATTCCTAGCCCGAGCTAAGAAGGGAGGTACCACCTCCCTTCCCCAACTCAAGTCGCCACCACCCACCGGGTGGGGGGGGGGGGAGCACCAAGGCTGGCGGCCCACTACCGCCGTCTTGCCGAGGAAGGAGGAGCGGTGACGACGCGTAGCCCGAAGCGCGGCATCATCATCGGAGAGAAAGGAAAGGACGAGGAGGATGGAGAACACTCACTAATGATGACAAGGACTACATCGGCCCAACCACGACAGCAACGATCACGACGATGTTTGAAAAGGGAGAGAAGGGTGGAAGGAAAGGGGGTGATGTCTAGCTCTCCTCGAGGAGGGGAACAAATAGGGAGGGAGGGAGGGAGTGGTGGCCCCCCTCCATGCACATCAATGGTATATGCAGAGGAGGGTTAAGCCTGCCCTCCTCCCCTCACCTTGGCCTGACAAAGGCACCCCTTTGTCAGGCAAAGACCTGCCGAGAGAGGGGACGTAAGGGTGGGCATGTGCCTTTTTTTTTTTTTTTGTATGTTATAGCCCGGGTGTGACATGAGTCGAACCCGTAGGCCTATGACCTACGAGACTAGCCTCGACCTTGAGGTCACTTCGATAGACTACATTTTGGGATCCAAGCTCGGAGCGTCAAACTTGATTTCTCAAAATTCTCTAGAGGAGACCTGCTAGACTAGACCTATCTAGCGAAGTAGTTTTTCATGTACCATAGCACGCTCGACCCACCATAAGGTCCAGCTAGCCTCATTCCACTTGGAGGATGTGGCGATCAGGTGGTACTAGTCGGCTGAGCGAACTCGACCATTCGAGTCTTGGTAGGATGGTGTTAGAAGCATGGTGGATTGTTACGATCCGACCACATGAGTTAAGTCAAGTCAAGTTAGTTACTTTGCTTTATCTTATTATTTTAAATTTTAAACAAATCGGATAATTCGCATGTGGATCTAATTCGCTAGGGATTTCACTCCTATAAATAGGGGTGGACATGTGTTGATAATTATGAATTGATGAAATCTAAGTTTAGCCAAGTTATTACTTTCGTCTTTATCTTTTATCTAGCCGTTAGATCGCTTTATCTTTCTAGGAATAAATCATTGCCCTAGAAATATCCCAACTTTCCAAACCCTAACCACATCCTACCTCCAGCAGCTACCCTACAATATGGCCATCCACCACCACCCTTAGTCGTCCGCCACCCTCCGACGACCACCCTCCGTCCGCCACCCTCTCTCCCTCTTCTAGGTCTATTATTTATGAATCTATATAAAGACCTAATTGTAAAATATCCTTTGAGCCAGACCGCTAGCAAATTTTATCTCTCTCCTTCTTTTGGGTTTATAGTTAATATTCAACAACTATATAGTTCATACTCGTAGCTACGCTCTAGCATCCAAAAACCTTTTTTTATTAAAAATTCTGGCTAGATCCATCCCATAGATTAGTCACATAAGCATCTTCATCCCAAGTTATCACAAATAGCTTAGGAAATCTACTAGCTAGAGAAAACTCACCACCCAAATATATTTCCAGAATTTGATATTCTTTCCATATCTAATAGTATTATATGTCCCAATTTTGAAAGGAAGCCCAACATTTAGAATCCTCTTTAGAAAGGTGACACTGTAGAATTCTGCAGTTTAAATCCGTTCTCGATCTCCTATATTATGTTTAACAAAAAATGTCAGCCCACATTTATTTTCCCCCCCCATTTAATAATTCCCAGCATCACATTGTCAAAAGAGTTATGTTCATATCGTCGAAATCTATGACACCTAATCCACCAAATTTCTTTTTACACACCCATTTTCAGTTAGTTAAATGATAGCCGGCAGCATTCTCAGTAGTTCCTTTCCACAAGAATCTACTTCTCAATTAATCAATCCTTTTAATCACTCATTTAGGTATAGTGAAAAATGATAATTAAGTAATAAAGATAGCTCAGCACAACATCTACCTGAGTCAACCTTTCCCCAAGGCAAAAGTTTTCCCTTCCAACCTACCAATATTTTATCTACCTTTTCAATAACAGGAATTCAATCTTGGTTCCAAAGTGTACTATTATGAAGAAGCAACCCAAGATATTTCACAAACAACTTCTCTATATAGTAGTTTAATAAATAAGCAAATATTTTATCTTTCCCATCAACACTTCCCAAATAAAAAAAATAGATTTTGTTGAAGTTAATTTTCAGACCCTAAATACTTTTAGAACAGTATATCAAAAATTTACGTATAGATACCTCTCATTCATCAGTCTTGACAAACATTAGACTTGATCAAACGGCCCAGCCTGCCCATGCCCTGTCCGGACTCGGTTTAGGTCCGGCCCGGCCCAAGCCCAAACTACCCATGGGCGGCACGGGCTAGCCCTTTGCCCGCCTGACCCGGCCCGGAAGCCCGCCCTAGGCCCGCCCGTTCTGCTATAGTAGCCCGCCCATTCTGCTATAGTAGCCCGCCCATTCTACTACAGTAATTTGCCCGTTTTGCTACAGTAAAAACCAACGGAAATTTTGGTACTATACCGTTTTACATTATTTTAAGCACACCTTTAAAAAAATTTAATTTATTATTATTATTTTTTAAATGGAGGAATATAAATATTTTTTAAAAAATAAGCTAATAGTAAAAAAAATTCTAAAAATAGCTAAAATATGGGTTTGGCCAAGTGAATGGTGGGTCGGGCCGGCTAACCCAATCTCTCACGGGCCGACGCGCGGTAATGGGCTAGACTATTCTAGCTCGGCCCGAACTCAGCCCGGCCCAAGTGATTGGTGGGTCGGGCTGTGAACAAATACTTAAACTCGGTTAGCCCGAAAAGCCTGGCTCGGTCCGCCCCATGATCATGTCTAACAAACACCAATACTATAAATTTATTACATCTTCATTCACAATGTCATAGCTTAGCTCAGAAATTAGATCATTTTACCTCACCAAATTCAGCATTCTATTAAAGCCATCAATTTTTAAAACAAACAAAAAAGGAGCAAGAAGATCTCTTTGTCGCAACACCATTTTATATTTATAATAATTGCCTAAAGTCCCACTAAAATTTACTGCAATGGAACCTGACGTGAAGTGACAGTCCAATCAATCCAATTTTTTTTTTATAAACCCCTTTTCCCTCATCACTTCTTCAAGATGCAACTTTCAAAATATTGTTGCACTGCCTCCATATTGCTTGCTTTATTTTTAGCTTCCGAGCCCCAAAACTTTCAAAGAATTTCTGATAAAAATCAATGACAAGGATTATAATCTCTCCTGCTCAATTCTATTTTCTCATCAATCTACATCATAAACAAAATTCTATTTTTCCTCCTGTCGTTTTCAATCTTATGGAAATAACTCATATTCATATCCCCATATTTTAACCACTAAATTATGGATTTCTATCACCATCTAATTTCTTCCTCCTTGTAGATTATATCTAACATAATATAAGCCTCTCCTCTGATCAACATCTCATCTTCAATTGGTTGTCTAATCTCCATAATGCCATCGTAGTACTTGATAGTGTTCAGAAATTTATATTTATTATTTATATTCTTTCTGTTTAGGTTTTTGTTCTTCTCGAAGCTTCTTTCTAATTTATCTAATCTTGTTCATATACATTCCAAAAGCAGCCCCACTTTCAGTAACATCAATTCAACACTTCCAGTAATATCAGTCCACCATTTCATGATCATTTTAGTAAACCCCTCGTTTTGAAGCCAAAATTCTCAAATCTAAAAATATGGTGGACCAAATCTTTTTTATTACCAAAATCGATAACCAAAAAGAGAAGATCAGATCCATATTTGCCAAAGATCTAAAATCTGATAGAAGAAATAGGTCTTCCCAATCAATGGAAGCAAAAATTCTGCTAATAAAAACTAAAATAGGTATTTCTCTCATATTGCACTAAGTGAATTTCCTCTCCAGCATTCTAATCTCCAATAATTCGATCTCACTAATCAGATTGTTAAAAGAACTTTCTTTCTTTAGTATTGCTCATCTTACGCTTCATGTCCATGATTGACCTAGTAATATTAAACTACCCACCAATTAACTAAGGACCACTCCAAACATTCCTCAAATTTTTTTTAACTCCTCTTATAACAAACTCTTCTTCCACAGTACAGAACCATGTACTGCTATAAGCATCCATATAATACCATCACTTATGCTTTTGAGAATCACAGAAACAGAAATCTATCCACCTTTACACTTATTTGTTTTAATAAATAATCATTTCACCCAACTATGATACCTCTAGATAACCCTTGAGTAGGATACATAAGCCAGCTACCAATCCTACTTCCTCTTAAGGCATTAAGAACATTATTTGATATCTGCTCTTGCTTTGTTTCTTAAATATATATAAAGTCCAAATGTTCTTGTAAAATAAAATCTCACAGATATCTCCTTTTCTCAACCTTCGGCAAGTCTTTAACATTTTAGAGTAGCCTCTTCATGAGGGTAATCCAGCCCAGTCCTCATCATTTATAATTTTCAAGCACTGTAAAAAAGCAACATCCCTATCACTCTCTAATGCCATAAGTATGTTGTCATTTTTTTTTCTCTTGTTCAGTATTCTCCAAGTTTACCTCACATATTTCGGCTATATGTAATAATATTATAACCAAAATATTAGAAAAGCTAAGACAACTTAAGAAATTAGCCCTTAAACCTGAGTAGAAAGACCTTTTCTTTAGGGATCTCCAAGGCATTAAGTTGACCAGCATACTCCACTGTAGCTTTTGTGTGCTTGTGATGATCTCCCTTCTTCAAAAAGTTTCTGATGCTCCTCCTCATAGGTTGCACATAATTCTTTTTCTTTTAGTCTTTACATCAGAAGGGTGAGACTAGATAGGTGAAACATCAATAATATCATCTTCAAAAATGGGGGCAAGCTGCCAATATATCCATAGCCTCTTTCTTGTTTTCATTCTCATCTTCCTTAGTAGTTTGAACCTTTAATTTTTGCTCAAACATATTTTCCAAATCTTCAATTCCACCCAAATTTTCTTCCCCTTCCAATCCTTCTCTACTATAGTAAGTTCTTATTTGTCAACAGAAACTATATTCACCTTCTCAACTTCTTCCTTCTCAGCAGGTTCTATAGAATTTTTTTCCTTTGCCAAGTGATTTCTTCATATCAGAACAAGCACCCATCGGAAGGCTACCTTTCATAGGCATCTTCCATTTCTCCCATCTTTTGGCTTTGTTTGTTATCTTGTCGAACTTATTTGTA
Source organism: Typha latifolia (assembly GCF_019914945.1). Lineage (NCBI taxonomy): Eukaryota > Viridiplantae > Streptophyta > Magnoliopsida > Poales > Typhaceae > Typha > Typha latifolia. Next base: position 6,338,870 of record NC_133091.1, read on the forward strand.
TGCTTTCTTTTGTTTGTCAGCAACTATTGGCTCCTTCTCGACTTCCATGCCCACTTTATATACTTTATATACAATATCACTTGCTATCACCTTTACATTTTGGGATATATCATGTATATTATTTACAACTCTAAGTCTAGCAGGTTTGAGGTGAATCCTTAAAAGAGTTCTATCATCAATAGTATCTAGTACTCCAAAAGCAGAAACACACTGCAAAAATTCATCCATACAACAACTTTAGGGTTATTTACACCGAAAATCCACCTGATTTTTCATTTGGCAACCTAGGATCATTTTTGGTTTCTTTTGCACTTAAGACTTTTTTCTTACTTTTCTTCCAACTTTACCTTTTCTGTCATTTAATGCCTCATTAAATATTAACGGGACACTATATGAGAGAGAGACATGACCTGCACTCATCTTCTTCTTCATCTTCTTTATCTTCTTTATTTTCTACTTTATATGCTGCTGATAATTATTATCATTATTCTTTCTCTTCTTCTTCTTCTTTATCATCTTCTTCTTCTACTGCTCCATTTTTTAATCTTTTAATCCTTTTTTATACAAGTCTCTAATCGTTATCTAATCTCTAATCTTCTTTTTATACAAGTCTCTAATCGCTCATTCTACTTCACCATTAAATTTGTTAAAAGACAACGAAATATGTATGAAATAAAATAAAAGTTGTTAAAAGACAATGAAATATAAATTCACACCACTATCTCTAATTAATCTCTTTTTTTAATTAAAGAGTGATTATAGAGACTTGTATAGAAAAAAAAGATAATGATTATTAGAGACTTGTATAGAAATCGTATAGAAAAAACAACAAAAGTTATTATTATATTTGCAAAAGTTGTTATTACGTTTACGAAAGTTGTTAATATGCTTCTTTTTTTCCTTATTTTCTGTTGTTGCTCCTTCTTAATCTACTTCACTACTGAAGTTGTTAAAAGATAACGAAATGTGCATAGAAAAAAATAAAAGTTGTTAAAAGATAATGAAATATAAATTCTCACCACTATTTATAATTAATCTCTTACTTTATTAATTGGAAAGCGATTATATAGACTTTATTGAAAAAAAGAATGATTAATAGAGACTTGTATAGAAAAAATAACGAAAGTTGTTATTATATTTACAAAAGTTGTTATTATATTTTGAGAAAGTTGTTATTATATTTACGAAAATTATTATTATATTTACGAAAGTTGTTAATATGTTTCTTCTTCTTTTTCTTCTTCTTCTTTCTGTTGTTGCTTCTTTTTCTTAATCTACTTCACCACCGAAGTTGTTAAAAGACGATGAAATGTTTATAGAACAAAAAATAAAAGTTGTTAAAAGACAACGAAATATAAATTTTTACCACTATCTCTGATTAATCATATTTTATTAATTAAAGAGCGACTAGAGAGACTTGTATAGAAAAAAAAATTAAGACATAAAAGAAAAAAAGAAGAAGAAGAAAGAAGAAGAAGACTTATATAGAAAGCGTATAAAAAAATCAATGAAAGTGTTTATTATATTTGTTTTTAACAACTTTCGTTGTTTTTTCTATATATTGCAAAATTTACATATTTCATTGTTTACATATTTCGTTATATAAAAAGTTTTTAACAACTTTTGTTGTTTTTTCAATACATTGTAGAATTTACATATTTCACCATTATAATTTATATAGAAATAAATAATAATCATACAGAGTCATGCTTTTAGTTATTTAACTAATCATAATTTACATATTTCACCATTATAATTTACATAGAAATAAATAATAACTAAAAGTATGACTCTGTATAATTATTATTTGTTTCTATGTAAATTATAATAGTGAAATATGTAAATTCTGTAATGTATAGAAAAAATAATAAAAGTTATTAAAAATAAATGAAAGTTGTTATTATATTTACGAAAGTTGTTAATATATAATTTTCTTCTTCTACTATTTTTCTCTAATATTGCTTCTTCTTATTCTTCTATCTTCTTCTTTTTCTTTTTCTTCTTCTTTTCTATGCCTTAATTATTCTTTTTTTTTTTATACAAGTCTCTCTAATTGCTCTTTAATTAATAAAGTAAGAGATTAATCAGAGATAGTGGTGAAAATTTACATTCGTTGTCTTTTAACAACTTTCATTTTTTTTTCTTCTATACACATTTAGTTGTCTTTTAACAACTTCAATGGTGAAATAGATTAATAGATTAAGAAGAAAAAGAAACAACAGAAAATAAGAAGACGAAACATATTAATAACTTTCGTAAATATAATAATAACTTTCATTGTTTTTTCTATACAAGTCTCTATAATCGCTTTTTAATTAATAAAGTAAGAGATTAATTAGAGATAGTGGTGAGAATTTCATTATCTTTTAACTACTTTCACTTTTTTTCTATACACATTTCGTTGTCTTTTAACAACTTCAGCAATGAAATAGATTAAAAAAAAGAGCAACAACAAAAAATAAGAAGAAAAAAAAATATATTAACAACTTTCGTAAATGTAATAACAACTTTCGCAAACATAATAATAACTTTTGTTATTTTTTCTATACGCTTTTTATACAAGTCTATTCTTCTTTCTTCTTCTTTTTCTTCTTCTTTTTTTTTCTTCTTCTTTTTCTTCTTCTTTTTCTTTTTCTTCTTCTAATGAGGCACTAAATGACATAAAGGGCAAAGTTAAAAGAAAAGTAAGAAAAAAGCCTCAAGTGCAAGAGAAACCCAAAATAACCCTGGCCTGCCAAATCGAAAACTAAATGGGTTTTCGGTGCAAATAACCCACAACTTTATAAAGGAAATCCAAATACCCAAATCTTGGGCACTTCCTTTGAGCATTTGGGAACTCTACGAAAAAGGGCATCATTCCCACACTTCTATCTCTTCAATCCACCTTCCACTTCTACATATTCTTTATAGCAATCTCCAATCCCTTCATAGAAATCCACCCCTTAGAAATGGTGGTCACTATACATCTTCCTAGGTTTGTTTCATAAACCCTTGCCTCCTCCAATGTTTTCAGCAAAACTAATATGACCCTTTCCCGACTATTGACTTGAGATCAATGTGGTTTGGTTAGTTTTGGTGTATCAGCTTAAGATTCTAGTGGGGCCCAATAATTTGGGCTTAGGTAATAATGTGAACTAGGACATCAGACCGGATCTCATTATGAGGACACTAGGCTCGATAGATCAAACATATTTATCTTTTAATTAATTCATGCTTATGTAAGCCCTTAAGACAAGTCTACTTAAGTCATGTAAGGCACTAAGACAAGTTTAATTAAGTCATGTAAGGCACTAAGATAAGTTCGATTAAGTTATGTAAACCTCTAAGGCAAGTCCTAGATCGAGTTGTATAAGTCCTTAGGGCTAAGTCTAAGTATGACTCATTATACCCGACATTTATATATAGAGGGATTGGGCTTCTTATTTTATTAATCCAAGCATCAAAGCATTGAGAATTAATTAGGTTTAATTATTTTCTTATTATTATATTTATCGATTTTTATCGTAGTCGTTAAATTATTTTTATCTTAATAGGAGTAGATTGTAATCATAGAACCCTTCCAAGCATCCAAATCCTAACCACCACCTTCCTCCAGCAGTCACCCTACTATACGGCCGTCCACTATCACCCTTGGCCATCCGCTACCCTCTGACGATCACCGCAACATCGGATATTTATCGGTTTGTCCATTCTAACATTTCTCCACTATTTTAGTAATATCTTTTCATCTAGACATCCGATTGACATAAAACTAAATCCATTAGAACCCTATCTCGTGAGGCTACCAGCATCTAGATCGGTCTAGATCTAATTGGTATCAGAAATGATCTTTCAACTTTTATCCACTTTTCTGAAGATATCTTCTAATCTAGCCATTCAATCTACAAGAAATTCACTAGAAAGATCTTTTCCGAAGCTACAATCTATCAAAATTTTATATCAATCCAACATCCAAATCTACTGAAAACTCTCTTTAAAGTTTTGTACAAATTTATGTCCAGAAACTAATTCAAATCGGGTCAAGCCGGTTCGTATTAAATTGGTATTAGAGCCACCGTTCCTCGCCGTTAGTGAACATGTGATCCAAGACAAATTCGAGGGAGATCTCTACCATAAAGGATAGGAACTCATTTCCATCCCTATAGGAGTTTCTCCGACAGCCACTGTCAAGGACGAGCAACTGGTGTGGGCCAAGGCATTGGTAGAGTCTATGACAGCAATTATCCTAGCTCGACACTACCCCCTTATGCAGCTAGAACCGTTGGCCATGCCGGAATCAGCCACCCACGTCGAGACAAACTCCACCCTTGAAGGAGATGGAGGAGAGCTCCAAAATGCCACAACCACTCCTCCCTTGGACGCGTTGGAGTTTATGCCACCCTTGCAGACCCTCCCAGCCACCTCTACCATGTCGGAGAAGTCCCTAGCGATGACCCCAACATTGTCTTCCCTAGTCGTGGTGTAAGCTAGGGCCCAAAACCCTAGCTTTCCACCAGCGATGATCCAGGCATGTCTGACCCAAATAATCACGTCTTGTACCTTCCAAAGGACACCCGCACCTGAGACATGGCTTAAACCATATGCACCAGTACCTTGGGTCGAACTACTCATGGCTAGAATTTGGCCCAAGCCACCCACGACTAGGGTAGATAATGGCTTGAACAAGTGGGCCCTAGAGTAGAAACTTCCATGGGGCCTTTCTCCTCGTGGTAGACGAGACCCACAAGGAGATCGAGGACATGCGGTTCGAGAGCAACGAAAAGTATAAAAATCACTATGGACACCTCGAGGACAAGGTGGTTGAAAGTATGGTGGATTGATGTGAACTTGGTCAGAATTGCATCATGAGGATATTGAGCTCGATAGATCGAGCATAATTATCTTTTAATTAATTCATGCTTATGTAAGCCCTTAAGGCAAGTCTAGTTAAGTCATATAAGCCACTAAGGCAAGTTTAATTAAGACGTGTAATTAAAAATTACTTATTTTCTTAATATCGTATTTACTATTTTTTATCGTAGTGATTAGATCTTTTTTATCTTCATAGAAGTAGATCGTAATTGAATTTGCGTTGTACAACCCTTCCAAGCGTCCAACCCTAGCCACCATTATACAGCCATCCGCCACCACCCATAGCCGTCCACCAGCCTCCGATGACCATCGCAATGTCAAATATTTACCGTTTTACCCATTCTAACCTTTCTCTACTATTTTAGCAATATCTTTTCATTCCATATATCCGATTGATGTGAAATTAGAGCCATTAGAACCTTATCTCGTGAAGCTACCATCATCAAAATTTTTATAATTTTCTTACATCCGAATCGGTCCAGATCTGGTTTGTAATAGGTAATAAAGCTAAGGTAGATATGGGGCATGGTAAGGTGGTATAGGAAGGAGGTGATGGCAGGGTTAGGTGGAGGAGAGATCAAAGATGAGGTTTAGATTCTGTTGATACTGTTATAATGGTAGCAAGGAGAAATTTTGGTTTGGAGGTTGTGACTGCTCTCTAGTGGAATCCAGGGCATGGTGAGGGTCTAGTGATGGTTTAGAGGGTAGGAATGATGCTCTAGATAAGAGAGAGGTGGTTTAGGAGGGCGGCGAGGCCAGAAAGGAGATGGTGGCAGCTCTAGAGATATGTGATTAGCTGATCATAGATTCTAGGGCAGACATTTTGAGAGATATTCAAATGATCTACCTGTTGAAATTTGGATATGTTGTATTTCTTGATATTTGGATGGCTAGATCAGGAAATATTATCGGATCAATGTTCGGAGGTTGGGGAGCATAGAAAATTGGTGAAATTGGTCAAAATGTAAATTACTCCAAGTAGTGGCTGAACATGATAAGGAGAGAATGAATAAGAGGAGAAGGTGGTCGGTGCCTAAGGAGGAGAGGAGGTCCAACGGAGGAAGGGATGGAGAAATCAATGATCAAGAATGCTTGCTTGGCTAGGGTTTGAAGGAATGGGGTGGTTAGGATAATGGTAGAGATAGTAAAAGAAGAGGGAGGAGTGAGTCACCCCTAAGGGACTAGAGTGGCTGGCTGATTGATAGGGATTAGAGGCAGCAAAGCCAAGGTGGTGGCTACTGCCATGGGAGGAGAGAATGAGGGAGAGGAATGAGATGAAGAGTGCTAAGGAAAAAAGTTCAATTCATTCTATTTTATTTGATACTCTATTACAGTGTGCACCACAATGTTATATAGGTGGCTACCCAAACTATCTTGACCCTTTGGCTACCCTATGGATGGAATAAAAAGCAACAAATAAAGAGGGACTAACTCTTGGGTTGAATACAAGCTATAATGAGAGCAAAATTCCAAGAGATGCAAGGAGGAGACTTCTTTGTCTAACCTAAGGAGAGTCTCTTGGCTAACCCAATGAGAGAATATTGGTTATCCTAAAGCAACAAAAATTTTAAGGGCTAAAAGCAATAATGAGGCAACTTGGCTTGACACAAGTTGTATCAGACTTGGCTTAGCCCAAGTTGTACCACCATCAATAAATCAAATCGACTATCACAAACTAAAATTAAACTAGACTTAGTGATGAATTAAACAATTAGCGAGATAAGTGACTCCATGAGCCTAATGTCCATGAGGTGATTCAATCTCACTCGAACCACATCAAGAACATACTTGGATAAGTCCCTTGTTAAATCCATCCCTCCACTAGTAGAATGGCAAGAGCAAGCTCGACGCCCTAGCCTCCCGCAACCAAAACAGACCATGGAATTACGACAACTCGTTGCCCAATGGCTTTCACCCCATAGTGGTTATAGAGATCATTTCCTTGAGAAGAACTAGAAGACGTCTCCCGATCAGATTGGGGTTTACCTTCATTGCAAAACCCAATAGAATGTCATGGTACGAAGAAACCCTAAGCTTCCCTAAATTGCCCTCCAAAACACATTTCCCCTTGCAATCATTCTATGCAAACTCCTAGGAATTTGGAGTCGTGTTAGAGACGAGATCACACGAATCTTCCCCACTAAACTTCTCATCATTCAATCTCACAAAACCAAGATTTGAGCCATCGCCAAACCTAGGATAATGAGATTCTAATACCAGTGCCACATGCAAAAGATACGAGCTCAAAGCCAGTTAAATTCAACTCTAATCCAGCCTGCAAACTCCCTTGTGCAAGATGACACCATCCAGTTGTATTTTGTGAATTTTTTCATTGTTCTTTGAGCTCTTTATTTTCTTCTATTTCTTATGTGGTCTATAAATTGAAATGAACCATCCATACCACCAAGCCAACTTATTATCTCTCCTTAAGACCTGCAATTTCTCAAAGATATCGAATTAATTCTCTGCTTAAATTTTGTGACTAAATTAACTGATTGGTCAAGTAATTTATCTAAAAGGACAATTTTATTATTAATAGATCTAAGGATATAATCTTGTTTTATACTTCATGAGTATTTGGTTAGGAAAAGAAAGATAAGTATTGAATAAGAATATAGATAAAGGATAAAATTGATCTTATTGTAATTGCCCTAATTCGATATAAATAAATATTTTATTATTTCTTTTTTTAAGAAAGCTAAAAAATCTATTTAGGTTAAAAATTAAATAAAATATAATTTTATTTTACAACTAGCATATTATCCTCTCACATTTATCTTTGATATTCCTTTGTAATTTGATTTACAACTAACTTGAAACCCCGTTAGGTTATTATATTTTACTTATATTACTTTTTAAATTACTTTAGAGAGGATCAAATTGATAATTGGCCTCTTGGAAAAAAAGGGTGGGATATCTCAATTATCCAAGCCAAAAGCTAGGACAAAGATATTCAGATCATTATGAAGTGGAGACCTAATTGAACTCAGACTTCCTTAATTTGTTGCATTTATTTTTAGAGGTTTTAGAAATATTTAAGAGTCCTAATCTAATTAAGATTCTTAATTTGAGGCTTTACTATTGGTATTACTTTTCTTTGTATATTGTCATTGAAAAACAAATATCTACCATATGTGATTTGTTCTAATCCTATTGGGATTCCCACATCCCCCTCTATGAGAGCTAATAAATATGAGAGTAGGTTAGGGGTTTCAACACAATTCACAACTCACCACACAACTTAATATCACAAGATCTTATGAGAGATCTTCTAGAGGCTAGGCCACAAATATATAGAGGTGTGAGTTTTGTAGAGAGAGAAGAAGAAAGAATGTGACTGTGATATATTTTGTTAGGGTCTTTTCTTATTGCATTAATTATTTATTTTCATTAAAATAAAATTCCTGTAGGCCGCGCTCGAACGCGGAGGGGGTCGCATTTGAATGCCCTTGCGAACGCTTGCATTAGGTTCGCAAAAACAGAGAATGCAAAATGTGTGTTCGTACGTGGTCGGGGGCGTTCGAACGCTTGCATCGCGTTCGCACATACAGAGAATGCCTTTTGTGCATTCGAACGCGATCGGGCACATTCGAATGCGATTGGCAGGATTCCACTAGGATTAGGGTTAATTATTATTATTAGGGCTTATTGGCTAGCCTATATAAAGGTGTGGATGGCAGCCAAATTCATTATGCTATTGGAATATTAGTTTCTTGCCTCTCTATCATCTATCTAGTCTAATCTCCCTCCTCTTTCTTCACGAACCTACCACCTCTACCATTGGCAAGGTCTCTCCTAACTTCTAATCTCTCTCGTCTATCGAGTCCTTCCTCTTCTTTGGGATCTCGATCACTTCTTCCCCTTCATCTATATCTCTTAAACAAAATCACCCATCCACCCTCATCTCCATCATCATCCATAACCCTAACTTCTACTCTACCCATCACCACTACCATCATCCGCAATATATCATATTTTCGTCCTAGTTGAAGTTCGAATCTATAAAGAACATAAATACAAAAAATGTAGATCAGGGAGTTACATATCGATTTCACTTAGTTTAGTAATTTTCTGACTATGGGAGAATATTTGATTAATATTTTCCCTCAATTGCGTGGACTGCTTCCTACAATAAATCCCGATCTTTAAGGAATTGTTCTGTAGCCTATCAATAGTATTAGAGCCTATCAGTTTGGTATTGTAGAACCTATCAGTGGTATCAGAGCTAGGCGAACCTCAAACCTCCATTAATGGTGGAAACAAGAAAGATAACATCAACAAGAAGACTAATGGAGAACACAACGACAAGGGAAGACTCATTCCATGATAACTATAACTGTGAGGCTGATTCTCTTGGAGCGATCACAACAGGATCGAGTCAACCAACATCCATGGGTGTGAACATGGGCTTGGCGGATGAACTTAGGGGCATGTTCTAAACATTGCTGCATAGAGTTGATGCAATGCAGAATAATCATAATAATTTAAAGAAATATGTCATGAACCGATCGGCTTCGTCATCTTCTTGACGAAGATCGGTGCCTCAAGAAAGGCCAGCGGTGGGACCACACCAAACCCATACCCCACAGGTCCAGGTGCGAGATGTGAGTGTCAATGATCTTCTTTTACCTATGCCTACACATCATCCCCCACCTCCGATACAAAACCCAAGACTGGCAGTGATGGAACCCGAAAGGCATGCGACACCGGTGCGCTTCGTCGATGAGGAGGATTGATACTTTGAGGATGAGGTTGATCCCTTCGAAGATGGTGATGGGTGTGCTCGAGGATTTAGAGAAGGAGATCAACATGCACAAAGGTTCAGACTTTAACCAAGGAACTTTTGCGAACCCGATAATGCTATTCGAGGGAGAACTACACGCTTGGACTTTCCAAAATTCTAAGGCGGTGATCTAACGGATTGGGTGTTTCAAGTTGAACAATACTTTTATTGTCAAGGGACAGCGGAGAACGCAAAAGTCTAGATGGCAAACTTTCACCTCCAAGGAATGGCATTGCATTGGTATCGATCAGTTATTCATGGTAGAGGATTTACCGGTTGGGCTGACTTTTGTAGGAGGATTACACGCAGATTTAGAACAGTGGTATATGAAGATTTTGCTGCTACATTAAGCAAGATAGTTCATAGGATGACCGTTTTGAAGTACCAAGCCGAATTTGAAAGAGTTAGTATTCAATGTGAGCCACCTTGGCCTGAACCGACATTGATGAGCACATTTATTTTACGGCTGCGGAAGGAGATACAAGCGGATGTTCATGCTCTTTGTCCTATCACTCTTGAGGAGGCATTTGAGAAGGCCGTGAGGATGGAGCAAAAACATAAGGCTCTCAAGATGGCAGCAAAAACAAGTTGGGGCAACCGAGATGGACGGTTTGCGCCTAAAACACCAGCTGAAAATTCTATGGGTTCAAAGACAGCGGTAGCTAGTACTAGACCACGACCACCTTTAAGACCTTCTTCCGATGTTAGAGGAGGAGCAAGGCACCCCGTTCGAACTCTCACACCTGCCCAGGTAGAGGAGCAAAGAGCGAAGGGCTTTTGCTTTTGATGCGACGAACGTTTCACCCCCGGTCATCGGTGTTCTAAATCGATCAGGAGTTTGATGCTCATCGACGGTCTCGAGGAGGACGATGAGGTTGTTGGTGATGGAGAGTGTTCAGAGGAGGTCCATAAGGAGGCCATTGAGGAGGGCACATAGGAAGATATCCAAACTGAAATATCGATGCATGCATATTCGGGTACTTCCGCGCCAAGGACGTTACGGGTAGACAGATTTGTTAGAAAGCATTGTGTGCACATCCTCATCGATTCCGGGAGTACACACAACTTTATAGACGAGAGGTTAGTGAGGAGATTGGGCTTGGATGCTGAACTGACCACGGGGTTTGACGTTGCTATTGGAGACAGCACGAAGCTTAAGGCAGAGAGCTTGTGTCACTCGGTCAATATACAGGTGCAAAGACACAACATCATTGTGGACTTGTATCTGTTGGCGCTGTGAGGAGTGAACATTGTCGTTGGCACTCAGTGGTTATAGAGTTTGAGACCCGTCACATTTAATTTCCGAAGCATGTGGATGAAATTTAAACAAGGAAACAAAGATGTGTGGCTTGATGGCGTTCATTCTCCGCCGATTCCAGCGATGCGGCCGATGGTGGGGCTGACTTGTACGAGTGATTTAGCCTATCTTCTTTAGTTAGGACCAGCAGAAGATGAGCCTCAAATGAGTCCAGATACTACCATCGAGTTGTCTAATTTATTAGATAAATTTGTTGGACTATTTGAGGAACCAAAAGAGTTGCCACCAAGGCGAACGGCGGAACATCGCATAGAGATTGTACCCAAGGCTGCATCGACAAATGTGAGGCCATATCGGTATCCACATGTGCAAAAAGAAGTTATTTCCAAGATGGTAGCCGAGATGTTGGAGCAAGGCCTCATACAACCGTCATAGCTCTTACTCATCGCCCGTGCTACTGGTGCAAAAGAAGTACTAAATGCTATTATCATCAAGGATCAGTATCCCATTCTGATTATAGAGGAGCTGTTGGACGAGCTTGCAGGGGCAACCATATTCAGTAAGCTTGACTTGAGGGCCGGGTACCATCAAATAAGAGTTCATCCGACGGACGGGCACTACAAGTTTCGAGTGATACCTTTTGGTCTTACCAATGCTCCAACTACTTTTCAAGGCCTCATGAATGATATTTTTTGGCCTCTACTGCGAAGGTATGTCTTGCATTTTTTGACGATATTTTGGTGTATAGCAGGACTGAATTAGAGTATTAGAGGCATTTAGAGGATGTACTGAATTTGTTGAAACAAAATCAACTGAAGATCAAGAAGTCCAAGTGCCTATAGGGAGTATCACAAGTGGAGTATTTAGGCCACATCATCTTAGCGGAAGGTGTAGCGGTGGATCCTCAAAAGATAGCATGCATGACCGCTTGGCCGATACATACTACTACCACAAGATTGCGAGGATTTTTGGGGCTGACCGGATACTATCATCGCGTCATCGCCGGGAATGGCAAAATCGCTGCTCCTCACACTTCTTGGTTGAAGGACTCTTTTAGATGGACGGATGAAGCCACTACAGCTTTTGAAAAACTAAAACCAGCAATGATAACGATGCCCGTTCTAGCTCTATCGGACTTCACCAAAGAGTTCATTGTGGAATGTGATGCGTCGGGAGTTGGCATAGGAGCTGTATTAATGTAAGAAGGATGTCCTATAGCCTTTCTTAGTAAATCTTTATTACAAAAATATCAATAATTATCGACTTATGAGAGAGAGAGGTTGGCAATTCTACATGCGGTGACAAAGTGGAGGCTTTATTTAATCAGTAGGTGATTCATTATCCGAACTGATCAAAGGAGCCTTTCATACTTTATGGGACAGCGTATTCACACTCCGGCACAACAAAGATGGGTCACAAAATTGCAGGGGTATGATTATGAAATTCAATACAAGAAAAGAATGGAAAATAGAGCGGCAGATGCATTATCACGCCAACATGATACTGTCGAGCTTGCAGCCTATTCTTCTCCCACTTTTCCTTTTCTCGATAAGCTCAGATATGCATGTACATGATACAATCTCCCCTTTTTGACCAAGGCTCGATCTATTCCGATTTTCAGATCTGGATAAGATCTGACATGAAATTTTGAAAATAGATCTTGAACTATGTCGCCGTCAGATCGATGTGATATTTTGATATATCGTAACCCCAGAAAAGAGGTTTTCAATAAATCAAGTTTCAGGTGAATCAGATATTGGGATCTCAAGATATCATCTGGTTAGTGGATGAACATTGGGTAGTCTATCTTAAGATTCGTGGATAAAGGCACGAGATCCTAGATGAAGGTGGATGGTGGTGGGCCGACGTTAATGGGGTGGCACTAGTGAGTAAGTGTGGTGGAAGGGTTATGGGTGATGGAAGGATTAGGGTAAGTGATGGGTAGATTGGAAGAAGGGGGAGGAGTGGGCCGCCCATATGGGACTAGGGTGATTGGCCGATCGAGGGAGGTTAGAAGCGGCATTGCTGAGGAACAAGAGAACGGGAGAGAAGAAGATGAAGGAGGTAGGGCAAAAACTCAATTCATCAATAATGATTCCATCGTTGCCATCCACACCTTTAGAGGCTAACCAAACAATTCATAAATGACAATTATTAACCCTAAACATTATATTTTCATCGACCGTGTTCAAACGCGCCCGATCGCGTTCGAACGCATATATTTCGCACTTCTTTGGATGTTTGAACGCGATGCAGGCATTCGCAGGCGCATTTAAATGCACATTTCACACTCTTTGGATGTGCGAACCTGATGTAGGCGTTCACAAGCATGTTCGAACACACTCCAGCCGCGTTTGAATGCTACATATAGAAAACTTATTTTTTTAAAAATTAAACACCAAAACAAGAAACAAAAACATCCCTAAAGTGTATCCATGCTCGAGTCGACATCGGTGAAGTTCGAATCGTATCAATCCACCACGCTTCCGCAACCTTATCCTCAAGGTTTGAAATTAGGGAAGCGATCTTTGAACTCTAACTCAAGCCCCTCCATGATTTGATCCTCTGCATTGGTTCCCCACATATCTAAAAATAGAGGAAGGGTTGGTGCTGAAAAGGAGGCGTGTTCACTTGTGTCCAGTTGGTGAAAGGGCATCGACCGCTCGGTTCTCGATCCCCTTTTTGTAGACTAGTTCGTAGTCATACCCAAGGATTTTCATGACCCACTGTTGCTATGCTGGCGTGTGCACACATTGGTCGATGAAGTAGGGTAAGCTACGCTGGTCCGTGCGGATAGTAAACCGTTGGCTAATTAAGTATGGTCGCCATTTGGTGACGGCGTGTAGAATTGATAGCATTTCGAGCTCCTAGGTGGATAGTTGCTACGACCGGTTTGACTATGCGTTACTCATATATGCCACAGGCCTGTCCTCTTGCATCAAAATACCTCCAATGCCCTCACCCAAAGCATCGCATTCCACCACAAAGGGCTTGCTAAAATCCGGTAGTGCTAGAACCGGTGCGGTAGACATGGCTATCTTCAATGCTTCAAAAGCCTCTGTCGCCTTGCCCGTCTATTGAAACCCTCCTTTTCTGAGTAAGGAAGTTAGCGGGGCAGCAATCTTGCCGTAGTTGGCAACGAATCGCTAGTAGTACCCCGTAAACCCAAGGAATCCCCTCAATTCCCGCTGATTAGTAGGAATCAGCTAGTCCACCATATTCTTGATCTTGCTTGGATCAGCTTCCACTCCTCTCGCTGAGATTATATGTCCCAAATACTCCACTCATGGCTCTCCCCAAAGGCACTTGCTCATCTTGACTTTTAACTGGTTTTGTCGCAAGATATTCAACACCTCACGCACATGCCACAAGTGCTCGCTCCAATTCCTACTATACACTAGAATATCGTCAAAGAAGACAAGCACGTACCGATGCAAGAGCGGGCAGAAAAGGTCATTCATCAACCCTTGGAAGGTAGCTGGTGCATTAATGAGCCTAAATGGCATGACTCGAAACTCATAGTGGCCATCGTGAGTTCAAAATGCCATTTTGTGCACATCTTCCGAGTCGACACGGATTTGATGGTATCCTGCTCTTAAGTCAACTTTGCTGAAGTAGGCCGACCCTGTAAGTTCATCCAGCAATTCCTTGATCATATGTATTGGATATCGATCTTTGACGGTGATCGCATTCAAGGCTCGGTAGTCGACGCAAAATCGCCAACTCCCGTCTTTCTTCCAAACCAACAGCATCGGCGATGAGTAGGCACTTCTACTCGGTTGAATAATCCCTTGCTCTAGCATCTCCACCACCAATTTGCTGATCTCTTCCTTTTGGACATGCGGGTACCAATAGGGCCAAACATTTGTTAGTTCAACCCTTGGAATGATCTGGATGTGATGGTCGTGCCGACAGGTCAACGGCAGTCCTCGGGGTTCCTCGAAGAGATCCTTGAATTCCTGCAGTAACTCTTGCATGTCAGCGGCTAATTCCCTTAGTGGTGGATGTTCTAGTTCAGCAACAGCCATTTGCAATAGTAGAGCTCGGTCCCCTGCACAAAGAAGTCCCAAAAGTGGTTGCAACGTCGGCCCTTGCCGCGGTTGGTTTTCATCCAGCAGCACTCTTCGACCATTCCTCTGAAATGTAAGTGTAAGGTTTGAAAAATCAAAAGTTACAGCCCGCAAACATTGAAGCCATTGGGTCTCCAAGACAATGTCGGCACCTCACAAGGCCAACGGATAAAGATTCAATGTGAAAGTTTGGCCTTGCACTTTAAATTCCACACCTCCACAAATAAAATCTGCCCATAATGTGGTGCCATCTCTAATTGTCACGTCGAACCCTTCCGTGGGTTCCGACTCAAGCCCAATATTCCTAAGAAGCCTCTTGTCAATGAAGTTGCGAGTGGACCCGCTGTCGATCAAGATTCTCACTGTGGTTTTCTTAACAACATCGTTCACCCGTAAAGTCTTTGGTGCGGCTGTCCCTGAATATGCGTGGAAGGAGATTTCAGCTATTATATCCTCCATGGGTTGCTCCTCAGCTACTCCTCCTTGATGTCCAGCCACACCTTTCTCTTTAGCTGCAAACTTATCCTCCACATCCTCCAATCCATCTATTAGCATAATCGATCCGATCGGTTTAGCGTAGCGATGTCCGAGTACAAACTTCTCATCACAATGAAAGCATAGGCCTTTGGCTCTTCGTTCTTCCACTTAAGCAGGTGTGACTACTCGTCCCGGACTCTAGGTGTGTACTTCACATATTGGGATGGCTTCAGAGTGCTCGAGGAGGCACCATTACAGCAGCGGTTCTTGGTACGCTCGTACATTTCCTGCCGCTATGGTTGGTTGAGCTTGATTGCGGCTTCCTTGGCTCGTATAGTTCTATTTTAGATGTAACTTTATGGCTCGATGTTTGTCTTCCATGAGCACCGCATCTTCGAAGGCCTCCTTTAAGATTCTAGGACTTAAAGCCCTCACGTTGGCTTGTATGTCTCCCCACAGCCCAAAGATGAAGGTACTGCGAAGTTGCTAATCCATCCATGGGAGTTGGCATCAGCTACTTATCCTCTCAAATTCTTCTTGGTATGCCCTAATCATGGTCTTTTGCACTGTCTTTGAGAGGAGTGCATCGAAGTCTTCATACCCTTAGAGAGAGATCAGATAGGCATGGAATTTCATAGAGATAGGCAATCGTCTATTAGACCTCCTATTCTAGATGGATCAAATTATGAATATTGGAAAGCTAGAATGAGAGCTTACTTGAAATCTATAGATGAATGAGTATGGATTGCTGTTGTGAACGGTTGGAGTCCACCAATGTACATGGTAAATGATAAGCTTGTTGAGAAACCGATAGAATCGTGGGATAGGGCAGATTATAAAAAAGTTGGATGAAATAGCAAGGCAATAAATGCAATTTTTAGTTGTGTTTCCTTGGAAGAATTTAGAAGAATTTTTACTTGTGAGATAGCAAAAGAAACTTGGACGATCTTAGAAACTACTCACGAAGGAACCATGATTGTAAAACTTTTGAAACTTCAGAGGTTGACTACTAGTTTTGAAACTCAACATATGGAGGAGAATGAAACATTTGATGAGTTCTATGCAAAGCTGAGTGATATAGTCAACTCCAGTTTCAACCTAAGAGAGAAAATTCTTGAAAACATGATTGTTCGTAAGATCTTCAAGTCTCTCCCAAAAAAGTTTCAGGCAAAAGTTACAGCTATTGAGGAAAGTAAGGACATCGATTCTATAAAGGTTAAACAATTGATAGAAAATCTACAAATATTTGAATTCAGCCTTTCAAAACCTAGAAGTCCAAAGGTATGACCCTAACCACTGTTGAACAAAATTTAGAGGAGTTTGATGATGAAGGTGATTTAGATGTTGAGATGTTGGCCATGTTTGTTAAAAAATTCAATAAATTTTTTTGGAAGCCAAACAAGTTAAATGCTGAAAACCTTAAGAAAAACGAAGCCTTTGTGAAAAAGAAGAATCCTGTGAGTTCGAATACTAGGATGAGTAACAACAATGTGAATAGAAAAATAAGAATTCTGATAATGATGTTCGATGTTTTGAATGTTCTAGTTTTAGACACATCGCACAAAAATGTCCTAGTCGTCTTAAAAGGAAGGGTAAAGCTATGAAAGTCACTTGGGATGACTCTGATGAATTTGATGATGATTCTGAGAAAGACCAAGAGAACTTTATAGCTTTCGTCTCCTCTCTTTTTAATACTAACTCTGTTGTTGATTCTGATAGTATAGATGAACAGGATGTGTTACCAGCTTAAAGAAGAAGAATCGAAATACAAAAGGCTTATAATGATTTGTACCTGGAGTCGTTTAAACTCAAGAAAAATAATCTTAGACTATTTCAGCGACTCAAGATAATTGAACCTGAAAGAAATCAATTTGAAGAGAAGTACAAATTGGAACTTGAACGTGTCAAAGACCTTACTCAAAAACTTGACGATACGAAAGATAAGATGAAGGCTGATGAAATTGAACTAGAGCGATTGAAGTGGGAAATAACATTTTTTAAAGGGAAGAACAAACATGACGAGATATTAAACGCTCAGATTTTTGGAAAAGACAGGTATGAAGTTGGATACACTAGTAATTCAAATAATCATAATAATAAAACTGTCTTTATTTTTGTAGGTCTACAAAAAGAAGAACACCTGAGTTCATCAACCACATTTACAAGTCAATCCTGGATGAATCTCTCTAAATTGAAGTTGAATCAACAAACTGGTAAATCTTCAACGGCGCTAAAGGTAAACTTTAGACACACTCAATAAAAGGTGAGTAAAAAATGGTTTGTTCTGACATGCTTTCATTGTGGCATTTTAGGGTATATTCGACCTCATTGCAAATTTTTATAAAAACCTAGGAGTGCCTTCATTTATGAGGTGAAAAAAAGGCCATATGGGTTAAGAAAAGTGACTTGAAATGTTATGTTGTGCATACTGCCTTGAAAGCTTTAAAATTTGACTTGTGGTATTTAGATAGTGGCTGTTCAAGACATATGTCAGGCGACAAATCCTTATTTTCTAATCTCGAAGAACATGAAGAGGGAGTTGTGACATTTGGAGATGGTAATTCATCCAAGGTAATAGGTAAGGGAAATGTAAGTACTCCAGGTGTTCCTATTCTTAAAAATATTCTTTATGTTAAGGGTTTGAAAGCACTACTGAGCATTAGTCAATTTTGTGATGAAGATTATAAAGTAGAATTCTCCAAAAATGATTGTACTATTCTAGATCATGATGGTAATATTATATATTTTGGATCTAGAATATCTGATAATTGCTATGTTGTTGGAACTTCACATAATCTGAAATGTAACAATGCTTCTTTTGACATTGCAGATCTTTGACATCAACGTCTTGGACATGTGAATCACAAGGAATTATTTAATCTGTAAAAATAAGAAATAGTAAGGGGAATACCTAAGATGATGGAAATGTCAAAAAGTGTGTGCGGTCTGTGTCAAATTAGAAAATAAATTAGAATCTCACACAAGAAAGTAAATGCAGCTACCACTGACTGTGTGTTACAATTAGTCCACATGAACTTAATGGGTCCAACAGAAATGGAAAGTCTTAGAGGTAAATGATATATATTTTTAATGGTCGATGATTTCTCCAGATATACCTGGGTTGCCTTTTTACGTGAGAAGTCTGAAACCTTTAAAGTTTTTAAATCGCTATGCTTCAAACTACAGAATGAAAAATCTACTACCCTAGTTAGGATTTGTTTTGATCATGGTAGAGAATTTGAAAATAAAAGTTTTTCCATATTTTGTGATTCTCTTGGTATTCAGCATGAATTTTCAACTCCTATAACTCCACAACAGAACGGGATTGTGGAGAGAAATAACCGTGTTGTGCAGGAAATGGCTAGGGTTATGCTTAATGCTAAAAAGGTTCCTTAAAGGTTTTGGGCTGAGGCTGTCAATACAGCGGTACATGTGATAAATTATGTTTATCTAAGACCAGGTACAAAAATGACTACATATGAAATCTGGAAAGGTAAGAAACCTAGTGTTAAATTCAAGTATTTGGTAGCAAATGCTATATCTTGCGTGATCGAGAACACTTGACTAAATTTGACACTAGGAGTAGTGAGGGCATCTTCTAAGGGTATTCTAATAATAGCAGAGCATACAGAGTATTTAACCTTGACACTTCTACTATTATGGAATCTGCTAATGTTATTATAGATGAAACCACTCCTCAAAAACTGAAATTATTCCTATTCTTGTTCCTGTAGGTACACATGACGAAGACTTAGAAA
The DNA here is from genome assembly GCF_019914945.1 of Typha latifolia. Classification (NCBI taxonomy): domain Eukaryota; kingdom Viridiplantae; phylum Streptophyta; class Magnoliopsida; order Poales; family Typhaceae; genus Typha; species Typha latifolia. The sequence goes on from NC_133091.1 coordinate 6,358,067, forward strand.
AGGAGCTTGATCTATCAATTGACAAATAGGACGAGGACAAGGTTGAAATGAACAAAGATGACCGCAATGTACTAGAACCATCAGCGCGAGTGAAACTAAATCATCCACTATCACAAGTGATCGGAGATGTGAGTGAACCAATGAAGACAAGACGACAAATCCAAAGTGAGGTATCATTTACTTATTATACATCTTCTTTTGAACCTAAAAATATCAAGGAAGCATTGTTAGATGATTTTTGGGTCAATGCTATGCATGAGGAACTAGAGCAATTTTCTAGGAATGATGTTTGGTATTTAGTTCCGAGACCTAAGAATGTGAGCGTAATTGGAACAAAATGGATATATAAGAATAAAAGTGATGAGCATGGCAATATAGTTCGAAATAAAGCCAGACTAGTAGCGTAGGGATATACTCAGATTGAGGGTATATATTTTGATGAGACATTTGCTCATGTTGTTAGATTAGAGTCTATTCGTATACTGCTTGTCATTTAAAATTTAAATTATTTTAAATGGATGTTAAAAATGCTTTCTTGAATGATATTCTGAATGAAGATGTATATGTGGAACAACCTAGGAGTTTCGAAGATCATAAATTTCCTTCTCATGTGTTTAAATTAAAAAAGGCCCTCTACGGGCTATAACAAGCTCCAAGAGCTTGGTATGAGAAGTTGACTACTTTTTTAGTGGATGCAAGGTTCACTCGAGTGGGAGTGGACAAGACATTGTTCATTAGACATAAGAACAAGAGTTTAGTTGTGGCACAAATTTATGTGGATGGTATTGTCTTCGAGGCAACGAGTCAATCTTTTGCTAAGGAATTTGCAGATCTCATGCACATTCATTTTGAGATGAGCATGATGGGTGAGTTGAAGTTCTTTTTAGGACTTCAAATTACTCAATTGGAGAGAGGGATTTTTATTGCGCAAACCAAGTATGCTAAGGATCTAGTGACTAAATTCGGGTTAGAAAATACAAAATATGTTAGAACTCCTATGAGTACAACTACCAAACTAGGAAAAGACATTTCAGGAAAAAGTGTTGATAAGACACTATATAGGAGCATGAATGGTAGTCTTTTGTACTTAACTGCTAGTAGACCAGACATTACATTTAGCGTGGGTGTGTGTGCTAGGTTTCAGTCTAAACCTAAGGAGACAAATTTGTTTATCGTAAAACGTATCATAAAATATGTTAGTGGCACAGTTGATTTGAGTATTTGATTTACTTATGACTCGGGTGCTATCATATCGGAATACACAGATTCTGATTGGGCATGTTCATGTGATGACAGAAAAAGTACCTCAGGTAGCTGTTTTTATGTTGGAAAATAATCTGGTTGCTTAGCATAGTAAGAAATAGAACTCGGTATCTTTATCTATTGTAGAGGCCGAGTATATTACAATGGGCAGTTATTATTCTCAATTATTGTTGATAAAATATATGGTCAAGGATTATGGCATTGAACAAGATACTATGGTGCTTTATTGTGACAATATGAGTGCTATTAATATATCAAAAAATCATGTTCAACACTCGCGTACAAAACACATTGATATCCGACATTATTTTATACGGAAGTTAGTTGAAGACAAAGTAATAGCACTAGAACATGTTGAGACGGAGAAAAGTTGAGGGATTTGTTTACAAAACCTTTGGATGTATAGATATTTAAGTATCTTCGTATTTCTTTAGGGATTTGTGCTTCGGACTGATTCCTTTAGGGATTAGTGTTTTGGTTTGCGTGTTTTTATTTTTGCCATTTTTCTAGGTTTTTCTTTTACTCTGAATTTTTTTTGTTCCAGTTCTAGATTTGTCGAGAGTTTCTTTTAAAAAATAAATTATGCACTTCTAGATTCAAAAATATATTCTTGACATATAAATATGATTTTTTCTTGATTATGAGTTATTGTAGTCAATTTTATAATTTTGTAGTATATTGTGTCATTTCTGATTTATTCACTCTCTCGACTTCTATAATAATTAAATTAAATTTAATACACTCATGTGTGTATATTCTTGAGTGAGCATGACATAATGAAATATTTTCTTAGATAGCTCACTATTGACCTTGATTTGCACAGTTTCATGCTTAGTCATCAGTAATGTGTTCATAAAAGATCAATGAAAAGGGCTGCAATGAGTTAATGTGAAAGCCATCTTATTTAGAATCCAGTTTGACTTAGTACATTGCTTCAAAAAATTTCAAAAAAAAAAGGGTGATATATGTGAATATCAGTTTGCACATTGTTTGATTTGTACTACAAGAAAATGGTTACCTACTCATGTGTGAAAGCCATCATTGCACCTATATGGTTTTACAGAAAGAAAATATAGGAAAAATTTCTGTCAAGTTATGGTGAATAAGCCGAAAAGTGCAAAATTATGTACTAAGTCAGTATGACTACTGTGTTGGATCATTGTTTAAATAGGAAAGTTTGTTTAAGAAGATTATTTCATGTTGTCTATGCTTAACTTGCATATGCATATTATTATGATCAATCAAGATTAATTTATAATTTGAGTGATGCATTAGAGTTGATCATATTATGTTTTTGATGATTTGTTTGATCTGTATATGAATTATTTCATTTTATTGTCATATTCTATCTTGAATCTATTTTGAATTTTTAGAAGTGCATCTCCAAAAACATTTTTTATATTTTTTTTCACTAATTTAAATAAAAAAATTTGGCATTCGAACGCAGGCTTCTTGAGTTCGAACGCAATGACTAGCACGTTCGAACGCGCAGGCTGGTGCATTTGAACGCACTCGAGGTTCTTTAAATATTGCATCCGAACCCAAGGGTTTTCATCTTCCTCCTTTCAAACCCTAGAATCCCTTCCTTTCCACTCTCCCAAATCTTCAAGATCTTCACGTTTTTCACTAATTTTTCACTCCAAAGTCTTTCAAAGGCTATTTCTCCTTCGGATCTAGAGTTTTTTTGATCAAATCATCAAGATTTTCATTACTTTTTGCAAGGTATGATTGTGAATACTTTCTTATTTTTTTATTCAAATTAGCCTCTTGATCTTGGTTGATTTCGTGCGTTTTCGAGTTTTGATCATGATAGAGTTTATATCTTGATGTTTCTTGAGTGATTGAACATGACAAATTTGCTTTTTCTAGTGGAAGATAGATTTCATTTAGGGCTTTCATGGTTTCTAGGATTTTTTGTATGCTTTGAGCATGTGTTGAATCTTGAGATATGTTTTTTTTTCTATAGAATGCCTAAAAAAGCTATAGTTTCTAAGAAGCCAAGGCTGCCTTCCTCACAATCTTCAGCTCCCAAGTTCCCTTCATCAAATGCTGCAGGCAAATACAAACACAATTTTGGAACTCGTCCGATAATCTATGAAAGGCCTGTTGTTATCTCAGATTTTGTCGGATTGGGGATTGAAAAGCTGTAAACTAAGCGAGGATGGCTGTTAGTGTGTCGGATGGATGGTACATCATATGTGGAGGTTGTTCGAGAGTTTTACAGTAATGCCACTCTTTTAGAACGATGTATACCGTCCACAGTTCGAGGGGTATCTGTGTACTTGGACTTTGACGTCATCCGTAGTGAATTCTAACTTCCTGATGGCGAGTTCGAATATCCCTCTTCTGAGCCTCTCCCTGCTGTTCAAGATTATACTGGTGATGTCTTAATACAAGGGGAAGAGTGGATAGGTAACATGATGCCTTATTTGAAACTAACATTTGTGGCTCGCATGCTATATCTCATATGTTTATATAACATCACTCCGAAGACACGACATTCAAGTATCAGTCAAGATCGGGCCTTCCACTTTCATGCGATGCTGTCAGGTGTTATGATTGATTTGGCTGTTATTATATATGATTCTATTGTGACAGCTGCACAAAAAGAAGCTCCTCGTGAAGGTTTGCCATTTGGAATTTTCATCACCAAACTATGCACGCAGAGTGGTGTGAGAGTGGACACCACAGAAGCATCAATTACTGCCTAGAAACCATTAGATCGGATCACAATTAAGAGGAGTCAAGCTCATGATCCACTGTCTCCTTACAAGCCGACATCCTCTTCCGCCGTTGAACATCGATCACACCGAGAACTCTCTTTTGAGGACAGCTCTGACGATGACTCATATCACCTTGAGAGAGAGTTTCCGCATTTCACTGAACGGTTTGATCAGCTTAGCACTCAAGTACGGGACTTATAGTTGGCCGTGCATGACTTATGGGCCGAACAAGCTCGTTTGGGGACAGTGCTCGACTCGGTGTTGTCGATCCTCCATCGTCAGTTTCCTCCTAGTTCTTAGTCTTTCATAATTTGTGTCAAAAAGTGGAAGAGTTAGTTTAGAAGAGATCGTCTGTTTAGGGGGAGTAAGGAGTGAGTTTAGGAGTTTAGGGGGAGTACATTGTATATTAATTTGCTTGATGTCTTGACTTGCGTTATTGTATTTGAATTGGTGACTTGACATGCATTATTGTGTTTGAATTGCTTAGTGACTTTCATTATTGTTTAGTGAATGTATGATCTTACACTTTAAGTTATTTTCACTTGATCTTGAGTTGGTATAATTTTTTCATTTATAGGGATTGAAGTGTTAAAACTTTTAGACTTATTGAATGCTCATTTAGGATTCTTTGTAACTATTGTAAACTAGATGTTTTGTCACAAATTACCAAAGGGGGAGATTGTTAGGTTTTTAGTGTTGACAATTGTGTACAAAATATTCTAAGTATTTTTATACATGTACATGGGCAAGTATAAGTCTAGGAAGTATTTGGATTGAAAAATTGCAAAATCAAAGGAGAAAAGTTTTCGAGTTCAAAACGAGTTCACATTATGTTCACAGCGCGTTTAAATGCGAGCACTGGCATTCGCATAGACAGAGACTGGTGTTTTTGAGCGTGTTCGAATGTGAGCACTAGTGTTCGTACAAACAAAGAGTGGCGTTCACAGCGTGTTCGAACACGAGCACATACATTCGCATAAGCAGAGAGTGTTGTTTTTGTGTGCATTCAAACGCAGTCAAGGGCCGTTCGAATGCACCCTACTACGTTCACAGCGCGTTCACACATCTAGAGGAGTGTACTTGCCTGTTCGAATGTAACCTATGAAAATCAAGCCGCTGCGTTCGAACGCACCTGAGATCAAATCAGACCGTTCAAACGCACCCGGCCGCGTTCGAACGCACCTACGAAGTTTGCAGTATTTGGACTTTCGTGAGTTCGTATAAGACTTGGATTTGACTCTATCTTTGAGTTCATATATAAGCATTGTGATGCCCTAACTCTAGGGTAGTTGGTGAAGCAATTTTGAAGGAGAATTCTTGAGGGTACATCGTTTCTTCAACCAACAAGGTTTGACTTTTCTACAAGGCTTAAACTTTCGTCTTAAGGGCTATCTAGACGAAAGATCAATCTCGAGGGCTACTGATGTTGGATATCAATCACGAGAAGTGGTGAATCGTGAGTTCTAGAGAGCAAGACTAAGAGGAACAAAGTCGAAGAGATCGACGGGTTGTTTTGCGAGTCAGTCTTGTAATTATCATTATTCTAGTGATTGGTTTTGATTCGAGTTTGGATTCGTAATTTTTTTTCCCATTTGGATTTTTCCATATTAAAATCTTCGCGTCCATCTTTGCTTTAGTTTTTTAATATTTCTTTTATTTTTTACTTAAGCAAAGGAGTGATATCATTGCCTAGGGTTTAGATACATACGTGTGTCTATGTGTTCTTTCAAACTGGACAAGGTAATTGATGCATTTGAGAACTTTTTCGCTGAAGCAAATAATACAATGAAGGAAATTGCTCATTTGGAGAGCTAGATAAACTAAATCTTGATATAGATCAAAAAATTAAGGCAGCAGATATTGTTGTGGATGATGCCCAACGAGTGGACCTATTTTTTCAGCATGCCAGAAGAAATGTGTTTGCATTGGATTCTTATGTTACTTCATAATTAAACTATTTTATATTATGTTGCGCCACTTAACAATATTATGATAGTTATTGAGTTGTGTCTGAAGAGTGAAATAATATTGTGATTGTTGACACAAATATTATGGTACTATTAAATTTATGCCAAGACATTTTGTTAATTTAAGTATTTCTAATTGGAGCATTTATGTCAAACTGACCACAATCGGATCTATTTAGAGTTTGATGGCTTCAGAGGATTTACATCTTGAGCAGCTAGATGTAGAAATAATATTCCTTCATAGTGCTGAAAGGAGGAAATCTACATGCATCAACTAAAGGGTTTTGCTGCTAAAGGCAAAAAAAATCTAGTGTGAAAGAGCTGGTACGGTTTGAAGCAAACTTCTCAATGGTATCTCAAGTTTGATAGTTTTATTCTGCACATTACTATAATAGATGGAAAGCTGAAGACTGCTGCTATATAAAAAGATTTGACAACTGTCTCATTATATTACTCTTGTATGTTAATGATATGCTTGTTGTTGAATTAAAGCATGGAGGAGATATAAAACCTTCACGAGTTGTTACAGGAGATTGCAATGAAGGAATTGGGTCCAGTCAAACAAATTCTTGATATGAGAATTTGTAGAAATAGAGTTAAGCAGGAGTAAGACTGTCACAAACACCATATATTGAAAAGATCCTAGAAAGGTTCAACATGGAGAAACCAAAGCATATTTGCACCCGGTTAGCAGAACATTTCAAACTTAGCAAGAACTAGTGTGCAAAGTCTCCAGACGACACGACCTATATCAGGCGTGTTTGGTTTTAAAGAAGTGAGGGAACTAGTTTTAGAACATGATTTTTTTTCAATAATTCTTCATTTTGTAAAGCTTCAATGAGTAAATGCTCATATAACTTTCTCTTAGCATGCAACTGCAAGAAGTTCTAATGTTCAATCTAGTATGATCAAATATAGGGATTATGCAATCTACTAGATATTTAGGATATTTGATTGAATATTAGACTTACTATGCATGTATTCTAGTCATGTGCTTTTAATCTATCATGAAAAACTTAATAGGATAATTTCTACGCGTGAGAATAATATATAACATATTTATATAATAATATAAAAATCAAATAGGTAGGTAACCAAATAATATATAACATATTCATACAATGATATAAAAATCAAATAAGTAGGTAACCAAATGCTGACTCAAAAGTTAAGTTTCTATCAAAGTCATTTTGGTAGTTTAAAATTTTTAAAATTTTTAAAATTAAAGAAGATAAATTAAATTCTATAAGTATGCCTAAAATACAAGTCATAAGGGTCCTATTTATAGAGACAATGAGTCCTAAAATCAAACAAGAAATAAACTAAACTTATATGAACTGTCTCCAAATCTCCCAATGATTGTTACTCTATTCCAATCTAGATAGTATGAATCTGAAGAAAATTCAAATATGAAATGCTAGGATCACAATGTCATAGATCTAATCCGTTTTGCTTTCATACTTTTCAGACATTATATGAATATTTTATAATTTTTAGAACTGCATAAACTTAATTTCCTACAACTTCGGACAGACTAATTTATAAGTCGGCCTCAATTCTGACTTGGATCATATCATTATCATACATATATATAATAATCAAGATAAGTAATCATCATGGCATATGTAGTCATGTTAATTATTATGTTGAGTCAATATGTGCAACTAGCCAGCTATATAAGTTTAGTATATTATTTCATATGTGAAGTGTTCTAATTTATAACCAGCACAATATAGTTGCTAATAACAAGGGAAGATAGTAAATAAGCATGTGGATATGTATGACATAGATGTGATAAAATTATAAAAAAAAACATCACTTCAGTATCTACAGTATTTTTAGACTACAGATGATTTACTTGCTTGACTTATATCCCGTTGATGCATGCAGTCCTCAATCATTGATCTTTCAAGTCCATCTCATATGGTGATGGATTTACTAAGATAATAAAAGTAATCGAATCATAATTACAAAACTTACCTAGAACTAATTAATAAGATGATATGCCACAGATTGTGATATGTTGAGAATTCTTACATTTATTGCTCAAGTAATAATAATATAATAATAATGGTCTAACAAGATATTATGAATAATTAGTATATATAATTTCATTTTCATTGTTGTGTAATTATTGTCTATTTATAGAAATTATAATATATAATATATATTTAGCTTGCTTAAATAAGTATTAGACCATGTTGAACAACATTAACAATCTACAAATAGAACTAATTCACTTTTAGGACAACATTAAATAAGTAGAGGTACCCTCTATCGCACATTTATTGATTAATGTTGACTTATAATAATTATTGTAGAATTACACTATACTAATGATTAATATGTAATGGCTCAAGTTAACATGATTATTGACTTATAACAATTATTGTAAACAATATAATTACACTTTACTAATGGTCAATATTTAATGGCTCAAGTTGACATGATCGAAGCTAGACAAAATGACTAAAATAAGATAAGGTAAGAGTAGAAACCAACTAAGCCCACTTGGGCTAGCCCAAAGCCCAAAGCAATGGGTTGGGCCGCAAACAATTCAATGCCCATAACACCACCCTACTAGGTTGGACCTAATCTGGGGTGTAACTTGGGTTCCCCTGAGCCTAACTCAAGCCTCAATGTGGGTCTAGGCTGCAACCCACCCACAAGTAATCTCGGGAGCCCAGCTTGGCTAGGTTGCTAGTAACCTAATCCACATGCACCCACCCCTTCCTCTCCCTCAGCAATCTAACAGAGAAGGAGGTGGATGTCAGCAATAAACACTGTCGATAGCTAGGAGCAACTGTGCTAACGGACTTTGACAAGTCAGGAAGGACACATCAGGTGCAAATTCAGTCGGATATGAAGTGGGGGGTTCACTTCGGCAAGAAGAAGCTTGATAGTTGGGGGAGTTGTCTGCAGTTTTTGCCACCACAGTCCAAACTGGTGACACGGAATCCTTCCCTCATAGCCAAGACAGCTCTCACGAGTTGCAAAGTAGCTAATTGAGGTAGCCAGAGGTGATCATGTGCTACTCCATGGTTGACAACCATGAAGATTACCCGCTCGATGAACCAAACCACATGGGCACCAAAGGATGAAACATAAGGCTCTGTCTTATGAAGAGAACAGTTCCCAACCGAATAGTGGTGGTAGGGGTGAAAATGGGTCGATTAAGTCTTGACCCGACACGTTATCCGATCCGGATCGGATCGAATACGGATAGGAAAATCCTATCCGATCTGAATTCGGATACGGATAGCTATTTACAAAAATGTTCGGATATGGATAGCCTTTTAGAAAAAAAAAATCTGAATCCGGATACAGATACGGGTATAGTTGATTTTATTGAATACGGATTCGGATAATGGATATCCGTTTACCCGCTTAATAAATACCCAACTAAACTTACTAAACCCTACCCTCTATCTCTCATCTACTCATCATCTCCCCCAAATCTCCTCGATCCACATTGCCTTCACTGCCCGCCGCGGCGCCGCCTCCATCTAAAGACTAAAATCCATCATCGCCATCACTGCCCTCCCTCCTCCGACCCTCCCTCGTCAAGCTAGGCTCTCCTCCACCGGCCTCACTCCACAGGTCCTTGATCCACATTGCCATCACCGTCCTCACTGCCCGCCGCCTCCATCTAAAATCCATCATCGCCATCACTGCCCTATCTCCTTTAGCCCTCCCTCGTCGAGCTCGGCTCTCCTCCACCAGCCTCACTCCACGAGTCCTCGATCCACATCGCCATCACTGCCCTCACCGCCCGCTGCCTCCATCTAAAATCCATCATCGCCATCACTACCCTCCCTTCTCCGGCCCTCCCACGTCGAGCTCGGCCCTCCTCCACTGGCCCTCCCTCCATTCCACCGATCAGGCACTATCATTCATAGCCATTTTTGTTTTACTATCAGATAATTGATTCATCTTTTTTACTATCACATGCAAAGATATGTTAATCAGGGATAAGATAAGCCCTAGAGATACTGTGCTCTCCTTTTGTTACAGATGTGATGCATACATAGCAACAGATGTGATCATGTGATGCATATGACAATGTGATGTGATGCATTGTCATATGATGCATATTCTATTACAAATGTGTTGCATACATAGCAACAGATGTGATCATGTGATGCATATGACAATGCATAGTTGCGTATGATGATAATTATGTGATTTTTTTTAATTTGAGATATAATAAGTTAATAACTTAATGTTTTTCATTCAAAATTCTGTAATAAACAGCACATGCAGTAATAATTTGATGGAGGGATGCATGAAATTTTGGGTTAGTATGACATAGTAAAGATACTACTAATTCACAATCATTGGTTTATACACATTATGTTTGATTAAGGTCTATAGTTTCTTTTGTTTTCTTTTTGCACCATTACTATCTTTTTGCCAATGAAGTAGTTCTCAAATTCTGTAAGTTTTGTTCAAATTGTATTTGAATGATTTTAGACTTGATTGATATTCATAGTAAGTTCATATTGATTGTTTAAAATTTGATACGTATCTGTTTAAGATCCAAAAATTTATCCGAACACTATTCAATCCGTATCCAAAAATTATCCATATCCGTTTTCTTAGGATATGGTTTTAATTTTTGCTATCCGTCAAATATCAGTATTTGAATCCATATCCAGATAAAAAATATAGATCCAGATATGGGTTAAGCACTATCCGATCTGTATCCGATCCATTTTCACCCCTAAGTGGTGGAGATGACGATGGTGATAGCCGGGGTCACCCCCAAGAAGATGCTACTTGGTGTAGCCTCACCTAAGCGATATGGTGGCAGGTGGAGGGTACCACCGGCATGAAAATATAAACAGAAGCTCCTCAGATCGGCGTAGGGGAGACACGAGATTTCCAACCAACAAATTTTTTTGACAAAGTTAGAAACCAAAAGCAAGTACTGGACAATGCTACATGCAACAGGAATAATATTAGTTAGACGATAGGGGAGAAGACACCAGCAGATTGAATGGCCACGATGGTTTACTTAATTAGACAGTAGCATTGATACAATGAAAAGAAAGGGGAAAAAGGTGGCTATGGGACAAAAGGAGAAAAAGAAGAAAGAAAAGAAACGGAAGAAGAGGGAAACAAATGGGTATGGCTACGCACGCAATTACACACAATGTGACTTAAAAGGTAAGATTCTGTCTAAAAGTATTTCTGATATTTTCTATTTTTTGAAATAAAGAACAAATAAGAAACACACCAAATGGAAACAAACCTAAAGAAAAAAAATGTAAAAACTCTAGGTAAAATATATATGTGAAAATCCATCAAATCAAAAGATAATTTATCAAATCTAATTGATGAAATACATAAAATCCAATCCAAGAGCCAAAATAAATGAATCACGCCCAAAAACTGATTTAATTTTCTAAATTTTTTAAAATACATTTCAGATTTTTCAAATTTCAGTAAATAATAATTTCAGCAAAAATAGATTTTCAGAAATTCAGAAAATAACAATTTCACAGAAAACAGTTTTCAGGTTTTCACAATTTCAGAATTTTCAGAAACTAAGAACAGATTTCAGAAATTCTGGTTTTCATTTTCAACTATTAAAATTCAGCAAAACAAATTCAGCCATGAATTTACAGCAAATACATTTCAGATTTGACAACTTCAAAAGGTCACCAAAAGAATATGTTGATAAATCCTAGCCAAAAACACATTGCTAGAGTAAAGATTTTCAAAAACATTTTCCTATCCAAAGTAATCCGAGTGGACCTGTGAAGTGGAGTTTTTGACGAAAATACTACTACTGTAACTTTTATTTCCCAAACTAGATCACTGTTTAAACTATTTACTAAACTAGTAGTACAGAAAAATTACTTTCTCATACAGTGACTATTATCTGCATAACCAACTAAGTAATTGGCGAAAGCGATTAATAAATTGCTCTATGGAAAAGCAATTCATAAACCCCTCTATCGATAGCGATTTATAAATCACTTTACCCAAAAGCAAGACCAATTGCAAGGAACTTATCACAAATAAACATTTTGTACATAGGAGCATTTATGATAATAATCACTTTCCTAGAAAGCGATTTTGATAGACACTGCATGCCAACAGAAGGAAATCTGAAATTTAACCTATACAAAAAATTGAGTTACATACCAGAAATTAAAATTTGAATTCAAACAAATTGAGTCTAACAATATATAATACTTGCCATAAAACCAAAATAATATTTAGCCAAAAAATTTAAGAAATACAAATATATCATAACTCCCCAAATATTTACAAGAATAGACTAAAACTAAAAATGAAAATTATCACCGGCTATCCACCTGGTACAAAAAAACAAAGGTGTGATGATTTCTTTATCCTATAAATAATAACTCCTCTTGTAGATGGCTCTTGATACAAGCTAGGATGTGAGGACCTCTATCTCATGAGCCTCTATCTCTCAGGGGACCTCCAATCCCTCATCTACTGGTCTAGAAGACTCCCCTCATTCTCTTCCTCTACGTCCTCATCTACCATGTTCTCTCCCTCGTGTAGATGGCTCTTGCGTTAGCTGGGATGTGGGGACCTCAATCTCAGAAGGTGCAATGCCCTCGTAAGCTAGAGCTACATAATCATCATGAGCTAGAGCTACAAAGTCCTCATGAGTGGGAATTGCAACGTCCACGTGAGGTAGATGTGCAGCAAGACATCGTGACTCATCAATCTTATTTAATGATGTCACACATATCTCACACATCTCCATCATCGTAAGACGCCCCCAATCACTACTCCACATCCGTAGTGCGTTCATACATCTAGTATGAATATCCGTCAAAGTATGAACCTACAAGGAAACTGTAACGCCCGCCCCCAGACGCACGTGCACGCCCACGCGCCCACACGGCACGCACGGCGCACGCGACAAGTCGGGCGAGGCCCGTCACGCACAGATACTCTCCTGTGCACATATAATCATGACATCATCAAAAAAATATCCTGCTAACCTATTCATGATCACATAATCCATCGCCAAATAAATCATATTCTTAACCAAATAAACCCCGTTAACATATAAATATCAAAGTCCACAATAATATACACTAGACTCACACACAATGGCAGGGCCCACACAGCCACAACAAACCATCAAGATACCATTAAACAACCGATACAAGAGTACACTATGATTCGACCTCGTATTATACAAATCATCGTCTAATACAAAAGAGTACAAATATCAAATACTAGTACAACTCAATTTCTATATAAACCATCATCTATACCATCTCGCATCTATAGCTCACCTCATCATCACTCTAAAATATCTTCTCAAGATATCTCGTGTCGCTATCACATACCACAAACCCGAGGGGTTAGAAAAGAAATAAAGAGAGTCATGAGCAAAAGGCTCAAATAATAGACCTTACCCCGAATCGTGATGCCAAACAGAGAGTAAATCATGTACTTGGATAATATGAATTAGAAAGCAACATCATGTCATGAATGAGTATATGAATGCATCCTCAATAATACATAATTGAAAAGTAGATAATATGTCATACTGATAAAAGTATACAATCCTCGACAATGAATAAATAAATCTCCATGTCATATGATCATCATAACTCTCTATCAAATATAATATATGATGCATGCCGACCATGACCATGCGATGATATCAAATGCAACCATATATGATATATATTGACCCCTCAATAATCAGGTATGTCAGATAAAAATGAAATCATATGCATTTCTCAACATCACGATCATCACCGACATCTCAGTATAATATCATCATACTAGACCACTGTGCACAGTCAATACTCGGTATCCGGTCTCAACATCATGTCCAAAGGCTCAGAGCATACTCCGCCACCCGCAAGAGTATCTCTAATATAACCATACCCCGCCACCCGCTAGGGTATCAACATCCATCCGGACCGGGCACCCACATAGTTGATAGAAACCTCGTGAGGATAACTCGCCACATATGCCCCGGCGAACGGCATGTGTCCGAATGTTCGCCGCGCACACGTACTAACGACCTCGGACGTAAGGCCAACGGATCGCGACCATGTCGAGCGATCAATCATCCACCAAGTGCGTCCTAACCCTCGCGCCCACTCGGGTATCCTCACGCTTTCTATCAACTATCCTATCAATCACATTTCATGCTTTCCTTCTAAACGACAAATCATATGCATATATCCAAATGCGATAACAAGTCAATGCATAACAGAATTTAGGTGGAATAGGAATCAAGAGAAAATGATGCAATGTAGTCTCCAACCGTATCGTCAACACATGCATACTCATGCTAATCTATTACATGCATACTCATGCTACGATCAACTCGGTAAACAATCATAACAAAGAGAATCATCTCTGATCATCTCTATATATATCACCAATGTACTCTTATTCCAAATCAGCATAATCGAATGCATGATAAAATATGCTCGACTATAATAATCTCTAGATAAAATCATATAATCATGCTGGAGGCCAAAATATGCATATACACAAATATATAATATAACCTAATTTGAGAAAGGCGTCTAAGGAATAAGACTACTCACAGTCTGATAAGAAGACACGAACCACGCATCCACGCATCTCTCACGTCCGTCAGTCAAACATCAACTCATTGTCAGGATCCACGGGTCTCACATAAGGGGTTCGGGGTCTGAAAATATTTAAATGATATGATGTCAGCTGTTTATCCCATTTAGAATTCATTGGTGTAAAATATAATAAATTATTTGATTTTATTAAATAACTTGATATACATTATATATATATAATTATGATAACCTTATTCAATTATTTGGCAATGATTACTTTTACTTAACTAGTTACTAATCATACATATATTAATCATTATTCATAAATTCAAAAGTAATTATCTGAGCTCAGCATTTTATTGCATAGAAAATAATATATAATAATAATAAGGTGCTAGAAACACATTGAATACTCAAATGTATTAAATATATGCATGTATAAGCATACATAAACGTTAATAGAAACTTATAAAATTTAATTATTTTTAATAGAACTAACTATATAAAATATAAGATTATTATCAATATGATTACATGTATTAATCTAATAAACAGTGGCAAAACTATATATAATCATATGCAAGTACTTATAACTATAATTAATAAATTATTATACTAATAATACTTAGCTAATACTTATGTTAGTGAGTATAAATTATCAAAATAATCAATCATCTAGATAACTGATTTACCTATATTTTAGAAACTAAATCATATGATTAATATAAACAAATTAAAAGGGAGCAATCCCTTGTCATAGTGTCAAGGCTCGCACTACTACTACATGCTGATCTTTGGCCGAGCCCAAGACTATTGCGAAAGGAAGAAAAACCGAGGAAGATGAAGAAGAAGAAAGAAGGAGGAGAAAGAAAGGAAGAAGAAGAAGAAGAGAAGAGAAGAGAAGAAAAGAGAAGAAGGGAAGAAGGAGGAGGGAGGTGCGGACCCGGGCCGGCGGGGAGGGCACCGGCAGCTGGTGGCCAGCCATCTGCCGGTGGCTCAGCTCCGACGGGCCCGAGCCCAAGGTAAGAAAGAGAGAGAGAGAGAGAGAGAGAGAGAGAGAGAGAGAGATAGTGAGAGAGAGAGAGATAGTGAGAGAGAGAGAGAGAAGAAGAGAGAAGAAGAAAGAGGAGGAGAAAGAGCTCACCGGCGCTCGTGGAGGTGGCGGCAGCGGCGATAGTCCGGCCTCGGCGAAAGAGAGAGAGAGAGAGAGAGAGAGAGAGAGAGAGAGAGAGAAATTTAAAGAGAGAGAGGGAAGGCGGTGGGAGGTTGGCGGTAGCTGCGGCGACGCGAGGGGGGGTGCGTGGCACCTCCCCCACGCAGCCCCACTGCATGGGCACGAGGCCGGTCACACTGTGGCCGGCCACGTCGTGCCCATGCAAATTTTTTTTTTTTTTTTGGGATTGGGTTGTTACATAAACCGCAAGTCAAGTATACATAATATTATAAATAATAAATTCAATTGTAAAAAACTATACATACCATAGTCTCAATGATGCTACCAGATGGATGAAATTACATGTAGGGTTGATTAGATAAAGGAGAAATAAGGCATCGTGTGATCATTCTATACCACTCCATATAGGGGTCAGCAAATCCCATTAATTTAATATGTGGGGCCTCATTCACTACTCTATCTATCCACTGCTCCTATATACGAATGTATGCTGCATGATGCGTTTGCTAGTGATAACTACTTTTTCCATGCTTATCGACCTCATGAAGTGCATCCTTTGTATTACATGCTACTAGGATCTACTGTATGCAACCAAACTATCGCATAACACGATTAGGAAAATGCCACTCCACCACATCAAAGCATATGAGTGGAGCTTTAGTCCTCCGTATGTGACTATCTGATGCCCATATGGTAGGTAAAGTAGCTATGACACCTTAGTGTTGGCTCCCATATCATCTACATTATAGCAAAATAATTAGTGAAAGATACATGTGGTGTCGGATTGTGAAAAATAGATGTTTACTTTCTATTATTAACTATCAACTACCCGGTCATCTCTTTGTTGATCTAGCTGATCTCTATAGTATTGCAATACATGTGGTGCCGAATTGTGCTCAAAAGTCAAGCGGCACTACCATTTTGCACCATGTAGATCTGCAAGTAGGGGTGGTACTACGGGTGGTGGTGGTAGTATTACGGGTGGCTGGTCACCCTAGGCCCCATGGTGCTCAATCTGATCACCAACTGCTTCGATAGGAGGTGGGAGCCTAACAAATAGAAGTAGATTATACCTGAAATAAGATGAGGGGCCAGCTATCTTCAATGCGCCGAGGTGAGAAGTTCGACATAACTCTCGATAAGTACTGCTAGTGTTGCACTACCGCTGCTAATCGTGCTAGTGTACTACAAGTTCCATAGTAGAGGTAAATAAATCAACTGGACCGTAGCTCCTAACTTGTTAGCCAAAATGCACCCACCCAAAAGTAAAAAAAATATAGGCCTGAGCATATCGCCGTATAGTTTGATCATTAGCATGTGTCACACAATCATTGCATTCGGATCGATGAACCTCGCATAACAGTCTGAGGTGGCATAACTCCTAAAAGCTTTAGACACAACTCTAGCCATTTATAATATGTGCTACCAGTGACAGTTGGACCATGGACAGCAAACCCAAAAGTATCGCCACATCCTACAAAATCATGGTGGCCTCCCCAACTATGAGATGAAATATGTGTCTCTCGCCTCCAACACTCAACTAGAGCTTATTTCTGGCAAGTGCATTCGAAAGCAAATAGATGGCATTCAAACAAGGCCATTCGTACATACAAAGAACGTGTTTTTGCCGTTAGAACGTGATCAAGGTGCATTCAAACGTATGACAAGAAAGTTGAATTGTAATATGACTTGTTTAGGATTAAGTTGAGTTGTAATATAATTTGTTTAGGGATTTTAGATTTGGGGATAGCCTCTATATATATGGAAGAGCAGCCTCTATTGATTATTGATCATTGGAATTAGTTTTCATCTAGGCTTGAGCCATCTTCTTCCTCTTCCTTCCTCCTTCTTGGTATCCAACCCAAGTTATCATCTACGACCGAGGTTAATCTTCCATCACTTCTCCCACTTCTCTCTAGCAACCAGCCATACTTAGAAGCTCCATCCACCCCCCATCCAGTTCCAAGAACTAATTCATCTATCATACCATAAGCATCTTCCATAATCCTAACCATGTATTCCACGTCCATCCCACTATCTCCTGATCTTTGGTTACTATTTCATAAGTAACTTTCGATCTACTCATTCAATTATCGTGATTCTAGTTGCGTTGGATTCCTAATTCATAGTGGAACAACATTCTCAGATCAATCCAATGGTTAGATCGATCCTAGTTACCTACGCAAGTTTCGTGCTAATTTTTGTCCAGATTATCAAATCGGATAAAAACTCATCTTTCACCAAAAGCGGCCACAACAAGTTTGTATCAGAGCCAGCTTTCCTTGGTGCGCATCCGCAATGATGTCAACCACTAGATCTATGGCAGCTCAAAGAAGAGAAGAAAAAGGGGAGACATCCACACGCATGGGAGAGTGAAATTCTACAAATCCTACATCAAGTAATGAAGGGCAAGAAGACCACATGAACACAGCATTTCGTCCTACATCTACCATCCTCGACCCGAACATAGAGATGCTATCAAGGTCCATTGAAGCATTGGAACATACCTTCTCCACCATCCTTGCCCAAACTATCGAAACCTTGAGTCAAATGATGGCGCAACAAAACACTGGGTTGTTGCGACCGATCCCAGAGGGGTCCAATCAAGGACCATAAGTACCCAGGTCTTCCACCCCTAAAACCTCCATGATGGTTCGATTGGTTAACCAAGGACCACGGAGGGAAACCATGCTGAAACTTAGGAAAGTGGAGCCTCGCCAATGAGTGCGATTTGCCGATGAAGAAAATGATAATCCCTAGATTGAGAGAGAAGAGGAAGAAGATAGCATCATGACTGCAGCGAGAGGATGCCATAGAGAGATGGCATAGCCCAAGGAGCATCCTCCCCAGATTAGGGATGGAGCTCACTTTAATCCAAACCATGGTACCGATATCCATGGGCGAACAGTGCAGTTAGAATTCCTCAAATTCAAAGGAGGTGACTCACTGGATTAACTTCATTGTGTCGAGGAAAAAAAATTTGGACTTCCATGGCACCAAAGAAGATGAAAAGGTGCTCCTTGCATCTTTTCATTTGGAGGACACGGCATTACGGTGGTATTGCTTGACGACGATGCATAGAGGAATAGCAACTCGGGAAGAGTTTTACCGTTTGATTTACAAGCTATTTGGATCATCAGGGTACGAGGATTTTGATACTTTGTTGATGAATACGGTCCAAAAGACAACAATAAGGGCTTACCATGAAGAGTTTGAAAGGGTGTCTAGTCGTTGTGTACCACCTTAGACGGACCGACACTCAAAGCCACCTTTATTGTTGGATTAAGGGAAGAAATTCAAACTGATGTACATGCCTTGCGACTGCTGAACCTGGGGCAAGCATTGGAGGACGCCTTGCTTATGGAAGACAAACATTGAGCACTTAGAGGGCATATGAAGCAACCATGGGTTAACAAGCAGTAGATGAAACAGGGCAGCCCTAACGACTGGGTTATCCGCTAAGGACCCTTCTTGGTCCAACTAGACCATGACCTTTTTTTTGCAGTTCTTCAGATGTGAAGACAGCTCCTTAGGCCCCTGTACGGACTCTCACACCTGCCCAGGTGGAGGAGTGAAAGGCCAAGGGGTTGTATTTTAGATGCGATGAGAAGTTCATGCCAGGTCATCAATGTGCGTGACAAACCAGTTCAGTGATGCTTATTGATGGTGAGGCCGAGGAGGACAATCCCATTGATGATGAGGGTGTTACAGAGTACATGATGGATGAGTAGCAGTAGATCGAGGTAGAGGAGACTGAGGTGGAGGAGATAAGAGCGAGCATTTCTCTCCACGCCTACTCTAGATCCACAACACCTCTAAAGACCCTTTGTTAGGTTTTTATTTGTTGGCAATTGTGTACAAAATATTCTAAGTATATTTTTTCATGTATATGAGCTTTACACAAGTCTAGAATATCTCTGGTTTGAAGAATTGCAAGATTATTGGATAAAAGCCGTCGAGTTCACACCGCGTTCACAAACGCGTTCGAACGCGGATACTGCGTTCACACAGACAGAGAGCCGCGTTCACAAACGCGTTCGAACGCGGGCACTGCGTTCACACAGACCGAGAGCAGCGTTCACAAACGCGTTCGAACGCGGGCACTGCGTTCGCACAGACTGAGAGCAGCGTTCACAAATGCGTTCGAACGCGGGCAGTGCATTCACACAGACCGAGAGCAGCGTTCACAAACGCGTCCGAACGCGGGTACTGCGTTCACATAGACCGAGAGCAGCGTTCACAAAAGCGTTCGAACGCAACCTGAAGAATTCAAGCTGTTGCGTTCGAACGCACTTGGGCCCGTTCGAACGCACTTGAGATCAAGTCAGGCCGTTCGAACGCACACGGGTTGCGTTCGAACGCACCTATGAAGTTTGCAATTTATTGGATTTTCGTGAGTACGAATATAACTTGGATTTGGCTCTATCTTGGAGATCATATATAAGGATAGTGTTGCCCTAACTTAAGGGTGGGGAAGAAGATTATTTAAGGAGACTTTTTGGAGGCTACATTGCTACTTCAAAAAACAAGGTCCTTCGCATCCATAGATCTTAATCTTTCGTGTTAAGGGCTATCTAGACGAAAGATAAATCTCGAGGGCTACTGAGATTGGACTTCAATCACGAGAAGCAGTGAATCGTGGGTTCTAGCGATCAAGACTGAGAGGAACAAAGTCGTTTGGATCGACGGGTTATTTTGTGAGTCAGTCTTGTAACTGCTAATATTTTAGTGATTGGTTTTGATTCAAGTTTGGATCCGTGGTTTTTTCCCGTTTGGATTTTTCCACGTTAAAATCTTGACGTTCATCTCTGCTTTCATTTTTAATATTTCTTCTAATGTTTACTTAAGCAAACGAAAAATATCATTGCCTAGTGTTTAGATACATACGTGTGTCTAGGGGTTTTTTCATTTGGTATCAGAGCCGGTTCTCTCACCTTTGAGAGAGATCAGATAGGCATGGATTTTCATAGAGATGGACCATCATCTATTAGACCTCCTATCCTAGATGGATCAAATTATGGATATTGGAAAGCTAGGATGAGAGCTTACTTGAAGTCTATAGATGAACGAGTATGGTTTGCCGTTGTGAATGGTTGGAGTCCACCAATGTACATGGTGGATGATAAACTTGCTGATAAACCGATAGAGTCATGGGATAGGTCAGACTATGAAAAAGTTGGATGGAATAGCAAGGCAATAAATGCAATTTTTAGTTGTGTTTCCTCGGAAAAATTTAGAAGAATTTCTACTTGTGAGATAGCAAAAGAAGCTTGGACGATCTTAGAAACAACTCATGAAGGAACTATGGCTGTAAAACTTTCAAAACTTCAGAGGTTGACTACTAGTTTTGAAACCCTGCGTATGGAGGAGAATGAGACATTTGATGAGTTCTATGCAAAGCTGAGTGATATAGTCAACTCCAGTTTCAACCTAGGAGAGAAAATTCCTGAAAACAGAATTGTCCGTAAGATCTTTAGGTCTCTTCCAGAAAGGTTTCAGGCAAAAGTTACAACTATTGAGGAAAGTAAGGATATCGATTCTATGAAAGTTGAACAATTGGTAGGAAATCTACAAACATTTGAGTCAAGTCTTTCAAAACCAAGGAAGTCCAAAGGGCCATATCCACAGTTGAACAAAATTTAGAGGAGTCTAATGATGAAGGTGATTTAGATGTTGAGATGTTGACCAAGTTTGTCAAAAAGTTCAATAAATTCTTTCGGAAGCCAAACAAGTTGAATGCTGAAAAACTTGATGAAAGCAAAGCCTTTGTGAAAAAGAAGAATACTGTGAGTTCAAATACAGGTGGTACCAACAACAATGTCAAACAGAAAAATAAGAATTCTGAGAATAAAGTTCAATGTTTTGAATGTTCTGGTTTTGGACACATCGCACAAGAATGCCCTAATCGCCTTAAGAAGAAGGGTAAAGCTATGAAAGTTACTTGGGATGACTCAGATGAATCTGATGATGATTCTAGAAAAGACGAAGAAAACTTTATAGCTTTTGTCTCTTCTCTACTTAATATTGATTCCGTTATTGATACTGATAGTACAGATGATCAGGTTATGTTACCAGCTGAAGAAGATGAATTTGAAATTCAGAAGGCATATAATGACCTATACCTAGAGTCGTTTAAACTCAAGAAAAGCAATCTTAGACTACATCAACGACTCAAGGTAATTGAACTAGAAAGAATTAAATTTGAGGAGAAGTACAAATTGGAGCTTGAACATGTCAAAGACCTTTCTGAACAACTTGACAATGCGAAAAATAAAATGAAGGCTGATGAAATTGAACTAGAGTGATTGAATAAGGAAGTGACATTTCTAAAAGGGAAGAACAAACTTGATGAGATTCTAAAAGCTTAGATCTCTGAAAAGACAGGTTATGGTGTTGGATACACTAGTAATTTAAATAATAATAAAACTATATTTGTTTCTGCAGGTATACAAAAGGAGGAATATCTGAAGCCAACAACCGCATTTACAAAGCAATCCTAGATGAACCCTTCTAAACAGAACTTGAATATACAAACTGGTGAATCTTCGACGGTACCAAAGGCAAACTCTAGTCACACTCCTCGACAAAAGGTGAGTAGAAAAAGGTTTGTTCCGACATGCTATCATTGCGGCATTCTAGGGCATATTCGACCTCATTGCAAACTTTTGCAAAAACCAAGAAGTGCTTTTATTTATGGGATGAAAACAAAGGCCATATGGGTCAAGAAAGGTGATTTGTTTACAAAACCTTTGGATTTACAGAGATTTAAGTATCTTCGTACTTCTTTAGGAATTTGTGCTTTGGATTGATTTTCTTTTTGTTTTGGTTTGCATGTTTCATTTTTATGAGTTTTTTTTTCGTTTCTTTTTAGGTTTTATTTTACTCTGAAATTTTCTTTGCTTTTAGTTTCAGATTTGTCGAGAGTTTTTGCTATAAAAAAAAAATTGATGCACTCCTAGATTCAATAATATACTCTTGACATAAAAATATGATTTTCTCTTGATTATGAGTTATTATAGTCAATTTTGTCATCTTGTAGCATATTGTTTCAATTTTGATTTTGTCACTCCCTCGACTTCTATAATAATAAAAAGTTTAATGCACTCATAACGTATGTGTATTATTGTGTGAGCATGATATCATGAATATTTTTTTAAATAGCTCATTATTAACTTTGATTTGCACAGTTTGACCTCATGCTTAGTCATAAAAAATATGTTCATAAAAGATCAATGAAAAGGGCTACAATGAGTTAGTGTGAAAGCCGTCTTGTTTCGAGTCCAGTTTGACTCAGTACATTATATGCAAATTCAAAAAAAATATATATGTGAATTTCTTCTTGCACTTTGTTTGATTTGTATTACAAGAAAAGGGCTACCTACTCATGTGTGAAAGTCATCATTGCACCTATATTGGTTTATATATAAAAAATAATACAGGAAAATTCCTGTTATGTTATGGAGAATAAGTCGAAAAGTGCAAAATTTCAATACTAAGTCGGTTTGACTACTGTGTTGCATCATTGTTTATATAGAAAAGTTTGTTTAAAAAGATTGGTTCATGTTATCTATGCTCATCTTGCATATGCATATCGTTATGATCAATCAAGATTAATTTAATTTTGAGTGATGCATTAGAATTGATTATAATATGCTCTTGATGATTTGATTGATCTGTGTATGACTTATTTCATTTGATTGTCATATTCTATGTCTTGAATCTATTTTGAATTTTCTAGAAGTGCATCTCCAAAAATAATTTTGATTTGTTTTAGTTTAAATTTAAAAAAAAATCCAAATCCTCAAGATCTTCATCTTTTTCATCAAAATTTTCACTTCAAACCCTTTTAAAGTCTTTTGGCCGAAACTTCAAGATTTTCTTCACTTTTTGCGAGGTATGATCATTCATCAATTTTCTTATTTTTTATTCAATTAAGTCTCTTGATCTTGATTGATTTCGTGCGGTTTCAAGTTTTGATCATGTTAAAGTTAATATCTTGATGTTTCTTGTGCGATTGAATGTGATATCTTAGCGTTTTCAAGTGAAAGATGGGTTTCAATTAGGGCCTTCATGGTTTCTTCATCGTCAGTTCCCTCCGCGTTCCTAGTCTTTGGCATTTGTGTCAAAAAGGGGGAGAGTGTCTAGTGTGTCGTGTGTGGTGCGAGTTTAAAGTTTTAGAGTTTACGTGTGTAGGGGGAGCATGGCAATAGGGGGAGTTTATTAGAGTCTTTCTGTCTTTCTAATCTTGCTTATAACTTTGCTTGGAGAAATTGTGAACTTTGTCTGTTTAAGTACTTTTGAACTTATGCTCCATTGATAACTTGTGGTTGGATTGTTTATTCATTTCAAGTTATTTTCACTTGATCTTGGATTGGTATATGTTTATTTGCAGAGATTGATGTGCAAAATATTCTAGTCTTGTTGATTGCTCATTTGAAGTCTGTGTAATATCTTGTAACCTAGGTGTTTTATCACAAATTGCCAAAGGGGGAGATTGTTAGGTTTTTATTTGTTGGCAATTGTGTACAAAATATTCTAAGTATATTTTTTCATGTATATGAGCTTTACACAAGTCTAGAATATCTCTCGTTTGAAGAATTGCAAGATTATTAGAGAAAAGCCGTCGAGTTTACACCGCGCGTTCACAAACGTGTTCGAACGCAGATACTGCGTTCACACAGACAGAGAGCCGCGTTCACAAACGCGTTCGAACGCGGGCACTGCGTTCACACAGACCGAGAGCAGCGTTCACAAATGCGTTCGAACGCGGGTACTGCGTTCACACAGACCGAGAGCAGCGTTCACAAACGCATTCGAACGCAACGTGAAGAATTCAAGCTGTTGCGTTCGAACGCACTTGGGCCCGTTCGAACGCACCTGAGATCAAGTCAGGCCGTTCGAACGCACACGGGTCGCGTTCGAACGCACCTATGAAGTTTGCAATTTATTGGATTTTCGTGAGTACGAATATAACTTGGATTTGGCTCTATCTTGGAGATCATATATAAGGATAGTGTTGCCCTAACTTAAGGGTGGGGAAGAAGATTATTTAAGGAGACTTTTTGGAGGCTACATTGCTACTTCAAAAAACAAGGTCCTTCGCATCCATAGATCTTAATCTTTCGTGTTAAGGGCTATCTAGACGAAAGATAAATCTCGAAGGCTACTGAGATTGGACTTCAATCACGAGAAGCAGTGAATCGTGGGTTCTAGCGATCAAGACTGAGAGGAACAAAGTCGTTTGGATCGACGGGTTATTTTGTGAGTCAGTCTTATAACTGCTAATATTTTAGTGATTGGTTTTGATCCGAGTTTGGATCCGTGGTTTTTTCCCGTTTGGATTTTTCCACGTTAAAATCTTGACGTTCATCTCTGCTTTCGTTTTTAATATTTTTCCAATGTTTACTTAAGCAAACGAAAAATATCATTGCCTAGTGTTTAGATACATACGTGTGTCTAGGGGTTTTTTCACCCTTCACGTGGACAGATTGATAAGGAAGCATACAATGCATATCCTCATTGACACGAAGAGAACGCACAACTTCCTTGATGAGCGGCTAGTAAGGAAGATAGGACTCACTTCCGAGTCGACTATGGGGTTTGACGTCACCATTGGTGATGATACGATGCTTAGAGCATGAAATAACGCCTAGATACACGTATGTATCTAAACCCTAGGCAATGATATCACTCCTTTCCTTAAGTGAAAAGCAGAAGAAATATTAAAAAACTAAAGCAAAGATGGATGCCAAGATTTTAACGTGGAAAAACCCAAATGGGAAAAAATCACGGATCCAAACTCGGATCAAAACTAATCACTAGAATAGTAGCAATTACAAGACTGACTCACAAAACAACCCATCGATCCCAATGACTTTGTTCTTCTCAGTCTTACTCGCTAGAATCCACGATTCACCACTTCTCGTGATTGATATCCAACCTCAATAGCCCTCGAGATTGATCTTTCGTCTAGATAGCCCTTAAGATGAAAGACTAAGCCTTGTAGAAGAGTAGGATCTTGTTGGTTGAAGAAATGATGTAGCCTCAAGAGTTCTCCTTCAAATTGCTTCACCAACCACTCTAGAGTTATGGCATCACAATACTTATATATGATCTCCAAGATAGAGCCAAGTCCAAGTCTTATCCAAACTCACGAAAGTCTCAAAATTGCAAACTTCGTAGGTTCGTTCGAACGCGGTCCGGGTGCGTTCTAACGGCTTGACTTAATCTCAGGTGCGTTCGAACGGGCCTAAGTGCGTTCGAACGCGGTGACTTAATTTTCACAGGTTGTGTTCGAACGGGCAAGTACACTCCTCTGGATGTGTGAACGTGCTGTGAACGTAGCAAGGTGCGTTCGAACGCGTAGAAAGACCACTCACTGTTTGTGCGAACGCCTGCGCTCGCGTTCGAACGCGCTTGTGAACGCTGCTCTCTGTCTGTGCGAACACGCTGTGAACTCAAAAAAATTTCTCCTTTGATCTTGTAATTCTTCAAACCAAATACTTTCTAGACTTGTATAAATGCTCATGTACATGTATAAAAATACTTAGAATATTTTGTACACAATTGTCAATACTAAAAACCTAACAATCTCCCCCTTTGGCAATTTGTGACAAAACATCTAGTTTACAATAATTACAAAGAATCCTAAATGAGCATTCAACAACTCTAAAAGTTTTAGCACTTCAATCCCTACAAATAAAAAACATACCAATCCAAGATCAAGTAAAAATAACTTGAAGTGAAAGATCATTCATTCACTAAACAATTCAAACACAATAATGCATGTCAAGTTATCAAGCAAACACAAGTTATTAAGCAAATTCAAGTTATCAAGCAAATTATCATATAATAAACTCCCCCTAAACTCCTAAACTCACACCTTACTCCCCTTAAACACACGATCTCTTCTAAACTAACTCTCCCCCTTTTTGACACAAATTACCAAAGACTAAAAACTAGGAGGAAACTTACGATGGAGAATCGACAAAACTGAGTTGAGCACTGTACCCTGACGAGCTTGCTCAGCCTGTAAGTCATTCACGGCTAACTGTAAGTCCTGCACTTGAGTGCTAAGCTGATCAAATTGTTCAGAGAACTATGGAAACTCTCCCTCAGGATGATATGAGTTATCGTCAGAGCTATCATTAGAACTGTCGGTGTGATCGACGTTCAGCGACGGAAAAGGAGGTCAGCTTGTAAGGAGATGGTGGATCATGAGCTTGACTCCTCTTAATTGTGATATGATCCAATAGTTTCTAGGTAGAAACTGATGCTTCTGTGGTGTCCACTCTCACACCACTCTGCGCGCACAGTTTAGTGATGAAAATACTAAATGGCAGACCCTCACGATGAGCTTCTTTTTGTGCAGCTATCAAAATAGAATCATAAATTATAGCAGCCAAATCAATAAAAACCCCTGACAGTATCGCATGAAGGAGGAAGGCCTGGTCCTGACTGATACTGGAATTCCGAGTAACATGCGAGCCACCGATGTCCGTTTCGCATGTGGCATCATGTTACCTATCCACTCTTCTCCTTGTATTAATACATCACTAGCAAAATCTTGAACAGCAAGAAGAGGCTTAGAAGTGGGATACTGGAACTCGCCATCAGGAAGTTGGAATTCAGTATGGATGATTTCAGAGTCCAAGTACATAGATACCCCTCGGATGGTGGACCATATACATCGTTCCAAAATAGTGGCATTACTAAAAAAAACTCCCGAACAACCTCCACATACGCTGTCCCGTCCATCCGACACACTGACAGCCATTCTCGCTCAGTGAACATCTTTTCTATCACCAAGGTGGCAAAATCAAAGATAAAAACTGGCCTTTCACAGATTATCGGACGAGTGCCAAAATTGTGTTTGTATCTCCCTGCTGCATTTGATGAAGAGAACTTTGGAGCCAAAGATGGTGAGGAAGGCGGCCTTGGCTTCTTGGAAACTGCAGCTTTTTTAGGCATTCTAGAGAGAAAAACAGATCACAAGATTCAACACAGGCCCAAAGCATACAAAAAATAACAAGAAAGCCAAAAAATCATAGAAACCATGAAATCCCTAAGTGAAATCCATCTTCCACTAGAAAAACCAAATTTGTCACGTTCAATCCCTCAAGAAACATCAAGATAGAAACTCTATCGTGATCAAAACTTGAAAACACACGAAATTAACCAAGATTAAGAGGCTAATATGAATAAAAAAATAATAATTGTATGCATGATCATACCTCGCAAAAAGTGATGAAAATCTTGATGATTCGACCAAAAGACTCTAGATCCGGAGGAGAAATATCCTTTGAAAGAGTTTAGAGTAAAAAATTTGATGAAAAACGTGAAGATCTTGAAGATTTGGGAGAGAGAAAATGAAGGGTTTTTAGGGTTTGAAAGGAGGAAGATGAAAACCCTTGGTTTCGGATGCAATATTTAAAGAACCCACGAGTGCGTTCGAACGCACTAGTCTGCGCATTTGAACACGATAGGCACTAATTTGTTTTAAATCAGTAAAAAAAATCTAAAAATATTTTTTGGAGATGCACTTCTAAATTCAAAATAGATTCAATATATAGAATATGACAATTAAATAAAATAGGTCATACATAGATCAATCAAATCATCAAGAGCATATTATGATCAACTCTAATGTATCACTCAAATTATAACCCGTTTAGTCACTAGATCCTTAGCATACTTGGTTTGAGCAATAAAAATCCCTCTCTCCAATTGAGTAATTTGAAGTCCTAAAAAGAACTTCAACTCACCCATCATGCTCATCTCAAAATGACTGTGCATGAGATCTGCAAACTCCTTAGCTAAAAATTGATTCATTGCCCCAAAGACAATATCATCCTCATATATTTGTGCCATAACCAAAATCTTGTTCTCACGTCTAATAAACAATGTCTTGTCCACTCCCTCTCGAGTGAACCCCCACATCCACTAAAAAAGTGGTCAACTTCTCATACCAAGCTCTTGGAGCTTGTTTTAGCTCGTAAATGGCCTTTTTCAATTTAAACGTATGAGACGTTCGGACACATGCCGTACGTCCGAGGTCGTTAATCTGTGTGCGCAACAGACATTCGGACACATGCCGTTCACTAGGGCATATGTGGCGAGTTATCCTCACGAAGTTTCTATCAGCTAAGAGGGTGCTCGGTCTGGATGGATGTTGATACCCTTGTGGGTGGCAGGGTATGGATATATGTGAGATACTCTTGCGGGTGGCGGAGTATGCTCTAAGCCTTCAAACATGATGTTAAGACCGGGTACCAAGTGTTGACTATGCACAGTAGTCTAGTATGATGATGACATATAGAGATGACATTGATGACTAAGATATTGAGAAATGCATATGATTTCATTATCATCTGATTACTTGATTATCGAGTGGTCAATATATATCATATATGATTGTATTTGATATCATAGCATGGTCAAGGTTGGCATGCATCATGTGTCATATTTGAGAGAAAGTTATGATGATAGTATGACATGGAGATTTGTTTACTCATTGTCGAGGATTATATACTTTTATCAGTTATGATATGTTATCTACTTTTTATTTATATATTATTGATGATATATTCATATATTCATTCATGATATGATACTCTTTCTAATTCATATTATCCAGTACATAATTTACTCTCTATTTGGCATCACTGATTCGGGGTAAGGTCTATTCACTAAGCCTTTTGCTCATCATTATCTTTATTTCTTTTTTAACTACATCAGATATGTGGTACGTGATAGCAACTTGAGATATCCCGAGAAGATATTTTAGATTGATGAGGTGAGCTATAGGTGTGAGACGGTATAGATGATAATTTGTATAGAAATTGAGTTGTATCATTGTTTATTATATTTGTACTTTATTATATCAGATGATGATTTGTATAATACATGTTAGATTATAGTGTACTCGTGTATCAGTTGTTTAGTTGTATCTTAATGGTTTATTGTGGCCTATGTGGGTCCTGCTAGATTATGTAGTGGTCTAATATATATTATTGTGGACTTGGATATTCATATGTTAACATGCTTATTTGGCTGATAGTATGATTTATTTGGTGTTGGATTATGTGAGCATGGATATGTTAACAGGTATTATTTGATGGTCATGACTGTAAGTGTACATGAGTGTATCTATGCGTGACGGACCCCGCCTGACCTATCGAGTGCATCACGCGTGCCGTGTGGTCGCGTGGTAGTGCACATGCCTATGCCGGGCGGGGGCGTTACAATTCAGGTGGTATCGGAGCCTAGGTTTAAGGATGATCTAGCAAACCATCAAGTACACTAGTTGTTGATTTGGTTTAGGGTTATGCTAGTAGTCGATCTCGATGAGTTTGATATTAATTGGTTGAGATAGAAATCTAGGTTGTGATGTTGAGATTATTAAGTTTTGATACTTGACGATATTGGTAGAAATAATTTATGATATTGGTATATTGAGAATTTATCTGAGCGACTAATGAATAGGAAGAGATATTACTAAATCATGCATTGATGTTATCGATGTCGAGGTGTTATAGTCTGTGGAGCATAATATTGGAGATGTTGACATGTTCATATGATGTGATAAAATGTAGAAATTCCTAAACATGTGGAGATATTTATTTATGCAGAAGAATTATTATTAGTAGATTAGATGTTATTTTGAACAAATATAGCATATTTTTAGGATTTTTTATCTTTTATGGATATATTTGAGATTAGGAGATTGATGTAAAGAGATATATGTGCAGAGAGACTATTCTAATTTTTATGAGGATTCTAATTATGGATTGTGGATGGATGAGTAAGACATATGATGATTTTGTATAGTGAAAAAGATATTAGGTGATGTAATATAGATGATTGTAGATTGTATATAGAAAAGAATTTTTGGAATGAGTGGTATGATATATTATGTTTGTAAGATACTTGTGTTAGTAGGTATAAAATTTTAATTGTACCGACAAGATGGATGATTTAATAGGGATGTGTTTGTCCAATAATATTACTAGAAGATGAACGCCTCGTTTAAATCTTTAAGTTGATGATTACCAAATAGGGTAATAAGCAAAGGAAATATGACATGAATACAGTTATTGGATTGTGAGTGATGTCAGTAGTTGAGACTTAATGTATGTATTTCTGGATGACACGATAGTAGGTTTAGTTTAGTAGTTGCTAATTATATGAATATGATTAGATGAAAAGAATGAAAATGAAAGGAATTATATGGAGTAATGATAGTTACTAAGTTAATAGTCTCATGACATATATGACAGTGAAAGTATATTTTTATTATTAGTTTAGTTTTGGACATTGATTTAGAGGATAAAAATATTATAGCATGACGTTTGTGTGTCTTGGGTGATGAATTTTAATTAAAAATATACAGACTTATTTTTCATGATTATTAGGTGATATTAATGATGT
The DNA here is from genome assembly GCF_019914945.1 of Typha latifolia. Classification (NCBI taxonomy): domain Eukaryota; kingdom Viridiplantae; phylum Streptophyta; class Magnoliopsida; order Poales; family Typhaceae; genus Typha; species Typha latifolia. The sequence goes on from NC_133091.1 coordinate 6,389,175, forward strand.
TATAGAAGGATTTTGATGATGCGATAAGATTAAATTGTTCAGTATATGTGGTGCAATTTATATAGAGGATGTGATAGAATATTAAGTTGGGACTCTTGAAGCAATATGAGGTTTAAATGATTTAATTAAAAATGAGATATGTTAATTTTTAATCATAGATATTAAATTGAGATATTATGTACTTGGACAGGTTAGTTGTTTCGACGATACTAATTGGAGAGATAATTTGATTGAGTTATTCATAGAACCTATAGATGTGATTATTTATTATGACTGATAGATGATTTAGAAGTTGATCTAATTGCTTCATAGGACGGTAATGAAGGGAATACAGAGGGCTATGATATTTCATATATAGTGTATCAATGAATGTTTATTATACCGCTAGATGATAAACAAATAATGATATATAAGAAAGTGATTATATTAGTATTTGTTTAACCGTTGGCTTCCATGTTCGATTATTACTAAAGGTTATTGAGCGAGACTTTTAGAATGATGGTCATGGCTGTAAGTGTACATGAGTGTATCTGTCGAGATATTGAAGAGATTATTGGATTAATTAGTAGAACTCAGTAGATAGTCTTTGGATCTCAATATCGATATCATTAAGTGATATTTTGGTGGATATACTAGTAGTGATAGTAATTAAATAGATAATGATCAAACTGAAATTATGTGAATCGAGGAATAAATAGTTTGGATACAGAAATGATTGATGGAAAGATCATTATAAAGTTTATCATGTATGTTGCTTGAGATAGTTTAAATTTAATCTTTCAGATATTACAGATTAAGAAGGAAGATAATGTGGAGAATCAGAAGGGTGTATAAATTCGTTTGACGTTGCATTATGATTAACATTGATAGATTGGAGTTGATGAACTGTATGTTAGTTTGAAGAATGTATTATGAATACAAGTTGATATTGTAATCTTATATAGATAGGTGTGATATCCTATATTGATTTATTTCGTAATTTCTATAATAGTTTAAGCATATGAGTAGTACACTTTAAATAAAAGAGTTTGTGCTATCGCCTAAATTTTATTAGGAAATCGGATGATGTTGAGTATGTTTAGATTAGTGACATTATTTGTCTAGAAAGAGAAGCATGAATTAAGTATTTCGGATGTTTTTGAAATAACTTGTATTTATCGTTCTATCTAATATTAGTGATAGTATTGAGCGATAATAGTTTAATGCATGTTTGAGATCGGAGTATATATGCCATAGATTTTTTAGATAATTTATTTAAATAAGTTGTATTATATTATTATAGGTAATTGTGTCATTTCATTATTATATGGTTGCAGTTTAGCAGGAGAAGTGATAGATTTGGACAGGTTTAGGTACCTTGGAGTATAACATGATGCAATTAATTGATGTCAACACTTTCTATACTTTAGTATTAGTGTATGCGATTAGTTAGCAAAAAAAATATTCTTTGTTAAGGACGAGTATTATTATAAATATTTTTCTAGAACTAATGTTTGCATAACGATAGTGCAATTACCGGATTGGCTTGGATTTAGAAAATTGATTCTTATATTGAGATTATTTTTGATTGTGAAAAATTAGGAGTTAGGGATTAGAGAGCAGTAAATGATGTACGAGTTATGGATCTAAAGGAGTTATATTAGGATTGTTGATTTGTGGAGAAAGTCGTCAGACCAATAATGTTGATTTTGTGTTTTAGTATGATCTAAATTTTGAGGTCAAAATTTTTTATAGGGGGGAAGGAAAATGTAATAACCTAGAAAAATAAATAAATAAATAATAATAATAATAATATAATAATGCATATATTAAATAAATAAATAAGAGACAAAAAGAAAAAAATTTAAAAAAATAAAATAAATAATTTTGGTGTTGTGGGCGCACGTTGAGGGCGCCACGTGCACCCACAACCGCCGGCCCGGCCAAGCCGTCTCTCTCTCTATCTTACGCGTTCTCTCTCATTCTCCCTCTTACCCTCCTCTCTGTCTCTTTCTCTAGCACCTCTCTCTTTCTCTCCTTCTCGCTGACGACTTCTCGCCTTCACCGTCGTCGCCGCCGCACCCTTCACCGTCTCTCTCTCTCTCTATAGCTCTCTCTCTCTCTAACTCTCTCTAACTCTCTCTCTCACTCTCTCTTACCCTCCTCTCTCTCTCTCTATCACCTCTCTCTTTCTCTCCTTCTCACCGACGGCTTCTCGCCGTCACCGCCGCACATCTTCACCGCCTCTGCCATCTCCAAATATCACAACTCCCCTTTCATGCTCTTCTAAATTAGAAAATAAAGATTTGTCGCCCGACATATGTCTTGAACAGTCACTGTCTAATATATCATATGTCAGAATTTAAAGCTTTCAAGGCAGTATGCACAACATAACATTTCAAGTCACTTTTCTTGACCCATATGGCCTTTGTCTTCACCCCATAAATGAAGGCACTCCTAGGTTTTTGTAAAAAATTGCAATGAGGTCAAATATGCCCTAGAATGCCACATTGAAAGCATGTCGGAATAAACCCTTCTTTACTCACCTTTTATTGAGGAGTATGTCTAAAGTTTACCTTTTGCGTCGTTGAAGATTTACCAGTTTGTTGATTCATCTTCAGTTTAGAGACATTCATCCAGGATTGCTTTGTAAATACGGTTAATGAGCTCAGGTTTCCTTCCTTTTGTATACCCGCAGAAATAAAGACAGTTTTGTTATTATTTGAATTACCAGTGTATCCAACTCCATACCTCTCTTTTCCAAAAATCTGAGCGTTTAAAATCTCGTCAAGTTTGTTCTTCTCTTTAAGAAATGTCACTTCCTTCTGCAATCGCTCTAGTTCAATTTCATCAGCCTTCATCTTATCGTTTGCATCGTCAAGTTGTTGAATAAGGTTTTGGACACGTTTAAGTTCCAGTTTGTACTTCTCATCAAATTGATTTCTTTATGGTTCGATTACCTTGAGTCGTTGAAAAAATTTAAGATTGCTCTTCTTGAGTTTAAATGACTCCAAGTACAAATCATCATAGGCCTTTTGTATTTCTAATTCTTCTTCTTCAGCTGGTAACACATCCTATTCATATGTACTATCAAAATCAACAACAGAGTCAGTATTAAAAAGAGAGGAGACAAAAGCTACAAAGTTCTCTTGGTCTTTCTCAGAATCTTCATCAGATTCATCTGAGTCATCCCAAGTGACTTTCGTAGCTTTACCCTTCCTCTTAAGACGATTAGGGCATTTTTGTGCGATGTGTCCAAACCCATAACATTAAAAACATCAAACTTTATTATCAAAATTTTTATTTTTCTGTTTCAAATTGTTGTTGCTCACCCTAGTATTCGAACTCACAGGATTCTTTTTTTTACAAAGGCTTTGTTTTTCTCAGTTTTTTAGGATTTAACTTGTTTGGCTTCTGAAAAAATTTATTTAACTTTTTAACTAACATAGTCAATATCTCAACATCTAAATCACTTTCATCATCAGACTCCTATAAATTTTGTTCAATAGTGGTTAAGGTCATACCTTTGGACTTCCTAGGTTTTGAAAGGCTGGACTCAAATATTTGTAGGTTTCCTACCAACTATTCAACCTCAATGTCTTACTTTCCTCAATAGCTGTAACTTTCACCTAAAATATTTCTGGAAGAGACCTAAGAATCTTACAAACAATTCTGTTTTCATGAATTTTCTCTCCTAAGTTGAAATTGGAGTTGACTATATCACTCAGCTTTACATAGAACTCATCAAATGTCTCATTCTCTTCTATTCATAGAGTTTCAAAACTAGTAATCAACCTCTGAAGTTTCGAAAGTTTTACAGCCATGGTTCCTTCATGAGTAGTTTCTAAGATCGTCAATGCTTCTTTTGCTATCTCACAAGTAGAAATTCTTCTAAATTCTTCTAAATTTTTTCGAGGAAACATAACTAAAAATTGTATTTATTGTCTTGATATTCCATCCAACTTTTTCATAATCTGCCCTATCCCATGACTACATCGGTTTCTCAACAAGCTTATCATTCACCATGTACATTGGTGCACTCCAACCGTTCACTACGGCAATCCATACTCGCTTATCTATAGAAATCAAGTAAGCTCTCATTCTAGCTTTCCAATATCCTTAATTTGATCCATCTGGAATAGGTCTAACGCTTGCGCTCACGTTCGAACGCGCTTGTGAATTCTGCTCTCTGTCTGTGCAAACGCCAGCGTTCGCGTTCGAACACGCTTGTGAACGCTGCTCTCTGTCTGTGCAAACACGCTGTGAACTTGAAAACTTTTTCTCCTTTGATCTTGCTATTCTTCAAACCAAATACTTTCTAGATTTGTATAAATGCTCATGTACATGTATAAAAATACTTAGAATATTTTGTACATAATTGCCAACACTTAAAACCTAGCAGAGCCAACAATAAATGTAGTGCAATTCAGGTTCGAGTTTAGGGCCATACCTTTGTCATGGACTTGTATTTGATTGCACTCCATAGCACGAACATCGTATTAGGGATACAGTGGTTGTAGAGCCTTGGGCCTATGACCGTTGATTTTAGTTAGATGTGCCTCACCTTCAAGCACAATTGTAGATGGGTCCGATTGGATGGAGCGCGTCCACAATCGGGCAACACCTTGCAACCTCTCTTGGGGTTGTCTAGCCACAATGACGATGCTTTTATGATGCAGTTGGTCATTCAAGATGAAGATATTAAGCGTTCTAGCTGATTTGCAGAGTTTGTTACAGGAGTATGCGGCTTTTTTTGAAGAGCCGAAGGGATTGCCATTGGTATGAGATGCATATCACTGCATTGAGATCGTACCAGGAGCAAGGCCAGCTAATGTGAGACCTTATAGGTACCCTCAAGTACAAAAGGAGGAGATTACATGAATGGTGAAGGAGATGCTCACATAAGGGATTATACAGCTTAGCCGCAGTGCATATTCTTCCCCCAATTTGTTGGTGTAGAAGAAAGATAGTAGGAGATTTTGTGTCGATTATAGGGCACTGAACTCTATTATAGTCAAGGACCGGTATCCTATTTCGGTAATTGAGGAGCTACTTAACGAGTTAGCAGGGGCTACATATTTCAGCAAGCTCAACTTACCCGCTGGTTACTATCATATTCGAGTGCATCCAGTAGATGTGCACAAGACCGCCTTTTGGACTCATGATAGCAACTATGAGTTCTGAGTTATGCTTTTCATCCTAACAAACGCTCCAGCGATGTTCCAAGCTTGATGAATAATGTGTTCTGATCACTCCTTTAAATGTTATGAACCATATTTGGAATGATCCGTCCGTAGGATAATCCTGAGATTTTGATGGGTAGTAATCTCAGAAGTTCCGGATCTAATGGATTTAGAATGAAGTCAATCAGAGATTTGGATGAAAAGTTATGGTTAAAATAGTGGAGCAAAGTCGAAGTAGAGCAGAATAGTAATTAACTGATGTTGTGACGGTCGTCGGAGGGTGGTGGACAGCTAAGAGTGGTGGTGGATGGCCGTAAGATAGGGTGGCTGGTGGTGGTGGAAGATGGCTAGGGTTTGAAAGGTCGGGATGCTTCTACGGCTATGATCTACTCCTAGAAAAATAAATATGATCTAACGGCTACGGTAAAAGATAAGGATGAAAATAATAACTTGGCTAAACTCAGATTCCTTCAATGATAATCAATTAGGGCTGCACTCCACATATTTATAGAGGCTAACCCTAAATCAACTTTTATTATAATTTGCCTTATTAACTTATATTAAAGATAAATATGACCTAGAAATAAACATGACTTAGCTAAATCAGCCTTTCTTATCTTTCATGGAATGTTTCTTTATTCCGCCAGAGATAGAGTCCTAATTTGGAGAAACCTTGGATACAAAAGTTATAGATCAGGACGTCATCGATCTTCTCCAAGTGGTTTCATAATATTAGGACTACTTTTGAATATATGTAGAATATTTTCCTAAGACTATGCATAAGTTAACTAAACTGAACTTAGCTAATTAAATAAACTCTAACCTACTTAGACTCTAATTAAACTACATAAGCAGAATAAATAAGGAAGATGACATCAACAAGGAGACCTATGGAGAGCACACCGACAAGGGAAGATTCAATCCACGATGACCCTAACTGTGAGGCCGATTTCTTTAGAGCGACCACGGCAGGATTGAGTCAACTAAGGTCCATGGGTGTGAATATGGGCTTAGCGGATGAACTTAGGGGCATATTCCAAATATTGCTGCATATAGTTGATGCAATTCAAAAGGATCACAATGATTTTAAGGAATATATAATGAATCGATTAGGTTCATCATCTCCTCGACGATGATCGGAGCCTCAAGAAGGACCAGCAGTGGGACCTCATTGAATCGATACCCCATAGGTCCAGGTGCGTCATGTGAGTATCAATGATCCCCTCTTACCTATGCCTACACATCATCTCCCACCTCCATTACAAAACTCAAGACCGGCGATGGTGGAAACGGAGAGGCATGCGGCACCGGTGAACTTCGTCGATGAGGAGGATTGGCACTTTGAGGATGAGATTGATCTCTTTGGAGATGGTGATGGACGTGCTCGGGGATTTAGAGAAGGTGATCAACATGCACTAAGGTTTAGACATGAACTAAGGATCTTTCGCGAACCCGACGATGCTATTTAGGGGATAACCGCACGCTTGGACTTTCCAAAATTCTAAGGCGGTGATCCAACGGATTGGGTGTTTCAAGTTGAACAATATTTTGATTGTCAAGGTACAGCAGAAGATGCAAAGGTCCAGATAGCAAGCTTTCACCTTCAAGGAACGGCATTTCATTGGTATAGATCGGTTATTCGTGGTGAAGGATTTACCGGATAGGCTGATTTTTGTAGGAGGACTACACGCAGATTTGGGACAGCGGCATGTGAAGATTTTGCTGCCACACTAAGCAAAATGGTTCAGAGGACGACCGTATTGGAGTACCAAGCTGAGTTTGAAAGAGTTAGTAGTTGTTGTAAGCCACCTTGGCCCGAACCAACATTGATGAGCATATTTATTTCAGAGCTGCGGGATGAGATACAGGCGGATATTCGTGCTCTTTGTCCTACTACTCTTGAGGAAGCTTTTGAGAAGGCTGTGAGGATGGAGCAAAAGTATAAGGCTCTAAAGATGACAGCGAAAACCAATTAGGGCAGCTAACAACTTAGCAAAGTTTGCAATTGTAAAGCGGGTAGCAAAGTGTGGATAGATCCACCGCCCGACTTCCATTGTAATCTGCTTTCTCTTCTGAATGAGCCCATGGTCTAATTTTTAAAAAAATAAAATAAAAATACGCCGCATATTTCCACTGATCAAGGGAACAGAATTACGCACAACCACTACGGTTGTAAGACTGAGTTCGTATGCCTGGCCATATATCCGATCCTTAATTCACGACCTCACCGCCGAACCTTCGGACGTGGATCGTTTACCTTTGCTCATTGCTTGTTTCTTTCCCTCAATCAATAACTCCTCCAAAAACTTCCCAAACCTATGGATATCATATGTTGGGGAATTAATAGTGGCTGCCTTCTGGATTCAAAGTTATCTTCTATCCAGATATTAACGCTTGCCTCGATTAATCATCCTCGCGCGACCCAAATCCTATCCTACCGGTAAACTCCCGAACTCGCTCAACGCCTCCGAAGGTGAGGGAGATTCATATGTTTTGCTAGTTTTTTGTATCACTTGAACATTGGAAGCTATTCAATTTAAAGTTGAAATCGCTACTAGTATTGTTTATTCCTGATGTAATATTTGTGCTCAAAGGCGCTTAAATATTGGGTTCTTCTTTGTATAGAGAGAGAGAGAGAGAGAGAGAGAGAGAGAGAGAGAGAGAGAGAGAGAGAGAGAGAGAGAGAGAGAGAGAGAGAGAGAGAGAGGGAACAATTGCCATTTAATCTATGTTATTGTTGTTTTCTTTGATTTATGAGAAGTCTTTGAACTCTAGATTTAACATTTTTAAAAACTTGGCTCTGTGTTCGTTCTGCTTCAGCTTGACTTTTGATGATAGAATGCGGTTGGTAGCGAGATATGGGAAAGTGAAATGAGTTGGGATGTTTCGGAAGTTATTTTTTTCAGTTATAAAAATTATGCTTCTTTGAATCAAATAAGGTAAATTCTATGATTTGTAATTGGAACAAGAAAAAGAAAGAAAACAAAGATGTGCTTGTGTTCTTGTTCTTTCTACTTGTACACCTTCAACTTTTTTGATCTTGTCAACAAGCTGCTTTTACTTTCAGAGTCAGTGCGCAGCAAATATCAGTAAGCTTCGGCTGGTTTCAATTAAGAGTCCAATCAATTTGGAAAGGCAATTGACATCTGCAAGCTTAGAAACAGATTAAGTATAATTTAGCTTCATTTGTTTTGAAATGAATTAAAGTTGACAATTCATGACAATTCCAACCTTTATTTCTGAAATCACATCAAATCCCAACAAAGTATTGGAAAAGTGTATTCGAAGAAAATAGGAATTGAAATCCGTCCAATTTAATGATTAGACGTTTCATTCTTTCTGCAAATACATGCTATATCTTAACTAACTATCACTGAAAATTCAATTTTTAGGCTACTATCGACTATCAAAAGTTAGCCAGCAATATTGTCACGGTGCAGGGCTGGCAAAATTTGAATTTTTGAAGATTTGATTCCTATTAAGTGACGTCTTCTGCCAAAGAGGGCTATGGGTTATGGTATGAGTAGGATGGAGACAGACTATGTCTACAATTGTGAGCAGATTGATGATGGAGCTTGCTCGAGAGAAAGTAATCATGAACTTTTCAGATTAGATAATGAAATTTTTCATCTCACCCGACTTAGATCAAAACCTAGTGAATGTACCTGTAAGGGCATTGGTATCGGCCGGAATATGCCAATATCAACAACCAGGATGTTGTCAGGTAGAGAGGTTAATTGCTCTGGAAAAGGGAAATTCTCTTCAGCTGATTGCTCACATGTTCTTGGTCATTATTTGCCTGTCAATGGTCCAAGGCTGATCGATAAAATGGACACACGAGCATACGTTTCTCAGTTCTCTGCAGATGGATCACTTTTTGTTGCTGGATTTCAGGTACTTTCATCTTGGACATGCAACAGTAACATTTTACATTGGATGGGGAATATTTAATGTAACATAGAACTATATTTTTTTGTCACAGATCTAACCAGTCATTGGTTTCCTTCTTGTGATTTTATTACTAATCAGGGTAGCCACATCAGGATATATGATGTAGATAATGGATGGAAATTGAAAAAGGATGTCCTTGCAAGAAGATTGCGATGGACGATAACAGATACATCCCTTTCTCCTGATATGCACTATCTTGTAAACTTCCAGAAAACTTCAATGAATATATGCTTCTTTTATTATCTTGTTTTGAGTAATATGTCCCCTATCCTATTGAAAGGCCACAAAATAATGACTAGTCATTCATAGAAATAAACAACTTATGCTGTTATTTCTCTCATAGTATAATTTCTTAGCTGTCAATAGTTTTGCAGTTCAAATGCAACGTATTATTTTATCTCTTGGTTAGTATAATGCAAATGTGACCATTGGGTACACACTGAGATGAGATCTTGAACTTACTCTGGCAACATCTCCTTCAAAAAGACACATATGCTTAGACATCTGCATTTAGTTGGATATTATTTGCTTTATGATATCTTCGATTCCTCTTATCAATACCACTAAATTAGTGATGAAGAGAAAATTTCTTGCAAGAGGATACTGAATGTTGGTCATGGATACCTATTCAAATCCATTATATTTAGAACCAAAATATTTGACTATGTATTCCGAAACAATCATTCCTTTTGGTGAATCACGGATGAGATGTGCAATAAAATATAGTTGCAGCATGATGTTTTAAACATATAATCATTTTGTTTTTTGCTCTTCTGCATGACCAGGTGGCAATTTCTATTAGGATTTAGGATATCATAATATTACTTTTAGACAAGTTATTAGCAGCTAAACTTTTCCTTTGTTGGCTAAATGATATCCTATGTCCAGCCTTACCTTGTCAAGCATCAATATTGATAATTATCAATCATTAGATCTTATTTTGCCATGCAATGTACTTGTAATATCCGGTGAAGCATTTTTAATGATAACCACTGTTAAAAACTGCAGGTATATTCCAGCATGTCACCTGTTGTTCACATTGTCAATGTTGGAACTGATGCAAAGGAATCACATGCTAATATTACTGTATGTTAGTTACCTTCTCTATAGACTCTGATTTTCCCAACACAATTTTAAGTCCATGATGCCAATTTTCTTAAATGTTCTTAACACTTTACCCAACTCAGCATTTCTCTTATAATCTTATAGATTATTCCCGATGTACAAGGACATCTTCATTTCTTTGATTTAGATTTCACAACTACTAGGAGGCATGTTTGTTTGTGCTGAACTTAATAACCTCTATTCATGTGAAAAAATTTTTGGTGGATGCCACCTAAATAAAAGAGAGTGTTCTACATTCTAATAGGAGTTGCTGATTTGTCAAGGAAAAACATCATCATGTTTTAAGTTTTTACTTAGAACAAGCGTTGTTGCTTTGTTAGGGAAAAGATCATTGTCTTTTGAGTTTTAACCAAGGTTCAAAAAACTTGGATCGAGATCGAGATTGTCCTTCTAAAAAAATGATATGTATTGGCCAGATCGGTCGCCAGATCGGATTGGATTTTTTTAATTACATAAAATTCTAAATATTATTTTAAAATGTAGATTTTTTTTTAAATTTAGAAAACATGACAAGTGACAGATAAAGAAACAAAATGCTAAACCTTAATGGTTATTGGCTTATTGGAGGCTTTGGAGTATCACTTGACCCATGTCGATTGTCATGCACCCCTGTAGGCAAGCACGTGCTAGTTGATATGGGACGTGCCAACTGACACTACTAACTAGGGGTGGCAATCGGGTTGGGTTAGCCTGGTTCGAGTTCGGGTCAGGTCAAGATAGTATTAACACGAACACGACCCGTTTAATAAATTGGTCAATTTTTCTATACACGAACACTGCCCTTTTATTAAACGGGTAACATGACATTACTCATTTAACCCATTTAATAAACGGATTATATTTTTTGTACAACCCATTTAACCCCATTTAACCCGGATAATAAACATGTTATATTTTTTATTCAACCCATTTAACCTGACAACCCATTTAACCCGTCCATACAACCTATTTAACCCGTCTATATAATCCATTTAACTTGTTTACATCCATTTAACCCATTTACACAACAATACCCATTTACAAAGACAAAAAAAAAATCACACAATTACACAAATCTAGCAAATTTACATTATTACGAGAATATTTAGTAAAACTAAATTCAAATTGGCTTAGCTTTCAGTGGGGGTCATTGTCAGAGTTGGCGAAGCGGTAGTGGTGGAGGCAAGGCTCCAGGAGCTGGCTCCTATGGAGGCGAGCACCAGATTTGCCGAGAAAGACGAGGCGGGAGAGGCAGTCGGTGTGGTCGGAGACAGAGAGGTGGTTGGAGGAGAGTAAATGTACCAAAGAGAGGAAGGGAGGACATGCGGAGACAGGGATGGAGGCACCGCAACAGGCAGCAGATAGTCGCGGAAGGCAGAGACGGTGAGCGAAGACACGACGGCAGGCGGAGAAGGGGAGTGGATACGACAACGCCGCGGCAGGTAGAGACGGGGAGCGTAGACGTGGCGGCAAGCGATAGACGAGGAGCGGAGACGACAGCATCGTGGTAGGTGGAGATGGGGAGTGAACACGCGACGACAGGTGGTCGCGTCTAGAGAGATGGGGGAGAAATTTTTTTCTCCTTTTGAAAGGTTGAGGCGGCTGGAGAGTGGAGAGATTGAGATTTTAGAGAGAGGATTAGATTAGGGTTTTTAGTTACTTATATATATATATATACAACCCATTTATTAAACGGGTTAGGCGGGTTGACCCGTTTACATCTCGAACTCGATTATATTAAATCCAAACCCGATTAAGAGTCGAGTTATCGTGTCGGGTTATCTGGTCAGGTCAAATTTTGCCACGCCTACTGCTAACCTTGCTTAACACAAACCTTACAACCCAAGTCAACTCTTAAAAATTACCCAAATGTTGGCCATGCATTTTAATATGTCATTTGCCTAACTCCTTAGGATAAATTGATACGTGAGAATTTAAAGTTCTATGTCAGTAGATCAACCCTTTCACTTTTTTCCTTTACCATATGAGACTAAATTCTCACATTTAATTTCTCAACAGTGTCTCCTTCACATATAAACCTCACATCAACTACTACTCCTTAAGTCTATTTCAATATTTTTTATCAAGACTTTTGCCCAATTTCTATTCCGATCTCCACTTGCTCTTAAGAGTTTGACTCTTTCATATAATCACTTTTCATGAGTCACCATGAATCCCAACAGTCAGAGTCCGTAATTCAACTCTTGGCACCCTTGTCCTAACCCAGGCCTTAGGATCCTTACTTCATCGAGTTTAACTAAGCTTGCATGCTGATCCCATCTTCCTGGGTCTAATTCGTTGTTAGATAACCAATTGATCTCAAAGCTTAAATTGTTAGGCTCTATTTTGTTTAAGATTAAGACCTGAATATGGCTAGCTAGCTCCATTTGTTAATTATGGTTTAGATTGGTTGAGAACTAGTTAAGAGTGTAATGATTACCCTTGATGTGATTTGAAAAGGCAAAAAATGTGATGGTTTTAGAGGAAAATAGATGATATGTAAAATTAATGGACCAAAAATGCCCTTTGACTTTGATGATATTAGATGAAAATATTATTATTAAATGAAATAAGTTAGTTATAATCAAGGTTTAAAAAATCAGGATCGGGATCGGGATCGACTTTCCGAAAAAACGATTTGTATCGGCCTTATCAATCGCTCGGATCAGATCGGATTTTTTAATTACATAAAATTCTAAATATTATTTACAAATATAGAAAAATTTTAAAAATACGATAAAAAAATACAAAAATAATAATTATTCACATATGAGCCTTAAAAATTGAATAAAAGTACTAACTTACACAAAAGTCAAAATTTGATTACTATCGAGTTGGCTCTCGTAAATTTCTTTGGTCGTCATCATAATCACCATAAGTTTGAAAATAATGATGTTTAGGTCTGATGCTCCAAAGAGTGATTGTATTATATCATTAATATCAAATAGATCTTATTGAATTTGAGAAAAATAATAATCAATATGTGAATCTTTTCTAGGGTTTTTATAAGTAGGGCTTTTCTAGGGTTTGTTGTTAAGGAACCCGCCAATCGCAGCCGAGAAAATCATGACCAACTCCCTCGTCGCGTTTTGGGCAAAAGAGAGGGAAGGAGGTCTACGTGCACTGCACATGATCTTCAATAATTTGTGTTTTAAGTTCTGGTTTCTAAATGTTGAAGTGTAATTCAACTCACTGATGGACAACAGTTAGCAGGCTCACAGAATTATCCTGCGCATTCAGGAAAGTTTACCTGTGTATATATGGTGAAAGGCTGCTTTCAGGTTGTTCATATATTCCAAAATGTTTACATCTGCAAATTGCTCCTGACAGTTAATAATCTTGATTGTATATTCATCTTCATGAATTTTTTTCCTTGTATTCAGTGTCTTAACTGTCAAAATCTTTATCATTGTTTTCTGGATGCATGTCAATGTCGGTGAGTAGATTTTTGCTGACCTAGATAACATGATACTAAGATGACTAGATTCATCAATATCATTGTGCAGGACCTTCATGATGGCCTAGATTTCTCTTTTCACGAGGATGTGGTATACTCCTTTGGTATATTTTCTGTAAAATTTTCATCTGATGGCCGAGAAATTGTTGCTGGCAGCAGTGACAACTCAATCTATGTTTACGACCTTCAAGCAAATAAACCAACATCACGTATTTCAGCTCATTCGGTATGAATTTTTTCTTACTGGAATGAAAATTGTATGTAAATCTAGTTTCTTATGATGCTTATTTCATATGATGCTTTTTTCTTTAAGAAAATTAGACTAGCATGTATATATCAGGCTATCAGCAACTCTCAAGAAGCATGGTACTAGTGGGCCTATTAAAGAAGAGTTAGCCTGTTAACTGTTCGACTTAATGAATATTCTGTGTCATTGATTTCACTCTTTAGTCTCAGATTTTGTTTATGATGTTAGGTTAATTTCCAACAACAAAAACAAGAACAAACCTCTAGTCCAAACTGTTTGTAGTTGCTTATTTTTATTTTGTCATGTGTTAATTAGGTAGGAAAATAGTTTCATGAAAGATATGGAAGAGCTACATCTTGATAAAGCTATAACATAATAAGATGCTATTAAAGATCAAAATACAAGAGATATGTATGAGATTCATAATCGTTCGTGGCCTTTCTCCTGCTGGATTTTAATTGTGTACATTCACTTTTGCAAGTTCTCCCCATCTTTTTGGGTAGACTGTAGGGTTTATCTTCCACAAGATTCATCACTATTAATCAACTTGTAGCAGGAGTATTAAAGGACAAAGGTACTGATTTACCAAGTGCTCATTAAATAATAGCATAGATTATTGAGTTTGAAATGCTAGTACAGGAATTATATAATATATTATCAAATCGTGCTATATTGACTTAAGTTGAATTTACCTTGCTTTGGACCAAAATATAAAAATGTTTAGAGAACTATGATCTCACTAATAGATGTTATCAACCTAAAGAAATGAAATCACTTTAATATTGTTGTACATGGATTTTCTTAGGCCCTCTGTGCATTTTCTAGGATGTTGAAGAGAAACTATGTTGGTATTATTACTTTTATCTCAAAGGATAGGCGATTGAGTCCAAAATGATAACAAAGACAAGTTATTACTATTTGTGCGAGTCCTAAATCGGGAAAACAAGCTCTCAGCTTTCCTTGTTGCAGCAATTCCACTCACATCACATTACTAGTAGTATTCAGCTTGAGGCATTTTTGGATTTGAATACTGCTCGGCAGCAAACATGCATGAATGTGAGCAAAACTGGTCATCTTAGGTATTGCTCTATGCTATTCATGGATCTAAGTCTAGTTTAATTAGACTTGGGACTTCTTGGTGACCTTTAGCTCTAGGACTTCGTAATTGATAATTTACTGACTACTCTAAAAACTTAAGCTATCAGAATAATAATTTATATCTTATATTTTAATATTCCCTCATTTTTGCGTTGACGCATTTTGATAGGCCTTTGAAGTGAACTTGATTTAAATGGATGTAGATATTATATTTTAAATAACAAATGAGCATGACAAGATTCGAACTCAGCATCTCTGATTTAATATTATGATAACTCATCAACTACTCTAGAAGAGTAAATGCTCAAATAGTTAGAGAATGGTAGTTTTATTGGAAAGAAGAGGTGATGTTGCGAGTAACAGTGTATTGGAAAGAGCCTCATGCAGCCACCTAGTTGTAAATATGTTATAATATTATGTAGAAACCAAGTAATGTTTGGTTAGTTCATATCAACTAACCAAACCTATAATTAGAATCCTGACATGCTAAATTTTTTTTTTATGGATGTTCACTATGAAAGAGAAGGTGATAACAGACCATAAAACAGATAAAATCCAATTGATCATAAATACCATACTCATATTCAGTCAAAGTTTCTCCTTCTCAGCCAGTAGGAAAGTTTTATTCATCATGTCACTATTATGTACGAGAGTACATATTTATATCATAACTGAGATCCTATTCTTTTCCTTTATATTTCCAGTCTGATGTGAACACAGTGACATTTGCTGATGAAACTGGCCATATCATTTACTCTGGAAGTGATGATAATCTGTGCAAGGTAATCTTTGCTACTTTGTTCTGCATGGTAAAACTATGAGATATGTTCAAACTACAAAAGTGAGAATAGCTTTCTAATTTGAATCTGAGCAGTTTTATGAAGGATTAAGGATTACATAGGGCCTGTTATTGAAGTTCTGATATATTATTTACCTTCTTGGCCCAATTTCTTGTGTCATCGATGAAGACATTACAGTAATATATTCATTTGTGTTGCAAATAAATTTTGGATTCAATGCATGGAAGACATATTTTTCACTGCATTAAGCGGTTCTTTTTTTCTTTACTTTGTTGTTTTTGAGATGAAACAATTTATTGTTGACCGAACTGCTGAAGTACTCTAGACGATATGGATACAGAAGCAAGATGTTAAACCATATGAATTTGAGGTCATCACAGGATCTCATAAACAGAGTAGGCAAGTATGGAATCCTTGAGCTGAATTAATTCCCTGATGTGTTTAATTAGCACTCAAGTGGAAAAGAATATTTTAACTTATGATTGTTCATCATAGAGAGGTGAGTCAGGAACTCTGAATCATGACCAGAAGTACTTGACTCGAAATTCCATGATGTCTAGTAATCTCAATTCTAAGGAAAGAATAATCGGAGGTCTTCCGGTAAAAATAGAATGTGACTTCTGAGAAATCTCTCAACCATAACAATAACAGGGTCTACTTCTTGTTGTGTATGAGGGAGATCTAAGGCAAAATCCATAAACGAGCCCTTCCAGATAGCTTTAGGAACGAATAAACACATATAAAGACCTCTATTTTGAGACTGACCTTTTGCAGTTTGACATATAGAAAAGCTTTTTCACAACCTACATCTTAATTGAGGCCAATTGTGTCATTCTTCGAGATTAGCCACTGTTTTGTCTCTTTCCAAATGTTCACTTAGAACCCCCTCCATGTGAATCTTCGATGAATTTTTCTGGCAAAGAAATTCAAGGAAGGCATAAAATATTACCTCTGAATATATGATTATTGTGCATCTGGAAACCACCTGTAGGTTGTCTAGCCTTACACTTTTCCAGATCACTTTGGAGTTGTCATCCTCCCATAAAGCTCTTTTAAACAATTAAACCTAATAATCTTTGTATGCAATGAGATAATATTGGGGCTATTTGATAATTTTATTTAGAGCATCTACAACTTTATTTTGCTCTTTTTGTGTGAAACCTAACTAGTGACGCGCGTTATGTTAATTTATGTTTATTATTTATAAATTTAAGTAATTCCCCCATTATTTAAGGCTCTTGATTATGACATTAAATTATTGTTGTCTGTCATGCCCCAAAATCGGAATCATGACCGGCCATATACCTCAATACGCTTGAGATACATGAAATCTTACACAATGATAAGAATTAATAAAAAAAAGAATTTGATTTATATAATTTAACCCAATCATAATAAAAATAGCCAGTGTCATCACTAATATGTCCCTAAGCAAATTGAATTAGCATAGTCTAAAACATAAAGACCAAAAGAACGGAAAGGTAAAGGGTAAGTTCTAAGTAGAGTTGGGGTTCCGGTGCATCTCGCTCAGTCATCACGCTGACCATTATCAAAAATATTATGATGGAAAAATTCATGAGCCAACAATTATAGCTCACTGAGTAGAATCCACTCAAAAGCTAATTAAATTCTTAAATAAAATCTAAATCCAATGATATAGAATGGCAATTCCACTAAACATGTTCTTAAAGTAACAATAATAACAATAATAATAACAAAAAGTCATATCTCATAACATGCTCAGTTTGAACATACTGAAATTTTTCTTAATAATAATGTTATTTGTCTCAATTGTGTCTATATTTTTTGGATCTATATCAACTAAAAGTCACCTTGAGATGGTGCTCAAATTTTTTTTCCTCATAGTTAATTCAATTAGTGATACAGGACAACGTCTCGATTGTAGAGTTGAGAAGAAGAAGTAGGGAAAAATAATCAAACCCATGGAATCCACCAATCGAGGTGTCGGAATCCACTGACGTTGGAATCCACCAACAAACACTCAATATGCAAAAGCTTTTAAAATATTCATTAATCCATAAAAGATGATTGCAAGCCTTTATATAGGCAAAATAAAGTAAAAGACAAAAGATGAAAATAATCCTAGAAGGTGATTAGTCACAACCCTCGTTAAGCCAAAGGGCCATAGGTGCAGCTCTTTTGTGTTTACGAGAATAAACGTGACGAAAAGTGGTGTCCTCACCAACTCTCCCGGAGTAGAAGAAACTTGACCCAGTCGAGTGGCTCTGATAGTACTCCAAAATATTATGGTCAAGCTGCTATAACTCCTCGCAAGTGATCCACGTACAATCAGACTCTAGTCGCCCGTGCCATCGAACAAGAAAACGGTGAACCCCTCCTTCTGTAGTAGATGTTATTTGATCATCCAAAATAGCGTATATCTTTTCTGGTGATGTGGATGGGAAAGGAGAAGTGGTATGTGGCACAGCAGGAATGTCTGGAAGGGTAGTAGATGTATCATAGGGTTCGGTGGGAATGTGCATAGGTAGTTGATAGGCTGCTAGATCCTCAATATTAAAAATATAACTAATGCCATAATTAGGGGGAATATCAATGACATAAGCATTAGCACCTACACGTTTCAGAACTCGGAAAGGTCCTGCACTATGGGTGTGCAACTTCCGAACAGCTCCTGAAGGGAATCGTTCGGGTCTAAGACGAATCATAACATGATCTCCAGCATCGAACTCCTTGGCACGTTTGTCCAAGTCGGCATGTATTTTATACTGGCGATTACTCGCCTCAATTCGCGTAGTGAGCTCTTGATGCAAAGAATGAACATGATGTGCAAATGCTTCGGCAGACTCAGAGACTCTAGAATGAGATGGCATAGGCAACAGATCTAGAGGTTTGCGTGCTTTAAAACTATGAACAACTTCAAATGGGCTCAGGCCAATAGACCTATTAATGGAGTTATTATATGCAATTTAGCTATAGGAAGAATGGCATCCCAGTTTTTGTTATGATTACCCACGAGATGGCGCAAAAGATTTCCAAGACTGCGATTAACGACCTCGGTTTGATCATCGGTTTGAGGATGATAGGCAGTAGAAAATTTTAATTTTGTGCCAACCATGTGCCATAAGGTTTTCCAAAAATAGCTCATAAAGCGAACATTCCGGTCGGAAACAATAGTTTTTGGAAGACCATATAACTTGACGATATGGGCAAAGTACAATTTGGCCATATGAGACACATCAAAGGTCTTAGCACTAGGAATAGAATGGGCCATCTTAGAGAAGCAATTCACAATCATGAGGATTGAATCATGTTTTCCAAATGTGCAAGGCAATCCCAGGAAAAATTCATACTAACATCCTACCATTGGTGATCAGGCACAGGTAATGGGGTGTAAAGCCCAGTGTTTTGTTTTCTATGCTTTGGTAACTGACAAGTCCTATATTGACCAACTAATTTTGCGACATTACGTTTGAGACTTGGCTAATAGAATTGGCGCTCCAATTCCTCAATTGTCTTATCACGTCCAAAATGACCCGATAGGCCATCGGCATGGATCTCCCAAATAAGGAAGTCACGCACGGACGTACGGGGAACACAAAGCTTGTTAGCCTTAAATAGGTAACCGTCTTGGAGGGAATAACTATCCAAAGCTAAGTTCGGATCAATTAACAAAGTTAGAACGATTTCGCCAAAGTCCGAGCAAGTTGTATAATCCTCCTTCATTTTGTCAAACCCAGTGACTTTGATGCTAATGGCAGACAAAAGGTTAACCCTTCGGCTAAGCGCATCAGCTACATTATTCTCAACCCCAGCTCTATGTTTGAGTACAAAAGTATACACCTGTAAGAACTCAATCCAACGAGCATGTCTCAAATTTAGTTTCTTCTGAGAATTTAGGAATCGAAGAGCTTTGTAGTCGGAATAAAGTACAAACTCATGCGGAAGTAAATAATGGCACCAATAGCGTAAAGCTTGAATAACCGTATAAAATTCTTTATCGTAATAAGATGGTGTTCCTGGCTAAGGACACCGTCGATCCCGATGCCTGAGGCATCACATTCCACCTCGAAGGCTTTAGAAAAGTCAAGAAGACGCATTACAGACGCTATTGTCATTTTCCTCTTAATTTCTTCAAAAGCCTTATTTGCTATCTTACTGTAATGAAAATCTTCTTTCTTCAAGCAAGCAGTGATCGGCGACATGATAGTACTAAACCCTCGAATGAAGCGTCGATAAAAAGTAGCAAGGCCATGAAAGCTACGCACAACATGAATATTTCGTGGTTCCGGCCAATCAACAATTGCCTTGATCTTTTCAGGGTCGGCACAGACTCCTTTTAAAGTAACCACAAATCCTAAGAAGATGACTTGATCGACAAGAAAATAACAGTTCTTCCTATTGCCAAAGAGTTGAGCAGCACGAAGCGCTAGACAGACTTGACGCAAATGGTCCAAATGAAGCTCTTTTGATCGATTATAAATTAAAATGTCATCAAAATACACCACAAAAAATTTTCCCATGAATGGGCGAAGCACTTGTGTCATAACATGCATGAAAGTGCTTGGGGCATTTGATAAACCGAAAGGCATTACCAACCATTCATACAACTCGTCTTTTGTCTTAAAAGCAGTTTTTCATTCATCGCCTAAGGGAATTCAGATTTGGTGGTAACCACTTTTAAGATCGATCTTAGAGAAAATTGAAGCTCCCGCCATCATATCAAGCATGTCATCAAGTCATGGAATGGGAAAATGATATTTGACTGTTATTTTATTGATGGCTCAACTATCGACACACATACGCCAAGACCCATCCTTCTTTGGCGTGAGCAAGGCAGGCACAACACAAGGGCTTAGGCTCTCACGGATGAAACCCTTCATAAAAAGTTCATTTACCTGATGTTGTAGTTCAGCATGTTCTTTGGGGCTCATTCGAAAGTGTGGCAAGTTTGGGAGAGAAGCTCTAGGGACAAAGTAAATTGCATGTTGGATATCGCGCAAAGGAAACAATTGGTCCGGCAGATCATCCAGGAACACATTTTGAAACTCATTTAGTATAAGAGCAGATTCGTCGGATGATGGAGTGAGGGTAGTGCTCCCAACTTCACGAGCCACTAAGGCAAACACAATAGAGCCTTGGGTTGCTTCCTTTTCAAATTCCTTAGAATTTATTATGTGCAAAACCTTTTTACTTGGAGCATTTTTCTTGTTATCTTTATTAATTATTTTAGGGCGCATAGGATTTATCTTAATCTTTTTGCCTTCAAAAGTGAAGGAGCATGAGTTGGAACGCCCAAAAATAGTTACATCATGATCAAACAACCAAGGGTGGCCCAAAATGATATGCCCTACATCCATCGGCATAATGTCACACCACACATCTTCCTTATAAGAAAGGAATGTGATAGGAACGAGGCATCTCTCATTTATAGCAATGAAAAAATTATTTACCCAAGATACCTTATAAGGATTCGGATGAGGTATAGATTTTAACGCCAAGTGAGATACAATGATAAAAGAGACGGCGTTAATACAACTCCCATTGTCGATGATGACTTTGCAATCTTTTTTCTAACATTTAATGTAAGTGTGGAATATTGCATTCCTTCGCCAATCATCGGTCTCTCGGGGTTACGTCAAAGTGCAACGAACGACACCAACAGTATGGTCTCCATAATCACGATTTTTGTCACTATCTTGGACATTATCTAGGTCAGGTTCATAAACTTGTTCATCGAGCTCATTTTCCCCAATAGTATCATTTTGTTCCCCAAGATAAAGGGTCTTTCAAGGACAGTTTGATGCTACATGACCAACTTGTCTGCATTTGTAACATTGACGAGAATCATTAATAGGTGCAGTTTCATAGAGGGGCTCCTTTCCTTTGTCAGGTTGGGTAGGTATGGCAATTTGGATAGTTTTGGTAGGTACCGATGGTGGTAGAGCTTTTACGCCAGCAGGAGCATAACTGGGAAGGGTGCGCCCAATTGGTCGCCTAGGAAATTGTTGCCTATTAACCATCTCGTAGTTCAACGCAAGAGTGTAAGCCTGATCCAAGGAGGTAACCTCCCGAAAAACTAACTCTCTTTAAATGCCATCGTTAAGGCCACGCCTAAAACGACTCAGTGTCATCATCTCATCCTCCACAACATTACACCTCAAAATGTATTCCTCAAATTAGGAGACATAATCACTCACAGGTCTATTTCCTTGTTTAAAATTACTCCATTAATCTAAAAGGTTACCAAGATAAGAATGTGGCAAATATTTTTCTTTTAATTTTTCTTTCATTTTATGCTAATGAATTATGGGAGGTTGGTTTCGTCGCACTAAAAGTTGCTCTATACTTTGCCAAAATAGTTTGGCTTGGCCGACTAGTTTAATTGGGCAAATCTAACGCGTCGGTGTTCCGATAGATCATACTACTCAAAGAAGTGGTCTATCTCATGGAGCCAATCAATAAATACAGCAGGATCTAAGCGACCGTCAAAAGTTGGGGCATCCACCTTAATATTTTTATAATTTAATTGTCATGGTTTTAAGATTCTCTAAAGGCGACATTGCCTCTAAATCCCCTGTTATTGTGAAAATCAAATGTATCTTCACGATAATTTTGCCTATGAGGTTCTCTCTCAGGACCTCTCTCATGGTGAGGGTAGTATAGGGCCTGTCGATGGGGTCTCGACATTAGGAGCGGCACGCGTGGTACCCGTGTTGGACGCACCGACGTCACTCTTGATCTCATATTGGTCACGAGACATCTCAATAGCCTCAAGACGAGCATTGAAGTCATCCAATTTAGTCGTAATAGTTTCAATGGATTCTTGTAAAACGCGACGAAAATCTTCTATGGTATTGGGTTCTATAATAAACTGGAATGAAGAGTGAGAGACTCTCCTACCACTACGAAGTTCATATAATTTGTCTCTACCACTAAAAAAATAAATGCAATAAATGAATGATAATATGCAAGCTAAGAGATCATAGCGAACAATAAGAGAGTAATAACCAGAATAACCTACAGCCACTTATAAAGTTTTCAGTAAAAGCCAGTCAGACTCAACAAAAAAATTACAAACCAGTAGTACAAGCTCCCAAGATCGAGACGGGAACTGTAGATATGTCAAGACTTTCCCTCTAACCTAGCTAGTTCTACTTGTTTTATTTTAACTATAGACGGGAACTGTAGTGTTAACCACTTGTTTTATTTTTTTTTAACAAGCAAAAAGAAATAGGTAGGCAATAGCAGGCTCAAGCGCTTGTCAAAATAAAACAAATGAATTAAGCAATGTAATAGGTAGGCAATAAGTAGGCAATAACAGGCTCAATATGGTTATAATTCACACCGACAGAAAGACAGTTGCTATTTTAAGACTAACAAATAATAGTAAAGAAAAGACGGATGTTACCGAATATCGCACGTCCACGGAGGCTGGTGGTCGTGACAACGGTGGCCGGAATCCGACAACAACGGCAGTGGCGATGGTTGCGGTGGCAGGGACAGCGGCGGCGATAGGGGGCTACAAGAATGGCTGCGGTGGTTGCAACGATGCAGTGGTAGGACCGCGCAAGGGCTACAACGACGGCAGCAGCGAGCGACGGGCGGCGGCGGCGGCGGTGGCGGTGGAGATGGGCTGCGGCAACAGTGGTCGCAGCAACTGAGATGGCTACGGCAAGGGCAGCCAAGCCCTAGTGGCGGGGAACAACAGCAGGGGAGGCTGCGGCAAGGTTCAGCGGCAGGGATAGCTGCGATGAGGCTGCAGCGGCGGATGGCTACGGCAGGGATTGCAGCGGCTGGAGGTGGGTTGCAACGGCAGCAATAGGCAGTGGCGGTGGTGAAGATGGTGGCACGGCAAAGCAAGGGCCATGGAAATCAGCAACGGCGGCGTCCGTGGAGGTCGGCGGCAGCGTCGGCGAACAGAGGAAGATGGGATGATGGATGTGAGTGATGGCTTGGGCTAAAGAGGAGGAAGATGACGATGGGTTTGGATCGGGTTGGTTCGGTTGGAGGAGATTGGGTTTAGTTAGGTAGGTGTGGGTTGTGGGTTGTGGGTAATCGGGTTGGGTTTGGGTAGGTTTCTTCCGATTCACTAAGGCTAAAAGATGAGCTAGGTTAGGCTAGTGGGCTTAGTTGGTTAGTGATCTTTGGGTTTTTGAATGATGAGAGGTTTATGCTAGTGGGTTAATGGGTTTAGGTTTTAGGTTGGTTGGGATTAAGTTAGGAAGGTAGATAAGATAGGTATTAATCCTAAAATTATGGGAACTAATTCCCAAAAATTATGGAAATTACTCCCTAAAATTATGGAAATTAATTCCCAAAATTATGGAAACTACTCTCTAAAATTGTGGAAACTAATCTCCAAAATTATGGAAATTAATTTCAAAATTATAGAAACTAATTTTCCAAAACTAAGGAAAGATAACTAAGAAAAAAATTATCTTCTAAATTTGAATTTCTAAATTTTAAAATTTTTGAAATTCAAAATTAAAGTTAAAGATGAAACAAATAAACTGAATTTTAAAATTTGATTTTTTTTTCAGAGACGCTCTTTTTTTTTATCTAAAACGGGGAAAGAAAATCTATTAAATAAAGCTTACTTGTGATGATCTCCTTGTGTAGAGATTTGGTGATGGTAATGGTTTATTATTTTCCTCGTTGAGGGTGATCTCCTCGCGTAACTCGGTTCCGGATCCTAATGTTATCGGGCGACGGATCTCGTAGCGATCTGGTGTTCGTGGAGCGATTGATCTGATGAAGAAAAGATGAGGCGCTGCATAGAATCCAAGCAGTGGAGCGTCCATAAACTAGAAAATGATCTGTTCTGATACCAAAGCTGATGTAGGACAACGTCTCGATGGTAGAGTTGAGAAGAAGTAAGGAAAAATAGTCAAACCCGTGGAATCCACCAATCAGGGTGTCGGAATCCACCGACATTGGAATCCACCAACAAATACTCAATATGCAAAAGCTCTCAAAATATTCATTAACCCATAAAAGATGATTACAAACCTTTATATAGGCAAAATAAAGTAAAAGATAAAATACGAAAATAATCCTTGAAGGTGACTAGTCACAACCCTCATTAAGCTGAAGGGCCATGGGTGCAGCCTTTTTGTGCTTACGAGAATAAACGTGATGAAAACTGGTGTCCCCACCAGTTAGGGACATTAGGATGTGTCACTATATAATAAATACACCATATCTCTTTCACTAACCGTTGAGAGAGATTAGAGTCATCTTAGGAAGTTTTTTAATCCAACCTGAGACTGTACCCTAACTCCGCCAGAGTCACCTAAGAAAGTCATTGTAGTGATCTGAAGTAAGATTTTTCTCTAAACTTCTAGTTAGACTTGAGTCACCATGGAAAGTCTCAAACGATCTATATCACGACTGTTCTCTAAGTCATACCAGATACTAGTTATATTTTTTCCTACTAAAATTTGCAATTTGCACGAAGTATATCGATGCACTAAATTATATATTTCTATGCACAGAATTATAATAAATAAATTTCACATAGAAAATATAATAAATAAATTTTCACACAGAGAAATGCGTGGTCTAACAAAAGGTACGAAATACAATAGAATAATTATGTGAGTGAACCCACTCACTTGAGTTTAATTAAAATAACTGAAATTTTAAATCTCTAGTCCACATGCTAAATTCATCACCTTTAATAATAAATAACAATAAATTTTAAATTAAATAATATCATGATTTCTAAGATTTAAAGCTAAATAAATAGCTAAAATGCTTTGATTTAAACCCATTGGATTGGGCTGGGCTGCGACTGGCCCGTAGCCTACACCAATCTATTAATCGGGCTGTGCCAAGGCCCAACCAAATCATAATGGACTGGGCTACAGGCTAACTTATAGCCTACCCTCCATTAAGGTAGTTCGGGTCGAGTCTTTGGATTCAAAATCAAAACCAGAACCCGAACCCGCAAAATGAATAAAAGGGTTGGCTCGAGTTTAACCCGAGCCCAAACTAGATCTTCTCCTATGGTGATCGACGCGAGGAAGAGAAGGAGAGAGTGTCCGCTGACGACCACCGTTGTCAACGGTCCACCGGCCACACCCCAAGCTCCCCAACACTCTCACGACCACGTAGACTACGCAAGGTGGAGGAGAAGCCATCATTGACGACAAACAGCTCAACTCCATGGCCGGCGGCCATGGAATCGTCTTCTACCACAAACCAAGCCACGAGGGCTCCAAAGTAGCATTACGGCACGAGGCCAACGACACGAAACTCTGACACATGAGCGGCAATGACCCAAAGCCGCCAGCCGGCTTGATTCACTGACGACGTCGCTTCACCCCAGAAAAAAATAGGTATTTCTATTCTAAGTTATTAACTTTAAACTAATTATGAGGGATGGGCGAGGACTGACCGGCGATTCATTGAGTGGTCTTCGATCACTCTGACAGTGCTTCGACACTCTAATTCGACGGTGGGTGCTTCGATGGGAAAGAGATATATATATATATATAGAGAGAGAGAGAGAGCGACGTATGAGAAAATACTAGGGTTTTGATTTAATAGGATAGGTTTTTGAATCTAAATTTGGGATTAAACTCGGATTCAGAGTGGCCGGAATCTCTCGGCCACTCCTTCGTCGTGTAACTGCGAAGGATAAGGGAAGGAAGGGGGTGCACATGCACTGCACGTGCGACCCTCTAACTTTTTTT
Source organism: Typha latifolia (assembly GCF_019914945.1). Lineage (NCBI taxonomy): Eukaryota > Viridiplantae > Streptophyta > Magnoliopsida > Poales > Typhaceae > Typha > Typha latifolia. The sequence goes on from NC_133091.1 coordinate 6,415,673, forward strand.
TGTTCTTACATTGTCCACTTCTTTTGAGTTTAATTAAGCTTCTCACTGAAGAATTCCACTGTTCACTCTATTTGTAATAAAATGATGCTTATTCCTATAACTGAAGCATCACATTTAACTTCAAATAATTTGTCAAATCTTGGTAAACTTGGACCTGAATATCACAACCCAAAATCGGAATCCTGACTAGTCATGTACCTCAATACACTTGAGATTCACGAAGCCTTAATAAATAACTTTTTTAAGTCCACAATGATGAGAATTTAATAGAAATATCTAACTTCAATAAATATAACCCAACAATAATGAAAATGACCAATGTTACCACTAATGTGTCTTTAACCAAACTGAATTAACAGATAGTTTAAAACATAAAGACTAATAGAACTGAAAGTTAAAAAAGGTAAATTCTTAGTGGAGGTAAGGTCTCGGTACATCTCACTCAATCGCTATGTTGACCAGTACCTAAAATGTTAGATGAGGGATTCTATAAGCCAACAACTATAGTTCAATAAGTGAAATCCATTCAAAAGCCAAATAAATCTGAATCTATAAACATAACTTTAAATAAATCGAAGTCCACCGATATAAAAATGACAATCTCACTAAACATGCTTATAACAACAGTAATAATAATAACGGCACAAATAATAACAAAGTAAGTCATATCTACTAACATGCTTAGTATCAATATATTGAATTTGTCTCAATAATAATAATGTCATATGTCTCAATTGAGTAAATGCCCTATGAATCCATATCAATAAGAAGTCATCTTGAGATGACGTTCAGGTTATTTTCTTATAGTTGATCTAGTTGGAGTCATCAGAATGTGTTATTACGTACCCTGTTTCCTTCTTTAAGAGTCACCAAGAGGTGTCACTATATGATACACTCTCTCTGTCTCTTTCACTAGTCATTGAAAAAGACTAAAATCACTACAAGAAGTCTTTCAATCTAACCTAGGACTATTCTCTAACCCCGCCAGAGTTATCTAAGAAAGGCATCTCAGTGATTTAAAATAGAATTTTCTCCTGGACTTTCAAGTAGACTTAAGTCAATACGGATAGTCGCAAGTGATCTATACCAGGACTATTCTCTAAGTCATACCAAATATTAATTATATTTTTTCACTAATATTCATGATCATTAAAATTGTTATTTGCACAAAGTATAACAATGCACTATGTCATATATTTTGTGCACAAAATTATAATAATTAATTAGCACACAGAAATAAGACATTTATTTGCACACAGAGATATACGTGATCATGTAAAAAGTATAAAATACAAGACGGATAAAAATGGGAGCGAACCCATTCACCTGAATTTAAATGAATTGATTGAAATTTTAATTCCCATGCCAAGAAAATTCACCATCTTTGATAATAAATAAATAACATATTTTAATTTATTCAATATCATGATTCTTGAACTTTAAAACTAATTAAATGGTTAAAATAGGCTAATTAAAGCCCAAAGGGTTGGGCTGGGCCAACGCCCAAACCTAATAATAATCATGGACTGTGTTGCAGGCTAACTTACTGATTTGGATCGGGTCAGGTCCTTGGATCCAAAATCCGGACCCAAACCCGAAATATAAAAAGGGTGGGCTCGAGTTGAATGGTCTAGGGGTCTAAACGAGCCGAGCCTGAGCGAGCTGCTCAGGCTCGGCTCGGCTCAGCTCAACTCGAGTCGAGCTCGAGCTAAGCCTAACCGAGCCCGAACCGAGCCCGAGCAAAGCTCGGGCTTGATTAGAGGATGAGGCGATGGCGACGTGGGGGGTGGCGGCATGGACGGCGGCTTGCCAAAGGAGTCGAAGACGGATGGAGGAGGAGACTACGAGGAGATGGTGAATGAAGGAGGAGGAAGCCGACGAAGTGGACGAAGAAGAGGAGGCCAACGCCGAGATGAGGAGGCCGACGGAGGAGGAGGAGCCCGACGGAGAGGAGGATGTGGCGCCGTGGTGGTGGCTTGCCGATGGAGGCCAACAGAGATAGAGGAGGTGGCGGCGCGTGGGGTGAGGCAATGAGTGGTGATCGGGTGGATGAGGGTGAGGGTGAGGGTGAAGGTGAGGGTGGGGTGGGTGAGGGACTTAAGGGTGATGGGTGAGGGTGGGGAGGGTGGCGTGATAGGGGAGGGTGATGTGATGGGTGAGAGTGGAGCAGGTGAGGGTGGGTGAGGGTGATGGATGGGTTACGGGTGAGGGTGAAGGTGAAGGTGGGGTTGTGAGGGACACGTGGCAATATTTCTTTATGCCACGTGTTCTTAGTTATAGCTAGTCAGGCTATCGAGCCTATTGAGCCGAGCTTAAGCGAGCCAGCTCCAGCTCAGGCTAGGCTCAATATTAATTCCGAGCCTGTTACAACGGCTTGGGCTCGGCTCAGCTCTAACCGAGCCGAGCCGGACTCGATCTTCAGTCGAGCTGAGCCCAAGCCAAGCCCGAGCCACTCGTCAAGCCTGACAACCCGAGTTGAACCCGAACCCAACCTTGCCTTCATCCTCAAGGCAATCGACGAAAGAGAGAGAGGCCACCGGCGATCACCACTGCCGGAGATCCATTGGCCACACCGCAAGCTCTCCACCTCCCTTGCAACAACACCGACCCTATGAGGCATATACGACGAGCGATCAACACCGATAGTCACTACTCCATGATCAACGGCCATAGAGCTCATCTCTACAACCACCCGAGCCATGAGGACTTAAAGGGAGAGTACCTACGACACGAGGCCAACAGAGTAAAGCTTTGGCCGGTACATGAGCCTGGTACTGATGAGACGAGGTAGACGAGCAGCAGCTTCATAATTGACAGACGACAATTGGTGTTAACCATTAATGTACTTCTTTAACCTTTACTTTCATCAACATGGAATGCCTTCTTCAAATTGACCTATAGTCCCATAGCACGTAGGACAAGTAAAACTTTCCCCAAATTCCTTCATGCTCAATCTCTGTGCTCTGTGCAAGCACATACTAAAATATCATCAATATAGACCACAAAGAATTTAACAATGAAAAGTTTTAATACCTGATTTGTATATTGGTTCTTGAGAGAGATCTGGTATTATCTTCCTCTAGCTTAACCATTTTCATCATTAATTCACTAGCCAATGAATGTTTATTCATTTAGCTAGAAACTATATGGCAAGAATATAAGTGTAAGACAGAGGAATCAGTAGATGAAGTGCCAATCTTATGGATATTAAGGTCATATAGCTGCGTATTAGAATCAGCTGACGACATACTGTTCTTATTCTCGATTTTCACTAGATCCTTCAACTGCAATAAATTGCTCTACTCTCAGCAATTTCCACACTTATATAATGCTATGCTATTAAGTTCCGCTTTAAAGATGTACAGTGTACATTCCAATAGTCTATAAAGATAAAGTGTAAAGGTAGTCCAAAACTCCACTTATTTTTCTATGATGCATGTATAATATTTGGATGGATGCCACTAGGAAAGCAACACATGCAATAGGTATTAGATAAAGTTGGTCTTCTCTAATGTCTATCTTAAAGACTTAAAGCATGCTAATTCCAAATTTCTTTTTATACTCTTGCTTCTGGAAATGTAGGATAAAGAATTGAAGATATTCGTGTCTCTTCCCTTGTTGCTTTTTTCTGAAGGTTGTTATTTTTCTTTGTTACTATATTCAACTGTCGTGTATCATAACATATTGCAGCCAGTATACTACTGAAGTGAATGACTGATTTCTTGGGATGAGCATATATGCATTAATTAGAGTCAAACAAATGTTCAAGCAATAGAGCTAAAGCTATGTACTATCTTCTCCCAAACCTGCTTTAATCAGAACCTCGTGCATGAAGCCCTTTTAGATAAAAGAGAATTTGCTATTGTTATTCTTAAAGTTGATCTTCAGACCAGAGTAACATGTAACAATTTCTTAAACCTTTCTTCTCTTTGTATATATAAGATCTGCTTCTCTTATCTTCATTTTCATGGTATAATTTATGTAGTCTTCAGGTATGGGACAGGCGTTGCTCTAATGCAGAAGGACAAGCAGTTGGAGTATTGATTGGACATTTGGAAGGTATTACATTTATTGATAGCCGCGAAGATGGTCATTATTTTATTTCCAATGGAAAAGACCAAACTATTAAAATGTGGGACATCAGGAAGATGTCCTCTAGTGCTGATTGGTATGTACTGTATCCCTTGTATCCTTATCCACTCATATGTATATGTTGTCTGTCCCCTAACCCAACTTTCTTGCTTAGACTGGTCAAAAAGAAGTGCTATGCTGATATTGTTTTATGGCATGATTCTTTCTGAAGTATGCGATTATTTTGGATCCAATCATGCTCCCAAACTTACAGCTATGTTGCACAGCACTGCACCCACATCCACATTTCTAATAACTTGAAGATTGTCATGAGCAAACTAAGGGTGGCTACTTGATTTAAACTTGTTAACTGTCTGATCAGATTAAGACGAAACCCACATATCTTCACAGTGTATATTAACTGTCACCAACAATCTAACATGGTTAAAGTATCAATAACAAACAAACCAGACATGATGTGTTTACTCACTCTGGCTAGCTCACAGTTTTAGTGGACCATCTAAATTGAGTTTGGCCATATCAGAGACCTGGGTACTCTAGGACACTTACAGAAACTTGAAATCATCGGTTTTGTAACTCAACTGTTAAGATTAACCAGTACATACTTCACTATAGAAAGTTGAAGTGTAGAAAGTAGAAACACCATTCATATACATGAAAAAGTGATAGGTATATGGCGTAGCCTAGATGACATAATTATTCATATAAACAAGTCATGCCTAGTCTTAAACATGTACTTCCAGGTGCCCTCTCAAATCTTGACTCAAAAATATATTCTAGGTGATCTTGCTGAAATAATAATGGACATGCATTAGAGATAAAGGGTATTTATTTTTGAGGGCATACCATTTAATGAATGATAGTCAATGCACATTATATTTTAGAGGATCATATTTAGGGTGATGTCATTTGATACAATACTATTAGGCCTAATCATGGATCCCAAAATCGGCCAATCCGGACCCGGTTGTTTCAACTGAAATTTCTTTTTTTAAGATTCAGGTCGAATATAACATGTATCTAAAGTAGGAGGTATTAGTAATTAATGTCATTAACTGTCTTCTTTTTAAATTTTTAGCTTTTACCCTCCATTTCTCACACACACTCTCATCCCACTCTCACACTTCATCGAACTCATTCGGTGGTCAATCTAGTGAGCCCCTCTAGCTAGTCCACACTTTGGTGAACTAGAATGAGTGTTTTTTCTCATTTCTTTTTTTCCTCTTTTCTTACTGCTATAGAATAATAGCTTAGAGAGATTTTCCTCTTTTCTTTAGTTTGTAGGCTTTTTATGTAACTATTTTTTTCTTTTTTTCTATTATTTTTTATAAATTATTAGAATTTTCTGCAATCTAAATAATATTTAGAATTTTACGTAATAAAAATAATTTGATCCGATACGAGGGGCCGATACGACCGATACTGTCGATACGGCTGATATGTATTATTTTTTCTAACGGCCGATTCCGATTCTAGTACCGAGTTTCGGAACCTTGGGCCTAATTACCCCCACTTAGGGAGCTTGTTGACATTCTTTTTTATCTTTATTATTTAAGACTGTGTTGCATAAATATGCAGGTTGGATAAATGAGAATCTACATCCAGCTAGAGATATTGTTTTACTGCTGTTCTAGCTGGTACTTTAACTTCTTAAAATAGACGTGCAAATCTTCAAGGATTCCTAAGGATTACTTTAGAGATGTCCTAAGAAATGTTCACTTTACTAGTAGCCTTACTCATATGTTAAATTTGGTGGTATTTTGTTAGTCTATTTCTTTTGCATCTGCTTATGGATCCAATTTAGAGGATAGAGATGTGGATGTAGAGTGATTAGAAGTGTTAGTTTCTGCAGTAAGCTCTCAAAGATTTTCTTTTTATCGAGATCATCAATTACTAAGGATGTTATACTCATTTTAAGTGGAAGAGCTCCTAACATGCTTTTGAATCTACTATTTTAGTTAGACTAGTCCTTGCCATTAGTAATCAATTCGAATCTGTGGCTTCTACTTTCGAAGTTCATCAGCTTCATTCTTGGTAGAATTAAGGGTGGCCTTCCTGTTCCTTTTCAATGTTCGAAACATCTCTTATGTTCGAGGGGGGACGGGACTGCCCATCTAGTGTAGTTACACGTTCTGTAGAAGCCACACAAGTTCTTTGGCTTTCACCTTTGGGTACAACAATGATGGCATTTCCAAGTTCCAAGACTTCTTCCTTGTGTCCATTAATTTTCCAAAGGCCACAATGTCACAAAACATTTTCAGACTTACCATTTTTGTCAGAGTTACTCCATCTTTGCTTCGCTTCCTGCCTTTCTTGTGTTCTCTCGGCTTCTTTTTCTCCATTCTCCTTATTATCCTCATTTTGCCTACCTGGGATTCTCCACTTTAAAGAGTTGCAGCTCCTTTCAAATGCTCTCATGGAGAACCCTCTGTACTAGTGTACTTCTATGGTTTCTCAAAGAGATGCTATCAAATTCGGTGGGGCACTGATACCGTCGTGAACAAATTGATTATAGTATGGTTTCTACCAGCTAGGAAATTCAGTTATTCCCTTTGTGGTGAACAAGACAGAATTGTTACTTTATCAAATCGTGGCTCTTGATTTAGGATTTCCCTATTTTTATTAACTATTCTGCTGCAACATGGAAGGGCCACATTCCCTTTTATCCATCATTTATCCATGTATGTTTTATAGGGAATGGACCCGAGAGGGCATGCTTGAGTCATGCTATACATTGATAGTCCATTACATAGTTATTCAAGCTTTTGAGTCAATTGGTTTTCCAATACTCCGAACTTAAGTAGACCTTACACAAGTATATCCAGGATGGCTAGGCACAGTTCACCAGAGTTCTGATGTATAGAAATTCCATCAATCTGCTCTACAGGACTTAATCCAGTGGATCAGGGCTGTCATTTTGACGATTCTCCTAATTTACCTAATGTAAACCAAGCTTTTTATTTAATGTGTTATTGTAGCATTTGTACTTTGTAGTTAATGGATATTTGGTTTCTTTTTCAAATTTTTGTCAATCCTATGATCCTATCACCTGTGGGAACAGATAGTTGAACACGTGATGGTTTTGTATTTATTAAATTAAAAAAGCTTTTGTAAGAAGAGAGCTTTTTTGCACATTGGATGCTAGAATGAGTTGTCAAGTCCAATTTCTTAAATGGTTTTGGATTAAATTTTGAAGATCTCTATATAATGAAGTTCCTTCATTGAGGTTTGCTAGGCTTCTTATATAATTGCCAACATTTCCTAATGCAGTACAAGAGGAACAAGAGGAAGAACTTCTGATTGGGATTATAGATATATGCAGTACCCAGCGCAGTATAAGCATCTGAGACATCCAAAGGATCAATCAGTATCTTCATATCAGGGTCACCAAGTCCTGCGGACCTTAATTCGATGTTATTTCTCTCCTTCATACAGGTTAAGTTTTCGTCACATATTTATCTTTTGTAGAGATAACTAGGTCTCAGAATTAAGACCCCCCAGATTAAATTTACAATCCTTTATGTGGAAGACTGAGGAGAGCCTTCAGTTAAATAATTAACACTAGACAAATCCTTTTTATTGACAACTCTTGCTTTTATATTACAAATAGCAACACCAACACTAGACTAATCCTTTATGTGGAGACTGAGGAGAGCCTTCAGTTAAATAGTTAATAGCACTCGCTAGATTCATATATCAAGGCTATGAAATTAATCTTGTTTGGGGACTTTTTCATTCAGTAAAATCAGTACTTCTCATTTGCTTTTATATCCTGTTTCAGCACGGGCCAGAAATACATCTATACAGGGTCCTATGACTCTTCAGTCTATATTTACGATGTGGTATGCTATCTCCCTTTTATGAAGTTATTACTTTGTCACTCTTGCTACATCCAAAGCATAGTAAACTCACTTATCAGTTTAGTGCACAATTGCAAATGTATTATCTTCCATTTCTTTGAACTAACTTCAAACAATGGTGTACAAACAGCTTAGTGATTATTATCTCAACCATGATGTAAACTGTATGTGACCGTCTAACTTCATTTAAGTCTAGCTAAGCACAATTGTCTTGGTCGTTGTCCCAGCTAACTGGAGACCAAGTTGCTAGGCTTGAGGGCCATCAGTTGACCGTTAGAGATTGCAGTTGGCATCCTTACTATCCTATGCTAGTCAGCTCTTCTTGGGACGGTCTGATTGCTCGATGGGAATCGTCAGGGAATAGTGCAGTTCCGGCTGTGGATGATAGTGAATGATTGATCCAATGGTTCTACTGAAGAAAAGGTCTGAAATTGCCATCATCCTAAATTGCAGTCTATTTGTCTGTCTGTAGTGCTGTATATTTATGTAGTCCCATATTACGCTACACAAGACTCCATATCTATCTATATAAGAATAATGTTATTCTAGTATAAGCCTCATTATACTAGTATAGTAAGTAAACAATTATTTATCTCAATACTAGTTTGTTAACACCTACCTCTATCCTCTTCTTCTATCCAGTATTTTTATATTTACTAATTATTATTTTACTTTTTGAGAAGACATCACTTTAATCAACTACCATTTCAATCACTTTCTCTCTCTTCTCTGCATCCATCTATCGTAAAGGGCATTTTAGTTATTTGACAAACTATTATTGTAATTTTATCTCACATCAAGTGTAGTTATTAAACATTATATTAGTTACAAAAAAAAATACTAGAATAGCTTATACCGGCATAATCTCTCTTATGCAAGTATAAGAAATGAGCATAGTTTTACCGGTGTAGAATTTATTTCACAAGAGAATTGATGCTATAAGATTATCTTTTTCTAACCATGTAAGATTATCTTTTGCATAGAAAAATTGTTCTTCTATCATGATTCAATAAAATTAAATTTTTTAAGCTATGTTCACATGAGGAATAAGGTTAGAATATGCATTACTATTCTAAATTTTAAGAAAGAGCTAATACTAGTATAAGTTATTATAATGTTTAGTTCAATACTAGTATAAGAAGAATAATTACGATTAATGTGACATAAAATTAATATTAAAATATTAAAAAAATTAAAAATTTGTATTAAGAATCTGTGACATTTGACACCAAATGACAAAGATATCTTTATTTGATTGGATATAAAGTAGTAGAAGTAATATATATTTATCTAAAATTACAATATTTTTTATTACAATTGCGGACTTAAAATACTTTAGATACCTGCACTATAAAAAAAATAATCATGCACTGCGAGGTACTATAGAGTTATAAGCCTGCATTACGATAAAATAATCTCACACTATGTAAAATAAACATGCACTATAAAGAAATAAGGAGATAATGCAGGATAATGCGGGACTTTATGTAAAATAACCATATACGACGATGAAATAAGAAAGCACTACGGGGTAATACATGACTATAAGCCCACACTACAGAAAAATAACCTCCCACTTTATATAAAATACTCATGCACTATGAGAAAATAATCATGCACTACGGGGTTATAAGCCCGCACTACAGGAAAAGAGAGAGCTTAATGTTTTTTTATATTTTTGCAGAATTTATTAGTTAAAAAAGGATAAAATTTTAACTATAGATGATATGACTAATTTTTAAAAGAAGAGATAGAGAAGAGAAAATAAATCTCAACTGTTGCTAAGATAACCAGTATTTAAAAGAAAAGATAGAAGAGAAATAGAATCTCAAAGGTGATGTGTAATTAAGTAGTGTCTAATCTATGAGTAAAATAGTATTTGCGAGTTATTATTTAATTATTTTTTAAAAGTTGTATAGAATAAGATAAGAGAGAATATTGAATTAGTACACTAGTATAAGGTAAGTTGTTGTGTGGTTATTGTACAAGAATAAAGAGGCTTATTCTAAAATAAGTACATTCCTATTCCATTTAGTGAGGGGGGCTTATATATATTTTTTGTTAAAATATACAATCTCCTTAGACTTCTCCTTTGAATGCTGTGACATGCTTTTTATTTATATATTTATTGGCTACGTGAATGACACAATTCAATTTGGTCTTCATCTTGAGAAGTGTTCTCATCCCAGATTGTATGTATTAGATTTATCTTTCGAGGATCAAATCATATTTTGTTGTCGGCTAAGCAGCAGCAATCTTTATATCATCCGAGACGGGGTGAATATCGTGCCTTGGCCATAGTTAGTAGTGTGAGACTGCTTATTTTTTTCTTTCGGTTAAAATGAAATGTATTAGCAAACCGGGCACAAAAGTATGCTAATGTTGGTTAGTGTTTCAAAATCGATCTTGATCGCTATCTTGGTGAGTTTTGCCTCACGAGCTTTTCTTGAGAGCTTCAGCTTCGGCCCCACTAAAGGTAGCAGTCCCAACATGGGTTCTAGATAAGAAGCCACCCCTATAAATAAGGAGAAATCTTTTGAACAAAAATAGATTTTGGTAGTATTGGGAGAAAGACAAGGAGAATACTGTGTAGGGGTGTAAACGAGCCGAGCCTGAGCGAGCCGGCTCTGGCTCAGGCTCGGCTTGAAATTACTTTCGAGCCTCATAATTTTGCTCAGGCTCGGCTCAGCTCAACTCGAGCCGAGCTCGAGCTCAGCCCGAGTCGAGCCCAAGCAAAGCTCGGGCTTGATTAGATAATGAGGCGATGGCAGCATGGACGGCGGCTTGCCGAAGGAGTCGAAGACAGATGGAGGAGGAGGCGACAACAAGGAGATGGTGAATGTGGTGATCGGGTGGACGAGGGTGAGGGTGAGAGTGAGGGTCAAGGTGAGGGTGGGGTGGGTGAGGAAATTGAGGACGGGGAAGGTGACGTGATGGGCAGGGTGAAGTGATGGGTGAGGGTGGGGTAGGTGAGGGTGATGAATATTGAATGGGTTACAGGTGAGGATGGGTCAGTGAGGGTCACATGATAATATTTCTTTATGCCATGTGTCCTTAGTTATAGCTAGTCAGGCTATCGAGCCTATCGAGCCTATCGAGCCGAGCTTGAGCGAGTCGGCTCCAGTTCAGGCTCGGCTTGATATTAATTTTGAGCCTGTTACGACGGCTCGGGCTCGGCTCAGCTCTGACCGAGCCGAGCCAGGCTCGAGCTTCACCCAAGCCGAGCCGAGCCAAGCCCGAGTCGCTTGTCAAGCCTGACAGCCCTAATACTGTGTTGGTCTTAGGGGTGTCAAAATAAATGAGCCTCGATTAAAGCTCGGGCTTGACTCGGCTCGACTCAAACTGAGTCGAGCCTGAGCTCAAAATTAAGGCCCGATTTGAATTTCTAGCCGAAGTCGGCTCGTGCAAGCTCGGCTCGATAGGCTCATTTATCTCAAAAGACAATTCAAATAGGTGTAGTAGACTAGGGTCAACATTTTGGCTAGCTAAGCTCGCCTAGACAGGTCATGGTCCTTATTTACTAGATATTGATGGGTAAGAGTAGAAGTACAATGTATATTTATTACTTAAAACTTGTGGTTGTCCTTTTCAATTGCATACCTCACCAATCGAAGGAATATTTATTAAAACAACTCCTACTTTTTCGGCCTCCTCCTTCGACAAGTTGCCTCCTCATCTGGCCTCTTCCTCCTTCAACAAGTTGCTGCCACTGCCTCCATCTCCTCTTCCTTCGGCAAGCCGTCACCGTAGCCACCTCTTTTGGTAAGTCGTCGCAGCCGCCGTCTCCATCGACCTCCTCCTCATCTTTCGGCAAGCCGTCATCGTCGATGTTGCCTCCTCCAATCAAGCTCGAACTCATGCTCAAGGTCGACTCGGGCTCGGGCTCGGCTCAATTTGAGCTGAGCTGAGCCTGAATAACAAACTAGGCTCGAAATTGATTTCAAGCCCAACCTGAGCTAGATTCCGCTCGCTCAAGCTCAGCTCGTTTACACCCCTAGTTGGTCTTCGTGAACTTTCTTGCCCTCTCTGATAGTAGATATGAAATTCTATTTCCATTAGCAAAGAATGAAACAGAACTCTATCTTTCCTTTCTTGCTTGGTTTTGTCTCCATTAGGTTCGTTTGCTAATGCCTCGATTGATCATTGTTCTTTTTTTTCTATTTGGTAAGATTTGGAGTAGTTTTGTGCTTAACCCGTGAGGTCTTGCCGTGTGAGATAATTGTCAATGAGTTTGGGGGTTGATTTATTGATTGCTGTTGGTGAATTTTGTCTATTTGGATGATTTTGAAACTTGAGTTGGGAAATGTACTCTAAATGCAAAGGGTGGCGAGGGGAGTCCTTAAAGATCAGATTTTGGAACATTCCAAGCGATTAGTTATTATGGATGTAAGTAATGTTTGGTTTTCTAGGCCACCACTAGATGGATCTTCAATCTCTTTAGCACCTCGTCATGGTCCGCTAGTGTTAGAACCAGATTTGGTCTGATTTATTCGTAAGAAAATTTTAAAATTTTTATGAGTGGTGGCCTCATAAGATATGGTTCTTTTAGCTCTTGTTTGACATGATACCGAAGTCAGGGTGAAAAGATAAAAAAATAAAACACTGAAAGAAGATTGAAATTGGTTAGAATTGTAAATATTCGATATTGTGGCAGTCATCAGAGGGTGGTGAGTGACTGTGGGATTGTGGTGGTCGACCGTAAGACTGGGTAGCTCATGGAAGAAGATGGTGGCTAAGGTTTGAAAACTTAGAAGGATTCTAAAGTTAAGATCTACTCTTAGAAAAATAAAGACGATCTAACGGCTACAATAAAACGATAAATGCACGATAATAAAATTGCTAAAGCTAATATTCATTCTACGATACCCTAATTAATTCACGACCACTCCTATTTATGGGAATAGAGTCATAGCAGGTTAGATCTAATTCGCCTTACTAGGCTTATATTATAGATTATCGGTTTTAATTCAAAATTAAAAATAATAAGCAAAATCAACTGATGAGACTCGACTCGACTCGACCTAACTAACTGGACTTCCATGGTTAGATTATACCAATCCACCACACTTTTGACACCTTGTCCTCAAATGATTAGTAACAATCCACCCACCAACTAGAGATAATCATTAGGCCTGACTCACCCAAATCTGGCTCAAACCCGCCCGGCTTTAATCGAGCTAAGCCCGAGCCGACCCAACCCGAGCCCAAGATGGTAATGGGCGGCATGGGCTAAGCCTTTGCCTACTCGGCTAGGCCCAAAGCCCAACCACTACTCTCATCTATGGCCTGACCCATATTGCGTGAGTATTCCTATAATTTTTTTTTAGTCCAACATTGGATATATAGTAAACTATATATTAATATATAAATATGTTTTCGTAAAAGATAACAAAATGTCTTCATATAAGCCCATTACTTAACCCATAATGTTAGACTTATTATACCCAACTCAAGCCCAATATCTAATGGGCTAGTGGGCAGTATGGACTAGAATATTCTAGCCCGGCCCGGACCCGGCCTAGCTCCAGTGATTGGTAGGTCAGGATGTGAACACATATTTAAGCCCACTTGACCCGAAAAGCTCAACCCAAACCTGGTTCGGCCCGCTCGATGATCACCTTAATAGCCAACATGCTCGCATTGCGCTTAAGCTTCGTGCGGATCTGGCTCAATCGTTCTTGGGCTCGCACTCGGGCCCCAAATCTTGCTCATGGGTTCCCAACTCGTTCATGCGAGGTGGTTGAATCACATCATAAAAATTCAGCATGCCTCGAGATACATGCACTTCATATCTTCCACCAATAGCCCAAACCCTAACCATAGAGCACAAAATGTCTTTCAGCCTAGGGGTGTCGCATTGTAACAACCTATCTTTAAAAAATTAATAAAATAAAAAAACAATTTGGGGACAACGCGACCGGCCACATTGTGGCTGACCTCGTGCCCAAGTCGAGCCTAGCAGGTGAGAAAATTTTCTCACCTGCCGTGGGGGCAGCACGAGCCGTTGGCCCGGCCAGCTGGCGTGGCGAGCCCCGTCGCCGCCGTCATCCTCCCTCTACTGCCTCTCTATCCTTCTAAACCTCTCTCTCTCTCTCTCTTGCCGATACTAGCCTATCACCGCCGTCCTTGGAACCCACCACTACCACCTTCACCAAGTGTCGCTGAGCCTTCCTCCTCCTCCTCCTCCTTCTCCTCCTCCTCCTCCTCCTCTCTCTCCTCTCTCTCCTCTCTCTCTCCCTTTCTTTCATTTTCTCTCACGGGTTTGTAGGAACTAAGCCGTTAGCGAGAGGCTGGCCACTGGCTGGCTAGCAGCGGCCGAGCCCCTCCTCACCGGCCCGTCTCTCCTCCCTCCCCTCCTCTCTCTCCCTTCTCTTCTTCCTTCTCTTCCTTTCTTTTTCTTCCTACTTTCTTTTTCTTCCTCGGTTCCTCCTCCTCTTTCTGCAACAGTGCTAGGCCGAGCCTAGCACTAAATGCTCTCTTAAATTATTTTATTTTATTTTTATTTATTTATTTAGATATTTTCTTTATTAATTAATGCAATTAGATTATTTAGACATTAATTATTTTATTAATAATATATATTCATCAATATATTGTTATTAATTACACTTAGTATAATTAATGATTAATTATCTTATAAGCTATTACTTTTAAATATAGGTCATACTTATATTTATTTATTTATTTATATATCTATTAGATTAATAGATATACTATATATATATATATAATTATATATTTAGCCTTTTTATTTTATTTTATTTTATAATATCATTCTTAGACTATTTTATCTGAAGCAACTCTTTTATTCTTAATTCATATCTGACCTTTTATAATAATAGTATATTCTTAACATTAGATGTTTATTTATAATGTAAATCTAACTAGTTATAAAGATAAGTAGAAATATTCAGTTCATAATATTAATCCATTGCCACACAATTATATACTAATTTATCATATTTGATCTTTTAAAAATACATAAACACATCTTAAACAAATCTATAAAATCATTATACATGAACTAAAGTTACTAAGATTAATCTCCCGAATTCATAATGCTATTATGATATGCTAATAAACTAACTGACACTAACTGATTCCTATAGATTAGAAGACATCCAAAAATATAGATAACAACCTTCTCACATCCTTAACTTTGCAATTTATTAAAAGATCAAATTTCCACAAACTATAATAGAACCAATCATGAAATCATTATCTCCCAAACATGAAATCATTATCTTCCAATCAAATGTCTTTATCTTAAGACTTAAATGTAAACCTGTAAGTTTTTACAATCATTAAATCAATCTCATAATTCAAAAAGGCTCACTCAATAACCTCTAGTAATAATCGAACATGTAAGTCAACGGTTAAATAATTGCTAATATAATCACTTTCCTATACATCATTATCTGTTTATCATCTATCAGTATAATAAACATCCGTCGAAACATTGTACATGAAATATCATAGTCCTCTATATTTCTTTCATTATCGTCCTATTAAGCAATTAGTTCAACTTCCAAATTATCTATCAGTCATAACAAATGATCAAGTCTATAGGTTCTATGAATAACTCTATCAAATTATCTCTCCAATTAGTATCATCGGAACAACTAACATGTCAAAACACATAATATCTCAATTTAATATTTATACCAACATATCTCATTCCTAATTAAATCACTTAAACCTCATATTTCTTCAAGAGTCTCAATTTAATATTCTATCACATCCTTTATACAAAGTCCACTATATATACTGCACAAATTAATCGTATAGTAGCATCAACATCCTTCTACAACATCATTAATATCACCTAATAATCATAATAAAATAAGAATGTATACCTGTAATTAAAATTTTTCACTCAACATACACGATCTTCAGGCTATAATATTCTTATCCTCTAAATCAATGTTCAAAACTAAACTAATAACTATAATATATTTTCACTGTCATACAAGATATATCCCGAGACTATCAACTTTAACAACTATCATCACCCTATATAATTCATTTTATTATCATTCTTTCTATCTAATCAAATTCACACAATCAGCAACTTCTAAACTAAACCTACTATTATGTCATCCAGAAAGATATACATTACTTCTCAACTACTAACATCATTCACAATCCAATAATTGTATCCATGCCATATTTCCTATACCCATTACTCATTTGGTAATCAACTCAAGGATTTAAATGAGACATTAATCTTCTAACAATATTGTTAGACACACATATCCATACTAAATCACCTATCTTATTGATACAATCAAAATGTCATACCTACTAACACAAGTATCTTGCAAACATAATTTATCATACTAGTCGTCTGAAAATTCTTTTCTATATATAATCTACAATCATCTATATCACATCACTTAATTTCTTTTCCACTATACAAAATCATCATATGTCTTACTCATCCATCCACAATCCATATTTATAACTTTCATAAAAATCAGAATAGTCTCTCTACACATATATCTCTTTACATCAACCTTCTAATATCAAATATATCCATAAAAGATCAAAAATCCAAAAATATGCCATGTCTACTCCGAATAACCTCAAATCTACCGATAATAATTCTTCTGTACAAAATATATATTTCCACATATTTACAAATTTCTACACTTTATCACAACATATGAATAAGTTTATATATCCAAGATTATGCTCTATAGACTATAACACCTCAATATCAATAACATCAACGCATGATTTAGTAATATCTCTTCTTATTCATTAGTCGCTCAAATAAATTCTCAATATACTAACATCACAAATTATTTCTATCAATATCGTCAAAGTATCAAAACTTAATAATCTCAACATCTAATACAATGGAGTACAAATATCAAATAATAATATAACTCAATTTCTATATAAACTATCATCTATATTGTCTCGCATCTATAGCTCACCTCATCATCACTTTAATAAGATATCTCAAGTTGCTATCACATACCACATATCTGAGGGAACTAAAAAAGAAATAAGGAGAGTCATAAGCTAAAGGCTCAGTGAATAGACTTTACCTCGAACCAGTGATACCAAACAGAGAGTAAATCATATACTGAATAATATAAATCAAAAATAGCATTATGTCATGAATGAGTATATAAATGTATCCTCAATAATATATAAATGTATAGTGGATATTATATCCTAACTGATCAAATATAATTCTCGACAATGTATAAACAAATCTCAATGTTATGTCATCATCATAACTCTTTCAAATATGACACATATGATGCTTGCTGACCATGACCATGTTATGATATCAAATACAACCACATATATATGATGCATAATGACCACTCGAAAATAAGGTATACTAGATGATAATAAAATCATATACTTTTTCAACATCTCAGTCATCAATATCAACTTTGGATAACATCATCATACTAGACCACTGTGCACAGTCAACACCCGGTACTTGATCTCATCATTCTGCTCAAAGGCTCATAATCATACCATACTATACGCTAAGGGTATATCAAAATCCATCCAGATCGGGTTCCTCAAATCACATGAGGGTAACTCGTCACACGCATGCCCTAGCGAACGGTAGGTGTCCGATTGTCTGTGCGCACAGACTCAATTAACTTCGGACATGGGCCACAAGATATTGCATATCAGCGACCATAATCATCACATCATACACCCCTAACCCTGGCACCTACTCGGGTACCCTCATGCTTTTTCTTATCAACTTTCCTATCAATGAGATTTATGCATTTTCGTATATATGATAGATCACGTGCATATATTCAGTACTATAATAAGTCATGCATATTAAGAATTTAGATGGTAAGAAAGTCAAGAGAAAAATAATACAATACAGTCTCTAATCATATATCTAACACATGTATTTCTCTACTAGTCTATCACATGCATACTCATGCTAGAGATCATCTCAACATAAAGTCTAACAGTATATGTAGGAACCAGAAAAAAAAATATTAAAGGGTTGAGAGAGGAGGGTGCACGTGCAGCCCCTCTCCTCTCCCTCTCCGGCACGCGACGAGGCGCAGAGCGAAATCGCGCCTAATCCGGATCAGATTAGATCTGGATTTTTTCTTTTAATCTATAAATTAAAACCCTAACCCCCTCTCTCTCTCTCTGCTTAACCATCTCAGCCCCCTTCTCTCTCTTCTTCCTCCCCTCTTTCGCTTTCTTCTTCCTCACCGTCGGAGTCACGCCGTGGAATCGGCCTACCAGAGCGCCGCCGGAGCCAACGGAGACCACCAAGTGACTCCTTGGTAAGCCTTCTCCCACCCCTCAAATTTAATTAAAGATTAATAGGGTAAAACAAAATTACCAAATTTGGGGGTTCTTCGGCTTCGCTGGCAAATTAGGCCGGCTGGCGGCTTCAGATCGCTGTCGCTCCATCTGGAAGCGTCTTGCCGTTGGCCTCGTGCCGTGGGCGTTCACCGTTGCAGCCCTCGTGGCTCCGGTCGTCGTCGGCCATGGGATCGTTCGCTGTTCGCGGGTTCTTCTCCACCTCGCGAGGATGGCGGCACCATGTGGGTGTTGGGGAGCTAAGGGTGCAGCCGGCAAACTGCCGCCGCGGTGGCCGTCGGCGTCTTCCTTTCTCTCTCTCTCTCTGGCTTGGAGAAGACAGACTCGGGCAACCCGAGTCTGGCCTTCTCCCATTAAGTCGTTGGATTCAGGCCGGGTTGGATTCGAATCCAAGGAACCCGACCCAGTTACATTAGTTAATTGGATTGGGCCTTGGGCCCAATCCATTTAAGTTGTTGGATTCGGGTCGGGTTGGATCTGAGTCCAACGAACCCGACTCGGGTCCATTAGTTAATTGGATTGGGCCTTGGGCCCAATCCATTTAAGTATAGGTTGGGTGGGCTACAAGCCAACTATAGCCCAACCCAACTGATTTGGGCTTATTTTAGCCCAAATTATTTATTTTGAGTTAAATTGTAGAAATTTTTTTAATATTTTTTTAATTAAAAATATTATTGTTATTTATTATTAAAGGTGGTGATTTTTAGCACATGAGCTAGGGATTTGAGATTCAGTCGTCTTGCCTAGACTTAGGTGAGTGGGTTCACTCACATAATTATTTTATTATATTTCATACCTTTGTCGGACCATGTAAATTTTCTTTGTGCAAAGTTATTTATTTCATCCGTACATGCAAAAATTTAATTGTTACATTTTCTATGTGCATTTAATCATTATACTTAGTGCATCACCAAACTTTGTGCAAATATTGAAATTAGTGAAAAGAAAAATGAGACTAGAATTGGTACGACTTAGAGAAGAACAATTCCGATATAAATCGCTTGTGATTTTTCGTTGTGACTCAAGTCTATTTGGAAGTCCAGAGGAAAATCCTAAATCAGATCACTGCGGTGACTTTCTTAGGTGACTCTAACGGGGTTAGGGAACAGTCATAGGATGAATGAGAAATTTCCTAGGTGACTCTAACTTCTCTCAACGGTTAAAGGAAAAGACAGAGTGTGTTGATTACATGGTGATACCACCTGATGACCCTAACCGAATCAGCTATGAAGAAAATCCCGAGCGTCATCTCGAGATGACTTCTAGTTGATGTGGATCCACAGAGTTTAGAATCATTGAGACATATGACAGTATAAATATTGAAAAGATATTAATATTTCAAAACTGTGCAATGTTACAAATTGTGACTCTCTATTGTTATCATTGTCATTATTTAAAGAGCATGCATATTGCAAATTATTATGGATATTGTTGCTTTTAGTTCAATTTTATTCAGCATTAATATAATTTAGAATTTATTTAGTTTTCGAGTGGATTCCACTCACTGAGCTATAGTTGTTGGCTCATGGATTCTTTTTTTTGTATTTATTTATCTATCTCAGGTAATAGTCAGCGGGGCGACTGAGCGAGATGTACCCGGACTCCACCTCCACTTAGGATTCACCTATTTACTTTTCCGCTCTTTTGGATTTTATGCTTTAGATTAGAATATTTATTTATTCCGCTAGAGACTCAAAAATAATAATATTGTTTTATGTTCATTGCAATTAGTTTTAAATTTAATAAAACAGATCTTCATTTTATTTATTTATTTGTCATCGCACTCATAGAAAGTATTAATAAGGCTTCGTGTATCTCAAGCATATTGAGATGCATGGCAGGTCATGATTTTTTCGGATCGTGATAGTATAATTATCTCCAATCATCTTTATATGTCGTCAGCATACTCATATCCCAAATTAGTCTAATCAAATGCATGATAAAATATATTAGACTGAAATTATCTCTAGATAAGGCCATATAATCATGCTAGAGGCCAAAACATAGATATGCATAATTATATAATATATCATAATTTGAGAAAGACGTATAGGGAATAAGACTACTCACTTCAGATCGAAGACTTAACCGGACGTATCCACACGTCCATCAATCAATCGTCACTCATCGTTAATAAGGTCCACAGTGTCTCACATAAGAGGTTTGAGATCTAAAAATATTTAATTAACATGAAATTAGCCATTTATTTAATTAAAATCCATTCATGTAAAATATAATGATTTATTACATTTTAGAATTTCTACTTATCTTTATAACTAGTTAGATTTATAATTATAAATAAAAATATAGATAAAAACTTAATTATAATTAAGTTGTGGTTCTCACTTTATCTTGAGTAATTATGGACTATGTAGTCTTTACTTTATAAAACAATAAATAAATAAATAAGCCTAGTATTTCATTTGTTACAAAATAATAATATATAATAAATTATTAGAATTACTTAAAATGTATATCATAACAATATTAGTATATAAATCTAATAATTATAATTTACAAATCTATCCATTAATCTAATAGAAATATAAATAAATAAAAATATAAGTATTACATATATTTATGTGTAATAGTTTATAACCTAATTAATCATTAATTATACTAATTATAATTAACAATAATCATATTGAAGAATATATATTACTATTAAAATAATTAATATCTAAATAATCTATTTGCATTAATTAAGAAAGAAATACCTAATAAATAAAATAAAATAAAATAAAAAACACTACCGCTAGTGTTGGGCTCGACCTAGCACTGCCTGCTACAGTGCGCTGCCGAGCCCAGCACTATTGCAGAAAGAGAAGAAGAAGAAGAAGAAGAAAAAGAAAAAAGGAAGAGAGAAGAAGAAGACAAGAGAAGAAGAGAAGAAGAGAGGAGGGGAAGGAGGAGAGCCGGACCGGCGAGGAGGGGCACGGCCGGCGGGTCAATTTTGTGAACCCGAGAGAGAGAGAGGGAGTGTGAGAGAGACAGACAGACTCACGTTGGCCACCGTGGCGATGGCGGCAGCGACGGCAGTAGTGGCAAGTCGACGGCAGTAGCATTGAGAGAGAGAGAGAGAGAGAGAGAGAGAGAGAGAGAGAGAGAGAGAGAGAGAGTGAGAGAGGCCGAAAGAGAGAGAGGGGAAAGAAGTAAAAGAGAGAGACGGTGGGGGAAAACGTGGCAGTTGCCGCAGTGCCGGGGTCTGCTGCAACCAGCTGGCCGCAGCCGGTTAGCTACGATAGCAGCATTAGGGAGGGTGCGTGGCACCCCCATGCACCGTGCAATAGCATGGGCACGAGGTCGGCCACAGTGTGTTGTTATATTGCGGGTTGGTCATACACGCGTAGAACTGGTGGTGTGCTCCCATAGACCACCTTGAATGTGGTTATTCCTGTAATCAAATGGTGTGACGTATTGTATGACCATTTAGCCTAAGGCAAGAACTTGACCCAATCCTTATGTCAATTTGCCACAAAATAGCAAAGGTACTGCTCCAAATTGTGGTTCACCACCTTGGTTTGCCTATCAGTTTATGAGTGATAAGCTGAACTGAGTGCGACCCTAGTCCCTTGCAACTTAAAGAACTCAGTTCAGAACTCGCTAATGAAAATTTGGTCTCAATCTGAAACAATTGACTTGGGCATTCCATGTAATCGACCAACTCCCAAACAAAAATTTCATCAACCCATTTTACTAAAATCGAGTCCACCAAAACCACAAAATGAGCATATTGGCTCATCCAATCCACCACAACAAAGACCACGGACTATCTTCTAACCTTCGGTAGCCCCTTTGACGAATTCCATGGAGATGTTCTCCCATATTTGCTTATGCATTGGTAGTGGTTGCAACAGCATATCAATTTTAGTGTCGCTACCTTAACCTTTTAACATATCTCACTCTTGCGTACATACTTCTTCACCTCAACCTTCATCGACACCTAAGTACATATTTGGGACAGTTGTTTGTATGTACGCAAAGCTCCTTCATGACCAGCAATAGGTGTGTCATGAAAATGGTCAATCAAAGATCTCCGAAGTAGAGGATTTGCCGACACTGTAATTAGCCTGTGATCTAGAAGTAGCCCATCTCAAACCTCAAGCTCTGGATAGATCAACGGGTCCTTAGTCAGCTCCACCAACTTGAGCACCTCTAGATCATCCTCCTTATCTCTCCTCGGCTTTGTTAAAAATGGAAATGAAGGAACCCAAAACATAGCTAGCTCACCTAGACTCGGTAGGCGCGAGAGTGCATCGACGTCTTAATTCTCGGTCCCCTTTTTATAGATCAAATTATAGTCGTAACCAAGGAGCTTTTTAACCCATCTTTTCTATGTTGGGGTGTGAGCACATTGCTTAGAAAAGAAAGTAGACTATGCTGGTTCGTCTGAATAGTCAATCATCGTCCAATGAGTAGGGTTACCATTTGGAGAGAGCATGCAAAATTGCGAGCATTTCACGCTCGTAAGTGGAGAGCTGCCTTGATCCATCCGAATAGTCAATTTCTTATCTTGCATTAAGATGGCGTCGATATTTGCACCTGAAGCATCACATTCCATAACAAAAGGCCTATCAAAATCTAGTAAGGCCAAAATCGATGCTAAGACCATTTCTGTAACCTAGCCCTAAAAAAAGTATTTTGGGCATAACATGGCAGGCCTTGGGCGACCTCATGCCCAAGCCAAGCCCAGAAGGTGAGAAAATTTCTCACCTGAGGTCGCAAGCCTTGGGCGGGCCAACTCGATGTGGCGGGCCAGCTCGGCTGATATGCGATATCTCGTGGCTCATGTCTGAGGTCAGTTGAGTTTGTACGCACAGACAATCGGACACCTACCATTCACCAGGGCATGCGTGGTGAGTTACCCTCATGTGATTTTTATTAACTATGGGGATACCCGATCTGGATAAATTTTGATATACCCTTAACGTATGGCCGAGTATGATTATGAGTGAGATACCCTTAGCATATGGTAGGGTATGCTTTGAGCCTACGGGCAGGATGTTGAGATCGGGTACCGAGTGTTGACTATGCATAGTGGTCTAGTATGATGATATTATACTAAAATATCGGTGATGATCATGATGTTAATAAATGCATATGATTCTATTATTATCTTATATACCTAATTATCGAGTGATCAATATGCATCATATGTGATTGCATTTGATATCATAGCATGATCATGGTCGGCAAGCATCATATGTATTATATTTGAGAGAGAGTTATGATGATAGTATGACATGGAGATTTATTTAGACATTATTGAGGATTATATATTCTATCAGTTATGACATGTTATCTACTTTTCATTTATGTATTATTGAGAATACATTCATATACTCATTCATGACATGATGTTCTTTCTGATTCATATTATCCAGTACATGATTTACTCTCTATTTGGCATCATTGATTCCGAGAAAAGTCTATTCACTGAGCCTTCTGCTCATGACTCTATTTCTTTTCTAACCCTCTCAGAGATGTGGTACGTGATAGCGACTTGAGATATTCCGAGAAGATATTTTAGATTGATGAGGTGAGCTACAGGTGCAAGACGGTATAGACGATAGTTTGTATAGAAATTAAATCGTATCGTTGTTTTTATATCTGTATTTTATTATATTAGATGATGATTTGTATAGTACATGTTAGACTATAGTGAACTCGTGCATCATTTGTTTAGTTGTATCTTGATGGTTTGTCGTGGCCTGTGTAGGTCCTGCCAGATTATGGAGTGGTCTAGTTAATATTATTGTGGACTTGGATATTCATATATTAACATGTTTATTTGGTTGATAATATGATTTATATGGTGTTGAATTATTTGATCATGGATATGTTAGCAGGTATTATTTGATGATGTCATGATTATATGTGTACAAGAGTGTATTTGTGTGTCACGGGCCTCGCTCGTCCTATCACGCACATGCCGTGTGAGCACGTGGGGGTGCATGTGCCTATGTCAAGCGGGGGGCGTTACAATTTAGGTAGTATCAAAGCTTAGGTTTATGGATGATCTGGCAAACCATCAAGTATAGTAGTTATCAGTTTATTTTAGGATTACGCTAGTTGTCGATCTTTACAATTGAGATATTTATTGGTGGAGATAGAGGTCTAGGTTGTGATGTTGAGATTATTAAGTTTTGATATTTGACGATATTGATAGAAATAATTTGAGATATTGGTGTACTGAGAATTTATCTAAGCGACTAATGAATAGGAAGAGATATTACTAAAATCATGCATTGATGTTAGTGATATTAAGGTGTTATCATCTGTGGAGAATAATTTTGGATATATAGACATGTTCATATGATGTGATAAATTGTAGAAATTTGTAAACATGTGGAGATATGTATTTTATGCAGGAGGATTATTATCAATAGATTGAGGTTCTTTTGAGCAGATATAGCATATTTTTGGATTTTTGAACTTTTATGGATATATTTGAGACTAGGAGATTGATGTAACAAGATATTATGTATAGAGAGACTATTTTTATACTTTATGAGGGTCATAATTATTGATTATGGATGGATGAGTAAGATATATGATGATTTTGTATCGTAGAAAAGATATTAGCTGATGTAATATAGATAATTGTAGATTGTATATAGAAAAAAAAATTGGGATGATTAGTATGATAAATTATGTTTGCAAGATATTTGTGTAAGTAGGTATGAAATTTTGATTGTACCAACAAGATGGATGATTTAATAGGGATATGTTTGTCCAATAATATTACTAGAGGATTAACGTCTTTTTTTTATCTTTAAGTTGGTGATTACCAAATATGGTAATGAGAATAGGAAATATGACATGGATACAGTTATTGGATTATGAGTGATGTCAGTAGTTGACTTAATGTATGTATTTCTGGATGACACGATATTATGTTTAGTTTAGTAGTTGCTAATTATGTGAATATGATTAGATGAAAAGAATGATAATGAAAGGAATTATATAGAGTGATGATAGTTACTAAGTTGATGGTCTCATGACATATATGACACTAAAAGTATATTTTGATTATTAGTTTAGTTTTGGGCATTGATTTAGAGGATAAAAATATTATAGCAAGATGGTCGTGTGTTTTGGGTGATGAATTTTAATTACAAATATACAAATTTATTTTATTATGATTGTTAGGTGATATTAATGATATTATAGAAGGATTCTAATGATGTTATAAGATTAAATTGTGTAGTATATGTAGTGGACTTTGTATAGAGGATGTGATAGAATATTAAATTGAGACTCTTGAAGAAATATGAGGTTTAAGTGATTTAATTATAAATGAGATATGTTGGTTTTTTAATCATAGATATTAAATTGAGATATTATGTATTTTGACAGGTTAATTATTTTGATGATACTAATTGGAGAGATAATTTGATAGAGTTATTCATAGTGCCTATAGATATGATTATTTATTATGACTGATAGATGATTTGAAAGTTGAACTAATTGCTTCATAGGACGATAATGAAAGAAATACAGAGGGCCATGATATTTCATATACAGTGTATCGATGGATGTTTATTATACTATTAGATGATAAATAGATAATGATATATAGGAAAGTGATTATATTAGTATTTTATTTAATTATTCGCTTATATGTTCGATTATTACTAGAGATTATTGAGCAAGCCTTTTAGAATGATAAGATTGATCTTAATAATTGTAAAGACTTACAGGTTTGCATTTGAGTCTTAAGATAAAAGATATTTGGTTGGGAGATAATGTTTTCATGATTGGTCCCATTATAGTTTGTGAAAATTTGATCTTTTAATGAATTGCAAAGTTAAATTTGCGAGTTGATCTAAAGTAAAATGAGCATGTTTGGGATCGGAGTATACATTCAGTAGATTGGAGATAATTTATTTAAATAGGTTGTATCGTATTATTATAAGTGATTATATCATTACGTTGTTATATTATTGCAGTTAG
The DNA here is from genome assembly GCF_019914945.1 of Typha latifolia. Classification (NCBI taxonomy): domain Eukaryota; kingdom Viridiplantae; phylum Streptophyta; class Magnoliopsida; order Poales; family Typhaceae; genus Typha; species Typha latifolia. Next base: position 6,441,910 of record NC_133091.1, read on the forward strand.
TGGAAAAAGTGATAGATTTGGACAGCTTGAGGTATTTTGGAGTAAAATATGATTCAATTAATTGATGACAACACTTTTTATATTATAGATTGAGTGTACTCTTTCTTGCAGATCAGTGGTATTATTGATGTCTATAGACATAGTATAATTATCTCACTGACTTAGATCGAGAAATTTTATTTTTGTAAGAGAGTTACTTATGGTTGTGTAATGTTAGGAGTTAATGAGTAAGTTAGTGAACGAAGTATGAGTTATGGATCTGAAAAAGTGAGATTAGACAATTGTTGATTCGATTAGAAGATAGTGAAACTAGATATGTTGCTTTTCTTATGATACCAGCGTAATTTAAATTTTGGGGTCGAAATTTTTTATAAGGGAGGAAGGAAAATGTAACAACCTATCTTAAAAATAAATAAAAAAATTATTATTGCATGGCACGATGTTGCCGACCACTGCGTGGCCGGCCTCGTGCCATACAGTGGCAGGATGGGAGGGCGCCATGTGCCCCAACCGCCAGCTCGGCCAACCTGGCCAGTCTAGCTGGCGAGGTGGGCCCCGCCATCGCCGTTTGAACTTCCAAACGTAGGGGACGCAAGGGAGCTCGCTTCTTTCTCAGCACCCACCTTTCCTTTATTCTCATATCTGCGAAACATCAACGCAGAGGATAGTGATCTTGTCCGACTCATGGAGGACCTGAGAGAGAACCTATCAAGCCACCCCGAGCACGAGGAGGGCGACGGGTTAGTACTTGAGCGCTGGCGGATCAAGGTACTCGGGGACAAAGAGCTATGAAGACTATTGATAGCACACTTCCATGATACTCCTATAGCAGGCCATGAAGGGGTCTTACGTACCTACAAGCGGCTAGCCCAAAACTGTGCATGGACATCGATGAAGTCGGACGTGAAGAAATATGTGCATGAATTTCAAATTTGCCAACAAGTCAAATCGAAGACACTCAAGCATAGCGGGTTATTGCAACCACTGCCTATACTGGAGCATATTTGGAAGGACATCTCCATGGACTTTATTGAGGGGCTGCCGGAGGTTCGAGGATAATCGGTGGTGTTCGTTGTAGTGGATAGACTGAGCAAATATGCTCATTTCTTAGCATCGACGGACCCATTTTCAGCGAAAAAGGTTGCTGAAATTTTTGTTCGGGAAGTGGCGCACTTGCATAGGATGCCTAGGACGATCGTGCCAGGCCGGGATCGCATCTTCATCAGCGAGCTTTGGTCTAAGTTCTTCATATTACAAGGGACTCGAGTCAACCTTAGTTCAACTTATCACCCCGAGACGAATGGCCAAACCAAGGTGGTGAATCGCGGACTGGAGCAATACTTGCGATGCTTTGTGGTGGACCGACCAAAGGATTGGGTCAAATTCCTTCCATGAGCCGAGTGGTCATACAATATCGCTCATCACTCTAGCATCGGCATGACCCCCTTTGAGGCGGTTTATGGGTGCACTCCCCTTGTCTTGCGTGCCTATGATAGACTCGCGGTGGTGGATAGGACCGAGCTCGACTTGGAACTTGTTAATCGAGATGAAACCTTGAGACGGCTCAAGATTCACCTAGCAACAGCCCAAAACCACATGAAGTAGAATCATGACAAAGGTCGACGTGATCAAGAGTTTGAGGTGGATCAATTGGTGTTCGTTCGAGCTCAACCGTACCAGCAATCCACATTGAGGCCAATTTTGAACTAAAAGTTGGGTCACAAGTACTATGGTCCGTATCGAGTGCTACAACAAATCGGTCCAGTAGCTTACCGATTGGACCTACCTGATGGGACCAGGATCCATCCGATTTTCCATGTATCAGCATTGAAGGCCCAGATCGGGCCTAACCATGTGGTGGGTTCGACCTTGCCCGAACCAATGGAGGAAGATGGCCCAACTAAATCGGTCCGAGTCTTAAGCCGTAGGAGAAGACGCCATGGATCCAGATTGGAGACCGAAGTGCTGATCGAGTGGCTAGGCACCCACTGACGAGTCTACCTGGGAGCTAGTCAAATATCATGGATCACTTCCCCAATTTCAAACCTTGAGGACAAGGTTGCGGAAGCGTGGTGGATTGATACGATTCAAACTCCACTAATGTCGTCTCGAGCATGGATACACTCTAGGGGTGTCTTTATTTCTTGTTTTAGTATTTAATTCTTAAAAAAAATAAGTTTTCTGTATATCGCGTTTGAACGAGGGTGAATTTGAACGCGCTTGTGAATGCCTGTATTAGGTTCGCACAACCAAAGAGTGTGAAATGTGTGTTCGAATGCCACATTCGAACGCCCCTGCGAATGTCTGCATTGCATTCGCACATACAGAGAACGTAAAATGTGCATTCGAACGCGGTCGGCAAAAATCTACTATTTTAGGGTTAATAATTGCCATTTTAAAATTGTTTGGTTAGCCTCTAAAGGTGTGGATGATAACCATAGAATCATTATTGAATGAATTGAGTTTTGGTCTTGTCTCCTTTGTCTTTTTCTCTTTCGTTCTCTCGTTCCCCGGCGTCGCCGCTTCTAGCCTCCCTCGACCGGCCAATCACCCTAATCCCTTAGGGGAGGCCCACTACTCCCCTTCTTCCAATCTATCCATCACTTTGTCATAACCCTTCTATCACCCATAACCCTTCCACCACCATTTATTTACCGATGCCACCCCATAAATGTCAGTCCACCAACCTCCACCATCACCAAGGATTTTGTGCCTCCATCCACGGATCTTGAGACAGACTTCTCGACGTTCATCCACTAATTTGTTGAAAAGCTCTTTTCCGGGGCTACAACATATCAAAATTTCACGTCGATCCGATAGCTGAATCTTTCGGGATCTATTTTCAAGGTTCCGTGTCAGATCCTGTCCAGATCTGAAAATTAGAAAGGATCGAACCTTGGCTTAAGGGGAGATCGTATCAATTAACTAGTGGGGGTACCCAATTTGGATGAATTTTAATATACCCTTAGCATATGGCAAGGTATAATTATGACTGAGATACCCTTAGCGTATGGCAGGGTATACTTTGAGCCTATGGGCAGAATGTTAAGATCGGGTATCGAGATGTCGATGATGATCGTGATGTTGAGAAATACATATGATTCCATTATCATTTGATATACCTAATTATCGAGTAGTCAATATGCATCATATGTGGTTGCATTTAATATCATAGTATGATCATGGTCGGCATCCATCATATGTGTTATATTTGAGAGAGAGTTATGATGATAGTATAACATGGAGATTTATTTATACATTGTCGAGGATTATATATACTTTTATCATTTATGACATGTTATCTACTTTTTATTTATGTATTATTGAGGAACATTTAAATACTCATTCATGACATGATGCTCTTTCTGATTCATATTATCCAGTACATAATTTACTGTTTGTTTGGCATCACTTATTCGGGGTAAGGTCTATTCACTGAGCATTTTGCTCATGACTCTATTTCTTTTCTAACCCTCTCAGATATGTGGTACATGATAGCGACTTAAGATATCCTGAGAAGATATTTTAGATTGATGAAGTGAGCTATAGATGCGAGACGGTATAGATGATAGTTTGTATAGAAATTGAGTTGTATCGTTGTTTGTTATATTTATACTTTATTGTATCAGACGATGATTTGTATAGTACCTATCAGATTATAGTGTACTCGTGCATCAGTTGTTTAGTTGTATCTTGATGGTTTGTCCTGGCCTGTGTAGGTTTTGCTAGATTATGCAGTGGTCTAGTGAATATTATTACAGACTTGGATATTCATTTGTTAACATGTTTATTTGGTTGATAATATAATTTATATGGTGATGGATTATGTGAGCATGGGTATATTAGTAAGTATTATTTGATTGCATGGCACGACTATGGCCGGCCTTGTGCCATACGGTGGCAGGAGGGGATAGCGCCATACGCCCCAGCCGCCGGCCCGACCAACCTGGCCGGGCTAGCTGGCGCGGTGGGCCCCGCCGCCACTACCGGGGCTTCCCTCCCCATCGCCTCTCTCTTTATCTTTTTCTTCTCCCCACTCTCTCTCTTTCGGTCTTTCTCTCTCCTCCTTCCCTCAAACTCTCTCTCTTTCTCTCCCACTACCGACCCGCTGCCATTGTCGCCGTGCTACCGCAGGTGAGCCTCATCCTTTCTCTTCCTTCTTCTCTCTCTCTCTCTCTCTCTCTCTCTCTCTCTCTCTCTCTCTTTCTTGCCTTAGACTCAGGCTTGCCGGAGCTGAGCCGTCCACGTGAGGCTGGCCGCTGGATGGCCACCAGCGGCCAGGCCCTCCCCCGCCGGCCTGGGTCCGCAATCCCCTCCCTTACCTTCTCTCTTTCTTCTCTTCCTCTTCTCTTCTTCTGCTTCTTCTTCTTTCTTATTTCTTCTTATTTCTTCTTTCTTCTTCCTTTCTTCTCCCTCAGCTTCTCCTCCTCCTCTTTCCGCATAGTGCTGTGCTCGGCCCAACACTGTAGCAGAGCATTGGTGGCATTGTTTATTTATTTATTTGTTTGTTTTATTTTAATGTTCTTTATTTATTTAGTTAGGTATTGCTTTCTTAATTAATGTAGATAACTTATTTAGACATTAATTATTTTAATAATAATGTATATTCTTCAACATGATTATTTTTAATTATAATTAATTAATTAGTGATTAATTAGGTTATAAACTATTACACATAAATATAGGTAATACTTATATTTATTTATTTATTTACTTATATGTCTATTAGATTAATAGATAGATTTATAAATTATAATTATTAGATTTATATTCTAATATTCTTATGATATACATTTTAAATAATTCTATTACTTTATTATATATTATTATTCTGCAACAAATAAAATACTAGGTTTATTTAGTTATTTATTTATTATTTTATCGAGTAAAGACTGCATAGTTCCTAATTAATCAAGATAGAGTATAAATTATAAAATTAATTATAATTAGACCTTATCTATATTTTTAGTTATTTAGCCTTTTATTTTATTTTATAATTATATATTTAGAAATATTCTTATATAAAATGAAACATCCCTCTTCTCCTTATACTATAATTAGCATTTTATGATAATAGTATAATTATAGTATTTGAATTGTATCCATAATATAGATCTGGTTATATAATCAAAAATAAAATAAGTGATTCTAAACCTAATAAACGTTTATATTTTACTTGAATTAATTCTAATTAGATAAATGACTAACTTCATGCTACTTAAATATTTTCAGATCCCGAATGAGTGTCATTCGGTTGATGGGTGGATGTAAGGGATACATGGTTTGCGTCTTCTGATTAGTGTGAGTGGTCTTATCCCCTATACACATTTATCAAATTAGGATATATTATATAGTATGTACATGCATATTTTGGCCTCCAGCATGATTATATAACTTTATGTAGAGATGATTTCAGTCAAGCATATTTTATCATACATTTGATTAGGCTGATCTAGGATATGAGTATGATAAATAGAGATGATTAGATATGACTATACTATTATAATTTTATGTCCAGTTGATCTGTAGCATGAATATGCATGTGATAGATTAGCATGAGTATGCATGTGTTGACTATATGATTGTAGACTACATAGTATCATTTTTCTCTTGATTTCTGTTCCACCTAAATTCATGTTATGCATTGACTTGTTATCGTATTGGATATATGCATATGATCTGACATTTAGAAGGAAAATATGAAATGTGATTAATTGGATAGTTGATAGAAAGCGTGATGATACCCTAGTGGGCGCGAGGGTTAGGGTGTGCTTGGAGATGATTGATCGCTCGACATAGTCGCGATCCTATTGGCTTTACGTCCGAGGTCGTTAGTCTGTGTGCGTAGCAGATATTCGAACACATGTTATTTGCTAGGGCATATGTGGCGAGTTATTCCCACGAGGTTTCTATCAGCTAGGAGGGTACCCGGTTTGGATGAATGTTGATACCCTTGCGAGTGGCGGGGTATGGTTATATTTGAGATACTTTTGCAGGTGCGAAGTATGCTTTGAGCCTTCAGATATGATGTTGAGACTAGGTACCGATGTTGACTTGTGCATAGTGGTCTAGTATGATGATAACATATAGAGCTGACATTGATGACTGAGATGTTGAGAAATGCATATGATTTCATTATCATCTGATTACTTGATTTTCGAGTGGTCAATATACATCATATATGGTTGCATTTGATATTATAGCATGGTCATGGTTAGAATGCATCATATTCATATTTGAGAGAGAGAGAGTTATGATGATACTATGACATGAATTTTTGTTTATAAATTGTCAAGGATTATATACTTTTATCAATTATGACATATTATCTACTTTTCATTTATATATTATTGAGAATACATTAATATACTCATTCATGACATGATGCTCTTTTTGATTCATATTATCCAGTACATGATTTACTCTTTATTTGGCATCACTGATTCGAGGTAAGGTCTATTCACTAAGCCTTTTGCTCATGACTCTTTTTATTTCTTTTCTAACTCTCTTAGATATATGGTACGTGATAGCGACTTGAGATATCCCGAGAATATATTTTAGATTGATGAGGTGAGCTATATATGCGAGATGGTATAGATGATAATTTGTATAAAAATTGAGTTGTATCGTTGTTTGTTATATTTGTACTTTATTGTATCAGACGATGATTTGTATAGTATCTGTCAGATTATAGTGTACTCGTGTATCAGTTATTTAGTTATATCTTGATGGTTTGTCGTGGCCTGTGTGGGTCTAGCTAGATTATGTAGTGGTCTAGTGCATATTATTGTGAACTTAAATATTCATTTATTAACATGTTTATTTAGTTGATAGTATGATTTATTTGGTGTTGGATTGTGTGAGTATAGATATATTAGCATGTATTATTTCATGATGTCTTGTATATATATGCACAGGAGTGTATCTGTGCGTGACGAGCCCTGCCCGACCTGTCGCGTGCCTTGTGGGCGCGTGGGCGTGCACGTGCCCGTGCTAGGCGGGGGAGTTTCAATTTTTATGTATAAATATTATTTTACTAAACATCATTTGATCCTACTGTTCTTGTAATCAACATTTTTTCCTTTATTTTATGAAAAAAGGTTATGTATGTTTACTTGTTCTATTCCTATTTTTTTAGATATCTGATTTGAATATTATAAATTGGCTGCCTAAGTATAAAGTATATAGTTGAACATTATTATTTTGGGAGCAAAATGACAGTAAAGTGGAGCATCAATAAGAACATTGAACATGTTTAGATATGTTCTAATGATTGATATCATAAATCCATTCATCATCTCTTTTAGTGTGTTGTCTATATAAACTCTTCAACATAATAATATAACAAATTTATACAAGGTCAAGCATTAGTATCACATGGAAACCTCCTGTACCAGCTTATACAGATGCTTCATTCATTCTTCATATGTGGTTCCAAAAATGTCAGCAGAAAATCTTCAATTTGAGTTGTAAGACTAAATTTAGCTCACAACTATAACTTGGACTCCTTTCTGTGCAACCGTCCATATCTTATTGCTCTTATGTTGTTCTTGCATAAGATATGACAAACGTGTATATATTATTTAGTTTTGACATTATCATGTTTAGTGTCAAGAGAGAGAATTTTATACATTTATCATACTAATCTATAGTATTGGAAAGATAAAATTTTCTTGCTAGTTGTTGGCTCCTTGAGCAATTTTTTTGTACAAATGCTGACACTGGATTAAGATCAGAGATTGGTATGTAATATTGAGTTACTTTCTTGACTTTGATAATCACTTTATACTTGTAATATTTGATAGTTTAAAAAAAAACTAATAACCAATATGTCTAAGGCCACTTGTGGGTTTATAATCATTTAAGCTTTTAAGTCCAATAGCGCTTGCGACCTTAAAACCACAATGTTTAATATTTGGTCCATTTAAATGAGCACCGTCAAAGTTAGAAAGCATTTTAATTTATTTACTTTTACGTATTATTTATTTCTCTCCTAAATTATTATTAATTATTATTTTTTATATCACATTAAAAATAATTATTATACTATAGTACAGTCATAAATAAATATTATAATTTTTTAGCCTAATTTAAATTATCTACCAAGGAAGTTTGGGAGCAATTGGCATCTAGCTAGGAGTGGGGACTAAAGTGGTCGAGCAAGCCTACACTCGATTAGATAACCACGGTGTGGAGCGAGGATGCTAGAGCAAATGAGGAATCCTTGGCACTTATTGCGTCCTCCCTATGGCTAATGTGGAAACAACGCAACGCCAAGGTGTTTAAGGGCAAGGTGGACCACCCTGGAGCAGTTGCTAGACGTGCTGTGCAACTGACGAAGGAGTATGCCAAGTAAAGGAGAACAACAAGTAGAAAGGAGAGGACCGACAGTACTCGGTGGGTGCAGCCCGCTCCAGGATGGGTAAAGGTCAATGTGGATGGAGCCTATTCCGAAGGAGACCATCAAAGTGGAGGGCGGCGCTCAAAATAGCGGACGGGGCCTTGCTAATGACAGCATGGGGGCCGAGTGCAAGTAGTTCGCCGCTGGAGGTGGAGACGCGAGCCTTCAGACTTGGCCTGCGGATCGCGGCGTGGTACAGCAAGGTTGAAGTGGAGTCCGACTCACTCGAGTTAGTCAGAATTTTGAAAGCAGAGGTCAGTTGATTATTAAGGGCTTAGTTACTAGTGCAAGGGGTTACTCGGTTCTTTTATAAACCATGGTATTTTGCATGTGCGGAGAGAAGGGAGCCGCCCGATTGGGCAGCTAAACGAGGTAGAAATAGACCTGATCATTGGGCCCAGCCCGCCCGTGCCCGGCCCGACTTGGCCCGGTTTGGACCGGGCTAAGCCCGGCCTGGCCCGGGCCCGAACTACCTACGGGCAGTACGGGCCAATCCTTTGCCCGTCCGACCCGGCCCGAAAGCCCGTCCGTTCGGCCCGGCCCGAAAGCCCGTCCGTTCGGCCCGGCCCGAAAGCCCGTCCGTTCGACCCGCCCGTTCGGCCCGCCCGCCCATTAGGCCTGTCCATTCGGCCCTCTGCTACAGTAAAAAAAAACGGGAAATTTTATACACTGTACTGTTTTATAATTTTTTTAGCCCATCTCTCCCATCAGCCCAAAGTACAAGTATTCTTTAAATTTTTTAGCCCATCTCCCATCACATATCAGCCCAAGTACTATTTAATTTTTTTAATATATTTTTTTAAACACAGAAGAATAAAAATATATTTAAAAAATATATGTAACGGTAAAAAAATATTCTAAAAATAGCTAAAAAATTCATAAAATTAGAAAAATAGGACCTCTACTTTTTTTTTACTATTTTACCCTTTTAACATAAATAAACAACTAGTTTATAGGGGTATTTTGGTAATTTTAACGTTTTTCATGCTTATAAATAGATGATAAATTTTCTAAATTCATCACACATTTTCAAATTCGCTAATCTCTCAAGTTCTTTCCAAATTAAAGGTTTCGACAAATATGGATTCCTTTGATGATCATACAGAATCTCAATTGGAGGGCGGAGATTCAATTAATCCTACACCCGCATCTCAAACTCAACCTGATCTGGAAACTCTGGCTTCGGCTTCATCAACAAGCAGTTCTAAGATATTAAAGTCCGAAGTTTGGAAGTATTTCAAAAGGATTGAAACGAAAGATGGCCAAGGTAATGTTATAGATTATAGAGCTAAATGTCTTCAATGTAATCATGATTTTTCTGCATTAACTAAGAATGGCACTACTCACCTAATGAGGCATATTAAAGATAAGCATAAAAAAGGTCAACTTGATATTAGTCAAATGTTGCTTAATCAAGGTGCTTCCAGAAATATTTCTAATTTTCAATGGAATTATGAAAATGCTCGTAAAGAAATAGTTAAATATATTATTCGTAGAAATAAACCTTTTGTTATTGGTGATGATCCGGAACTTGAAGGTTGTTTACAAAGAGGTTTTAATCTGGCTTTTAAAAGAATTTCTCATCATACAATTAGAAGAGATATTTTAAAATATTTTGCTGAAGAAAAAGAAAAATTAATTTTAGATTTTGAAAAATTAAAATCTAGAATTTTTTTACTAGTGATATTTGGACTTCATGCCAACGTTGGTCTTTTATGTGTATAACCGCACATTTTATTGATGATAATTGGAAAATGCAAAAACGAATAATTTTTTTTCGAAAGCTTGATGAGAGTCATACTGGTGAATATCTTTCTCGTACTTTTATTCAAGAGTTAACAAGTTATAATATCCAAAATAAGATTTTTTTTCTCTCACTCTTGATAATGCATCTAATAATAATTCCACAATTTCTAATCTTCGATGTTTTCTTCCTTTACTTTGTAACGGTGAATTATTACATAATAGATGCATGTGTCATATTATAAATTTAATTGTACAAAGTGGTTTAAAAGAAATTGCTGAGCTAATTCATAAAATTAGAGAAATTATACATCATATTATTTTTAATAATAAAAGAGCTAGAACATTTGCAAATATGTGTAAAAGATGTGGATTAAAAGCTAAAAAACTTCAATTGGATGTACAACATAGATGGAACTCTACTAATGAAATGTTAGAATTAGTACTTGAATATCAAAAACCTATAATTTCTTATGTTTCTTTAGATATTAATAACGAACTAGAATGTCCTACTGATTTAGAACGGGAAAATGCAGGAAAAATAAAAGATTTTTTAAAAACATTTTTTGATGCTACTAATATGTTATCAAGCTCTTATTCTCCTACAATTATAATTGCTGGCATGCAACTTGTTAATATTGTTCAACTTTTTATTACTTTTAAAAATGATCAGACTTTACATAATATCTTACAAAAAATGGAAACTAAATATGCTAAATATTTTGAACCTTTTCCTTTACTTATTGGTTTTGGCATTTTATTAGAACCTCAACTTAAAGAGACCGGCATTTTCGATATTTTTAATGGTTTATATGAAGATAAACAAGATGACTATGTTTCTCGTGCGGTAACTATTGAAAGTTATTTTGAAAGGCTTTTTAATGATTATTCTATTATATATGGTTCTTCTTCCTCTACGTCTTCATCTTCTATTATTCCTCCTGAAAGTGGTAGTACTAAGAAGTCATTGTTTGCCCGACTTAAAATGAGGAGAACTTCATCAATGTCGGGGGGAATCACTGAGCTTCAAGCATATTACAATCATTTTGTAAGTGATGATGAAATAGATACTTTAGTATGGTGGAAGGCAAATGAAATGAGATTTCCAATTGTTGCTGCCATGGCCCGTGATATATTGACCATTCCTATGTCTACTGTACTTTTAGAATCTGCTTTCAGTACAAGTGGACGATTAATTGATCAACGTCGATCATGTTTGGGAAAAGAAACAATTGAAGCGCTGATGTGCCTACAAGATTGGTATGCTGCTGAATCTAGATCGCAAATGGACGACTATTTTGCAATAGAAAATATAGAATTTGAGTTTTTAAATCTCAATGACTAATGTAATTTTATTTTACTATGGATTATGCAAATGATAGATAGGTGGGTAGGTGTCAACCTAGTTGGGATGTGATGCAAAAAAAATCCTCCTAATTTTGGTGTAACTATTTGTTTAATTATAAAAATATTTTTATTTACTCATTTGTTTAACTATTTATTTTTTATATCTGCTCATTTATTTTCATTTATTTTAATTTTAATTTTTTACCTATTTTTCGCGTTCGAACGCGGTGTGATTTTGTAAACGCAGGTGAATAATAATATAGAGTATTTTATATAAAACTCTAAAAAATCCCGCCAACTGACAGCCCGAGTAAAAAAAAAATTGGCCAAATGGGTAATGCTCAACTAGCAAGCAGCTGGCCACCACCCACAATGACACAACTATCAACTATGACATACAGACATAATGACAAATTGACAATTGACAAGACTCCACAAAACTCTCACTCTCTCACTCTCTCACTCTCTCACTCTCTCTGTCTCTCTCCAACTAGCAGCATATCATTCTTCTTTCGTCTTTTATGCTTATGCCTCGGGTATTAGCCACAGCTCGTATTCATTCAGTAATTCTACCATACGATCAAGGGCGGTCCATTGAAGAAATTCTTCGTTTGCCATTTTGGCATTTTGCCCATTTGCCCAAGGCCAAGGTCCAACCATCCAAGCTACGGAGGGGGCGAGTCCGGCGAGATCTCGCGGCCGAAAGCGGTAGCTTACCTACCTCAATACCTTGGACCCTTGTGTTTGTCCACTCGGATCCATTCTCGTCGTCAGCGAACCGCCGTTGCTCAGCGTGCTCAGCCGCAGTGAAGAACTCCTCTATCTCAGCCTCAAGCGGCGCCATCCCGGCGTCGATTTCAGATCGGCCTATTTGTCCCTTAGAGCACTCGTCGGCATCTGGAGCTCTGCCGCTGACCCCGCCTTTCGGCCGCGAGATCTCGCCCCTTCCGCTGCGGCGCCGCCGCCAAAGCTAGTGTCCTGACTCTTGTGATCCTATCCAATATCTCACGGGTCAGGTTCGCTAAAAAATAAGACAGAGCCCGGCCCGGCCCGGGCCAACCCGATATCTCACGGGCCGACGGGCGGTAACGGGCTAGACTATTCTAGCCCGGCCCGAACCCGGCCCGGCCCGAGTGATTGATGGGTCGGGCCGTGGATAAATGTTTAAGCCGGGTTAGCCCGGTTAGTTCGGCCCGAACCCGACCCGGCCCGCCCGATGATCACGTCTAGGTAGAAATGTATCGCAGCCTGTGTTTGTGGAGTCGTCTGACTCTATCCCCCCAGGTCTAAGTAACCTAATATGTACGGATGCCTTGACCCTTTCCAGGGGTAGGCCTCGCTTAATCAAGCTTAATCTTAAAAAACAAAAATCACGACTAACAGAAAATAAGGCCAATCACATCAAAAGAGCCCCCTTTTGGTGTAAAATGATAACCAGTAAATGTTATATTATTATATAATTACCTTGGATTTCCATTTCTCTCTATAATTCTCCTTCCCGTCGACTCTCCTCGCCTCGAACCAAATGCTCTCTCGCTCCTTCGGGACGCGAATGAGTAGGGAGAAACCGTCCCTCGAAGCAGAGAGACAGAAAGAAGAGAGAAAGTAGTCGTAGTAGTGGCAACCACCTCCTAAACTCTCGTCCCCTCCTCCTTCCTCCCTCCCTCTTCCCCTTAAACCCTAACTCTACTAGGGTTTCCTCCGCAAACATGGCTCCCATCCTCAACTACGAGCAGCACGCACAACGCCTCGTCGAGCCTGACCTCCGTATTCTCTCTCTCCCTCTCCCTCTCTCCTCTTTCTCTCCTCTTTCGATCGCGCTCTCGGTCTCTGTTGAGATTTTTTTTTTTTTTTGCTTCTCTCGCAGCGGTGCAGGTGCGGCTGCAGATGGCGATGGAGGTCCGGGACAGCCTCGAGATCGCGCACACCTCGGAGTACCTAAACTTCTTAAAATGCTACTTCCGAGCCTTTTCGGCGATCCTAGGGCAGCTCACGACGCCGCAAACAACGGAGACGGCGGAGCACAAGGTCCGCAACGTTGTCGTGGAGATTTTGAACCGACTTCCTCACAGTGAAGTGCTCCGCCCCTTTGTTCAAGACCTCCTCAAGCTCTCCCTTCATGTCCTCACCCATGACAACGAGGACAACGCCCTCATCTCCATCCGGATCATTTTTGATCTACTTCGCAATTTCCGCCCCACCGTCGAGTCCGAGGTCCAGCCCTTTCTTGATTTCGTCTGCAACATCTACCGCAATTTCCCCGCCACCGTCCAGCACTTCTTCTCTGCCCCTCCTCCCGCGACCACCGCACCGACTAACAACCCCAATTCTAATTCTATTTTGGGAGACGACGGAGGAGTTGGCGGGGGCGGAGGCCCGGGGGTGAGTTATGTTGGGCCTGGGCCGCTTAACCCGAGCACACGGTCGTTCAAGATAGTCGCCGAGAGCCCGCTCGTCGTAATGTTCCTCTTTCAGCTCTACACTAAGCTTGTGCAGACTAACATACCTTATTTGCTGCCGCTCATGGTCACGGCAATTTCCATTCCTGGGCCCGAGAAGGTCCCACCTCATCTTAAGCCTCAGTTTGTTGAGTTAAGGGGTGCGCAGGTTAAGGTAAAGTGGATAGGTTTATGTTTCAGAGTTGGTTTGCATGGTGAGTTTAAAAGGATCTAATTCTGTTTCTCTTTTGTTGTAGACGTTGTCGTTCTTGACCTACTTGCTGAAGAGCTATGCTGATTATATTAGGCCTCATGAGGAGAGCATATGCAAGAGTATTGTAAACTTGTTGGTTACATGTCCTGACTCTGTTTCCATTAGAAAGGTGAGAACTTCGTATGTCGTTGGGGATTATATTTATATTTTTGCTGATTTGTTCTTTTCTTGTTTGTATGTGGCCGTCCAGGAGCTGCTTATAGCCTTGAAGCATGTTCTCAATTCAGACTTCCGGCGTGGGCTATTCCCTTTGATTGACACTCTCCTAGAAGAGAGGTACATATAGGTTGCAGTTATACTTGAATTGACAAGACTTTCTTTATTCTGATTTAATTTGATATTGGAGCGTTCCTTTTAGTTTGGTATTAAGCAAATTATGGACCTGTCTTGACTCAGGTTTCTATTAATGTTGTCCTCAGGCTCATCACTTACAACAGATTCCTGGATAAGATACATATATCCAGTTTCTCCCTTTTTTGTGCTGCTATGTTTTTCTCTTTGCCTTCTCTACAATGGTTAAAATCATAAGATGCCATTTTTGATTTTCAGTACTTATTAGGATTGAAATTGTTTGTCCTAAGTCTGCTGGATTACTGATTTAATAGTTCACTGAATAACTATTAAAATGTTTGAATGATAATAGTAAATTTAAATCTTTTACCACATATGATTACAACTGATAGAGATATCTGGAATTAATATATGGCTAAACTCATATATGGATAAAATCGAGAGCTCTTCGTGGAAGGGTTGAACAAATTTTATTGTTTGATTTTTGCCGCTAGGTGCTTGGCAAAGTAAAGTCAGAAGAAAGTAGTGGCTCTGCCATGAGGCATCAAGTCACATAGTGGGTAGCATGGAGTGAAGCATAGGCCGATATGGCTGATCTTCGATCTGAATTGTCCGAAATGGAACACTGATACAATCGATATGGATCATTTATTTAAGCATGATACAATTCGGACTTTAGGGGTGTCTTTTATTCTTGTTTTAGTGTTTATTTTATCTGTATGTCGCGTTCGAACACGAATGGAGTGCGTTTGAACGCGCTTGTGAACGCCTGCATCAGATTCGCAAATATAGAGAACGCAAAATATGCGTTCAAACGCGATCGACGAAAATCTACTGTTTTAGGGTTAATAATTGCCAATTTTGAATTGTTTGGTTAGCCTCTAAAGGTGTGGATGGCAATCATAGAATCTTTATTGATAAATTGAGTTTTTACCCTGCCTCCTTTGTCTTCTTCTCTCCCATTTTATCGTTCCCTGGCGACGACGCCGCTTCTAACTTCCCTCGACCGGCCAATTACCCTAGTCCCTGAGGGACGGCCTTCTCCTTCCCCTTCTTCTAATTTATCTATCATTTACCTTAATCCTTCCATCACCCATAACCTTTCCACCACCACTTACTCACCAGCTCCACCCCATTAATGCCGGTCCACCACCATCCACCATCATCTAGGATCTCGTGCCTTCATTCACGGATTCTAAGACATACTACCCGACGTTCGTCCACTAATCGGACGATACCTTGAGATCTCGACATCCGATTCGCCTGAAATTTGATTTGTTGGAAATCTCTTTTCTGCGGCTACAACATATTAAAATCTTATGTCGATCTGACGGCGACATCTTTCACGATTTATTTCCAAAGTTTCATGTCAGATCCTGTCCAGATCTGAAAATCGGGATAGATCGAGCCTTGGCCAAAAATGGGAGACCGTATCAAAGCACTCTATCTCATCTCAAAACTGATACTTAGAACCTTGGCGGATAGATTTAAGTTCCTTGCATTCATTTTAGAAAGGAGTAACTCTGAAGAACCCATATATAAGAATCCTCATGGAAGAATGAGGTTTATTTTGTTTTGCCATTGCTTGACTATGGACAACTTTGGAAGAAACATTAGCTGGCAACTTGACATTGTATTATAATCTGCCAATCTGATGCTTGTGTGGTTGGTTGCTAGCATCTTCTTGCAGATTCTTTTAACTTCAATGTATCTCCTTTTTTTAATGTTTGTGGGTTGGAAACCTTCATTGTCTTGTCATACCTGCTTATTAACTATATTGGTTGCTCTTTTGTTTGTTAGGGTTTTGATTGGCACTGGTCGAGTTTGTATTGAGACATTAAGACCGCTGGCCTATAGTCTTCTTGCAGAGATAGTGCATTATGTTCGAGGAGACCTTTCCCTTCCTCAGGTTTTTTTTTCCGTATTCTATTTCACTTTTTTCTTTCATGCTTATCTTGCTTTTATGTTTTGAGTGACATGACTATGTACTCTTTCCTATGATGAGCTCTCTTAGAAATTTAGAATGGTGTAAAGTTTTTTCATCCACTAACTACAAATAACTATGTTTATTGTTGCTTTAGGCACAACATTATATATATGTATATTCTGGTACTTTTGTTCCTCCCTTTGCTTCTATGCGACTTCAAAGTTGGAGAAGAAGGAAAAGGTTCCTTCAGCCTCTATTTATCTGGCATACATTATAGGCAATTGCTTTGGCCTTGATGGATGGTTCCTACATGTTTAAAGGACTACTTTTATGTTCATCAAATCTAAGTTTCTGAGCTAGAGCCATCATATGTGTTGTCTTAAGTTTTTCCAATAATAGGGTCCTGCACTGCAATCATGTATTATGATTTTTTGGGGGTAATTTACATATCACTTAGGCTCAAAATCAAATGACCCTCTTGAATGTTCATTTGTGCCACTTTGCCCCATTTTGGCCTAAGTAGGGGTGAAAACGGGTTGGATATTAAATGAATACGGATATAATTTATACATGGGTTTGATTTAAATGGATATTGATACAGATCAGATCTTAATTGAATTTAGATATGAACCAAATTTTAAATGGATTGAACAAAAGACACATGATATACTCCAAAAATAATGGCCTTAAGCATTTTTTCTCTCATAATATCATTGTGACGATGATCAATCACAAGAAATTACTAATTAATTGAAGACCACCAACAATATGCTTGTCACCAAAAGACATTAACAATACAATTCATATTTATCATATGCAATTATGCGTATGCAACTACATGCATTTAGGCTCATAGCCACTCTACAAGTTCTTATGCATATGTAGTCTAAATGCATCTAATGACCATATAATGCATAGGATAATTTGCCTAAGCTGATGCCTATGTAATCACATTTTAAAACTTTGAAAAGCAGTAAACTCAAGAGGGCAATATGCGAAACAACAGTGTTTTCAAAGGCGGCCATGGTGGCCGCCTTGACGGGGCGGAGCACGGCCGCCCCGCATAGTGGCAATGCGGCAGTGTAATGGTGTTTGGGCTGACTTGGCGTCCTTTGCAGGCCGAGCAGCTCATTTTGGCGAAATAAATAGGTTTAATCGGGCTAGCGAGTCGGGTGCTGGTAACAAGTTTGATAACTTACCTTTAAAAAAAATCCCAATTCTCCATCTATTCCTCTTCTCACGATTTGAGCCCTAACCCAACCTCCTCTCTCGATTGGCGGCAAGCGGCATGCGGCAAACTCCTCTCTTGATCGACGACAAGCAGCGACGAAGTAGTAATAGCATGAAGAAGGTGGCCACGATTTCTCTCTCACAATCTCACTTGCTCTCTTTTCACATCCCAACGCTCTTCTCTCTCTCTCTCTCTCTCTTTATACTCCCACCAGTGAGGTTGAGGAAAGTGAAGCGAAAAATGGAAAATGAAGAAGGGAAGGATACGAAAACCCTCACAGTAGTTTTTCATCAGGAGGAACCGATGAAGAGTTGGAAAATGGACATGTAAGTTAAAAAAATAGAGATGAGAGAGAGGGTGTCGACTGTCAGTGGGCTTGAGTCGGTATGTCTCACTAGTGGAGGTATTATTTATTATTTTCTATATACTACATTATTATATATTAAAAATTTATATATTTTATTGGTAATTTTTATCAATGTTTTAAAAAGCGGTCGTGAGTGGCAGGCGGTCACCCCACCGCCTAGCGCATAGGCGGAAGTCGGGTGACAAGGCGGGTGACAAGGCGGTCTAGCATTTTTAATATAAATAAATAAAGAAGTATAGTATATACAGAAATTTTAATAGTGCACTAAACTAAAATACTAAATAACATAATCATATTGGCTAATTGCTTATTAGTGATAACTGAATAACTGAGATATCTATTTACTAACTCTAGTTTATTCACATGAATCACATTTCAAAATCCTCTAATCAGAAATTATATACTTAAATAGCAGGCAATTATTAATTCTCCCAATTAATAATGCATGATAGTGAAATTTTTTTTTCTCTGTAATCTTAATTCAATAATTCATAAAGCAATTAGCAATTAACTCCTCTAAATTAGTTTTATTAAATCCGGTTCGCTATAAAACCCGACCCGCTCACTAATAACTGCATCTCGACTTGGCGGGCCGAAGCGCTAGCCCGCCAAGTCGGGCCAGGCAGCCCACCTAGCACTATTTAGCGCCTAGGCAGCCCGCCAAGGTGCTTAGCCACCTTTTGCCGACGCCTTTCAACATGGCGGGGCGGCCAGTGCATCGCCCCGCCATGGCGGCCGCCTTTTCCGCTTTTCAAAACAGTGATTTTTATATACTATATTAGTATAATATTGGTGTAATGCACTGTTAATATATATATATATATATTTATGATATTAATAATTAGTATATATTCTATATTATATATGATTAATTTATATTTTTTTAATTTAAAAATATTAGACCGTCTTGTCGCCCGTCTTCCACCTTGGCACTAGGCGGTGGGGACCCACGGCCGCTTTTGAAAACATTGCAAAACAAGGTGTGTAGAATTTGTTCACCTACGAATTATTTTCTCGGATTTCTAATTTTGTGGCTATAGTGAGACTTCTACTAGTAATGGCTGCTATTCTTGCTGGTGGTACACTGCACGCTACAAACACCCCACTGCACACTAAAATTTCCATGTCTCTATCATAATCAGTGGCTGAAAAAAATCAATTCTACTTTTATTTGTAGAGATCAATTATCTGATTTTAGAAAAATTTATCAGTTTTAATCAAGAATACAGTATCTTTCCTTTTGTTTATTTTCTACATATATGAGGGCTAACAAAACTTTATTCTTTGTGCAGTTATCTCGGATTATCTATTTGTTCTCAAGAAACATGCATGATTCTTCCTTGACCCTTGTTATTCATACAACTTGTGCTCGTCTGATGCTAAATCTGGTTCGACTCTTACTTTTCCTTTAAACTAAGTGAAGTAAGCTTTAGTCTGAACATTATAGGTCTTCTCTTCTTTGTTTCATTTCATGGTTAGATGTGCATATAATTTTGGTTGTGGTTAAATGCTAAAGGAGATGAATCCAGAATCTGATTCGTCTTAATCTTGTTACTATATTTGCTTTAGGTTGAGCCTATATATGATAAAGGTATTGACCAACCAAGCATGGATGAAGCACGAGTTTTACTGGTAGGTATCTTAGCTTTGGTGAAAATCAAACATTTCGAATCTAGGCATAATGCTACAAGCCTATGAGTAGTTATTATTACTTGATTTAGTAGTTCAGTTCCAACTTTTTTGTCTGACTTTTTAGGGACGCATTTTGGATGCTTTCGTTGGGAAATTTGGAACCTTCAAGCGCACAATACCCCAGGTATCTACTTTTATCATTTTATAGCTCATGCTACTTGTCTTCATCTCTATATGGATGACTGAGGTACGAGAGAGGGACTCAGATTAAAACTTTAAAAGGGAACTTGGATAATTTTTTCCAAATATTTTATAATTTCTTATGCATTTAGAATAGTGAAGTACATTAGTAGAGCTTTTGATGAATCTTGAGATAGCTGTAGCTGTTGTACTAGTGGATTGCTCCAATTTACAATGTTTTCTTCTCTCTGCACTCTTTGCTACATGTAGGAAGTATACTGATGGCCCCCTATAGGTAGTAGGGTAGGATGGGTGGTACCGCTCATCTTCCGGCTAGATGGTAGTCACATCTCCCATTACCTATCTCCATGAGACATCCGTAGAATCTATGCTTAGTCACTACCTTATTCTCTTTTCAATATAGTCATGCTAAAGAGTCAAGCGGACTATAATTGGATGTATATAATCTCTATTAACTGATTCCTCTATTTTCAATCTTTTTGTGGGACTTGCCTGCCTTCATTATATTTTATTTCTTGTAGTTTTTATTTGTAAGTCATGCATACTTGTTCCACGTACACATCTATATACGTTTCTCTCTCTCTCTCTCGCTCTACATATATATAAAGGACCTTTCGTGCATAATCTTGCATAGTCTCGAATGTTTATATAAATTTATATTCATTTATTGGAGAGGAAAATCACCACTGTAGCTCAGTAGTTGAGTCTTATCAGATTATGATAGAGGTCATGGATTTGATTTCTTCATGGACACGGGGGTTAAAATTTAGTAGATTTTCCACTGAAGACATATACTTATATGTGCGTGGTTTGGGTCTGTTGGGACCCATTTTTGTTAGGGTTGGCCTGGTTTGCTAATTTATGTATTTGGAAAGATTACCCTTGCTACAGGCTCATCATCTATTAATTTTTCTTTAAGAAAAAGTCTATTTGGTAGGAAAGATGTGTGTAGACTCACCCTTGTTTCTCAAGAGACTGTATGGGTTAAACCTTATATTTCTTTGATGCAAGGGGTAAGCCATAGTGTAATATCAACTTACATCCTCTATTGCAACATTCAGTTGATTGTATTTCCATATCAGTTGCTTATGCCTGATCAAATAAACTTTTTCATTAAATATATAGCATGTCAGAGGTAACAAAATATTTGTGTATGACTTAAGTAGGACCTCTACATGGATGTGCCCTTTAAATTGATTGAGTTAGATAAACTTGCTCCATTACCTTTTGCTTTGTAGAAAGAACAAAGACATCACCATTTCATATGGAAAACCTTAAAGATATGAATTTAGTGGCAGACATTCAATAAAAGAATCTAGACTTCCGCTAGTGATAAAACAAATGAAATTCATGCAAAGTGGTGAGAAAGGATAATATTTGATAATTTTTGGGTAGTAGACAATGGATTTCTTGATAAGAAAATAATGGTGCATGTTTCTCTAATCTAACAAGTCTGGTGGTTTTCAAGGAAAAGAAAGGATCAGGAAAGTTTCATCCTCTAAAGTCCAATTATGCATGTCATTGGATATGTGTGTGATATGTGTTTTAAGTTGGATTTTAGTGCAACATGAATTGCTTTCAGCCTTGCAATATTTTTAAAGTGGACTGACACCAAATCTTTATATCGAAATTAGTGGCTTGATACGAATTAGTACTTGTACATTTGTCACTGATACTTGTGACCTTGCTAAAGATTGTAAAACTTCTTTAACTTGAGCTTTATGCATATTTTTTCATCTTCTGTAATTCTTCTACTTGTAATATATGAGGTATACATGTTTTTAGAATATTATTTTTCCTATTTTATTTTTTCTTGTTATTTGTGAAGTGGCATAACTGGCTCGATACTCATTTATCTCTTGCTTCTGTTGATGGAGAAATTTGGCATGAATTATTTGGAGATTTTTCCTTTTTCTTTTCAATTGAGGTAGCTACTTGAAGAAGGCGAGGAAGGGAAGGAGCGTTCCAATTTGAGATTGAAACTTGAAGTTCCGATACAGGTGCCTTAATTAGCAAAATTTTCATTTTAATTTAGTTTATTTGTTCCATGAGATGTTGTCAGTTGTCTTTAGCATAACTGGCTTGAGGTCTATGGTCATATTGATCCTTCGTGGGACAATCTCACAGAATTATCATGTTGCAGAAGCATGGAAGAACGAAATCCAGTAATATACTTGTAAGCCATGACGACATATAGTGCCAACTAAAGGAGAGTGACATACAACTAATGACTCTTCCTGTTTTCCTGTGTATACAAAATATGGATGTAACTTGAATGAGACAAATACTTATGATGTAGGAGTTGTCATAGAAAAAATGCTGTTCTATCTGATTTGTAACCCCAATAACTTAATAAAAATTGTTCGATTCATACCTCTTCAAAGATTACTTACTTATCTTTGTAGCCATACTTTGAGAGAGTGAGCATCAAAGTCTTTGAACATATAGATAGGGATTCGAGAGGAATCCAAGTGAATCAGAATATGACCACAGTGAGTTTATTGTAGGATAATTTAGATTATTTGTTTCTCATTATTCTGAGCAAATATTCAATGATGTAAGTGATGATTTCACATATATAGTATATCAGTCCAATTTCAAAATATGCCACCTCTCTGCCCCAACTTTGTTCTCTGTCACCATCTCCAATGGTGCCATTGCTGGCCCCCTTCTCTCCCCCATCCACTAAAAAGCTAAATATATCTAACATTCACAGATATGACTTTAAAATAAATCTCCAAATTCAATGATATATAAAATAAGCAATTATACTAAGTATGCTTATAACAACAATAATAATAATAATTGAGAGTTACTAAGAGATATCATTATGATAAACTCACTCTATTTCTTCCACTAATCATTGAGAGAGATAAAGTCACCATAGGAAGTTTCGATCTAATATGAGACTACTTTCTAACTCTGTTAGAGTCACCTAAGAAGTCACTGTAGTAATCTAAAATAAGATTTTCTTTTAGACTTTTAGGTAAACTTGAGTCACCATAGAAAGTCGCAAAATAATCTATGCTAGGACTATTCTCTGAGTCATCCCATTTGTTAATTATGTTTTTCCACTAGTACTCATGGTCAATAAAATTGCCATTGCATGAAGTATAGCAATCCATTAAGTCATATAACTTGCACATAGAAACATAATGTTTAAATTATACGTAGAAATATGATATTTAATTTGCACATAGAAATATGACATTTAATTTGCACACAAAAAAATATGATAATATAAAAGCACGAAGTACAAGAAAGAAAAAAATGTGAGTGAACCCACCCACCTGAATTTAGGTGAAACAATTGAAATCTCTACTCCACGTGATAAGGCAAATCACTATCTTCAATAATAAATAAATAATATATTTTAATTTAAATCATGATTCTTAAATAAAGATCTAATTTAATTATTAAATGGGCCAAAGCTAGCCCAAGGATGTGGATTGGGCTGCAACTGGCCTACATCCCACTCCAACTAAATAAATGGGATGGGCCCATGGCCTGAAACTTATTAGCTCACAGGTTGGGTTGCAGCTAGCCCACTACCTACAATTATAAATCGGGATGGGTTGTCTTTGGATCTGCAATCCAAACCCGACTTAAACTCGAAACTAAAAGGGGCTTGGCTCGGGTTGAGTCCGAGCCCAACCTTGCCTTCTACCTCAAGAGAACTAATGAGAGAGGCAGAGAAGACCACCGATAGTCCACCAACTACACCCAAAGGCCCCTCGGCCACCCGCTCGAGGAGAGAGGAGGTCAACGGGACAAACGAAGCCTTCCAACACGGGCGGTGGAGAGTTTCACCTCGACATGATACGAGCCACAAATGCTCCAATAGAAAGCATCCATGATACAAGGCCAACGTCGTGAATCTTCCTATACAAGAGTGGCGGCGACTCGAAGTAGCCGAACAACGTATTTTGCCGACGAAGCCACGAACACTAAAATTTGGTATTTATAATCTACCATATTAAACTTTAATTAAACATGTGGGGTGGGAGAGGACTCGTCGATGAGTCGAATTGCGCTCTCTGATTGCTTTGGTAGTGCTTCGGCTCCGATCCAACAAAGCAACTCCAATGGGGAGAAAGGAATGAGGAGAGGTGATTTCGGTGTGGGGAGAAAATGGATCTACGTTTAGTTGGGGCTTTATTTATAGGAATAACTTTTTGAATCCGATTCAAAAATAGGCCTAAGATATAGCGACCACCTCCTCATCGCGTAGCAGGCGAATTTTTTTTCCTAGTTATTGCAATAGTTGTCTTCGCTCTTCTTTTCTTTGGTCCTCCCTTTCTTAATGTTCTTTCCATATCAAATCCTGGATATATAAAACTACTAGATGATGAAGGTTGGACGCCTTTTAGCAAAAGAACTTGTTTGGGCATTGCATTTTTTATTCTCAACTTAGCCTTCTCCACAACTCTCTCTTTCTCGTACACTTTTTATCTTCCTTTTTCTTACTACCGCAAAACAATAGTGAATCTCACTTTTGCAATAGTAATTTGTGATCATAAAAAAATTTACCAGATTTAGCCCGGAATTCTTTGTGATTTTAAATGAGTTTTCTTTAAAGTTTTTAGGCTTCATATGTTAACTAATTTTTATTTTCTTATTATTCTATTTTTTTCAAAAAAATTTAGAAATTTTCTTTCATTTTTAAATAATATTTAGAGTTTTACGTAATTAAAAAATAGTTTGATCTGATACGGGTAGCCAATATGGCCTATATAGTTGATACGGCTGAATGTATCATTTTTTCTAATGGTTGATTCAGATTCCAATACCGACTTTCGTAACTGCAGTTAAAAATCATCTTTGCAAGATATGTGAGGGTGTTTAAAGAGAAGGTAATATGGGGTAGAGTGAAAAAAGATAAAAAATACCAACATGGGGGGATGAAATAAAAGAGAGGATAGATCTTGACTTTGAACCATGAATTGAACCATATCATCTAGAAAGGCTAGATGTTCACTTCTGTATAAATTTTAGAGTATCTGCAGCAGTCTCAATTTGGATTTTACTGAAATTGCCTCAGCAGAGTACTTAAGTGCTGCTAGCTGTAAATGAACTTCGTTGCGTTATGATTTGTATCTGTGTAGATGTTTTCCTTAGTAGAAGCAATGTATGAAAAAGCTTTTTTCACATGTGCTTTCTTCTACTGTTTTCCTTTTCTTTTTTGGCCTTATATGATTGCACATGCCATATCCATTATGTCAGTGATTTCTTTTCATTAGAAGGTACTATTCCCTTTGTTTGATGTTATGAAATTTGGTCCTTCTCCTTGAATTTAGCCTTTCATTTATTGGTATTATTGAATGTTGAAGTATGAAAACACCTACTGTTTCTTGAGCCAGAACTATTGTAGCTCTGCTCCTCATGCCTGTCATTGGCTTCTTCTTTTTTCATTGCAAGATCCTTTATTAATTCTTTAATTATCAATCTTTATCTTTATGATGTTTAATCACAATTTCTCCTCCATTTTCAGTACTTAGCTTCTCATTCATCAGATACTTTAATTCTATATCTTCATTGCTACTTATTCAGTCATGGTAGGTTAAAACTTCAACATTTTATTTCTGTTGATTAGTGCATTTTAATTTTTCCATATACACTGAATTCTTCTACCTGAACATTGGGAACCAGAAACTTCAAACAAAGTGTATCTAAGAAAAAACTGATATCTAAATAAGTAACTATTGGACTAGAGATTGGAATTGATGCAGAAGAGTTGTTAATTGTTAACTATCGTTGGTGGCAGTTTAGTAGTTAGCAATTAACGTAGGAATGCCATGTCTGATGCCTAATTCACTCTTATTGTATTTTCCATTAAAGTACATTTACTATATACAGCTGCTTGCTGCATGGTACATGCAGTTCCTTTTATTGGAAAACAGTAGGTACAATATAAGAGGTGTAGGTTGCAATAACAAAGCCCATTGTTTAAGGAATCATAAATAGAGTTCTAGTCATTTTCAGTGTTAGTATTTTTTTTTTCCAGTTTCTGCTGATATTTTACTAAAAATTATGGGTTTCCTTTTGATGTTTAGCTGTCTATTTTGTTATGTTGTTTTGTTATTGCTGCTATGACTTGCACTAATTTTTCTTAGTGATTTCCCTCATCAGCCTCCACCTTTCTCTTGCAGGCTGTTCTCAACTTGCAAACCCCCCTGGAGTACTCTAAGGAAGTAAATGATTACAAAAATCTGATAAAGACTCTTGTCATGGGTACTGTTCACATATCTAGACCACTACTTTTAATTTAAAACTATGGAAGTTGGTCTAAAGCTATAATTTTTTCTTTTTGTTTAAAAGCAACTGTTTTTTTTTTTTCATTAACTTTTTTAGTTTATATCCTTTCTTTCAACCTTATATTTTGAGGGTTGTTTTACCTAGATCTAAGATTGTGAATTATCTAGTGACCAGGGTGATTGTGTCTGAACTGATACACTAAACTACACTATGTCATGGTTTGACAACGTCATTCTTGCCTAGTCTATCTGGAATGTTTGATGAGTTATGCTCTTCTGTATTTAATGAATGTTTTGCCTGAGGGGGAGCTTGTACATGTGAATTCTGGTTTCTTATTGTATTACTACCGTTGCATGATTAGATTTGGCCTTGGCGCTCTTTGGGTGTAAGAAGAATGTTTTCATTTTGCACATGTATATATATATTACTTTCAAAGCGCTTACTTGCATCTCACCTTTAAAATCTTTAGTTCATTATACCAAATTCAAAATTTTGCATGTATGATCTTCTAGTTTGGCTGCTTTCGGGTTAAAATTATACTGGTAGTAAGGGTATTAAAGAGTCAACTCAGTCTCCTTGTTGACTATTTCAATTTCAGTGAATAATGTAACTTGAAAAAACTTAGGGTTGTATCCTGAAAGTCTTGGCGATATTCTGTATGATTCATGAGTTTTTGTTACCAAATGAAAAAAGAACATTTACAAATTCTGGCTGGGGTATGTGCAAAAACCCTTGAAACATAAGCTAGTTAAGTACATTATTATAACTACTTTTAAGTTAGATGATGTCATGAAATTTTAGGGTTGTATGTGCCATTTTTAAGTTTGAATTTAGAAATTTAGATGGTTAATGCAAATTTAGACATTTGAAGGGATATATATGCCGGTAAGAACTTCAGGGGATGAAATTACACTAAATGCTCTTCAACTGGCATATATATATACACACACATATATATATATATACATACATATATATATGTATATATATATATATATATGTATATATATACACATATACATATATATGTTCTAGCATAGTTGAAAAAATGCATGTTAAGGGGTGTATTAGGATTGTTTATAAAATAAGCTGCTTTCCTTTTTAGCAGGATCAGATAACAGTATGTCATCACATAATAGTTCAAGTCCACTTGGTATCACTACTATGAGAAATTGTGGATATAGTGAAGAACTTTTGAGGCTAGATTGATCTTTTTGGTATTTTTTAGCAAACTCCACTTAAAAATCTCTAAGCAAATGAATAGATCTGTCAAATTGCTTATTATTTGGAATTGCATAAATTTGTTAAATGTAAGCTGCTAAGTGGCACAGCTGCTGTACCCACAAGTTATAATTTTCTTTTGTGGACTTGACTACTTTGTTCTTTTCCCTTCCATTCTGCTGCAGACATTTTTCTTTCAGATAGTGAAAAAGATATTCAATGCAATTAAATGTCTCTGGTCTCCACATTTTTTACATGTAATGATTAATGTAGAAAAGGACAACTGTTCATCATCTAATAACTTTCAGGTATATTTCTTAAAGTACCTAAACAAACTTATGTACTTATATTTGAGAATTGTCATGCAGGTTGCTTTAAGGATAAAAATTAGTAAATGACACAACACAGCTTTTTATTTATTATGTATTAGTGTTGGAGGCAGGTCACAGAACAGTTTCACATCTATAGTCAGAGAGATGTGACATGTTCTACAATGGTAGAATTTTCTTGTACAATGGCAGGAATACCCTTGTGGATTTTTGACTTGCTAGTTTGCTGACCATGTGATTACATAAATTACTGATTACATAAATTACATGGATAACATGATAGTCATTTAATCTCCCACTAATTATTGTTGACTAACATATTGCAGGAATGAAGACGATTATCTGGAGTATTACCAATGCTCACATGCCACGCTCACAGGTAAAGAAGTTATCTTTTGAATATTATATATCTGGATTTTTCTGTGCTAATGTGCAACTCTGACAGGTTCCTAATATGCCGCTTCCACAAATGTTTAAGGGTCTACGGGAGGATGAGGTACTTAAAGTCAAGTGTTTCTTATCTTTCTGCTTATTGCTGGTAGATTCCATACATATTTATCTTAACTTCACTTGTGGTAGGTTCGAAAAGCTTCAGGTGTCCTAAAGAGTGGCATTCACTGCTTGGCTCTTTTTAAGGAAAAAGATGAAGAAAGAGACATGTTACAATGCTTTTCACAGATATTAGCTATAATGGAGCCTCGAGATCTCATGGACATGTTCTCGTTGTGTATGCCAGAACTCTTTGATTGCATGATAACCAATACTCAGTTGCTTCATATATTCTCCACCCTTCTGCAAACTGCAAAGGTCCTCCGGCCATTTACAGATGTTTTAATCAACTTTCTTGTTGGCAGTAAGCTCGATGCTCTAAAACATCCAGATACACCTGCAGCAAAACTTGTCTTACAGCTTTTTCGATTCTTATTTATTGCTGCTGCTAAGGCTCCAGCAGAGTGTGAACGTATTTTGCAGCCTCATATGCCTGTAATAATGGAAGTTTGCATGAAGAATGCTTCAGAAATTGACAAGCCTCTTGGTTATATGAATCTTCTACGTAGTATGTTCCATGCATTGAATAGTGCAAAATTTGATACGTTATTGCGTGATCTCATACCATCTTTGCAGCCTTGTCTAAATATGCTGCTATCTATGCTTGAGGGCCCTACTGGTGAAGATATGAGGGACCTTGTCCTTGAACTTTGCCTAACTCTGCCTGCTCGTTTGAGTTCTTTGCTTCCCCACATTCCTCGCCTCATGAAACCTTTAGTTCTTGCTCTTAAAGGAAATGAGGAACTTGTTACTGTAGGTCTTCGGACACTTGAATTCTGGATTGACAGTCTGAATCCTGATTTTTTGGAGCCGAGTATGGCGAATGTCATGTCTGAGGTGATTCTTGCTCTGTGGTCTCACTTGAGGCCCCTCCCATACCAATGGGGTACAAAGGCTTTGCAACTCCTAGGCAAGTTGGGTGGTCGAAACAGGCGATTTCTTAAAGAACCCCTTATGCTAGAGTGCAAGGAAAACCCTGAACATGGACTTCGCTTGATTCTGACATTTGAGCCTTCCACACCATTTCTAGTACCTCTGGATCGTTGTATACACCTTGCTGTAGCTGCAGTCATGCAAAGTGGTGATATGGATGCTTTCTACAGGAAGCAGGCTCTTATGTTTCTTCGAGTTTGCTTAGTGTCACTGCTGAATTTGAGGGGAAATGTAACAGTTGATGGAGTGTCTCCTGGTTCTCTTGGGACGTTATTAATTTCTTCTGTGGATCCTTCACGTCGTCGATCAGAAACTTCAGATATGAAGGTCAGTTGAAATTTGTGTTTTGACTCAAAATATTGTTAAAATGATGTAGTTTTACTAGTTCTTGCTTTGTCAGTTTATCTAGTAAGAGCAACTGTTTTACCTGTACTTACAGTATCCTCTTTTACACATTCATTACTTTTCCTTTTAATGGGAAGTCAGGGTTATTGCTCAGATTGAGTAGGTAAGAGTAAGACACCATAGAGGTATATATGTATCGATAGATAGGGGTATTGACTATCGAGAGAATGCTTGGAAGGCAGACACCATAGAGCAGGCTGCCAGGAGTCAAGAAGCTATTGGAGATTTCCAATAGGAGTTATGCATGTCATGGCTTAAGTCATGCTTTTATTCTAGGTATAAATAAGAATATTCATTTGAAGCTGTCGTCTATTCTTACTTAGCCCATATGGGCTTTTTTAGCTAAAGTAATTCACTGTCAAAATTTTTTAGTGAAAGGCATTTTCCATGGATCATCTGTAAATCTACTCTAATCCTTTTCATATTCTATCTATGTTGTATTGCTTTTCTATATCAAGGTCCTTTAATTTCTGAAATCATTCCAGAAGTAGAAAGTAATGCATCGTAGTGTTTACATTTTAGCCTTTATCTCTTCTTTATCATCAGTTGAAACTTTAGTGAAGTCTTCCTATACCTTTGAAGCAATTTTTAGATGCTACTAAGGGGCTGTTTTGTTGAGAGCTTTACTAGATGTTGCATTAATAGATGTGGTGTTTAACTTAAAAATCATTGTTTGGTTTGGTGCACCAAATCTGAAAAACTGTATTTTAGAAAACTAGTTAGATTCAGATGTAGTATTTTGGCACCCATTTGATTTAAGTGAATGCCAAAAGACTACATTTAGACTAACCTAACCTATCTCTCGCTTCTCTCATTTAGATCACAACCCCAACCCCAACACCATCTCTCTCCTCTCATTTCCATTCCCAATCCTAACTCATCTCTCCTCTCGTCTCTTTTTCTATTCTCCTCCTTATCTCCTCCACCATTATCACTACATTGCTGGAGTGTTTCTTCACCTCCACATCGCCGGAATGTTTCTTTGTCGTCGTATCGCTGGAGTGTTTCTTCACCTTTTATTTTTCTTCTTTACTTTTTTTCTTCTCAATCATTAGGATCCTTGTATTTCAGCTCCTCTATTATTGTAAAGCAACAGAGGAGTAGTAAAACAATTTGTAGCTTTTCCTTCCTTCCCCACTTCGTAGCCTTTATTAAGACCCTTAAACCTTGCTAAAAGACTTGGCTAAGAAGGATCATAGCCAAGACCATGTACTGCAACCGCAGTGGACTCTTTGCCTACTCATTACCTAGAAGGAAAACTTGACAAAAGACAGAGAGTTAATGGTGAGGATGCCTTTGAAGAGGATAGACTCTCCTCTTCTTCCCTCTATGCTACATATCTAGCTGGATGTTGGTCAGAAGGACAAAACGAGGCTGCCACAGCCACAGCCATAGTCCATGGCCATGATAGATAGGTATGTAGAGAGGACAATTGTCCAACCAAGTCACTTCATAACCAATGTATTTAAAATTGAAACAAGAGAGAGAGTATGAAATACCCTTGATATTGATGTTACATTACAAAGCTATGTAGGATAATGTAGTAGTTTCTGTAGGAATAGAAGTAGATAACTGGTTTTATGATTGAAGGGAAACATACTGATTTTATTATTATTGCTTGATCAATAGTCTTCAACAACTAATTTTCTATTTCATCTGAAATTTGATTTTCTTTTAGTTGAGAACACAGATGCAGTCTTTTGGTTCTAAGAAATACAACCACATACTTATAATTATAATGTCAAAATAGTATTATGAAATACAACCAATCAAATATTTGTTTACCAAATGCATTATTATAAAATATAACAAACCAAACATTTATTTAACAAATACAGCATTATTAAATATAATCAACCAAACAATTCATATGTTTCTCTAAATACAACATCTAGAGAAACATGTATTTCTTAATGCATATTTATTTCTAAATACAAGAAAGTAAACAACCCCTAAGTGGATTATTTTTATCCCTATCATCCATAATATTAGAAGCCACTGGATTTTCACCTTCTATTCTTGCTTAAACTTTTATTTTATCCTAATAAAATGTAAAATAATATATATGTTATCCGTACAAGTTTTGGACTAAAAAGAAAAGCATGACAAGCAATTCAAAAGAAAATAAAAACACCATGATATTTTAGATGTCTAATCATGGCCTGCTTTGGAAAGAGAAACAAAAATAATATATATGTTATCCATACAACTTTTGGACTAAAAAGAAAAGCATGACAAGCAATTCAAAAGAAAATAAAAACACCATGACATTTTAGATGTCTAATCATGGCCTGCATTGGAAAGAAAAACAAAAAACATGAGTTACTCTTGCATGCAAAGAACATTGCAGACTTTGTGAGACTAAAAAAAAGCTAACTTGTACTAGCTTTGAAAAGAGTGATAAGAGACATTATAAAAAGTGATAAAGAGAGGACATTCATTTAATATCTTTTGTGCTTTCATGTAGAAGGGAGATGAGGGTAGCAGAGCAGACCACGAGGATTGGTATATTTAATTAGGGTTTTAAATTATAAATAATATCTAATACAATGTTGATTAAATATTATATTAAATATCTCGGGCTGGGCTGAGTCGAGCCAATGGAGTTTTACCTAAGCCCAGGCTTGACCTAAATATAGATCAGGCTTTATAACTGAAGCCTGGCCCACCAAAAGTGGGCCAGTCTTATGTGTTGAGCTACCTAGGCTCAAGTCTATTATCTACTTACTCGCACATAATGGTAGAAGATGAGCTACATAGAACTTTTCAAATTCAAAACATATAATTTTGGTAGAAGATGCAAAAAGAATTGTTGCTTTATTACTTGCAAAAAATTTTCACTGCACACATGTGGAGTTGATCCACAGTTCGCTGAGAAGAAAGAGACCTGGCAAACCACTATGCTTGCATACACTTGTTGAATCTTCAAGTAAATATGCATAATGCATTGTTACATCACCTACAAATGAGTTAAATTGAGTCGAGGTCAAGCGAGCCAAGATGAGCTAAAGATCTTCTTGTTTATCAATCGAGCTAGAAATTTAAGAATTCGGCTCATTTTGTAAGTGTCAGCTGAAAATGAGTCGAGATTGGGTGGCTTGTTAGCTGAGAAGCTTTTTGGCTCCCTTATAATGTTCTTTAGTCCCTGAAATAATGTTGTCTCTGGCATGGACTGCTGTTGGCACATGCCGTTTCAGCACAGTATCGACACATGGCACGAGGTGTACTGCTGATCTTGTTCAATTAAAAAGGCCATTCTTGTTTATTGAACTTTACATATTCAGATGTAGTATTATTTTTTGTATGTTTTATTGATAGGAAAAATTGCCCTTTATGATAGGTTGATTTGGGTGTGAAGACAAAGACCCAATTGATGGCTGAGAAATCTGTTTTCAAGACCCTTCTAGTTGCTACTATTGCAGCCAGTGCGGATCCTGAACTTGATGATGCAAAGGATGAATTTGTTGTCAATGTCTGTCGTCATTTTGCAATGCTTTTCCATGTTGATAATTCATCTTCCAGTTCTTCGGTCACATTTGGGCAGCATGTTGGATCTTCACTTTCATCTAGTAGTAATATGGGCGCTAGAGCAAGAACCAGTACTTCTAACCTGAAAGAACTGGATCCTCTAATATTCTTGGATGCATTAGTGGATGTGCTTTCCAGTGAAAATCGTAATCACGCCAAGGCTGCACTTGATGCTTTGAACATATTTGCGGAAGCACTTCTGTTTCTTGCAAGAGCAAAGCACACTGGTGTACTAAGAGGGGGTCCTGGTACTCCTATGATGGTGTCCAGTCCATCAATAAATCCTGTCTATTCACCTCCTCCAAGTGTCCGAGTTCCTGTATTTGAGCAGCTATTGCCTCGTCTTTTGCATTGTTGCTATGGTAGTACATGGCAGGTACAGATCGGAGGCGTAATGGGGCTTGGAGCTTTAGTTGGCAAGGTCTCTGTCGAGACCTTATGCATTTTCCAAGTGAGAATAGTGCGGGGTCTGATATATGTTCTTAAAAGGTTGCCGATGCATGCTAATAAAGAGCAAGAAGAGACAAGTCAGGTCCTTACGCAAGTCCTTCGTGTAGTAAATAATGTTGATGAAGCAAACAATGAAGCACGCCGGCAGAGTTTCCACGGAGTAATTGATTTTCTTGCTACAGAACTCTTTAATCCAAATGCATCTATTATCGTAAGAAAGAATGTGCAATCGTGCTTGACACTTCTTGCCAGCAGAACTGGCAGTGAAGTATCTGAATTGCTCGATCCTATTTATCCACCTCTTCTTCAGCCTCTCATTTCACGACCGTTGCGTGCCAGGAATGTCGAGCAGCAGGTATGAATAATTCATATTAAGAGTGTTTATTGACTCAAAACTGCTAGTATGTTTGTGCTGGTTGCTGAAGTTTTCTAATGCAGTTGTCTTTCCTTCTTTGACAGGTAGGAACAGTTAGCGCTTTGAACTATTGTCTTGCTTTGAGACCTCCTCTTCTCAAGTTGACTCCAGAACTTGTCAATTTCCTACAAGAAGCATTGCAAATTGCTGAGGCTGATGAAACAGTGTGGGTTACAAAGTTGATGAGCCCCAAAGTACTCATGACATTAAACAAACTTCGAACAGCATGCATTGAACTGCTTTGCACTGCAATGGCTTGGGCAGATCTTAAAACACCAAATCATACTGAACTACGAGCAAAGATCATATCAATGTTTTTTAAGTCTCTTACTTGTCGTACGCCGGAGATCGTTGCTGTTGCAAAGGAAGGGCTTCGTCAGGTTATTGTTTCATTAGATTAATTTTGAGGAATTATAAGATCATTTTTCTAGTCAATTATATTAAATTGAACATAAAATAGGGTATGTTAGCTTGTATGCTGAGTCTTATTCATATGCTATTATATGATGACTTATAATGGTGATAATCTCATTAAAACATTGTTTAATAGGTCATCCAGCAGCAAAGGATGCCAAAGGATCTTTTGCAAAGCAGCCTTAGACCTATTTTGGTTAACTTAGCACATACAAAAAGTCTCACCATGCCCTTACTGCAAGGCTTGGCCCGTCTGCTTGAACTTCTCTCAAACTGGTTTAATGTCACATTGGGTGTCAAGTTGTTGGACCACTTAAAGAAATGGCTAGAACCTGAAAAGCTTGCTCAAAGTCAGAAGTCCTGGAAACCTGGGGACGAGCCCAAGGTTGCTGCAGGTATTAATTTGTTGGTTATGTTTGTCGCATTTATGAGACTGCTTTCTTTTTTTCTCAACTGATTTAATTATTTTCTGGTTTCGTTTTGATTCTTTTCTTCTTTTGTTTTGAACAGCTATGATTGAGCTCTTCCATCTACTCCCTCAGGCAGCTGGAAAGTTCTTGGATGAACTTGTAACCTTAATAATCGATCTGGAAGGGGCACTTCCCCAAGGGCAGTTTTATAGTGAAATTAATAGCCCATATCGTCTTCCACTTACCAAGTTTCTCAATCGCTATGCAACAGATGCTGTTGATTATTTTCTTGCACGCTTAAGCCATCCTAAGTATTTCAGGAGGTAAGTATTATGGAACTTCAAATATACACTATAATGGATGTTCTTTTGTTCAAAGTTTGGAATTTCCTACCCCTTCAAGAGTACAAAGGTACATGGGCATTAGGTAGTTGTGTTTTTCTGACATTTTATCGTTACCGTGAGTCAAGCATGTTTCTTTCTTACATTGTGTCCTTTACATTTGTTTTTATCATTGTAGCATGATGTTTGCTAGGCTTCTTGATTCCAATAGTCAATTGTATAGGCTATTATTGAGTGTTTTGAGAAGCGGAAAAGGCAGCCACCATGGTAGGTGCGCCATAGTAAAGGTGGCCCCTTGATATGCAGTTGGGCTGCCTTGGCACGCTTGGCGGCCTGACTTTGCGGGGAGTTTTTGTCTTTTGTACCTGCAAAGAGTGGGTTCTTCAGACGCACAAGGATGATCATCAGATGTTAGGATTTATTATATCTTGTTTGATCATTCCAATGGCTTTGTGAGGAAATATAAGTTATCTAATCTTTTTGTCTCTCTATGTTTCTCTTTGAATAATTGTCATGTTAGATTTATCCTAAGCACATAATAGTATGTTCCTTGTCTGATACAAGGCATTTAACCATTCCTCTGTTTCTTTAGGTTGTATGAATTTAGTATTTGAGGTAGCAATTAGAGTAAGAAAGTGAGAAATCGTTGTTATGGGTGTGACTTGTGATCATATTATTTTATATTTTGTTGTAGTTCACTTTAAAAAAAATTCTTATACTATTTTAGTATATAATATATATCATATATAATTGCTCTTAATTTTTTATATATTAAAAATGTTAGATCGCCAAGGTGCTCACATATCCAGGCTCTATGCAGTAGGGTGACCGCCCGCATACCGCGGGAACCTTTCAAAACATATCTATTATCACATTGCTTTTCCATTTTCTTGTTTCTAGCTTTGTGGTACAAGAAGATAGTTGAGCAATAAGAGTTGCGTACAACCCCTATGTACCCAATGTTGAATATAAAACTTTTGACACCGATAGGGTGCTAGATTGCACTGAATCAATATGCATCAATATGTTTTATGAGTCTATCCATAGATGCTCCCATTAATTAGCTTAAGTTACTTCAAATCAGTCCTATTCATATGGATTCACATATAAAGGAGTTTGAAAAAATTAATTCAGGGATGAATGTGATTTAGGATATGATTTTCATAAGTCAATCTATACAAATTACAACTGAAGACAAATAATAAATCAGACAATCAAGAGCACAGCAAATAACACAAGATTTTTATGTGGAAAATTCCTTTTAAAGTAAGAGTAAAACCACAGATCCTCTCCATAGATCAAAACTACTGCATTATAATCGTAGGTACACGATATACTTGTAGCCGTCCCACCATTCGACACTCTTGACTAATGGTTAAAGCTCTTTTTGCTCACTAGACCCGCAATAAGATATTCCCTGTGCAATAGTTTGTCAACTCCTTTGGAACTGACATAATTGATAGTCCCACATCTCAATAATCCCTCGAAACGTTGATGTAGATAGATAGAAGAATCTCTAAGATCTTCATATTGCAACTCTAGTGATGAAGTATATCTTGGACAATAATAATCTCTTCCCTTTTCTCTTAATGGCTCCCAGGATTTTTATGTGGAAGACATATCCAAAGCCTTATGCTTGCACAGCACAACGATCAAGGACTCTTTTTTTTTTTTAAATCTTCTCTAAAAGTGTGTG
This sequence comes from Typha latifolia, assembly GCF_019914945.1. Taxonomy (NCBI): domain Eukaryota; kingdom Viridiplantae; phylum Streptophyta; class Magnoliopsida; order Poales; family Typhaceae; genus Typha; species Typha latifolia. The sequence continues at coordinate 6,478,708 of NC_133091.1, forward strand.
ATGACCTCCGAGACCCTTAGACAACTCTTTATATCTCTCCCAAAAGGAAAGCAAGTGACCTAAACATAAATCATCTTAGACCTGAGATTCATCATTGATTCGCAAATGCATTTGAATACATACGAACACCTGATCTTCTCGTGTGTTGTGAATTTAATTTGGAGCGTACTGGTGAAGGTCGTTTGAACGTACTTCGGGTGACTTCGAACATTCAAAGTTCATTCAAACCAATTGGAATGAAAAGCAGTTTCCTTCTTCAATCTTCAGTGTAATCGGATTTGTTTATCTTCCATTCTCTATAGGGCATTGAGCCACAACTCATACAATAAAACTGGTGAAATTACATTATGACTAATAGAGTTATAGTTTTGGTCACAAATTTATCAATTAGAAAACCTAATAGAGTTATAGTTTCCATGGATTGTCATGTTGGAGGAAGGTTGCCATTAGAACCTCAACTACCATGTTATTAGGAAGTAGGAAGAAGATGATCTGCCTAATCGGATTGTTAAGTCATCTAATGATCCTCTCAAAGTGGGCCATGAGAAATAAAGGTATGATCTGCTTGCTTCAAATTGGATTGTGACTGAACTCTCATGATCTGCTTTAGCCCTTTTCTTATAAGGGTTTGAAGCAGCCGTGCTTGAGAGATGATATGATGACTACAAATTGAGGGATGAGCATGAGGAACTGCTGGATCAAGTACATGGCGGTGGTGGATGCGGAGGAGGGACAATACTGGAGGGAGGAAAATCTCAAGTTTGCTGCTGTCCTTGTGACATGGTCCGTGCTGTGTGGGCAGAAAGATTGGCCATAATGGGTCATGCTTAATCTTTCTCAATGTCATAATGGCAGGATTTCCTGTGTCCTGAATCTCCTAGCAACTTAATGATGTTGTCCCATGATTGAAGCATCGATCTCATCTCCTTTCTTGGAAGATGTTAATCAACTACTGTGATTTAAGAAGAGGCAATAAGCTTGAGTTTCATGTGGCATGTACACGGCACTTTTGGATGCTATTTTTAGTTGAGACGAGGACTTTTGACAGGACCTATAAATACGATAAATATACAGATTTATTAGTCACAAACATTCCATGATGCAGGCTTTACTATTGTGCTTATGATTAATATGAATGTAATCCCTTACCTGATATTGTCTTATTTATTTGCTTGGCATATGTTCACTGAAAATGGATTCCCATATATATTGGTGAAATATACATTTACACATAATTGATGATAGACATGCAAATTTTGCTCTGCAAAGAACGTGTATATCCAATTAAGGTCAATTAAAGGACATCAAGAGCTTATTATATACCACCTTGTGGAAACAATTTTTCAGGTTTATGTATATAATCTGCTCAGAGGCTGGTCAGCAGTTGAGAGACGAACTTGCTAAGTCACCGCAGAAAATACTGGCAAATGCTTTTCCACAATTTATGTCACAAGCTGATGGATCTGTTTCACAGCCTTCTTGTTCAATGAGTGATGAAGGCCTTGTTGGTCCCATATCTGACAATTTTACTAGTCCACCTTCAGCAAATACAGTTACATGTTCTGATGGTTACTTTCATGGACTAGAACTTGTCTCCACCCTTGTAAAATTGGTGCCCGAATGGCTGCAGAGCAACCGTACAGTTTTTGATTCATTATTACTTGCTTGGAAATCACCTGGAAGGATCGGTCGTCTACAAAGTGAACAAGAACTTACCTTACTTCAGGTATGTTTTCTAGTACCTAAACTGTTCATGTAATAGGGTTCATTTTCACAGTTTCACTGAAATGCTTAAATTTTATGTTTGATCTTTTTAATTTTTATGCAATTCTGCTATGTTTTAAAATGCCTTAGGTTCCTGTTGGAGTTGGGATAACTTTTGTGCTGCAGGACATAATTCTTATTAGGTTTTAGAATCTTAGTTCGATTAGGAGTTTCTAGTCCAACAGGATCGGAGTTTTTTTTTGGGGAAGGAGAGTGAGAATAGAGATAAGGAGGAGATGGGAGAGAGAGTTAGTGGAAGAGTTAGTTGGAGAGAGAGTTAGTGCGATAGAGAGTTAAAAAAAATTATGAGAGGGAAGAGAGTGCTTGAGTGCTAGAAAATAATATTTTATTTTTATTTTTTAGACTTCATGTATGAATAATTTATATTTATATCTTATTATTATTTTTTCTAAATTTTTATTGTTTTGTATTTTAAAATACAGTCCAATACGGACGGGCGATATAACCTATGTGGTAGATACGTTTTTTTTTTCTAGACGGTTGATTCCGATCCCGATACTTGGAACCTTGCTAAGGACTATCCACAATCTGTCTTTTTTGAATGTTCGCACAATCTGTCTTTGAATGTTTGACCATTTGAAGAAATTTATGTCATTTGAAATCTAGCCTCTGGAGCATTTACGAATTAAGAATGTGCAAGAGTCTATAGCTCGTCTCTGGCTTGCTTCTTAGTTCTCACTAAGGGTGCTACAGTTTGTCGACTCGACTCTCATGTGAAGATGTGTTGGGGTTTAGGATAATGTGTCACGACCCAAAATAGAAATTATGACCGGCCATGCATCTCAATATGCTTAAGATGCACGAAGCCTTATTAATACTCTCTACGTGTACGATGACAAGATAAATAAATAAAATGAGAATGTGCTTTATTAAATTTTATAACTAATTGCAATGAAGATAAAAAAAACAATGTTAATGTTTTTGAGTCTCTAAATTAAATAAATAAAACTTCTAATCTAAAGCACAAAATTTAAAAGAGCAGAAAGGTAAATAGGTGAATCCTAAGTGGAGGTGGAGTCCGGGTACATCTCACTCAGTCGCCCTGCTGACTATTACCTGAAATAAATAACAATACAAAAACAATATAACTCGTGAGCCAACAATTATATAGCTCAGTGAGTGGAATCCACTCGAAAACCAAATAAATTTTAATTCATATTAATGCTGAATAAATTAAACTAAAAGCAATAATATCCATCACAATATGCAATAGGCATGCTCTCTAAATAATAGCGATGATAACAATAGAGAGATGTCACAACTTGTAACCTTGCACGTTTTCAACATATTAACATCTTTTGATATTTATATTGTCATATGTCTCAATGGGTCTAAACCCTGTGGATCCACATCAACTAGAAGTCACCTCGAGATGACGCTCGGGACTTTTCTTCATAGCTGATCCAGTTAGGATCATCAGAGGGTATCACCCTGTGATTAACACACTCTGTCTTTTTCTCTAACCGTTGAGAGAAGTTAGAGTCACCTAGAAAATTTTTTCATTCATCCTAGGACTGTTCTCTAATCCCGCCAGAGTCACCTAAGAAAGTCACCGCAGTGATCTAATTTAGGACTTTCCCCTGGACTTCCAGATAGACTTGAGTCACCACGGAAAATCGCAAACGATTTATACCGGGACTGTTCTCTAAGTCGTATTAATACTAGTCTCATTTTTCTTTTCACAAATTTCAATATTTGCACGAAGTATGGTGATGCACTGAATATAATAATTAAATGCACACAGGAAAATAAAACAATTAAATTTTCGCACGTACGGATGAAATAAATAGATTTACACAGAAATTGCAATAATTTAATTTTTACATATAAGGGTGAAATAAATAATTTGTACATAGAAAATTTACATGGTTTGACAAAAATACGAAATACAATAAAATAAACATGTGAGTGAACCCACTCACCTGAGTCTAGGCAAGACAACCGAAATCTCAAATCTCTAGCTCACGTACTAAAAATCACCACCTTAAATAATAAATAATAATAACATTTTTAATTAAAATAATTATTAAAAATCTTTCTACAATTTAACCAAAGAATAATTAATTTGGGCTAAAATAAGCCCAAATCAGTTGGGCTGGGCTGCAGTTGGCCCGCAGCCCACCCAACTATTATTTAAATGGATTGGGCCAAGGCCCAATCCAATTAGCTAATGGAACCGGGTCGGGTTCCTTGGATTCGGATCCAACCCGACTCGAATCCAAATACTAAAAGGGAGAAGATCAGACCCCGAGTCTGTCTTCTCCAAGCCGAAGAGAGAGAGAGAAAAAGAGAGGAAGAGAGAGAGAGAGAAAAAGAGAGGGAGAGAGAGAGAGAGAAAGAAAAAGAGAGTCCATCGGCGACCGCTGCCGTCGGCGGTCGCTAGCCAACTCTAGCTCTCCCCCCTCCCCCATACGGTGCCGCCATCATCGCGAGGTGGGGGAAAACCCGCAAACGACGGTTGATCCCATGACCGACGGCGACCGGAGCCACGAGGGCTCCAACGGTGAATGCCCACGGCCCGAGGCCAACAGCAAGATACTTCAAGACGGAGCGGCTGCAGCTCGAAGCCGCCGGCCGGCCAGATTTGCCGGTGGAGCCGTAATCCCAAATTAGGTAATTTCAATCTACCCTATTAAACTTTAATTAAATTTTATGGGTGGGAGGGGGCTTACCGACGAGTCGCGTGGTGGTCTCTGATGGCTCCGGCGGCGCTCCGGCGGACCGATCCCACAGCGACGACTCCGACGATGAGGAAGAAGCGGAAGAAGGGAGGAAGAAGAGAGAGAAGAGGGTTGAGATGGTTTTTCAGAGAGAGAAAAAGAAGAGATTATGGTTCTAATTTATAGATTAGGAAAGGATCAAATCTAATCCGATTCGAATTAGATGAAATCCACCCGTATCTGCGCTTCGTCGCTGACCAGAGAGGGAGAGGGGAGGGGGTGCACGTGCTCTGCACGTGCACCCTCCTCTCTCTCAACCCATATATATATATATTTTTTTTTTTTTAATTTCTGGTTCTAACATAATGAGTTCATATCATGAATTTGTCAATATCTTGGGTTGTATACATGTTTAAATTTCAGCGTAACTTGTCCAATCAGATGTTTGCATCATATCTTGTTCATAGTTAGCAGTTTTAGGTTTGACCTCACTGCCTGATAAAGTTCAAATATAACTAATTGGTGTTCCTAAGTTTGTTACTATTGGACTAAACCTCAGCTAGAACATGACACTACCTGTCCATTATATCAGTGATATGAGTTAGTTCTGTAAACCATGTAATAAGCTGGTCATCTTTGTGTTCAGAAACTGGCATGATGGTTAAACATGTTTGGTTTGTGTTGGTGTGTCTGAAGACTGAACTAATACTAACTATTCCATTGAACACAAATACATGTACTATGATAAATGAATTCTCATCTTTTGGTGGATTTAAAAAATGGTAAATTAAATTTTGAGGATTATGTTGAAAGGTGTACTATCATTCTTATATTTGTTAAGATTTGTATGTTGCACATTCTTTTTCTCTAGGGCCTCATCTGATTCTAATATTCTGTCTTCCAATTGTATTCCTTTCAAATGTATAGGTGATGGAGAGTAAGTGGCTTATCAAATGCTTCCTAAATTATCTTAGGCATGATCGAACTGAGGTTGCTTCCCTTTTTGATATGCTCTCAATATTCTTGTATCACAGTCGCATCGATTACAGTTTTCTGAAGGAATATTATGTCATCGAGGTAACTATCTGACGTTTCAATGCATAGTTATCTATATTCTTTTCTCTATTAGTGGTCTTGCTAATGATGCTTATTTTCATCCTCTTGAATTAGGTTGCCGAAGGATATCCTCCCAACTTGAAGAAAGCAATTCTCGTACACTTCTTGAATATCTTCCAATCAAAACAATATGGACAGGATCATTTGGTTGTTGCCATGCAAATACTTATCCTTCCTATGTTAGCACACTCTTTTCAAAATGGTCAAAGTTGGGAAGTTGTTGATCCTTCTACAATAAAAACAATTGTTGATAAGCTTCTTGACCCCCCTGAAGAGGTGATATTATTGGATTAAATTGGTTTCTACTGTCTTTCACGCTTCATAACTTCTTAGTACTCTTTAAGAATCTTGAGTATCATTGTTCTATTTTATAGGTTAGTGCTGAATATGATGAGCCTTTGAGAATAGAACTTCTGCAGCTTGCCACATTACTCCTGAAGTATCTACCAAATGATCTTGTTCACCACCGGAAGGAACTCATAAAATTTGGTTGGAATCACCTTAAGCGCGAAGATAATTCTAGTAAACAATGGGCTTTTGTCAATGTTTGCCACTTCTTAGAGGCATATCAAGCTCCTGAGAAGATCATCCTTCAGGTAGCATGGGCAACAAAATTATATGAATATTTCATTCTTGCATATGATATTGGTTATTCATATATTTATATATTAGATGAAATTAAACATATGAGTGAGTTTTTAACAAAATAATATGTTGCCATCAGCAGATAGAATTTTAATTTATGAAAAAAACTTCTTATTTCCATCATCAACTGAAAATATCAGTGACCCTTATCCATTTCAATTGTTCTATTTAATTTGTTTAGTATATTGTCTTACAACTTAAAATACTAAATGAATAAAATAGGAAAATTTAACAGATAATGTTCATTTGTTTTCTTTAAATGATGATGGAAAACCAATGGGTAATACAGTGAGTCGTGATTTCTTTTAAGGAGAAATTAATTGGACAAAACATGGCATTCCAGTAAAACACACAACTCTGTATATGACAATTTACAAAGAGACACTTGACTTTTATTCCAATAAAGCAGTTGGTCTATCTGTGCAACTGGCATGGTTTCCATGACATGGTCCAAGCGGCAGTTTAGTAAATCGGAACCACATCAAATCCATAAAGCATTTAGGCAGACTCCACTCCTTGTTATCATTTAAAAGAGAACTGCTTGACTCTAAAGGAGGCTGTTTTGCCTGAGTTGGAAGATATGTTCTTCCAGATCAAGATAATTAGGATACTATGGCAAGTTATATTGGTTTTTCTGAACCTAAATCTGTATTGTTTTAAGTACCATACAAATTATTATAATTGGACCTAGAGTTGGCCAAGGATTCATAGAATAGATACCAGCTGTACCAGGACCTTTTGGGTTTGCAAGCCTACTATTTCAAAGTGAAACTGTTGGCGAACTGTCACAGATCTCTGGTTCAATTTTGTCGAGCATCCATTTTTTTTACATGATTTTGTTTCTCCATCCGCATGGTCATCTAATTGCATTACGTTTCTATTGCTAAATATGATACGATATGTTGTACCAGTAGTTTCTCATCTTTTAATAGTATAAATCTAGCAATTCTGCCATTGTTCTGCACAGGTTTTTATTGCTTTGCTAAGAACTTGCCAGCCAGAAAATAAGTTGCTAGTCAAGCAAGCTCTTGATATACTCATGCCTGCTCTACCTCGAAGATTACCTCCGGGAGATAGTCGTGTACCCATATGGATTAGATATACAAAGAAAATTCTTGTGGAAGAAGGTCATTCAATCCCAAATATGATTCATATTTTCCAGCTTATTGTGCGTCATTCAGACCTCTTTTATAGTTGCAGAGCGCAATTTGTTCCTCAGATGGTTAACTCTCTTAGTCGGCTAGGATTGCCCTACAATACCACTCCAGAAAATAGGCGCTTAGCCATTGAACTTGCTGGATTAGTAGTTGCCTGGGAAAGGCAAAGACAAAATGAAATGAAAGTTGTACACGAATCAGAGGGGCACAATCAGACTGATGTATTTAATCCTACTTCGGTCACTGGTGATTCAAAGCGTCCATCAGATGTTTCTGGATTTCCAGATGATTTGAGTAAGCGTGTAAAGGTGGAGCCTGGCTTGCAGTCTCTTTGTGTTATGTCACCTGGTGGGGCATCTATTCCCAATATTGAAACACCTGGATGTGCTGGCCAACCTGATGAGGAGTATAAACCTAATGCTGCTATGGAAGAGATGATTATAACGTTTCTCATTAGGGTGAGTATTAGTTTCCAGTTTCATTTCCCTCTTTCTTGATGGAACAAAGAGTTTTTATGTAAGCATTTCCAAAGACATTATTCTCTTGTCTTGATTTGTTATTAGTTTATCACTCTCTCGCTTACTATAATTGACTAATCTTGTTGGAGCATGACGGCAAACCCACTTGGTGACAATCTTCTCAATGTTTTGGTTGTGCCTTGTGTGAATTCAGGTAGCATAGTTTTGGACACATGAACTGGTGAAAGATTAAAGAGTACTATTTTGAACTAGAACTAAATTGCTTCATTTGGTCAAGATACTTATGCATTATTACCATTTTGATTTTTTGTTAGGCAAATTACTATTGTTCTGTGAGCATTTCACTGTTAGTTTTTCCATCATACCATGAAGTTGGCATGTACTCTTTTCAGTTTGTGTAATGGTGACTAAAACAAGAATTATTCCTACAAAGGAGAATATTGCTTTCATGTGATATATTGTTATACAAGGACTGCTGTGCCGGTTGGCGTGGACTATTCCAGTGGGTTGGCAATAGCACTCCCTTCTGCCGAGACGTGCCGCTTTGTGCAGACATGGGTTGCTGCCTGTATCATCTGATACCAGTAGGGTATTGAGTGGCACATCTAGAGTGTCGCCTGCTACCTATTTAACTTACAAAAAAATACTCCTTTTTGAGTTTTTTTTTTTGGTAGGCTTATTTTCCCAAACCAAAAAAAAGAAAATGAGGAGAAAAAGAGATCTAGGAGAGGACATTGATCCAAAGATGAGAACTTCAAATCTGTCAAAACTCAAAAGATATTTATTCTTATTGTCTTCCTGTTTTTTTGGTTTATAAATCAAATATGAGACAAATCATACTAGATATAGCAAAATGAAACTAGATCAATCATTTGCAAGAGCCATTCTTCATATATCTAGCATTTTGTTCTAGAAAGAAAGATCTAAGAGAGGAGGCCATTTCAAAGGATGGGAACTTCAAATCCCATCAAAAGACATTTTTTCTTATTATCTCTTCCTATTTTCTTTGGTTAAAATTTAATCTGAGATTAATCATCCTAGATGTAGCAAAATTTATAAGATATTCTATATAGGTCTAACATTTTTTCTAGATCTATGTAAATACTCTTGAGGCAGCTCGTGTTCAGTTCATTTGGTTCATTTAGCTTAGTGAGCCAAGTCAACCTCGTGTAGAGCTTAGCTCAAGTGGCTCATGTAAAGATCAATTCAACTAGCTCTTTTGTAGCTTAGCTAGTTAGCTCTTGTAGCTTGTTTAGAGCTTCGATTCATCTACCTCAGATGATCAGATGAGCTAGATTGAACTTCTTTTTACGTCCCATTGATTAGTATGAGTTTAACCAAGTTTGATTGTCTAGTTGTGCAAATCTATAAAGAGAAAATTAAGATCATAATTTTGAGAAAATACATATCAAGTAATGGTAGAAAGTTTCTTATATACTTTTTTTTAATTTAGATAATATATAGATAAATAATATTATATTTGATGCTTTGAGTTATATCGAGCCGAATACAAGCGAACTATGCCTTTCTTGTGTTCAGCTCTATATTTCGAGCTCAAATCTTAACTCCTACTCAGCTCATTTATTGAATAAACAATCCTATCTTGAACAGGATTTCGATCCGAACAACCATTCATTAACAAGAAACTAGATTTACACACCTAATTTGAAATAAAACTGTTATTAGACATATGCTGGTATTTTTTGTATATTTGGTGTCAAAGCATCTTACACTGGATATTTCGATTTCCTCCTGATGTTATGATATATTTCCTTCCTGTTTGAAAGCAGGTGGCACTGGTTATTGAACCTAAAGATAAGGAATCTAACTCGATGTACACGCAAGCTTTAGACCTTCTTACACAAGCTTTGGAAGTCTGGCCAAATGCCAATGTCAAGTTTAATTATCTGGAGAAATTGCTTGGAAATCTAGCGCCTTCTCAATCGAAGGACCCAGCAACAGCTCTTGCACAGGGCCTTGATGTCATGAACAAAGTTTTGGAAAAGCAGCCCCGCCTTTTCATACGGAACAATATCAACCATATATCTCAAGTAGGTTATTGTTATATATCTGGAGGTATGTGGTAATAGTTGACCAATTATTTCATTTATTCTTCTCACTTGTTGTTTTCAGATACTAGAGCCGTGCTTCAACAATAAAATGTTGGATGCTGGAAAGTCTCTTTGTTCCTTATTGAAAATGGTATTCAGTGCTTTTCCTCTTGAAGCGACTACAACACCACAGGATGTAAAGATGCTGTATCAAAGAGTAGCTGATCTCATTCAAAAAAATCTTGCTGCTGTGACAACTCCTCAGATATCACTTGAAGTTAGCAATGCCAACTCTATCATAAGCTTTGCACTTTTCATTCTGAAAGCTCTGACCGAAGTGCAGAAGAACTATATTGATCCATTTATCGGTTTACTACTCCGTGTCCTTCAACGCCTTGCACGAGATATGGGATCTTCTGCTGGTTCGCATATTAGACAAGTATGGTTTCGTTGGCCTTAGGGAGTTTTATAATTTTTTACTGGTCCTAGTAACTTATACAGACTCGCCCATGATGGCCTTTAAAGACCGCCGCATATGGTAACTGTGTTTGCCTCTATTTCAGGAGCTTGACCTTGTAGGAAACAATGTCAGGATATCTTGCTAGATCTTAAGCAGATATTCAATGTTTTCCAGCCTAACATCATTTTTTTTAATAATCATAAACTGCGTGTACCATTCTGTGATAGCAACTATAGTTAATATATCAACTTATTTTAATTCAATGACGTTGGTTACTTTTCTTGATCATGTCTTTGGCATCTCAATTTTGTGAGTTCGAAGTTTGCCTGGTCACTGTTATTGTATCTTTTCATTCTATTCTTCTTTTTGTTGACTTTTTTGCTAGCATTCCTATCACTTAGAATGTGGTTGTATTGTTTTAAATGAGTTTATAACTTTATCTCGTATCCAAATTGCAAGCTACTTCCAGATATCTTGCAGTGCACCGCAGCACTGGAAATGTGTTGCACGTCACACAAGATCTGCCAAGATGGCAAGCTGTGCGCATGCCGTGTGTTGCCATGCTATGTGCCATGCTGTCTTTGACCTAAGCATCTCAATTCTTTCTTATATAAAAAGTTTTTTGTTACTTATAACTTCAATTATATTTTCAGGGACAGAGAGTAGATGTGGATTCCTCAGTCAGTTCACGTGCAACAACAGACTCTGCTTCAGTGATCTCTAACATGAAAAGTGTCTTAAAGCTTATTAATGAAAGGGTCATGCTTTCAGCTGATTGTAAGAGATCAATAGGTCAAATTCTGCATGCGCTTCTTTCAGAGAAAGGTACAGATACTGGTGTGCTTTTGTGCATACTTGATACAGTACGTGTTTGGCTTGAGGATGACTACAAGGTTTCAACATCTGGCAATTCAAGTGCTACTCTTATTCAAAAGGAAATAGTATCCTATCTCCAGAAGCTGTCACTAGTTGACAGAAGGAACTTCTCTCCAGCTGCACTATTAGAGTGGGATGAGAAGTATCTGCAGTTACTATATGGGCTTTGTGCAGATGCAAAGTAAGTGATGCCATTGTGATTTCTGGTAATAATTTCAAGAATGTTATTATTTACCTCTGTATAATTGTTCTTGCACTTGCAGACATCCACTGCCCATTCGCCAAGAAGTATTTCAGAAGGTAGAAAGGCAGTTCATGCTTGGACTAAGAGCAAAGAATCCAGAAATTAGACAACGATTCTTCATGCTTTATCACGAGTCTTTAGGAAAAACATTATTTGCAAGGCTACAGTTTATTATTCAAATTCAGGATTGGGAGGCTGCAAGTGATGTCTTCTGGCTGAAACAAGGCCTTGATCTTATTTTGGCTATTTTAGTTGAAAATGAACCAATAACTCTTGCTCCAAACTCAGCACGAGTACCACCACTTATGGTACAAGGAGTCATTCCGGACCGCCCAGCAATACAACAGCAAGTTACTGACGCAGCAGATTCTTCAGATGGCATTTCACTCACTTTTGATTCTCTTACAGCCAAGCATGCTCTTTTCTTAACTGAGATGAGCAAACTTCAGGTGAGTTAGCTATGTTATGAATTTTCGTCACCGGTATTAGTTTTATATAGTTTCTCTCTCTCTCTCTCTCTCTCTCTCTATATATATATATATATATATATAGAGAGAGAGAGAGAGAGAGAGAGAGAGAGAGAGAGAGAGAGAGAGAGCATGCATGCTAATTCAAATTATAAATCTATATTATCTCATATTGATAAAACAATATAAATGGAGAATTGACGTTTGGCAAATATAATATCATTAGAACTCATCAAAACTAATAAATATGTTATATTGTTTTTTAATGGGTACTTTGGCTTGTGACCATATTGCATTACTAGTATGGATGCTCAAAATGCTCATGGGATCAAAGCCTGTCGTTGTCCAACTTGATAAAATTGGGCACAAGCTTGACTTGGGCCCTACTCGACTCGGAAATCTATTGGACTAACTCGAGTTAAGCCTTGTTCAAGCCTGGCCCAGCACAAGCCCGTAGCATCCAACCCATTCATTAGAATACATAGGTAATGATCCATCTGTTGAGGCTTAGCTCGTCCGACCGCAATTAGCCTGCACATATCTATTAAATTCTAATCCCTTAAATGCTTGTTTCGATTCCTTAAAATTCATGTTTTAGTTCTTTGTAGTCCTTTCCAGTTTCCACCTTCCTTTGATGAAAGCACTCAATATAGAAAGCATGCAACAGTCAGAAATTAAATTTACTATTAGAGTGTTAGGTAAGACGAGAAAGTGGCCCATTTGTTGGCAAGAAGTGAAATTTTAAAAAAATATTTTTTATTTCTAAAAAATAATTATGAGGGGCCGGTTATGCAATTTGGCAACTAGTGAAATTTTATATTTTGTTTCTAATAAGATTTTAAACCAATTGTGATTTAGCCCATCCATTGGGCCTAACTTGTTCGTTTGCCCGCAATTGGGCTGGCTAACAACGTGGGTATGGATTGGACCGAGTTAAGAGAATTTTAAGTTGGAACCAGTCCGAAACTAGTCTGGACTTGACTAGGTCAAGCCTTGTCTAGGCCTGAGGTCGGTTTTTTTGGGATCGAGTCGGTTTAACCATGTCTAGACCCGAGCTCAGTTTTTCTGGGACCAGGCCAATTTCGACTCAGTCCATGAGCACCCCTAACTATTAGTCATTATCGGGTTAGCACTCAAATTTTTTTTATGTAGTCAATCCGATTAGAGTCATAATAGGAGCCATTGTAGAGCTTTACTAAATGTTTCACTAGCCACTTAAAAGATTAAAGGTCGGCAGAGACAAGAATTCGGGACCTTTTTTCCTAATCCTGCCAGAATTACTTTATTACATATAATGATTTTACATTCGAAGAAGAATCTTTTCTTTGGATTTATTTTTTAACTTGACTTTTGAATATCAATTTCACCAGTATGAATTATACTGATTTATTCTAAATTTCATATAATGTAAATTCTCCATCAACATTCTCAATTCTTATTAATACAATTCATATATGAATGATCCATGATATTCAATATCAACACGCTAATATTTTCTGAGATTGATACCTTATCTCTTCTCAATAAATCATGTATAATATCATAACATCTTAATCTCATAATCATTCTCTTCGTAAATAATTTCTTATAGTTTATATTCTGTAAATAAAATATAATATTAAAGATCATCTCTTATATTTTATTTTCTGTAAATAAAAATATAATCAGTATATTGTTTTACTTACATTTTACTTTCATAAATAAAATATAATAAATATTCTTTTATACTTGTCTTTCTGTAAATACAGTATAAAATGAAGTTAATCTCTTATATTTTATTTTCCTATAAATAAAGTACAATAAATAAAAATTTTCCAGTGAAGTTCCATCATTTCGTAATATTGCTAGTTTCTCAGAAATATGGAAGAATCATAATATTTCTATATTTCCTAAAAAGTATAATAAACAAGGATTTCCTATGCATCTAGCATATTTATATCATTGTGTTCACTAAAACCGATAGAATGTTGCCTATGCAGATGCCAATGTTAATTAGATCGAAAATATAGTTTAGAATTATCTCTAATTTGTTTATTTATTTATCTTAAATTTTTGGTTATTACTATCTCTCTCTCTCTCTCTCTCTCTCTCTCGATTACTATGCATTTCATGTTTATATGCAGGTGGCTAATCTTGTGATTCCCTTGAGAGAACTTGCATATGCGGATGCCAATGTTGCATATCACATGTGGGTCTTAGTTTTCCCTATTGTTTGGGTTACACTGCATAAAGAAGAACAAGTTGCACTGGCTAAGCCAATGATAGCTCTTCTGTCAAAAGATTACCATAAAAGACAGCAGGGTAGCAGACCTAATGTTGTGCAAGCACTACTTGAAGGGCTTCATTTGAGCCACCCTCAACCTCGGATGCCAAGTGAGCTCATAAAATATATAGGGAAAACTTACAATGCTTGGCATATTTCGTTGGCACTTCTAGAGAGTCATGTAATGCTGTTCATGAATGAGGCAAAATGTTCGGAATCACTAGCTGAGCTTTATCGACTTCTTAATGAAGAAGATATGAGGTGTGGATTATGGAAGAGGAGATCGATCACTGCAGAAACACGAGCTGGATTATCACTAGTCCAGCATGGTCACTGGCAGGCTGCTCAGAGCCTCTTTTATCAGGCAATGATCAAGGCAACTCAGGGCACGTACAATAACACTGTTCCAAAAGCTGAAATGTGCCTCTGGGAGGAACAGTGGCTTTGCTGTGCTAGTCAGTTAAGCCAGTGGGATGTTTTGGCAGATTTTGGCAAAAGCGTTGACAATTATGAAATTCTGCCTGATTGCCTCTGGAAGGTACCTGACTGGTCATATATGAAAGACAATGTAATTCCCAAAGTTCAAGCCCAAGTAGAGGAGACACCTAAGTTACGTTTGGTGCAAGCCTTTTTTGCTCTCCATGACAAAAATGCCAATGGTGTTGGGGAAGCTGAAAACTTAGTTGGCAAAGGTGTTGAACTTGCTCTTGAACATTGGTGGCAATTGCCTGAAATGTCCGTCCAGTCAAGAATACCTCTTCTACAGCAATTTCAGCAGTTAGTTGAGGTACAGGAATCAGCAAGAATCCTCTTGGATATTGCAAATGGGAGCAAGCAACCTTCAGGAAGTTCAGGTGCCAATGCTCATAATGTGTTTGCAGATCTCAAGGATATCCTTGAGACATGGAGACTAAGGACTCCTAATGAATGGGACAATATGACTATTTGGTATGATTTACTCCAGTGGAGGAATGAGATGTACAATTCTGTGATAGATGCATTTAAGGACTTTGGTCAGACAAATCCTCAACTGCACCATCTTGGATACCGAGACAAAGCTTGGAATGTCAATAAGCTCGCCCACATTGCTCGCAAGCAAGGTCTCCATGATGTCTGTGTTACAATACTTGATAAGATGTATGGCCATTCTACTATGGAAGTTCAGGTGAGTTTTCTTTATTTCCTAAGGATCTTTGGTTTATATATTAGCTAAATTACTTCAATTTATACTTATTCCCTTGCAATCTGCTTACAGGAAGCCTTTGTAAAGATAAGGGAACAGGCAAAAGCTTACCTAGAAATGAAAGGTGAAATAATCAGTGGTCTAAATTTGATTAACAATACCAATCTGGAATACTTTCCTGCAAAACACAAAGCAGAGATATTTCGTCTTAAAGGTGACTTCTTGCTAAAGATGAATGACGGTGATAATGCAAATATTGCTTATTCCAGTGCAATAAGCCTTTTTAAACATTTGCCAAAAGGGTGGATAAGTTGGGGGAACTATTGTGATATGGTATGCACTCTCTTCTTTTGTACTTATTATTCCTCAATGCATGTGATATATTTAGTTTAGGATGAATATGTGTCTTTTACAGATTTACAAAGAAACACATGAAGAGGTATGGCTAGAATATGCTGTCAGTTGCTTCTTCCAGGGCATCAAGTATGGTGTTTCAAACTCCAGGAGTCATCTAGCTCGAATTCTCTACCTTCTTAGCTTTGATACACCTAATGAACCTGTTGGAAGGGCATTGGATAAATATCTTGACCAGCTACCTCATTGGGTTTGGCTTTCTTGGATACCACAGCTACTGCTTTCCCTGCAAAGAAGTGAAGCACCTCACTGCAAGCTTGTTCTGCTAAAGATTGCTCAAGTCTATCCACAGGTACACACTGCATTTAAGGAGAACATCTAGCACCATTAGCTAATAATATTCTCATGTTTGGCTGAACACTAGAGAATATATTTGCAGGCCTTGTACTATTGGTTACGTACATATTTAATGGAGCGCCGTGATGTTGCTAATAAATCTGAGCTTGGAAGAAATGCGCTGGCTCAGCAACGAATGCAGCAATCTGTGTCAGCAAACAATTCAGGTTCCCATAACATGGGTGATGGAAATACAAGAGCTCCTAACAATATTGGCGGTAACTTAAATTCAGAAAGCCAGGTTAATCAAGGTGCTCAGTCAACTGGTGTTTCTGGTTATCATGATGGAGGAAATCCACAAGGCCAGGAACCTGAAAGGTCTGCTGTTGAAGGGGGTAGTGGCACTGGCCATGACCAACCAACACAAAGTTCGAGTGTTCCAGAAGGTGGTCCAATTCCGTTAAGACGCAATGGTGGACTTGGTTGGGTAACTTCTGTTGCTACTGCTTTTGAGGCAGCAAAGGACATAATGGAAGCTCTTAGAAACAAGCATAATAATTTAGCAAATGAACTTGAGGTAAGAAGTCATATGAGATGCTAATTGATATATGAGTAGTATGAAAAGAATGATTTTTCTAGAGTAGTCCAAATTAAGCCTTCTATTCATCCAGAATAATTAGAATATAATCTTCTGCATATTTTACTTCGTACATCAACACTTTAGTACTCCGGTCCTTTTAGGACAGTGAATATACCGGACTGGATGGTGTCAGAAATTCCTTGATGATGTTGGGGACGCTTGTGAACTGACTATAGATGAGTAGTACCTTGAAGTGGTTGTTGCCTTCGAGGATTGGACATGCCTCCCTGTGTCATGTGATCTACTCCAAATTGCTGGATCACCATCACTTTGAGGTATAAAAGCTTAATTTGAGTGAAACTCGGGGATCCCACAACCAATCTGGCATGCCCCTTCCCTGCTCCTCCTAGCTCGATAAGAGAGTGGGAAGAGTGACCCCTCAGGGGCCTCTTTTCTCACATGTTAAATGGGTGTGAGATAAAACTCACTTCATGCCAAGCTGCACACTCAACATTAACCAGTACTTAGGGTTACGAGTGGTTTAAAAGTCATGTCCAACATGACTAGTTTTTCTGTCTGATGAACAAGATGTCTCAGCCTTTTACTCCGGTAGTGTAGAATACCTTGCCTTTGATTCTGATGCTGATAGAAAGGCCGCTGACCACCTATGGTATTTCTTTCAAGCCAATAGAATGTTTAATAGATCATTTATGACATTTGATATACTCTTTCACAGTCAAAACTCAAAATAACTAATTGAAGCCTAGATTAGATAAACTCAGTTATAATTTTACATTTTTAATCCTGTTTCAGCATTTACTCTCTGAAATTGGATCAAGATTTGTTACACTTCCTGAGGAACGGCTTCTGGCGGTGGTTAATGCTTTACTGCATCGTTGCTACAAGTATCCAACAGCCACCACGGGGGAGGTTCCACAGTCCCTCAAGAAGGAGCTATCTGGTGTTTGCAGAGCTTGTTTTTCACCAGATGCAGTGACTAAGCATGTTGATTTTGTAAAGGAATATAAACAGGACTTTGAGCGTGATCTTGATCCAGAGAGCACAGCAACATTTCCAGCTACTCTCTCTGAACTGACAGAACGACTTAAGCACTGGAAGAATGTTCTTCAGAGCAATGTTGAGGACAGATTTCCTGCTGTCTTGAAACTTGAGGAAGAGAGTAAAGTATTACGTGATTTTCATGTTGTTGACGTAGAGGTACCAGGACAGTATTTTACTGACCAGGTTGGTTTAAAGTCACAATTAAAGAACAAATTTTTCTGTAGATTAGAACTTTTGCTATTAGTTAGGAATTTTTTGTTTCCATAACTTTTATCACTTTTGAGTTTGTGTTTTCTTCCCAGGAAGTTGCACCTGACCATACAGTAAAGTTGGACAGAGTTGGATCAGATATTCCAATTGTAAGGAGGCATGGTAGTAGCTTCCGGCGCCTGACACTTATAGGTTCTGATGGTTCTCAGCGTCATTTTATTGTTCAAACATCATTAACTCCAAATGCTAGGAGTGATGAACGTATGCTCCAGCTCTTCCGTGTACTTAATAAAATGTTTGATAAGCACAAGGAATCAAGGCGCCGCCATCTAACAATCCATACTCCAATAATAATTCCTGTTTGGTCACAGGTGAAACCTCCTCTTTCTTTACCCTCTCTACTTCTATTTTATGTTTAGATATTCTCTTTTTAGACATGAAGAAGGTGTATTCCGTTACTTATAGTCTTTCGTTTCTCCATTCTAATTGTTACTTTTATTATTTAGGTGCGGATGGTAGAGGATGATTTGATGTATAGTACATTTCTTGAGGTCTATGAAATCAATTGTGCACGGCATAATCGAGAAGCTGATACTCCTATTACCAGTTTCAAGGAACAACTTAATCAGGCCATCTCAGGGCAGGTCTCAGCTGAAGCAGTAGTGGAGCTACGTCTGCAGGCATATAATGAAATAACGAAAAATGTTGTTAATGACAACATCTTCTCTCAGTACATGTACAAGACTCTTCCTAGTGGAAATCAACTTTGGACTTTCAAGAAACAATTTGCTATCCAACTGGCACTTTCCTGTTTTATGTCGTACATGATGCAGATTGGGGGAAGGTCCCCAAACAAGATTTTATTTGCTAAGAACACGGGGAAGATATTCCAGACTGATTTTCATCCAGGTATTTGTTGAGTTGGTGTTTTGAGCCATAGAAAATGATTATGTAATCTCTATAATATTAATTTCTTTTTCTTCTTGTATGTAGCGTATGATCAAAATGGAATGATTGAGTTCAATGAACCAGTTCCCTTCAGGCTGACGCGCAATATGCAAGCTTTCTTCTCCCATTTTGGAGTTGAAGGTCTTATTGTGTCTGCCATGTGTGCTGCGGCTCAGTCTGTGGTTTTACCGAAAGTGAGTCTTCTTACTTGTTTGTAATAATCTTCTGGATAGTAATGAAGCAGTAGGAAAGTGGAGGTAGATTATGATGATAGAGGTAAGGGTGAAAATGGATTGGGTAGTGATAAAATCATTGCCGTATTCTTATTCCTTTTTGGATACAGATATTGATTCCGGTAGTGAACTTAAGTACAACCATTGATAAGGATTATATATTTGGTATAATCTGTATTTGTTTTCCTGAATCTATTAGGACTTGTGATTTTACTAAAATTAATAGTCAAGGATTGTTGTGCCGACCTTGGCTCAGCATAATATGTTGGTGGCACATGCCATGTAGAGTCAGTGTGCCGATAGCATATTGGATATTCTTGATATGCCAAGAAAGAAAATATTTAAACAATTTTAGGGCCTTAAAATAGCTTTTAGGGGCAAATTAAAGTCCTTTAACATATAAATTAGTGTAACACATCAATTAGTTTCTAATCTCATAATTTTCCTTATTTTTTCTTGGACTTTATAAGGTGAAGCAAATAACTTGGGCAAAACTAAATTTCCTTTTTATTCATAAAATGTGAAGTATAATTATAGCTCAAAGTTCCAAAAGGCAAAGGGGTATTAAGGAGATGAAAGATACCTAGAACTAGGTATGTTTAAAGTAATAGATACTCAATTTCTAATGGCATGGCTTAACATGGGTTTTACTCAGCACTGCAAAGTAATAGAATATGCCAAACAGAAGAATTGCTTCAAGTAACATATATGTCAGTTAGGACTGCTGAGTGTTACCTATATTCATCTTTTGGGTCCTTTTATGCCATCAAAGCACTTAATCCAACCTTCTGTCTTAGTCTTTCTCACTTTCTATTCCTCAATCTATTTCTGCTCAATAGGTGTGACTTGCCAAAAGCAAATATGAACCACCATCTCCTTTTTTGGGTTTCCATCTCTTCCACTTCTGTTGTGCAACAACTGGAGTGTATTCCTCGACATAGTCTCCTACCCCTCACTTGTCAGATCATCCCTCAACATAAGGCAACCTAATCGAGATGTGTTGACTATTATGCAGATATAACAGGAAGCTGAAGATAAAGTTAATATCTTATATTTTTAGAAGTTTGGCAGGTAAACTTGAAATAAAGTTGGATACATATAAAAATTATTAGATTCTGATGGCATATACAATATGTTTTGCAGAATAGAAGATGGTAATATATTCTATAATAATAATGAGCAGCCAAATTTCCAATTTTAGTCAATCTGCATATCAACATTATTTTACAACATTTTATCAGCCCACTATTGTGTTAGTTCAAGGCTTCAAGCGGCTAAATACAAAATTTGGCAACTTCTCTTTTCTTGACCACATAAAAAAAAAAGGAAACAGAAGTTGTTTGTATTTTAGTAATGTATAAGTAGTAGATATAGTACATGGACTGTACGGCATTTTCTTTATTTTGGCAATTTACTGTTATGTGTTTATAGTCTCATTTTTCCTGCCTATATAATGTAACTAAATTCTTGGAATTTTGTACTTCTCCAGCAAAGCCAACATATATGGCATCATTTAGCTATGTTCTTCCGTGATGAACTGCTTTCTTGGTCCTGGAGAAGGCCGCTTGGCATTCCTGCTGTACCAGTTGCTGCTGGAATGATTAATCCTTTGGACTTTGAGCAGAAGGTGATAACTAATGTGGAGCATGTTATTAACCGTATAAAAGGAATAGCACCACATTATCCATCTGATGAGGTACGACATTGATTTCAAACTTTTATTTTCTTTCATATTGCTCAACATCATTGTCAGAGGATATTCACCAAAATTTGCTCTATTGAAATGGCTTAGTACAAACTGCCCAGCCTGGTTGTCAAATCCACTTACCAGTGTTTATTCTTTGGATAGAAAGCTACTCAATGTGGGAAGCGAGAAGTCCCAACCCTGGGGCCTGATGCAAAAAGCACAGTTAAATTACTGTGTTTTTACCCTAAGAGTCCATAAAAAGACCGAACTTGCATGGGACTCACCTCATCCACTAATGCTGCCTCTTTTTAATCCCAGCTACCACTTTTTAAGTGGATTCCCTAATTACTCTTGTTTGGATGTTGAAATACTGCTTCTTCCATCCCTTATATTTCTTCTGAATATTTTGGAAAATTCATGTTCTGAATTAAAAGGAAAGAAAACGGCTATATGTGGATTATAGAAAGTATGGCATGTAGAGAACTTCTCCAACATATTACATTCCCTCAGTGATTATTAGTTTCCCAGTTACTATTTCTATTAAAATAGGATCTTAGTCTAATGCTAAGGTATTCTACAAATAATACTGTCAGCAACCTTGTGTCGTTATGTTTGATACTGGAAGAAATATTGGGAATATTGAGGTCACTGGAAGTAAATATCCATTGGGTGAATGCGTAGCGTTGTTAGATGAGAATACCCTATGAATACATCTGTACTTTGTCAGGCATCAATAAGCCATCTTTCTATTCTTGTGTTGCTGAACTAAAACATCATGTGGATCTATTTTGTTTAATTCTTTTGCATTAACTCATCTATTGCAATCTTGTTTCGATAAACTTAATCCAGCTACATTAATTGCACCTTTCAGAATAATTTCACCATGTCTTCCTCTTTTCCTCTTTCCAGGAAGATAATACAACTGAACCGCCACAGTCGGTACAAAAAGGCGTCACAGATCTAGTGGAAGCAGCACTAGCCCCAAGGAACTTATGCATGATGGATCCTACGTGGCACCCCTGGTTCTAGTTTGTTAAAAAAGAAAGATGTGATCTAGGCAACTATACATGGTCCCTTGTAAATGTTGTATTTATTAACGGTACATTCCAAGAAGGGGCTGCAAGGACTCATTTATTTGCTTGTTTCATCTCTCTTTTAAGCACTGTATATAAGAAATTAAAGAGATGTTGCTTAACAGATAATGACGCTTGTTTCTGTGGCCTATGTAATCTGTAAATTATAATTATAATATGTGCTCAATTAGTTCCCACTGTGACACGACTCCGGAGAAATCAGCCCTTCAGCAGTAGTTTTTTCCAAACTTTATTTTACATTCTAAATTTAATATCAAAAGATATTTGTTTTACTATAGTTGTACTCTAGTAAGTAGTAAAATTTATTACCGTTTTACTTTTAGATGAATTTAAAAGAACTTCTAAGTAAAATATTAATTTTACTTATAGATGAATTGAAAATTCTTCTAAGTAAAATATTAATCTCATTGGTATTTTTATTTAAAAGAATATGCTGAACTAATCGGTTTGGGAATTTTATCTTTTTCATATAAAATATTCATTATTTTATTCTTAAAAACGCTAGTAGATCATGAACTTTGAACCTGCAAAGCTAAAACTTTTCTTCCAATTGAAGCATTTCATGGTGGAACTAGGGGTGTAAACGAGAGCTCGGCTGGCTCGAAAGGGTGATTACTCAAGTATTGAGCTGGCTTGATTTGGCTTATAGTAGTATCGAGCTGGCTCGGCTTGGTTTGAGTCTAAAATATTAAATATTATTTTAGTTTGAGAGAGGCCATTTCAACATTCGAAAGTAAGGATAAAAGACATTCTCAATACTTTGGATAAACAAATAGACTAAATACAATAACATGTTTTGAGCAAATTCGAGCCCGATCTAGACTCGATTAATTTTTCGAGCTGGCTCAGCTCATTTAGAGTTTGAGCCGAGCTCCAATCAAGTTATGAACGAGTTGAGCTGACGAATAGACATATATGATTCACACTTAATAGACCCATGTAACCATACTACTCCCGCAAGGCCGCAAGCATCAAATTAAGGAATATTCTGTTACTTGCTAACTTAACATAATTAAGATGACAGTTAAAGTTGGGTAGGCAAGAGGGCTGGAGTTCAATCAAATTCCAACTAATTTTTGGTATGAACACAAAAAGCTACACAGCTGGGTATCCAGAAAACTTCTCTATGCTCCATGTCCTGTAAAAGCCATCATAAGCATGAATTCCCCTGCATCCACACATTAAAATTTGATCGTTACGTTACATATACACTTTACAAATAATGCATATCTATCTTTCGTTCACATCAAACCAAGATACGATCACGCATAAAATCCAACTGATGACCTTCGGACACACTCAACAAGCATCCCTTTAAAGGAAGATGATACCATTAATACAATACGGTGGGGCCTTCAAGCTCTCGATCGCAACTCATGCATCCACTAACCCAAGAGTGCAAGCAAAACCATTGTTGCCAAATCTTGAAACAACCTACAAGCAACCCTCTCTTTCTCTCTCTCGCTCTCCATGCACACTATATATATATACATGTCCTGGAATTAATGCTCTTAACTCAAAACTGACCAATTACCAATCAATCAAACTATGGCAGCAGGAGACCACTCCAAATTAGCGCAAAGAACGGCCAGCAGCAGCTCAGAGAGCATAGGAGAGAAGGCCTTCAAAGGAGTCGGCGACCTTATCAAGCTCCTCCCCAGCGGCACGGTTTTCATCTTCCAGTTCTTGAGCCCTCTCCTCACCGACAGCGGCCACTGCACCCTCTTCAACAAGATCGCGAGCGGCCTCCTCCTCGCCGCCTGCGGCTTCTCCTGCTGCTTCTCCTCCTTCACCGACAGCTACGTCGGCAGGGACGGCAAGGTCTACTACGGCGTCGTCACGAGGTCCGGGCTGTACCCCTTCTCCGACCCCGACGAGGGCAAGAACGCCGACGACCTGTCCAAGTATAAGCTCCGGCTGGGGGACTTCGTGCACGCGTTCCTTTCGCTGGTCGTGTTCGCGGTGATCGCGCTCTTGGACACCAACACGGTGGCGTGCTTCTACCCGGCGCTGGAGAAGGAGGAGAAGACGATGGTGATGGTGCTGCCGACGGTGGTCGGGGGGTTGGCGAGCTTCGTGTTCATGGTGTTTCCAAATAATAGGCATGGGATCGGGTACCCGCCGACTCAGGCAACGGTGGACTTTTACTCCAAGCAGTGATTAAAAGCTATATATATATGTTGTGTGATGGTTGATTTGCAGGTGTTTGTCGTTTGTATGGAGGGAGATATCATGATTGATGGAATTGTTTAATTGGAATATTGTTGAATTGATCATGGAATGATTGAAAACTTTCAAAAATATTATGATTGCACTGAAATTATTGTGCTCTTTCGAAAATAACATTCCCGTTTATGGATATTTTAAACCCACTATTAAAAATATAATTTTTTACTAAAATTAAAAGCAAGTACAACACTAAAATTCTTTAGCTTTAACTATTCTGCTTGTTCCGTGTTTGAGTAAAATGATGGCATGCCTAAACTTTTGCAATTCTGGGAGTTTACGTGGATGATATGCACTCGGGATTTGTTTCAAATCAAAAGGGTCGCCGTCGAAAGATAAGGATGTGATCGTATATCCAGTCAACATCATTAATTACTTATTAGGGATCGTACTTCTGTTATAAATGGGCCTCTATAGAATCCTTTAATTTTTTTTTAAATGCATAGATGAGAAGGATAATCTTCCTGATAAAAGAAAAAAAAAGGTTTTATTTGAGGAGCTATTTTAAGTGTCTAAAGAAAATTCATTACATCATTTGCAAATTCAGATTTAAAACGAGAGTTACCAATTGGTGTTTCTAAAACTTGTTTATTAAGAAACTTGTCAATGTAATCACCAAAAGAAAATAAAACAATCATAAAATTCAGATACAAAGATATACATTGGAAACACTCTCATAGGAAGCAAGATATAGAACTAATATCTTAGGGAGAGGGAAGGAGGTAATCCCCAGGCACGTGGGCTTATGGGCATTACACGTGCGCCATGGTTTTCTTTTATAAGGTTGTTATAGTAAGCCATAATAGGAATTTATAATTCCAACTCTCAATACACCAAGGGCCTTGTTCATTCTCTAGAATATAAATAGTCTTATTCTAGAATAAGCCTCCTTATTCGTGTTCTAGTGTAGTAACTAAACAATAAGTTATCTTATTTTAATACAGTAATTCATCATTCTCTTTCATCTTATTTTATATAATTTTTAAAAATAATTTAATAATAATTCATAATTACTATTTTGCTGCTAGATTGGACAATATTTGATTACATATCACCTCGGCTACAATTGAGATTTACTCTTTCTTCTTTATCTCTTCTCTTAAATATTGATTATCTGTTGAGATTTTCTCTCTTTTCTCTCTTTTATTAAATATTAGTTATCTCACCTACAATTGAGATTCCATCTATTTTTTCTTAGATTAGTAAATTCTGTAAAAATAAAAAAAAATTAAGCCCTCACTCTTTTACAATGTATAATTATTACCTCATAATATTTACAAATATTATCACAGTACGAGGTTATTTTCCCACTACGCAAGCTTATAACCCCACATAGGGCCTAAATATATGATTATTTTCTCGCAGTGCATGATTATTTTACATATAGTACGAGATTATTTTTCTGTAGTGCATGCTTCTAACCCTGCATTACCTCGTAGTGCATAGTTATTTCTTCGTAGTGCAGGTATACGAAGTATTTTAAGTCCACATTTATAATAAAAAATATTAAACTTTTGGATAGATATATATATTACTACTATTACTTTACATCCGATCAAGAATATTTTTGTCATTTGGTATAAAACATCACCAATTTCTAAGAAAAATTTATTATTCTTTACTATAATTTTAATTTGTATCACATCAAATGTAATTATTACTCCTTATACTAGTATTGAGCTAAACATTAAAATAGTTTATACTAGTATTAGCTCTTTTCTTCTAGTATTAAAAATTAGAATAATTATTCTAGACTTCCCTTATTCTAGGGAAAATGACATGATTGTATTGAAATTATTGGAAAATTTGCATATAACACCTGCCTTTTTAATGAAATTGTGGTTATATTTTTACTATTTGTAAATCGAGCTATAAGATTTAGCGAATATATGTAGAAAATATTTTGGGTTAGATTTAAACTAACATAGTGAAAATATTCCATTAAGTAAAAATATATTATTTTTAAAATGATTAAAATACCCTATTTTTTAAAATGATTAAAATATCCTTATTTCTAAAATAACTAAAATGCCCTTAGTATGACTTGGTTGAGGATATTTTCATAATTTTTTAGAATAGTTAACTTAACCTACATGTTTGGTTAAGTACGGTATTTCTGCACATATTCACTAAATGATAGGACTCGATTTGTAAATAATAAAAATATAGAGTGTAAACTATAATTTCACTAAAAGACCGACAATTATATGCAGATTTCCCAAAATTTTAAGATCTCTAAGAAATGAATTTTCTAAGATGGAAACAATCAAGATGTATCGAATAGATAATAAAGCGCAAAGCAACCCCAATGCACAAGATTTGTAGCTATTACAAGGTAATTATAGACTACCTATTGAAGTAAATATCTTTACTCCCCACAAAATGTTTCTCATGCTTGATTATCAATCTTAGCCTGCCTTTGTGAGCCTCTAAGAAAATAATAATTATTAATTAGCCATGAATGAACTCATGGTCTAATGAGGACACCAAAAGATAGAACTTCGCGCCACCACATTGGATTGCTCAAAACATTCTCTAGATCTTCTCTAGGGCTTCAATAATGATCTCTCAGAGTTTTCCTTCAATCTATATGCAGAGCATGTTCTTCTTTTCATAGACTCATTAGGGAAGTCAAAATCACTGTCAAATATATTCTTACCAAAACTCAAGCATTTGAATGCCCTCCAATTTTTCGTGATATGCTTTAGCTCATTCGAACATCATCTGATTTGTAAAAATCCATTTAAACACCTTTCGATTGTCCATTGGCTACAAGTTGAGATCTCTGAAAATTCCATTCTATGAGCTATTTCTAGTTTTTGACCATTACCAACAACTAGAGATTGGTTACCATTGTGCTGCTTTTGCTTCAGGTTGTTGACATCATTAGTAACATTACTTGCTCCACTATCAACATACTATGCATGGTCATTTAGGATATCGAGAATTGCCACAAAAATTGAGTGTTGATTTCTCTTGTTTGCATCAAGGGAAACTTCACATGTAGTTGTTATTGAACCTGTGGTAGTAGTGAGCAACAACACGTCCAATTTTCCCATAGACCTGACACATTGAATGAGAGCCACCTCTGCCTCCAAAGAACCTTCCCTCTCTACCATTGTTGCTTGTGAAGTGACCACTAGCCTGATTGTTGCTTGATTATTGCCTGATTGATGCGGAGATTGAGATTGATTATGAGGACTCTGACCTTTGTTGTAGTTACTATTTTCTCTGGTATTAGCAAAATTAGCTATTTGCTTACCAAGATTGATGGAGGCAATACCAACATTTAGTTGTTCCAATCTCTTCTCATAGGTTAGGAGTTTGGATTGGAGTTCTAGCCAAGATATATTTTCCTTTTCTATGATCTGGCACTCTACTGGATTGTCGTCAAGTGAATCAAGTCTAGTAAGAGTTTGTGAGATAAGATCATCTAAGGTCATAGGTTCTGCAAGTGCTAAGTTATCAACTAATTTATTCATAGTTTTTAGGTAATCGGCCATCTTCATGCTTCCTTTCTGCAACTTGTTAAATTCCCTATTATAGTAAACAATATTGGACCTATTTTTCAAGCCAAATAGATCTCTGATGGCTTCCCAAAGTTGTTTTGAGGTTTCATACCCCATCAACTTTGAAGCTACTTCAATATCAATTGAGTTGTAAATCCAACCCAGCAAAATCTAATCTCGAACAACCAAATTTTTATATACAAGATTGTTTTGAAGCTCACTCTTTGTGGCTCGTGCAATAGTTACTTCAATGAACTCAGGTGGATATTGTTTGGCCTCTGTTATGAAACCTTCTATTTTGTTGCCTCTAATCATAGGTAGAACCATATTTTCTCCAAAGAAAAAAATTATCATGATTGAGCTTCACAGAATAGAAGGAACCAAAAGGATTACCTGCAAGAGTTAAAGACTTGCTAGTATTACTAATGTTGCCTGTGTTTTCTCCTTGAACATTGCCTGAAAAATTACTATTGACGACGCTAGCCATATTAGGCTCTGATACCAAGATGAAGAATAAGAGAATGTTATGTTGAACAAGTCTCAGCTATCTTAGTAGTTGCTGAGACAATAACTATTGTATTTATATGCAAATTACAAAATGTGCCCTAATGTGAATCTGGAAGTTACATGTGTAGGTTGATTACAAGAAGTAGAGATAAAATCAATATAGGAAAAAATTATGTACAAAGATGTTATTTTGCCTTGACAATGTGATGCTCTTCATTTGCTGTTTTAACAATTCGTGCTTCTCATAATTCAGTCTATAGCTAGCTTATGTACAACATAGTGTTTATGGTCATGGTCAAAGCACACTCAGATCACTGGAGTGAAGTTTCATGTGTTAGAAGTCAACAATTTAGAATTCAGCTATTCAATGGCAGGTTTTAAGAAATGGTAGAACAATAGTTTCATTAGTCAAATGACAAAGAGAACATTCGATTAGGGATTGATCAGTAGCCTGCCACCTAAGTTTGTAGCCACAAATGGAACAATAAACAAGGATTGATCGATTGGTGGAACTATAAACCTTAAAGTTCCTCCATCGATCGGTCGAATGATATCGTTGCATTC
The DNA here is from genome assembly GCF_019914945.1 of Typha latifolia. Taxonomy (NCBI): domain Eukaryota; kingdom Viridiplantae; phylum Streptophyta; class Magnoliopsida; order Poales; family Typhaceae; genus Typha; species Typha latifolia. The sequence continues at coordinate 6,507,404 of NC_133091.1, forward strand.
AAACGATTGCATTACACTAATGTGGACCAACAAGTTTTATTAAGGAATCTTAGTCATCCATCAGTTAGGATCTCCCCACTATAAAAGGGGATTCTTAGGGCTTTGTTACATAGATATCCTATTGCAAAAGAAAGCACTAGAGCCTTCGAGAAAAAAGGAGAGGCGAGGAGAGATCCACCACCATCATATGCCAATGCCCGTTCTATTGGAACTTTGAAGCTATAGACCTTGGATAGTCAAACTTATCTTCACCACCACCACCTACCTAGAAGAGAAGATAGAAGGCCTGTAGCTTAGAGAGCGATCTAAAGTAAGGAAGATGGATTGGTTCATCAAAGAGGGGTTCGAGCAAGCGTCTCCAAAAGAGGAGGGCAGTATAGGATCAATATGTCATATGGGATCAGTGTAAATTAGGGTTGTAAGTAACTTAGTTTCATACTGCATCTCACAAATGATTAATCCTGATTGGTTTGTCGTTTGTCCCTTCGTGTGCGATCGAAGTGTTTCCATGTAAATCTTTGTGTTTGTGTCGTGGTGGTTGTTCTTACTTTTCTTAGAATTCTTGATAAGACATAGCATGTCAGAAAGTTAGTTGACTTCGTGTGCGATCGAAGTTTTTTTGCCTAGAGAACTAGACCTATGTAAGAAGTATCATTTAGTAGATTGTAGCTTAATTAGCATGAATAATTTTGGGAACTCACAAGGCATTACAAGAGCTAGTAACCTTAGGATTTATCACCATTATTTTGATTAAAAAGGATATGATCTTGCTTTTGTGCTATTTTTGTTGCTATTGCATCTTACTTGCAATGTTCTATTACTTTCTTGTCTTAAGCACTTTATCCCACTTTTAGAAAATTATTCTTGTGCTTTTGCATTTATTCTTGCTATAGAAGTTTCAAGAGATGGTCAATTGACCATGAGACATGCGTGGTTGTCGATTGTCCAAAATACTCTATTTCTCAAGTCATTGTTAGTGATAGGGTACTCTTTGAAGATAAACCTATAGACTAGTGAGACAAAATTAATTACAATAACTAGCGGTGAAACAGTAAACCATTGAATGCCATGTTCAGTGGTGTATCCCAAGACAAGTTTCTTAGACTTTGGACATGTGAGGTTGCAAGGGATTCATGGGACATTGTTGGGAACACCCATGAGAGGAGGGTCACAATGAAACTATCAAAACAATTCAAAGGTTGAGTATGACCTTTGAGACCATATCCATATGGAGGAAAGTAGAACTTTTGATGATTTTTATGCCAAGATTAGTGATATTGTTGATGCTTCTCTTAACTTTGGCAAGCATATCAACAAGAGCAAGGTCGTGAGAAATATTCATACTTTAATAGATTTCATGCCAAGGTAACAACTATATGAGAGGATAATGATCTTTGCAATGGTGGTTTTCACACTTCTAAGGTAAGTGTAAGGTTGAGATTTTTGTAATAGCAATTTCATGAAAAAAATTATATTTAATTGAGTTGTATAAATTAGATTCAAGTGTATAGTCAAGTCATACATTTCTTGCAAAGATTTCAAGTTAATTGATGTAGAATTAAATTTAGAGAATAATATTTTAGGACCACGTCGGGAAAAGACTAAGAGTGTCCAGACAGCTAGAATGCATCACTTAATAAAACTTAAGTAGTGTTAGATAGCACGCAAGGACAACAAAAAAAGTTTAAATTCAAAACTAGTTTTGGAAAATCCTTAAATGGCTTGTCTAGTACGAATCTTAGATGGTTCTAACCTTTATTTAAGGGACTGAGAGCCAGAGATTGAGACATTCATCTAAATGAGAATTTTATACATTTTTAGCCTTAACTTTGTAGTGTTCTCTAGATCCTTTACGGAGTCAAATACATATATATTATGAGGAGACCTTTTACATATGTTGAGTGTTGTAGAAAGTAAGCTCCTTGAGAAAAGTAGAACTCTAAATCAATTAATATTTGATCTCTCATGAATTCTCTAACTTAATTTGACCTTTGGCATCATTTTATAAGTGTAGTAAAATGTCCATGATTCGTTCAAAAAAAAATCCAAAAAGAAACACCATGTTTGAAGTAGATTCAAAAGTTTCTATTTGATTAGACTGGCATGGTGTGCAGCTGACTTACCGGATGCGCACCCAACTTTGAATGACATATGAATTGATATGTAATTTTTATGCCGGGGTATGCATCACACTATTTTGGGTTGCACCCAATTTATAGAAACTATTGAGGAGAGCATTCTTATGTCTGTTGCTTCGAGATCGTCTATCATGTTTTAAAATAGTAAAGGAGCTTAAAGGACAACGAACATATTTATCATCTTTAGAGTTTGATCCTTGTCAATTTAAGAACAATCAATGATGAATAGTCTATTTCATTGGGCAATTTATTGACATAAGAAGTTCGAGCAAGAGGATTTCAATCAAAGAGGTCGTTTGTATCATAGTGAGAGTAGTTATAAACGAATCTTATATCTATGTTTTAAATATAAAATATATTAATCTGAGAGGTTGATAGGATATGTGGATTCTTCCTCTCTTCGTTGAATAAGGTTTTTTCATGTTAAAAAATTAGTGATTTGCACTATAAAACAATAGAATATATAATTTTATATTATTAATCATTTTAGTTTTTTCTTTACATTTTTAGTTGTTTTAACTATAATTTGGCCATAATGCCCTTGCATGTATTAAGTGGACAAAATCGCATCACGATAAAGTCATGTCACCTAATTTACCCATTTCTGTCTTTCTAATTTTATATTCATAAGAATAGAGAACATGTTCTTTGTGAAGAGATATAGGTAGGAATGGAAAGATAAAATATATATTACTTCTCTATTCTTCTCTTACATCAACATAACAATGCTTTATTATTTATGTTAAATATTAACAAAGAATTCTTCAACAAACTCTCTCTTTCTTTTTCACATCTTTAATGAAAACTTTAGCTAAAAACTTCACATTCATACCATCATATTAGTCATTGTTTACATAGAAAGTTTATAAGAGTGGATGAGCATAAAATATTTTTTTATTATGAAAGTAGAAGTACTTGTCTTTTATACATTAAAATAATTCTACCGTGTTACAAATGAAGGCAAAAGTTATATATTAATAAAAGAGCATCTAGATGAATATGATATTTTAATTAATTATCTTTTTCCATCAAAATAAGTTAATTCTTTTATCGACATTATTGAGGTTGAAGATCTTTTATTAATGTTTGAAATTTAGCTAATGTATCAAGAAATTATATATTTATTTGGTAATAAAATATATAGCCATAGAGAACAAGAAAAATAATATTTGTAAATTCCATAGATATAATTATAGATCTCGTATATATTCATCTTTAAGTTATATAAAATTCATCCTTTGGATTTCATAAATATATTTATGGATTCTATAAACATATTTGTATATTCCATATATATATTTTAGGAATTCATAGTTAGTAATTATAATATATATAATTAATTCTTTGGAATTCATAATTAGTAACTATAAAGTTCAAAGTTAATATATACAAAATCTGATAATACATCTATTACAGAGTGTATTTAGAATTATCATATCTAAAATCCGTAGTTGATATCTCAGGAATCCATAGTCATAATAATGGAATAATATGAAGTTAACAACTATATGGAGTTGGTATCTATAGAATCTATACTCAGCATATATAGAACCCGAAGATACTAACAAAAAAAAAGTGAAATTAGGATATGCTCTGATGCTAATTGAAATAAAAACAAGGAATATCTTTACTTCATACTAGGAGAGTTCACAAAAAAAAAAAAAATTCAAGTCTATATTTTATTTTTCTTTTATTATTCTATCATTCGGGTGCGCACTTGACCTACTAACATATGAGTTTATATGTTAAACTCATACCGCAGTGTTGCCCCAATGTTTTGGTAATAATTACTAACCATACAAATCTATAGTTAATATATATAGAATCTAGAATCAGTATATATAAAATTTGAAGATATTAACTATAGAATTATATAGACTATATGTCAAAATATTTTACTGTTGTATACAAATATTTCAGAAAATAACATCTATGAATTGTATAGGTTGTTTGTCAAAATACTCCACTGTTGTACACAAAGAAATATATATTATTCTACATTTTAAATATTCTAGTATTGTATGTCAATACAAAATTTTATTGTTCCACATACTCTAAAATCCAAATTGTTCCAAATACAATTTAATTACAATAAATTAGTATATGGGCTTGATTCCTATGGTACTTTGCTGTGGAAGAACTGTTAAGTGAGGTATTAATTGTCTTAGCATAATAGCTATAATTGGGGCTAATTGTGGCTTTGCTTAGATTCTCTCCCCTTCTTGACTCTATTAATTATAATTTTCATCATAATTTCTACGTGTGTCATAATCTATATCTAGTCATTTACTCATTCTGCATGTAGAATATTTATGAGAAATTATGGATCATGATTATGTCTCCATGAATTCCATCAATATACCTATGGATTCTAGAAATAGTATCTATGAATTCCCAAGTATGTTCAAAGTATATATCAAAAAATTTATATCTTTTTTATATTTGGCACCATTTAATGAATTGCAATGTATCCATACCCAATAAAAACTAATAGCGCTATTACCACTAAGCATTATATTAAAGGTATTTTTACACCCATATTACATATCGTGTTACAAACTGAAAGTAATGCAAGTAATCATAACTCAAAAAATTTAGAATTACTTTATATACAGAAAAAGAATGCTTTCACAAAATTTACCAGCATAAAAAAATAATAGAGTACAAATACAAATTTTTTTTGACTACTATCATAGTAAATTACTAAAAATAGTTTCAAGATAACTAATATTTTAAAGAGAGGCAAGTCATCCACATGAATTATGCCTCAAAATCTAAAAGAGACTTACTTTTGGTTTTTTTTTATTAACCTTCGTAATGTTAATAAAGTTATGAACCAATACATTTGAATAGCAATAAGTGCTCAATTTGAGAATTTTAATCTCTTTATTATAATATTTTATTTGCAGGCTGCTTCAATATGACAAGATAAAAAAACAAGCAAATCCTATTTTTCTCACGGACGACGAAGAAGAAAGGAGGAGGGCCATGATAAAGGAGATCGAGACTTTGAGGCCTTGGTGAGGCATGTTTGAAGTTCATATGATAAGAAAGGAAGAGATTAAGATTATGGAGAAGAAACGAGGGGTTTTGGTAAGATGAGAAATTTTAGTTTCTTGTCACCAAATTAGAAATTTTGGTGGAGAAGATAAGATGAAAAAAAAAATCAAGATATGTTAATAATTCAATGCTAGGAAAGGGCGAGATGTAAAAAAAAAATCTTTAAACTGATCTCTATGCATTTAATGGAAGGATACATTCTCAAATTTGGTGCAAGGGTAATTTTGGCATTTTGAGAAAATTTTGGCTGAAATTGCAAAGTAAAAGTAGAATGGGTAAGGAAGCAAAAACATAAATTATATTTGTTTATGGAGTACGGAGGAAATTACCCTAAAAAAATTGTGGCCATGTTTGTTGTGCTTTTTCATTTTTTTTAACTTTTACTTAGTTTTCATGTTTTTGACTCGTGTTCAATTTTTATAGTTAAATCAGTATTAAGATTTCTATCTCCTACTTGGTTTCTGTTTCCAAAGTTTGATTCTTATTAGGTTTTCTAAACCTAGTAATTTTTTTTTGGCTTTCCTAGTTTGAATTATTTTTGACATTCCGATCTCTTTCACCTAATAGGATTCTATATCTCCTCCATTGAGTAAAATTTTAATTGGTATTTGAACATATTCCTTTTATTTTAGAAAGTTTCTAGAGATATGAATTTACCTAAAAAAGTCAATCTACTATTAGGCATCCTCTTCTTATTGGTTCAAACCACTATTATTGGAAAAATAGGACGAGAGCCTTTCTTAAATTTATTGATAAATATATTTGGCTTTTGGTTGTTTACGGTTATTCTCCACCTATTTAGTATATATTTTATCTCTAGTTAGGATTTAGGAAGAGTAATTTTTATATTAGCAACTTGATGTCTTATTTCTGGATGATTGCATTAGCATTTACTTGACATATTTCGTTTATGTGCTCTAGTTATATTGTCTTGTCATGATATGGTTGTTTTGATTGGCTTGATCAAAATTTAGAAGTTATTAAAAAAATCCCACTAGATTTAGAGAATCGATTAAAATTAGACTTCAAAAATGTAAACTAAGTAGGATATGAAAATCTAAATATTGTTAAATTATGAAAACGGAATACAAGTTGAAATGTGAAAACCAAGTAAGGATTGAAAACAAAAAAGCATGGCAAATACATAGCCATGAATTTTTTAATGAGAAAAATCCTCCAACAAAGAGGAAAAATTTAAGAAATACTTAAAGATTTTTAATCCAAGTACCGAAGGTGCAAAAGAAAAAGGCACTGAAAAAGGAAAGAACTCAAACAACTACTCCACTAGACCTAGAGGACAAACTGAAAGTTTAAACCTTAAGAAAGTATCAAATACTATGAATATCAAGGATTTGGACATATTGTAAAAGATTCTTCAAATTTAATGTGAAGAGCAAGACATTGAAATCAATTTGGATGATTTGGATAACTTTGACAAAGAAGAATTTGAATCAGATCAAGATAAGGATGCTGTCTTTAGACATTAGAGAGTGGGGATGTTGAGTACATCAATTGTGATGTTCAAATCATCTACGGTAATGTTAGTTTTCTTTAACTGAATATAATCATATACATTAGTTAATTTTAGTGTAGGTGTAAAATGATCATATTACCCTCACTATCAAATCAAAGAAAGAACAAAAAGGAAAAAAATGTGGCACGACTCAAGAGTGATTTTGATGAGGGGTAATTTTGGTTCTTTAATTTTGAAATTAATAGAATATTCTTCATTCCGTGAGGTGTTGTTAGATAAATTTAACTCAGGGTATTTTTAAAGATTAAACTCATAGTGTTGGATTCAAATGATAAATACTGATAAGTTAGCGTGTAAATGATAGTAAAAATACAAGGCAAGATGCTTTCGATCAATTTCCCTATAACCATTTTCCCTCTTACCTACATAATATTATTTCTGTAATTAGTCTCTAAGGTCTAGGATTCAGAATTTATGATATCATCTTTTTCGTAATAAATTGTAAGGATGGAGTGTATGATGCAGAGACCCTTTTCCCTCCCTCTTAGAGGGAGTTTCTCCCTCGCCACTATCGGCAAGACTTTTCGCTCTCTACGCCAGCCCTAGGCTAGGGTTGGCGCAGAGACTCTTTCCCTCCCTTCTAGTAGGGCATTCTTTTTCGTCGTCGTTGGCAAGGCTTTCCTCTTCCCCCTAGCCACAGGCTAGGGGAGGGGAGCACTCTTTTTTCTCCTTTCCCCTCTTTCTTCTTCTCCTTCCTAAAAGTTTGTTGTTCCTCTTCTCAATGTCGTTGTATGTCAACCGCCGATGTCTCTCCCTTCCCTCTCGAAGCCATCATCTACCGTCTACCTAGCAACTCCACTATCGCTGACGCTTCCACCATCCATCTTGCTGCTGTCCTCTCCTCGGCTTTCTGTGACTCTGTCGTTTACACAGAACGCTTGGAGCCATGGATCATGCCCTGGTCCGCTTCTCGAACCTCCACGCCACCGTTGTATGCACCAGCTACGGAGGTCTCACTTGCCCAGCTTCCACACCATTGTCGCCATGGATCTTTCTTGCCATAGTCTCAGCCCTCCAGTGTAGCCATTAGTATCATCGTTGTCCTGGTCTATAAATTTCATCTATGCTTTGAGAAAATAGTTTCTTAGTTTTGCGGATGAATTCAACAGAGTTATCACTTTCACCCCCTCATTGTTTTTTCTTTCTTTTGCTGTTTCGTTTCTTGGTGCTGTTCTTATTTTCACTGGAAAGTAATTTTGTTATGATTGCTAGATTCCGTCATTGGTGAGCCTGTATTCTTATCTTGCTCCTTTATTAAGAGCTTAGTCTTTCAAGACTCATGCTGCTATATCTGTAGTGCAGCTGTAGTTGGCCAAGAGGAAGACTTGATTCTAGAGCATTGCTCTATCTCTTCTTTTCTTATTGTGTTTGAGTACTTGTTCTTGATACTTAGATACTTTGCTTTTATTGTAGTTCGGTTTGTAATTTAGTCAAGTGGTTTGTTTTTAGAGTTCTTATCCTATTTACCTTTTCTTTCCTTGTATCAAGTTGTAATCATTTGATTGAAACTAATAATATAAATCGGTCTACGGACTTTCCTTAAAAGGAAGAAAAATAGATTGTAAGGAAAAATTATAAATTTTATACTAAAAAATTGAAATTTTTTTTAATAAGTTTGTAGTCACTGTTCTTTTCTCTCGCCATCTTCTCCTGTTACCAAATATCCAGTGGCTAAAAACTTGTTGAATTCTTTTTTTTTTTAAATGTGATGCAAAATTTGTAGAATAGTCGAATCTGACAGTGCATTGTCCAGTAAAATTCCAAAAAATCAGTTTGATGTCATCCCCAACTTCTCATAAACCGAAAGTCGGTGAAGAAATTTTACCACCCAAATATGGTTGCCGACTAGTTTCGCACGTCTAAGCGCACGTGCGGAGTTCTCCTGGTTCCTATCCTACCCACGCCTGCATCCCTCGTTTCCATTTCCCATCTCAAATCTCCGCCTCGATAAAGGAAGGAAGAGTGTAGATTCGAAGCATTCGGTGCTCTCCAATGGCGGTGGGAAGAGCTTTACTCAAGAACCTAAGGTCGTCCGTTAGATCACCGTCCCCGGCGTCGTCGACGCTCTCCTCCGGCCGCTTCTTCTCCTCGGACGAGGCCGCGATCTCTGGCGAGAAGTCCGATCTCTTTGCGGTACATGAACTCCCTGAGATCTCTGATCACATCTAAGTTTCTTTAGGGCCTTTCGTTGGAGTTAGGATCCAATGTTTTCTTGCGGGCATTGATTTGTTTATAGTATCAGAAATTAGGGCATTTTTTATCCATGAGAAAAAGACGGATTTTTTTTCTTCTTTCTTGTTCATCGTTATATTCAATTAGTAGCGTGTAATTGTAAGCTGAGAAAGCTCTGAAATAATTAATGGATTCTTACAGGCAGCTATATAGATAGGATAAACTGATAGGGCGACTATTTATGGTCAGATGGTGAGCTTGGTTGCAATTTAGGATTTGCAATCACCGGAAGGAATCTTAAAAAGTAGATTTTTATGCAAGAATAATCTAAAAGAAGGAATATTTTGATTTAATCTCTAGTGATTTGTGTAATTAAAGAACAGGGCATGACTTGATTTGTTGAGTAAAACATTCCAACCTGAATATTTGAGTCCGGGGAAATAATCTCTCCTCTCGTGACATGGATAAAGCTGACCAGATCTTGCTCTCATGGACCCAGATTGGCATAATAACGTCATCTTCAATTGAAATTGAAAACAATATTGAAACAAAACTAATGTCAAGTGAAGCATATTAGTTTGATTTAGCGTCTACTAATCTAGGACAATATTTTGTGATATTGCATAAATAGCAGCATGCTATGCTATATGGATAATGTTTCCATTTCCCTATCAATGTTTCTTAGTGCTTTTAGGATGTAGGGACGCAAACTTCAACTCCATTTTCCTTCTTGTATTCTGATTCTTCAAGGTCATCTTGACATGTTTCCATCATTGTTTGTCTTCTTCAAATTGAAGAATGCAAGTAGATCATGGAAAATCTCATTCCTTTGTCTCTTTTAATGGGTCAAGTAAATCATTTCAATAGTGACTTTAAAGGTTGATGTGTGTCCTTAGTGTTGAAAATATTACTGCATGAGCAAGATTTCTTTTTATCTGGCTTATGGTTTATCATATGTAATGTGGAGATTTGTTGTGAAAACTGACTATTAGAATAACTATCTCGTCATAGTTATGCAAATTGTTGTACATCCCTGCCTATGAATACTTGATTTGTGAATTATAGAATTATACATTAGAATATAGCAGTAAACCAGACTTTGATATTTAACAAAGTGTGTGTCCTTTATAGGATGCTCAGATTTCCATTCCCATGTATATTTGGATGAATATATGTAGTTATGTAGTAACACTAAAAGCATCACACTTTCCATTCGTCTTCTCTTTTTCCCTTTCAAAAGAAAAGGTGCATGCGGGTACTAAAACTTTTCTAACTTAAATTATTTTCAAGAAAAGTTGTCATAGGTAATAGATATAAAAGCATTTTTTCTTCTCATTGAAATGCATGTTTATCTGGACTTAATTTAAGGACATCTTTGTTTTTGCCAGAATTTTCTCAATTTGAGTTTGTAGGGTCTAATTTATCATAATTTTGTTCTTGTCCTTTTTTGAGTGTCATTTGTTCTTGGTCTTCTAAATTTCTTATTCTTGGGTTTCAGATCCCATTTAATTTTGAAGTTGACTATTGCAATATTATGCATAATGCTAAGAAATTTCTACAAAAAATTTCCAAGTCACATGAGATTAAAAAGGACTGAAGAAGTATCAACCCCAAGGTTGATACCTAGTAAGGCTAATCAGGTACTAAGTAGTTTTGAGATTGACTACCAGAAGATAAGTATAAAATGACATTAAATAAAGGATGGTCAGTATAAGTGTTTAGTCAAGCTACCGGGACAGTGAATGTCTGAAACACATTAATGCAACTTAAGGCACTGTTTTCCGTCCTATTGATGTCCTTATAGAAAAACTGAGGAGCCAATGTGAACCAAATTGAGTCGAATTGATCCAATTGGATATTAATACTACGCAGTTGAACTCAAAATTACCCCTGTTGGGTCAATTACGCATTGATTCCTACACCATGTTAGCTCTTATAAATTTGCATTTTTTAAAACTTTTTTCCTCTATATGTTTAGCTCTTATAAATGAGCGATTTAAGTTACCTCAATTATTCTTTTACAGTAGTGTCACTTATCCATCTTTACATTCTTATCTTGGTGGGCATTTAACTTTGCATATGTTGTTGCTAGTTGTCATTTTTATGATTTATAAATCATGGCATGTCTGATGTCTTATCACCTAAGATTCTCGTTTCTTTTGTCTTCTTCTTTTTCTTAACGGTATATGGCAATCAATGTGACACATTAGAGGTTATTCTCCTTCTAATTATTAAGGTTCTAAAACTCGATATTAGGATCAGGATTGGCCATCTAAAAAAAGGATACGTATTGGCCGTATCAGTCGCCTGTATCGGATCAGATTATTTTTTTAATCATATAAATTCTAAATATTATTTAAAAATATGGGGAAATTTTTTAAAAATTTAGAAAAATTATAAGAAAATAATGATATTTATATATGAAGTCTAAAAACTAAAAATTATATTAATTTATTCAAAACTTTGATGAATACCGAGTTGGTTCTCCTTTCTATTTTCCCTTCTCTCTTTTCCTCATTTTCTCTATTATTGCCAATGCAAATTTATTTTTTTCTAATTTTCTTTCCTTTCTTCTCTCTACCTTCTCTCTCTTTTATTGCCTCAAGGCAAATTTTATTTTATTTTATTTCTTTTCTCTCCCTCCTCTTTCTCTCTCTTTATCTTTCAATCTCTCTTCCTCCCTCTCTTACTGTCGCAAGTTTTTTTTTATGATTTTTTTTTTTTCATTTCTTCTCTCTCAATCTCTTCCTCTTTCTCACTCTCTCTTGTCTCTCTATCTCACTCTTTGTTACTACAACAGATTTTCTATTGTAGTAATAGAGATTGAAGGGGAGAGAGAGAGAGAGAGAGAGAGAGAGAGAGAGAGAGAGAGAGAGAGAGAGAGAGAGAGAGAGAGAGAGAGAGAGATTGGAGAAAAGAAAGAGAGGAAGAAGGGAGGAGATGCTAGAGGGACAGTAGAAAGAAATGAGAGAGATAGGGCACCGGTGAGAGAAAAAATGAAAAAGAATTAGAGAGAGAAGAGAGATGGAGTGAGAGAGAGAGAGAGAGAGCCCGTCTCCGGTGGGATCGCCCGATACGGCCGATCCGACTGATGCTTGGCCAAAACCAGTCACTATGGATCGGGATCAGCCAAAACTTGGAACCATGCTAATTATTTTTCTTTAGATGAGAAATTCCCATGTTAATCTTCCTATCTTGCTGAAATATAGATTTAAGTTGACTGGAGTTTTTTCTTGGTGGTTCTCTTTTCATGCCTCGATTTACTAAAGTTGCACTCCATCTACTTATGTCTAGAACTACTTATCATGAAACAATAGATTAAGGTTTTTCTCTGTACTCTTAATTGGATGCCCATCTATAATTAGAACAGTTCCATTGTCAAATAATATACATCGTTAAGTCTCATTGTGAAAAATCTTTAGTTAATTTATTCTTAACTGAAGCAATCAAGCTCTTACTGAATATTTTAACTAATTTTTGAGATCAATTATTGCCTTTCTCTATGGGCCGACAAATTACTATAATTTGATATGGATGTTTGCAGACATCTGAGGTATAGTTAGATAAGCAATGATTCTTTTTGCTAGTGCCTTTAGTGAGTCCACTCTCTATAGGGTGCAAATTAGCCTACCCACTTTTGTACTTCTTTGTGCAATATCATATTTATTCTAGTATTGTTGAATATTCTTAAGATATATCTCCTACCTATGATTCCTGCAGAGAAATTGTGCTTATCTCCTAGTTTTCATGTCTACCAACTTCTTATTTCCCTTTTCAAAGTGCTCTTATTTTCCAAGTCAATGAGCAATCTCTTTGAACTTAAATTTTTGCTTGCACTGATTGATAATGGAATCTGAGCTGATAGTACCATTAAATTTAAATACCCGAAGTAGTGTTTCACACTCTTTGCATTGTTTCATTCATTTAGTCTGTGGAGATGAAACTTGTTACAAAGTTTGCATCTTAATATTGCAATACCTGTAGAGATTCCTTTTCATAGTTCTATTTACAGAACTTTCGTTCTGATTATGAAGCTACCAATGCAACTATTGATATAGAACAGTAGTAGATGAAAAGAGATCTCAAAGCAGGCATTGATATCATCTAGCTTGGTGACATATTTTTCAAAGGACTCTTGAATGAATTTTTGCATGTTTTCCATAGCATTGGGCTCCATATTAGATTGAGATTGAGAGTTAGATACTGCCCAACCGTTATGTAGGTTCATGCAAAAGAGTTTTAACTAATGACAATGTAGAGGGACAATGCAGATGAGTGCAATAATATGACGAGATAATAGCAAATCTCAAATAGTCATTAACTAAATAATTTACAGGCCAATTTGCATAGACATGCTAAGGAATTTCGTGTTGGAGATTTTATCATGGTTCATGTTATACTCGAGTGGTTTCCATTAGGAGCCACATGGAAATTGCAAGCCTATAGTGCTGGACCTTTTTAGATGTTGAAATGTGCAGGACTTAATGCTTATGTTATAGATATTCGCTCTATGTATAACATTAGTTTCACTTTTAATGTTAAAGATTTAGGAACTTATAAACCTCATATGACCATCCCTGATGATTCTTATGATACACCTACTTTCACCTATTAGATATGCGTGCTTTTAATCCTGCCACCTCTTTTTTTTCCATCCACACGAAAAGAAAATATAGATGGTATTTTGGATGATAGGTAGCATCTAACTCTGATGGAGGAGTTCACTGACTTCTAGTTCAATGGAGAGACTGTCCAGAGTCTGGTAGCATGTGGATTACATGTGAAGAGCTTTAGCAAATCGATTTGAACCTGTGGGGAGTTCTACCAGAGCTGCCCTTAACCCTATTCGACAGGGTCGAGTTTCTTCTACCTTGGGCGAATTGGTGCGGACACTACTTTTAGACACGTGTACTCGCACAGACACAAGAGGGCAACCTATCCAATGACACTTTGGTTGTGTGATGAGTTGTGAGGGAGGGACTTTAATGTTGAGGGGAGTTTAGTCTTTTATTCTTTTACCTACAACAAAGAGAAAGATTGATCTCCCTTTTGGTGATTAAATATTGAATAACAAATGGACAACTCACCTCACTTTTGATAGCCGTTGAGTCTCGCTTTGAAGTTCTGTGGTGATATTAGATTCTTTTTGTTCCTCAACAACGATGATGCTCTCGTGCTATTCTGAACTCGTCGTACTCATTGTGTGTTGGATTTCATAATGTTCCGGCATTCATAGTGCGATTGGTCAAGCAAAGAATAAATGGAGAGCAACGTAAAATCTGAGAGGCAGAACATTGATATACTAGGATCTTAGGCTCTGATACTAAAAATGATATAGAGCAATGGTAGATGAAAAGAGTAACAAAGGACTAACCCGTGAAATCCATTAGCAATGTATTGGAATCCACAAACGAAAGAGAAGAAGTTTTCAAAATCTCAAAATGTTCACTATTCCAAATGATAAGATAACAAACCTTTATATAGGCAAATCTTAAGAGGACAAAAGACTAAAATTCCCATAACAAGAAAAAAGAGTAATCCTCTCAACATCAAACACTCTCTCTCACAACTCATCTTCCAGCAAAAGTGTCACTAGATGGGCTACCCTCCTACGTCTACATGAGTACATGTGTCTGAAAGCAGTTTACTAGTGGGGTGTTGGAATCTACAAATGAAAGAGATTAGAAGATATCAAAATCTCAATGTTCATTTATTTCAAATGATAACATAACAAGATTTTATATAGGCAAACCCTGATAATAGACTAAAATACCCATAGAAAAAGGACTAAAATCTGCTCAACATCAAAGTCTTTCCCCCGTGACTAATCACCCAACCAAAGTGTTGATAGGTTGCCCTTCTGTGCCTACGTGAGTACATGTGTCTAATAGTACTGTTCGCACAAAATATTGCTTTCACTTTTCTTTGGCTCGTTTAGAGAGTCTTTGGGAGTCCTGTAATCTGATCACTTGCTATATTTTGTTGATCTTTCTTTGTAAATTCTTATGTCTTCCTTTCTTACCTGGTTTTCCAACCTCCATTTGTGCCATGTTGGTAGTTGGGGGTAAAAGTTGCAATATGTCCTCATTTGAGTTCTCTTTTTTTAGTGAAAGGGATGAACCACATACCTTGTCTCATTTACTCTTAGGAAGATTTCACAATTCACAATTTTATTCCTTTTGTACTTCCACTCGGCCTCTAGATACCTGAAATGGTCATAAGGGTTGTAATGAAGCTTCTAGAATTTACAGATATAATGGAATCAGATCAATGTATTCCCTAGTATAATTTTTCTGTACTTCTTGAAACAGAATGTGTTCTTTTATCAAACTGGAACTTGAATTTGAGATATCTAATGTGTAGTCAAGAGGTGGAAAGAAGTTACTAGATGTTGCAGTTATGTTTCTTTTAGCTGTATCTATGTTCAGCTCCTAATATGTCAATTTATCACATTGAGTTCCAGTCTGTTTTGCTAGCCTCTTGTTTACTCAGCAGTCCTAGTATATCGGCTGTTCTAAATTTTTTTCTGCTAGAAGTTGCTTTTCTAACTTCTTTTGTTATTCTTGTACTCTGCGATAGTATTCTATTCTGCAAGGTAGTTCTAAATTTTTAAATGGTTGAAATATGTTTAAACAGCACTTCCTCAATTAATGTGTGTTTTACTTTATAGGGGCATCTCAAGGGCCTTATTCCTTCACCGAGGGCAAGGCTGGTCCATCATTTCAACAATGTGAAGTTCTCTTCTGCTTGCAGATCATTTAGCACCCAGGCTGCAACAACTGCAAACACTCCACAGCCACCTCCACCACCTCCGCCGCCAGAGAAAACCCACTTTGGTGGTCTTAAAGACGAAGACCGCATTTTTACCAACTTGTATGGCATACATGACCCTTTCCTTAAAGGTGCAATGAAGAGGGGTGATTGGTATAGAACCAAAGATTTGGTTCTTAAGGGCTCAGACTGGATTGTGAATGAAATGAAGAAATCAGGTCTTCGAGGACGTGGAGGAGCTGGTTTTCCATCTGGCCTCAAATGGTCTTTCATGCCGAAGGTTTCGGATGGACGCCCTTCTTATCTTGTTGTGAATGCTGATGAGAGTGAACCGGGTACTTGCAAAGATAGAGAAATTATGCGCCATGACCCACACAAACTTCTTGAAGGGTGCTTGATTGCAGGAGTCGGTATGAGAGCAACAGCTGCATATATTTATATAAGAGGGGAATATGTGAATGAGCGGCTAGCCCTTGAGAAGGCCAGAAAAGAAGCATATGCGGCAGGACTGTTGGGAAAGAATGCTTGTGGATCAGGCTATGACTTTGATGTGCATATTCACTTCGGTGCTGGTGCTTACATCTGTGGTGAAGAAACAGCTCTGTTGGAGAGCCTTGAAGGCAAGCAGGGAAAGCCAAGACTTAAGCCTCCTTTCCCCGCAAATGCTGGACTCTATGGCTGTCCCACAACTGTCACAAATGTTGAAACTGTTGCTGTATCTCCTACAATTCTTAGGCGAGGACCAGAATGGTTTGCAAGCTTTGGCAGGAAGAACAACTCAGGAACGAAGCTTTTCTGCATATCTGGTCATGTGAACAAACCTTGCACTGTGGAAGA
The DNA here is from genome assembly GCF_019914945.1 of Typha latifolia. NCBI lineage: Eukaryota > Viridiplantae > Streptophyta > Magnoliopsida > Poales > Typhaceae > Typha > Typha latifolia. The sequence goes on from NC_133091.1 coordinate 6,523,916, forward strand.
GGAGATGAGCATACCATTGAAGGAGTTACTAGAGAGGCACTGTGGAGGTGTCAGAGGGGGATGGGATAACCTCCTTGCAGTTATACCTGGGGGTTCATCTGTCCCTCTCCTGCCAAAGCACATATGTGATGACGTTTTGATGGATTACGATGCACTTAAGGCCGTTCAATCCGGATTGGGTACTGCAGCAGTGATCGTGATGGACAAGTCCACTGATGTTGTTGATGCAATCGCAAGGCTGTCATACTTCTACAAGCATGAGAGTTGTGGGCAGTGCACGCCTTGCAGGGAGGGAACAGGATGGCTTTGGATGATAATGGAGAGGTTGAAGGTGGGTAATGCGAAGCTGGAGGAGATTGATATGCTCCAGGAGGTCACAAAGCAGATCGAAGGGCACACGATATGTGCCTTAGGGGACGCTGCTGCCTGGCCAGTGCAGGGGCTGATCAGGCATTTTAGGCCGGAACTAGAGAGGAGAATCCGGGAACGAGCTGAAAAGGAACTGCTGGAGGCTGCAGCTGCTTGAAACCTTCGGTTACCTTCCATGGTATTTTATCCTAATTTTAATTTCTTTTTTGTGTATGGAAATAATGAAAACTGATAGAGACCAATTCTCTATGAGAGATACAGTTCTTGTGATTTGTCTCTGTTCACATGAATGCTTTATTTACTTTTACTCGGATGAGAGAGATGCAGTTCATAAGCTTTTAGAACTAGTAACAGAGACGTGCTTTCTTCATATGGGTGTTTTGTCTAATATATTTACACGTGTATGTGTACTACCTCAATATTGCTTCAGTGAAGTGTGAAGCGTGAAGCGTGAGATTATTAGACTTATTTCTACCTGTTGTGGAGCTACAGGGTAATAATTAATTCGGAACACAAATTAGGGTAGCCGATCTCATTATTTGTCTTCCTTGCGGGCGCAAGGTTATATGGAAAATTGATTGAATCGGTTTGGCTACTTGCAACAAAGATTACATACCGCTTTCTTTCGGAAGATTGATTCTGCCAAGTATAAGATACATTCAAAATCCTGAATCCTGTGCGAGAAGAATGGTCGAAAACTACTCTCGAGTCTTTGGGTTCATATGATCAATCTGGAATTGGCTGCACAAGTAGGGATAGCCTAGAAAGGATGTCCATTGGTATTATTGTGTTACAAAATATTGGATTGGCAACTTTAAGTCAAAATTTTTGAAATATTATATTTACCCATTATCTAAGTTTTCTCTTTCTCTTTCTCTCTTTCTCATGTACCACCATCGCTACCTCCACCTCCTGCTATTTGCCACCAACCACTTCGTCCATCTTCACCAATTAAACCCGTGATCGTCACATTAACCACCACAACCATATCATCACCACCACCCCACGTGTCCACCTTGAACGTCGCCTTTAACCACTGTATTACCACATCATCTTCACCCTTACAACGGTGGGCACACCACTGTTATCTCTACATACACTAATTTTATTGTAGCAAATCGTACTATAACAAATTCACTATAGCAAATCATTATTCAATCTCCAGATTTATTCTTCATTTAGATAACTCTTGAGACGAAAACTTGGCGTGTTGAAAAAGAGATGAATTTTATTAGTGGAAGAATGTTATAACTCAAAAAATTTCTTTTAAAGGCAATCACCAACTCACTTTTAGGGTTAGGGCATCCCGACCCTTATATAAGTTAACAAGATAAGGCCAAATCTAAGTCATAACAAGTCTCACGAAAGTCCAGACTTATCATGTTACGTAGTGGCGTTTGAACGTGGCCTAGGTATGTTTAAACGTATTGACTTATTTTTCCCAAGCGCGTTCGAACACGCAAATACACCCTTATGTATGTGTGAATATATTGTGAACACATGTAGGGTGTGCTCGAGCGGCCAAAACAATATCTCTGTATGTGTGAACGCGTTGTGAATGCATGCAACCAGCATTCGAACGGCCAAAATACCATCTCTGTATGTGCAAATGCCTGAGTCCACGTTCGAACGACCAAAACACATTATTTGTATGTGCAAAGCCTGAGTCCATATTCAAATGCGATCTGAGTGTGTTCGAACGTGATGACTTATCTCCTCTAATTGTTCAAAATCTTTAGTCTTAATACTTTCAAAACTTGTATAAATGCTCATGTAAATGTATAAAAATACTTAAATTATTTTGTACATATTTGCCAACACTAAAAACCAAACAATCTTCCCTTTGACAATTAGTGGCGAAATATCTAGTTTTACAAAAATTATAAAGAATCTTAAATGAGCATTCAACACAAATATGATGGATGTAAAAATCCAAGTCTATAAAAAAATAACATATCAATCTAAGATTAAACAAAAGTAACAAGAAGTAAAAATGATCATACAAACAAAACAATAAACATATATGATTTAAACGTCAATAAGCATTACTTCAATTAGCATGCGGGTAAGTCATTCAAACATAGTTTAGCATAGTTAATATATTCACTAAGCAAATAGAACTCACTCTCCCTAAACTCCTACAACTCCTTAGACTCGACTCTCTAAATCAACTCTCCCCATTTTTGACTCAAATTGACAAAGTCTATTCATGAGGAGGAAAGTTGCAATAGAGAATTGAGAGGATATTGTCAAGTATTGAACTTTGACGAGCTTGCTCAGCCCGTATCTTTCTTGGTCAACTCATAACTCCGCTGCAATGCCAGAAATCCTCGGTACTTCCAATTTCAAATCACTGATCTGGTTGTTAGTTGATCAAAATGCTCATGCATAAAGTGAAACTCCTTCAGTTCATGGAGTCATCATCTGAACTCGCATCTAAAAATAAAATTTCTTCATGAAATTCACTTGGTTTAGCGGCTAAAGCGGAACTTGGTTTAAGCGAAGATGGAGAATCATATGCCTGACTCCTCTTCATGGTTATCCAATCTAGTGGTTTCTGAGACTTGACACAAGTTTTATTTGGGTCAACTCTTACTCCACTCTACATGCACAACTTGATTATGAAAATTCCAAAGGTAAACCCTCATGAGGTGCTTCTTTTAACGTAGCAGTCTCTATACCATCATACATAATGGATGCTAGATCAATAGACATGTCAGTGATTATAGCAAGTAGAAGAGATGCAACATTCGTGGAGGTAGATCAGATGCAACATTTGTGCTATTGATGTCAACTTTGCATATGACATCATATTCCCTTGCCACTCTTCTCCTTACACTAAAATGTCACAAGCAATAGATATAATAGTTGGAAGAGGATCGAAATGTGGATATGCAAAGTCACCCTTCGGTAGGTGAAGCTCTTGTCGAATAATATCGACATCCAAATACACTGAAACTCCTCGGATAGTTGACCACATATATTTATTAAGAACACTTACATTACAAAAAAATTCCTTGACTACACATGTGTAGTCCCGGTCATTTTGCAAATTTGTAAACAACCATGCTCAAGAAACAGGCTCTCAATCCCTAACGATGCAAAGTCAGATAATATTACTGCCCTCTCATCACTAGTCATGACCCAAAATTATGTTTGTACTTTCATGCAGTAGTTAGTGTCGAAAACTTTTGTAGGGAAGACGATGACGAAGAAGAGGTCCTTGGTCTCTTAGAAGAGATTATCTTTCTAGGCATTCTAGAGAGAAACAAAGTCATGCTTAACATTCAACACATATCTCATAAAAAAATCTCATGTCAAAAAAAAAACCACCAAGCCGAAAAGAAAATTGTCCAAGGAACCATGAAAACCTAAATTGAAACCTATATTCCACTCCAAATTAACATGTTTGTCACATTCAATCGCTCAAAGAACATTAAAGTAGAAACTCTATTGTGATCAAAACTTGAAAAGCACGAAATCGAATCAAGATCAAGGTGCTAATTTGAAGGAAAAAATAAGAAATTATTCTCAAATCATACCTTGCAAAAGATGATGAAAACTTAAAGATCAACACCCAAAGATACTAGATCCAAAGAAGAAAACTCCTTTTAAAGGTAGTAGAATGGAAAATTTAGTGAAAAACGTGAGTTTGTGGGTGGTTTGAGAGGGTGGAAGAAGTGAGGTTGAGGATTTGAAGATAGGGAATATTTAAAAAAAATGAGGGTTCAAATGCAATATAAAAGAGAAACCCGCTTGCATTTGAACTCATTCGTCCTCGTGTTCAAACGCGACTTTTTTTAGTTAAATTCTAGAAAATCCTAATTTTTGGATATGCACTTCTAAACATTTTAAAGTAAATTCAGAACATAAATATGTTGATCAAATAAAATAAGTCATACACAGATCAATCAAGCCATCAAAAGATTGATCTTGATTGATCATAAATAAATGCATATGTAAGCTGAGCACAGACAACATGAAGTAATTTTTATAAGATTTCCTATTAAATAATAATACAATACAGTAGTCAAATTGACTTAGTATCAATTAATGCACTTTTCGACTTATTCGCCAAACTTGACATGAATTTTTCTTGTATTATTTTGATCACTTACACCATATAGGTGCAATGATGGATTCCACACATGAGTATATAGCCATTTTCTTATAGTACGTAATGAACAATATATAAATATTTTATTTCAAAATTTCAAGCAAAGTACTGAGTCAAATTGGACTCTACACAAAACCACTTTTACTCTAACTCATTATAGCCATTTTCATTAATTTTTTCAAATATAATACTTTTGACTAAGTATGTGGTCAAACTGTGCAAATCATAATTAATAATGAGCTACCCAAGAAAATATTTTATAAAATCATGCTCACTCAAGAATATAAACATGTCACAAAGGCATTAAATTTAATTATTATAGAAGTCAAGAGGGTGAATAAATTTGAAATGACACAATATACTTCAATATGACAAAATTAACTATAATCACTCATAATCAAATGAATGTCACATATATATATATATATATATCAAGAAAATATTTTGAATCTAGAAATGCACCATTTTTTTTAATAAAACTCTAAACATCAAAGGAAAAACTCATATGCAGACTAAAACAGAAAAATAAATCGAAAGATTTGCAAATCAACCAAAAGACAAATAACTCAACCTGAAAACCCTAAACAAAAAATCAAAAGCACGCAACCTACCTACTAAAATCAGTAAAAAAAATCAATCCAAAGCACAGATCTCTAAAAAATATGAAGATACTCAAATCTCTGTACATCCAAAGGTTTTGTAAATAAATCTCCTAACTATTTTTCTGTCTCAACGTATTCTAGTGCTATTACTTTGTTTTCAACTAACTCACGTATGAAATAATGTTGAATGCTAACGAGTTTTGTACATGAGTGTTGAATACGATTTTTCAATATACTAATAGCACTCATATTGTCACAATAAACAACCATTATGTCTAGGGGGTGGCAAATCTTGACTCGACCATATAACATGATAACCCGACTCTTAATTAGGTTTGGTTTTTAGTGTAATCGGGTTCAGGCCATAAACATGTCAACCCACCTAACTCGTTTAATAATTGGGTTGTGTTTGAGTTTATATAGCTGACCCGTTTTGACAATATTCAGGTTGGGTCAAGTCGGGTCAACATGACAACCCAAATATATATAAGGTAATTTAAGTCTAAAACCTAAGTTGGTCTATCATTCTCTCCACTCTCCAATCTCTAGTAGTCCAGCGCCTCATCTCACCAAAAGGGCAAAAAGTTTTCGCCATGCCCCCTCTCTCTCCAATCTCATCGGTCGCCATCTACCGCTTGCCGCAGTGCCTCCTACTTAAGGCCAATTAGATGATTATTCAGCTAATCAGGTTTTATTTCTTATTCTCTTTAACTTGCCTCCCCAACTGTCACATGTGTCTATCCTTAGAGCTGTTGTAATTATGGAGTGTGCAGTCATGGAATGTATTGATCTATTTAATTAGTTTTACTTATTTACAATTTAATTGTTAGATCTATTTAATTACTATTATTGTTTAATTTCTATTATTTTTAATGTAATGTTTTAGATATGTTTAATTACTTGATTAGTGTCTTATCTATTTAATTACTGTTTAGTATTTAATTACTTGTTTAGTGTCTTATCTATATACTATTTTGTGTTTAATTACTTGTTTCTCTTGCACTCGTTTTAGTTATGGATGATAGTATGGAGAAAGCTAAAGAAGGAGAAAATATTTTTGAGGAGGTTCCTCCTTCCATAGTAGGAGGTGCAGAGAACTCTTGAACAAATGGAAAAGAAAGCAAACATTCAATATTTGGGAAGTGTTTAAGGAGCTTCCAAAAGGAGAAAGATAGGTTAAAGATGGCTAAATGTAAATTGTGCATTGTTGTATATATATCACTAGCAAGTATGAGACTGGAAATATGAAGCCCCATATACCTATATATCCAAAGTTAAAAAGTAAAGAAATATGACAGTTATTGCTAGCCAAATCAGAAGGATCTATGTCTTTACAAGTTTTAAAATTTGACCAAGAGAAATACCATGAATTGGTAACAATGACAATTATTAAGCATGAATTGCCTTTTCAATTTGTTGATTATGAAGGAGTTAGAGTATTGGATAGTTATTTATGTCCTACGGTTATACATATTAGTAGAAACACAGCTAAGGCAAATATTTTAAAAATGTACAGATGGGAGAAGGATAAACTCAAAAATTGGTTACCTTCTATTCTTGGAAGAATCAATTTAACATCTAACTTATGGACCTCTATAACCACTGATTAGTTATTTATGTCTCACAGCACACTTTGTTGATGAAAGGTAAATATTGCAAAAAAAAAATATTATAAAGTTTTGTGCAATGTCAACCCCACACATTGGAATAACTTTGTTTGATAAAATTTATACATTGTTGACTGAATGAGGTATAAAGAAAATATTATTTTCTATAACAATTGATAATGTCTCTGCAAATGATTTGTTTGTTGAGTTGTTGAGGAGCCAACTCACATTGAATGATGCTTTATTATGTGATGGCCGATGATTTCTTTCATATTTATTGTTGTGCTCATATTCTTAACTTGATAGTGCAAGAAGGTTTGAAAGAAATATATGATTCAATATTCAAAATCAGGGAGAGCATCAAATATGTTAAAGGGTCACAAGTCAGAAAACAGAGATTTGCTGAGTGTGTTAAACAAGTTTATTTGAATAGTAATAAAGGATTGAGACAAGATGTGCCTACAAGATGAAATTCAACTTACTAATGTTTGAAAGTGCTATTGTATATCATCGTGCATTTCTTCATTTACAGTTGAGTACTCAAATTATAAGTATTGTCCATCACAAGAAGAATGGGATAAAGCTAAAAAGATTTGCAAGTTTTTGAAGTTGTTTTATGATATTACATCTCTATTTTCTGGATCTATCTATTCTACAACAAATTTGTACATTTCTAAGGTGGTTTTGATTCAATTGAATATAGTAGAAGGCATGCAAAGCTCGAATGATTTTATTAGTAGTATGGCCATACAGATGAATGTAAAATTTGAGAAATATTAGAAACAACACAGTATTATTTTAGCTATAGCTATCATTCTAGATCCACGGTTCAAAATACATTTTGAGGAATTCTAATACAACAAACTCTATGGCTCTTCTTATGAGATAATAAACGTCCGTGAGAAAATTTTTGCTCTCTTTGATCACTATATTTAGAATACTTCTAAAGTTTCTAATGTGACACCTTTAGCTACTTTATGTAAAGTTTCAAATGATATTGAAGATAGCAACTCTATAATGAAGGTAATTTAGTTCCATTAGTATGTTCTTATCATTATATATTTTGATGGTCTTTATATATTTAGAATAATAATTTTTTTAATGTAGGAGTTTGATTCATTTGAGAATTGAGTTTGTGACTAAATCACAAAAGTCACAATTAGAATTGTATCTAAAAGAGCCTCAAATTGATTGAAATTCTAAATTGAATATTCTTAATGATTGAAAATTCAATCAATTTTGATATCCAGATCTTTCTCTCATGGCATGTAATTTATTAAGTATTCCTGTCTCCACAATTGCTTCTCAATCTACTTTTAGTGTTGGTAGTAGAGTACTTGATTGATACGATTCGGACTTCACCGATGTCGTCTCGAGCATGGATTCACTTTAGGAGAGTTTTTGCTTCATGTTTTAGTGTTTAATTTCTATTAAAATAAGTTTTCTGTAAGTCGCGTTCGAACGCGGTTTGTGAACGGGGTTGTGAACGTGGTGAGGAGAATGTACTGTGCGTTCGAACGCGGTGCGTTCGAACGCACTGTGAACGCCTGCATCGCGTTCGCAAATACCGACAGGCGCGTTCGATCACGCGTTCGAACGCCTACATCGCGTTCGCAAATCCAGAAGAGCTAATTCGGTGCGTTCGAACGCGGTCGGGCGAGTTCGAACGCGGTCGGCGAAAATTGTGTTTTAGGGTTAATGTGAGTTGTTGGTTAGCCTATAAAAGGATGTGTAGGGCAACCAAAATTATCATTGATTATTGAGATTGAGTTTTGCCTTGCCTCCTTCGTCTTCTTCGCTCCCGTTCTCTCAATCCCCGGCGACGCCGCTTCTAACCTCCCTCGTCCGGCTAATCACCCTAGTCCCTTAGGGGTGGCCCTCTTCTCCCCCTTCGTCCAATCTATCCAACACTTGCCCTAATCCTTCCATCAACCACAACCATTCCACCATCACTTTTCACCGGTGCCACCACATTAACGCCGGTCCACCACCATCCACCATTACCTAGGATCTCGTGCCTCCATCCACGGATCCAAAACAGAGCATCCTGATGTTCATCCACTAAAAGAACGATATATCGAGATCCCCAAGCCTGAAACTTGATTTGTTGGAAAGCTCTTTTCCGGGCCTAAAACATATCAAAATTTCGCGTCGATCCGACGGCGGAATATTTCGGGATCTTATTTCAAAGTTCCGTGCAAGATCTAGTCCAGATCTGAGAATTAGAAAAGATCGATCTTTAGCCCTAAAGGAGAGATCGTATCAATCTGGTATCAGAGCCACCTTTCCTCGGACAAGCGCTTCCAATGACGACAACCAGATCCATGGCTGCACGGCGAGATGATGAAGAAGAGATTCTCCCAATAGAGGAGGGAGAAACGATTGCAAGGACTTCCACCCGTGGAACCGCCCGATCTAATCAGAATACGGAAGAACCTAGCGTTCAAGCCATGTTGGGGTATATTTCATAGCAATTGGCCATCAACAACCAGATGATGATGGAGATGATGCGGGAACTACGGGCGAACAGGAAAGCACCATCGACCCCACGACGCGAGTCCACCCCCTTGAACCCACCGCCACCGGTTCAGCCTTTGCAACCACAAGAGCCGCCGCTACCACCACCCTATGGGCGAGAGGCAAGCAAGGATGGTTACACCAGTCCAGTTGCGGAGTGAACCCATCCGACGGGTGAACCACTATGGAGACCGCCTTGAGATCAAGATCCGTGGGTGGGTCAATACGATCCGGAACCACAACAAGTTAATCAAAACCGAAGGAGGGATCATCAACCCTTCATGGTGCATCCTCCCCCGGTTAGACAAGGACATGATCCGGAACGAGACAATGGCATCCGTGGGCAAGTCGTGCGTCTCGAATTCCCCAAGTTCAAAGGTGGCGACCCGATCGATTGGTTGTATAGGGCGGAGCAATTCTTTGCATACCAAGGAACGGCGGAAGAGTACAAGGTGACACTTGCGAGCTTCCACCTTGAGGATGCGGCGCTTCATTGGTTTCGAGCAACCAATGCCACTGAGGCTATCGAAACTTGGGCTGAATTTTGCGCCGATATCACACGGCGATTTGGAGCATCGGGATATGAAGACTTTGATGCTCTCCTCTCAAAGACGGTGCAAAAGACCACGGTTGGGTCATACCAAGAAGAATTTGAGAAAATTAGTAGCCGATGTTATCCACCATGGACGGATCAGCAACTTCGCAGCACCTTCATCTCCGGGTTGCGAGGTGACATACAAGCCGATGTGAGGGCTTTAAGGCCTAGAACTTTAAAGAGGCCTTCGAAGATGCGGTGCTTATGGAAGACAAACATAGGGCCATGAAGATACACTTGAAACAGAGTTGGATGAGCCAAGGAAGCCACAATCAAGCTCAACCAAACATAGCGGCGGGAAATACTATCGGAGTACCAAGGGTTGCTGCTACAGTGGTACCTCCTCGAGCACCCTTGAAGCCATCCCAAGATGTGAAGTATGCACCTAGAGGTCCGGGACGAGCACTCACACCAGCCCAAGTAGAAGAAAGAAGAGCCAAGGGCCTATGCTTCCGTTGTGATGAGAAGTTTGTACCCGGGCATCGCTACGCTAAACCGATGGGATCGGTGATGCTAATTGATGGATTGGAGGAAGCGGAGGACGAGTTTGCAGCTGAAGGTGCAGATGTGGCTGGACATCAAGGAGAAGAAACTGAGGAGCAACCCGTGGAGGACATGATAGCCGAAATCTCCCTCCACGCCTATTCGGGGACAGCTGCGCCAAAACCTTGCGGGTAAACGGGGTAGTCAAGAAAACCACAAAGGAGAATCTTGATTGACACCGGATCCACCCACAACTTCATTGACAAGAGGCTCCTTAGGAAGATTGGGCTCGAGTCGGAACCCACGGAAGGGTTCGATGTGACGATCGGAGATGGCACCACATTGCGAGCGGATTCTATTTGTGGAGGTGCGGAATTGAAGGTGCAAGGCCAAACTTTCACATTGGATCTTTATCTGTTGGCCTTGCAAGGTGCCGATATTGTTTTGGGGACCCAATGGCTTCGAAGCTTGGGGCCCGTGACATTTGATTTTACAAGCCTCACATTGACGTTTTGGAGAAAAGACAAGAGAGTGCTGCTAGATGGAAGCCAACCGCTACTTGAACTTCCAAATGAAGGGGTCGCAAGGGAGCTCGCTTCTTTCTCGGCGCCTACCTTTTCTTTCTTCTCAGATCTGCGGAGAGCTAGTGCAGAGGATAGTGAGCTGGTCCAACTCATGGAGGAGTTGAGAGAGAACCCCTCAAGCCACCCCGAGCACGAGGAGCGCGATGGGTTAGTACTAGAGTGTGGGCGAATCAAGGTACCCTGGAACGAAGAGCTACGGAGACTATTGATGGCACACTTCCATGATACTCCTATAGTAGGGCATGAAGGGGTATTACGTACCTACAAGCGGTTGGCCCAAAACTGTACATGGACAGCGATGAAGACGGACGTGAAGAAGTATGTGCGTGAATGTCAAATCTGCCAACGAGTCAAATCGGAGGCACTCAAGCCTAGCGGGCTGCTACAACCACTACCTATACCAGAGCGTATTTGGGAGGATATCTCCATGGACTTCATTGAGGGGCTGCCGGAGGTTCGGGGACAATCGGTGGTGTTGGTTGTGGTGGATAGACTGAGCAAATATGCTCATTTCATAACATTGTCTCACCCGTTTTCAGCAAAAAGGGTTGCTGAAATTTTTGTTCGGGAAGTGGCACGCTTGCATGGGATGCCTAGGACGATCGTGTCAGACCGGGATCGCATCTTCATCAGTGAGTTTTGGTCCGAGTTCTTCAGATTGCAAGGGACTCAAATCAACCTGAGTTCAGCTTATCACCCCGAGACAGATGGCTAAACCGAGGTGGTGAATCGCGGACTGGAGCAATACTTGCGATGCTTTGTGGCGGAACGACCAAGGGATTGGGTCAAATTCCTTCCATGGGCTGAGTGGTCATACAATACGGCTCATCATTCTAGCATCGGCATGACCCCCTTTGAGGCGGTTTATGGGTGCACTCCCCCTGTCATGCGTGCCTATGATAGACTCGCGGCGGCGGATAGGACTGAGCTTGACTTGGAGCTTGCTGATCGAGATGAAACATTGAGACTGCTCAAGACTCACCTAACCACAGCCCAAAACCGTATGAAGCAAACTCATGACAAAGGCTGACGTGAGCGAGAATTTGAGGTGGATCAATTGGTGTTCGTTCGAGCTCAACCGTATCGGCAATCCACATTGAGACCGATTTTGAACCCAAAGTTGGGTTACAAGTACTACGGTCCGTACCGAGTGCTACAACGAATCGGTCCAGTAGCTTACCGGTTGGACCTACCTGAAGGAACCAGGATACATCCGGTCTTCCATGTATCAGCATTGAAGGCCCAGATCGGGCCTAACCATGTGGTGGGTTCGGCCTTACCCGAACTAATGGAGGAAGATGGCCCCACTGAACCGGTCCGAGTATTAGGCCGCGGGGAGAAGACGCCATGGGACCAGATTAGAGACGAAGTGCTAATTGAGTGGCTGGGCAAACCTGCGACGAGTCTACCCGGGAGCTAGAGTCAGATATCATGGATCGCTTTCCGAACTTCAAACCTTGAGGACAAGGTTGCGGAAGCGTGGTGGATTGATACGATTCGGACTTCACCGACGTCGTCTCGAGCATGGATTCACTTTAGGAGAGTTTTTGCTTCATGTTTTAGTGTTTAATTTCCATTAAAATAAGTTTTCTGTAAGTCGCGTTCGAACGCGGGTGGAGTGAGTTCGAACGCGGTTTTGTGAACGGGGTTGTGAACGTGGTGAGGAAAATGCACTGTGCGTTCGAACGCGGTGCGTTCGAATGCACTGTGAACGCCTGCATTGCGTTCGCAAATCCAGAAGAGCTAATTCGGTGCGTTCGAACGCGGTCGGGCGAGTTCGAACGCAGTCGGCGAAAATTGCGTTTTAGGGTTAATGTGAGTTGTTGGTTAGCCTATAAAAGGATGTGTAGGGCAACCAAAATTATCATTGATTATTGAGATTGAGTTTTGCCTTGCCTCCTTCGTCTTCTTCGCTCCCGTTCTCTCAATCCCCGGCGACGCCGCTTCTAACCTCCCTCGTCCGGCTAATCACCCTAGTCCCTTAGGGGTGGCCCTCTTCTCCCCCTTCGTCCAATCTATCCAACACTTGCCCTAATCCTTCCATCAACCACAACCGTTCCACCATCACTTTTCACCGGTGCGACCACATTAACGCCGGTCCACCACCATCCACCATTACCTAGGATCTCGTGCCTCCATCCACGGATCCAAAATAGAGCATCCTGATGTTCGTCCAATAAATGAACGATATCTCGAGATCCCCAACTCCGATTTGCCTGAAACTTGATTTGTTGGAAAGATCTTTTCCGGTCCTAAAACATATCAAAATGTCACGTCGATCCGACTGCGGAATATTTCGGAATCGTATTTCAAAGTTCCGTGCAAGATCTAGTCCAGATCTGAGAATTAGAAAAGATCGATCTTTAGCCCTAAAGGAGAGATCGTATCATTGATTAATATAAAAATGTTTTAAAGCCTGAGACTATGGAAGCTTTAATTTATATTTGAGATTGGTTGTTTAATACTAGAGGTAAGTATATTTATTGTTTTCTTATATAAATATTCAAAAAGTTTAGTCTACTAATTATTTTATCATATTATGATAAAAATTTGGTAGCATTGGAGGAGCTAATGAAAGATATTACAAATTTGGACTCAATGACTAATGCAAGTGAAGTAGAATCCGGTGAATGCTCAAATGCATAAATCTAAATCTGGTGAATGCTCAATGACTAATGCAAGTGAAGTTTTTTACTATATCTTATATTTTAGTTATTTACATAGAGGGATTAATGTTAGTGTTTGCTTATTTCAAACTATTTGTAATTTATAATAGATTGTAAACTTTAAACTTTGTTCTAATTGTCATGTGATTGTTATATTTGAGAGTTGAAACTAAAACTTGTTATATGGATTTGTTAAACTTTTTTCTAAAATTTGTTCCATATAATTTGTTGGGCTTAAGAGTTGGAACTTTGTTCTAAACTCCAAACTTTGTTGTATGAACTTTTGTTATGGTTAATTATCAAAATTATATTTTTGATGTTGTATGAGTTTTGAGTTGGAAATATATTATTTTGTTTGTATGAATGTGTGATACACTAGTTAAGAGTTGGAACTTTGTTCTAAAGTCCATTGTATGGACTTTTGTTATGGTGAATTATTAAGATTATAATTGCAATGTTGTATGAGTTTTGAGTTGGAAATAGGTTATTTTGTTTGTATAATACACCATTTATATATGATAAATTAGTAAATATTGAATTTTATATATAATTTATATTAAATAAGTTAAACGGGTCGGGTTAACACGACCTGTTTAAGTATATGGGTTAGACGGATTGTGTTAGCATGTCATGATAACCCGTCCCATTTATTAAACGAATTAGGCAGGTCAGGTTATGTTACCCGTTTATTAATCGGGTCGTATTTGTGTTAAGGTAAATTTGACTCGACCCGAATTTGACTCGACCCGATTGCCACCTCCTAATTGTGTCAAGTTCAATGCCTTAGATGGTGATCATCTATTTCATCCACAGTAATTATGAACAACAACTGCTCGTTGCAATGTATTTTGCCTCTACAGTAGATAAATATATAAATTCTACTTCTTATTATGTCAAGCAACAAGATTATTTCCGATGCAAAAACAACCACCAGAGATATTCTTTCTGTCATCACATGAACTTGCACAATCAGGATTTATGTATCCCGGTATGATAGCACTCTAGTCGTACGTAAACCAAATACCCAAATATGTGCCGCTGACATATTTTATGATACGTTTCACGACAAACAAATGTGTCTTCTCAGGTTTAGACTGAAACTTAGCACACACACCAACACTGAATATAATATATGGTCTACTCGTAGTTATTTATAAAAGACTATCAATCATGCTCTTATATAATGTCTAATCAACACTTTTTCCTAAAATGTCCTTTCCTAGTTTGGTAGTTGTACTCATAAGAGTTTTAGCATATTTTGCATTTTCTAATTTGAATTATCACTAGATTCGTAGCATACTTGGTTTAACTGATAAAACCTCTCTTCAATTGAGTAATTTGAAGTCCCAAAAATAACTTTAACTCATCCATCATGCTCATCTCAAAATGACTATATATGAGATTTCCAAACTCCTTAGACAAATTTTGACTCGTCGACCCAAAGAGAATATCATCCACATAAATCTGTGCCACAACTAAACTCTTATTCTCACGTTTAATAAACTAAATATTGTCCACTCCCCCTCAAGTGAACCCCACATCTTCTAAAAAAGTGGTTAACTTGTTATACCAAGCTCTTGGAACTTGTTCTAGCCCATAGAGAGCCTTTTTTAATTTATACACATGAGAAGTAAATTTTAGATCTTCAAAACCCTTAGGTTGTTCGACATATACGTTTTAATTAAAAACATCATTCAAGAAAGCACTTTTAACATCCATCAGAAATAATTTAAATTTTAAATGACAAGCAATAACAAGAAGTATAGGAATCGACCCTAGTCTAGCAACAGGTGCAAATGTCTCGTTAGTCTATACCCTCAACTTGAGTGTATCCCTATGCTACTAGTCTAACTTTATTTCTAACTATGTTGCCATGTTCATCACTCTTATTCTCGTATATCTATTTTGTTTTAATTATGTTCACATTCTTAGTTCTAAGAACTAAGTATCAAACATCATTTCTAGTAAATTGCTTTAGTTCCTCATGCATTACATTGACCCAAGAATCATCCAAAAGTGCTTCCTTCACAATTTTAGGTTCAAAAGTAGACGTATAATAAGTATATGAGACTCCACTTTGGATTTGTCTTTTTATCTTCATTGATTTATTCACATCTCCGATCACTTATGATAGTGGATGATTTAATTTTACTCTGGTTAATGGTTCCAATACGCTGCCATCATCTTTCTTCTCTTCAATTTTTTCCTTATTCTTTTTCCAAATTGTTAGAGTCAACTCTTTTTCTTTATTTTCATCAAGTGTACCTACAGAACAATGATACACTTAGATAGGATATTTTCTTATTGCATTAGGTGTTTATTTTCATTAAAATAAAATTCATGTAGGTCGCATTCGAATGTAGGAGGGGTCGCGTTCGAATGCCCTTGCGAACACCTGCATCAGGTTCGCAAATACAAAGAATGCATATGGTGCGTTCGAACGCGGTCGGGCGATTCGAATGCCTGCATCGCGTTCGCACTTACAAAGAACGTGTTTCAGTGCGTTCGAACGCGATTGGGCGCGTTCAAATGCGATCGACATGAATCCTCTAGAATTAGGGTTTCATATTGTTTTAGGACTTGTTAGCTGCTTATATATATATGTGGATGGCAGCCAAATTCATTATGAAAGTGGATTAATGGTTTCTTGCCTCTTATCTTCTCTCTAGACTTCTCCCTCCTCCCTCTTCACCAACCTTCCACCTCTACCGTTGGCAAGGCTTCTCCTAACTTCTAATCTCCCTCGACTGTTGAGCCACCTCTCTTCTTTGGGATCTCGACCACTTCGTTCCGTTTGTCTACATCCACTCCACCCGTCACCACCACCATCACCCACATTATTCCGTGTTTTCATCCCTGCTATAGTTCTAATCTGCAAAGGGCGTAAATATGAAAGTTGTAGATTAGAAAGTTATGGATCTAACCCAATTGGTGTCGTAATTTTCTAACTACCATAGAATAGTTGATGAATATTTTCTCATGGTCGCACATACTAATTCCTATAATATATCCAGATTTTGAAAGAATCGCTGCGTACCTATCTTTGGTATTAGATCTTATCAATTGGTATGAGGGCTTATCAAAGTAGTTTTAGAGCTTATCAAATTGGTATCAGAGTAGGCGAACCTCAGGCCTTCATTAATGGTTGAAACAAGGAAGATGACATCAACAAGGAGACCTATGGAGAGCACACCGACAAGGGAGGACTCAATCCACGATGACCCTAATCGTGAGGTCGATTCCTTTGGAGCGACCACGGCAAGACCGAGTCAACCAACATCCATGAGTGTGAATATGAATAAAATTAGGGGCATGTTCCATACATTGATGCATAGAGTTGACTCAATTCAAAAGGATCACAATGATTTCAAGGAATATGTCAAGAATCGATTTGATTCATTATCTCCTCGAAGGCGATCGGAGTTCCAAGAAGGACCAGCGATGGGACCCCATCAAACTGATATCCCACAGATCCAGGTGCGTCATGCGAGTGTCAATGATCCCCTCTTACCTATGCCCACACATCATTCCCCATATCCGTTGCAAAACCCAAGACCAGCGGTGGTGGAACACGAGAGGCATGCGACACCGGCACGCTTCGTCGATGAGGAGGATTGGCACTTTGAGCATGAGGTTGATCCCTATGGCGATGGTGATGGACGTGCTCGAGGATTTAGAGAAGGTGATCAACTTGCACAAAGGTTTATACCGGAACCAATGATCTTTCGCGAACCCAACAATGCTATTCGAGGGACAACCACACGCTTGGACTTTCCAAAATTCCAAGGCGGTGATCCAACAGATTGGGTGTTTCAAGTTGAACAATATTTTGATTGTCAAGGTACAGTAGAAGATGCAAAAGTCCATATGGCAAGCTTTCACCTTCAAGGAACGGCATGGCATTGGTATAGATCGATTCTTCATGGTGGTGGATTTACTGGATGGGTTAATTTTGTAGGAGGATTAACGCAGATTTGGGACAGCGGCATATGAAGATTTTACTGCCACATTAAGCAAGATGGTCCAAAGGACAACCGTATTGGAGTACCAAGCTGAGTTTGAAAGAGTTAGTAGTCATTGTGAGACACCGTGGCCCAAACGGACATTGATGAATACATTTATTTCAGGGCTGCGAGATGAGATACAAGTGAATGTTCGTGCTCTATGTCCTACTACTCGTGAGGAGGCTTTTGAGAAGGCCGTGAGGATGGAACAAAAGCATAGGGCTCTAAAGATGGCAACGAAAATAAATTTGGGCAACCGAGATGAGCAATTTGCACCTAGAATGCCAAATGGAAATTGTGCGGTTTTAAAAATAGCAGCTGTGAGTACTAGACCATGACCACCTTTGAGACCTTCTTCCAATGTTAGAGAAGGCATAAGACCCACTGTTCGAGCTCTCACACCTGCCCAGGTGGAGAAGCAAAGAGCGAAGGGACTTTGCTTTGGATGTGATGAGCGTTTCACCCCCGGTCATCGGTGTTCTAAACTGATCGGGAGTGTGATGCTTATCGACAGTCTTGAGGAGGATGATGAGGTTGTGGATGATGGAGAGTGTCCAGAAGAGGTCCATGAGGAGACCGTTGAGGAGGGCGTGGAGGAAGATATCCAAGTTGAAATATCGATGCATGCATATTCAGGTACTTCCGTGTCGAGGACGTTATGAGTAGATGGACTCGTTAGAAAGCATTGTGTTCACATCCTCATCGATTCGGGAAGTACACACAATTTTCTAGATGAGAGGTTAGTGAGGAGATTGGGTTTGGATGCCGACCCGACCACAGGATTTGACATTGCTATTAGAGACGGCACGAAGCTTAGGGCGGAGAGCTTATGTCGTTGGGTCGGTATACGGGTACAACATTATTGTGGACTTGTATCCGTTGGCACTGCGAGGAGTGGACATTGTCCTTGGTGCTTAGTGGTTACAAAGTTTGGGACCCGTCACATTTGATTTCTGGAGCATGTGGATAAAATATAAACAAGGAAACAAAAATATGCGGCTTGATGGTGTTCGGTCTTCGTCGATTCCTGCGATGCAGCCTATGATGGGGCTGCCTTGTGCGTATGATTTGGCCTATCTTCTTTAGTTAGGACCAGCAGGAGATGAGCCTCAAACAAGTTCAAGTACTACCATTAAATTATCTAATTTATTAGATGACTGTTTGAGGAGCCACAGGAGTTGCCACTGAGGAGAGCGGCAGACCATCTTATAGAGATTGTACCCGGGGCTGCATCGGGGAATGTGAGGCCATATCGGTATCCACATGTGCAAAAATAAGTTATCTCAAAGATAGTTGCCGAGATGTTGGAGCAAGGTCTCATTTAACCAAGTCATAGCTCATACTCATCCCCCGTGCTATTGGTGCGAAAAAAGGACATGACATGGCATTTTTGTGTCGACTATCGAGCACTAAACGCTATTACCGTCAAGGACCGGTATCCCATTCTAGTTATCGAGGAGATGCTGGACAAGCGTGCAGGGGCAACTATATTTAGTATGCTTGACTTGAGGGTCAGGTATCATCAAATTAGAGTTCACCCGGCGGATGTGCTTAAAACTGCATTTCGAACTCCGGATGGGCATTACGAGTTCCGGATGATACCTTCTAGTCTCACCAATGCTCCAGCTACCTTTCAAGGCCTTATGAATGATATATTTCGGCCTCTCTTGCGAAGGTATGTCTTGGTTTTTGATGACATTTTAGTGTATAGCAGGACTGAATTGGAGCATTGGCAGTATTTGGAGGATGTGCTGAATTTGTTGAAGCAAAATCAATTGAAGATCAAGAAGTCTAAGTTCCTATGAGGAGTACCACAAGTGGAGTATTTAGGCCACATCATTTCAGCGGATGGTGTAGCGACGGATCCTTAAAAGGTTCATGTATGACCGCTTGGCATATTTCTACTACTACCACCGAATTGAGAGGATTTTTAAGGCTGACTAGATATTAGCGACGCTTCATCACCAGATATGGCAAGATCGCTGCTCCTCTCACTTCTTTATTGACGAAGGACTCGTTTAGATGGATGGATGAAGCCACTTCGGTCTTTAAAAAACTGAAAACAACAATGACGACGGCACCCGTTCTAGCACTGCCGAACTTCACCAAAGAGTTCATTGTGGAATGTGATGCATCAGGTGTTAGCATAGGAGCTATACCTATGCAAGGAGGACGTCCCATAACCTTTCTTAGTAAGGCTTTGTTATAAAAATCTCAGCAATTATCGACTTATGAGAGAGAGATGTTGGTAATTCTGCATGCGGTGACAAAGTGGAGGCCTTATTTGATCGGTAGACGATTCATTATCCGAACTGATCAAAGGAGCCTTCCATACTTTATGGGACAGCGCATACACATTCCGGCATAGCAGTGATGGGTCACAAAATTGTTGGGATATGATTATAAAATCCAATACAAGAAGAGAACGGAAAATAGAGCGGCGGATGCACTATCGCGCCAACCCGATACCGCTGAGCTTGCAGCTTATTCATCTCCTACCTTTCCCTTCCTTGATGAGCTGAGGTATGCATGTACATCTGACGCATATATTTTGAGATTGTTGCAGAAGGTGATGGATGATTCGGAGCGCCATCTAGAGTTGAAAAATCGAGGCAGTTTGCTGCTGGACCGTGGATGCATTCGAGTGCCCACAAATGATAGATTGCGGTAGAAATTGTTGGAGCACTTCCACCATACTCTAGAGGTTGGTCATGAGGGTGTCTTGAGGATATACAGGAGGACATCTCAGAGTTGCATATGGCCAGAATTGAGACGGGATGTGAGGAGTTTTGTTTGTGTTTGTGAAGTCTGTTAAAGGGCTAAGGCAACCACATTGAAACTAGCCGGATTACTTCAGCCTTTACCTATACCGGACCATGCTTGGAAAGATATTTCTATGGATTTCATAAAGGGCCTTCCGCTGGTACGTGGTTATTCTGTTATCTTTGTGGTGGTTGACAGATTGAGTAACTATGCATACTTTTCGACATTGTCACATTCGTTTTTAGCCAAGTTGGTGGCTGAAATTTTTGTTAGAGATGTTGCTCTGTTACATGACATGCCATGCACGATTGTCTCTGATCATGATCGTGTATTTATGAGTGACTTTTGGACTGAGTTTTTCAGATTATAAGGGACTCGATTGAATTTCAGTTAGGCCTACCATCCGCAGACGGATGACCGAATTGAGGTGGTCAATCGAGGCATTGAGCAGTAATAAGGTGCTTTGTTGGAGAGATGCCGAGACGATGGTTGGAGTTCTTACCATGGGCGGAGTGGTCTTATAACACCGCTTACCATAGCAGCATTGGCATGACTCCATTTGAGGTGGTGTATGGACGCACGGCTCCGACGTTACGCGCCTATGATCCAGTGGCATCTGCAGATCGTACAAAGGTGGACTTAGCTTTGATGGATAGAGAAGCCGCATTGAGGAGGTTGCGTGGTCATCTTAAACTTGCTCAAAATCGCATGAAGCAAGTTTATGATCGTAGCCATAGGGAGTAGGAGTTCGACAACGGTAGTTGGGTGTTTGTGAGGGTGCAGCCGTATCGATAGGTGATCTTACGTTCGATGTGTAACCAAAAGTTAGCACATCGCTACGTTGGTCCGTTTCGGGTGTTGGAGCATATTGGTTCGGTTGCATATCATTTGGAGCTGCCGGAGGGGTTGAGAGTGCATCCTGTTTTTTATGTTTTATTATTGAGAGAGCACATTGGAGATCATGAGATTGTTGGATCGGTTCTACCAGAACCATTGGAGGAAATAGAGATCATAGAGCCAATTCAAGTACTTATTAGATGCTGACGATGACATGGTACCAGATTGGAGATGGAGATTCTAGTTGAGTGGCTTGGCAAGCCATCTGATGAGGCGACATGGGAATTGGAGACTGATATCTTGGAGCGTTTCTCCCACTTTTCACCTTGAGGGCAAGGTGGGGGAAGCGTGGTGGGTTGATACACTTAGATAGGATCTTTTTTTATTGCATTAGGTGTTTATTTTTATTAAAATAAAATTCCTATAGGTCGCGTTCGAACGCAGTAGGGGTCGTATTCGAACGCCCTTGCAAACGCCTACATTAGGTTTGCAAATACAGAGAATGCATACGGTGCGTTCGAATACGGTCGAGCGAGTTCGAACGTCCACGTTCAAATGCCTGCATCACGTTCGCACTTACAGAGAACGTGTTTTGGCGCGTTCGAACGCGATCGACGAAAATCCTCTAGAATTAGGGTTTCATATTGTTTTAGGACTTGTTGGCTAGCCTCTATATATATGTGGATGGCAGCCAAATTCATTATGGAATTGGATTAATGGTTTCTTGCCTCTTATTTTCTCTCTAGACTTCTCCCTCCTCCCTTTTCACCAACCTTCCACCTCTATCGTTGGCAAGGCTTCTCCTAACTTCTATTCTCCCTTGATTGTCGAGCCACCCCTCTTCTTTGGGATCTCGACCACTTCGTTTCCTTCGTCTACATCCTTTAACCACTTCCACAATCTACCTTCATCTCCATACCCATCTATAACCCTAACATCCACTCCACCCGTCACCACTACCATCACCCACATCTATAACCCTAACACCCACTACCCGTCAAAATTAAATACTCTATAAGCTCTGCTATTATTAGAATACCCTAAGAATATGGCCTCACTACTCCTAGCAAATATTTTCAATCACACAAGATATATCATTTGCTACCAAACACTCATAAATATTTACATTGAGTTTCTTATCTTTTTCATAATTCATATGCTATCATTTTCGTACCTGGTCATAGATAGATACGATTGATTACATATAACATAACCCTCACCATTTCCACAATTCATATTTACCGCTTCGGCTCGAAACCTTTAAAGAACCTTTTAGCATGCAACATAACCCT
Source organism: Typha latifolia (assembly GCF_019914945.1). Lineage (NCBI taxonomy): Eukaryota > Viridiplantae > Streptophyta > Magnoliopsida > Poales > Typhaceae > Typha > Typha latifolia. Next base: position 6,546,352 of record NC_133091.1, read on the forward strand.
CGCCATTTCCTACACAACACGAATCTTTCTTTCCATAATCCCATTTTGTCATGGAGTTATGGGTGCTAAAAATTTATGCTTAATACCAAGAGAATCACAAAACATAGAATAACTCTAATTTTCAAATCACTTTTCTTAACAAATAGACTTTGTTTTCATCTCATAAATGAAAGCAATCCTAGGTTTTTATAATAATTTCCAATTAAGTCTAATATGCCCTGGAATGCCACAATGATAACATGTGGGTATAAACATTTGTCTACTTGTCTTTTGTTGAGTAGTGTGTCTCATGTTTACCTTTTTCACCTTTGAAGATTCACCACGTTGTTGATACAACTTCGACTTTGAGATGTTCGTCCAAGTTTGCTTTGAAGGTACAAATATTGGTTTCAAGTTTTCTCCATTTTGAATACTTGCAGAAACAAAGACAGTTCTATTATTACTTGAATTACAGGTGTATCTAAGTCCATACTTATCTTTTCCAGAAATTTGAGCCTTTAAAATGTCATCTAGTTTGTTCTTCTCTTTTAGAAACGTCACCTTCTTCAGGAATCGATCTAATTTAGCCTCTGCAGTCTTCATCTTATCTTTAATTTTCTTCTAGTTGTTGTGTGAAGATTTTGACACGTTCAAGTTCCACTTTGTACATCTCATCAAATTGATTTCTTTTAGTTTTAAGGGAAATTTGTATTTAACACCCCGTCTTTTAGCTAAATTTGTATTTACACCTTACATTTTCACTATTTACAAATCGAGCCCTATGATTTAGAATGTGTAGAAAACACCATGAGTTAGATTTCAACTAAAACCGTCAGAATATTCCGTTAATTATATATATTTTATTTTTTAAATACCTTAAATGCCTAAAATACCTTTAGGTTGACCCACGGGATGACAACGCAACCACCACCCTCGCCAACGTCCTTGACGAGGGATCCGGCATCCTCGAGGGGGATCTGGAGTGGTCAAGCATTGACCCCGAGGGCACGACCATGACGGGCGAGGCCGCACTCTCGTCCGAGAAGCTGAGTCCCCAATCCCGGCGAAGTCCCCAATCACGGACCAAACCCCAGTGTAGCCGAGCGATAGAGCCCCCTATCTCAGGCCAAACCCTAGCGTAGCCGAGTGGCAGAGTCCCCGATCTCAGGCCAAACCCAGTGTCCAACACCTTGCCCATCACGTCGCTCCCCGCCATCATGTCGCGAATGCCGGATCCCGGCGAGGGAGGTGGGGATGATGAGGATGGAGAAGGGAGGAGAGAATGAGGCGGGAGAAGGGAGGAGGGAGGAGGATTGGGTTTAGATCAGACGGTGGAGAAGGGTTGGTTGGGTTTAGTTGGTTAGTGGGTTGGGTTGGGTTTAGTTGGTTAGTTGGTTTGGGTTGGGTTTAATTGGTTAGTTGGTTTGGGTTGGATTTAGTTGGTTAGGTTTAGTTGGGTTGGGTTGGGTTGGGTTTAGTTGGGTTAGGTTGAGGGTATTTTTATAATCTTCTTAGTACAATTAATTTAACCCAAGGGTTTGGTTAAATTTAACTAAAAGATCTAACGGCAAGATATTTTCTGCACAAATGCCCTAAATTATAGGGCTCGATTTGTAAATAGTAAAAATGTAGGGTGTAAATGCAAATTTCATTAAAAGGCAGGGTGTTATATACTAATTTCCCTAGTTTTTTAATTACATTGAGTCTCTGAAATAGTCTTAGGTTTTTTTTTTCTCGAGATTGAACGACTCTAGGTACAAATCATTACATGTTTTTTGTATCTTAAATTCAAATGTAATAACCAAGATCAAATAATAATAATAATAATAATAATAAAATTAAATTAAAATGAAAAAAAAAGAAAGAAGAGAGAGACAAAAAGAAAGAAAAAAAGAAAAGAATAAATAGCTATTGCACGACACGAGCTCGTGCCAAGCAAGTAGTGGACGCGTGTTGAGGGTGCCACATGCCCCCAGTTACCGACTCGGCCAACCAGGCTAAGCCCGCCCGTCGCAACTGCCGTCCGTTTCAGCCTCCACCTCTCTCTTTATCTCTCTCTCCCTCTCAAGCTCTATCACTCTTGTTCTCTCTCAAACTCCCTCTCCCTCTCCCTCTCGGTATGTTGTCGCCAGCCACCTCAGACAGTCGCCGTCACCTCCACTACCAAACTACTAAATAGTGCTAGTGAGCTTCCTCTCTCCTCTCTCTCTTCTTCTCTCTTCTTTTTTCTCTCTCTCTTTGTCTTCCTTTTTGACTCGGGTTCACCAGAACCGAGTAGTCGGCAAAAGGCTGACTAGCAGCGGCTAAGCCCCTCCCCACCGGCTCCTCTCCTCTTTCTCCTCTTCTTCCTTTTCTTCCTTTCTTCTATCGAGCCAACTCTGGCTTAGGCTCGGCTCTAAATTTAAATCGAGCCTCAAAATAAGTTTAGGCTCAGCTCAGTTTGAAGCATGTCCGTGATTTTTTTTTCTCTCTAGACAAGAAAGATTTTCCACTTAAAAAACCATGTCTTGATGTGTAGCTAAATTTTAAAACATGTGAATGATGTGTGGCTAAATTTTCCTACTGGTATTCTGCCTTTTATTTTATAATCGTATTAAAATTTTCGCACGTCATTTGCATTTTTCATAGTTAAGGTAGAATTAGGATTTTTATCTCCAACTCAATTTTAATTTAAAAGTTTGATTCTTAATTGATTTTTCTAAATCTAATATGATTCAATTTTGCTAAATGGACATGAATTTAATTTGTGACTTTTAACTCTTAAATTTGACTTGGACTTTATCTTTCTATATTGTTAGGTTTTTAGTGTTGGTAATTGTGTAAAAAATATTCTAAGTATTTTTATACATGTACATGAGCATTTATACAAGTCTAGAAAGTATTTGGTTTGTAGAATTGCAAGATCAAAAGAGAAAAGTTTTTGAGTTCAGAGCGCGTTCGCACAGACAGTAATTGGTGTTTTCAAGTGCGTTCGAATGCGAACGCTAGCGTTTGCACAGACAGAGAGCAACGTTCACAAGCGCGTTCGAATGCGAGTATAGGTGTTCGCACAGACAGAAAGTAGCGTTCACAAGCGCGTTCAAACGCGAGCGCAGGCGTTCGCACAAATAGTAAGTGTTGTTTCTGCGCGCGTTCGAACGCGGGCCGTTCGAACACACCTTGTTACGTTCACTGCGCGTTCACACATCTAGAAGAGTGTTCTTGGCCGTTCGAACACATCCCGTGAAAATTAAGCCGCCGCGTTCGAACGCACTTGGGTCCATTCAAATGCACTTGAGATCAAGTCAAGTCGTTCGAACGCACCAGGGCCGCATTCGAACGCATCTACGAAGTTTGCAAATTTTGGACTTTCGTGAGTTTGGATAACACTTGGATTTGGCTCTATCTTGGAGATCATATATAAGTATTGTGATGCCCTAACTCTAGGTGGGTTGGTGAAGCAATTTGAAGGAGAATTCTTGAGGCTACATCGTTTCTTTAACCAACAAGGTCTAACTCTTCTATAAGGCTTAATCTTTCGTCTTAAGGGCTATTTAGACGAAAGATCAATCTCGAGGGCTGCTGAGGTTGAATATCAATCACGAGAAGCGGTGAATCGTGAGTTCTAGCGAGCAAGACTGAGAGGAATAAAGTCGTCGGGAACGACGGGTTGTTTTATGAGTCAGTCTTGTAACTGCTACTATTCTAGTGATTAGTTTTGATCCGAATTTAGATCCGTAATTTTTTCCCGTTTGGATTTTTCCACGTTAAAATCTTAGTGTACATCTTTACTTTTATTTTTTAATATTTCTTCTATTTTTTACTTAAGCAAATGAGTAATATCATTGCCTAGGAATTAGATACATACGTGTGTCTAGACGTTATTTCATATATGTTTAAATGTAGTTAGTTTAGGAATGCTATTTCTCCCGCGGAGTTTGGTAGATATTCACAAAAACTATCTTCTAGCAACTTGCTAGTTTCAACCAAGTATAACAAGAAGGAATGAGTATAACATGTGCAACTGAACACATTCTTAATCACGAGTAGGTAAACAATACAACATTATTCAGTCCTATTATGGTCTGCATAACATCTAAACCTGAAGAAAAGACACATTTTTAGCCGGACATGAACTTGATCGAAACGCTGTTGACACAGTGACGTTCATCGGTAGGCGTCTTAAACCCCTCGCCTTTAAACACATGACCCAAATGGCCGCCACAAGCTGCACAAGTGATCTCCGTCCTCCTCCCATCAGGATCCGGCTGAAACAATCATCCAGTCTCAGCTGATTTATTATCAAAAGAAGTGACAATAAACGTGTTAGCAATGCAATATATGAGAGAGGAGAGAAACACACCGTCCGTTTTATGGCTCCAGGAAATCCCTCGTAGAATGCTGGCCAGCCACATCCAGAGTTGAACTTGGTAGTGGATTTGTAAAGAGGAGTCCCGCAACCAGCACAGATATAAATGCCATCAGCAAAGAACTTATCGTATTCGCCTGTTCCTCGGTACCTAAACGAAGTGATCAATTCACAGTCAATTGCTCGTCATCACTGAAATGAATAGATGGTAACACATGAAAGCCATATCTGAGGAGAGCTACTCATGTGACTGCTATTAGTTCTTTAAGTGGATGCATGAGTTAATTTGAGCTCCCAATCTAAGCTAAATGATTTCTGTTGTTTAACATAGTCCCCAGATCCCTTGACAAATATCACATCACTTGCACCTTGCTTGTAATTCAGAATGATACAACTTTGGAGATCATATCCCTAATAAGAAGAATAACTGAAGTGATAATTAAACTCAAATTCCTAGGTTGTGTTAGGTCAAAAGAGACATTAATTGGTTGACCTAAAGACCTAAGTTGAACCTAAAAACAGAGCCAAACACAAAAGTTAAGAATGTACATGTAAGCATGTAAAACAAATGATGAAATATAGAAATAACCCAAAACAACTTGATCCTTGCTAGACTTAATAGACTCCTAAGGACAAACTAGCGACTCTCTAGTCTAAAAAATGTTGTTGATCTTTAATGCTCCAACATTGAACTCTGTCAAATTTTCTTCCTCTTTATAAAAACTAGATTTTCTTATATCTTGTGAAACATGAAAGTGTACCACACTAATTCTATGGCTGGTCCCATATATAAATTGCAAGTATCCAAGTCTCAAAACTAAGTGGCAGGTTTCCCATTGTCCTTAATTAAGCCCCAACACATATGGACATTGACATATGAAATTGTAAATGTATGTGACTTCATTTCAGGACTTACTAAATTGAGGTATACTTGTTGTAGGAGATAAATATATCAAAAATCACGATTCAAAAGCTATCATGACTTGGTAATCAATTGATAAGCTACAGAGATAGCAAACAGACTGACTAAGAATCACATTGCTCGTAACTTATGCAAATCTTATAATCAACTTCCTAATGAGGGAATGAGGCTTATTAAGGCAAGAGAGTTTAATGAGGCTAAAAGGACCAGCTGCTGGGTGGAAAATAGAAGTTACAGTCTTATGCAACTAAATTTTCCATATATTTGCTATATAGTAAAGTGAGACTCAAAATAGAGGAAGCCGGACTTGTCAAAACAAGACCAAATTCGGTCTGATTGGGATCGGCCAGACCGAAACCAGTCTGATTGGGATCGGTTATGGCCGATCCAACTCAGGATTACCTGATTTTGGGATCCATGCTTTCTACAAGAGCACCACGTGTATTTAGTGGTAGATATTTCAATTTACCTGAGATTTCGACCTTCTGTATTGGTCTTGAAATGAAATAAGGAGGCCATGTGTCTATTCATTGAATAATAGGGCCACATCCTAGTCTCTTCGAGATTTTTATTGGAACTAGTTGCTAATGCATGTTATGCTTCAATTTTGAGGGGCAATGACTCTTGCACCTCATGGGCTCTGCCAATTGTCGGCACCATTGAGTAGTTAGACATAAGGGTCTATCCAAGTAAAGCGAGATAGATAGTAGCCCACTCTACTAGCTTAGAGTAACTTGGGAGATTTTTTTTAGGGGCGGGGAGTGGGGGGACTAGGGCACTCTAGGCCTATTAGATTAGCTAACAATTTGTTTATTGTCTCCTAAGATGTCTCTTGTATCTTGGTGTAGAATTCATGCCACTCTTGGAGTTGTTTTACTACTTTTGAACCGAGTCATCTTATAACTTTAGATATTGTGACGACCATGTGTCTCAATATCATCTTGTACCTCTAAACCAAAAGTTATGTAGTTGTCCTCTTGTAACTGTAGGAGTTACAGATCCCCATAAATAGGATATCATGAGATGCTCACAGAGATGAACTTACAAATGAAAGCTTCCCTTTTCTATCAAGGTCATTGGAAAAAAAGTCTTCTATAGTGTAAATTTGGAGCCTCAAGTGCCAAGTCAAGGTTAAATTCCAAGCCTAAAACAGTAGACCGAGGACTTGTTGCACGTCCCATCTCCATCCAGTCCACCTACACAGATTTTTGTCAACTTCCACTCGAGTGAATGAGCATGTCCAATGATCAATCTGCACTCGGGATGACATCCTAAGCAGTATCGATGAACCTTTCATCTGTGATTTCTTTTGCAAGTCTCAAAAACTATATAATGCTAATAAAAAAATTTCTAATCAATTTATTTGCCCTAATTACTGCTATTCTGTGTACACAATTAATCTTACATAAGCCTAAGCCTGATTATCTCTCTTTCTGAATGATTTACAACACTGAGACCTTCTAGGCTATCAAAGACCTTATTTGATTATAGACTGCCCATTTTACCCAATCTAGTAAAGATCTAATACTTCCAAATGGTTCTGAATATGTGGGGGCATTGTAGGGAATAACTCTCTCGACTTGGTTCTGTGTGATTTTTCAGGAAATGTTGTGCTGAATTGTGTTTTTTGTATTTTTGATTCATTTAATTGATTCATTTAATAAAATATAAACATAAATTATTCATATGAAGTCTAAAAAATAAAAATAAAAATATTTTTTTCTACCCCTCATGCACTCTCTTTCTCTTTCCCCTTTCATACAAATAATTTTTTTTCTAACATTCCCACTCTCCCACTAACTCTTCCACTAACTCTCCCTCTCTCCTACCAACTCTCCTCCATATCTCTATTCTCACTCTCCCTCTCCAAAAAAAACTCAGATCCCAACCTCTCCCTATCCCTCTCTCCCCGCTCCCACACACCCATCTTCCTCTCGTACTCCCTTTCTCTCCTAACAATGCTTCTCCGACATAGTTCCAACCTTCATCAACATTCGGCGAGCTCTTCGACTTAGATCTATCACCGTCGACCTCCAACGAACTCTTACGACATAGATCCAACTCTGTTGACCTCTCTCTAATAAGATTTTCACTCTCTTCTCCCTCTTTCTCCCTTTCTTTCTTGCTATCCCCCCTCTTTTTCTTCCTTTCTGTCTCCTAATTCAGTTCATTTTGATCGAAACAATCGAAACTTGGTTGATCCTGATCAGGCATCGGCCAATCCAGCCTAGGGATGCTCAAAAAGCATGTCCATGCCCAACCCAATAAAATCGAGCCATAGTCTGTCCAAGCCCACTTTGGACTCGACCTAACCCGACCCGAAAGTCTATTGGACTGGCTCATGGTCAAGCCATGTCCAAACCCGACTCTGCTCAAGCTTGTAACGCCCAGCCTACCCTAGCCTAAGCCCTTAGCCCTCAGCCCATCCATTAAGGCCCATAGATAATAGCTCGTCTTTTGAGCTCTAGCCTATCTGTCTACAATTAGTTCGATCCATGTCTATTAGATTTAAATTTAAATTCCTTAGATCGTATTTAATTGCTTATATTCCTTAAACGTTAAATATTTGTTTGGCTTAATTATACTTTAACCCCTTATACTTTGACTCGGTATCACTTTTCCCCATGTACTATAAAAGCATATAAATATCTCTTTAGATTTTTAAAAGCTATAACTAAACTCATATGTTAAGCATTCCATGAGTTAAAACCCATGTTTCAAGCACATGAACAATATATTATTTTCAAATAGGGTGAAAGTCAAAAATATAATTTTTATACAATTTTGCCCTTATCTCCTTCCTTATGCTGAACTACAAAATTCTCTTCCTCAGGCTTCTAAGAGGAAAAAGTTTCAGTCATCTTGGACACTTCCCTTCATATCTCAATAGACATGGAATATATAATAACCAGAAGGCTCAGTGTAGTGTTTGTAACCGTCGAATTTGGAGTTTTAGCTATTTTTATTTGTCATTGAAAAGAAGCTTTGTGCATGAATTTCTACTCATAGGGAGACATCCAAGATGTATTGAAAGTAGTACCTAATTATGCATCAGAAATTCAGAATTGTAACAAAAGAAACTACAACATCCATTTCCTAGTTTATTTTGTAAATATTCAACACAAGTTAGCAGTCTAATTAATAAGATAATGGTGGATTAAAACATCTCTCTCCTTCCTTAGCGGTTAAAGAGGAAAAAGAAGGGAAACAAACGAGAAAAATAAGGGAAGAAGATGGGATGAGAAGAGGAAAAGGAAGAGAAGATGGGATGAGAAAAGGAAGAAGGTGAAACGTCTCTCATTCTCACTTCTTTCAACTGGGCACAACTAGCAATTTGACAGCATTAGGTGGAGTACAAGACAAAGTAGTCCAATCGGTAGTAGGTAAGGGTAGATAGGTAATTTTTAATTATCAGCTAATAAAATCTAATATTTTTCTCTAACAATATAAGGATAGAAAGGTAATTTTATGGTATCTGTTAACGGTGTCTAAGAGATAATAGCTTTTCAAAAATCTAGGAAGATATTTATACAGTCTTATAGTACAAAAGGCACAGTGATACTAGGTTAAAGTATAGGAGAGCAAAGTGTAATTAAGTCTATTTGTTTTCATTACTATGCTTATTACGGAGCATTAGCAACGGTAACAAAATTCGATTGTGATTAACTTGACCGAGATGGAAAACAAATATAAAAGTGAGAACATTTAGAAAATTTTGAATTATATAAAAATGTTCTTTTCAGGAATACAGAATATTTCTAACATATAAAAATATTATTTTGAAACATTTAGATTCAATTAGACATAGTTTGTCCGTCTGCTCAAAATTGACCTAGCCAATAACATAGGCATAGACTCATAGGGTTAGAAAATTTGAACTCGGCCTGAGCTCGGACTTGGTCCAATAATAATTTAGATTGGGCCAGGCCTTGTCCAAGCTCGAGCCCCAACCCTGCCTAATACTAGTTTAAGAATGGACTGGGCCAGGCCTTGTCCAAGCCCGAGCCCAGTTTTATTTTGTCCAGGCCAAGCCTTGCCCATGAGCACCCCTAATCCGGCCAATACCCCACCGAAACTAGTCAATAGACTAATTTCAGGGTAGGATTGGGATTGGCTACAGCAGATCCGGCCGAAACTGGGAACCATGGTCCAAACCCACGGTACCCAAAAGATAAAAATCAATAGTTAATTAGCTGTAAGAAAATCTAAGGACAAAGCTTCTAATAAATGGGTTCTAAATAAGATAGTAATCATTTAAGCACTGACCATATGAATTAGAAAATAATATAAAATATAACGAAGAACTCCCCATAAATGAACACCACAAAAGTTGAAGAAGATCAATAAATGAGTTGGAAATGATCGTTTCTGAGTCAATTATAAAAGTTGAAGAAGATCATTGTCAATAAACAAGCCAAAGAGGTAGCACATCCAATATTGAACATGAAATCCATATGTTTGGGCTAGTCAAACGGAATCTTGAGTCCATATCTTCATCTCAATCACATAGTAAGACACATTAGAAAGTATAGAAATAATTAATCTACCAGGTTATAAACTGCAGATGAGAAAAAAGACACAAAAATTCCATAAATCATCAAAATTATCAATAATAACCATTCAAGAAATAGAAGTCAACCCCACGTTGCTGAATCAAAATTGGACAACCATAATGTGAGAAAGCTACCATTTCGGCATACGCCACATCAAAAACATCAAAGAAACCAACCCAAATCACCTTAAATTACAAAACAAACAAGAAGCTATATAAAATTAGCAAATGCTAGGGTCAAGAACGAGAGGTAGAAGACAAGCCAAGCTTACTCAGTCCCCTTCTGCCGAAGTATGCGGAACTGCTCCGGCGAGAGGATCGCCCTCCACTCCTCCTCGGGTTTCTGCAGTGAGCCCGACGACGCCATGGCCACGGTCAACCTTCTTCTCCGATGAGAGAACCCACAAATGCCAACTGTCAATTAATCAATACCAACTCCCAGCCTACAACTTGGGAAAAAGCTAAATTTGGAAGGGGTTTTAATGACGAAGAATCGGGATGGGGTCGGAAGGACGAAGTAATAACTAATAAATTTGCACCGCCTTTGACTAGATCCCTATATTATAGGATTGAGTTGACCAAGTAAATAATTATTTTAGAGGCCTTTTGCAACTTAAATATATTTTTTTTTTTGGATACTAATAATAGGTTCTAGTATACGGAGCATATATTATTTGTGTAACACACAAACCCAATCACTTGAATGCCGTGAATCCCCGTGGCACATGCAATATGTGCGGTAGCTTGGTTAGTTGCCGATAATCAAATAAAACATGTATCAATATTATAATTTATTAATACTATAATTTATCCATAACATCTAAATTAAGAATAACTCATATCAAGGTATCAACAAAATACTAATACCCCTAATAGGGCTCCACATAGGTTATAACATATATCTTTAAATAGCATCTCACTATTATATATATACAACAGTTATATATACATAATACATCAAGTACAAAGTCACATATTTAGCAATGACAATGATAAAGACATTAATATGAAAAGTTATTCGAATTATCATATAATATAAACTCGTCTAACATATAACTCTAATAACACTCTACTTGTCACAAACTGGCAAGGTATATAATAAACTATCCTACTCAATCTGTTCACTTAGATTTTTGGAAAAGAAAATTAAAGAGGTCATGAGCTAAATGCTTAAATGAATAAATTTTATCATAAATCAGTATTGTCAAACAGAGAGTAAATGATATATTGAATAATATGAATCAAAAGAAAATATCATGTTATGAATGAGCATATAAACATATCCTCAATATACTTACTTTCTTCTATGATAGTGACTTTAGCCTAAAATCTTTTAGGAAAATACCTAAGAAGCGCACTATTCTATGTTTAGGAATTCTTCCACCTAGGTTGAAAGTAAAGTTCACTATATCACTAAGTTTTGTATAAAACTCATCAAAAGTTTTATTCTTTTCCATGCGAAGAGTTTTAAAATTTCTGGTCAATCTTTGAAGTTTCGAAAGTTTAAGAGCAGTGATATCCTTATGTGTGGTTTCTAAAATTACCCAAGCATCTCTAGTAACCTCACACGTGGATATTCTTTAAAATTCATCCGGTGAAATATAGCTGAAAATAGCATTTGTTATGCTTGCTATTCGAACCAGCTTTCTCATAGTCCAACTTTTCATAAGACTCAACCAGTTATTCAATTAGCTCATTGTCTACCAAGTGCATAAGTGCACTCTAATTACTTACAACGGTAAGTCATATATGCTCATATATAGATTTCATAAAAGCTCTCATCCTAGCCTTTTAGTAACCATAGTTTGATCCATTAAGAATAGGAGGTCTAATCAATGATTATCTATCTTTATTGAAATTCATGCCTAGCGGATCTCTCTCTAAGATAAGAAAGCTTGCTCTAATATTAATTGAAAATACTTAGACACGTATATATATCTAAACCCTAGGCACGATTCATAACCCGTGCTTAAGTAAAAATACAAAATAATAATAAATGAGTTAAGCACAAGCGAACACCAAGAAGTTTTACGTAGAAAAACCCCAAACAAGTAAGAAACCACACATCATGGGCAGCGCACGTGATAAAACCAATCACTAATAAAAGTAGCAATTTACAAGACTAACTTATAAAATAATCTGTTGACCCTTGTGAGTTTGTTTGACAGTCTTTGTAATGCCCCCGCCCGGCATGGGCATGTGCATGCCCACACAGCACGAGTAGCGCACGTGATAGGACAGGCAGGGCCGCCATGCATAGATACACTTCTGTGCTCATATAATCTATCACAAATAAATTATGATATCATCAAGTTAAACATGTTAACATATCTATATCTAAATCCACAATAACTATACTATACAGCTACATAATTTAGCAGATCATAATCTAACATGGCCCACATAGGTCACGACAAACCATCAAGATACAACTAAAATAACTAATACAATTGAGTACAAATATAACTAAGAACGATACAACTCAATTTCTATGTAAACTATCATCTATACCATCTCGCATCTATGCTCACCTCATCGTTGCTCTAAATATCTTCTTAGGATATCTCAATTCGCTATCACATATCACATATTTGAGGGGTTAGAAAAGAATAAAGAGAGTCATGAACTAAAGGCTCACTGAATAGACCTTATCCCAAATTAATAATGCCAAACAGAGAGTAAATCATGTACTAGATAATATAAATCATAAATGAGCATTATGTTATGAATGAGTATATGAATGTATTCTCAATAATATATAAATATATGGTAGATATCATGTCATAACTAATCAAGTATATAATACTCGACAATGTATAAATAAATCTCCATGTCATATTATCATTATAACTCTCTCAAATATACTATATATGATACATGCCAATCATAACCATAATATGACATCAAATGCAACCACATATGATGCATAATAACTACTCGATAATCAGGTATATCAGATGATAATAAAATCTTAAGTATTCCTCAACATCTTAGTTATCAATATCAACTTAAATAACATTATCATACAAAACTACTATGCACAGTCAACATCCGATACCCGATCTCATCATCATGCTTGAAAGTTTAAAGCATACCCTACCATCCACAAAGAGTATCTCAATTATAATCGTATCCTACCATTTGCTAAGGGTATTAACATTCATCTAGATCGGGCACCCTTCTAGCTGATAGAAATCACATGAGGATAACTTACCACATATGCTCTAGTGGATGACATGTGTCTGAATGTCTACTAAATGATGGATCATATGCATTTTGTTTAATACTATAACAAGTCATGCATATTAGGAATTTAGGTGGTAAGAAAGTCAAAAGAAATATATGATATGATGCAATCTCCAATTATAGATTTATCAACATGCACACTCATGCTAATCTATCACATGCACACTCATGCTAATCTATCACATGCATACTCATGCTAGATATCATCTCGATATAAAGTCATAGAAGTATAGTCATCTCTAATCGTCTCTATATATCAATAGCATATTCATATCCAAGATTAGTCTAATCAAATAAATAATAAAATATGCTCGACTGAAATTATCTTTAGATAAAATTATATAATCATGTTGGAGGCCAAAATATGCATAAGTATATATTATATCCTAATTTGAGAAAGGCATCTAAGGGATAAGACCACTCATAGTCTGTTTAGAAGACACAAATTGCGTATCCCTCGCATCCGTCAATCGAGTGTCAACTCATTGCTAGCAGAGTCTATGGGATCTCAAATAAGGGGTTTGGGATATGTAAAATATGATGGTTTATTAGACTTTATTAATTAAGTGGGTTTACATTATAAATATATTGTTATGATAACCTTAACATGCTGTCACTACAAATTATATTTATTTACTAAAGACTACTTTCTAATTATATATTAGGCATACAATAATTGTTCTCCTTTGATATAAAACATAAAAGGATAAAATATACAATAATATAATTAAAACTAAAATTATATATACGATATCTAATTACAATTCAATTAGTTTACAACCACTACTTTTATTTAACTAATTACTAATTATACATATAATAATCATTACCCATTAATATAAAAATAATTATCAGAGCTTAGTGATAGGCTCTGATACCAGATTGATAGGCTCTGATACCAAATTGATGAGTTCTTGTACCAAAAGGTCAGCTACGGAACGATTCTTTTAAGATCTGAATTTATTGTAGAAGTAGTCTGCTCAACCGTGGGAAAATATTCGTCAAATATTCCTCTGTAGTTAGAAAATTACGAAATCAAGTGGATTAGATTTTTAATTTCTTTATCTACAATTTGTGTATTTACATGCTTCATAGATTCTAACTTTAACTAGGATGAAAATACAGAATAACGTGGGTGATGGTGGTGGTGACAGGTGAAGTGGATGTTAGGGTTATGAATGGGTATGGAGATGAAGGTGGATGGTGGATATGATTAAGGGATATAGACGAAGGGAACGAAGTGGTCGAGATCCCAAAGAAGAGGGGTGGCTCGACAGTCGAGGGAGATTAGAAGTTAGGAGAAACCTTGCCAACGATAGAGGTGGAAGGAAAGTGAAAAGGGAGGAGGGAGAGAGTATAGAGAGAAGATAGGAGGCAAGAAATCAATAATCCAATAGCATAATGAATTTGGCTGCCATCCACAATATATAGAAGCTAGCCAACAAGTCATAAAATAATAAGTAACCCTAATTTTAGACGATTCCCACCGATCGCGTTCGAACGCGTCCGATCGCGTTTGAATGCACAAAAATGTTCTCTTGTATGTGCGAATGCGATGCAGGCGTTCGAATACGGGCGTTCGAACTAGCCCGACCATGTTCGAACGCACAATATGCGTTCTCTATATTTGCGAACCTGATGCAAGCGTTCGCAAGGGCGTTCGAACGCGACCCCCTCCTATGTTCGAATGCAACCTACAGGAACTTTATTTTAATGAAAATAAACAACTAATGTAATAAGAAGATCCTAGCTAAGTACATCAGCCCACCACGCTTCCCCCACCTTGCCCTTAAGGTGAAAAGTCAGGGAAACGCTCCAAAATATCAGTCTCCAACTCTCATGTCGCCTCATCGGATGGCTTGCCAAGCCACTTGACTAGAATCTCCATCTCTAATCTAGTACCATATCGTCGTCGGCGCTTAGCAAGTACACGAACTGGCTCTATGATCCCTATCTCCTCTAATGGCTCCGGTAGAGTTGATCCAACGACCTTATGATCACCAATGCGCTCCCTCAGTAATGAAACATGAAAGACAGGATGCACTCTCGACCCCTCCGGCAGCTCCAAACAATATGCAATCGGACCAATACGCTCTAACACCCGAAACAGATCAAAGTAGCGATGTGCTAACTTCTGGTTGCACCCGCACAAACATTCAATTATCGATGTTGAACTCCTGCTCCCTATGGCTGCGATCATAAACTTGCTTCATTCGGTTTTGATCAAGTTTAAGATGAGCACACAACCTTCTCAATGTGGTGTCTCTATCCATCAACGCTAAGTCCACCTCCGTCCGATCTGCTGATGCCATTGGATCATAAGCGCATAATGTCGGAGCCGTGCGTCCATACACCACCTCAAATGGAGTTATGTCAATGCTGCTATGGTAGGCGATGTTATAGGACCACTCCGCCCATGGTAAGAACTCCAACCATCATCTTAGCATCTCTCCAACAAAGCACCTTAAGTACTGCTCAATGCCTTGATTGACTACCTCGGTTTGGCCGTTCATCTTTGGATGGTAGGCTAAACTGAAGTTCAATCAAGTCCCCTATAATCTGAAAAACTCCATCCAAAGGTCGTTCATAAATACACGATCATGATCTGAGACAATCGTGCGTGGCATGCCATGTAACCGAGCAACATCTATAATAAAAATTTCAGCCACCGACTTGTGATAATGCCAAAAAGTGTGCGTACTTGCTCAACGACCACAAAGATAACAGAATAACTACATACCAGCGTAAGACCCTCTATGAAATCCATACAAATGTCTTCTAAACACGGTCCGGTATAGGTAAAGGCTGAAGTAATCCGGTCGGTTTCAATGTGGTTGCCTTAGCCCTTTGATAGATTTCGCAAGCACAGACAAAACTCCTCACATCCCGCCTCAATCCTGGCCATGTGCAACTCTGAGATATCCTCCTATAAGTCCTCAAGACACACTCGTGACCAGCCTCTGGAATTTGGTGGAAGTGCTCTAACAATTTCTACTGCAATCCATCATTTGCGGGCACCCGAATGCATCCGCGGTCTAGTAGCAAACCACCTCGGGTTTTCAACTCTGGATGGCACTCCAGATCATCCATCACCTCCTGTAACAATCTCAAAATATTTAGGTCAGATGTACATGCATACCTTAGCTCGTCAAGGAAGGGGAAGGTAGGAGAAGAATAGGCTGCAAGCTCGGCGGTATCGGGTTGGCGCGATAGTGCATCCGCCGCTCTATTTTTCATTCCCTTCTTGTATTGGTATTATAATCATACCCCAACAATTTTGTGACCCATCTCTGCTGTGCTAGAGTGTGTATACACTATCCCATAAAGTATGGAAGGCTCCTTTGATCGGTTCGGATAATGAATCACCTACCGATCAAATAAGGTCTCCACTTTGTCACCGCATGCAGAATTATCAACATCTCTCTCTCATAAGTCGATAATTACTGAGATTTTTTAGATCAAGCCTTACTAAAATAGGCAATGGGACATCCTCCTTGCATTAGTACAGCTCCTATTCCAACTCCCGATACATCACATTCCACAATGAACTTTTTGGTGAAGTCCAGTAGCGCTAAAATGGGTGCCGTTGTCATTATTGTTTTCAATTTTTTAAAAATTGTAGTGGCTTCATCCTTCAATCTAAAAGAGTCATTCTTCAATAAAGAAGTTAGAGGAGCAGCGATCTTGCCATATTCGATGATGAAACGGCGATAGTATCCAGTCAGCCCCAAAAATCCTCTTAATCCGGTGATAGTAGTAGGAATAGGCCAAGTGGTCATGATACAACATTTTGAGGATCCGCCGCTACACCATCCACTGAAATGATGTGGCATAAATACTCCACTTCTAGTACTCCCCATAGGCACTTGGACTTCTTGATCTTCAATTAATTTTGCTTCAATAAATTCAACACATTCTCTAAATGCCGCCAATGCTTCAATTCAGTCCTACTATACACCAAAATATCGTCAAAAAAATACCAAGACATACCTTCACAATAGAGGCCGAAATATATCATTCATAAGGCCTTGAAAGGTAGCTGGAGCATTGGTGAAACCAAAAGGCATCACTTGATTCGTAATGTCCGTTCGGAGTCCGAAATGCAGTTTTGTGCACATCCGCCGGGTGAACTCTAATTTGATGATACCCGGCCCTCAAGTCAAGCTTGCTGAATATAGTCGCCCTTGCAAGCTTGTCCAGCAGCTCCTCTACAAGCGGTATAGGATACTGGTCCTTGACGGTAATAGCATTTAGTACCCGATAGTCGACACAAAAATGTCATGTCCCATCCTTTTTTCACACCAATAGCATGGGGGATGAGTATGAGCTATGACTTAGTTGTATGAGGCCTTGCTCCAATATCTCGGCTACCATCTTAGAAATAACTTCTTTTTACAGATGTGGATACTGATATGGCCTCAAGTTTGCCGGTGCAGCCCGGGGTATAATCTCTATGTGATGGTCCGCCGTTCGCCTCGGTGGCAACTCCTGTGGCTCCTCAAATAGTCTAAAAAAGTAATCTAATAAATTAGACAATTCAATGGTAGTACCTAAACTCGTTTGAGGCTCATCTCCTGCTGGTCCTAACTAAAGAAGATAGGCCAAATCATACGCACAAGGCAGCCCCACTATAGGCTGCATTGTAGGAATCAGCGAAGACCGAATGCCATCAAGTCACACATCTTTGTTTCCTTGTTTAAATTTTATCCACATGCTTCGAAAATCAAATGTGATGGGTCCCAAACTTTGTAAGCACTGAGTGCCAAGGGCATTGTTCACTCTTCACAGCGCCAATGGATACAAGTTCACAATGACGTCGTGTCCTTGCACTAGTATACCGACCTGGCGACACAAGCTCTCCACCTTAAGCTTCGTGTCGTCTCTAATAGCAACGTCAAATCCCATGGTCGGTTCGACATCCAAACCTAATCTTCTCACTAACCTCTCGTCTAGAAAGTTGTGTGTATTCCCCGAATCGATAAGGATGTGCACACAATGCTTTCTAATGAGTCTGTCTACTCGTAACGTCCTCGGCGTGGAAGTACCCGAATATGCATGTATTGATATTTCAGCTTGGATATCTTCCTCCGCACCCTCCACAACGGCCTCCTCATTGACCTCCTCTGGACACTCTCCATCATCAACAACCTCATCGTCCTCCTCGAGACCATCGATGAGCATCACACTCTCAATCGGTTTAGAACACCGATGACCGGGGGTGAAACGCTCATCACATCGAAAGGAAAGGCCCTTCGCTCTTTGTTCTTCCACCTGGGCAGGTGTGAGAGTTCGAATGGGGGGTCTTGTGCCTCCTCTAACATCATAAGAAGACCTCAAAAGTGGTCGTGGTCTAGTACTCACAGCCGTTATTTTTGAACCCGCAGTATTTTTAGCCGACATTTTAGGTGCAAACCGCCCATCTCGGTTACCCCAATTAGTTTTCGCTGCCATCTTTAGAGCCTTATGCTTTTGCTCCATCTTCACGACCTTCTCAAAGGCCTCCTCAAGAGTAGTAGGACAAAGAGCACGAACATCCACCTGTATCTCATCTCATAGCCTTGAAATAAATGCGCTCATCAATGTCGGTTCGTGCTAAGGTGGCTCACAACGACTACTAACTCTTTCAAACTCAGTTTGGTACTCCAGTACGGTCATCCTATGAACCATCTTCCTTAATATGGCAGAAAAATTTTCATATGTCGTTGTCCCAAATCTACGTGTTATCCTCCTACAAAAATTAGCCCATTTGATAAATCCTACTCCACGAATAACCGATATATACCAATGCAATGCCGTTCCTTGGAGGTGGAAGCTTGCCATATGAACCTTTGCATCTTCCGCAGTACCTTGACAATCAAAATATTGTTCAACTTGAAACACCGAATATATTGGATCACTGTCTTGGAATTTTGGAAAGTTCAAGCGTGCAGTTCTCCCTCGAATAGCATTGTTGAGTTCACGAAAGATCCTTAGTTCTGGTCTAAACCTTTGTGCATGTTCATCACTTTCTCTAAATCCTCGAGCACGTTCTCCAAAGGGATCAACCTCATCCTCAAGATGCCAATCTTCCTCATCGATGAAGTGCACCGGTATCGCATGCCTCTCGGGTTCCACCACCGTCGGTCTTGGATTTTATAACAGAGGTGGGAGATGATGTGTAGGCATAGGTAAGAGGGGATCATTGACACTCACATGACGCACCTAGATCTGTGGGGTATCGGTTCGATGTGGTCCTATCGCTGGTCCTTCTTAAAGCTCTGATCATCGTCAAGGAGATGATGAACCTAATCTGTTCATGACATATTCCTTGAAATGATTGTAATCCTTTTGAATCGTGTCAACTCTATGCAGTATTGTTTGAAACATGCCCCTAAGTTCATCCGCTAAGCCCATATTCACACCCATGGACGTTGGTTGACTCGGTCCTACCGTGGTTGCTCCAAAGGACTCGGCCTCACGATTAGGGTCATTATGGATTGAGTCATCCCTTATCGGTGTGCTCTCCATAGGTCTCCTTCTTGATGTCATCTACTTTGTTTCAACCATTAATAGAAGTCTGAGGTTCACCTGCTTTGATACCAGATGATAGGCTCTAATACCAGATGATAGGCTATGATACCAAATTGATAGGCTCTGATACCAAATTGATGGGTTCTTATACCAAAAGGTCGGCTACAGAATAATTCCTTTAAGATCTGAATTTATTATATAAGCAGTCCATGCAACTATGGAAAAATATTCGTCAAATATTCCTCTGTAGTCCGAAAATTATGAAACTAAGTGAATTAGATTCGTAACTCTCTGATCCATATATATATAGAGGCTAGCCAACAAGTCCTAAAATAATAAGTAACCATAATTCTAGAGGATTCCCCCCGATCGTATTCGAATGCACAAAATGTGTTCTCTGTATGTGCGAACGCAATATAGGCATTCGAACGCGGGCGTTCAAACTCGCCCGACGGCGTTCAAACACATAATATGCGTTCTATGTATTTACAAACCTGATACAGGTGTTAGTAAGGGCGTTCGAACGCGACCCCTCTTGCATTCAAACGCGACCTACAGGAACTTTATTTTTAATGAAAATAAACAACTAATGAAATAAGAAAAGATCCTAACTAAGTGTATCACTTAGCATTTTATTTTATAGAAAATAATATATATAGCAATAAGGTGCTAGAAATGCATTATATATATACATGAACATTAATAGAAACTTATATAATTTGATTATTTTTAATAAAATTAAATATATTTAATCTAACAATGATAATTAAGCTATAAATACCAAAATACTTATAATTACAATTGATTATATTTGTTCTACCTATGCTTAGCTAATAAATATATTAGTGAGTATATATACATCCTTAAACTAATTAACTATTTTTTACATTTAATGTAAATAAAATAAATAATTTAAAAGAAAAAGAGAGAAACTCTCTCTATTATAATATTGGGCTAAGCCCAGCACTGTCTCTGATATAGTGTTAGGCTCGGCCCAGCATTGTAGATAGTAGCAGAGAGAGAGAAGAACGAGGAGGGAAGGAAAGAAAGAAGAGGAGAAGAAGAAAGGGGGAGGAAGCTCGGCCACTACTGGCCAGCCAGCGACTGCCTCGCCGGTGGGGAGGGTCCGACGAACCCAAGGTAGCTAGAGAGAAAATGAGGAGAGAAAGAGAGGAGAAAAGAGAGAGGAAGAGAAGAAAAGAAATGGAGAAGGCATACCTTGGTGATGACGAAGGCGACAACGGTAGTAGGCCATCATCGGCAAGAGGGGAATAGGGAGAAAAAATAGAAAGAGTGGAGAGTGAGAGAGAGAGAGAGAGAGCAGTAGGAGAACATTTGAGAGAGAGAGAGAGAGAGAATATTGAAAGGGAGAGAGAGGTAGTGGGGAGGGAGGCCGGTGGTGGCAAGAGTGAGAGAAAGATATAGATCGATTGAGAGAGAGAGGAGGGTAAGAGAGAGACCAAAAGAGAGAGTAGCGACTTAGAGAGAAAGGGAGAGGTGGTGGGGAGGACGGCGGTGGGGCCCATATAGGTCCAATCCTCTCGGTCACCTGATAAGGTTTATAAAATTTTGAAGCCAACTTTTGATTAGGAATGGGTCTAATCGAGATTTGCCAATATGGTTGGAGCTTGATGTAGACCCAATCCCTAATCGAGAAGGACCTCTCTTGGTGCCGCTAGTCATAGACTTGCTTCATTCAGTTCTAGGCAGCCACTAGGTGCATCTTGAGTCTCCTCAATACCTAATCACGATCTCACAAAACTGCATCCACCTCGGTTTAGTCGTGATACGATTCAGACTTCACCGATGTCATCTCGAGCATGGATTCACTTTAGTGGTCTCTTTGTTTCTTGTTTTAATATTTAATTCCTAAGAAAATAAGTTTTCTATAAGTCGCGTTCGAATGCGGGTGGAGTGTATTCGAATGTGGTTGTGAACGCGGTTGTGAATGCCTGCATCACGTCCAGAGAGTGTGAATTATGCGTTCGAACGCGCTAGGAACGCCTGTATCGCGTTCGCAAATCTAGAGAAGTGGGAAACAGGCGCGTTCGGTTGTGCGTTCGAATGCCTGCATTGCGTTTGTAAATCCAGAGAAGAGCGAACTAGGTGCGTTCGAACGCGAGCGGCGATAATGTATTGCTTATAGTTAATTTTGAATTGTTTGGTTAGCCTCTAAAGGATGTTGGCAACCATAGAATTATTATTGAAGAATTGAGTTTTGCCTTGCCTCCTTCGTCTTCTTCACTCTCGTTCTCTCAATCCCCGGCGACGCCGCTTCTAACCTCCTTCGACCGGCCAATCACCCTAGTCCCTTAGGGGTGGCCCTCTCCTCCCCCTTCTTCTAATCTATCCAACACTTGCCCTAACCCTTCCACCACCACTTTTCACCGGTGCCACCCCATTAACGCCGGTCCACCTAACCACCATCATCTAGGATCTCATGCCTCCATTCACGGATCCTAATTAGACCCTCTGATCTTCATCCACTAATCGGACGATATCTCAAGATTCCTACATCTGATTCACCTGAAACTAGATTCGTTGGAAAGCTCTTTGATGGCGCTATAATATATCAAAATCTCAGGTCGATCAGACAGCGTTATCTTTTAGGCTCTATTTACAAAGTTCTGTGCCAGAATCAGTCCATATTTGAGAATTGGAAGAAGATCGAACCTTAGCCAAAAGGGGAGATCGTATCAAGCTGGTATCAGAGCCACCGTTCCTTGGACACGCACTTTTTATGATGACAATCAGAGCCATGGCTGCATGGCGAGATAATGAAGAGATTCTCCCAATAGAGGAGGAGGAAACGGTTGCGGGGACTTCCACCCGCGGAACCGCCCGATTTAACTAGTGTTCAAGCCGTGTTGGAATCTCTTTTTGAACAAATGGCAATCAACAACCAGATGATGATGGAGATGATGCGGGAATTACAGGCGACAAGGGAAGCCATGGCGAAAGGGAATGCACTATCGACCCCTCGACGCGAGCCCATTCCCATGAACCCACCGCCACCGGTTCAGAATTTGCAACCATAAGAGCCACTGCTGCCACCACCCTATGGGCAAAGGCAAGCAAAGATGGTTCCACCAGGGCCAGTGGTAGGTGAACCCATCCGACGAGCGAACCACTATGGAGATCACCTTGGAGATCAAGATCTATGGGCGGGTCAATATGATCTGAAACCACGGCGAGTTAATCAAGATCGAAGGAGGGATCATCAACCCTTCATGGTGCATCCTCCTCCGGTTAGACAAGGACTTAGACATGATCCGAAACGAGACAACGACATCCGTGGACAAATCATGCGTCTCGAATTCCCCAAGTTCAAAGATGGCGATTCGATCGATTGGTTGCATAGGGCGGAGCCTTTCTTCGCATACCAATGTACGGCGGAAGAATACAAGGTGACGCTTGCGAGCTTCCACCTTGAAAATGCGGCACTTCATTGGTTTCGAGCAGCCAATGACAATGAAGCTATTGAAACTTGGGCTGAATTTTGTGCCGATATCACGCGGTGATTTGGAGTGTCGTGGTATGAAGACTTCGATGCTCTCCTCTCAAAAACGGTGCAAAAGACCACGGTTGGAGCATACCAAGAAGAATTTGAGAGGATACGTAGCAGATATCATCCCCCATGGACGGATCAGCAACTTCACAGCACCTTCATCTCCATGCTGCGGGGAGACATACAAACATAGGGCTTTAAGGCCTAGAACCTTAAATGAGGCCTTTGAAGATGCGGTGCTCATGGAAGATAAACATAGGGCCATGAAGTTACACCTGAAACAAAATTGGACGATCAAAGGAAGCCGCAATTAAGCTCAAACAACCATAGCGGCGGGAAATATTACCGGCGTACCGAGGACCGCTGCTACAATGGTGCCTCCTCGAGCACCCCTGAAGCCATCCCAAGATGTGATGTAACGACCCAAACCAAAAAAAAAAACATTTATGGGCACGACGCGAGTGGCCGGCCTCGTGCCCGTGCAAGCTGCGCATGCAGCTTGCGTGGTGGGGGCACCACGTGCCCGCTGCCGCTGCCGCAGCCAACGGGCTGCGGCTAGCTGGCCGTGGCTGGCCCCGCCGCCGCCGCAACCCCCTCCACCGCCTTCTCTCTCTCTATCTATCTATTTATCTCTCTCGGTCTCTCTCTCACTCCACTCTCTCTCCACTATCTTTCGCACTCCTCGTTGCCGACGTCAGCCGCCGCCACCTTCCCGAAGCCGCCACCACCAGTGAGAAGCTCTCTCTCTCCCTCTCTCCCTCTCTCTCTCTCTCTCTCTCTCTCTCTCTCTCTCTCTCTCTCTCTCTCTCTCTCTCTCTCTCTTGCCCGAGCTCGTCGGAGCCGAGCCACCGGCGAGAGGCCGGCTGCTAGCTGGCCAGCAGCGACCGGTGCCCTCCCCGCTGGCCCGGGTCTGCAAGCTCCTCCCTCACCTTCTCTCTTTCTTCTTTTCCTCTTCTCTTCTTCTTCTTTATCTTCTTCTTCTTCTTTATCTTCTTCTTCTTCCTCCTCCTCTTTCTTCTTCTTATTTCTTATTTCTATCTCTTCTTCCTTTCTTTTCCCTCAGCTCCCCTCCCCCTCTTCTTCTTCTCCTTCTCCCTTCTTCTTCTTCTTCTTCTTCTTCTTCTCCTCCTCCTCCTTCTTCTTCTTCTCCTCCTTCTTCTTCTGCTTTCTTTCTTTTTCTTCTTCCTCCTCAGCTTCTACATCTTTTTTTTTCTTTCTTCTCTGCACAGAGCTGGGCTCGGCCCAGCACTGTAGCAGGTAGTGCTGGGCTGAGCCCAACACTTATGGCAAATTTAATTAATTTATTAATTAATTATTTTAGTTATGTTATTTATTTAGGTATTTTTATTCTTAATTAATACAAATAGATTATTTAGACATTAACTATTTTAATAATATTATATATTCTTCAATATAATTTTATTAATGATAATTTTATAATTAATGATTAATTAGGTATAAATAAAGGTAAATAATTATATTTATTTATTTATATATCTATTAGATTAATAGATAGATTTCTAAATTATAGTTATTAGATTTATATTCTAATACCCTCATCATATATATTTTAAGTATTTCTATTAATTTTATGATTATTCTGCAACAAATAAAATACTAAGCTTATTTAGTTGTTTATTTATTATTTTATCGAGTAAAGACTGCATTGTCCCTAATTAATCAAGATAGTGTATGAATTATAAAATTAATTATAATTAGATCTTGTCTATACTTATTTAGCCTTTTATTTTATTTTATAATTATATATTTAGAAATACTCTCATATGAAAGGAAATAGGCCTCTTCTCTTTATGTTATAATTAACATTTTATAATAATACTAGAATTATAATATTTGAATCGTATCTATATTATAGACCTAGCTATGTAATCAAAAATAAAGAAAAGTGATTCTAAACCTAATAAACCTTTATATTTTAACTGAATTAATTCTAATTAGATAAACGACTAATATCATACTACCTAAATATTTCAGATCCCGAACCCCCTTATTTAAGACCCCGTGGACTTTGCTAGTGATGAGTGTCACTCGGTTACCTGACGGACGTGAGAGATGCGTGGTTTGTGTCTTCTGATCAGACGATGAGTAGTCTTATCCCCTAGACGCCTTTCTCAAATTAGGATATATTATATCTTATGTACACGCATGTTTTGGTCTACAGCATGATTATATTATTTTATCTAGAGATGATTTTAGTCAAATATATTTTATCATGCATTTGATTATGCTGATCTGAGATATGAGTACATTGGTGATATATAGAGATGATTATACTGTTATGGTTTTTATGTCGGGATAATCTCTATCATGAGTATGCATGTGATAGACTAGTAAAAGTATACATGTGTTAGATACATGTTTAGAGTCGACATTGCATCATTTTTCTCTTGGCTTCTTTACCACCTAAATTCCTGAGTTGCATGATTTGTTGTCATACTAGATATATGCATATGATTTATCATGTATAGGAAATCATAAAAGTACATGTGTATGTGATGTGATGTGATGTGATATGATGTGATGGCTAGAACGGTATTTGGTTCGGACTGGTACTGGACATACTCTTAGTGTATGGCAGAGTATGGTGATGGATGACGGTTGTACTCTTAGCGTATGGCAGGGTATGATTACTTTCTTCTGAGATACCCTTAGCGTATGGCAGGGTATGATTTATCTACAGAGATACTCTTAGCGTATGACAGGTTATGCTTTGAGCTTGTGACATGATGTGTATCAAGTTTGGGGCCGGGTACCGTAGTCCAGCATGACGAATGATATTCAGAGTTGAGACGGTTGTTTGTGATAGTGAGAGATATGTGGATTATATCTGGCTTTGACATATACGATTATCTAGTGGTTGGCATGCATCATGCATCATCATTGATGTGACCAGTTTCATTATTGTTATACATGATATGTCGTTATATTCGGTGATATTATATGATAATTTCATCATGTGATATATTTTTAGTTGAGGATATAATATGCTCATTCATGAGAATTAATTTCATTCATATATATGTCATTGAGGATACATATATACATGTTCATACATGGCATCATGCTACTTTCTTATTCATATTATTCAGTACATGATTTACTCTCTATTTGGTATCACTAATTCGGAATAATGTCTATTCACTGAGCCTTTTGCTCATTACTCTCTTTATTTCTTTTCTAACCCCCTCAGATACGTGGTATGTGATAGCGACTTGAGATATCTCGAGAAGATATTTTAGAGCGATGATGAGGTGAGCTATAGATGCGAGACAGTATAGATGATAGTTTATATAGGAATTGAGTTGTACTAGTATTTGATATTTGTACTCTGTTGTATTAGACGATGAATTGTATAATACAGGTCAAATCATAGTGTACTCTTATATTAGTCATTTTAGTTGTATCTTGATGGTTTGTTGTGGCTTGTGTGGGTCCTGCCAGATTTTGTAGTGGTTTAATGTATATTATTGTGGACTGGGATATTCATATGTTAACAGGTTTATTTGGTTAATAATATGATTTAATTGGTGATGGGTTATGTGATCATGGATATGTTAGCAGGTAGTATTTGATGATGTCATGATTGTATGTATACAGAAGAGTATCTGTGTGTGACGGGCCCTGCTCGACCTGTCGCGTGCGCCGTGCGTGCCATGTGGGTGCGTGGGCGTGCACGTGCCCGTGCTGGGCGGGGGCGTTATATGTGAAGTACGCATCTAGAGGTTCGGGACGAGCACTCACACCTGCTCAAGTGGAGGAACGAAGTGCCAAAGACCTATGCTTTCGTTGTGGTGAGAAGTTTGTACCCGAACATCGCTGTGCTAAACCGATGGGATCGGTGATGCTAATAGATGGATTGGAGAATGTGGAGGATGATTTTGTAGCTGAAGATGAAGGTGTGGTTGGACATCAAGGAGAAGTAGTTGAGGAGCAACCCGTGGAGGACATGATAGCCGAAATCTCCCTCCACGCCTATTCGGGGACAGCTGCACCAAAGACTTTGCGGGTGAATGGTGTAGTCAAGAAAACCACAATGAGAATCTTGATCGACACCGGGTCCACCCACAACTTCACTAACAAGAGGCTCCTTAAGAAGATTGGGCTCTAGTCGGAACCCACAGAAGGGTTCGATGTGACGATTGGAGATTGGAGATAGCACCACATTGCGAGCGGATTTTATTTGTGGAGGTGCAGAATTGAAGGTGCAAGGCCAAACTTTCACATTGGATCTATATCTGTTAGCCTTGCGAGGTGCTGACATTATTTTGGGGACTCAATGGCTTCGAAACTTGGGGCTCGTGACATTTTACTGTACAAACCTCTCAATGACATTTTGGAGGAATGACCAGAGAGTGCTGCTGGATGGAAATCAATAGTTGATTGATCTTCCAAAGGTAAGCGACGCAAGTGAGCTCATCTCTTTCTTAGCACCCACTTTTCCTTTTTTCTCAGATCTGCAAGCATGGGAAAGTGAACTGATTCGACTCATGGAGGAGCTGAGAGAGAACCTATCAAGTCACCATGAGCACGAGGAGCGCAACGGGTTGGTACTCGAGTGCGGGTGGATCAAGGTACCCGCGGACGAAGAGCTACGAAGACTATTGATGTCACACTTCCATGATACTCCTATAGCAGGCCATGAAGGGGTCTTACGTACCTACAAGCGGCTGGCCCAAAACTATACATAAACAACAATGAAGTCAGACGTGAAGAAATATGTGCGTGAATGTCAAATCTGCCAACGAGTCAAATCGGAGACGCTCAAACCTAGCGGGCTGTTGCAACCACTGCCTATACCGGAGCATATTTGGGAGGACATCTCCATGGACTTCATTGAAGGGCTGTCGGAGGTCGGAGAACAATCAATGGTGTTTGTTGTGGTGGATAGGCTGAGCAAATATGCTCATTGAGTACGGGGTGTATCTTGTATGTGGCGAGCCCCTCCCATCCTGTCACGTGTGCCGCGCATGTCATGCGGGCGCGTGGGCGTCCACGTGCCCGTGCCGGACAAGGGCGCTACACTATCTACCTCACGTCGCAGTTTAGAGTAAACCTAGATCTCCTCACCCATCGAAAAACCCTTGCCGAATCTCCTCACCCTCGTCGGATCTCCTCACTCTCATCGGATCTCCTCACCCCGCTGTTTAGAGTGTTTCAGCCCTCACCGCTACCGCCTGCCGAGCACTCATCGCCACCACCGAAGGACAACCCTCACAGCCGCTTGATGAACTCATCCTTCTCTTGTCTACACCTCATATCATCCAAAGTAACCTCTAGATTGAATGGGGGATGGCATATAGTACGAATTTACAAAGGGAAAATGGATCTTGGTCTATTTGAGAGTTTTCTTTTCCGCATAATTAAGGATCTTTTTTTGTTAATGGTTAGATCTGTTTAATTGGTTGTAATTGGTGTGCTAGATGCAAATTTGTACTGCAATGTTTTAGATCTATTTAATTGGTTGTAATTGGTGTGCTAGAAGTAAATTTGTACTTTTTAATCTGTTTTAATGTCAAAATATAGGATAAACTGTTAGACAAGTTGTGTTATCATGTTATGTTAACACAATCCGTTTATTAAATGGGTTAGATGGGTCGTGTTATCTATCATGTTAACATGACCCGTTTATTAAATATGTTAGATTGGTCGTGTTGTGTTAGGGTGATGGCGCCACTGGCCCAACCAACCGGGCCGGGCTAGGTGGCGCGGTGGCCCCACTGCCGCTATAGTCCCCGACCACCTCTATCGCTCACTCTCTATATATATCTCTCTCTCTCTCAAACACTCTCCGCTATGATAATAGTATGACCGAATAATTAGTACATGATTTACTCTCTATTTAACATCACTGATTCAGGATAAGATTTATTCTTTGAACCTTAAACTCATGACTCTATTTTTTACCTCACCCAGATATGAGGCATCTAATAGTGATTTGAGGCATCATGAAGAGCCATTTTAAAGCAAAGATGAAGCGAGTTAGACGTAAGATAGTCTTAGTTAGAAACTGAGTTGTACTGACATATATTTTTGTATTCTATTATATTAGTCCAGGTTTTGTATAATATAAAATATTGTACAAGTTGGATAGTATTCTATAAGTTGTCTTTGTTGTATCTTTGATGATTTGTCGTAGCTTGTGTGGGTCCTATCAAATTATGTAGTAGTCCAGTATGATTTGTGGATTTAAATATTGATATGTTGTCTTGTTTATTTGAATGATAATATGATTTATCTTGAGATGCATGATGTGAGTTCAGGCGTATATTTGATGCGTGATAGCCCTGTCCGTTTTGTCGTATGTGTCGCGCGTGCCGTGTGGGTGCGTAGACATACACGTGCCAGCCGGGAGAGGGCATTACAAGCAAGTCGAACCCCTCAGGATGAGCACCCAGATTGGACCCCACCCTGCTCCATCCGTTTTGTCCTGTGTCTCGCGCGTGCCATGTGGGTGTATAGACATACACGTGCCAACCAGGAGAGGGCATTACAAGCAAGTTGACCCCCTCAAGACGAGCACCCAGATTGGATCTCACCCTGCTCACCTAGTGCATTGGGACACATGACTCCTAGGTTGGGCCAAGTTCATTGAGTGGGCTTGTTGGGTAAGCTCCTCACTCCGAGCAACAAGGCGAGACCTAAGGCAGGCACGCTCTGCAGCACTACTACACCAGCCCGCACCACCCACTGCGCAAGTTATCACGGCTAACCTTAAGTCGTGAGTCAAATAAAAATTTATCCTCCGCTGCAACAACCTCGTACTCAATATCCTTCACAATACTAGAACTAAAGGAATTACAAGGTATAGGTTTAGGATTTTGTCTGCCCCTTATAAAAGGAAGGCTCATATGGAGCTTTTTTCTCTTAGGAGGGTCAAGGCAATCTGAAAGCATATGCCCAACCTACAAGCAAAATAGAAATCGAGAAGGTCCACAAAATTAACATTAACCTTCCTCGGACCTATCCCCACCGGCAAAGCTTGCAGCAGCAGCTTGGATAGGTACAGCTCAATGCACATCCTAGTAATTCCTCGCAAGAGAAACCATGATATCATCAATCCACAATGGCTTACCGAGCTTAGCCATCACACTAGTGATAATCTCTATCTTCCAATTCTTCTGCGGTAAATCTAGAAATCTAACTCAAACAGAGGCAGTTTAGATTACTTCCTCCTAAGCTTGGAAGTTAGACTTCCAAGGAATTAGATTGAGAACCTGTCCTCTGATAGTCCAAGACCCTTCCGTTATAACCTTTTCATATCATCTTCCAAAACAAGCATAAAGGGATAGAAACTGTCTAGCATGTCTGAAGTCATGACATAGGCCATATCTTATATAACATTTCCAACCAAATACCAAATGTGAATGATGGAGAAAGTGTAAAATAAAAATCAACATTAATATAGGATGCTATATAGAATATTAGAGACATAAGAATCTTACCAATTTATGTTATATTTTTTATTAATCTTCGAAGGCAGCAGCAGCGAAGTTGGTCTTCGTTCCTTCTCCATTTACATAGATGATTGTCAACGAGGCTGAGCTCATCCACTATGACTTACATTGGAACGTGGGAAGAAGCTAAATTTTGAAGGGGTCTGGTTGAGTAGGAAGAAGAACGGAGTATCAAAATTAAAACTGCTTTTGACTGGAAATTCAAAGGATTGAGCTATAACCGTGTACGTATATTGTGATGACCAACTCGACATATATTTATTGATATTAAATTCTAATGCTAGATCTCATGTGCTAATTTATAATATATTAATGTTCTTATTACAAGTTACGTTCGTCATCGGTAAACTATTGACGCAGTTTTCAGGTAAATAGGTCTGTTATTCCAAACTTAGTGGACAAGCAGGTGAGTTTCCAAACTTTTTAAGGGAAAAATGTGATTCTTCACTTTATTCTCTCAATGTTATTATTTATTGTTATCATATTCTAATTATACGTGTAAAACCGCTTACCTTAATAGTGAATCGCTTTCATCAAAAGCAAGCTCATTTATTTATCCATTATGTTTAAAATGTAGATCTATTTAGCAGAAAAGTCCGACTATCTAGAGCTAAAGAAAAACAAAGCCTATTCTAGCTGTATATGGGCCAAACTCTGGCAGTCCAGGAGATAGCAAATAAATTCCTACCATCCCTAATGTAAAGTACCAGTGAGTTTAATAAGAGCCCATTTGTTCCCAATTTCTTCGAACCATATAAAAGTTTCCAAGAAAAAAAGAAGTGTAGAACTCAGTCCCGATCTTTGTCATCTTGGACTGAGCAGTACACTTCGACTCCCATTTAATCTGGTAAATTAGAGTTTGAACAACAACTGCTACCACAGTCATGGCTCAACGATACATCATTGTGTTCTCTTGCAACTCATTGCCTCGGTAAGCTTTTCCGAGATATGTACAATAAGCTGGAAGGGCATATGAGCACTAGACCGCAGCCATGGATGTTCAATGGTAAATGATGACGCCCTGGAAAAAGGAAGCAAACTGAGACAGATTGTTACAAGAAACTCTGTAGAAAGATAAAAGCTCTGCCCATTTTACACTAGAATAATCGAATTACATGGAAAAGCAGGACGAATATGAGGTAGCTTCATTCAGCCAGTACATGTTGATCACTGCCACAAAGAGAGAAATCAGTCACAAATTCTTGCATACACTTCAATTTTAGAGTTGAATATGAGAGAAACAATTATTACCATCCCAGTTGATAAAGGGTGTGGAGGAGAAGGAGCAACACATGAGAGACTTCGCTCTGTTGTGAAGTCAGAAGAGCATGACTGCAGCTCGGTGATGGTTCCTCTCTTTTGACAACATGCTTTTACTCTCTCCGAAGTTACAGAAGGCTTACTGCTGGTTCGAATTATTTGGTCATTCTCCCCAGAATTTGACTATTATATTTTGAGAGAGACTTAGCAATCAGTAACAGAACAGAAAATAACATTCAGATTTACTCTCATAATGCAAGATTCCACCTACATCACTCATGTCTTTGATGTGCACAACAATTATTGTTATGTCGTCTGTTCGACCTTCCCGTTCCAACCAGATTTTGTAAGATTCTGCCGCAATTGCCGAACAGGCATCTCGAGGATCTGCAAACCTGGAAACCTAGTAAAGACAGGAATTATTAAGGAAGAGAGATCATTTACTTATTCTTGCTAAGTGGTGTTAAGCAGATAAATGTTCAGGTACTCTTTTAAACTTCAGAATGTTTTCATCATAAGGAAGAGACATGACTAGAATTCTTTTATATGTCAAGGAAGCATAAGTACTCAATGAGTCAATATAGTCTTCTTCTTTACTTTATCTCTGATCAGGTAGAATCCCAATTCAGCAATCAATTTTTATCAATTAGAGTTCCAGATTCCATAATACCAACTCATAGACTAGATATATGACATCAATGTTCCCAACATGCATATAAGTATACAACACAATAAAACAGCAAGTTGACTATCAACACTATACATTCAATTTTTTTGTGAGAATGGAACACTATACAGAATCCAAAGAACTCAATTGCTGATACTATTTCAGTTGATTCATGCTCCTTCAAAAATGTAAGGAAGCTTTTCCAAAAGTTGGAACAAGCCTCCTAAGACTGTAAGTTTGTAACTAAATGATTTGTTCTGAGAATATATACATCTCTGATGTGGAAAATAGTACACAATGGACGTCATTCAGATAATTCCTTTAAGATCCAATTTCTTCTTTCAAAGAGTAAGGATACTTCTAAGATCTTTTATGACACATTTGGGTGGGGCTTCTTAAAAGGATGTTATGACATTCAGCAAACATAAGATTCATATAAAGTGAGTCAAAAAGAAATAGACTACTACTATACAATTTCTGGTTATAACATATGATTAAATGTTGACCTTGGTGCATATAATGACTTGGAGGAGGCCCGCATTAGACACAATGAAAGAATGATTTATAGATCAAGTCCTCTTATGTGCACTTGTGATATAATCCATAGACTATGAAGCACCGACACGGATACGGATAACGATGATATGGCAAATTCTAAAAAAAGCAGGATACAATACATCTCAACTACCGGAATAAATAACTAAAATAAAAAATGTATATTTATATTCTAATGACAATTTATACATGTATATTCGCAAAATACTAAAAGATAACATGTAGGATAAAAAACACAAAACCTCATTAATTTCTAGCACAATCTAACAAAATCTAGTACAATCTTACAGAGTAACTGTCAAACAGAGAGATATATAAAAAGGGAAAACTGGAAAAGTGAGAGACAAGAGAGAAAAGGAAGAGAGAGAGAGATGACAACCACATATATTCAAAACAGAGAGGAGAGGGAAAAGGATAAAATAAACAAACACTAGGGTTTAGGATTTAGACAAAGATGAGAGGGAAAGGGAAAAGAGAGAGATGTGAGGGGAGAGGACGGACATAGGGAGAGAAACTTACCTACACAATAGAGAGAATAGATGGAGAAGAATGCTCTTGTTGCACGGAAAGAAAATAGATGGTGGAAAATGCTCTGTCAAAGCCCATCGAGAGAGGATGAAGAACACGTAGGAAGAAAGAGGAATTGGGTCAATAGCCCTACTCCATCACTTAATAAGCTTACATAACTTCAACCACTTGACTGACCCAATATGCAACCAGCTATTACCAAGAAAATTGAAACATATCCTTCCATGGATTAAAATGATTTACTTTTAAATAGGATACACTGAAAATGTATCCGATATATATTGGAAGCATATTAGTGTCGTAACTGCATACTATATGCACACGAGAGCCTAAACAAAGTATCCGTGCTTTAGAGTCCTTGGATAACTTAGTATGAATGCTTAGATTTTATTGATATATAAATTGGAGTTGTGCTAAGGCATGCATAGTCATAGGTCAAAAAATTGTTTTCCAAATCAAATGAAGTCTACTCATCTAATTAAGTATGATATTTCAGATGTACCCATACAAATCCATATGGTTATATAGTGTATCCTTAGTGCAATGCCAGAGCTAGATTAAGGAGGAGTAAATTCAGATCTGCTACTACCTTAGAGTATCATCCTTGTTTTTCAAAATCTACCTGTACCATATCAATGCTTTATGGTTATGGGATCCTTTATAAAATATTATTTTTTATGAAATTCCAGCTGAATAAATAACTTATCCTACAAGGGTGTTAAGTGCAATTGCCTCATCAAAGGGGTCCAGAGGGGCCAACTGCTCCTTATCCCCAAGAAGCAAAAAAAATGGATATCCCACAATGTATGTGCGCAAGAAAATTACCTATTTGATAGAATTTGTTCCTGGAGGCTGATTAGTGAGAGTTTCTCATAGTTACCATGTATTATGACATTTTAGAGTTGTATTATAGGTTAAATGTGCATATTAAGTAACTTGGTTCTTTTGCATAACTCATAGTAAAGGGTGCAGCATGATAAGGATATGCCAATACAACAAATCTTAAGAAAAAGAATACGATACACAAATGTTATGTAGGGTGTATAATTGTGTGTGTGTGTGTGTATATATATATATTACAAACAAGAAATATATATATGTTATGCTTTTATTATATTAAATTCGGATAATTATTATCATAACTTGCAAAAGTGTATACCTAAGAACATTTTTAAGATAATAAAAATCAACAAAGTTAATTATTTGTAACAAATTGTTAGATGTCGACATTAAGAGCAAAGTAAATTGACCTATTAATCATAAATTGACAATACCCAAAACTATCCAAGAAGTATCTTGGAAGTTTTCAAGAGTAGCCATTCTTTTTCAATTTCAAAAAGGTTTAATTACCTATTCAACCCCTGAACTATGACAGTATCACCTTATTTGCCCCTTGAACTATTTAAAATGTTACAATCGTTGTCCTTACGCCTTGTTTACTTTAGTAATAAGGTCTTTATTCTAAAAATAACTACTTTTATGTTCACTTGTATTCTAGAATAAAGATGTAATAATTATCTTTAATGTGATATAAAGTAAAGAAAAAGATGAAAAACTGATATTTTATTTTTTATGAAATTATCATAAATACTATTTGATTTGATATAAGGGAATTTTATAAATTACACCCTATATTTTACCTATTTTATAATTCACACTCCTATCTTTGATGATTTTATAACTCGACCCCTCCTATTTTTCTATAATTTTTATTTAACTCTGACATTATTTTGACTAACTGACATTAACTAATTACTAAAATACCCCCACTTCTCTACCCCTTCTTCATCTTCCTTCATCTTCCCCTAACCACTTCTTCTCATAATCGCCACCGCCACCAAATTCCTTTATCTTCCTCCTCCTCTTCTTCCCCCTCCTTTTCTACTAATCCCATAGGAGAGAGGGGAGAGAATTAGAGAACGAAAAAGACAAGGGTAATTTAGATATTTTATAAAGTATTTTAGCATATTATAATGAAATATTCATTTATTGGAACGTTCATGTTAACCCAGAGTGTTAAATAAAAATTATAAAAAAAAGAAAGGCTTGAGTTATAAAATCCTCAAAGATGAGGTGTGAATCAGAAAATAGATATAAAGTGTGATTTGTAAAATTTTCTTGATATAAAATAGGTTATTGTGATAGATATCAAGGGCAAATTAGTAATTAGATTAGTATGTAGTATAAGATATAATTTTGATAAATAGTATTTATATTCTAAAATAGGGTTATTATGATGTTTAGCTGTTATTCTGAAATAAGGAGTTGTATTTTAGAATAAGAAAAAAAAAGCTATTCCTAAAATGAATGAGAGCTTAAAGATGGATGAAGAGTAGTACATTTTAGAGAATATGAGGGTAAATTATATGCTTTTATTCTTTAGTGGCGTAATGTGATATTAGTTCATAGTACAGAAGGTGAAAATGCAATTAAACCTTTCAAAAATTAAATATGTAAAAGATGTTTCTGACAAGTATCGTAAAATATTTCACAAGTTGTGTGTCCAACATGATAAAGCTTGAGTTTTGAAGTATCTATGTTTCCTAGTACCAAACTACTATAAATTTTGAATTCAAATAACATGATGTGAAGTTTCTTTTATTATGTGATCTTGTTTCCTATGAAGATAATTTACTAATACATTGTTCGCCATATAAAACAAGAGCATTATTTTGTTATCAAAATAAAACATCATAAAATCGACAAGAATAAAATATCACAAAATCACAGACATCTCTTCCTCTCCTTCCTTTTGCTCTCTTAAAATTCCTTATGTTTACCAATCAGTTCTTAAGCCTTTATATCATTCTTATAGGATAAGATATTGCAAGAAGTAGGTCCAAGCAGGCTAAGATGAAAATATTTCCTCTAATGCCCAAAGGACCTCCTAATAGAAATTTTTTTCTAAGAACCTTAAAACTTATTTGTGGGCAAGCTAAAACAGTACAATGGAACAAAATCATATAGTGACCACTACGAGGAAATCCTCCCTCAAACAATTTGAATTTGCATTTCTAAAACCAAACTTGTATTTATGCTCTTCTTAAAGGATGTCTCCAAGGAGATTAGTTCAACAATTCTTCAAAGAAGCCCATAGTCTTACCAAAAAGTATGAGAATACAACCAACTAGTTGCAGACTCAAATTACTCAATCTAAAATGAGATCATCCGTACGTAGCCCCATAGAGGAAGTATATCAATAGCAGCTTGAAAATGAGTATCCATTTATTCCTTCTAAAAACCATTTATGAGCATCATCAATGGAAGCCATCAAATTCCCCTCTTGCAATACAACCACTTTCAGCTAAGTCAGAACATCTTACTCAATGCCCTTAAAACTCATTGTCCCTAAAATAAATTTAAGTGATGCCTTATGGAAGTAGGTCACATGGCTGGACACCAAAATGTCAAGTAATGAATTTTGAAGATTGCATTTCAGCAAATTGCAATAAACAAGTAAATAGCACCACAACTAAAAGTACTGAAGAGTAGGTATTGAGCTTATGCACTCCACTCGCTATCTACTCCATGAGCTCCCTCTCAATCCACTAGATCTCCTGTTCCGGAATATGGGAACAAAAGCATGTAATGACGACAAATGTTCCATTCATATATCAATACCATTCATATAGTATATATCTTTCTTTATTTTCTTTATTGTTAATGCGCAAAAATAATGGTGTAATCTGCCCAACAAGAAGACTAAAATATGATAAATATGAATCAAACTTTAATCTTTGTGATTTAGCACTAAGAATAAGAAACCACACATAAAAAATAAAAGATTACCATGTCAACCACAGCTTGACTTGAGAGGAATTCAAAAACTCCGTCGCTAGCTATAACAAAGAAAAGATGGCTGGGTGAGATCTTCACTGTCTTGACCTCGGGGACAGCAATCACACCAATGCTCTCTGCCGTTGTGTCCCCGACACTCCTTGTGAATGCGGTCCCAGGATACATTGCATCCTGCAGCCACAGCCTCGGCGGGTCACCATCATTGTTCTCCTCATCCCCCCAGTGTTGTATAGTAGGATCCATAGTACCCTCCACCTGTTGGATATTTAACACCCTCGCCCCACAAAGTTTAACCCTCTCATACTCATCCTTCCTGAAAGGTGTTTGATCACATGACAGCTCCTCAGCCACCACAGATTCCCCATCCCAAACACCTGCAACGGCCCTTGAATCACCAACATTGGCAACATAAAGCGTGTCGCCACTGAGAAGAACGGCAATCGCTGTCGTGCCGCTCATCGTCTCTTCGATGTCGCTGTCCCGCAGCTCGGAGTTCACGGTCAGGAAAGCAGAATTGTACGCCTTCACCGGATCAAACAGTAGCCGGGCATCAGCCGAAAGGGTGGCAGCGAGCCGGTCACGGACAAATTGGGCGCACCTGGCGCCGAACTCGCCGTGCCCGTCGAAGACCGCGAAGAAGTGGAGATTGGGGTTGTCTTGGAATTGGGTCTTAATGAAGAAGCTGTCCTGGTTCTCCCGGTCCGGTGAGCCAGGGTAATAGCCGCGCTGGGTGAGAGAGGAGTACTGGAGGAGGAGGTGGTCGGAGGGGACGATGGCAGAGGCGAGAGGGATGCCGGAGAGGACGTGGCGGTAGCGGCTACTGCCAGCGTCACTGCCGCCGGTGGAGGACTTGTAGCGGCGGCGGTAACGACCACAGCACTTGCCCTGGACACAACCCATGATCGGGTTTTGCCTCCTTTGCCAAGACGGATAAAAGTAGACAGAGGAAAAGATGCTACCTTTGCTAGATGAGTAACAGGAGATGGAACCGAAGAAGCGATCGTTACCTTGAAAGCAAAGAAAGAAGAGATGGGCCTCTCGCAAGAAAGAGAGAAGAACACTGGGAAACGCTCAAATCAAGTTTAGGACCAAACAACAAGCGAAAGAAAGGAACCCATTTGGGCAACCCATCACGTTGAAACCAAGAAAGAGATAAGGGGGAGAGAGAGGAAGCCGAAGAAGGAATTGCTTGAAAAGTCGAGAGGGAGTGGGTTTTCTCTTTCAAAGAAGCGAAGGAGACATGTCGTTTTGTCTTTGGAGGAGGGCTGCTTTGCGCACTAGTAGTGGTGGTTGGAATAAAGAAATACCCCATGCCTCAAGAAAGAGATCATCTGGGAATGCAACAGATCCTCATACTTCCTTAAACAAGTAAGTGGTAGTAGTAGTAGTACCCATATGGAGGGAGGGAGGGAGGGAGGGAGCGAGGGACGAAGGGAGAGCGATGGCTGCGTCGTGTTCGTCTCCATCAGACCATCATCACTCTACTGTTGAACTCTCACATGATCAGATGTTTTTGGGTGGTCGGTCCTTTTGTCCTTTAGAAAAAGAGTCTCATACCAAAACAAATTTAGCACATATTTACTTTGGCGCATTCATTATTTACTTTGGCAAACTTACTACTAATTTAATGTGCATAAAATGTGTCATTTACATAAATAAATAAATAAGGCCCTTAATTATACTTTCAGCCCTTCCATTTTCATAATACCTAAAGCGATCATTCTCCCAACACAACCATTTAATCAAATAGCTCTCAAAACCCCTTCTTCCTCTTCCTTAACTTCTTCACCTTATGCATCATTTTCTTACTCTTTTTTTTGTTTTCCTTCTTCACTATTTGTGTAGCATCTTATGGAACCTTTATAAGAGAAAACATCCACTCATTTAGAGTAAATTAGTATTAGAAGTTTAATATTTTGTTGTTCAAACATGTAGGCTTTTGCATTCTAAAGATGATTGTTTTCTCTTTTGGTCTTTTATCTCGCTATTAAACCTTTGTTTCTTTTTCGAACATCTTATGGGTAATAAAGATTTGAATATCACTTAAACTTTACCACAGTAATGATCTATGACTATGAGTGTGTAAATTTTTGCATTTGTAAGAAGTGGGATATATATTTAATAAATCAAATACCTTTCCTGCATTAGTCCAATCTCAAATCATGGTTAGTCATCTTGTACCAGCTTTTTCAAGAAAATTCGAATTGTCACACGGAAGTTCCTCCTTGTCAACTTATTAGTTATTACATCTGAATATTGAATGATGACTTGTTTTTGTTTTATTGTTATAAACAGTCTAGAAATCGGGAATTGTTGAATGTAAATAAGAAGTCAAAATTAAAAGATAAGCAAAGCAAATAGACAGTGAGAAGTTATAATCATTATGGTGTGATTTGAGATTCTAATATTTATGGTGTTGATAAATTTAATTAGGATCTTTTCTTTCTACATTAATTGTTATTTTTCATTAAAATAAAATTTTTGTAGGTCACGTTTGAATGCCTTTGCAAATGTTTGCATCAGGTTCACAAATACAGAGAATGCCTTTGCGAACGCTAGCATCAAGTTCGAACGCCTTTGCGAACGCCGACCGCGTTCGAACGCTTGCATCGCGTTCGCACATACAGAAAATGTATTTTGTACGTTTGAACGCGATCGGGCACGTTCGAACACGATCGGCGGGAATCCTCTAGAATTAGGGTTACTTATTGTTTTAGGACTTGTTAGTTAGCCTCTATAAATATGTGGATGACAACCAAATTCATTATGCTATTGGATTATTGAATAATTGCCTCATATCTTCTCTCTAAACTCTCTCCCTCCTCCCTCTTCACCATCATTCCACCTCTACCATTAGCAAAGTTTCTCCTAACTTTTAATCTCCCTCGACTATCGAGCCACCCCTATTCTTTGGGATCTTGACCACTTTGTTCCCTTCGTCTATATCCCTCCATCTCATCCACCATTCACCTTCATCTCCATACCCATCCATACCCTAACATCCACTCCACTCGTCACCACAACCATCACCCACGTTAGTCCATGTTTTCGTTTCAGTTTCAGTTCGAATCCGCGAAAGGCGTATATACAAAAGTTGTATATCAGAAAGTTATGAATCTAATTTACTTGGTTTTGTAATTTTTCTGACTAGAGAAGAATATTTGACAAATATTTTTCCACGGTTACGCAGACTGCTTCCTACAATAAATGGTTCCGTAGCCGACCTTTTGGTACAAGAACCCATCAATTTAGTATCAGAGCCAGGCGAACCTTAAGCCTCAATTAATGGCGGAAATAAGGAAGATGACATCAATAAGGAGACCTATGGAGTGCACACCGACAAGGAAAGACTCAACCCACGATAATCCTAACCATGAGGTCGATTTCTTTGAAGCTACCACGGCAGGACCGAGTCAACCAACGTCCATGGGTGTGAATATGGGCTTGACAGATGAACTTAGAGGCATGCTCCAAATATTATTGCATAGAGTTGAACCAATTCAAAAAAATCACAATGATTTAAAGGAATATATTATGAACCGATCGGGTTCGTCATCTCCT
This sequence comes from Typha latifolia, assembly GCF_019914945.1. Lineage (NCBI taxonomy): Eukaryota > Viridiplantae > Streptophyta > Magnoliopsida > Poales > Typhaceae > Typha > Typha latifolia. The sequence goes on from NC_133091.1 coordinate 6,587,261, forward strand.
CGACGATGATCGGAGCCTCAAGAAGGACTAGCGGTGGGACCTCATCGATCCAATACCCCACAGGTCCAGGTGCGACATGAGAATGTCAATGATCCCCTCTTACCCATACCTACACATGATCCCCCACCTCCGTTACAAAATCTAAGACCAGCAGTGGTGGAACCCGAGAGGCGTGCGGCACCGATGCACTTTGTCGATGAGGAGGATTGGCACTTTGAGGATGAGGTTCATCACTTTAGAGATGGTGATGGACGTGCTTGAGGATTTAGAGAAGGTGATCAACATGCACAAAGGTTTAGAAATGAATCAAGGATCTTTTGTGAACCCAACAATGCTATTCGGGGGAGAATTGCACGCTTGGACTCTTTAAAATTCTAAGTCGGTGATTCAATAGATTGGGTATTTTAAGTTGAACAATATTTTGATTGTCAAGGGACAGCAAAAGATGCAAAGGTCCATATGGCAAGCTTTCACTTCCAAGGAACGGCATTGCATTGGTATAAATCAGTTATTCGTGGTGGATGATTTACCAGATGGGCTGATTTTTGTAGGAGGATTACACATAAATTTGGAATAGCGACATATGAAAATTTTGCTGCCACATTAAGCAAGATGGTTCAGAGGACGATCGTATTGGAGTACCAAGCAGAATTTGAAAGAATTAGTAGTCGTTGTGAGCCATCTTGGCCCAAACCGACATTGATGAGCACATTCATTGCAGGGCTGCGAGAGGAGATACAAGCGGATATTCGTACTCTATGTCCAAACACTCTTGAGAAGGCCTTTGAGAGGGCCGTGAGGATAGAGCAAAAGCATAACACTCTAAAGATGGCAGCAAAGACCAATTAGAGCAACCGAGATGGGTGATTTGCACCGAGAACACCAGCTGGAAATTCTGCGGATTTAAAAACAGCGACTACGAGCACTAGACCACAACCACCTTTGACTTTGAGACCTTCCGATGTTAGAGGAGGCACAAGACCCCCCCGTTCAAACTTTCACACCTGCCTAGGTGGAGGAACGAAAAGCGAAGGGCCTTTGTTGATGATCGAGAGTGTCTAGAGAAGGTCCATGAGGAGGTTGTTGAAGAGGTCGTTGAGGAGGGTGTGGAGGAAGATATCCAAGCTGAAATATCGATGCATGCATATTCGGGTACTTCCGCGCCAAGGACGTTACGGGTAGATGAGTCGTTAGAAAGCATTGTGTGCACGAAGCTTTCTAGATGAGAGGTTAGTGAGGAGATTGGGTTTGGATGTCGAACCGACCACGGGATTTGATGTTGCTATTGGAGATGGCACGAAGCTTAAGGCGGAGAGCTTGTATCGCCAGGTCGGTATATGGGTGCAAGGACATGACATTATTGTGGACTTGTATTCGTTGGCGCTGCGAGGAGCAGATATTGTCCTTGGCACTCAGTGGTTACAAAGCTTGGGACCCATCATATTTGATTTCCAAAGCATGTGAATGAAATTTAAACAAGGAAACAAAGATGTGCGGCTTGATGGCATTCGGTCTTCATCGATTCTTGCGATGTAGCCTATGGTGGGGTTGCCTTGTGCATATGATTTGGCCTATCTTCTTCAATTAGGACTAGTAAGATAGGAGCTCCAAACGAGTTTAGGTACTACCATTGAATTAGCTAATTTATTACATAACTTTTCTTGACTGTTTGAGGAGCCACAGGAGTTGCCACCAACGCGAACGGCAGACCATTTAGTGGGCTGATACATTTAGTTAGGATCTTTTCTTTCTACATTAGTTGTTATTTTTTATTAAAATAAAATTCATGTAGGTCACGTTCGAACGCAGGAGGGGTCGCATTCGAACGCCCTTGCGAATGCCTACATTAGATTCGCAAATACGCCATATTCGAATGCCTGCATCACGTTCGCACATACAGAGAACATTTTTGTGCGTTCGAACGTGATCGGCAGGAATCCTCTAGAATTAGGGTTACTTATTATTTTAGGACTTGTTGGTTAGCCTCTATAAATATATATATTACGGAGAAGATCTGGAACGATCCGTCCATAGGATGATTATAAAAATTTAAGTGGAGATAGCCTCGTGAGTTAGGGTTCTAATGGCTCTAGTTTCACCTAAATCGGAAATCGGAATAAAAAGATAAAAATAAAATAGTGGAGATATGTCACGGAGAGCAGAACGGTAATATTCGACGTTGCGGCGGTCGTCGGAAGGTGGTGGATGGCTGTGTAGTAGGGTGACTGCTGGAGGTAGGAGGTGGCTAGGGTTTGGAAGCTTGAAGGGGATCTACGGTTATGATCTACTCCTATGAAGATAAAGACAATCTAATGGCTAATGTAAAAAAGAAGATAAGGACGAGAATAATAACTAGCTAAACTCAGATTTCTCTCAATGATTATCCTTATCAACTCATGTCCACCAATATTTATAGGAGTAAAATCCCTAACAGATCGGATCCACATGCGGATTATCCAATTTATTTAAAATTTAAAACAGAAAGATAAATCTAAGTAACTAATCTCTAGCGGATCGAATCCACAAGCGGATTATCCAATTTATTTGAAATTCAAAACAGAAAGATAATGCTAAGTAACTAATTTGACTCGACTTAACCCATATTGTCACATTGTAACAATGTAGATGGCAACCAAATTCATTATGCTATTGGATTATTGAATTCTTCCCTTCTATCTTCTCTAGACTCTCTCTTTCCTCCCTCTTCATTATCCTTCCACCTCTACCGTTAGCAAGGTTTCTGATAACTTTTAATCTCCCTTGACTGTCGAGCCACCCACTTCTTTGGGATCTCGACCACTTCGTTCCATTTGTCTATATCCTCTAATCGCATTCACCATTCACCTTCATCTCCATACCCATCCATAATCCTAACATCCACTCCACCCGTCACTACCACTATCCCCCACGTTATTCTATGTTTTCATCTCAGTTGCAATTCGAATCTGCGAAGGGCGTATATACGAAAGTTGTAGATCAGGAAGTTACAAATCTAACCCACTTAGCTTCATAATTTTCCAACTACAGGAGAATAGTTGACGAATATTTTTCCATGGTTGCGTGGACTTCTTTCTATAATAAATTCAGATATTAAGGAATTGTTCCGTAGCCGACCTTTTGGTACAAGAACCCATCAAGTGTAATTTAGGTGTAAGACGTTTTATAATCCATGCTCTATTGTAAATCATACTCTTTTAAGTAATATACTATGTCACTTATAAAATTTAGTTAATATTACTCACTACAAGTTCTGTTTTTGTTTTATTATCTATTATAGTGAGATTTTGTTCTTCTATTACTTGTTGTCATATGATAAATACTGTAGAGAAATTTTGATCTTCTATTACTAGTGCTAGGAAACGGACTGATACTTTTGCAAAGTGATTGCATCTATTTTCTTATGCTAGATGCATATCTTTCTATTTTTTTATACGGTCGATGTACATATATCTTTCTTGTAACATATACTGATGCAATCTACGTCAAATCTGATCATATCATAGGGACATTAGACTCGATAGATTGAGTTTAGTTATCTTATTTATTGTGCTTATATAGTTTAGTTAGAGTCTTAATAAGTTAGAGTTTATTTAATTAGCTAAGTTTATTAACTTCTATACAGTTTAAAAAAAATATTCTACAAATATTCACCGGTCGATCAAATATTATGAACTTAAAGCTATTAACTTTTATCTCAATATTCACCGGTCAATCAAATATTATAGAAGTTTATTAACTTCTATACAGCCTTTAAAGCTAAGTTCGAGTATGACTTATGTACCTAACCTCTATATATAGAGAGGCTGGCTTTAAGCATCCAAGTATTGAGATTAATTGAGTTTAGTTGTTATTTTATTATCGTATTTACCATTTCTATTATAGCCATTAAATCGTCTTTATTTTCCTAGGAGTAATCTAAGTTGGAAACCTAAGTTCTACCTCCAACCCATAGCCACCATCACCTCCAGTAGACACCCTACCTTACGGCCGTCCACCACCATCCTTGGCCGTCCCCCACCCTCCGACGACCGCCACAACGTTAGATATTTACCGTTCTGACCTTGCTCCACTATTTTAATTATATTTTTTATCTAGACATTAGATTGATGTGAAACTAGAGCCATTAGAACCCTATCTCGTGAGGCTACCGCTATCTAAATTTTTATAATTTTTTTATATTTAGTTTAGAGAATACAATAATAGTCAAATATAAAAGAAGTAAAAGTAAGAAAGAAGAGTAAAAGATGGCTCCTTCTAAAAAGGAAAAAAAGTTTAGAGAAAAAAAAGTTTAGGGAAGAAAAAAAGTTTAGGACTTATTTTAATAAGCTCTACTAAAATGTCACCTCTTAAGAAACAAGTGACTAAAGTTTTGGGATACCCTTAGAGATAATTTTTCAAATCTGATCATATCATAGGGACATTAGACTCGATAGATTGAGTTTAGTTATCTTATTTATTGTGCTTATATAGTTTAGTTAGAGTCTTAATAAGTTAGAGTTTATTTAATTAGCTAAGTTTATTAACTTCTATACAGTTTAAAAAAAATATTCTACAAATATTCACCGGTCGATCAAATATTATGAACTTAAAGCTATTAACTTTTATCTCAATATTCACCGGTCAATCAAATATTATAGAAGTTTATTAACTTCTATACAGCCTTTAAAGCTAAGTTCGAGTATGACTTATGTACCTAACCTCTATATATAGAGAGGCTGGCTTTAAGCATCCAAGTATTGAGATTAATTGAGTTTAGTTGTTATTTTATTATCGTATTTACCATTTCTATTATAGCCATTAAATCGTCTTTATTTTCCTAGGAGTAATCTAAGTTGGAAACCTAAGTTCTACCTCCAACCCATAGCCACCATCACCTCCAGTAGACACCCTACCTTACGGCCGTCCACCACCATCCTTGGCCGTCCCCCACCCTCCGACGACCGCCACAACGTTAGATATTTACCGTTCTGACCTTGCTCCACTATTTTAATTATATTTTTTATCTAGACATTAGATTGATGTGAAACTAGAGCCATTAGAACCCTATCTCGTGAGGCTACCGCTATCTAAATTTTTATAATTTTTTTATATTTAGTTTAGAGAATACAATAATAGTCAAATATAAAAGAAGTAAAAGTAAGAAAGAAGAGTAAAAGATGGCTCCTTCTAAAAAGGAAAAAAAGTTTAGAGAAAAAAAGTTTAGGGAAGAAAAAGTTTAGGACTTATTTTAATAAGCTCTACTAAAATGTCACCTCTTAAGAAACAAGTGACTAAAGTTTTGGGATACCCTTAGAGATAATTTTTCAAATCTGATCATATCATAGGGACATTAGACTCGATAGATTGAGTTTAGTTATCTTATTTATTGTGCTTATATAGTTTAGTTAGAGTCTTAATAAGTTAGAGTTTATTTAATTAGCTAAGTTTATTAACTTCTATACAGTTTAAAAAAAATATTCTACAAATATTCACCGGTCGATCAAATATTATGAACTTAAAGCTATTAACTTTTATCTCAATATTCACCGGTCAATCAAATATTATAGAAGTTTATTAACTTCTATACAGCCTTTAAAGCTAAGTTCGAGTATGACTTATGTACCTAACCTCTATATATAGAGAGGCTGGCTTTAAGCATCCAAGTATTGAGATTAATTGAGTTTAGTTGTTATTTTATTATCGTATTTACCATTTCTATTATAGCCATTAAATCGTCTTTATTTTCCTAGGAGTAATCTAAGTTGGAAACCTAAGTTCTACCTCCAACCCATAGCCACCATCACCTCCAGTAGACACCCTACCTTACGGCCGTCCACCACCATCCTTGGCCGTCCCCCACCCTCCGACGACCGCCACAACGTTAGATATTTACCGTTCTGACCTTGCTCCACTATTTTAATTATATTTTTTTATCTAGACATTAGATTGATGTGAAACTAGAGCCATTAGAACCCTATCTCGTGAGGCTACCGCTATCTAAATTTTTATAATTTTTTTATATTTAGTTTAGAGAATACAATAATAGTCAAATATAAAAGAAGTAAAAGTAAGAAAGAAGAGTAAAAGATGGCTCCTTCTAAAAAGGAAAAAAAGTTTAGAGAAAAAAAAGTTTAGGGAAGAAAAAAAGTTTAGGACTTATTTTAATAAGCTCTACTAAAATGTCACCTCTTAAGAAACAAGTGACTAAAGTTTTGGGATACCCTTAGAGATAATTTTTCAAATCTGATCATATCATAGGGACATTAGACTCGATAGATTGAGTTTAGTTATCTTATTTATTGTGCTTATATAGTTTAGTTAGAGTCTTAATAAGTTAGAGTTTATTTAATTAGCTAAGTTTATTAACTTCTATACAGTTTAAAAAAAATATTCTACAAATATTCACCGGTCGATCAAATATTATGAACTTAAAGCTATTAACTTTTATCTCAATATTCACCGGTCAATCAAATATTATAGAAGTTTATTAACTTCTATACAGCCTTTAAAGCTAAGTTCGAGTATGACTTATGTACCTAACCTCTATATATAGAGAGGCTGGCTTTAAGCATCCAAGTATTGAGATTAATTGAGTTTAGTTGTTATTTTATTATCGTATTTACCATTTCTATTATAGCCATTAAATCGTCTTTATTTTCCTAGGAGTAATCTAAGTTGGAAACCTAAGTTCTACCTCCAACCCATAGCCACCATCACCTCCAGTAGACACCCTACCTTACGGCCGTCCACCACCATCCTTGGCCGTCCCCACCCTCCGACGACCGCCACAACGTTAGATATTTACCGTTCTGACCTTGCTCCACTATTTTAATTATATTTTTTATCTAGACATTAGATTGATGTGAAACTAGAGCCATTAGAACCCTATCTCGTGAGGCTACCGCTATCTAAATTTTTATAATTTTTTTATATTTAGTTTAGAGAATACAATAATAGTCAAATATAAAAGAAGTAAAAGTAAGAAAGAAGAGTAAAAGATGGCTCCTTCTAAAAAGGAAAAAAAGTTTAGAGAAAAAAAAGTTTAGGGAAGAAAAAAAGTTTAGGACTTATTTTAATAAGCTCTACTAAAATGTCACCTCTTAAGAAACAAGTGACTAAAGTTTTGGGATACCCTTAGAGATAATTTTTCACTAACTTATAAATCTTATTCATATTTTGGTACACTATACTCTTTTAATATTTTTAAATCTTATTAATAATTTTTTTGTAGTGCGGCAATCATATGATGCAATAATTATATTACCGTTAATAGAGAACAAATAGTTTGTCTTCTCACTCATAAAGAGAAATTACGTGTTCCTTAGCAAATGCTCTACAATAGGTGATTGGTGGATCCGGGCACATATCTCCTTGTTTATTTATGAGTACTAAAGTCCATCTAAGTTATTTTTATAGCAGATAATTATATTTGATATTTATGGTTTATTTACAATAAACATTATGTTTTTTGTAGAGAGCAGCAAATGTTAAAATCTTAAAAGCGTTTGCAACTTTTATGCAGCGAATTTATAAAGATCAAAGTCTTGATGAGAAGGATTAGTGCTTCTTCTTGCTATACATAGATATGCATTAACACATTCTCCTTGTTGACTTGAGAGAAGCAAATATGGTTCATTATACTTCTCTATATGGTGATAACTGCACAAAAAAGGCTCATGATATAGTAACTTGCCAAATAACCTGAGTATATTAAATTTTATGACTGTTAGAATCTGGTAAGTATATTTATATGCGCATGCATATATTATAAAGGATCATTTTTCTAATTGGCACAAAGAGATATACAATCAATATAAAATTAATAAAAAAGACAATTGGAATATGATTTCTACTAAAAGTATTCCACAACAACAAGGAATATATGTGTTCTATTTATTTTCCTTCTTATTTTAAATCCTTATAATTTCTTACTATAAATTAATTAATAATATCATCTTACATGAATAAATAAAATTATGACGTATTTGTCTTACAATATGAAGACTGCATACAACAACGTTCACAGTGTGGTTTTTCACAAACAAAATATTTTTTTCACAAACAAAATATTATTAAAATCAAGACAAAGATAGTTGCAGAGATTGCCTATAATGAGTTGTGCGTAGAGGAGGTAGTAGCCAGAAGTTATAAAACTATACCATATAATTAGAGTATATTATCATATTTATTGTTCTAGTGTTATAATTTATTATTTTATGTTAGTGATGATTTATGGTGTAAACTCATTGATGACTTTAATTTTCTACTCTGATTTTTTTTTCTAATTTCTAGAAAATTAGTGCATTCAATTTGTTAAATAGATATAGAATTTAATTTGGGGCATGATATTGTGTTGTTCTTTAATTTTTTGCTACTAAGAAAATTGATGCAAATTTCTGCAATCTGATTTGTCCAATCTCAACACATTAATTTCTAAAAGATGAGTATATTATATTTTAGTTTTCTTTAAGTTATTAAATTTCTGTAAGATGATTCCATTCAGTTTGTTAAATGGACGCAGATCTTTTAATTTACATAGATATATATTGTATAGTATATTGATATTTTTGTTTTATTTTAAGTCTCGACGTGTGCCTTATTAAACATTTATGCATATAAATTACATCGATTATGCGTGGCATTTTCTTTGAAATCTCGATGCGTACCTTATTTATTATTGGACCGTATATTTTATATAGGCAATAAATTATATAGGTAATGCATGATATTTTTTTATGAAATCTTGATGCGTACCTTGTTTGAAATTAGAGCATATATTTTGCATAGACGATACATACAAATTACATAAGTGATACGTGACATTTTTTTCTAAATCTCAAATATGTATATTAGTTTAAATTGGAGTATATATTTAGGTGATGCGTATAATTACATATATGATGCCTAATTTTTTTTAAATCTTAATGCGTACTTTATTTAAAATTAAAGTATACATTTTGCATAGTCGATGCCTATAAATTACATAGATGATGTGTGTAAGTTACATATCCCACATATTTGTGTTTTAAAATTTGTGATTGTTAATTTACCAAAATAATAACTTCTATTTATATTTAATGTCTTGTTAATTTTTTTATTAGTAATTTCTTCTGTTTCTTGGTAAAAAAATTGTTTATTTACGTTTTGATACTTACATTAGCAAAAATTTCTTCCCATATTTTGTATATTCTTTTGAAATACTTTTGTAATATGTAATATGTGATGTGTATAATTTTTTTTTTTAAAGTTTAGATACATAGCTAACTAATATGGTGTTAGATCGTACAATATATGCAAGCTTCCATTGTCGTCTTATCTCCTTGGTATCTGGCAATAAAGCTGAGGATGATATCTTTATCTTATATTTTATTTTCTTAATATTTATCTTTATATATAGCTATATATTTTAATACCTAAAATATTTTTTTGCCAGTTTTGATGAATATTCTTAATTCAAAGTAAAGATCTTCCTCACTTCTATCTAAGTGATCCAAAGGCTTGGAGGAAGTCATCCAACCGAGAAAAGTTCAAGCAAATCATCTATGATTTCTAGGATACCTCGCAGAGCATATCTTTGTATAAGTGTGAAGAAAATTATCTTCTGAGTGCTAGGCTACAATAGCGATTGATCATTGAGCATCAAAGAGCTTAAAAGAGTACATTGACTACTACCATTGGCCACTGAGGCATTTTTGGAACAATATATATTGACGTACTATGAACTATAAATAGAGGAAATCTAATTATGAAGTAATTACTTGAGACGAAGTTTAAGCAAGAGATGCAAGCTTGCAACGAGTTAAATGACGGACTGTCTAAGGTGTCATAAGTAATTATTTCTACAAATGATATAGATTGATACAGTTTGGGCGGATTCAAAGTTTTTTTTTTCACTGAAAGATTTTTCGCGTTAAAAAATTAAGTACACCTAATTTTAAATAAATAAATAAAAAGAAGTGGTGAGGACGACTATACTCGGCCCCCAGCGTGGTGGGTCACCCCATATGGCCTTTGTTTCAAGGTAAATCACAGGTTCTAAAGATAAGACTTTGTCTGTTAGAGATGGCTGACAAATCCTTTGCGTCGATGATAGTGAAAATTAAAATTTATATTACAATTAAGAGCACGCACGCACGGTGCGCGTTCCCCATCTCCTCATCTCTAAATCCCTGAAATGTTCGGGATCTCCTGCAATCCTCATTGGATCATCAGCTCAACTCCGACCCACTGTAACAAGGGAATCCCCATCCATCCTCCATCTTTTTTACTTTCATCTCCTTCCTCCTCCCTTCTCACATCTTGTCCAAACAAGCCAATTGATTTATAAATAAGTATTCCTCCTCATGTTTAATATAATATATATTTTCTTTCATATTCAGTCTTTTGCCTTCATTATTTCCTTGGTAACCTTCGACCAACTCGCATCAATTCAAGGAGCTTCTTCGCCTTGCCATCCCAGTTGCATGCTCGATGCCCTTCACCGATACTTAAACCCCATCATCATCACTATGGCCACGTAATGTAGCTATCTTCCGCTAGCTTTCAGCTCCACTTTCGATCATCCTCGCGCGTCGTCGTTCCCATGGCACTTTCCTCGTGGTTCATCGTTGCCTATAGTTGATCGAGACAACGAACTCCATGGCCATCTCCTTCCTCTTTATTGCCTTCTTCTTTCTCTTTCCCTCCTGCTCGACTTCCCTTAGATTAGAGTTAGGCCACATTAGGCTCAGGTAGCCTCGGTGGGTTGTGGGCTTAAAGATCTTAGTATTTCATGTTATTTTTAAATTTAGTTCATTTTAGTTAATGAGTTAATGATTTGTTGTTCATTGGAGTAATAAATATTACATTGCATCATTTATGTTATCAGTAGTATGATCTGTTGAGTTATTGATATAGCTATAGTTTATTTCATATTGGTTAAGGCCTACTTATAAACGGAGTTAATTAATATTAGATCTTACATTAGATTGCACTTATTTATTACATCTTGCATCATCATATAATTATGCTATATCAATTAATTAGCTCATTTGCAAATAACCTTATTATTAGTATTAATAATTGAGTAATTATTTATGATAGGGTTAAATGCATTTTACCCCTATGTACTTATGCTCAAAATTACTTTGCCCCTCTTGTACTTCACAAAATCTCAAACCAGTCTCTATATTTATTACTAAAGTAAAACCGTTAGTTTTTTCGTTAAACTTAATTGAGTACTATGACTATTTTAATTATTTTGTTATATTATATCAAAATCTACATGTCTTCTCTAGCAAACACGATAGGAGTATTTTTTTTTTACATCATTTGATTAAATTTAATAAAAAAATTAACGATTTTATTTTAGTCATAAATATAGAGACCGGCTTAAGACTTTTTTAAGCACGGAGAGGCAAAATGATTTTAGGCATAAGTGCGGGGGTAAAATAAAATCATAGCTTCCACCGAGTGATTTTGTGTGTATTAAACCCTTTATACTATCGTTAACATTGCTATTTATATTAAATAATCACTAAATTAACAAGATCACTATGATCGTTATAGTTGTATTACATTAATTAACTCATTCTTGGTTAGCATTATCACCGCACATTCTATTTTTATATTCGTTGTAATTCCCTTAAGCCGCTTACTTTAGTTTATTAATAAATTATTAGCTTAACCAGATTAAGTTAGGTAACCATAATTTAGACCACTGTAAGTACACACCAGGTTTCTGTCTAGCCAACAAGCAACAAAAGACCGCCCACTTTCTATTCAACTACATATGACCTGAGAAAGAAAAGAAATTTTAGACTTTTTAATTTTTAGAGATGTGAATAAATGCACATGTCAACCCTTCAATCAGAAATTAATTACATGTACTTAATGTGTTCTCATGCAAAGATGTAAAGATTCTTCCTACTCCTTTTCCATGGCCCATCCTACCTATACTTGATCTCTCTAATGGCCCTCCTACCTCATCTTTGTGAATTGGATGAGCTAGTTACAAAAGAAGGTGATTATGAGATATTAATATGCTCTTTACAGCTACAGTTATTGCGGCATAACCCTTCACATTGGCCACATTTCTTGACAGGTTTCATTATGGTTGTACGTAAATTCTCTTTTTAAAGGTCTTTGATCATCTTCTACTTAGGTCTCCCCCTAGGTCAACATCTTTTTGAAAGGTAAACTTCTTTGCTATCCTCAAGGGCTTGCAATACTCTTTTGTCCGGCAAATGGGGCAATCTTCTTCTTCTTCTTCTTCTTCTTCTTCTTCTTCTTCTTCTTCTTCTTCTTCTTCTTCTTCTTCTTTTTTGTTGACAAAAGGCAAAAGCCCAATTTCGCTGAAACATTAAACCATAGTCACTAGAAAATAAATCAATGTAAACTTCCCTATTTCACATCAAAATCACAACCTACATCTATCTTCGACTAACAAAATCCAAAATATCAATAATTAAACTAGGGGAAACACCCAAAATAAACAAAACCAATTTTAGCCCAAATACAACACTCCAATTGTCCAGCATTATGTTATGATCCGACCATATGGGTTAAGTCGAGTTGAGTCAAGTTAGTTACTTAGCTTTATCTTATTGTTTTAAATTTTAAATAAATCGAATAATTCACATGTGGATCTGATCCGCTAGGATTTTACTCCTATAAATAGATGTTGGCATGTGTTGATAATTATCATTGGAAGAAATCTGAGTTTAGCCGGTTATTATTTTCGTCCTTATCTTTTATTTAGTCATTAGATCGCTTTATTTTTCTAGGAATAAATTATAACTGTAGAAACATTCCAACCTTCCAAACCCTAGCCACCTCCTACCTCCAACAACCACCCTACAATGTGACTATCCACCACCACCCTTCGTCGTTCGCCACCCTCCGACGACCGCCACAATGTCAGATATTTACCGTTTTGTCTTCTCTGACTCCAACCTTCCAAACCCTAGCCACCTCCTACCTCCAATAGCCACCCTACAATGCGACCATCCACCACCACCCTTCGTCATTCACCACCCTCCGACGACCGCCACAACGTCAGATATTTACCATTTTGTCTTCTCTAACTTATCTCCACTATTTTATTTTGAACTTTTCATACGACCTCCAATTTAGGTGAAACCAGAGCGATTAGAACCCTATCTCACGAGGCTACCTCCACCTAAATTTTCATCATTTTCTTACGTCCCAAACGGTCCAGATCTGGTTTGTATGATATGGATCGATTGCAGGAAAGCAACCCACGCAGTGAACAAAAAATATTCACCAAATATTTTACCAAAGTCAAAATATTATGAAACTAGGAGTGGTCAATCCATAACTTCCTCATCTACATTTTTGGTATTTACGCCCCTCACAGATTTTGACTGAAACAGGGACAAAAGTATATAAAAGTAAGGGTGGTGGTGGAAGTGGTGGCTGGTGGTAATGATGAGGTTAGGGATGATAATGGCGATACGGGTGGATGGATTGTGGTGTTTAGGGGATAAAGATGAGGGGGAGAAGGGGGTCGAGATCCCAAGGAGGAGAAAGGACTCGACAGACGAGGGAGGTTAGAAGATCACCGACATTAAGATGGTGTACAACTAGGGCTTGAACGAAGGGGGAGGAAGATTAGGGTAGAGAGGTAAGAAAGGGGATAGAACTCAATATTCATTTATCATAATATTTTCAGTTATCATCCACACCTTAAAAGGCTAACAAACAAGCCAAAAATGATAAATAATAACCCGAGAAACAATGAATTATCATTGATCACATTCGAACGGGGTCGAGTGCGTTCGAACGCGCATTTTGTGTTATTTATCGATGCGAAAGACATTCGCACACGGGCGTTTGAACGGGGTTTGCACATTCGAACGCACAATTTGTGTTCTCTATTGATGCGAATGCTTGCAAGCGTTCGCAAGGGTATTTGAACACACCCCCTCGTGCGTTCGAACGTGGTATACAAGATCCTTATTTTTTTGAAATAAACAACTAAACACAATTAGAAAAGACTCCCATAGGGTGTATCCATGCTTGAGACAACTTAGTGATATCCGAATCACATCATCGTAACATTGGTATCAGAGCCGACATTCCTCGAAAGATAGTTAACATGCGATCCAAGACCAACGAGAAGTATCGACCATGGAGGACCAAGATCTCATCTCCGTTTTTGTGAGAGCTGATCTAGTGCCCCCGCCACCACCACCAATAGTTGACGACGACCCGCCAATGTGGGCGAAGACAATTTTAAAAAAATTTTCTAATGAGATCACTAGATCCATCATGGAGTCTATTCAAGCCTTGACGATAGCCCTCCTGACTCAGCATAGCCACCTCGCATCGCCAGCACCGCCGTTCATGGCAAAACTAGGCCAATCATGGCCGCCAATACCAAATCATGAGGGAGGGGATGAGTTGGCCCCAACCATAGCCTCAACCCCTCTTCCAGCCCTACAGACCTTTCCAGATGTTGCTGCCCATACCGAACCACCCGCAATAGTGGCCTTGGGGTCATCTTCCCCACCCGCCATGAGAGGTAGGGCCGAAAAACCCTAGCTTCCCACCGATGGCCATCCAGACGCTCACGACCCCTACCGCCATAGTCGATCCCTTCAACGAGATCCCCGCACCCAAGCCCAAGCCACCTTTCATGCCGGTACCAGCTAGAAGACCGCTAGTGACGATAGTTCATGCTAAAATAAACTCGCGGCTGGTGGCCATGGGTTCGACGCTCCCACACCCACCGGCGGCCACGGCTGGCTTCCTCGAGCCTACTACCGGCCAGTGGTGGCCGTCGCAGCCGCTGGCAACCATGGGATGGCTGAACCCGACAGCCATAGCCACGAAAAGCTACCCCTACGTCGGGATGACTCCGCCACGGCTTCTCGTCATCGCTACTCCCCTACAGTGAGGTCACTAGTCCCTTCCTTAGCCATCGGGGGCTGATGGACCTGCCGGTGATATGCCATGGCCGCTGTTGCAGCCCCTCGAGCTTGAGCTTGATAATTGGATTTCTCCATCGCTCAATGCTGTTTCACCGCCACAAGGCAGTCGGGGCCGACTGTTGGTGACCCACGACCGAACCCAGCCGCTGCCACGGCCCATGCACCTTGTGGCGGTGCCCTTAGGCCGAATTCTAAATTTAACCCTAGGGCTAGGGTTAGGTATTTGAATAAAGGAGATGAAGCGCACGATTTCGAGGCAGAACAAATTTTTGTGAACTGGTTCAACAATCTCATGCGAACTAGTTTAGAACCCATGAACAAGACCCCGAGCACGAGTATGAGCTTGAGGAAGAATGGGAGTCTAAAACTAGAAGCTAGTAAAGTGGGATGGTCCTTCCAATAAGTGCAGCTGGCTGCTCTCTGCCCAACCCTCGTCAGCAACTGGCACCGGTGGGCCCGCGTCATTAGACTGAGCCAAACCTGCGTGCAGCTTGGGGGCAACATGAGCTGAACCCGTGGGCCTATGACCCACGAGACCAGCCTCGACCCCGAGGTCACTTCGCTCGCGATGACAAACCACATGTTAGGATTCAAGCTCGGACTGTCAAGTTTGATTTCCCAAAATTCTCTAGAGGAGACCCGCTAGACTGGACCTATCAAGCGAAGCAGTTTTCACGTACCATGGCATGCCCGACCCTTAGAAGATCTAGCTAGCCTCATGCACTTAGAGGGCGTGGTGATTAGGTGGTACTAGTCGGCTGAGCGGACTCGACCATTTGAGTCTTAGTAGGACTTTGTGGATGCGATTTGTGCTCGGTTCAATCCGACCCAGTATGATGACTTTCAAGCTATGTTGATTAAGCTGACTTAGTCAACAACAATTTGAGCTTACTGAGAGGAGTTCAAGCGGATATGCAACCGAGTCACTAATTTGTCTGACTTGGCCCTAAAGAGTACCTTCATTAGTGGGCTCAAGCGTGATATTCAGGTTAAGGTCAAGGCTTTGAGGTCCACTACTTCTGATGAGGCCTTCTCTTTAACTATTATGATGGAGTCCAAGTTGAATAAGCTAAACTAGATCCACAAGGAGGAGAGAAGAAAGATGGCATAAGCCCACAGCCGACTAGAGACAGCATCTACCTTGACTCAGCCTGCACCAACGGCTTAGCCTAATCGACAGATGAGCATGTGCCGCTTTGTACCTAATGACTTGGAAGAGCGCCGAAGAAAAAGCTCCTATTTTTACTATGATGACCAATTTACCCCCGGTCATAAATGCAAGCACCAACTAACCCACGTCATGTTCCTAGGCGGGCTCGAGGAAGACAATCCTGAATCTATTGATTGGCACGACAAATTGTATGGGTACAAGGACATGAGAGACTAGTCACCTTGAGGACAAGGTGTCAAAAGCGTGGTGGATTGCTATGATTTGACCACATGGGTTAAATCGAGTTAAGTCAAGTTGAGTCAAGTTAGTTACCTGACTTTATCTTATTATTTTGAATTTTAAATAAATCATATAATCCGCATGTGGATCTGATCCGCTAGGGATTTTACTCCTATAAATAGGGGTGTACATATGTTGATAATTATCATTGGAAGAAATCTCAGTTTAGTCGGTTATTATTGCAAAATGTATGCTCTAATTTATACAGTGTACGCATTGAGATTTTAAAGAAAATGATATGTATTACTTATGCAATTTATATGCATCGCTTATGTAAAATGTACACTCCAATATTAAATAATATATATATATCGACATTTCAAAAAAAACGGTCAGCCATCACCTACGTAATTTATATACATTATCTACGCAAAATATACGCTCCAATTTTAAACAATGTATGCATCAAGATTTTAAAGAAAACATTACGCATCTCTATGTAATTTATACGCATTATCTATGCAGAATATACACTTCAATTTTAAACAATGTATGCATCGAGATTTTAAAAGAAAAATTCATACATCATCTATATAATTGATCGTTTATGTAAATTGTACACTCCAATTTTAAATAATATACGCATCAAAATTTTAAGAAAAACGTCACGCATCACATATATAATTTATAAGCATCGTCTATACAAAATGTACGCTACAATATTTAGCAATATATTCATCGAGATTTAAAAAAAAATCATCACGCATCACCCATGTAATTTATATCGTATATACAAAATGTGTGCTCTAATTTTAAACAAGTTATACATCGAGATTTCATAAAAATGTCTCGCATTACCTATATAATTTATATGTATCGAATATTTAGATGTATGCTGCAGTTTTTAATAAGGTAAACATAGAGACTTAAAAGAAAGCGAAAATATCACTTATACAAGATATATCTACACGAATTAAAAGATTTGCATCTATTTTAACAAACTAATACACTCATTTTACAGAAATTAAAAAACAACAAATAGAAGACCAAAATATAATGCACTCATCTTCTAGAAATTAATGCACTAAGATTACACAAACTAATTGTAGAAATTTGCATCCATTTCCTTAGGAATAAAAAAGTAAAGAAAAACACAATATCATGTCATAAATTAAAAGTCTGCATCTGTTTAATAAACTGAATGCACTCATCTTCTAGAAATTAAAAAAAAATTCAAAACAGAAAACTAAAATCATTACTAAGTATGTCACACCATAAATTATCAGTAATATAAAACAATAAGTCATAACACCACAATGATAATAAATCATTACTAGAATAACAATAAATTATGGCTGAAATTTATATCAATTTTCATAATAAAGTAATATAATCATCATTGAGTATGTTATATCATAAATCATCACTAAAGTCACCAATAATATAAAATAATAACTCATAACAACATAATAATACAAACTAACTATAATAATAATCACTCATCACTGAATATATTACACCATAAATATTATATCATAAATATGATAATTATACTCTAATTACACAGTATAATTTTATAACTTCTAGTTACTACCTCCTTTATAAAATCACATTGTGAATGTTATTGTATACATTCTTCATATTATAAGACAAATATGCTATAATCTTGCCTATTCATGTAAAATTTTCTTAGTAAATAATGACTTAAAATATGAAGGAAAATAAATTAAACACGTACATTCCTTGTTATTGTGCATATTTTTAGCAAAAACCATATTCCAATTACCATTTTCATTAATTTCAAATCAGTTGTCTATCTATTTGTACCAATTAGAATGATGATCATTTATAATATGTGTCTGCACAAATAAATTTATTTATAAGATTCGAACACTCATAAATAATTTAATATACTTAAGTTACTTGGTAAGTCACTATGTCATTGGACTCTTTTATATATATATATATCACCAAGTAGAGAAGTATAATGAATTACTTTTGCATCTCTTAAGTCAACAAGGAGAAGGTGTCCTTATTTATGTGTAGCGAGAAGTAGTAATCCTTATCATCAAGACTTTGATATTTATGAATTGAATGCATATAATTATAAGCATTTTAAAATTTTTGGCCTTCCTCTACAAAAATAATAATATTTAGTGTAAATAAACTATAAATATTATATATAATTTACTATGAAAATAATTTACATTGACTTTAATACTCATAAATAAATAAGGGGCATATATAGCTAGATCTGCCAACCACCTATTATAGAGCATTTGTTAACAAACACATATGACATCTTCAATCATATAATGAGTGAGAAGACGAACTACTTGTTCTCTATTAACGATAGTATAATCATTGCACCACAACATCGCCGTACAATAAAAATATATTAATAAGATTTAAAAACATTAAATGAGTATAGTGTACCAAAATGTGAATAAGATTTATAAATTACGTGTTCATATTGTATCTCTAGCATCCTTCAAATATTATTGTGTTTATCATTGGTGACAAACTTTCTCTAAGAGTATCCCAAAACCTTAGTTACTTATTTCTTAAGAGAGGACATTTCAGTATAGCTTATTAAAATAAGTCTCAAACTTTTTATCTTTCCAAATTTCTTTCTTTCCCCAAATTCTTTTCCTTCTTACTAGGAACCCCCTTTTACTCTTCTTTCTTACTTCTACTTCTCTTGTACTTAGCTACTATTATATTATCCGATGCCTTACTCTAAATTTATATGGACTTCGATGCACAGTAATAATATATGTTTGCACTATTAGCTCAAACATTTCACATGTTTGAGAATTTCAATTAATATATCACCCACCACCTTGCCAACCTATAAGTCAGTAGCTGTGCACATTAGATATAATATGTGAAGCTTCTGCGTGCTTTTTAGTGGCTGATTTATAAAATTTCACTAGTTTTTTTGTCGGTATTACAACCGGTGAAATTTGTGTCTTGTGTGTGCTCTTCAATTGCCGAGTTAAGACATTGACAAAGTATATTTATTTTCTCTTTTAGCATCTTCATAGTAGTCTCAATATCAATCACATGTCTTGTCAATTCATTTTGCCCAGCTATAAGTTCCTTCACATCTTTAATCAATAGTTGGATATAAGTATTAAAAACATACTTGTTATATACCATTCTATTTTTCATACCTCTCTTCTTTTGCTCTTTCTCTTCGCTCCCTTCCGAAGCCACCTTTTTGCTTTCCTATCTTCCGACCACCATTCTAAATAATCACTACCTGCTAGTTTCTCTATTTCATTTGATGCACCATGCTCATCCACAAGTAAATGCATCTCTTCTTGTGCATATACTAATGCCTTCTTAACCTACAGTAAAGAATTTATGAAAAAAAAATAGTTAGGGTTGATAATATCTATATAAAATTGAGAAAGGAAAATATTAAACATGACCAAACTTGGCCTTATTTTCTATAGGTTCTTTATTATGGATCAATGCAACACCTTACTTTTTTACCCACTTAAATAGCCGAGGAAACACGTTTGGGTTTGACGGATTCACAAAGTCAACATGCTCATAAAACTAATAAGTGAGCAAGATGACGTCACCATTTTCTTCATCATCTCTTTTACTCTCTTATGTGTCTCAACTATAGACCATATTAAGAAATCATAAATAGCAGATGTTCATGAATACTTTGAAAGGCATTCAATATCTTCCAAATAATGTGTAAGACCTAGTGGACATGTGTAGTTACTTCTCTGAAAAAATATGCTATTGAATATGAATAATATAAAAAAGCAAACAAAATCTTTAACATAACTCTCTATATTGCTAAGTGATAGGTTCTCCAACACCCTAAAAATGACAAAAAAAAATCTAATTTTTGGTTATCTTCATCCAAATGCTTCTTAACAAATTTCGAAAATGTTTCATTTCCATTGTAATCTATCTCAATAGAGACCAGCAATCGGCATACCAATCATACTAGCTACATCTTCCATTGTTAGTGGTAGGACGAGATGACCAATCTTGAAGTGGCTCTCGTGTAGCCAATAAGAAACTAACTCTCTTGCACCAATGGCATGTTGGCATCAATGTGAGAAAATTCTACCAATCTTGTAAAGGGTGTATGCATTAGGATATTATTATGTGGCTCCCTCACAAATTTTTTTGTAGCTTTTATGACGGCACGAGTGTAGCATCAAGAGTATAAATATACTGTGTAGTCAATTTGCTCATCTTCTAATTTTTACTTCTTACGCATATTTGCCAAAATGTTCAAACTTTTAGGTTGCTCATGATTTTATATTGCTCGCTTAGATTTTCTATGGATTGTACTATTTTCAAGATTATCTGCAAAAAGGTGCACATTCATATTAGTCAAGGTGCACATAATATTGTAGAAATATGTGCATCTAACGTAAAATATATGCACTCAAAAAATAAGACATATTGTACTATTAAAATAACATATTATATACACCCTTATGTAAACTTCGTGCATTCTATCAAGAAAATGTCTTCATCTGATATATAAAATAATGCACATCTATATAAATTATATATTTTTGTATTAGTCAAGGTATGTATTCTATTATAGAAATATGTGCATCTAGTGTATAATATATGTGCATATAGAACAAAACATTGTACAATTAATAGTTAGATAAGTCCTTGCCACTTTAGGTAGAACATAACTTGTAGAAAAAATTACAAACTTATGAAGCAAATCCAATAGAATTGTCCCAAAAATAAAATAAAAAACACTTCTACAATAAATTTCAACCAAAAACAATGGATATTAATAAAATTGGAAGAGATTATCTTAAAGGAAGGTAAAATATCACTAAAACAAAGATATTTGGCCTTTAAAATTTTTTCCTACATAAAATGATTTCTAAATGACCATGAATTGCATCTACTATAGGAGCCTTTCATTTTATAACGCACACCTCATTTTGATTAGAATTCAATTATGATAATTTAGACATGATTATATGATGTTGTTTCTCGTGAAAACAGGAGCAAATAACTAGATTCCTGTAGAATTAGCCTTTAAGATTTCAAACAAGATTAAGGTAAGATAACATATCTCAATTTACATTGTGATACCAATGTGGCCTGAAAGAAATTCAACTACCGATGCTTTGCAAGAAATTCTCTTTTGGCATATTTTATTTCAATCTTGTATTATTTTATGTGGTTTTATCTAGTAATCTCGCCACTGAAGCACTTTTTATATTTTGATAAATCCCAGAGAATAGGATTCCTAGGCATATTTGAGAAATTATTGTGGTTATAGTAGCTTAAATTATATTACTAATTTTATATAAGAAAATATCTACGTAATTAAATGATTCATAGTAAATTTTAAACATTTTATGCAGTCTGAGACACTTTAAGACTATATTATGCTATCTAACGCCAATAAAGGTGAATGTTGGATAACCCACATACAAAATTCTAAAAAACTACACCTTGATTCTTACTATCATACTTCAATTTAATCTAAATGTGAAAACTTTGGCATATCTTATTTCACTTATACTGATGATGAGATAATGTGAACATGAATAGAATGATGTTTTTAGCTAATTTCATATAAAACTTGAGCTACAACTATACCAACTTTTTAAAAAGTCCAAAGCTTGAGCAAAACTTTAGAGGGAAATGTTGAAATATGGTACTTTCGAGTTCCTCCCCACTATTTGTGTGTTGAAGAAGCTTCCAATTTTTACTAAATATTTTTATTGTTTCTAAGACCCCAAATTTTAGCTCCAATATAGTCTGAAATTGACATGTATAACTCACTGAGAACTTTATAAATTCAAGAATAAGAAGAATTGACAAAGATCCACAACTGGTTACTTCATACAATTGCAAAATTATTGATATCAACTAACAATTGACTAAAAGAATCAAAATTAAACACAAGGGAAAATAAATAAGGAAGAACAAACAATGATAAACAAAATAATTCAAAATATAGAGAAAATTAAATATTTCATACTAATCAAAATAATAATTACCTGAAATAACCTCAGAATTTGTCTTGCGTCTTTGTTGAGGAGCCACAAGATCAATTAAAAATAGTATAAATAGTGAAGGAGAGAAGAGAGCAAGAATTGAACAAAAAAGAGTTGGATGCGTACATTAGGGTTTGATGCAAACAACAATATTGTGGTTGATGCGTGCATTAAGGTCTGATGTGTGAGAATGGAAGGACAATGAAAAGAGCAGAGAGAAAGCAGAGGAAAAAGAGGAAGATGGGCTCGATGCATGAGAGACGAAGATGAGGTTGATGGTGAGGAGAGAGAAAATCAATATGATGTGTGAAGAGAAATTTGTAACATCCAAAAATCCTAATGTTGTTGGCTTGCATACTCCTTCGATATATATGGGCGATGATTTAAGTGGCGATATATTGTTTATGAGCAAATAGGAGGTACAAATATGTCTAAAGGAATATGTGATTAGCACACATCATTCATTCAAAGTTAAAACTTCAAAGTGTAACATTTTATATGTTAAACCCAACAAGATGACATATGCCAATAGAGGTTACGAGCATTGTTACGTAAGAACCATGGAAAATTAATAAATATAATGATCTATATACTTGCCTTAATCATTCTATGAGACCATCATCAATTGGATACAAAGTCTGTCGCCCATGAGAATAAAAGGTTTATCAGGAATGACACATTAGTTAGTATTGCTCAATTGCAAATGCACATTCTTAAAAAGTATCACTATGAAATTTCATATCAAAAAATTTGGAAGGCAAAACAAAAGACCATTGAAGATGTATTTAATGGTTGGGTTGATTCTTATAACCAATTACTATTATTTATGCTTGGATTACAACATAAATTCTTGGTATTGTTGTCTTGTGGAAGAAAGTCAATTTAGATCAACCAAATATAGAAGTTTTTAAATGTATATTTTGGTTGTTTGGTCCTTCCATTAAGGGTTTTGTACATTGTAGGCTAGTGTTAAGTATCGATGGCACACAAATGTATGGCAAATACAAAGGGACTTTGCTTATTGTTGTCACCACTAACACGAATGATGGTGTGTTTCCTATTTGCATTCATTGCTATGGAGAGTGAGAATGCTGACAATTGGAGTTGGTTTATATACTGCTTGCGCTCTAGGGTTGTGCTTTAGAGGGAAGGCATATGTTTTGTTTCAGATTGTCATACATGAATTATAATGGCAATCAATGACGAAAAAAATGGATGGACTGAGTCGTTGGCATACTGCCATTTTTGTCCCCAACATATGGTTAACAAGTTAAATAAGGAATTTTAGGATAGAAGCTTAAAGAACTATGTTCACATGACAGCTTAGCAAATCAGATTAGAAAGTTTAACTTTAACATGGGTTGAATAGGTTTGTGTAATTCAGATGCAAAAAATGGCTTTATGATATTCCATTAGAGAAGTGGTTTTTAGCTCATGATGGGGGTCATCGGTCTGGGGTCACTATTAGTAACATTTTGGAGATATTTAACAAGTTAATGAAAGGTGTGCGCAGCTTGCTAATTAAAGTGTTGGTGAAAATGTCTTTTTATCGTGCTGCGGGTTTCTCATATAATAGATGAAAATTATGAGATATAGCAATGGCCAATTATCAGGGTTTTACTTCTTCTATCACTAGTATTATGACTAGTTCCAACGAGAATGCTAGATTGCATACAGTTCATGAATTCAATCATTATTGTGGTATTTTTTAGATCACTACTCCACAGTCTAATTTGGACAACTTGAGAGGTGAATGATCTCAAACCGTTGACCTAAATAATAAAGTTGCACGTGCGGCAAAATGCAATAATATAAATATCCATGCACCTATGTACTTGCTCCATGCAAAACCGTGAACTTAAATTAAAGGTTGTTTGTTGATCGTATATATACCGTGCAAGCATATGTGAGTACATAGAAGCCTGAGTTTCATCCTCTTCATGATAAAAGTTATTGGTCGAATTATGATTGTCCAACATTATTGCTTGATACTGCTACAAAGCGGGCGGCTAAAGGAAGACAAAAAATATCAATATTTCTTAATGAAATAGATGAGTGAGAGCTTGCCAAAAAGAACTTATTTATATTTTTAGGCATTTAAGCATTTATAGGCAAGAATGCATAATCGAGGTAGCTATAAGCGTAAAAACATAGCTATTGGCCCTTCCTAAATCATCGATAGAGTGTTACATTATTTATATTTTTATTTAAGAAAAGGTCATAATTAATTACCTTTTACATAACGTATTTCAAAAGTATTTTAGTAAACTTATTATGCACTTATATTATCTAGACTTGTGATGGCTACACAAGAGGACCTAGGCTTAATCGATACATCTATGCTAATTTTATAGAGACACTATAGATCCAAGATGATATGGAGGGGGTGAGGTTTGTATTTATGATTATGCGTTATTTTTTATTTTATGGCTTAATTTTCTTATGTACATTTTATTTTTAGGATCCAGGGCTTCTAGCATATAGGCATTGTTTCACTCATACTGGTAGATAGTGGGAGCCTAATCCACTGATAGTTGATATCTTAGTGCAGATGGGGTTCTATTATATATATTGGCTCATTGAGATACACATTGATTGGACATTGATCACTACACTAGTCGAGCATTGGTGGCCAGAGACCCATACATTCCATACGAAGGTTGGAGAAGTTAGTATTATATTACAAGATGCTGTGATAGTTTAAGTTTACAAATCCACAGACCTGTCATGACTAGTACCATAGATGTTCGGTGGGATGATGTTTGTTAGGAGTTGCTAGGAATTATCCCACCTCAAATAGTGAGGCATGATTTGTTGTTACACATGCAATGGTTGAGAAAGACATTTGGCATCCTTCTTGCAAATGTTGATGATTAGATGATCCGACGGTATACTAGGGCTTACATTTTGGTTATCACAAGGGGATTAATATTTGCAAACAAGTCTGGAGATGTAGTATATTTGATGTATCTTCCTATACTACGAGTCTTCGACTATACTAGCATGCTTAGTTAAGGGAGTGTTGCGTTAGCAGTACTTTATTAGGAGCTATATGGGCTAGTCGACATGATGTAAGGGCAATAGCTGGGCCACTTGTTTTCTTATAGATATTTATATGCTCATATATTATTAGCAGTACAACATAAGTTTCGGCATGAAAGCGACTACATGTGGAAGATTTGATAGATTGCCTACTCTTGCACCAACTCAGCCTACTAATGCATTTGGTGCCATGTGGCAGTACAAGCAAAATTCAACACTACAAATATTGCATTTTTATCGAGATCAACTAGACCAATAATGCAATGATCAGATAATATTTGTAAATGTGTAAAACTACTTGTAACAGTACATATTAAATCTGCAAAAAATACTGATATGTAGAGTCATACATAGAAGAAATATTGGCTGAACTACTTGCGATATATAGAGCAAACACTGATATGTGGAGGACAAGGGCATCACTCATCTGCTTTGATATTATTGAGTGGCATTTTCTAAATAGAGTGATGCACCAGTTTGGTTTGAATCAACAAATCCCCACTTCGTGTAATGCTTCACTCTATTGATAAACGTGGTAAGTGCACTTATGATTGGTAGGCACATCACATAGGGTATATTGCAATGTGGGAGCAACGTAGAGCTAGGCTAGTAGATTTAGCACAAGTGGTTGTAGCCATGAGCTATAGTGATCTCTACATGATATGACAAAGGAGCATCACACGACGGTTGATTTCTCCATTATCACAAAGACCACACATTCAGTTGTTGCCATCCAGCACAACTATTGAGGCTATAATATGCTTAGTAAAAATTAAAATATTTTATGTTTGTAACTTTTAAGCAGCAAGCAGATATAGATATGCTTATTTAGCAACTCACACAAGAGCCATCTACTTTTCATAGCCTAGGATTGCCTAGGAAGAAAAAAAAAGAAACCACGACATATTCAATTTTATGTACTGACAAAGTAGATACTTATTTATAAACTTGGAATGTTTTGATGTATAAACAAATTTTATTTAGTATCACTTGTGATTATTCATTTTGATATGTGTGAATTTAGTGTTTTCGTTTAGATATGGTTTTATATTTATATGTTATTTCATTTAGTATCACTTGTGATTATTCTGTTTCTGAATTTGCTTTATTTGGCTTTATATTTTGTGGTTATGATAGTTTATTCATGGAGTCAATCCACTACAAGGTGGTTTCACTTCTATCATTAGCCATGCCTTCTGTTTTTTAGTTGTCAACTTTAGTTGAATTTTAATGTGAACAATTGGTAGCTTGTAACTTATAAGCTAGTTGATCTTCTAGTTATGATGATTTATGGTGGACAAAATCTCTGGCTGAGTCAGATTTCTCCTTAAGAGAATCTGATTGTTGAGTTTCTATACATGCTTTGCTTTTCTGTACTCATTACATTTGAAGCACCTTGACATGGATATTTGCTTTCTTAGGTGTTGGGAAGAGTTGCCTTCTTTTGAGATTCTCTGATGGCTCCTTCACCACCAGCTTCATCATCACCATAGGGTTTTATTTTACTAATTGTAAATGATAGTTTTGTGTTTATATATTATAAACATATTTCTAGCATTTTTTTTCTAAACAATATATATACATGAATCTGTCAGTAGTGTTTGTGTTTAAGTTTTTATTTCAATATTTTATTTTAGTAATTATGAATGACATATTGTTTTAGTGTTCCTTTCTGGTTTCAGATTATCAAAAAGTCGCTTATCTGTTAAGCATTTTACTAGAAATACTTAGGCGGTTTTTATTAAAAGAAAACTCTTAGTAGTTAGGCATTTTGCATCGGAAACGCTTAAAAGTAAAACATTTTCCCAATGCAAAATGCCTAATTTAAGTATGATTTAATTTAGTTAAATCTAAAAGTAAAATGCTAACAAGTTAAGCATTTTACATTGGAGCTTAAATGCTTAACAATTAATTATTTCTTCGTTGAACTAAAATGCTTTCGAGTTAAGCGTTTTATATAGGGCAATAGCGCAACAAACTCTTAGTATTAAGTTTGAGCAACAAACTCTTTTGGTAAAAAAAAAGTTTCAAACATGACTAAAAAAGAGTAGGTTTCTCAAAAATTATGCAATAAATAATATAGATCTAAATGGTCTTTTTTTTAGTTTCTTAGGGCTAAATAAATAATATAGGTCATTATTTGCTATTTCAAAACTAAAAAGCCTAAAACTAGTAGAACTATAATTAGGCGATTTTTTTGCAAATCGCCCCAACACATGTTCTCGTCCATAGTTACAAATATATAATTATAACAAAAACTAATTTGCAACTTATATTAGATTTTTTTTCCCTAAATTAGCCTTCTAACAATTTTTATGCGTCTAGAACACTTTAAACATTTTATGAGGCTAGGTTAGTTGCAAAACTGCAGAGAATCAGCCGGTGCCAAACTTTTACACATAAATTAATTTTAAAACTCAATTAGCCTCGTATTTAAGTTTGAAGGTGAATTAGACAAGTGATAAAAAAAGTTTGACAGAGTTAAAATAGTCAAAAGTAATTAAGTCTGCCCCTAATTATGTTACCTCTAATTTATTTTAAAACTTAAATACGAGATTATATATGTTTTGAAACTAGCCTAGTCAGCAACTAACCAAATATTATAGAAAATTTAGATCCTTTCAAAAATTTGTCATGTTTAAGGGATAAATTTTCAAATAAATCATTTTCTAATTCAATAACTTCTAAATATAAGTCATTGATTAGATTAGAGATTTATATAGAAATGTTTTCTCACATTTTGTAATCTTTTAAGGAATTTGAAATTTTCATGTAAATCGCTGATCTAGTCAGTGATTTATATTTGAAAGTTGTTGATTGGGCTAGTGATTTATAAACACATATAGTCCCATATTTAAGTTTTAAATTATACTATACATATAAAATAAATATTTTAGGACGGCTAGTTGAGCGTTTTGCCCAATAAACTGAATGTAGGTTTGATATAGCAGGTTCTCCTCGTTTTGTCTTTCCACTACGCAATCACCAAAATTGATGACCGGATAAACTTTCCAATAAATATAACATAGTAAGTATTAGTGTTCACACGAGCAAAACAGTAAACAGAAGTTGATTATGTTATTTAGTAATAAATTATATGAGCCATAAGCAAATTCTATTATTTCTCAACGGATTATGTTATCTTTTTAAACTGCCATTTCTCGATGAATTTTAATCCACTGAAGATAATCGTGAGAGATAAAGTTGTAGATGACTGAATGAGTTTTTCGATGCATATTAAATAATACCGATCCAAGTTCATATTAGAAAAATATAAGTCAAATAGTGAACAAAAGTTGATTCTATTATTTGATAAATGTATTAGTTATTAATGAATTTTGTTAATTTTCAACACATTATTTATGGATTCAAATAGCCCGGGGGGAGGGTAAATCGCCACCAGCCCTTGTAGGAGGAGAAGATGTCGCACAACGACGAACTTCCTCCAAATCTTCCAAAGATAGGCAAATCGTGAGGAAGTCGTGGGCAGAAGTGACCACTAGTCAGCAAAGATCTTCTAGCGGATAAGGACACATACCTAAGGAAATATTGGCAAAGATCAAAGCCCAGACGGATGACTACGTCATCCTAGAAATGGAGGTGCTCTAGGCTTGCCGGGCTAGATGGAGGCTTACGCTATTTGGTCAGTTACTGGGAAATGGTATACCTCTAGCGAGGCTCAAGTTCATTCTGGCAAAACTATAGAATGAAATCTGTAACACCCAAACCCTAAACACGTCGTGCATGACACGAGCCCACATGGCATATGCAAGGCACCTGACAATTTGGTTATTTGCTAATAATCAAATAAACTTATAACAACACCATAATTTTATCCACAACATCTAAACTAAGAATAACTCAAGTGTGACTATCAATAACATACAGATAACCCTAATAGGGCCCCACACAAGTCACAAAACATCATCAAAAGTATCTCACTATTACATACACACAACAGTAGTATATACATAATATAACAAGTACAAAGTCACTTGCTAATGGAAAAGACAAGGATGAAAACACACTCTAAAATGTCAACTAATACATCATATAATATAACACATTTAACGTATAACACTAACCGCACTCTACTCTTCACTCGCTGGCAAGACCTCTTAGGGAGTATCATGCTCCACTTGTTTACCTAGGTTTTGAAAAGAAGAAAATAAAGAGAGTCATAAGCTAAAGGCTTAGTGAATAGACCTTACCTCAAATCAGTGATGATAAACAAAGAATAACTAATGTACTGGATAATATGAATCAGAAAGAAGCATTATGCTATGAATAAGCATATAAGCAAGTCCTCGATAATCTTAGATAGTATATATCATGTTATAACTAATCAAGAATATAATTATCGACAATATATAAATGAACCTCTATGTCTTACTATTATCGTATCACTCTCAAATATAACACATATGATATATGCCAACTATAACCATGTCATAATGTCAACTACAATCGTATCTAAAGCATAATAACTACTCGATAATCATATATGTATATCAAATGATAATAGAATCATATGCAATTCTTAGTATCACAATCACCACCAATATCTCAGTATAACATCATCATACTAGACCACTATGCATAGTCAACATCTAATACTCGGTCGCAAATCCAACTCGAAGGCTCAGAGCATACCATGCCAATTGTTAAGAGTATCTCAATCAAATAATCATACCCTGTCAACCGTTAAGGCTATCATCATCATCCAAACCCAAGTACCCAACTAACTAATAGAAACAATATTAGAATAACTGGCCATATATCCCCAGCGAACGGCATATGTCCGAATATCTACTGCGCACATAGACTACCGACCTCGGACATAAAGACATAGGATCACGACTATGTTGAGCGATCTGATACATTTAGTTAGGATCTTTTCTTACTGCATTAGTTATTTATTTTCATTAAAAAAAATTTCATTAAGACGCGTTCGAATGCAGGTGGGGTCACGTTCAAACGCCCTTACAAACGCCTGCATCAAGTTCGCAAATATAGAGAACTCATATTGTGTGTTTGAATGCGGTCGGGCGAGTTCGAACGCCCGTTTGCACATACCGAGAACGTCTTTTGTGCGTTTGAACATGATCGGGCGCGTTCGAACGCAATCGGCGGGAATCTTTTAGAATTAGGGTTACATATTATTTTAGGACTTGTTGGCTAGCCTCTATAAATATGTGGATGGCAGCCAATTTCATTATGCTATTAGAATATTAATTTCTTGCCTCTCTATCATCTATCTACCATAATCTCTCTCCTCCCTCTTCACCATCCTTACACCTCTACCGTTGACACGGTTTCCCCTAACTTCTAATCTCCCTCGACTGTCGAGTCACCCCTCTTCTTTGGGATCTCGACCACTTCGTTCCCTTCATCAATATCCCTTAATCACATCTACAATCCACCTTCATCTCTATACCCATCCATAAATCTAGCATCAACTCCACCCGTCACCACCACCATCACCCACGTTATTCCATATTTTTGTCCCAGTTGCAGTTTGAATCTGCGAAGGGTATAAATACAAAAGTTGTAGATCAACTAGTTACGGATCTAATACACTTAATTTCTTAATTTTTGGACTACCGAAGAATATTTCATGAATATTATCTCACAGTTATGCGAACCGATTCTTACAATAAATTCAGATCTTGAAGGAATCGTTGTGTAGCCTATCTTTAGTTCGAGAATCTATCAAGTGTATAAGAGCAAGCGAACCTCAGACCTCCATTAATAGTTGAAACAAGAAAGATGACATCAATAAAAAGACCTATGAAGAGCACACCGACAAGGGAAGACTCAATCCATGATGACCCTAACCGTGAGGCCGATTCCTTTGGAGCGACCACGGTAGGACCGAGTCAACCAACATCCATAAATGCAAATATGGATGAACTTAGGGGCATGTTCCATACATTGATGCATAGAGTTGACTCAATTCAAAAGGATCATAATAATTTCAAGGAATATGCTATGAACTGATTTGATTCATTATCTCCTCGATAATAATCAAAATTTCAAGAAGGACCAACGATGGGACCTCATCGAACTGATCCCCCGCAGGTCCACATGCATCATGCGAGTGTCAATGATCCCCTCTTACCTATCCCCACACATCATTCCCCACCTCCATTTCAAAATCCAAGACTAGCTGTGGTGGAACCTGAGAGGCATGCGGCACTGGTGCGCTTTGTCGATGAGGAGGATTGGTACTTTGAGGATGATGTTGATCCCTTTGGAGATGGTGATGAACGTGCTCAAAGATTTAGAGAAGAGGATCAACTTGCACAAAGGTTTAGACCTAAACCAAGGATCTTTCGCGAACCAGACAATGCTATTCGGGGGAGAACCGCACGCTTGGATTTCCCAAAATTCAAAGGCGGTGATCCAACGAATTGGGTGTTTCAAGTTGAACAATATTTTGATTGTCAAGGTATAACGGAAGATGCAAAGGTCCAAATGACAAGCTTTCACCTCCAAGGAACGACATTGCATTGGTATAGATCGGTTATTCATGGTGGAGGATTTATCGGATGGGTTAATTTTTGTAAGAGGATTACATGAGATTTGGGACAGCGGCATATGAAGATTTTGCTGCCACATTAAGCAAGATGGTTTAAAGGACGATCGTATTGGAGTACCAAGCTGAGTTTGAGAGAGTTAATAGTCATTGTGAGTCACCTTGGCTCGAACTGACATTAATGAGCACATTTATTTCAGAGCTGCGAGATGAAATACAAGCGAATGTTCGTACACTATGTCCTACTACTCTTGAGGAGGCCTTTGAGAAGGCCGTGAGGATGGAACAAAAGCATAAGGCTCTAAAGATGGCAGTGAAAACCAATTAGGGCAACCGAGATGGGCGGTTTGCACGTAGAATGCCAACTGGAAATTCTGCAGGTTCAAAAACAGCGACTACTAGTACTAGACCACGACCACCTTTGAGACCTTCTTCTGATGTTAGAGGAGGCACAAGACCTCCCATTCGAACTCTCACACTTGCCTAGGTGGAGGAGCGAAAAGCAAAGGGCCTTTGCTTTCGATGTGATGAGCATTTCACCCCTGGTCATCAGTGTTCTAAACTGATCGGGAGTATGATGCTCATCGATGGTCTCGAGGAGGATGAGGAGGTTGTTGATAATGGAGAGTGTCCAAAGGAGGCCCATGAGGAGACCATTGTGGAAGGTGCGGAGGAAGATATTCAAGCTAAAATATCGATGCATGCATATTCAGATACTTCCGCGCTGAGGATGTTACGAGTAGACAGACTCGTTAGAAAGTATTGTGTGCACATCCTCATTGATTCAGGGAGTACACACAATTTTCTAAACGAGAGGTTAATGAGGAGATTGGGTTTGGATGCTGAATCGACCATGGGATTTGGCGTTGCTATTAGAAATGGCACGAAGCTTAAGGTGGAGAGCTTATGTCGCCGGGTCGGTATACGGGTGCAAGGACACGATATCATTGTGGACTTGTATCCGTTGGCGCTGTGAGGAGCGGACATTATTCTTGGTACTCAGTGGTTACAAAGTTTGGGACCCGTCACATTTGATTTCTAGAGCATGTAGATAAAATTTAAACAAGGAAACAAAGATGTGCGGCTAGATGGTGTTCGGTCTTCGCCGATTCCTGCAATGCAGCCTATGGTGGGGCTGCCTTGTGCATATAATTTGTCCTATCTTCTTCAGTTAGGACCAGCAGGAGATGAGCCTCAAACGAGTTCTGGTACTATCATTGAATTGTCTAATTTATTAGATAATTTTTCTGGACTGTTTGAGGAGCCATAGAAATTGCTACCGAGGAGAGCGGCGGACCATCGCATAGAGAATGTACTCAAGGCTACACCGATGAACGTGAGACCATATCAGTATCCACATGTGCAAAAAAAGTTATCTCAAAGATGGTAGTCGAGATGTTGGAGCAAGGTCTCATTCAACTAAGTCATAGCTCATACTCATCCCCCGTGCTATTGGTGCAAAAAAAAGACGGGACATGGTGTTTTTGTGTTGACTATCGGGCACTAAATGCTATTACCGTCAAGAACCGGTATACTATTTCGGTTATCGAGGAGTTGCTGAACGAGCTTGCAAGGGCGAATATATTCAGCAAGCTTGACTTGAGGGTCGAGTATCATCAAACTAGAGTTCACCCGGCGGATGTGTATAAAACTGCGTTTCAAACTCCAAATGGGAATTACGAGTTCTGGGTGATGCCTTTTGGTCTCACCAATGCTCCATCTTCCTTTCAAGGCCTCGTGAATGATATATTGTGGCCTTTCTTACGAAGGTATGTCTTGGTATTTTTTGACGATATTTTGATGTATAGCAAGACTGAATTGGAGCATTGGCGGCATTTGGAGGATGTGCAAAATTTGTTGAAGCAAAACTAATTGAAGATCATTGGCGGCATTCTGCATGCGGTGATAAAGTGGAGACCTTATTTGATCGGTAGACGATTTATTATACGAACTAATCAAATGAGTCTTCCATACTTTATGGGACATCGTATACACACTCCGGCACAGCAGAGATGGGTCACAAAATTATTGGGGTATGATTATGAATTCCAATACAAGAAGGGAACGGAAAAATAGAGCGGTGGATGCACTATCACGCCAAACCGATACCGCCGAGCTTGCAGCCTATTCTTTTCCTACCTTTCCCCTCCTTGACAAGCTGAGGTATGTATGTACATCTGACCCAGATGTTTTGAGATTGTTTCAGGAGCTCTTGGATGATCCGGAGCGCCATCCAGAGTTGGAGAATCGAGGCGGTTTGCTGCTGGACCGCGGATGCATTTGAGTTCCCGCAAATGAAGGATTGCGGCAGAAATTGTTGGAGCACTTCCACCAAACTCCAGAGGTTGGTCATGAGGGTGTCTTGAGGACTTATAGGAGGATATCTCAGAGTTGCATGTGGCCAGGATTGAGGCGGGATGTGAAGAGTTTTGTCCGTGTTTGCGAAGTCTATCAAAGGGCTAAAGCAACCACATTGAAAACAGCCGAATTACTTCAGCCTTTACCTATACCAGACCGTGTTTGGGAAGATATTTCTATGAATTTCATAGAGGGTCTTCCGCTAGTACGTGGTAATTCCATTATCTTTATAGTGGTTGACAGATTGAGCAAGTATACGCACTTTTCGGCATTATCACATTCGTTTTCAGAAAAGTCGGTGGCTAAAATTTTTGTTAGGGATGTTGCTCGGTTACAAGGCATGCCACGCACGATTGTCTCGGATCTTGATCGTGTATTTATGAGTGACTTTTGGACTAAGTTTTTTAGATTGCAGAGGACTCGATTGAACTTTAGTTTGCCTACCATCTATAGACAAATGGCCAAACCGATGTGGTAAATCGAGACATTGAGCAGTATTTGAGGTGCTTTATTGGAGAGATGCAGAGACGATAGCTAGAGTTCTAACCGTAGGCGGAGTGGTCTTATAACACCGCCTAGTATAGCAGCATTGGTATGACTCTATTTGAGGTGGTGTATGGACGCACGGCTCCGACGTTACGCGCTTATGATCTAGTGGAATCTACAGATCGGATGGAGGTGGACTTAGCTTTGATGGATAGAGACACCACATTGAGGAGGTTGCATGCTATCTTAAACTTGCTCAAAACCACATGAAGCAAGTTTATGATCGCAGTCATAGGGAGAAGGAGTTCGACATCGACAGTTGGGTGTTTGTGAGGGTGCAACCGTATCGTCAGGTGACATTGCATCTGATGCGTAATCAAAAGTTAGCTCATCGCTACTTTGGTCTGTTTCGGGTGTTAGAGCGTATTAGTCCGATTGCATATCGTTTAGAGCTGCCAGAGGGGTCGAGAGTGCATTATGTCTTCCATGTTTCATTGCTGAGGGAATAGATTGGAGATCATGAGATCATTGGATCAGTTCTACCGGAGCCATTGGAGGATATTAAGATCATTAAGCTAGTTCATGTACTTGCTAGACGTCGACGACGACATGGTAATAGATTGGAAATGGAGATTCTAGTTGAGTAGTTTGGCAAGCCATCCGATGAGGCTACATGGGAGTTGGAGATTGATATCTTGGAGTGTTTCCCTGACTTTTCACCTTGAGGGCAAGGTGGAGGAAGCTTGGTGGGCTGATACATTTAGTTAGGATCATTTTTTACTACATTAGTTATTTATTTTCACTAAAATAAAATTTTTGTAGGTCGTGTTCGAACGCAGGTGGGGTCGCGTTCGAACGCAGGTGGGGTCGCGTTCGAACGCCCTTGCGAGCACCTACATCAAGTTCGCAAATATAGAGAACGCATATTGTGCGTTCGAACGCGGTCGGGTGAGTTCAAACGTCCGCGTTCGAACGTCTGCATCGCGTTCGCACATACAGAGAATGTCTTTTATGCGTTCGAACGCGATCGGCGGGAATCTTCTAGAATTAGGATTACATATTGTTTTAGGACTTATTGGCTAGCCTCTATAAATATGTGGATGGCAGCCAACTTTATTATGCTATTGGAATATTAATTTCTTGCGTCTCTATCATCTATCTACTCTAATCTCCCTCCTTCCTCTTCACCATCCTTCCACCTCTACCGTTGGCAAGGTTCTCCTAACTTCTAATCTCCCTCGACTGTTGAGTCACCCCTCTTCTTTGGGATCTCGACCACTTCGTTCCCTTCGTCTATATCCCTTAATCACATCTATAATCCACCATCTTTTCCATACACATCCATAACTCTAACATCCACTCCACTCGTCATCACCACCATTACCCACGTTATTCTGTGTTTTCATCCCAGTTGTAGTTCGAATCTGTGAAGGTTGTATATATGAAAGTTGTAGATCTGAAAGCTAGATCTAATCCACTTTTTCGTAATCTTCTGACTACCGAAGAATATTTGACGAATATTTTTCTACGATTGCATGGACTGGTTCCTGCAAAAAATTCAGATCTTGAAAGAATCGTTGCATAGCCTATCTTTAGTTCAAGAACCTATCAAGTGGTATCAGAGCCTATCAAATTGGTATCAGAGCCTATCTTTTGGTAGCGTAGGACTTATCATCTAGTATTAGAGCCTATCACGATCAATCAACTCCAAGCACGCCCTAACCCTTGTGCTCACTCGGGTATTCTCATGCTTTTGACCAACTATCCTATCTATGAGAACTCATGCATTTCTTTCTAAATGATAGATCCTGCATTTTATCTAGTACTATAATAAGTCATGCATATCAGGAATTTAGGAGGTAAGAAAGTCAAAAGAAATATATGATGAGATAAAATCTCTAATGGGATATGTATCACATGCATACTCATACTATAGATCAACTCGACATAAAGTATAGATAATCTATTCATCTCCGAACATTTCTATATATCATCAATATATTCATGTCCAAGATCAGTCTAATCAAATGAATAATAAAATATGTTCAATTATAATTATTTTTATATAGGATCATATAATCATTTTGAAGGTCAAAACATGCGTGTACATAATATATAATATAACCTAATTTGATAAAGACATCTAAGGGATAAGACTATTCACCGCAACTGTAATTACTAAACAACCACTCATTCACATTTGCTACAACAATGATCAATCTTATAATTAACACGACTAAAAGATAATTTCTCATTGTAATCATATAGTATTAATTCCTATATTTGTTTTGTTATTTATTAACCTAATGTGATTCAGACTCTTGATCCTCCCGATAAATCAAAGTTTAAGGGAGCCTGCTATGATGGATCGATATCCTGAATTTGCAATTTGAGGACAACGT
The DNA here is from genome assembly GCF_019914945.1 of Typha latifolia. Lineage (NCBI taxonomy): Eukaryota > Viridiplantae > Streptophyta > Magnoliopsida > Poales > Typhaceae > Typha > Typha latifolia. The sequence goes on from NC_133091.1 coordinate 6,624,403, forward strand.
GACTGGAATATTATAATGAATGAATATTGAGTTCTATCCTTTTTGCTTCCTTTCTACCCTAATCTTCCTTCTCCTTTATTCAAGCCCTAGCCATGCACCATCTCGACGTCGGTGATCCTTCTAACCTTCCTCGTCTGTCGAGTTCTCCCTCCTTCTTGGAATCTCGGCCCCTTCTTCCCCCTCATCCTTATCCCCTAAACACCACAATTCATCCGCCCCATCATTATTATCATCCATCACATCATCATCACCACGACCCGTCATTTCCACCATCACCCCTACTTTTACATATTTTCATCCTAATTGTAGTCAGAATCTTTGAGGAGCATAAATACCAAAAATGTAGATCAGGAAGTTACGGATTTGACCACTTTAGTTTTGTAATTTTCTAGCTATAGTAGAATATCTGATCAATATTTTTCCTCTACTGTGCGGGCTACTTTCCTACATTCGATCCAAATCAGAAAACGGACGTTCGGTCCATAAAATAACCATAATTATACTATCCAATAATTTATTTAAGACAATTATCTGCCTATTATTCTCTTTGATAATTAATAAAATAAGAATTAAATTAATGCAACCATCGTGCTGGACCATAATACTTGGCTTCAAACTCAATACACATCATGCCACAAGCTCAGAGCATACCCTGTCATACGCTAAAGGTATCTTTGATGATAATCATACCCACACATGCACTAAAGTATCTCTGAAGATAATCAAACCCTATTATATGTTAAGAGTATCTCAGTAAATAATTATATCCTGTCATACACTAAGGATATATTAGTGATAGTTATACCTTATCATTTGTTAAGAGTACAACCATCAGTCATTATCATACTCTATCATATGCTAAGAGTATGTCCAATACTAATCCGGACTAGATACCGTTCCAATCATCACATCACATACACATGTATTTTTATGATTTTCTATATATGATAGATCATATGCATATATTCAATACTACAATAGATCGTGCAACTCAAAAATTTAAGTGGTAAAGAAGCCAAGAGATAAATGATGCAATGCAGTCTCTATCCTTGTATCTAACACATGCATCCTCATACTAGTCTATCACATGCATACAAATTCTAGATATCATCTCAACATAAAATCATAACATTATAGTCATCTCTAATCATCTCTATGTATCACCAATATACTCATATTGCAAATCAGCCTAATCAAATGTATTATAAAATATGCTCAACTAAAATCATCTCTAAATAAGGTCATATAATCATGCTAGAGGTCAAAACATACATATACATAATTATATAATATATCCTAATTTGAGAAAGATATCTAGAGGATAAGACTACTCATATCTAGTCAAAAGATACAAACCGCGTAACCCTCATATCCATCAACCAAGTGTCAACTCATCACTAGCAGGGTCGTCGAGATCTCAAATAAGAGGTTCGGGATCTAAAAATGTTCAAGTAATATAAAATTAGTCATTTATCTAACTAAAATATGTTCGTATAAAATATGATACTTTATTAAGTTTTAGAGTTTCTACTTATCTTTATAATTAGTTAGATTTACATTATAAATCTAACTATGTAGTCTTTACTTCATAAAAATAAATAAATAAGCATAGTACCTCATTTGTTACAAAATAATATTTAATAAATTATTAGAATTGCTTAAAATGTATATCATATGAATATTAGTATTAATCTATAAATCTAATGTAATAGAAACATAAATAAATAAACCTATATTTATGTGTAATATTTTATAACCTAATAATCATTAATTATATTAATTGTAATTATTAACAATAAATTGATAAATATATATATCTACTATTAAAATAATTAATGTCTAAATAATCTATTGCATTAACTAAGAAAAGAAATACCTAACTAAATAAATAAAATAATTAAAAAAATGTAAATAATACCACTGCCAAAGTGCTGGGCTCGGCCCAGCACTATTATAGCAAGGAGAAAACAAAAAAAAATAGAAGAGGAAGAAGAGAAGAAGAATGGAAGGGAGTGCGGACCCGTGCTGGCGAGGAAGGTACTAGCTGCTGCTGGCCAGCCAACGGTTGGCCTCTCAACGGCGGCTCGACTTCGGCTAGCCCGAGCCCAAGGGCAAGAGAGAGAGAAAGATAAAGAATGAGAGAGAGAAATAGAGAGAGAGAGAGAAAGCAGTGGGGGTGTTGGCGGTGGTTGCTGTGACGGGGCCTATCGCGCTAGCTGGCTCGGCCAGGTTGGTCGGACCGACGGTTAGGGGAACGTGGCGCCCTCAGCGCATGCCAGGTTCCCTAGCTCAGCACGAGGTCGTCCACGTCATGCCAAGACTTCTGATTTTTTTTAAGGATAGTTTGTTACACTTGACCTCCTCAAAGATCTCCCAACTGAAAATCGTGCTGAAAGAAGCTCACCATCGAACATGCCAAATAAATGATAAGCAAATCAACATAGAGGAGATCCAAGATACCAGAGGGATCGAATGGAACGAGAAGACAGTATGCAAACCACATTAGTCCACCACCTCAATGGGTCGAACAAACCCAGGAATGGTGATCATCAATGGGGTGCAAGTCCAACTAGTCTCTGACTGAATTAGAGAACCTCGCTCAGCTTTTGTGCGAACCAACAAAGTCAGACTACAAGAGGATAAGCCAAATGGCTTGTACCCAATAGAGATTTTGGTAGATGACCTTGCTCATACTAGCTCTAAGCCGACAACAACTCCTATGGAAAGGGCTATTGAAGTGCATGATAAAATAGTTAGGAGGCTAAAGATAGGTCTAACTTAGGGGCTGAAAATGGACCAAGAAGACGTGGAAATATATCAACAGCAGGCCCAGCTTGCCCTTGTTGCATACGAAGGGGGAGACTCAACGTTGCAAACTTCCGAACCCGATGCCTCGGAGACTACTAAGGAGGTTGCGGACGAGAGGATGCCTCCTACATCAAAAAAGGGAAGGACCAAATGAGCTGTCCTCATCTAGAGTTTTATTCTGCCTTAATAATAAAAGCAATTTTCTAGAATTGTCGTGGGGCAATAAAAAAAGAGGTGCACGATCGTTGTCGAGATCTAGGGAACACAACCTAGAGTTCTTGGTACTATTGGAATCCCACACAAATTGGGACATAGCTAAAGGGGTGGCTAAGTCCTTAGGAAGATACTGGAGTTGGTTTGCAGTTCCAATAGAAGGCCGATATGAAAGGATCATGGTGTTGTAGAAGAAAGAAGTTGGGAAGGTAGATTTTGTTGCAGCCTTAAGGTATGAGGTTCACATGGTTATTTCTAATGCTGCAAGTCAAACCTAGGGCTAGACGACTATCTATGCAAGCAACCAGTTGAGCGAACAAAGGGACCTTTGCGAGGAGCTGATCAATGTAATGAGCATCGAAGCTCCTTGGATCATGGTGGGAGACTTCAATGCCTACCTCTCCACCCAAGAGAAACAGAGCTCCCATCCAGTGATGATGGGACCAAAGTGCAAGGCTTTCAAGGAGCCTGTGGACAAGGTCGGGTTTTGCGATCTGGGCTTCAAAGGGTCCCCCCCTTTACCTGGTGCAACAATCAACAAGGGCACAAGATCATCAGTGGTGATGCCCAATGGCTTGGCCATCACCTACTTAGCAAAATTACCCACTTGGATAAGACTGCATTAGATCACGCGTCACTTTTGTTATCAGTGATGATGATGAGTCAAAGACAGGCTAGGCCAACCAGATTTGAGCTCCAATGGCTTGAACATGAGGAAAGTGAAGGAGTAGTGGCGGGAGTATGGGCTAGTGGGGCTAATGGCAACCCTATGCATGCCTTCACTCATAAAATGTTCCATGCACCAAGTTCTACATAAATGGAGTCATGAGGCCATAGGGAATATAGACAAACGCCTCGAAGAAACCTCAACTATCATCAAACATCTAGAGGACCTTGATGTGGGGCAGCTCGATGAGGTGGGTTATGGTAATCTTCTCAGTCAGTATCAAAGAAAGGCTGCCCTGAGCAAGCAACTCAATATTAAATGGCAACAAAGGGCTCGGTTGAAATGGACCGGCGATGGGGATTGTAATACCAGATTCTTTCAAATCACCACATCTCTGCGTCAACGCCACAACTTCATTTCAGCAATCTAGAAGAATAATGGAGAATGGACACGGTGAAGAGGAAGCTAATGCTGCCTTTGTAGAATTCTACTATGAACTCTGGGGTCAGTGGTAGAACCCAACCAACAAGATATTGGATGGCATGAGTTGCCGGCTATCTCTACGAACGACACAACAAGTCTCACCTCCCGATGACCAACAAGGAGATCAAGGTGGCTCTTTGGAGCCTCCAATAAGGGAAAGCACTCAGAACGGATGGCATCCAAGTGGAGGTATACACCCATTACTATCACATCCTCGGAGACAGCCTCTACAATGCAGTGTGATATTTCTTCACCTCAGCTAACCTACCAAGGAGATGGAGATGAGCGTATGTAACCTTGATTCCAAAGAGAGCCTACCCTACTAGAGTGCATGACTATAGACCAATTTCTTTCTACAATGTTGCATACAAAGTCATCGCAAAGGTATTAGTGGGCCATATGAAAGGACTCCTACGAAAGCTCATTGGCTAGAGCAAGCGGCCTTCGTCACCGGATGATCCATCATTGACAACACCCTTGCGGCTCAAGAAGTGGCTCACAGCATGGCGTAGGACAAAAACAAATCTTCAATCATGATGATCAAAATGGACATGGAGAAAGTGTATGACAAGGGAAGCTAAGGAGTGGTACTCGGCACACTTGAGCGCGTGGGATTCCCGAGTATGTGACGCAGATAGATCCATGCATGCATCATCTCCCCGAGGTTTGCCATGCTCATCAACGGGACACCATCCAATTGGATCAACCCTCACCACGGTCCTTGGCAAGGCGACCCATTGTCACCTTACTGTTTTATTCTTGTTCTCAAATCCTATCCAACACCCTCAATGCCAAGACCAGAGATGGGAAGCTAACTAGACTCTCCATTGGACACATGCATCCCATCTATTGTACATGGATTGTAACACCCCTGCCCTACAAGGGTACGTACACACCCACCCACCCACATGGCACGCATGGCACACGCGATAAGATAGGCGAGGCTACCACGCACAAATACACTTGCAGTCACATAATCCATCACTAAATAAAATATACTATTAACTAAATAATATGTTAACATATGAATATCCAAGTCCATAATAATATACACTAGACCACTACATAATCTGACAGAACCCACACAAGCCACGATAAACTATCAAGATACAACTTATAACCACTAACACACGAGTATAATATAGTCTGACATGTATTATACAAATTATCATCTAATACAATAGAGTATACATTTTAAATAATGATACAACTCAATTTTTATATAATTTATCATCTATATCATCTCGCATCTATAGCTCACCTCATCATTGTTCTAAATATCTTCATAGGATATCTTAAATTGCTATCACGTCCACATATTTGAGGAGGTTAGAAAAGAAAAAAAATAGAGTCATGAGCTAAAGAATCAATGAATACATCTTACTCTAAATTAATGATGTCAAATAGAGAGTAAATCATGTACGAGATAATATGAATCACAAAGGAGCATCATATCATAAATGAGTATATGAATCTATCCTTATTACTATATAAATATATCGTACATAATCAAAGTATATAATTCTCGACAATGTATAAATAAAACTCTATATCATACCATCATCATAACTCTCTCTCAAATATGACACATATGATGCATACCGACTATGGCTATGTTATGATATCAAATGCAACTACATATAATGCATATTGATTACTCGATAATCAGGTATATCAGATGATAATAAAATTATATACATTTCTCAACATCTTAGTCCATAATATCAACTCTAAATAATATCATCATACTAGACCACTATGCACAGTCAACATTCAGTACCCGATCTCATCATCTAGCTCGTAGGCTCAAAGCATATCCTATCATATGCTAAAGGTATCTCAATCATAATCATACCCCGTCATACGCTAAGGGTATATCAATCTTCATTTAAATCGGGTACCCCACTAGTTAATAGAAATTATATGAGGGTAAATTGCCACACGCATGCCTTAGTGAATAGTAGATGCCCGATTGTCTGTGCTCACTAGACTCAATTAACCTCGAACATGGGCCATGAGATATCGCATATTAGTGACCATAAACATCACATCAAGCACCCCTAACCCTGTCACCTATTTGGGTATCCTCATACTTTTTTATTAACTTTTTTATCAATGAGATTTATGTATTTCCTTCTATATGATAGATCATATGAATATGATAGACTCTGATACCAAATTAATAAGCTCTGATGCCAATTGATAAGCTTTGATAACAATTGATAAGCTCTGATACCAATTGATAAGATCTGGAACCAAAGATAAGCTACGCAACTATTCCTTCAATATCTGAATGTATTATAGGAATCAGTCCGCGTAACCGTGGGAAAATATTCTTCAGATATTCTCCTGTAGTCCGAAAATTACGAAACTAATTGGGTTAGATCTATAACTTCCTGATCTACAACATTTGTATTTACACCCTTCACATATTCAAACTGTATCAGGGACGAAAATATGGAATAATGTGGATAATGGTGGTGGTGACGGGTGGAGTGGATGTTAGGGTTATGGATGGGTATGGAGATGAAAGTAGATGGTAGATGTGATTAAGAGATATAGATGAAGGGAATGAAATGGTCAAAATTCCAAAGAAGAGAGGTGGCTCGACAATCGAGGGTAGGGGTGAAAACGGATCGGATACGGATCGGATACGGATCGAATAGTGCTCAACCCATATCCGGATCCATATTTTTAGTCCACATATGGATTCGGATACGAATATTAGACGAATAGCAAAATTTAAAACCATATCCTAACTAAACGGATACGGATAATTTTCGGATAGAGGATCGGATCTTAAACGGATATTGATTGAATTTAAAATAATTATAATATTTTATTTATATATAATTAACACAAAATTATTAAGAGTTTTACGATAAATAATTTTTTTGTATGTCAAATTTATAAAATTAGAGAAATTAATCTCTATAAATAATATATAATATATTATTAGTAATAATATTAATATTTACTATTTAAATAAGCAAATTAAAAATAGTAAATCATTTTTAAAAAATATGCGGATAAACGGATATCCGATATATCCGTATTCGAATCCGAAAAATATATCCGACCCATATCCGAATCCATATCCGAATTTTTTTCAAAAATTCTATCCGTATCCAAATCGGATAGAAAATTTTTATCCGAATCCGATCCGAATCGGGTCGGATAGCGGGTCGGGTCGGAGTTAATCCGACCCGTTTTCATCCCTAGTCGAGGAAGATTAGAAGTTAGGAGAAGCCTTACCAACGATAGAGGTGGAAGGTTGATGAAGAGGGAGGAGGAAGAAGTCTAGAGAGAAGATAAGAGGCAAGAAATCAATAATCCAATAGCATAATAAATTTGGTTGTCATCCACATATATATAGAGACTAGCCAACAAGTCCTAAAATAATATGAAACCCTAATTCTAAAGGATTCCCATCGATCGCGTTCAAACGCACCAAAACACGTTCTCTATATGTGCGAACGCGATGCAGGCATTCGAACGCACCATATGCATTCTCTGTATTTGCGAACCTAATGTAGGCGTTCGCAAGGGCGTTCGAACGCGACCCCTCTTGCAGTCGAACGTGACCTACAAAAATTTTATTTTAATGAAAATAAACACCAAATGCAATAAAACAAGATCCTAACTAAGTGTATGGCACCACGCTTCCCCCAACCTGCCCTCAAGGTGAAAAGTCGAGGAAATGCTCCAAGATATCAGTCTCCAACTCCCATGTCGCCTCATCGGATGGCTTGCCAAGCCACTCAACTAGAATCTCCATCTCTAATATGGTACCATGTCGTCATCAGCGTCTAGCAAGTACTCGAACTGGCTCTACGATCTCTATCTCCTCCAATGGCTCTGGTAGAACCGATCCAACAATCTTATAATCTCTAATGCGCTCCCTCAATAATGAAACATGAAAGACAAAATGCACTCTCGACCCCTCTGGCAGGTCCAAACGATATGCAACCGAACTAATACACTCCAACATCCGAAACGGACCACAGTAGCGATGTGCTAACTTTTGGTTTCGCATTAAACGTAAAGTCACCTGTCGATACGGTTGCACCCTCACAAACACCCAACTACCGATGTCAAACTCCTACTCCCTATGGCTACGATCATAAATTTTCTTCATGCAATTTTGAGCAAGTTTAAGATGAGCATACAACCAGCTCAATGTGACATCTCTATCCATCAAAGCTAAGTCCACCTTTATCCAATCTACAAATGCCATTGGATCATAAGCGCGTAACGTCGGAGCCGTGCGTCTATACACCACCTCAAATGGAGTCATGCCAAAGCTGCTATGGTAAGCGGTGTTGTAAGACCACTCCCCCCACAGTAAGAACTCCAACCACCATCTCGGCATTTCTCCAACAAAGCACCTCAAGTACTGCTCAATGCCTCGATTAACCACCTTAGTTTGGTCGTCCGTCTGCGGATGGTAGGTCGAACTGAAGTTCAATTGAGTCACCTATAATTTAAAAAACTCAGTCCAAAAGTCACTCATAATTACACGATCACGATCTGAGACATGGATGACATGCTAATCACTGTGCAAGCAAATGTGCCCAATGCGGAGTGTGTCCTAGAGTGCCTCTGAAACTACTCCGCCCTCTCAAATTAGAGGGTCAATTTAGCGGGTAAAGATAAAAATCATACAGGAGGTAGAGACGGTTAAGATAGAGAGATGAAGGGGGAGAAATAGGCATACCCTACAAGACTAGGGGAATTGACGGATGAGGGAGACTAGAAGCTAGACAAGATCTTGCCAATAAAAGAGGTGGCGCTGGTTGGTAGAGGAGGAGGGAGATGTACAAGCCGACAGCCTAGTGTTAAGAGATGCAAGGGCAAAAACCAATAAATCTTTCATTCTAAGCATGTTTAAGATACAAGCCATAAGGCCCTATTTATATAGATTAAATGAAAAAGTCCTAAAGAAATTTAATTAAACTAGTCTACCTTATCTTCTTAGATTAACCCTTCGTTTCATCGTAGATAGATTTCAAATCTAAAGAAGTCATCAATACCAAAGTTGTAGATATGGAGGTTGGCGATCTTATCCAACTAGTTTGATATTATTCGAATGTCTGTGGAATATCTTAAGAATATTTTTCCGAAATTGTGTAGAGCTAAATTAGTTAACTAATAAATTCTAACCTAATGAGACTCTAATTAAAGCAAATAAGCAGATAAGATAACTAAACTCAATCCATTGAGCCCAAGCTCTCCTTGATGTGATCCGATCTGACTCAATTCGTATCAACACATCGATTGGTATATTCTCTTTGGTAGTAGCCGATGGAGGGGCATGCACCTCATAAGCTGGGAAGTGGTCACCCAAAACAAGGCAAATGGAGGTCTGGCACTTAGAAAACTGAATCAAGTAAGAATAGCTCTCCTGAGCAAGCTTGCCTTCAAGGTTTTAAACAAGGAAAACTTGCCTTGGGTAAACCTATTAAGAGCTAAATATGGCGATCTAGATCCATGGGAGACTAAGGTGGCACCAGCTTCATCCTCGGTTTGGAGGGCCATCAACTCATTGCTTGGTCTCATAAAAGGCAGATGTAGGAAGATACTTGCGAATGGCAGATCCACCAGAGTGGCCATGACCTCGTGGCAATTGGCAATCCCTTGGAACAAGCAACCACAATGCATGAGTCAACTTTGCTAGATGAGAATTTTCTTATGGCCAACCTTCTGAATAGAGATCAGTGGCCACGGCAAAGACTAATCATTGAAGGAGGGGAGGAGGTGGCATTCTAGACCATGAAGTTATAGTAGGGGTGTAAACGAGCCGAGCTCGAGCGAGTCGGCACCGGCTTAGGCTCGGCTCGAAATTACTTTCGAGCCTTTAAATTTGGCTCAGCTCAACTCGAACCGAGCTCAAGTTGAGCCTAACCAAGCCCGAGTTGAGCCCGAGTAGAACTCGAGCTTGATTAGAGGATGAGGAGGCGGTGGCGGCGTGGACGACAGCTTGCCAAAGGAGAAGGAGGAGGCCGACCCCGAGCCCAATGCAGATGGAGGAAATTGCCGAAAGAGACTGGAGGAGATGGTTGATAGAGGAGGAGGAGGCCAACGGAGAGGAGGAGGTGGTGCCATGGTGGCGGCTTGCCGGTGGAGGCCAATAGATAGGAGGCCGGATGGGTTCGAGTGGGGTGAGGGCTCGAGTGGGGTGAGGGCTATGGGTGAGGGTAAGGGTGAGGGTGATGGCTGGGGGTCAGGTGGGTGAGCATGATTGGCAAGGGTGATGGGTGATCGTGAGGGTAAGGGGTGAGGCAGCCAATATTGTAATAATACCTATCAAGCCGAGCCTAAGCGAGCCGACTCTAGCTTAGACTCGACTCGATATTATTTTTGAGCCGATTTCAGCAGATCGAGCTCGCCTCAGCTCTGACTGAGCCAAGTCAGACTTGAGCTTCAGCCAAGCCGAGCCCAAGCCAAGCCCGATCCACTCGTCAAGCTTAACAGCCCTAGTTACAAGGTGGGTTGACTTCTTTGGAGGACCAATGGGTATGGAGTACACATCCCTCAAGAGAGCGAAGGATGAAGTTTATCTACAAACTCATAAACAAGTCCAATGAAGATAGATGGGTGGGATGGAGCAAGTTGTGGGGTCTGCAAGTAACACATCGCATTAAAACTATTTGCTAGAAAGTTTGCAGGAACATGCTACCAACTATAGCATATCTCCACTCTCTCTGCATTGCGCCAAAAGGTAGCTATGTTCTTTGCTGGTGATAGGTTATGGAACGATTCCTTCAAGATCTAGATTTATTGCAGAAAGCAGTCCGCGCAACCAAGGGAAAATATTCACTAAATATTCTCCAGTAGTCAGAAAATTACGAAACCAAGTAGAATCAATCCGTAACTCCGTAATATATGTCTTTTGTATTTATGGGATAAAAATACGATATAGTGCGGATGATGGTGGTGGTGACGGGTAGAGTGGATGTTAGGGTTATGAATAATAATGGAGATGAGGGTTGATAGTTGATGTATTTTAAGGGATAAAGACGAAGAGGAAGAAGTGGTCGAGATCCCAAAGAAAAGAGAGGACTCGACAGACGAGGGAGATTAGAAGTTAGGAAAGACCTTGCCAATGGTAGAGGTGGTAGGTTAGTGAAGAAGGAGGAAGGAAATTAGGGTAAAAAGAAGATAGAGATGCGAGAAACTAATATTCCAATAGCATAATAATTTTGGCTACCATCCACACCTTTATAAGGGTTAGCCAAGAAGCCAAAATAACAATTATTAACCCTAATTCTAGTGGACTCCTGTCGATCGCGTCCGATCGCGTTCAAATGCACAAAAGGCGTTCTCTGTTAATGCGAACATGATGCAGATGTTCGAACGCGCCTGATCGCATTTGAACACACATGTTGCGCTCTTTGTTTTTGCTAACCTGATGTAGGTGTTCGCAAAGCCGTTTGAATGCACCCCCAACCGCGTTCGAATGCGACCTACAAAAAATTTATTTTAATGGAAATAAATAACTAATGCAACAAGAAAAGATTCTAACTAAGTGTATTAACTTGCAGCATGAAGAACTCGTGGCCAACCTTTACTTCACATGTAGATATGCTATGGAGGTTTGTTAGGAGCTCAAAAGGCATAAACCGGGGATGGAGGTGCCATGCACCTCCACCGAGCCACTTTTCTCCACGTCGTGGCGATGTGTGGAATTAGGACCTAGCCCACCCGCCACTCCGCTGCCACCGCATGACCATCTCTCTCTCTCCCTCTAGTTCCCCATCAGTCATCGATCGCTAGGAAGAGCCATCGTCGGCCTTTCTATCTAGTAGTGAGCCTTCCTCTCTCTCTCTCTCTCTCTCTCTCTCTCTCTCTCTCTCTCTCTCTCTCTCTCTCTGGTTCTCTCGGTTTCTTCTCAAGACCGCTGGAGGTTTGAGCCACCTACGAGAGGCCGACCGTTGAGTGGCCACCAGCGGCCGTACCCCTTTCCTGCGGCCCAACCCCCTTCCCATTTTCTTCTTCTTCTTCTTCTTCTTCTTCTTCTTCTTCTTCTTCTTCTTCTCCTTCTCTTCTTTTCTCCTCTCGAGTAGCACCCTACAACAAGGTGCTGGGCTCGGCCTGCTGTGTTGAGGTGCTAAGCTGAGCCCAACACTATGTATAGTTTTTAAAATATATATATAAATATATATATATATATACATATTATTGATTACTATTTAAATTATATTTGATTATGATATTAATTATTTAATTAGTTTAGTTAATCTAATGTATTTAATTTATATAAATTAAATCTAATTATTTCATAGTAAGTAAATAAATATAATTATATCATATTTAGCAAAATACTTGCAACATAAACTACTATATTAATCCTAGCTAGGTATAGTAATTATTAGGGTTATGTACGTATATGCTTGTGTAATTATTTGTAGTAACTTAATGTTTATTTTCTTAATTATCAAAGAGAATAATAGGCAGATAATTATGTTTTAAATATACTATTAGATAATATAATTATGGTTAATAAATAACAAAACAAATATAGGAATGAAGAGTGTATGATTACAATGAGAAATTATTTTTTACCCGGGTTAATTTTAACTAATAGAAAGACTGACATTATATGTCATAAATAATTTCAGATTCTGACCCTCCTATTCAAGACCCCGTGGACTTAGCTATCGAGGCTTGATTATTGTCATAGTAGTGTGAACGAGTGATTATTTGGTAATTATAGTGGTTGTAAGTAATCTTATCCCCTAGATGCCTTTCTCAAATTAGGATATATATTATTACGTAAATGCATGTTTTGGCCTCCAGCATGATTATATAATTTTATCTAGAAATGATTACAGTCGAGCATATTTTTATCATGCATGTAATTAGGTTGATCTTAGATATGAATATGATGATAATAAATAGAGATGATTATACTGTTATAATTTTATATCCAATTGATCTATAGCATGAGTATGCATGTGATAGATTAGTATGAGTATGCATGTGTAGACTACATGGTTGAAGAGTACATTGTATATTTCTTCTCTTGATTTCTGATCTACCTAAATTCATCTTATGCATTGACTTGTTATCGTATTGGATATATGCACATGATCTATCATTTAGAAGAAAAACATGAAATATGATTGATAGAATAGTTGATAGAAAGCGTGAGGATAGCCAAGTGGGCACGAGGGTTAGGTCACGCTTTGTGGATAATTGATTGTTCAACATAGTTGCGATCATATGGTCTTACGTCCGAGGTCGTTACTATGTGTGCACAACAGACATTCGGACACATGCTGTTCGCTAGGGTATATGTGGCAAGTTATCCTCACTAGGTTTCTATCAGCTAGAAGGGTGCCCGGTCCGGATGGATGTTGATACACTTAGCGAATGGCAGGGTATGATGTTATTTTGAGATACTTCTTGTGGATGGCAAAGTATGTTTTGTGCCTTCGGGTATGATGTTGAGACCGGGTACTAGGTGTTGACTATGCATAGTGGTCTAGTGTGATGGTATTATACCGAGATGCTAGTGATAATTATAATACGAAGAATTTTATATGATTATTGAGTAATTATCATAATTTATATATCATTGCATTTGACATCATGATATGGTCGACATATATCATATGTGTTATATTTGAGAATGATACGATGATAGTATGACATAGAGGTTTATTTATACATTGTTAAAAGTTTGTGTTCTTGATCAGTTATAACATGACATTTACTACAAATCTAGGATTATCGAGGAATTGCTTATATACTCATTCATGACATGATGTTCCTATATAATTCATATTATTCAATACTTGATTTATTCTCTATTTGGCTTCATTGATTCGGAGTAAAGTCTATTTAATGAGCATTTAGCTCATGACTTTTTTTTCTCCTTTCCTAAAACCCAAGTGAACTAGTGGAGCAGGATACTCCCTTAGAAGTTTTACCGGTGGGTGAATAGTAGAGTGTGGTTAGTGTAACACCCTCGCTCGGCACGGGCACGTGCACGCCCACGCCCGGCACGGGCACATGCACGCCCATGCCCGGCACGGGCACGTGCATGCCTACGTGCCCACACGGCACGCGCGGCGCACGCGACAGGTTGTGCGGGGCCCATTACGCATAGATACACTCCTATGCACATACAATCATGACATCATCAAATACCGCCTACTAACATATCCATGCTCACATAATCCAACACCAAATAAATCATATTATCAACCAAATAAACATGTTAATATATGAATATCGAAGTCCACAATAATATACACTAGACTACTATATAATCTGGCAGGACACACACAGGCCACGACAAACCATCAAGATACAACTAAACAACTGATACACGAGTACACTATAATCTGACATGTATTATACAAATCACCGTCTGATATAATAAAGTATAAATATCAAATAATAGTACAACTCAATATTTGGTTGAACTATCTTCTACACCATCTCACGTCTATAGCTCATCTTATCCTCGCTCTAAAATATCTCCTCAAGATATCTCAAGTCGCTATCACCTACCACATATCTAAGGGGGTTAGAAAAAAAATAAAGAGAGAGTCATGAGCAAAAGGCTCAGTGAATAGACCTTACCTCGAATCAGTAATGTCAAATAGAGAGTAAATTATGTAATGAATAATATGAATTAGAAAGAAAATCATGTCATGAATGAATATATGAATGTATCCTCAATAATACATAAATAAAAAGTAGATAACATGTCTTAACTAATAAATTACTTGACAATGAATAAACAAATCTCTATGTCATATTATCATCATAACTCTCTCTCAAATATGACACATAATGCATGTCGACAATGACAATGCTATGATATCAAATGCAACCATATATGATGTATATTGACTACTCAATAATCAGGTAATCAAATGATAATGAAATCATATGCATTTCTCAACATCTTAGTCATCAATGTCCACTCTATATGTCATCATCATACTAGACCACTATGCATAGTCAACACCCGGTACCCGGTCTCAACATCATGCCCGAAGGCTCAGAGCATACTCTGCCATCCGCAAGGAGTATCTCAAATATAATTATACCCTGCCATCCGCTAAGGGTATCAATATCCATCCAGACCGGGCACCCTTCTAGTTGATAGAAATCTCGTGAGGATAACTCGCCACATATGCCCTAGCGAATAGCATGTGTCTGAATGTCTACTGCGCACACAGACTAACGACCTCAAATATAAGGCCAACAGGATCGCAACTATGTCGAGCGATTAATCATCCACCAAGCGCGTCCTAACCCTTGCGCCCACTTGGGTATCCTCACACTTTCTATCAACTATCCTATCAATCACATTTCATGCTTTTCTTCTAAATGATAAATCATATGCATATATCTAGTACGATAATAAGTCAATACATAACAGAAATTTAGGTGGAACAGAAATCAAGAGAAAAATGATGCAATTTAGTCTCCAACCATGTAGTCAACACATGCATACTCATGCTAATCTATTACAAGCATACTCATGAAAGAGATCATCCTGACATAAAATCATAACAGTATAGTCATCTCCAATCATCTGTATATATCACCAATGTACTCATATCCCAGATCAGCCTAATCAAATGCATGATAAAATATGCTCGATTGAAATTATCTCTAAATAAAGTCATATAATCATGCTGGAGGCCAAAACATGCATATACATAATTATATAATATATCATAATCTGAGAAAGGCATATGGGGGATAAAACTACTCATAGTCTGAATCGAAGACCCAATACACATATCCCTCACATCCGCTAATCAACCGAGTGATAATTCATTGCTAGCAAGATCCACGGGGCCTCACATAAGGGGGTTTGGGATCTGAAAATATTTAAGTAGCAAGAAGTTAGTCGTTTATTTAATTAAAATCCGTTCATGTAAAATATGATGATTTATTAGATTTTAGAATTTCTACTTATCTTTATAACTAGCTAGATTTTTAATTATAAATAAAAATATAAATATAGATAAAAACCTAATTATAATTAAATTATACTTTGATTAATTAGGGACTATGTAGTCATTACTTTATAAATAATAAATAAATACGTAAGCCTATTATTTTATTTGTTACAAAATAATAATGTATAATAAATTATTAGAATTATTTAAAATGTATCTCATAAAAATATTAGTATATAAATTTTGATAATTATAATTTACAAATCTATATATTAATCTAATAGAGATATAAATAAATAAATATGAATATTACCTATATTTATACCTAATTAATCATTGATTATACAAATTATAATTAATACTAATCATATTGAAGAATATATATTATTATTAAAATAATTAATATCTAAATAATCTATTTGCATTATTAAGAAGGAAAACCTAAATAAATAACATTAATAAAATAAATAAATAAATAAATAATTGAAACATTGCTATTAGTGCTGGGCCGAGCCCAGCACTGTGCAAAAAGAGAAGGAGAAGAAGCCGAGGAAGAAGAAAAAAAAGAAAGAAAGAAGAAGAAGAAGAAGAAGAAGAAGAAGAAGAAGAAGAAGGGAGGAGGGGAGGGAAGTGCGGACCCGAGCCGGTGGGGAGGGCACCAGCCAGAAGCCGGCCTCTCGCCGGCGGCTCGGTTCCGACGAGCCCGAGCTCGGGTGTGAGCGAGAGAGAGAGAGAGAGAGAGAGAGAGAGAGAGAGAGAGAGAGAGAGATAGATAGATAGAGAGAGAGAGAGAGGAGCTCACCAACGCTCACGGAGGTGGCGGCGATGGTTTCCAAGGATGGCGGTGGCGGCGATAGGCCGGCCTCAGAGAGAGAGAGAGAGACCAAGAGAGAGAGCGAGAGAAAGAGAGATATAGAGGGACAAAGAGAGGCAATAGAGGGCGGCGGCGCCGGGGCCCGCCGTGGCTAGTTGGCCGCAGCCGGTTGGCTGCAGTAGCGGCGGTGGGCGCGTGGCGCCTCACCACACAAGCTTCTCATGCAGCTTGCATGGGCACGAGGCCAACCACAGTGTGGTCGGCCACATCATGCCCAAAAACTTTTTATTTTTTATTTTAAATTATATATATATATATATTTGGCAGGTTGTTATAGTTAGTGTTATATGCTAGATGAGTTATGTTATATGATGTATCAATTAACATCTTCCAAAGTGTGTCTTTATCCTTATCTCATATTCTAGCATGTGACTTTGTACTTGTATAATCATGTATATAACACCGTTATGTATATGTAGTAGTGAAAAATTCTTGATGATATGTTGTGGCTTGTGTGGGGCTCTAGTAGGGTTATCTATATGCTGTTGACAGTCAGACTTGAATTATTATTAGTTTAGATGTTGTGGATAAAATTATGATGTTGATATAAATTTATTTGATTGTCGGTAAATAATCAAATGGTCAAGTGCCACGCACGTGCCACGTGAGCTCGTGCCATGCATGTGTTTAGAGTTTGGGTGTTACACAGGTGCCTAATAGCCTCGACTATTTGGGCCATATGGAAATAGAGAAATAACTTCGCATTCATGGGAGAGAGTGCAAGTCCAAGGGTGGTGGTGACAAGAGCTGTCCAGCAGACCATGGAGTACTACAAACCGACCAAGGCTCCACAAACAAAGATAACCAAGGTAGTTAGATGGGAGCCGCTGGAGATGGAGTGGCTCAAACTAAATACGGATGGAGCCTTTACCAAGGGTAGGTAGCAAGGCGGAGCCGGAGCGATCATTCGGGATGATAAAGGATTACCTAGAGTCATAGCTTGGGAGCCGTGTCCTAGCGTGTCGACCTTACTCCTAGAACTTTGGGCGATCCAGATGGGCCTCAAGTTGGTCTCTAGGGAGGCTGATATGGTTGTAGAGATGGACTCTTCAAAGGCAGTCAAAGCCATTAAGGGAGAGTGCTTGGAGTTAATCAGGGGACTTCGCAAAGGTAGAGTGCAACATACTATTAGAGGTGGCAAGTGGCTGATTGGGCAACACACCGGATAGTTATGGGTTAGAGTTTTGTATAATTGGCCGTGAAGGTCCATTCTCACCTAACTATCCTTAGACTGTGAATTACTTAGAAAGAAAAACACATTACTTAGTTTTTGAGGTTGTTATATTCTAATTCAAAGCCTTGGAAGGGTTGAATTTGAATATACTCGTTCTAAAAAAAAAGAAGAAATGCTGTTTTATTTTGAAAAATAAGAAATTGATATTAAATGAAAAACAGAAATTTCTATCTTCTGCTCAAAAATTAAGTAAGAGTAATTTAGTTAGAAAATAATAAAATTAGATGATTTTATAATGAATATATGAAACGGGATCGACCCACTGTATCAAACCATCTTGCGTTTATGTGCAAAAAGGTCGTGCTAGTCGAAAACTCGTCAAAAAAAAAAAAACTCTCATGTGTCAGTCCTTGCAAAGCATAAAGCCGTAGCTAGCTTTCATCGCGGGAGGAGAGAGAGAGAGAGAGAGAGAGAAAGAGAGAGAGAGAGAGAGAGAGAGAGAGAGAGAGAGAGAGAGAGAGAGAGAGAGTCGCCGGCGGGAGCTTATCGCAATGTCCTTCTTCTTCAAGGCCTCGAAGCCCAGGTCGACTCCAATAGAGCTCGTCAAGGCCATCAAGGAAAGCCTCCTCGCCCTCGACACTAAGACCGTCGTGAAGGTAAAATACCTTCCCTTCCCATCGAATTGGGTTTCTCTAAAAATCTTGGAAAAGGCCTATCTTTACTCTCTACCGGTTCTACCTTTAAGGATCTAGTATGGGTTTTGCTTGATTCTGTTCAATTCTTGCTCCCGTCTTGATGGATTTGTACCCTAGGATGAGTTGGGTGGTGATCTTGTGTGCTAATATGTATTCGTTATATCTATGAGATTGTTCTTAGTTTTCCCAATTTTCATTGTTTCTATAGTGGCCGATTGCTGTCATATGGATCGAATAGCATAATGTTGTCAGCTGTGACATAGAATGCGTTTGGACTTTCTATTTTTAGTTTTACGCATTTGAGACTGTTAATTTTTGGATTTGACCAATGAATCAACAATTTGTACAAATCCTCACATGCATTTAGTTATCTGATATGAACTCTAACTGAACATTTTCTTTTCCATATTATTTTGCAATTTCGTTAGTAACATGATAGGACAGCTTCCATTGTTCACATTTGGCAACGTCAGTAATAGGTAGTTTCATTACCCATTACATACGATATGCATGTAAATGCATTTCACTTTTATGTGCATTAAGAACAATACACATATTCGTTAGTTCCCATGAGTCTAGAGCTGTTATTGTTGTAGGCTTGGAATGAATGCTGAAAGGTTCATATATCCTAGGTGGGATACTCTATAACTGTATTATTTTCAGGAAAACTAATCATGATTGCTTAAACCCTTCTCATGTCTGTTTTGCTTCTTCTTTGCAACTAGGTTTTTAATGATGTTCCCAATATGACTGTTATCTTTTAATTGACATGGCTATGATGCAACAGAATGCTTTATGAGTCAGATTCTAGTATCTACTTGCCTAGTGTTTAGTGTCTTCTTATTCTTTGATGAAGCTTAATTCATTATAGCTCCTTGTATTTGTGACTTTTTGGTTGTCAATGCTGGTAAGGTCCTCTATTTAACAAGAATTCGAGAAACTAATCTAAAGAGTTGAGTTTTGTACTTTTGTTTTGGCTTTGACTTTCTTTAGGTGATAGGTTATTATCTCATTCTTTTTTTGATGAGGGAGTCCCTTAACTAAATTAAATGTACTATTCCCTATGAAGCATGGATACTCCAAAATAGGTGGAGTATCTGTATCTGATTTGTATTGGATGCAGAAATGGGTCAGATACGCCCAAATACATGTTTGATACATATCGGGAGTATTCAGATTAAAAATAAATCATTTTAATTGCCAGATACGGTTGAGATATGCCTGGATATGCAATGGATATGTTTTTCTATTGGTTATTAGTTATATCGGGTGGAAAGAAACTATCGACCCATTAAACTTTAAGTGGGAGAAAGAAGCTATCAAGCCCTGTTCCCCTCATTTTGCTCTCTCGACAACATGCCCTAGTGCTTGCTAGTCTTTCTTTCTTGATGGGTGCCTTTCTCTCTCAATGTAGGTCTTCCACTTCTTCCTCTCTCTCTCTCATATGTAACTAGTCTTTCCTTTTTTCTCTTTTTCTTTTGTCTTGGCAAGCCTGAAAAGCTTTTATTTCTTTTCTTTTCCTTTCATTTTTTTTTCTTAAAGATGGTTGCGGTAAAATGTTTTGATGTTAGACATATGTTAGTATAGGCCATAGAATTTGTACAAAATATTTTGATGTTAGAAATATATTAGTATGGGATGGTGAGAGAAATATGTTAGTTTGCAAATATTTTGATGTTGACAAAAGATTGTAAAATGTTCTTTTTATTAATTTGTTTATTAACTTATTTTTGTAGTATTCAAGGATCCCAGTTTTGGCCGATCGCGCCAGTTTTGGCCGATCACGAGTGGGATTGGCCGAAACGGATCAGGATCGGCCTTAGCTGATCCTGCTCGAAACGGGCGGGAATGGGTTGGATCTGACTCGGACCCCACCCCCCATTTGCCTCTCTTTCTCTCTTTTCTCTCTTTCTTCTTTCTCTCTTTTTCTCTCTCTTCTTTCTCATCTTTTCCACCAGCGACCGAGTAGATCTTCGGCAACCCCGACCTCTGGCGACATTTTCCTACGAAGATTCGACGACCTCAACCCTGCGACCTCGGATGAGTTTTTTTAATTTTTTTTTTAGTTTTAAATTCCTCTCTCATTCTCTTTTTCTTTTTCTGCACTGAGTAGATACGATGACCTTTACTATTGCTGCTGAGGTGAAGCAGCAGCACCAGTTGCTGAGAGCTTAAGAGAGAGAGAGAGAGGGGAAGAAGTAAAGAAAAAAATGAGAATTTTGTCTATGTGAGTAATTTTTTAGTAAGTTTT
This sequence comes from Typha latifolia, assembly GCF_019914945.1. Lineage (NCBI taxonomy): Eukaryota > Viridiplantae > Streptophyta > Magnoliopsida > Poales > Typhaceae > Typha > Typha latifolia. The sequence goes on from NC_133091.1 coordinate 6,645,498, forward strand.
GAATTTTGAGAGGAGGAAAAGGAAGGAGGGCTCGATATTCATCAAACATCTGAATTTTAAGTAAATTAATATTTTTTTAAGTTTTTAGGCTTCATATGTTAATAATTTTTATTTTCTTATTTTCCTCATTTTTTCTAAATTTTTAGAAAATTTTCTGCATTTTTAAATAATACCTAGAATTTTATGTAATTAAAAAATAGTCCAATTCGATACGAGCGACAGATATTGCTAATACATATCGTTTTTCTGGACGACTGATATCGATCCTAATTCCGATATTAGGAACCTTAGCTGTATCCATATCATATTTCCTAAGAAATTGTTGTATCCCCATATCTCATATCGACGCATTCTTGTATTCATATTAACGATGGCCGCGCTAGAGGCACGTGTCGTTGGCACGCTCCTACGTGCCACTAGCATGTATGTATAATATTTTTAATAAATTTTTAGGATGTTTAGAGATATTTTTAAGTTGTTAGAATGTTAATCTTTGGTTTTTGTTTAAATATATGTAAAACCTACATTATAGTGCTTTATTTTTAGATTATTTTTGTAAATGACAAATTTTATTAAAGATAAAGCAACAGTTAAATATAAATATTATTCAGCACATAATAAGATTGAATACATTCATTAAAACTAATATTAATGATCGAACACTCCATAATTAGAGATATTTTTAAGTTGTTAGAATGTTAATCTTTGGTTTTTGTTTAAATATATGTAAAACCTACATTATATTGCTTTATTTTTAGATTATTTTTGTAAATGACAAATTTTATTAAAGATAAAGCAACAGTTAAATATAAATATTATTCAGCACATAATAGGATTGAATACATTCATTAAAACTAATATTAATGATCGAACACTCCATAATAAAATTGAACACATAATAACATTCAACACATAATATTAATTAATAATAATTTAATAATTAAAACTAATATCTAATTGAACAGAGAATGACGAGGATGATCAAATATTTTATTTGTTGGCATAAAAATAACACAAAAATGTTGCATTAAATACTGTTAATATTCTTCAAAGCTCATCCATTGATAGTATTATTTACTGTAACGTCTCAAATAATCTTCATATAAATAAAATTTTATAATTCAACTATAATATGTTATGAATAATCAAATATGCACGGGAACGATCGGCACCGGCATAAACACATACACACTATAAGCATATGTAGATTGTGGATATAAAGTATGGTAAGAGTATTGTGACGCACCTTTCCTGATGTCTTGTTATCTACAGACTTAAGTCTTATGTAAAAATAACACTTCTTTAAGAAAGTTGTGTAATAGGGACGAATGTCTCATCTCCATCATCACCGCCATCAGACTAAGTCTTGTCATTATCACCATTATCGCCATTATCACCATTACCATCATTATCATTATCATTATCATTATCATTTCTAGTCTCATCATCATCAATTTTATCTAAGCCTTCTAAATGATCAATTGATAAGTTGATTTGATAATAATTGTTGAAAATAAGAAAAAATTAAAAAAAAGGGCTCCACTGGCACACCTCGTGCCAAATATCGTGCTACTACTGACACGGCCATCCTTGTTCCATATCCATGCTTCACAGACTATTCTTGATTAGCTAACACTTAGCATTTAACAATTGATGTAGGCTTCGTACAATTTGATTTGATTTAGTGTGATCAATTTGCTAGCTGACTATCAAGTTGGTTGGCCCGGATTTAGGATTTAATTGTACAAATGTTGATGCCCTTTTTGGCTTTTTCCCCTCCCATAGGTCTGTATGGTTTCTCCCTCTTCTTCGTCCATAGCATAGGGCAGTTTTAGATACAAAAAGTTAATCATTACTATCCAACTAAATGATTGAAAAAGAGACTCATTCTTTAATTTAAGAACTGATCGTACAAAAATAAGAAAAGAAGAAGAAGATATAGCTCAGTAGCTCATATAAAATCATACATTTTTTAACAATAGAAAAATCCTCCGGTGACTCTTCTAGCTCTTTTAGTTCTGGAGATTTCAAATCAAGTCTTCTTTAACTAAAGTGTTCTGACGAAACAAACCTCCTTCATGCTTTATGAAAATATAAACAGAAGCAAAAATCATGATAAACAACACCTCCAAAATATGCTGCAAACAAGCATCATTTTCGTTATTAAAAGTTGGGCCATCTATATGGTACCTCATTTTGCTCCTTTCAGCAACTCTCTGGCAAACAAAGTACTTGGATCTTTTACGTGATTCAAGTATTATTATAATGACAGGGTTTTGCTGGCTGTTTTGGTTTGATAAATTGCTTAAGTGCTTTGTTCATGAATTACTATGCATTTTTAACATAGTTGTTTATAATCTTCCTGTTAGGATAATTTATTCCACTAGGATCATCATAAGAGTATGTTATAGATGGAAGAATAGCATACCTACCTATCTTGGCGTCCAACTACCTAGTATGAAAATTTTCACATAGACTAATATAGGTTCATGCAAACAATCTTAGACAAGATCATTGACCAGTCTTACAATGTGATGAATCATACTTTAGGTTATAATTGCTCATACATATTATATTACATATGGAAACTGATACATATGGGTATGTTAGAACCATTTCTTGCTACAGTTGAATACTTTCTGAAATTGCTTGCAGTTACTGCGAACATATTCTCACATTTAGTTAATGCCACTAGATGACTATTAAATGCCAAAGTTGTCGTGCCCCAATTCGGAAACATGATGGTCGCGAATCTGTAGGATAAAACCCGGAGAAAACACGAAAGATTAAATAATTATCAAATCCTAAAAGTAAATTGATACAACGAAATGGAACTCGACATTTAAAGTCTTCACTAATCGATTTTTTAAAATCCTGCAAAATAATAAGTCTTCATGAACTAAACGCCTAGTAATTAACCCACTCTACTAAGAATATGTCTAATGATAAATATTAACATGTGATACATATAGTAGTTGAAAAAGAATCATAATAATATATATAAGCCGTCTTCAAAAATAAATAATTTTCTTATCTTTTATACTAAATTTCAAAATCCAATTTATGCTAAATTAAGATCAGAAATCATTTATATTATTTCATATTGAGTAAATTAATATAACAAGAAGTAATCTTTATAAAATACTATCATGGAAATCGAATTATAAATCATTTATAATATTTCAATATAAAAAGAATTGATCTCTACTAAAAGTGTACTATCATGAAAATCGAATTACAAATCATTCATAATATTTTAATTTAAATTAATTGATATAAAATAAATCAATCTATGCTAAAAGTGTACTATCATAGAAATCGAATTATAAATCATTTATAATATCTCAATTTAAATAAATTAATATAAAACGAATCAATCTCTGATAAAAGTGTATTATCATGGAAACTCACCAAAAATGATAAAATGCCATATTATTTTTTTAATGGGTGCTCTGACCTGTGGTCACATCGTACTATCTAGTCACCAGCAGAATGACGGCCGAGACTTTTTTAGATAGCCGATCTGTCTAGGGTTACAGTAAGTATTCTATAGTGCCCTACCGATTTTTTCATTAGCCATTGAGTAAGATTAGAGTCATTAGGACAAAAATTCAAGAATTTTTTCGCTAATCCCGCCAGAGTCACTTGGTAGTACGTCGCAACGTTACATTCCAATAATGTTTTAGATTTATCTTCTTGAAAATAAATTAGGTTTCAGATCTCACTTTTATCAGTATTTAATTATAATTATTCATAATGATTTCATATATCATATTCCTCGGTCATCAAAATTCTTAATTTTTCAAATACAATATATGCATGAATAATCCATAAATCTAAATACTATTATTTTCTCTAATATAACATAAATTATTCTTAATAAGTCAGAAAATATGAATAAATAATGATCTAATATTTGGTCTTGTAAAATTGCACATCTCAAATATAATATTTTATTTTTGATCATCTTCTCAAATAACTTTCTTTTTAATAAAAATCTCTTATATTTTATTTACAGAAAATAAAATGTGTTAGCATAAAGATTTCATATGTTATTTTCTGAAAATAAAATATAATATAAAATATTTTTAGAAATCTGAAATTCATTTAAATTTAAATACTTCCAATTTATATCTTATTTTTTGGAATAAAAATAAATATTTAATATTTTTAGAAATCTGAAATTATTTTAAACTGAAATCCTTCCTGAAATCTTTCTAATTTATATCTTATTTTCTAAAATAAAAATAAGTATTTTCAGATATCTAAAAATATAAACAATAAAATCCTTTTTTTATTCTGAAAATAATAAATCTGAATTTTCTATAGAATACAAATAATCTTAACATCTCTAATTTATCATTGAAAATTCTTAATTCTTAATTTTCCTATACGTGTTGTATAATTGACATAATTTGTTATGGTCGCTTTTGGTGAAGATGATTTTCTATCCGATTTGATAATCTGGACAGAATTCAACATGGAACTTGCGAAGGCAATTAGGATCGATCCAACCGTCGGAACGATCTAAGATTCGGATATGTTGTTCCTTTATAAGTTAGGAATTCAACGCAATCAGAATCTTGTCGATTGAGTTAGTATTATGTAGGAAACAATAACCAAAGGTCAGGAGGTAGTGAGATGGATGTGGAATATGTGGTTAGGGTTATGGGATATGATTATGGGTATGGTGGATGAGTTAGTGCTTTGAACTAGATGAGGTGGGAGAAAGGAGCTTCCAGGTATGGCTGGTTGCTAGAGGGAGGAGGGGGAAGTGCTAGAAGATTAACCTCAGCCGTAGACAAGAGTTTGGGTTAGATACTGAGGGGGAGAAAGGAGGAGGGAGAAGTTGGCTCAAACCTAGATAAAAGAAACAAGTTCGAATGATCAATAATCCAAAGAGACTGCTTTTCCTATATATTTGGAGGCTAGCCAATTATCTAAAAACCCTAAACAAATCCTATTACAACTCAATTTACTCGTTGCACGTTCGAACCACCCCGATCGCATTCAAATGCCCCAAAATAGGCCTCTAGATGTGCGAATGCGAATCAAGCATTCGAACGACCAAAACTCGTTCTTTGTATGTACAAACGCAAATTAGGCATTCGAACGCATCTGCCAGAAACTATCTTATTTTTCTAAAACATAAACAAAAATTGATGCAATTTGAAGCAGTTTAATCATGTCCACTATGCACCTAAATCAAGAACCGCAACATCATCATATCATAATTTTTTATCTCATAATTTAAACAGGATAAGAATAAATAAAAAGAGATACTTTTCAATTCATTAATTCTACTTTTGAATAATAAAAATTTAATAAATATGAGTGGGAATTTGCCTTGATCGCTCAATCTAAAAATAATTTAATTTTTGCATCCTAATTATAATCTGCACGGATTTCAATGCACTCCATTATTGTCTTCTTTCATTTTTTTTTCCTTTGGTATGATAAGCTCTTTTTTTTATCTATTCTCTATTCTCTTCTCTTTTTCTACTCTTTTCTCTTTCCTCTCTTCCTATATTTCTTCTCTCTAATCTCTCTCGAGAATGGTTTCTTTTTTTTCTCCCTAATTTCGGTACTGTAGCACTGCTACCGTGCCACCCTTACCTACTTTCTTAAAATCATACCTAGGGTTTTCTTCTAGGCCCCCTTTTATTATTAAAAAAATATAATAAGAGTCCTATTAGAATAGAGATATTAATATCTTGAAGATATACTTAAAAATTTAATTTAATTTAATCTGAATCTTAAAATATAAAAGATAAAATGAAAATCCTAATTATTTAAATGTTTATTTCTGTTCTATTTTATTTATTTATTTATTTATGTTTTAAAATTCTGGGTCGTTACAGAAGTATCTGGTTTTCCAAATATTTGTTCATTGCGCTCACTTTTATATCAATGATGGTGATTAAACTATATCTCCAATCTCTTTACATATGTGTAACACAAAATTGCAAAGTATTTGGGTGTTGATGAGTGCCACCATGGCAGGCAGCTAGGATTTCATTTCTCTGGTGTGTCTGTGTGCATGTTTCTGATTCTTTGTTGCTGGTCCTACTGTGGGTTGTTTAGTCCCAACCCCCTTGCTGCTGGTCCTAAAAGGTTCTTATACTGGAAATTTTTATTATTAAATTTGATTGTTAATAATGATAAGCCACCTGTTTCCTAGGTCCGTAAATAGATGCCTTCCCTTCAGTTTCTGTGTTCGCAGATGTAATGCACATGCATGTCTAGTTATATGAAATTAGAAAATCACTTCATTTATTTGCTTGCATTTTTCAGGCTCTGGAAGAAGTTGAAAAGTATATCCTTTCATTGAGACAGATACTTACTGGAGATGGAGAAGCTGAACCAAATCAGGAGCAGGTTTTGCAAATAGCTCTTGAAATTTGCAAGGAGGATGTTCTTTCCCTCTTTGTCCATAAGTTACCATCATTGGGGTGGGAAGTATGTTTTCCATCTATATAATATGATTTTCAGTTTTTTCAGAACGCAGGAACTTAATCCGCTATGTATTGCAGGCAAGAAAAGATCTGGTGCACTGCTGGTGCATTTTGTTGAGGCAAAAGGTTGATTCTACTTCTAGTTATTGCTGTGTGGAGTATGTCGAGAACAATTCAGAACTTTTAGATTTCCTTGTTGTTTGGTAAGTCATACATTTTCTTAACTTGTTACTCAATTACTCAAGGCGTTTGCATTTTTCCTATAGTTGGAGAAAAAAAAGTCTGGCTGTATATAGCTTAGAAACAGGGTCTTAATTGTATAAATTTCTTATATTATAAGGTGTTACTTGAAAAAAACTAAAAACTTGGTTTGAGAAGGTAGATGGAAGAAGAGTTACTTGCTAGCAATCGCTGCAGTCTTGCTGAAGTAACAAGCAATGTCGGAGTTGCCATTCTGCTGGTAGTAGCTATTGAAGAAGTGATGGTTCAAGCTTCATTGCTACTTAAAAACTTGAATCGGTACTTAAGCCCATTAAAGAAAAATGGAATGAAGAAAAGTACATATATTCAATCTTGAGTGAAGTTTAGATCAAGATTCAGGAAAGTGTTCCAAAACCAATTTGGACTTCGATTGAATGACGAAACTAGAATATAAAATCTAGACTCAGAGCAAGTTTGATCAGACCGAATCTTGGTGAAGCTGAGCCCAACTGCACTTCCGCAACTTTGTGCCACAAGCCTAGTCGTAGGTGTTGTGTTACCTTTCAGCAAGAGGTCTCGACCACCCCGGTCACAGGAGAGCGGCGGAAGGACTCAAGAGGAGTAGTGAAGGGGATGGCCATCAAGGCCTCCTGGGTGACGGCATGGGTGTGGATATGGATGGAGAAATCCGATAGAGACAGGAGGCGGTGGAGACCATACATTGTCGGCGTGCAACAACCACGACAATGGCGGGGGAGAGCATATGGCGAGGTGGAGGGTGAAGGAGCGATAAATGAGGCGCCAAAACTCTGAGGAGAGACTAGAGAAGTGGGATTAAGAGAGATGAATGAAGAATAATGAAGTGAATGTGAGGGAATTTGGGGTCTGGTTTATTATTTAGTTCTATACGGATAAAGGGATATCAGATATCCATATCCATGTCCGTATATGAAAAAATCTATCCAATTCGCATCCATATCCGTATCTAAAAACTCTACCCGTATCTGTATTCGGATTGGACAGGATTTTCTTACCCGAATCCTATATCCGAGTCGAGTTAGTTGGCCAGTTAGGTCGAAGTTAATCGAAATTGGCGGCGATACATATACAAAGTATAGGCGGGCGCTTAGAATTAAGGCGGCGATACATATACAAAGTATTATATTTATCCATAGAAAACTATATTTAATCATCCTATAATAAAAATATATTGAGTGCTAGTAATATATCAAAAAGATTGTTTCAAAAATCTAATGATAATGTCTATAGCACCCATAGAAAACTAAGATGAAGAACAAAACACCACAAAATCATTACATCCATATTTGTAAAATTCTAAAAAAATAAAAGACATGATTAAGTCGCATTACTTAGGAAAGATATGTACATGCAAAGAAATCGAGTATCATAATCAAAATAAGATAATTATCACTCTGAGCCTGAAGCTTCAGCTTAATCAATATGAAGCTCTTCATTGGATCTTATCTTGTCATAAGAATCATCATTATTTAATTCCAAATTTACTTCTACTTTCTCGTCTGTGTCATCCTCAGAGTCTAAATGTTCTTCATCAATGTCATCCAACCTTCTAGAATTAGAAACACCTAATGCTGCAAATCTAGAACTTTTTCATGGAGGCATTACTTCCATTGCACCGGAGGTATCTTCAACCATACTCCATGTTAACCCAGAGCGAAGGAATACTTCCTCTTCATTTATTTTTAAATTAGATAGCCTTGCAACAATGTTCTTTGTATTCTTTGATGCTATAGGATCTTTCTTCGAACCTTCCTTGTGAATTCTTGCTTTGTTGCTCAAGCTTATTTCATTTTTTGGTATGGATCTGTGAAAAAACCATAAAATAAAAAAGAAACAATCACAATAGAAAGATAAGTATCACAACTTTTCTTTCCTACCATCTCAAAAAACTCCAATTTTGCTCGCAACTAGAAGAACTATATGTCAAGTTTAAAATTCTTAAAGCCATTTCTTGTAGATGAGGTGTCTCAGAAAAATAAAGACACCATTTAACTGCTCAAAACAATGAGAAAAATAAAAATAAAATAAGGCACTTTAAACTTTAAGATAATAAAATTCTAGAAGTATTCAAATATAACTATAAAGCTAATCAACTAATACCTGGATTGATATCTGGATTAGCCCTTTGTCTCATAGCAATTTCTTTACCAAAAGAGCCACTTGCATACTTATAAGCGTCAAGTTCATCGGTGATCTTATCTTGTGTTATGAGATTACCATGATAGAAACGTTCAACACATTATGTGAAACCATTCATCATAGTATTATTTCTTTCAATTTGTTTATTGCCATAATAATAATATGGGTTGAGAAAGTGACCAACCGCATACAATGGGCAATAAAGCCTTGAATCCCATTTGTTATCAGTTCGATAATAACTCTGTATGAACTCTCTTTATTATCACAAGTTTTCACGATGTCTTTTCTTGCTTCTTGCATTGCAGCATAAATAAAATCCATAGCCGATTTTTGATCTCCATCTACAAGTTGTAACACCTTTACAAGTGGATAAAATAATTTCAATGTATGAACGACACCATTCCAAAAATTATTGCTGAGAATTGTTGCTGTAACTTTACTCCATTTGGTATTCTTGGACCATTTGCTACTTAACCATTCATTAGAAGTGAACATATACTTGAGCTTTTCTCTTTTCTCTAAATAGCTATGCAAAGTTAAAAATGCTGTTGCAAAACGTGTAACACTAGGTCTTACCAAGTCTCTTTTACCTGTGCATTCTCTCATCATGCTCAAGGTGATATGATAACTATATATGAAAGTTGTAATAGATTTGACTTTAGTAATCATATTTTGTATCTTGCGCATTTTTCCAATAGCTTCGAGCATAAGATCCAAACAATGAGCTGCACATAGTGTCCAAAATTTGTTTGGCCATCTATCTCTTATCATCTTTGAAGCAGCATAAAGCATTATCAGTCACTAATTGTACCACATTTTTCTCCCCAATTTCTTTGATACATTTTGCAATAAGCTTGAACACAAATTTTGCTGTATGCACTTCACTAGAGGCATCAATGGACCTCAAAAAGCTCATGCCCAAATGACAATTTACAGAAGGATTCATTATGCTTCTATCTTTTCTATCAGTCCAACTATTTGTCATAACGGAACAACCATATGTCACCCATGAATCTATATGACTTTGTAGTCCCTCTCTTGTTAAATTGCACTTCTTTATTGAGTAATTTCTCATGAAGTTCATAAAGTGTTGGCCCTATAAAACCAGGACCATCTTGACCAATAGCTTCAAGCATTACTTGGAAACTATGCAACGTAGCTGTGTGTAATGAGATTCCTGCTTGATATATAGCTTCAACCAGGACCATCTTTCCTCCTTTTTCAAACTGTCCTTCATAGTTGTTTGTCTCATATTTCTTTCATGCAGAAGCATTTTAGGATCTGGTGCAATAAATTTGTCCATAGCCCTTTTGGTATGAGGTCGCTTTTGTCTACCAAATAACTTTCAACTACAACAATATCATTGTCTCCATAATCGTAATCATTGTCTTCATCTCCTCTGGATATATTAAATTATTAACTCTACTATGTAGTTCTTGCAACTCTTTTGCCTTTTCATTTGTTTTTTTGTTTTGCTTCATTGAAGACTTCTTGAATTTCTTGTTTAACTTCCTTTGGTACTTTTTTGCAGGCTGCAACATCATCTTTTAAACCAGCTAGATGTTTTTTGAATCTAAAGATACCAGCACTTGAAATATGCCGCAATAATTACACTTCAGTTTATTGTTATCCTTTAGGTCAGGCTTTATGCAATACTTCCAAGTTTCAACCTGGATCTCTTTTGCTATTGATATCTGACGTCCCCGAAGACATTATAATAGCCGCAATCTGCATATTATCTAAAAAGAGTAGTAAATTAATGCCACCACAACCCGCAATGCGAGCACAACAACGACGCATGCCTGTTGCTGCCCGCAGAGAATGCCACTGCTGCAGCAAGCACAGTGACAATGAATGCCGCTGCTGCCCGCAACGAGCGCAGCGACGAACGCTGCTGCCGCTGCCGCAGCGATTGCAGTGACAATGTACATCCCCGCTGCCTGCAACGAGCGCAGCGACGATGCATGCTGCCGCTGCCCGCAGTGAGCACAGTGATGATGCCGAGAAAAAAATGAGAGAGAGAGAGAGAGAGAGAGCTTAGTAGTGTACCTTTTTGGTTGTGTCGATTCATGCTACCGCTGCCCTCAGTGAGCACAGTGATGATGCTTAGTAGTGTACCTTTTTGGTTGTGACGATGCATGCTGCCGCTGCCCACAGTGAGCACAGTGATGATGCCGAGAAAAAAATGAGAGGGAGGGAGGGAGGGAGGGAGAGCTTAGTAGTGTACCTTTTTGGTTGTGTCAATTCTAGTTCTATTGCCGCCTTGCTCGAGATGGGGGAGAGCTCTCTCTTGGTGGTGATTGGAATTTATATTGCTGTGGTTAGGTGAGGAAAAGGTAAACACATGTTGAGTTTTGACTAGTATATTACTTTAAAGGATATGGATCTTTTGAAACCAGATCCATAAGTCATATAACTTATAAACAAAACACACGTAACCACAACAATGTGTTTTGACCGATTAAACACTAATCGCTATTTCATTTAATCCCATTTTAAACATGCGTTTCCCTCTAACACGAATCGCCCACTCAGCTGCTCCGCCTAAACATTGGATACAATAGATAGCTAATTGCTATGATTGGCCTATACCTGTGGCAATGACTTTGGTAAGGTTGTTTAGGATGAGAAATAGTACCATTATAGTGAAAGTGAAAAGCCACTAAGAGGAGAGGGCTACAATAGAAAAAAGACTTACTAGACGATAAAGAGAAAGTTAGGTCGGGAGAGATCGGGAGATTGAGGAAGATAAATTCATTCAATTCCAAAGCATGCCTATGATAAAAACTATAAAACTCTATGTATAGCGAATGGAACAAAAGAATTCTAAATCAAATAAAAAATAAATAATTAAACCTATCTAACTTGTCCTCTCCTTGAATTGTAACTTTGTTTCGCCCAATATAGATAGAGTCCAAACCGAAAGAAATTTAGAATACGAAAGATATAAATCATGACATCACCTATCTGATCCATCTGGTTTTATTTTATTTGGACATCGCGTAAGAGTGAAAACGGGTCGGATTAACTCCAACCCGACCTGCTATCCGACCCGATCATATCGGATTCGGATAAAAAATTCCTATCCGATTCGTATACGGATAGAATTTTTGAAAAAAATCTGGATATAGATTCGGATATGGGTTGGATATAATTTTCGGATTCGGTTACGAATATTGAATATCCATTTATTTTCATAATTTTTTGAATAATTTATAGTTTTTAGTTTGCTTATTTAAATAGTGAATATTGATATTGTTATTAATGATGTGTTATATATTATTTGTAGATATTAAATTTTCTAATTTTATCTATATTTGACATACAAAAAATTTATGTTTTGTGAAACTCTTAATATTTGTGTTAATTATGTTTAAATAAAAGATAATAATTAGTTTAAAATTCGATAACATCTATTTAAGATCCGATTCTCTATCTGAAAATTATTCGTATCTGTTTAGTTAGGATATGGTTTTAAATTTTGCTATCGTTCAATATCCGTATTCGAATCCGTATTCGGACTAAAAATGTGGATTCGGTTGTGGGTTGAGCAATCTCCGGTTCGTATCCGATCCCTTTTCACCCCTAATATTGCATAAATATCTGATGAATATTTTCTTGGAAATGCGTAGATTGTAATTTTCTGCAATTTTGAGACGGACTAATTTTCTTACTCGGACTCCGATATGACCTGATCAGGACCGAATTATATTGGTTAACTCATTAGATTCTGCACCATCACTAGAGAGAGGGAATGTCTTTGAAAATTTCGGGGGAAATATAGGAATTCTTGACCAACTAGGAAAAGAATTATGGAAAGTCAAATTTGAGTCAAACTAGGAAGATCGAATCCCACAAGGTTTAAAAGATTGATATGAAATTAAACTTAGAAAATCGAAACTGAGTAGGGAATGTAAAACCAAATCCAAAACTAAATAGGAAAAAAGCAAAAGATCGAGACACGATTTTTAAAAAACTTCTCTCACTGAAGGGAGGAAAAAATTACGGATCCAATTAACTTTTTGGATCAATCTATTTCTCTAAATTCTTAGATACAAGATTCACTTGCAATCTTCCCTATCGTACTCCGAATAATCATTAAATTGAAGTTCTTTTGCTCGAATTCCTTTTCAATGAACTACTCTATGAACATAGATTGTTTTTTGTATGTTGCCCTTAATTTGATATGGATAACCTCACTCTCGCTCGTTGAAGGTAGTACATATGTCCTCTATCCTTTAAGCTCTTCAGTTGTGCTTTAATACATGGTAGCAAATCTCCAAGTTCACAAACTAATGAACTATCCTTAGATTTGTAGAAAATAAAGCTCTTTGAAGAAAGTACAACTCTAAAGTTTATGAACTTTGATCTCCCTTCAGTAGTTTCCTCAATTGTTCTAACGTCTAATATCCTTAGTATGCTTTTATGAATGTGGGGTAACATCTTTGGTTCTTACTAGAAGAATCAATAAAGGAACTACCAAGTTTGATTGTATTTCTAAATTTTCTTTTACTGTTCTACACGACCAATTCGAATTGATTTGAGTGCGGTTCACATCGAACTTATATTCTAAAACACTCGCCACCAAATACTCGTGCCCTTTACATTGGTAGGACCCATGCGATTTATACGTGATATGTTGGTTAATGTTTCAACACAATATACCAATAAAAGCTAAAAATCCAACATTTTCACAAATAATACCAGTAAAAAGAAGTCCAAAATATCACAGGTACATGTTAACTAAATAAATGCTCGCGTAGGGGTTATAATCCATCTAACTTATTTTACAACAATAACATAGATAAAAAGAGATTATAGATAAATCTTCACCAGCTTCTCCATAGACTTAGCTTCATCTCTTGATCCAAAAATATTTCTACTAAAAAATGGTGAGCATAAAACTCAGCAAGTATACACTTTTATAATCTAAAAGTAATGTAAAGAAGGATGCCACATAATATATATGTATATGCCAAAATAATTATAGTAATGCATCGGGATCGGCCTTCCAAAAAAACGATACGTAACGGTCGAATCGACCGTATCAGTCACCTAGATTGGATTGGACTTTTTAATTACGTAAAATTCTGAATATTATTTAAAAATGCAAGAAAACTTCTAAAAATTTATCAAAAAAAGAAAATAATAAAAAAGAAAAACTATGGTGGAATAAAAATTGAAAAGAAGAAAAGATTAGAAAGAGAGTGAGTGGAAGAAAATCAAACAAAAGAAAAAAACTATGGTGCACTGAAAAAGAAGAAGAGTAAAAGAGAAGAAAAAGGGAGAGAATGGAAGAAATGAAAAAAATTGAGAGAAAAATAAAGAAATAATTAAAAAATTATATACTGGAGTTTGCCAAAGTTTGTTGGAGTTCATCAGAGCTATATCTCTCCATAAGAGAAACAATAGTTATATGGTAAGGAGAGAAAAAAAGAAAGAAATAGTGGAAGAGAGTAAGAGAGAGTGAGAAGAAAGAGTGAAAAAGAGAGAGAGCTCGAATCGGGATCAGGTTTGGCTGATCCTGATTCGAATCGGCCGATCTGACGAACCATGCATATATTACTAAAGGAACACATGATATGTATCATTCAAACTATCAAATCCTTTCTATCATGCTCACATAGAGCCATAGCTATAAATTATCATTATATGCTTACAGAGCTATCCAGTATATAATAAACATATGCTTATAGAGCTATCCATCACATAATAAACATATGCTCGCACATCAACTCATACATTTATGAGGGATAGACATCTAGTAATAATATCGCCTGTACATGCTTGGCGACATCGCATGTGACTAGTTGTCTATGGCCATTAGATTAAGGACTTCAGTCGTAAGCCCACAACCCTACCTCTATCATCATCATCATCATCACACATAGCAAAATTAAGAGCACACAGCTTAATGTCTTGACCCTGCGTCATTGAGTTCTGCTAGATCTGCGATCCCTACCTCCCAATCATGGTTTCATATTACCTAATGTTTAGTATTTAATAAGGCAGTGTGATTGTCGGAATGCCACACAGGCTAACGACCTCAGACATAGACCGCTAATATTATAAGCACCATATAATGAACTCTACCGTTAACCCCAGGTTGAGTTAATGGAGGGCTGCCTAATCAGGATTTAACCAAGGATCCTAGTATCAGGATCAAAATCGGTATCGACTGTCTAGAAAAATGATACGTATTGGCCACTCGTATCGGATCAGCTTATTTTTTAATTACGTAAAATTCTAAATATTATTTAAAAATGCAGAATTTTTTTTAAAAATTTAGAAAATATGATAGGAACATAATAAAATAAAAATTACTCACATATGAAGCTTAAAAACTTAAAAAATGTATTTACTCAAAATTTAAAACTTTGATGAATACCGAGTTGGCTCTCGTAAATTTCTATGATCTTTATTATCATAATTATCATAAGTTTGTAAATAATGATGCTTAAGACTTGATGCTCTCAAAAGTGATTCCATTATACTAGTCATATTGTATGGATTTTATTGTGTGACTTGTGTCTGAGGAGAATAATAACCAGCATATGAATTGTGTCTGAAAATAATAAGGATAATAACTAGCATATGGATCTTGTGATGGCTCCAAACAATAAATACTCGATGCACTATAATCATATGAAGCAATATTCTCATGACGTCATTAATATGTATATACATTCTCAATTTCTTTTTTTTTTCAATTCTTCTGCCTTCTTGACTTTCCTCAGCAAATGTATATAGGATGATCTCACCACCAGATGTATCATCAGAATTATGACCGACATTGATAGATATACTATTTCTCACTGTCAAATGACTTATATCAGACCCTTGTTGTGGTCTCTCACAATATCTCATCTAACTATGGGTTATCTTTGTCATCTATTTCTTTGATCTATGGAGTTAAAAGGGTCTTCTTTATCAAAAACATAATTTAAATCAATCAATTATTCATTTTTTATATTTTTTTTAAAAAATTTCTCCCTTAATCTCATATTATAATGACAGAAAACTAATTTTTCTAATCTTTTCATTATCAATCAATTACATATTTTGGTGTGGATTAAAGAAAAAGTAGTTTAATTTTTTTTACACTGTGATGAAGATATAGTTTGACTTAAAATTTTCTTTGCTATTGGTGTTAAATTTGGTGTATTTTTCTATCTATAGATTGATCACTATTAAGTTGGAGTGTTATGAGATATAGCTGCAGTAACTTTAGCAGTATTGAATTGCCCATCTCTCAATTTATATCTCTCCATTTAAAATCATAAATATATTATTATATACATTTAATAAGAAACTGATCATATTAAAAGTTAAAATTTGAAATAAATAAAAATAAAATTATTTAATTTAATCATAACTCACTTTTTTATCACAAAAGATTTATTTATGAATATCGGGCTCAAGCCTACTCATTATCTTCCTAACTCTCAAGAAGACTTCATTATAATTATTAATATTTGTTGAGAATTGAAATCTTGGATTAAGAAAATACTCTTTAAAAATTTAAAATTTGTAAGCATTCAAATTTTTAAATATTTCATAAATAAAAGTAAATTAGTAAATTAAAACTTAAAAACACGCTTACCAGTAGCATATATATTTTTATGTAATTGTATGTTCCATCTAGAATCAATAATTTTCCACATCCTATAACTTTGGCCCATATTATTTTTTAATTGATTCTTGCTATATTTATTGCCTCATATAAGAAACCTATTTCAGACTTGTCATCAATGTCTACAAGAGGCTCAAATATTGCGGTGACATTGTAATATCATTCCAAAATATATTTTCAAGAGCCATACTATTCAAAGTTTCACTTAAAGTTTTATTTTTAAGTTTCATATTCTTGAATTTTATAGATCTGCTGTGATGTAAACATTTGCGTAATATCATTCTTGTAGCGCATGATGCTCTCCAAGGTTAAAAAATGAGTGACAAATCTAGTGACGCCGAGTCTGATGATTTTCTACCATTAGTCATCTGTCTAAGTAAATTAAAATCCAACTATGGTTATATATAAAATTTGTCAATCTCTGACCTTTATGTATGACCTTGCCAATTTTAGGTTTTTTTGTGATATCTTTTAATATTAAATCAATACAATGTGCAATACACGGCGTCCAATATAAATAAGGTCATTTTATCACAAGTGAATTACCAACGGCGTTATAATTGGCCATATTATCAGTAATTACTTGGAATATTCTTTTTTCACCTATTTCTTACACCACCTCATCCATAAACTGACAGATATAATCTGCATTTTGAAATATTTTTGTGTACTCTACCCATCACACATTAGTGTACAACCAAATTCGTCCTAATACCGTTTAAATGTCTTAATGTAAGTACGAAGCTCATCTACCTCTAAGTCAAGATATTTAGTAGCCATATCATTTCAACTAGAAGGCAGAATACCAGGCCCTAATAATTGTATAACATCCATCATAGTGTGATAATAAGAACTTTCAGCTACATTGAAAAAAAATGATTGTAGAAGAAAAATTTAGAGCTAGCCTTATTAATGTGTTTTTTTCTATTTTTAATTTCTTTTAGAGTTGTTTTAATCGAAGTTTGTGTATAATCTCTTTTATTTAAAGATTTGTATCCATTGGTCCAATATTTTCAGATTTCGCTGTAACACTAGGAGTTCTAGAGGTAAAACTGTTGCCCTCATATTCTCTTTTTTTCTGTATATGATCATCCTCCCTACTCTACTCACTGCTATCATCATTAATATGTACAAGATTATATATCAATTCTTCATTGACTCTCTCTGTTATGTACATTGTTTATTCTTATTTTTGGCAATTAGATGAGCCAACATCTATTTTCTAACTTTTAAGACACCTAAGTACAAGCTGCTATATTTTTTTATCTTCCAATTAAATATTTGTTCAAACGGCTAACAATACCACTCATTTTCTTTCTACACCAGTTGTATTTAATACGTCTTTTATCTTGTCCAATAGTGCCGCAATGTTGCCACTTGATGTTTGTATCATATAACTTATGTTTTGAAGCCATTGCTATTTTATATTTTTCATTGTAACTCTGTAGCTAAAAAAATATAAACAAAAATTAAAATAAAGTATAAAATAATTTAAAATTTAAGAAAGTAAAACCCTCTCAAATTTTTTTCTAATTTTCTTTCTTTACTTCTTTTCACCCTCTTTCTCTCTCTTAGGTTCTCAGCAGCCATTGTTGCTGCGGTGAAGAAGCAGTTGCTGCTCCACAACAGCACTACCTGCCCCTACTATAGGGGCACCGCAGCACCTGCTGCTGCTTCACCGTAAGAAGAGAAAGAGAAGAATTAGAAATTAAAGAAAAACTCACTCAAGGTCATTGGAGGTTGAGGTTGTCGAAAAACGTCGCCGATAGTTGAGGTTGCTCGAGATTTGCTTGATTGTCGGTGAAAGAAGTGAGAAAAAAAGAAGAAGAATTAGAGATAGAAAAGAAGAGAAAAGAGAGAAAGAGAGGCATGTAGAGGGGATCGGTTAAAACTGGAAACCTTGGACTTAAGTACCTGGTAATATGTGCAAGTGATGCAATGATCAATATCATCAGTCATATGACATGTACATCGAAGTTATTCATACTCTGACATGCATCCCCAATCCATGAATAACTATGAACCAGTAAAGGAAATATGATTATGCTAAACAGTAAATAAATATCTGTACATGTATGATATGAATGCCTTAAAAACATAAAGTCAAACACCACTTCAATATTACACTATTCCTAGACTATGGAGGATTCACTTGCTTGACATCGTTTTTAAGTTAATCCACTCCAATTGCGTCAAAAATCATCTTCGTATAGTAGAGAGTTCACCTTGATAACAAAAGTAATAAAGCATGAGTTTCAACCTACCTGAATTAACTAATTAGATAAAGTTGGTATATTAATTATGACGGTCTGTTACACTATTAAATGTTATTTACACAATCATCATCATATACACCGTTCCACTAATTGCTATCGACTTAAAAGAAAATAAAATAGACCACATTTAATTAACTTTATTGAATATAAAAGCATGTCTAATATTATTACCAAACTCCAGTTATAGACAAATCCCTATTAATAGCAATTAGTATTGGTCCTCTCATACCACCGCATCATTTATTAATTGATTTATAGCAATTACTATAACTAACAAAATCACTCTATATTGATAATTAATTTTAATGCTCAAATTGACAAGGATAAATAAATAAAATGACTAAAGTAAATTAAAGTAAATTAGGGAGCAACTAATCTACTTGGGCCAACTCAAAGCCCAAAAAGCCTAACACAAACCTACTAAGATTGGGTCCAAAGCCTAGAATGCCACTTAGGTTGAGCCATAGCCCAACTCAACTAATATGGGCTGGGCCGCAACCCAACCCACCAGCTACCTGGGTTGGGCTGCACCCAACCAAGCCCACCTCATGCTAGATTTCATTGACAGCCCAACCCAGCACACCTCTCTTCTCTCCTCTCCCAAAACAATACACCAAGGGAGTGGTGAGGTGACTGTCAATGGTGATCGCCAGCAGTCAAGGCCAGCCAAGCTAGGACCCGACTGGGACTAGCGACAAAGGTTGAGGTGGGTCCTCGGCCAGAAGTGAAGCAATGTTGCATTCACCTCAATGAGAAAAACCCAAAGGCAAAGAAGAGCATGTCGAGGAAAATGTTGAGGGGACAATGAAAGAAGAATGAATCCATCATAAAGGGGAAGTCGACGGGAACCAAGGATTGGCCAGCCAGGGCGGTTGGCAGTGATGGGAAAACTATCCCCATAGCTAGCGGCTATGGAGGTTTCCACTTCAACCCACTAGGCCATGAGAGCCCCAAAAGACGGTTGCACAGGCTCTTAGAGAAGGAGAGGAATACAACTAAACCAAGGGAGAGGGAGCATATCTACCACAACGGTTGAAAAAACATCAAGAAGCCAGTGATGGGAGGTTACGGGGTGTAGTCTCCATTGAGAGTATATAGTACCAAGAAGGGTACCCAATGAGAGAGGATGATGATGGGAAGCTCCTCGAATTGGTGCAAGGTCGACAAGAGATCGTCGGCCAGCCAATTGCTTAATGAGATAGAAACAAGGAGAGGAAAGGGAAAGCATACCAAGGAGCTAATTAAACCAAAATTAATTTCGTAAGCTAGACTTACCGACGAGTTAAACCACGGTGTCGACGGGCTTTGATGGCCCTTCGGCGCAATGGGAAGAAGAAGGGGGAGAATGATGGCTGTGAGGGGGGGGGGGAGGAGAAAAGAAAAGAGGGAGAAGAACTAGGGAGGGGTTTGTATAGCAGTGCATGTGCCATTTTTTTAATGATGATACAGGATGTTACATATTCCTCATATGTTTCGGTGCATAATTAGTTCCACGGTTCAAACCATTTGTTGCAGATTTGTTGGTTACATAAAATCCTAGATTGTATATTATTACTTGTGTTTTGTGTCCACAAATTTTTCATTACATAATATTGCACCAACATTCTCTCTTATAATGCGAGCATCATTGACGGATCATGCTGGAGCATGTATCAGCGGAAGTGGCACCAATAACTGATGATCCCTTAAGGAATTTGATCCTGAGTAGTTTATATTATGTCATTTCTATTTTGTGGTGTTTAGGGCAAGAATGGTTGGGCCGATTGGCACGAGGTGTCGGCCGACATTTGTCGGTCAGGCAATTACTGTGCCAAGGTAGTATCAGCTTGTGGCATGAGGGATGCTACATGACACCCCCCTCTCACATCTTTGTAGCAATTTGTAGTTGCGAAGAGCTCTTAGAGGTAGTTCATAGCGAAGGGTGGTCAGAGGAGGTGTTTGTAGTAGACATAGGGGTAGGGGAGATGATGACAAAAGGGATCAAGAAGGTGGTAATTGCGGCAATAGCATTGAGCGTGAGGAGCAAGACATATGCCCAAGCGGATCGTTTCCTAAGTTAGATCCGCCCTAAATGGATCCTAACTTAAATTTGCTTAGATTGTTATAATTTATGATCTACTACTATTCCACTACTATTCCTTCCTCTTCTCTGCCACAACTACTACAAAGGCAATGGCGAAGGCGAGTGCTTTCGAGGGTGGCAGAGGTTTTCAATGAAGTTACCCTCTCTCTTTCTCTCCCTTTCCCTCTCTCTCTCCCGATGTCTCTCTTTGCCCTATTTATTTATTTTGCAATTTTTACATCGGCATGATGCCTCGAACACGTCTGCACGACCCACAAAATGGTGTTAATACTCATGACTGTATATTGTGTACCTTTCCTCTACTAGTCTTAGACCAACCTCCTTTCTCTAGAGATTGCTATCATCCAGGTTTCTCTAACTCTACCTCCTTCAATTTCTTCCCGTTGAAGTCGTCTACTTCTCTTCCTCCTTGGGCCTCCTTTCTTCTTAAGCTCAACCCTTCTTCAAGGTACAATATCTCCCTCTTCTTTCATTCCTCGTGCTCTCTCTTACATCATACCCTTTGTTTTTTTAGTGGTTCTTAAGAGTAGGTTGAGGAGCACTTCAGCTGTGAGGTATGATCATGATCAGTAACTAACACATCAATAGGATTTGATGATTACAAGCTTGTGCTGCGTAGAAGAATAGGGACCAGATCTTCCAGTATTTTCCTCGTTGCCAAAAATGCATGATTCAGGTGATAGTATGACTAACTTTTACTAAGAGTGATAGTGATGACATTGCTGTGAGTCTGTGATGACATTCCTGCCAAAATGCCTGAGAGCGTGGATCCCCTTTTTGGCGATAATGAGTGCGATGAGAAGAATAGAAAGGAGAAAAAGAGAACTGAAATATCCATGGATTTTCTTCTTTTCTTCTTTTTCAAAACTAAATTTTGTACTAAGAGTGGAGAAGAGCTTCCCTAGAACCTCTTATTTTTTTTCTTGTATTCTTTACTTCCATTTATTAGAAAAGTTTAGCTTTTTCTCTACAAGAAGCCAAATTTGCAATCTTCCATCTCTGTTGTGTTATAAGCTCTCTAAAAGGCACGGAGATTATTGAGTATGAATCCCTATAGAGGTAATTTCCTCCCTCCCAAAGTTCCTCTTGAAATATTCACATTTCTGCTCTCTTTTTTTCCTTTTTAGAAAGAAGACTTCTTTATTTGAGTGTATCTGGTAGTGTTTCCCTGGAGTCTTCTATTCTCATTCTTGTACTCTTCACTCTCCATTTCCTTTATGAAAGTCCATTTTAAATTGTCCATTTTAAATTGTCCATTTCTACTGTGTACCCTTGAAAAACAGTAAGATTATTAAGTGTGACATGATGTACTTAGTTTTTTACATTTTGCTTCTCAATTACAAATGTCTTACATATAGTAAGACAGTTTGAACCTATGATCTAATACAAAGGTATGTCAAGGATGGACACAAGTTGTGTTACCCTGTAAAAGCTGCATAAATCCCGCCTAGATAAAGTGAGAGAAACAAGTTCAATTTTGTTCTGATTGCAACCCAGTGAATTTCATATTTGTACAAATTCCGTGGTCAGATCCTTTCTCTCTTTGACAATAAGAATAAGATGAAGTACTCAGTGATGAATGGAGAGTAATTTTTCAAATTTTATGAACTAACAAAATACAGCATTAAGGCTATCAACAAACTGAACTTGAGACAAGATGTAGTTTACTGAAATAGTGGCCTCTATTTGCTTTTTATCCTGCCACATCAGATGCCAACATATCAATACTTTTAATAGGGGTTGATGCCCTGAACGAACCTTACACCTCAAATGCGAGAGAGTGAGCATGACGTGTTATTTCCAGTATGCACCGAACTTTAAGACTGTCAACTCTATTTAATTAGATAAATACATCTTTCTCCTCTTTGGGAGAAGGAGCGAGAGGAGGATGAAGTCTAATGTATAAGAACTTTGAGGTGATAATATAGAAGAAATGGATGGGAAGGTACATCCTAGGTATTAGTATCACATAAATAAATATCGGATAAAATATATCTTTTTTTGTGTCTTTATAGATGTTGTCAAGTTAGAACTTTTTTGGAGTGATTTATCACCATTTTGGAAAACATAAGTTTGAGTTCGAAGTATGGAAACTGCAGGGTTTAAATCACAAAGTCTCTATGTGTGGGGTTTTATAGAGTTTTCCTCCTTTTGTACTAGTTTTTTGTTGATTATTGGCTAAGTTTTGTCAATGCATTCTCTTTTGAAACTTGACTCAGTTCAAACTGTTTTGAGACAGCTATAATAACAAGGAAATTGCGTTGAATTGTGGCAATATGCTGAGAGAATGTATTAAGTATCCAACACTTGCAAAGTAAGATTTTAGTATCTTTTGATCAGTTCTTCCATTTACTGTCATACAATAATAGTGATTCAGGACCTTTTCATAATATTTGATTTGCAATGGCTAGGCCAATCAATATTTGTTAGATTTGCAATGGCTAGGCCAATCATTATTTGTTAATTTTTACATATGCTAGATATTATGACAAGTTGCCTTATATAGTTATATGTGAATATGGTCAATATTTTACCTATTATTGGATTTAATTATCATGACATGATGATGTGTGAAATTGAATGGTTAAATTTAGATGAAGATGGTTTTCAAATTTGTCAGTTTTATTAATTTGTCTTTTTTTATTGAAGTTGGATGATACCATTTCTAGTTAAGTAACGCATACTTAAACTGCTTCCTCCTGACCTTGCTGATATGATTTTTTCCCCTTGTATGGGACCTTCTTGTAACTTAATATTAAAACTCCTGTTGAATAAGATGTTGATTTCCTCTCATAACAGATCTAGTCTAGCTTCAATTTTACTTCAACATGATTCAGAGTCTAGCATGAGTTGTACAATAGTTTCCAAAGCTTATTAGATTACCGGCGATATTTATCTACACAAATTTATCAAAAGAATTGGATGTTTAAGCATATTTAGTTGACGTAGGTTCATCTGACTTTTGCAATGTTTCTGGAAGGCAAATTAAGTCAGAACAGATTAGTGCTGAAGGGTAATGTTATAAGAACATGGTGGTGCATGTAAGCACCTAGTATGCAGGGTGAGCTCAGACGTTCTACTTTTATTGTTGGGTGGAAGAATCGATCTTGGTCTACTCAAATAAATTTATGTTGTAGCATAATACATTAATAAAGCAAAAGTATATATAATTGCACACTATAAATAGATCTGGAATCTGGAGAGGCTATGTTATGAAAATTGGATAAAATAAGATGGAATTCAGATGAGTTTAGAAACCATTGGGAATATTGTGGCCTTTGGATTTAGTTGTTGAAAATACCTGCTTAACACTGGGTCAAAATTTATGATGAACATGGTTTTATCAAAATTCTTAATCTTGACCTTCTCTGCGAACTATATCTCATGATTTTTTAAATTTACAATTATTGGTATTCATTGAATTGAAAAGCGGCTATGACGGCCGCCTTGGCAGGGCGGCACACCGGCCGCCCCAGCAACAGGAATGGTGCCATACCGCCTAGGTGAACTTGGCAGGCCGCCAAGTCGCGTGGCAGACCGCCAAGTCGCATAGCAGGCTGAGGATTGCTAATTGTTTCATCTTCTCCTCCTCTTTTCTTCTTTTTATCTCTCTCTCTGTGGCATCAAAACCACCTTTTTTTTGTCTTTCTTTCTCTGTGCTTTAATAGTGGGAAAGAGAGAGTGTTGGAAAAGATAGAGAGGCCACGTGGGAAAGAGAGAGTGGTGGGAAAAAGAGAGGCCATATGGAAAAGAGAGCCCGGCTCATGTTAAACATTGGAAATCACCAAAGACACCAACTATTAATGCATTTCAAACCACCAACTAATGCATTTAATTTCAGATCATGATAATTTATTATTAAGATGTTAATAGAATATGTATACATATTTGTGAATTATAAATTTATAATCTATTATTTTTATAGTTGTGAATTGCACTATTAAAATTTTATAAATACTATATATATATTATCATATACAATTTTTTTTTTTATATATTAAATTGCTAGACCGCCTTAGCGTCCGCCTTGGCGCCTACCTTCTGCCTAGGTGCGCAATTCGCGACCGTCTTTTAATACACTGTTGGTATTCCATACTTGATGACTTGCTTCAATTTGCTAAGTCAATCCGAGAGCAGATTAATATGGACCTAGTAAAAATTCTTTTCTTTTAAATGACTTGAATTTTTTTAATATTGATTTGGTGGCTGTATGCTGTCATATGAGTATATGACCATGTCATTTTTGTTACGTCAGTTCGATTATAAGTTAGAAAATTGGCAGTATGACTTTTCATTCAGTATCTGTTGTTTCTGATTCTGTAATCCTACTTAGCTTGCTGAATTGTAAAATTTGTCTTTAGATCTCCACTTTTCACAACCAGAGAAACTTATCTAGCTTTTGTTGTCTGAGGTGTTCCTTACTTTTTTAAGACTTTGATAACTTAAGGGCCTTATCAGAATAATTGCTTGTCTGATAAACAAGGATTTGCAGTAGTCATAGGAGAAAAAATGGCTAGGGATTTATAGCATATTCTATTCAAATCGAAGTATTTTTTTCATTAAAATCCAGGTAAAGGATTGATTAATAGTTCCATCTTAGGTGGTACTGACAATTCCAGCGACTGTTACATTTACAATTTCATTTGTACTGAAAATGTAAGTGGTAGTGAACGTGGAAGTTCTAGTATAAGAACTAGTAAAAATGGAAGAGTACAATTGGTGGTATTACTATATTCAATTCAGTATTTTAAGAGATATCATCCTCGTCTTACTTTCTTTTTCGATTGTTCTTGATCAATGAAATGGAGTAAAGTGTCCATATTTTACCAGGAGTACATGCACAAATTGTATTATTGTAGTCGTTTAATGTACGATAGGCCATGAACTTAACAGAATTACCTCGACAGAGTACTTTTTAGGTTAAACCACACATTTTCTAGATCCGACTTTGTTTGTGAATCCTCAATGACTAATTCAAAACAATCCATCTCATTCTCATGCAAATTGCAGACTGTAGTTTTGATGTATTTGTTTAAAGTCATATACTCCATGTTTTCCATGCTTTCTTATCCTAAGACAAGGAAATTTTGATTTTTCATGCATTTTGATTTGTGGTGCTCTTTCAGATATATATTGGAGTCGACTAGCTTCGAACTGTTCTTCAAGTATGTGGAATTGCCAACCTTTGATATTGCTTCAGATGCTCTTGCTACTTTCAAGGTTTATTCTATGATGGTGCTTTTGACATTTAATAGTAAAGTTCTGTATGTCATAAATTTTATCAAATGCTTCTCAGTCATTATCTGTACTAAACAAGATGTTTGACAGGACTTGCTTACTAAACATGAAATTGCTGTATCTCAATTCTTGAGCTCCAATTATGAGCAGGTCAGCTTATAAGTTCACAATGTACAATACTTTTTGGAATTTAGATGCTCAAAGTTCTTCAGAAGAGGCAATTGTGGAGTCTAGATTTTCATATTAAGTTTTATGCAACTGATCTGACATAAAGTGTTGTTCCAGTTCTTTGAGCTTTATGAAAAGCTTTTGACTTCTACTAATTATGTAACAAGAAGACAATCGGTGAAGGTTAGCCAATCTATCTTGCTATGGTATTTCCTTTATTTAATGTCATTGAAACAATGAACTGCTAACAGTTTGTTATATTTCAGTTTCTGTCAGAGTTTCTTTTGGAGCCTCCTAATTCACAAATAATGAAGCGGTACATTTTAGAAGTACGATACTTACAAATTATGATGGGACTACTAAAGGTATTAACATCTTTCCTTTGGCTTTTTCATGACCAAGTTGCTGAAATATGAGTGAAATGAAGTAAATACATGATGAAGGGAAACTTTTTTTTTTAAGTTACAATCTTTGTTTGTCAAATTCTTACTCTGTTTACTGTTTAATCTTTGACCGAGGTATGACCATATTGGAGAATTTTGTGTAATACTGTCTGTTTAATCAGTTTGAGTCATTCAGTTGGGATTTTCCATTGTGTGCTCTTCATTATATATTTATAGCAATTGTTCAATTCAATGCCAATCAAAGTAGAAGAATTAGATTTTCTTGACTCCTTGTTTGTTACTGTAACCATCTGAAAGATTACAGTGGGTTTAAGTGAATGAAACTATACAAATCTTTCTTCTTATTCTGTGCTTGATTATTTTATACCTTTATCTTTTCTATACATTTTACTATTTTAGATTTGGTGGATGATTCTGCTCCTTCTGTGGTCCTCCTGTCATATTAAATCATTAGCTTTGGAAATGCAAAATTGGAGTTGGACAACCAAATGGTTTTGGCTTGTCACCTAAATATTTTGTTTTAACATATGAAACTTGACAAGTTGGGCTGCTTTCCTTCTTTTTTTCCTGGGTTGTAGAAAGCTGATATAGCATGCAGAAGCTTCAGAGCAGAACTTCTCTTGAATTTAAACCCTAGTCATGTACTTGGAGGATAGTTGTCCTAGCTGCTATAAACTGCAGCGATGCCCTAGTTTATCACTTAAATGGTAAATATGTATGTGTATATATATATTTTTTTTTGTAAGAGATGTACTTGTACTTACAAGAAATACAATGTCATGACACTTTATCCATAACTACAATTTTGGTGTAAAGTAAACTAAAGTTGCATGCTATTAATTTTATTGATTCAGCACACTTCCTGTTCTCAATAAGCATCACTTGCTTGTCTAGATTTTTGCACAAAAGGACTTCGATGGCATAAACTGGCCTGATCGATTAGCTAAGGAGAACCATTCTTCTGTATTCTCTTCTTTACAGTAAACTTTCATCTCCACCTTGTCAACTAAATGCATAAATGCAGTAGGAAATACAGTCTTAATTGAGTAACAAAGAACTGCAAAAATTTCTAGCTTTAGGAGTTTACTGCAATGAACAACCAGAATGATCTCTTGATTTTTAATTTTAAGGGTAGGACAGGGTTAAGTAGTTGTTGGTTCACTATTACTTCAAGTATTTATTTTGCAAATCCTCTTTGCCACACCTGCTAACACTATAATAGACGAGTATGACTGGCCGCAACCCTTTTAGGATAATGCTCAATAGAGCGCAAGACCTATAACATACCTCAAATGCCTGTAATATTTGATTATCTACCTATACTATGACAATTGATTTTCTTCCCTTTTTCAATATACTAAATTCAATAACAAAAATATTAAAGAACATCGTGGTGCCATTTATATACTCTTAAATAGAAAACATAACATGGAGATATTATTTGCAACCATAGATCCCACTTTCGGCCGATCTCGATCCGGGCTTGACTGGTTTTGACACTGTAGCAGGCCTGCTACAGCAGTAGCCTAGAGAGAGAGAGAGAGAGAGAGAGAGAGAGATAGAGAGAGGGTACAGCAGACTAATAGTTAGAGGGATAGAGAGGAAGAGATATTTTTAGGCTTTATATGTGAGTAATTATTATTTTTTTAGTTTTTTATAATTTTTTCTAGATTTTTAGAAATTTCTCAATATTTTAAAATAAAATTTAGAATTTTATTTACTTAAAATAGTCTGATCTAATACAACAAGCCGATACGTATCGTTTTTCGGGATAGTCGATCCTGATATCGGTACTGATTTTCGGAACCTTTGCAACAACACCACCAAAATAAGTTTACATATTAAACTTGTAGTTTGGACATGGGAAGTGATGAAGTTATAGTATCTACTGATAATTAGTGTATAAAGATGGTTTTGGATTCTGTCCTCTGTAATAAAGATTACAGTTTTTGTCTTGGGTTATGTCTTCTTTATTTTATTTTTTATAACTATTAGTTAGTTTCAACTTTGGAACTTTGTGTAATTTTTATAAGGAAGTATGTTCTAGTTTGGATCTGTTCCTGTTAGGTGGTCATATAGTAAATCAGGAAGGCCACTTGCAATTGTCAATTTTGTCATGCAAGTTGATACTCTTTCTTTTTTTGTAAGGTAAAATTAATGTGGTCGTGCAAATACTCTTTTTTCTTTTTCATTTTAAGGGAAAGTTCATTGGGTCATGCAATTGATCTGTTTTTTCTTTTTCTGTTTCCCCTTTGGAAGGGAAGAATAAATTTGGTCATGCGTTCAATCTTTTCCTTTGTAAGGTAAAAGTTAAATATCCATATTCGTGGACTAAGTAGCATAAACAGAATTTTTGTTAGTTGGAAATATGTTTCTTTAGTTTCTCATAAGTCATTCACAATTTGATGAACTTTTTTTGCAGCCTTAATGGTTCTCACATGTTGATACGACTAATTATTGCTTATCTGAGTGCTAGGCATTGCTTATGAGTGGTTAAGTATAAATATTGGAGGATTGTGCCAGTCAATAAATTGGAAGCTGGATTCTTTATCTTTAAACTAAAAAAAAAAGTTAAATGAACCTCAGCATATTTAATGCCTTTTTTTTGGCCAAGTGATATGGTTTGAAAATTATACATGGTTTTGAAATGCATAGAGATCAAAGGTCCACTTTTTTCTATTATATATAATTTCGGTTGCCTGATTGTTAGAACAGCACTTTTCAGCTTCTTAATTGTAAAAAACTACAAATTTGAACTGATTCTTTCAAAAATTACTAATGTTAAAATTAGCTTGGTTTGTGAGGGTGCGATAAAAGTTCATGTTTGATCATCAAATTGGGGGAATCAGGTTGTTGTTTTGTCAGTTTATACTTTATACCTCTTCGGATATTTTCTTTCTTCTCTCTCTCTCTCTCTCTCTCTCTCTCTGCTTTGCCAATTTTAATAGTACCATATTGATGCAGGACTCGAGCAAAAACATCCAGATTTGTGCCTTCCACATTTTTAAGGTAATATTACACGTAAAGAGCACTTTTTTCCTGTAGCCATGTTGGTTTTTGGCGCTGCTGTTACCGTTGAAGGAAAAGCACTTGGCAATAATTTCTTAATATGGATTTAACCCATAATTGTCATTAACCTTATAAACGAAAAGCGATAGGTCTCCCTTGAAGCTGAAGTTGTAATTAGTGAAACATATTCATTGTAATGTCAAGGATTATAAGTAAAATCAATAGCTATTTCTCATGAATATATCTTTAGATCTGTTAAGTTTGTGTTATCTATCCAGATTCAAGAGTTAATTAGCCCTGTTAAATATTGTCATATATAGTACTTGTACTTTTGATTTAGTATTTGCTAACTAGTGACTATGACATGACATCAAAAATTCAAAATGAGTACTGAGTTTCCTGATGTTTTTATGCACATGAGTGGGTATGTATGAACTATGAAGAAGACTTGATATGCTTGCACATGAAGTTTAATAAGTCCACTTTGCCAAGTGCAAAAAGTGGTTGTCACTTGTCAATGAGACAATAATTGTTGTTCTATTCTTGCTTCTGAATATTTTATATCTCCTTGGAACTAATTGCACTAGATATTCTTCTTTCCAATTTAACAGAGTCCTCTTTTTTCAATTAGTCATGTTGAATTTCTTTTTCTTTTTCTTTTTTAGCAAAGGGGCAAAGGCCGAAACTTTAATTACCTCCTGTTCTGTCTAACAACAGAACCAGAAGGGAGCACATATCAAACACCTGAGCTGTACCAAGAACCCATAGTAACAATCACCAAACAAAATACAACACCAGTATCACATAGACCAAGTAACCAAAAAAAAAAAAAAAAAAAAAAAAAAAAAAACTGAGACAGCAGTTAGTCTTCATCCAGAGTTACTGAGGTTTGCTCATCATTTACATGGAGCATTTTCCTTGCTTTGCTATGGCCATCTTCAACTTTAATCCTGCCAATATGGTAAAAGAGCTTTAATTCTATAAGGAATTTTTGAATTTCTTCTCAGCTTCTAGACTTGTTATGAAAGATGTTAATTTTTAAAGTTTGCTTGAAGGGTTCTTCCCTAGAACATCTAACGGTCATTAGGATAAAAAAATATTTCCTTTCTGTTTTGGCTTGTCATACATGTTAATGTTCTATCTATGCAATCTTGGTCAAATGATGCCTACCTTTCGAGTCTGTGGAATCTTCATTCATCAGAGGAAGATTAACCAAGAATCTTGAGGCCATTTTGTGAAATATATGATAGTTTATTAGTTTTATGATCTTGGGAAATTTAAATCTACTCATATGTAAATTTTGTACTTCCT
Organism: Typha latifolia; assembly: GCF_019914945.1. Lineage (NCBI taxonomy): Eukaryota > Viridiplantae > Streptophyta > Magnoliopsida > Poales > Typhaceae > Typha > Typha latifolia. The sequence continues at coordinate 6,676,454 of NC_133091.1, forward strand.
AAGATCTTTTAGGTGAACAATGACAATTCATGAAACCTGTCTTAACAATTAGCTCTTTTATTTGTTCCTTTGTCTGGAAGCAGGTATTTGTTGCTAATCCAAATAAGCCACGTGATGTTATTCAGTTCCTCATAAACAATAATGAGGAGTTATTGAAACTGCTCCACAAACTGCCTACAAGCAAAGGTGAACTTTATCTGTTTTATATAGCTTAGTCTAAGAACTTATCACATGTACTTTAAAAAAGTGGACCCAACACATACATTCATCTCAGATCATTCTTATGGCACTCTCCACAGCTTGATGACATGTTGCTATTTTTATATATAGAAACTTATATTATGAAATTAGAAAATATCTAACTATTTGTAATTTTGTATACTATTTGTCTATTTATATAAAATATCTATATATGTATTAGTTAAAATGACTGTACTTATTAGAAACTCTATGTTCTTATATAATAAGTAAATTTTGTTTGACAATACCTTATAGAGTAAGCAATTGCATCTTCACTCCTTTCGATGAATACTTGAAAACCCACTTAAATAATGAATTTGATCCCAATATGAGACCACACTGATTAACTATTTATTTCGAAGTGTTTTTACTGTTTAGCCTCAATCTTGCAGCTCTTCTTTTTTACATTACACTATTTCAAAAACTTAAGATCTTTGTGTTATTGTATTTCCAAACCTAATAGGAAAAGGATACTCAACATGTGTGTTTGTGTGACAAAAAGTTTATAAAAACTTGTAACACCTTTTGAGCCATTCGTTGTACCTACACATAAATGAAAGAGGGCATGAGGGTAAGAGATATATCTATTAAAATATATTCACTAATTGATGTGTTTTTTCTGTCAATCAAATGCTTTTAAAATTATTTGGCATCATCTACACACATTCACAGCATGTATAGATTGTGTTTTCATTGATAATCATGAGGACGTCGCTTGGTGCAACTCTGTATCACCCATCTAATGCATTCAAGTTTGGAAAATCCACCTCTATAAATGAAAATAAAGACTATTCATCTCCCTTTTGTAAACCCCCATTGGTGGGAGCCTCCTGCAATTGGATGCCTTCTTTTCTTAATGACTTCATAAATGGAACTTGGTAAAGCCTGCTCAAGAACTTGGTAAAACCTGCCAATTGTTAGGTCTGGTTGGCTATTTATTGTAATCTGTCAAGAAACCTGTTAGGTTATAGAATTGGCAGGTTTTCAGCTATATCAGTTTCACCATGGTTCCTCTTTAACAGTCCCTTGACTTACTGTTTCTTTAGCAGGTGAAGATGAGCAATTTGAAGAGGAGAAAGATTTAGTTGTCAAAGAAATTGAAAGACTGTCTCATCTTTCTACGCCCACAGCTTAGGCCTCTTTGCTGTTATATAATCTCATACAATTCAATGTCTTTGATTTCTATAGCATTTGTCACACCATATAGAAGAGTTGTTTATTGATGGGAATTGTCTATAAGTGTGATGTTTCTATGGAATGCACCTACGGAACTCTATCTGTAGTGTTGTGGACTTCTGAGTTTTTTATCAGCACAAAAGCAAGTAAAAAAAGAAAGGAAATTGATAAGAAATGGTTCATATATCAATTTTTTTTCTTGAGAGTCGATGGGAACCCCAGTTATAATAAATTGAAGAGAAGAATGTATAAAGGTGGAACAAAAGATGTGTTTCATAATATGGGTGTTAGTAAAAGAAAGAGAACCATGAATTATGTTTTTGCATGAGTGACTTATTTGAAAACCAAATTGTATAGGTGAAGAAAAGTGATTGCACTGCACCCTTTCATGATGGTGTACCCGAGTGATCCACTTTTGGATTATTTCTGTCAGGGAACCTTTTGAAATTTATTTGTACTTGACTATAAGTTTTGGACATTTTTTATTGTTTTACATTTTGGCCCTTATGATGGTTTTCATTGATGCACGGAGTGCATTGATTTATCTTGTATTTTTGGGTAGATTTTATCATCATATTCTTTTGGCTTATTGAATTTCAAATTGATGCATCTTGTGACTTGGATGTTTTCTTTGACTTAGAGGTTTAGGGCAGTTGTTATTGGATTAGGTTTCGGCCCTTTTGTTCGAATTTATTAATGTATCATGTTTTGGACTGTATGCCTTTTATCGGATTTCCTCTGTCCTAACAGAGCAGTCTTAACAAACTTTGTTGCTATGGTTGGATTTCATTTTCATATTCTCTCTTGACCTTAGACGAATTTGGATGCTCTTAGCACATTTTTACTGATACGTATTTGACACTTAATTTTCTCGGAAGTAATTAGAAATTTATAAAAGCGTTGGTGCTTAAATCTGTTTTTATACTACTGAAAATTCTAAAATTTATTTGCTGGAAATTATGGTGCTGAAATTACTGATTTACAGAAATCTGAATTGTATTTATTGAAAATCTGAAACTGAAAATTTCTGAAATCTGAAACCGTTTAAGTGCAGAAAATTGAAATCTGGATTTGTTTTCTTTCTGAAATCTAGGAATTTTGTTGTGCTGAAATTCCGGAAATTATTTTATTCCTGTCATACCTCACCTCACACTTGTGGGGTCTTTCAGTGTAGATGTGAGCCTTGAAGTGGGGATCATTCAGCATGAATCCCTCAAATATGATCACAAAATCGTATAGCTTGGCTGTGCCATTGGTCTGGCTATTAGATAAATGGACCAACACGCATGGAAAAAAAAAATGCATTCTTCCTCTAGCTCTGCTAGGGTTTCCCTGAGGTTCCACCCTCTTTCTCCATTGTCTTGACCCCAAAGCTCCTGCTAGGGCTCTCCTTCCTTTATCTGTCTTCACTTGTGACCTTCCTTCTTCCTTCTTCACTATCCTCCTCTTGCCACCTCGTTTCCCTTCCTCCATCCCTCACCCTCCATTCTTACGTCCCTCTACCTGGTACCTGGTTCCTCTATCGGCTCACTCCCTCATCTTTATCCATGCCGCCTTGTCACTTCTATCCATTCCCTGACCTCATTCGTGACTTGCTCCTCCCACTCCCACCATCCTCTCCTCTATCAAGACCAGTTCATCCTTGCTCCACAACTATGTCGATAGATGAGGAATTACTGCAAAGGTTCTCATCTCTTCTCTCCAGTGACAACATGGAAGTAGCCATCCCCTTGTAGGAAGATAGTATTGTTCCTTCTCGCAACCCCTCGTAGGTAAGCTCATATCCGACAGATCCTACAGCATGACAGGGCTTAGGAATGCCCTATCAAAAGTGTGGAACGTGGAAGGATCTCTAGAATCATAGAAGCTCTGTGCTTGAGAAGGCGAAAAGGGATGAAGCTCAGCCTAAACACCAGCAAAACAAAGCCGAGATTGTTACAACTCGCCAGATGGTGCAAGAGAAGTCGAGCAGTGGCGACCTTGTGTGTTGGGTAGATGCCTCCTAGAGGGGTAACTGCTCGAGTGGTATCGGCATCCTTATCAGCAAATATCCGAATCAGTTTTGTGAAGCGAAAAGCACCTACCTCAATCACTATCTGATATCTTAACTGGTGAAACTCTAGCCCTATTAGAAGGCATGAGGATGGTAGCTTGATCACTTCTTTTCTTTTTTTTTGGCAACAAACATATATCTATATATTTATTACCACAAAAGAGGACCAAAAGTGCTATCTGGTATCCAGCGAGATACCCAAAGCATCCCTATACAATAGACTAGAAACATCATTTGATTGGGTGTTAAACCAAATCGTGGAGAAGGACTGAACTCTCCCTTGGTTAGCCAACCAATGAACAACTAGATTGGCCTTCAAACAATAGTGGGGGAAAATGTCGATCTTAAGAAAAAGAAAAAGTTGAAAATATTCAAAAAGTTATGTCGCCATTGCCATGGGATAATCCTTCTTGGATTGAAAAATGTTGATTAGCATTTGCAAGTCAGACTCCACTAGGAACTCAGATAGATTATATTTTCTTGCTTCAATAAGGGCAGCCTTCAGCATTTCTGCTTCTGCCTTCAGTGGGTCTTCAACATTCCCACCCAGGGCCCCAGCTATAGAATTAGCAACCCCCTCTGAGTCTCTAAATACCTAACCCAATCCAGAAGATCCATCTTGTTTAAGGAATGATCCATCAGAATTTGAGTATAAGCCTCCCTCTCGGTGGTGGCCTCCATCTTCTTGGTTCGCTACTAGCATTAGGGGGCTTGTTGGTGACTCTGTTTTGTTGCATAGTCTCTAGTGCAAGGGCCAGTCTTCTTAACATAAGCTGCCTGTTTGTACTCTTTTTCTGCTAGAACAGCTCTTCATTTCGGGCCTTCCAAATAATCCACATGCCACAAGCAACCATATATTTCACAAATGTCGCAGCCTCTTTTGTCATACTATCTCCTTCCTTCATCCAGCTTCCTTCTATCCGGTCATTGCTTGACCTGAAAGTCAAACCCAAGTGTTGTTCCAAGGTTTGCCATAGGCCTTTAGCTCTAGCACACTCCATCGACAAGTGTTTTTCAATTTCATCTTCTGCCAGCATAGCTGGCAAAGTTTGCTAGGCCATAATGAAAGCTCATGGAGGAATTAGTCGGCAATCTATTCCATAAGAATTTCCATAAAACATTTTAATTTTTCGAGCAATCGGCATCCTCCAAACGATTTTCCAATCACACCTAGTAGTCACCGGTTTAGCCCTAGACTCTCTGATATACTTAGTAATAAACGTTGAGGTTGGTTTGCCCATGGGATTTGGGCCCCAAACCCAAGTATCATTGACCTCAAATTGAGGTATCTGCTTAGTCATAATGATATTGCCAAGAACCGACTCAAAACACTTGAGAGTTTTCCTTCTATCTCATTGTTGGTCGGTGATTAACCAACACACTTTCTTATCATGCAACCTAAGGTTCATATTGACAAACGTAGGCCACATAGCTACGGGAATATTAGAAATCCAAGGATCATCCAAAATACTCGTATAAACCTCCCATTTCCTACAGACTTAACAAGGCCCAACTTGATTGATTGCAACGCATTGACCATACTCCGAAAAATGACAGACTTACTAGCCCTCCCCCGCAGCCTCCTCCACGGCTTAACCCTCCCATACTTTCGGATCATGAGCTTAACCTAATTCTTGTCCTTGGCATGCAAGAAATCAAAAGCATGAGAACCAGAAAGAGCAATTCTAGCATCCTGAAGCTGCCTTAAACCTAGCCCACCAGCCTTATGCTCCCAACAATATTTATCCCATCCAATAAGATGAAGCCCCTTGGCATCCTTGCCTTTACCCTATAGAAAAGCTCTGGCCACCCTATCCACTTTGTCAATCACCGTGAGAGGCACCACAGTACTACACATAGCATAAGTAGGAATAGCATGAATTGTAGACTTGATAAGGGTAGCTCGCGCCGCCTGACTTAGGGTTGCAAGCTTCCACCCATTAAGTTTACTCTTGGCCCTATTTATAATATGCTCAAAGTGCTTAACTTTAGGATAGGATGGTTGAATATTAATGCCCAAATAGGTAAATGGATAGCTCCCCTGTCTCATATTAAGGGCCCTCTAGCCATAGATTGACCTAGGTGGTGACCAGCCCAAGTAGGAAAAAAGAAGGCCGATTTGCTTTGGTTAACCTTTTGATTGGTAAGCACAAAGTATTTATCCAAAATTTCATTTAAGATCTCACAATTAAAGGAATTTGGTTTAATAATGAATTAAATGTCATCACCAAACATCAGACAAATTTTTAAACTATTCGTAATTTGAAAACCATCCAAAGACCCATCATCCATACCAGTATTAAGGAGAATAGACAACACTTGCGCACATAAAATAAATAGATATGGGGACAAAGGTTCGCCTTGTCTCAGCCCACATGAGCTCTTCATCCAAGACAACGCCAACCCATTTATCATAAAAGCAAAAGATGGAGAAGTAATGCATGCCAATACTTGTCGAAACCCATCATATTTATAACATCAATAATACCCCTCTAAACCTATCATACACTTTTTCCATATCCAATTTAATGATCATGTATGCTCATCTCTATTACCCCCCTAAATAGAATGCACAAGCTCTTGCGCTAAAATTGTGTTATTTACAATAGATATTCCCGCTACAAAGGCAGATTGCTCAGTTCTCACTAAACTAGAAAGCCACGGTTTCATCCAATTAACCAAAACTTTAGGCAACAGTTTTAGCCAACAGTCTATAAATAATGTTTCATAAAGAGATGGGTCTAAAGATTTTCACATTCATAGGATTAGGAATTTTTGAGATAAGAACTACATGTGTTCTTCCCCATTCATTGGGCAGGTTACTAGAATTTTGAAATCCTTTTAGAGCCTCACAAAGATTATTCCCCACAACATCCCAATAATTTTTATAAAACTCAACATGATAGCCATCAAGCCGAGGGGCTTTACCCACCACCATAGACCAAAGGGTCTTACAGATTTCATTATAAGACAAAGGTTTGGTGAGCTCATCATTGCAAAGAGGATTAACCATAGGTAACACAAGCCACACCTTATCGGCATTCACATCATTAGCATGCGCCCAGATTTTAGCATAATAATTAGTAAAGCAATTCACAAAGCCATTCCAATTATCAATATAAATATTATCATCACTAAGCTCGAGATAATACGATTTCTCCTTTTGTGAATAATAGTAGTAGTATGAAAAAATCCAGTATTTCTTTCTCCTTTTTGAACCAATTGTTCCTAGACTTCACCCACCATTTTTGGTCCACTTGCCACAGAAGAGCAATATGCCTTCTATAGGCAATTTGGAGCTCTAGGGACTCATTATAGCTCAAGGCACCATCACTGTCCCTAGTCTCCAAGAAATTAATCCTATCCCTCACCAACTTCAAAACATTTTCAAGTTTCCCCAAACTGTGCTTATTCTATCAAATCCACCAACCCATACATTAGCCATAATATTCTTAACATCCGGGTACTCAAACCAAAAATTCTCAAATCTAAAAGGCTTTTTTATTCTTTCACGAGGGAGATCAAGCGTTAGGAGCAACGGCGCATGATCATACCTAGTTTTCTCAAGATATCTAACAGAACTATGAGGAAAGGAATTAATCCACTCCTCATTGGCTAAGGTCTCGTCCAGCCTAGCCCACACCTTGGCCCTTTCCTCAGTCTTGCTAGCTAGAACTCATGATTCACTGCTTCTCGTGATTGAAGTCCAACCTCAGTAGCCATCGAGATTGATCTTTCGTCTAGATAGCCTTTAAGACGAAAGATTAAGTTTTGTAGATGAGTGGAACCTTGTTAGTTGAAGAACCGATGTAGCCTTAAGAAGTCTCCTTCAATAATGCTTCTTCAACCACCCTAGAGATAAGGCAGATAGGGCATCACAATTCTTATATATAATCTCCAAGATAGAGCCAAATCCAAGTCTTATCCGAACTCACGAGAATCCAATATTTTCAAACTTCGTTGGTGCATTCAAACGTGGCCCGAGTGCGTTCGAACGGCCTAACTTGATCTCAGGTGCGTTCAAATGGGCCCGAGTGCGTTCGAACGCGACAGCTTGAATTCTTTAGGTTGCGTTCGAACGCGTTTGTGAACGCAGCTCTCAGTATGTGTGAACGCAGTACCCGCGTTCGAATGCGTTTGTGAACGCGGTGTGAACTCAACAGCTTTTCTCCAATAATGTTGCAATTCTTCAAACCAGAGATATTCTAGACTTGTATAAAGCTCATATACATGTAAAAATACACTTAGAATATTTTGTACACAATTGCCAATAATTAAAACCCTAACAATCTCTCCCTTTGGCAATTTGTGACAAAACATCTAGATTACAAGATATTACAAAGACTTCAAAATAAGCATTCAACAAGTCTAGTACATTTAGCACATCAATCCCTGCAAATAAACATATACCAATCCAAGATCAAGTGAAAATAATCTGACATGAATAACAATCCAAACACAAGTTATCAAGCAAGCAGTTCACAAGTACTCAAGCAAACAAAGTTCACAGGTATTCAAGCAAAGTTATTATGCAGTAAACATAAACTAGTAAACTCCCCCTATGCCAGCACTCCCCCTATACTAATAAACTCCTAAACTCTAAACATACATCTAAACTCACACACACTCTCCCCCTTTTTGACACAAATGTCAAAGTCTAGGAACTCTGAGGGAACTGACGATGAAGAATCGACAACACGGAGTCGAGTACGGTCCCCTAACGAGCTTGCTCAGCTCGTAAATCATTCACAACTGAATGGAAGTCCTGCACCTGAGTGCTAAGCTGATCAAAACAGTTAGAGAACTATGGTAACTCCCCCTAAGTATGAGATGAATCATCGTTAGAACTGTCATCAGAAATGTCGAGGTGTGATGAACATCCAGCGGCGGAAGAGGATGGCTTGAGAGGAGACGACTGATCATGAGCTTGACTCCGCTTAAGAGTTATCCGATCCAACAATTTATGCGAAGTAAGCGAAGCTTCTGAGGCATCCACTTGAACCCCACTCTGAGTGCACAAATTGATAATAAAAATGCCAAAAGGCAACCCTTCACGAGGCGCTTCTTTCTATGCAGCTATCAGAATGGAATTGTATATCACCATAGCCAAATCAATAGAAACTCCCGACAGCATCACATGAAGGAGGAAGGCACAATCCAGACTAATACTGGAATGTCGAGTCTTGTGGGTAACGTTGTACAGACACAGTAGGTGAAGCATGCGAGCCACTGATGTCAGTTTCGCATGAGGCATCATGTTTTCCTTCTAATGTTCCCCTTTGATTAACACAGTACCATCATAGTCTTTGACATCAGGAAGCGGAGCAGACGATGGATACTAGAACTCGCCATCAGAAAGTTGGAGTTCAGCACGAATGATATCGGAGTCCAAGTATATCGAAACTCCACGGACAGTAGAACGTATACAATGTTCCAAAACCGTGGCATTACTAAAAAATTCCCTGACAACTTCCACATATGCAGTCCCACTCATCCGACACACGGATAACCATCCTCGCTCAATAAAGATCTGTTCAATCACCAAGGCAGAAAAATCAGAAATGACCACTGGCCGTTCACAGATAACAGGTCGAGTGCCAAAATTATGTTTATATCGCCCTGCAGCCGTAGATGTAGAAAACTTGGGAGCCGAAGTAGGTGACGAAGGCGGCCTTGGTTTCTTGGAAACTGTAGCTTTTTCTAGGCATTCTTGAGAAAGAAACAAGTTGCAAGATTCAATACATGCCCAAAGCAAACAAAAAGATAACAAGAAATCCAAAAAATTCTAGAAATCATGAAGGCTCTAAATGAAATCAATCTTCCATTTGAAAACGCTAAGATATAACGTTCAATCACATAAGAAACATCAAGATAGTAACTTTAACGTGATCAAAACTCGAAAACGCACGAAATTAATCAAGATCAAGAGACTTAATTGAATAAAAAATAGGAAAATTGATGGATGATCATACCTCGCAAAAGTGAAGAAAAAAACTAAAAGATTCAGCCGAAAGACGCTAGATCCGGAGGACAAATACCCTCTAAAAGGGTTTGAAGTGAAAATTTTGATGAATAAGACCAAGATCTTGAAGATTTGAGAGGGAGAAAATGAAGGGTTTCTAGGGTTTGGAAGATGGAAGATGAAAACCCTTGGGTTCGGATGCAATATTTAAAGAACCCTCGAGTGCGTTCGAAAGCACCAGTCTGCGTGTTCGAACACGCCAGTCATCACGTTCGAACTCAAAAATCTGCGTTCGAACGCCCTTTTTTTTAAGTAAAAAGTCTAAGAAAAAATAAAAAAAAATTTTGGAGATGCACTTCTAGAAATTGAAAATAGATTCAAGACATAGAATATGACAATCGAATGAAATAAGTTATACACAGATCAATCAAATCATCAAAAGCATATTATAATCAATTCTAATCCATCACTTAAAATTAAATTAATCTTGATTGATCATAACAATATGCATATGCAAGTTGAGCATAGATAACATGAAACATTCTTCTTAAATAAACTTTCCTATTTAAACAATGATACAACACAGTCGTCAAACTGACTTAGTATTTAAATTTGCACTTTTCAACTTATTCTCCATAACAGGACAAGAATTTTTTCTGTAATTTGTTTTTTATACTAAAACCATATAGGTGCAATGATGGCTTTCACACATGAGTATGTAGCACTTTTCTTGTAGTACATATCAAACAATGTGCAAGAAGATATTCACAAATATCAAAAAAAAATTATTTAATTTGCAAGCAATGTACTGAGTCAAACTAGACTCTAAACAAGATGGCTTTCACACTTATTTATTGTAGCCCTTTTCATTGATCTTTTATGAACATATTTGTGATGACTAAGAATGAGGTCAAACTGTGTAAATCAAAGTCAATAGTGAGCTATCTAAAAAAAATTTATGATGTCATACTCACTCAAGAATATACACACATTATGAGTGCATTAAATTTAGTTTAATTATTATAGAAGTCGAGAGAGTGAAAAAATCAGAAATGATACAATATACTACAAGATGACAAAATTGACTATAATAACTCATAATGAAGAGAAAAATTATATTTATACGTCAAGAGTATATTATTGAATCTAGGAGTGCATCAATTTTTTTATGACAAAAACTCTCGACAAATCTGAAACTAAAACCAAAGAAAAGTTCAGAGTAAAAAAAACCTAAAAAGAAACGAAAAGAAATACTAAAAAAAACACGCAAACCAAAACAAAAAAAATCAATCCAAAGCATAAATCCCTAAAGAAGTACGAAGATACTCAAATGTCTGTAAATCCAAAGGTTTTGTAAATAGATCACACAACTATTTCTCCGTCTCAACATGTTCCAGTGCTATTATTTTATCTTCAACTAACTCGCGTATAAAATGATGTTGGATATCAATATGTTTTGTACGCGAGTGTTGAACAGAATTTTTCGATATATTAATAGCACTCATATTGTCACAATAAAGCACCATAGTATCTTGTTCAATGCCATAATCTTTGACTATCTGTTTCATCCATAGTAACTGAGAACAACAACTTCCCGCTGCAATGTACTCGGCCTCTGCAGTAGATAAAGATATCGAGTTTTGTTTCTTACTGTGCCAAGCAACCAGATTGTTTCCAATATAAAAACATCCACCTGAGATACTTTTTCTATCATCACATGAACCTACCCAATCAGAATTTGTGTATCCAAATATGATAGCTCTCGAGTCATAAGTAAATTAGATACCTAAATCAACTATGCCACCGACATATTTTATGATACGTTTCACAGCAAACAAATGTGTCTCCTTAGGTTCAGACTGAAACCTAGCACACACACCAACACTAAATGCAATATCTGGTCTACTAGCAGTTAAGTACAAATGACTATCAATCATGCTCCTATATAGTGTCTGATCAACATTTTTTCCTGAAATATACTTACCTAGTTTGGTAGTTGTACTCATAGGAGTTCTAGCATGTTTTGTATTTTCTAAACCGAATTTAGTCACAAGATCCTTAGAATACTTGGTTTGAGCGATAAATATCCCTCTTTCCAATTGAGTAATTTGAAATCCCAAAAAGAACTTCAACTCACCCATCATGCCCATCTCAAAATAACTATGCATGAGATATGCAAACTCCTTAGCTAAAGATTGACTCATTGCCCCGAAGACAATGTCATCCACATATATTTGTGTCATAACTAAACTCTTATTCAACCGTCTAATGAACAATGTCTTGTCCACTCCCCCTCGAGTGAACCCCGCATCCACTAAAAAAATGGTCAACTTCTCATACCAAGCTCTTGGAGCTTGTTTTAGCCTGTAGAGGGTCTTTTTTAATTTAAACACATGAGAAGGAAATTTTTGATCTTCGAACCCTTTCGGTTGTTTCACATAAACATCTTCATTCAGAATACCATTCAAGAAAGCACTTTTAACATCCATTTGAAACAATTTAAATTTTAAATGACAAGTAATAGCAAGCAGTATACGAATAAACTCTAATCTAGCAATAGGAGCAAATATCTCATCAAAATCTATACCCTCAACCTAAGTATATCCCTATGTTACTAGTCTAGCTTTATTTCGAACTATATTGCCATGTTCATCACTTTTATTCTTGTAAATCCATTTTGTTCCAATGTCGTTCACATTCTTAGGTCTAGGAACTAAATACCAAACATCATTCCTAGAAAATTGCTCTAATTCCTCATGCATAGCATTAACCCAAGAATCATCTAACAATGCTTCTTTCACATTTTTAGGTTCAAAAGAAGATGTATAACAAGTAAATGATACCTCACTTTGGATTTGTCGTCTTGTCTTAATTGGTTCATTCATGTCTTCGATCACTTGTGACAGTGGATGATTTGATTTCACTCTGGCAGATGGTCTTGGTACGTTGCAGTCATCTTTGTTCATTTCAACTTTGTCCTCATCTTGATTCTCAATTTTTAGATCAAGCGCTTTTCCAATTTCTTCGTCATATGTATCTTTAGAAACAAAAATAGGAGTAGCTTTAGTTACATCAGTCGCGGATTCATCTATCATAACATTAGCAGATTCAATAACAGTAGAAGTGTTAAGATTAAATACTCTATAGGCTCTGCTATTATTAGAATACCCTAAGAAAACTTTTAATGTCAAATTTAGTCAAATGTTCTCGATCACACAAGATATAACATTTACTACCAAAAACTTGAAAATATTTAACACTAGGTTTCTTACCTTTCCAGATTTCATATGCAATCATTTTTGTACCTAGTCTTAGATAAACACGATTTATCACATGTACCGCTATATTGACTCCTCTTGCCTAAAACCTTTGAGTAACATTTTTAGCGTGAAGCATAACCCTAGCCATTTTTAGCGTGAGTCAAACTGTGCTTATTCTATCAAATCCACCAACTCATACATTAGCCATAATATTCTTAACATCCGGGTACTCAAACCAAAAATTCTCAAATCTAAAAGGCTTTTTTATTCTTTCACGAGGGAGATCAAGCGTTAGGAGCAACGGCGCATGATCATACCTAGTTTTCTCAAGATATCTAACAGAACTATGAGGAAAGGAATTAATCCACTCCTCATTGGCTAAGGTCTCGTCCAGCCTAGCCCACACCTTGGCCCTTTCCTCAGTCTTGCTAGCTAGAACTCATGATTCACTGCTTCTCGTGATTGAAGTCCAACCTCAGTAGCCATCGAGATTGATCTTTCGTCTAGATAGCCTTTAAGACGAAAGATTAAGTTTTGTAGATGAGTGGAACCTTGTTAGTTGAAGAACCGATGTAGCCTTAAGAAGTCTCCTTCAATAATGCTTCTTCAACCACCCTAGAGATAAGGCAGATAGGGCATCACAATTCTTATATATAATCTCCAAGATAGAGCCAAATCCAAGTCTTATCCGAACTCACGAGAATCCAATATTTTCAAACTTCGTTGGTGCATTCGAACGTGGCCCGAGTGCGTTCGAACGGCCTAACTTGATCTCAGGTGCGTTCAAATGGGCCCGAGTGCGTTCGAACGCGACAGCTTGAATTCTTCAGGTTGCGTTCGAACGCGTTTGTGAACGCAGCTCTTGGTCTGTGTGAACGTATGTACCCGCGTTCGAACGCGTTTATGAACGCAGCTCTCGATCTGTGTGAACGTAGTACCCGCGTCCGAATGCGTTTGTGAACGCAGCTTTCAGTCTGTGTGAACGCAGTACCTGCGTTCGAACGCATTTGTGAACGCGGTGTGAACTCAACAGCTTTTTTTCAATAATTTTGCAATTCTTCAAACCAGAGATATTCTAGACTTGTATAAAGCTCATATACATGTAAAAATACACTTAGAATATTTTATACACAATTGCCAATAATTAAAAACCTAACACTTTACGACTGAGATAAAACCTTTTACCCCTTCTCTTTTCATCCGCATCCAAAATAACGTCAAAATCACCAATAAAATAGCAAATCGTACTAATCAAGTTTAAAACCTCCAATTTAGCTCACATATTATGTCTAATAAAATAATTATTACTCACATATATCCCTGATATTATCCAAGGGTTCATACCTGGTACTGTAACTATCGCCTGTATTACTTGATCATCCGTGCAGAAAGGAGACACTCGCACCATTTCTTGGTTCCAAGCCATTATGATAACCACAGAGAATCCTCTACTTGGCATCGCCTCAGCCTTCCATTCTCGCCCTAATTTGCTAGCCATAAAAACACCTTTAATAGAGTCTATTCTTGTTTCTAATAGAATAAATATAAACGGTTTATAAAGTATACTTAGCTTGCAACACCGATTGATTGTGTCTAGTTTTGAGGCCCCTCAACAATTCCATACTATTATTGACATGGATTAAGAAGAGGTTCCCCATCCGAGGTATTTTTCTCTTTTCCTCCTCCTTTTCCCTTGGCATAGGGTTTAGGTCCACTTTTCTTTGCCTTCTTTCAAAGAACTCTTCGAGCTACATCTAGGCTTCCACTTGCCTCCCCAGATCTTCTAACATGCTTGCTTCCACCCGTTGTAGTGTCCATGCTTTCTCGATTCTCTTCTTGCTCCTTCTCGGCCCACTCATCATCAGATTCCTCCATGGCATGCACCTTTTGACCTCCATGTTCAAGGCTCTGCATCCCTATCAGGGCTTCTCTCGCTCTTTTGATGATCAAGGTATGGTTGTTCATATCCATCCCCTCACCTCTTGCAGTGCTCTCGCTCACTCGGGTGGAATCCTCCTGAGCCACTATCTCTTCTACTAACAAGGGTTCAGGGCTCGCCATATAACCTCCCAGATCAACCTTGGTAGCCGAAGTGTTCTCACTAGGGTTTTCCTTTCCTAGGTTAGTGATAGTCTTTCTCCGTGAAGGAATAATGATGAGGCTAAACTTACCAACCTTGACCCTAGATGCGCTCTAGCTGAGCGTTCTCGGGTCTGGGGAGGCATCACCTCCCTTTCCCCGTATCCCATCATCCTAACCTAGTTGTTCATAGCCAAGTGGGCTTTACTTGCTAGACGCTGACGACGACATGGTACCAGATTGGAGATGGAGATTTTAGTTAAATGGCTTGGTAAGCCATCCGATGAGGTGACATGTGATATGGAGACTAACATTTTGGAGCGTTTCCCTAACTTTTCACCATGAAGGCAAGGTAGGGGAAGCGTGGTGGGCTGATACACTTAGTTAGGATCTTTTCTTATTGCATTAGTTGTTTATTTTTATTAAAATAAAATTCATATAGGTTGCGTTCGAATGCCCTTGCGAATGCCTACATCAGGTTCGTAAATATAGAGAATGCATATTATCTCGACCAACTCGTTCCCTTCGTCTACATCCCTTAATCACACCTACCATCCACCTTTATCTCCATACCTATCCATAACCCTAACATCCACTCCACCCGTCACCACTACTATCACCCACGTTATTTCATATTTTCGTCCCAGTTGCAGTTCGAATCTGCGAAAGGCGTAAATACAAAAGTTATAGATTAAGAAGTTACGGATCTAACCCAATTAGTTTCGTAATTTTATGACTACTGAAGAATATTTGATAAATATTTGGTTGCACAGACTGCTTCCTGCAATAAATTCAGATCTTAAGGAATTGTTCCGTAGTCGATCTTTTGGTACAAAAACCTATCAGTTGGTATCAGAGCTTATCATTGTCTCCTTGTTTAAATTTCATTCATATGCTTCGGAAATCAAATATGACTAGTCCCAAACTCTGTAACCACTTAGTGCCAAGGACTATGTCAGCTCCTCGCATCCAAAAGTCACTAATAAATGCATGATCACGATCCAAGACAATCGTGCGTGGCATGCCATGTAATTGAGCAACCTCTCTAACAAAAATTTCAGCCACCAACTTGGCTAAAAACGGATGTGATAATGTCAAAAAGTGCACATACTTGCTCAATCTATCAACCACCACAAAGATAACGGAATAACCACGTACTAGCGGAAGACCCTCTATGAAATCCATAGAAATGTCTTCCCAAACACAGTCCGATATAGGTAAAGGCTGAAGTAATCCGGCCGGTTTCAATGTGGTTGCTTTAGCCCTTTGACAGACTTCACAAGCACGGACAAAACTCTTCACATCCCACCTCAATCCTAGCCATGTGCAACTCTGAGATATTCTCCTATAAATCCTCAAGACACCCTCATGACCAGCCTCTGGAGTTTGGTGGAAGTGCTCCAACAATTTCTGCCGCAATCCATCATTTGCGAGCACCCAAATGTGCTCGATATTTGCGGGCACCCGGTCCAGCAGCAAACCGCCTCGATTCTCCAACTCTAGATAGCGCTCAGGAACATCCAACACCTCCGGCAATAATCTTAAAACATCTGGGTCAGATGTACATGCATACCTCAGCTCGTCAAGGAAGGGAAAGATAGGAGAAGAATGGGCTGCAAGCTCGGCGGTATCGGTTTTGCGCGATAGTGCATCCGTCGCTCTATTTTTCGTTCCCTTCTTGTATTGTATTTCATAATCATACCCCAACAATTTTGTGACTCATCTCTATTGTGCTGGAGTGTGTATATACTATCCCATAAAGTATGGAAGACTCTTTTGATCGGTTCGTATAATGAATTGTCTATCGATCAAATAAGGCCTCCACTTTGTAACCCCATGCAAAATTGTCAACATCTCTCTCTTATAAGTCGATAATTGCTGAGATTTTATGATAAAATCTTACTAAGATAGGCAATGGGACGTCCTCCTTGTATTAGTATAGTTCCTATGCCAACACCTAACGCATCACATTCCATAATGAACTCTTTGGTGAAGTCCAGTAGAACTAGAACGGGTGCCGTCGTCATTGCTATTTTCAGTTTTTCAAAAACTAAAGTGGCTTCATCCGTCCATCTAAAAGAGTCCTTCAGCAAAGAAGTAAGAGGAGCAGCGATCTTACCATATCCGGCGATGAATCGGTGATAATATTCGGTCAGCCCCAAAAATCCTCTCAATCTAGTGGTAGTAGTGGGAATAGGCTAAGCGGTCATGCATGCAACCTTTTGAGGATCCGCCGCTACACCATCCGCTGAAATAATGTGGTCTAAATACTCTAATTGTCCCCACAGGCACTTGGACTTCTTAATCTTCAATTTATTTTTCTTCAACAAATTCAGCACATCCTCCAAATGCCTCCAATGCTCCAATTTAGTCATACTATACACCAAAATACCGTCAAAAAATACCAAGACATACCTTCGCAAGAGAGGCTGAAATATCATTCAGAGGCCTTGAAAGGTAGCTGGAGCATTGGTGAGACCAAAAGGCATCACTCGGAACACGTAATGCCCGTCTGGAGTTTGAAACGCAGTTTTGTGCACATCCGCTAGGTGAACTCTAATTTATTGATATCCAGCCCTCAAGTCAAGCTTGCTGAATATAGTTGCCCCTGCAAGATTGTCCAGTAGCTCCTCTATAACCAAAATAGGATACTGATCCTTGATGGTAATAGCGTTTAGTGCCCGATAGTCAACACAAAAATGCCATGTCTCATCCTTTTTTCGCACCAATAGCACGGGGGATGAGTATGAGCTATGATTTGGTTGAATGAGACCTTGCTCCAACATCTCGGCTACTATCTTTGAGATAACTTCTTTTTAAACATGTGGATACCGATATGGCCTCACGTTCGTCGGTGCAGCCCTGGGTACAATCTCTATGTGATGGTCCGCCGCTCTCCTCGGTGGTAACTCCTGTGGCTCCTCAAACAGTCCAGAAAAGTTATCTAATAAATTAGGCAATTCAATGGTAGTATCTGAACTCGTTTGAGGCTCATCTCCTGCTGATCCTAACTGAAGAAGATAGGCTAAATCATACGCACAAGGTAGCCCCACCATAGGCTACATCGCAGGAATCGGCGAAGACCGAACGGCATTAAGCTGCACATCTTTGTCTGATACACTTTGTTAGGATCTTTTCTTATCGCATTAGTTGTTTATTTTTATTAAAATAAAATTCATGTAGGTCGTATTCGAACGCCCTTGTGAATGCTTGTATTAGGTTCGCAAATACAGAGAACGCATATTGTGCGTTCAAACACGGTCGGGCGAGTTCGAACACCCGCATTCAAACTCTTGTATCGCGTTCGCACATACAGAGAATGTCTTTTGTGCGTTCGAACATGATCGGGCACGTTCGAACACGATCGGGCTTGTTCGAACGCGATCGACGGGAATCTTCTAGAATTATGATTACTTATTGTTTTAGGACTTGTTGGCTAGCCTCTATAAATATTTGGATGGTAGCCAACTTCAGAATGATATTGGAATATTTATTTCTTGCCTCTCTATTATCTATCTACCCTAATCTCCATTCTCCCTCTTCACCATCATTCCACCTCTACCATTGGCAAGGTTTCTCCTAACTTCTAATCTCCCTCGACTATCGAGCCACCCCTCTTCTTTGGGATCTTGACCACTTCGTTCCCTTCGTCTATATCCCTTGATCACATCCACAATCCACCTTCATCTCCATACCCATCCATAACCCTAACATCCACTCCACTTGTCACCACCACCATCACACATATTATTCCATATTTTCATCCCCGTTGCAATTCAAATCTGAGAAGGGCATAAATAAGAAAGTTGTAGATCAAGAAGTTACGGATCTAATCTACTTAGTTTCGCAATTTGCTGACTACCGGAGAATATTTGACGAATATTTTCTCATAGTTGCGCGGACTAATTCCTGTAATACATCCAGATGTTGAAGGAATCGTTGCGTAGCCTATCTTTGGTTCAAGAATTTATCAAAATCTTTATTTTATCCTAAAAATATAGTTAAAAAGTGTGAATAAATGAATAATAAGCAAATTTTAAAAAAATGGATAATAAATGCGGACATATTCCTCCGTAGTGCAAAGGAATCCTCAACACTGTGAATATAATTCTACACTGCAGTGCAAAGGAATTCTTAGCACTACGGATATAATTCTGCACTATAGTGCAAAGGAATCCCTAGCACTGGAAATATAATTTTTCACACTCATATTTAATATTACTGATACATAGATATTATTAAAAAGATCCATATAGAAAACAATCACAAAATTACACCGCATCCTCCTCCTTTTGCATAGGAGGCTCTTCTAGTTGTGCTTGGCTTTTGATTGGTTCCAACATTTGTACTTGCTAGTCTATTTGGTATTCCAATGGACTTGTACGATATACCAAGCAATGTAGTAAATAGCTAAAATACATAAAATATAGGTTAAAATAGAGACTAATATTTAATTTAAAAAAATATAAAAAAAATGTGGTGAATGGTAGGTTACCTTCCCGACAGTGAGCTCCATGATGTTCTGCTGATATGTCTCTCGCCTTTTTATAGGAACATTTGTCCAATAGAACAAGAGAGGAGAGTTGTCTGAGCTCGTTTCCATCTTAATTGTTAATTTGTAAAACCATACGGAGATGAGAACCACTGCTTCATTTAAATAAGAGATACGACCTTTCTGCCATGTCTCCAAATACTGTAGTCCGCTATGCAAGTTGTAATGTTCGTGCCCGGCACGGGCACGTGTACGCCCACACGGCACGCACGACGCACGCGACAGGTCGAGCGGAGCCCGTCACACACCGATACTCTCCTGTATACATACAATCATAACATCATCAAATACTACCTGCTAACATATCCATGATCACATAACCCATCACTAATTAAATTATATTATTAACCAAATAAACATGTTAACATATGAATGTCCCAGTCCACAATAATATACATTAAGCCACTACATAATCTGGCAGGACCCACACAGGCCACAACAAACCATCAAGATACAACTAAATGACTAATATAAGAGTACACTATGATTCGACCTGTATTACACAATTCATCGTCTAATACAATAGAGTACAAATATCAAATACTGGTACAACTCAATTCCTATATAAACTATCATTTATACCGTCTCGCATCTATAGCTCACCTCATCATCACTCTAAAATATCTTCTCAAGTTATCTCAAGTCGCTATCACATACCACGTATCTGAGAGGGTTAGAAAAAAAATAAAAAGAGTCATGAGCAAAAGGCTCAATGAATAGACCTTACCCCGAATCAGTGATGTCAAACAGAGAGTAAATCATGTACTAGATAATATGAATCAGAAAGAGCATCATGTCATGAATGAGTATATGAATGTTCATCAATAATACATAAATGAAAAATAGATAACATGTCATGTCATAACTGATAGAATATATAATCCTCAACAATGTATAAATAAATCTCCATGTCATACCATTATCATAACTCTCTCTCAAATATGACACATGATGCATGCTGACCATGACCATACTATGATATCAAATGCAACAATATATAATGCATATTGATCACTCGATAATCAGGTAACCAAATGATAATGAAATCATATGCATTTCTCAACATCACAATCATCAATCATCACCGACATCTCAGTATAATATCATCATACTAGACCACTGTGCACAGTCAAAATTCGGTACCCAGTCTCAACATCATGCCCGAAGGCTTAGAGCATACTTTGCCATCCGCAAGGAGTATCTCAAATATAATCATAACCTGCCATCCGCTAAGGGTATCAACATCCATCCAGATCGGGCACCCTTCTAGCTAATAGAAATCTCATGAGGATAACTCACCACATATGCCCTAGCGAACGGCACATGTCCGAATGTCTGCTGCGCACACAAACTAACGACCTCAGACGTAAGGCCAACAGGATCGTGACTATGTCGAGCGATCAATCATCCACCAAGCGCATCCTAACCCTCGCACCCACTCAGGTATCCTCACGCTTTCTATCAACTATCCTATCAATCACATTTTATGCTTTCCTTCTAAATGACAGATCAAATGCATATATCCAGTATAACAAGTCAATGCATAACAGGAATTTAGGTGGAATAGGAATCAAGAGAAAATGATGCAATATAGTCTCCAACTATATCGTCAACACATGCATACTCATGCTAATCTATTACATGCATACTCATGCTACAGATCAACTCGGTAAACAATCATAACAATAGAATCATTTGTAAACATCTCTATATATATCACCAATGTACTCATATCCCATATCAGCATAATCAAATGCATGATAAAATATGCTCGACTGTAATCATCAATAGGTAAAGTCATATAATCATGCTGGAGGCCAAAACATGCATGTACATAATATATAATATAACATAATTTGAGAAAGACGTCTAGGGGATAAGACTACTCACCATCACTGCAAATACCAAACAACCACTCGTTCACGTTGCTACGACAATGATCAACTCTCGATAGCTATGTCCACGGGATCCTGAATAGGGGGGGTCGGAATCTGAAATTATTTAAGTAGTATGATGTTAGCCGTTTATCTGATTAAAATCCGTTCATATAATATATGATGATTTATAAGGTTTTAGAATTTCTACTTATCTTTATATCTAGTTAGATTTTTAATTACAGATAAAAATAAAAATAAAAATATAGATGAAAACCTAACTATAATTATATCTTGATTAATTAGAGATTACTTTATAAAATAATAAATAAATACATAAGCCTATGTATTTTATTTGTTACAAAAATAATAATGTATAAGACATTAATAGAATTACTTAAAATGTATATCATAAGAATATTAGAATATAAATCTAATAATTATAATTTACAAATCTATCTATTAATCTAATATACATATAAGTAAATAAATAAATAAATAAATATAAGTATTACCTATATTTATGTGTAATAGTTTATAACCTAATTAATCATTAATTAATTATAATTAACAATAATCATATTAATGAATATATATTATTATTAAAATAAATAATATCTAAATTTCTTTGTATTAATTAAAACAGAAATACTTAAACAAATAAAAAAAAACCAAAATAAGGATTACTAGTACCAGTGCTGGGCTTGGTCCAGCACTAGCCTGCTACAGTGCTGGGCCGAGCCCAGCACTGTTGCAGAAAGACAAGAAGAGAAGAAGCAGTTGTGGAAGAAGAAGAAGAAGAAGAAAGGAAGAAGAAAGAAGGACGAAGAAGAAGAGAAGAGAAGAGAAGAAGAAAAGAAAGAGAGGAGGGGAGCGAACTGCGGAACCGGGCCGGCGAGGAGGGCATCGGCCGCTGCTGGCCAGCCAGCGGCCGACCTCTCGCCGGCGCCTCGATTCCGACGGGCCTGAGCTCGGGTGTGAGCGAGAGAGAGAGAGAGAGAGGGAAAGATAGGAGCTCACCGAAGCTCGCGGAGGTGGCAGAGGTGGCGGCGGCGGCGGTGGCGATAGGCCGGCCTCGATGAGAGAGAGAGAGAGAAGCCGAGAGAGAGAGAGAGAAACCGAGAGAGAGAGAGAGAGAGGGAGAGAAAAAGTGATGTAGAGGGAGAAAGAGAGGCGATGGGGGGATTTTGGCGGTGGCTGCGGCGGCGCTGGGGCCCGCCGCGGCCAGTTGGCCGCAGCCGGTTGGCTGCGGTGACGCGAGGTGGGCGTGGCACGCTCCCCTCCTGCCACTGCATGGCACGAGGCCGGCTACACTGTGATCGGCCATGTCGTGCCATGTAACTAGTGTTTTTCTTTTTTTGTGTGATTGGGTTGTTACAGAAGTCCTCAACAGATTTCAACAAGTACTCATGGATAGCTGCCCACGATGAGTACTATTGGATCTCGTTCAGATTTTCAAGATGTAGTGTCAGCCTGGTAACAATAGTTGTTGCATTGGAAGAAAATACATGTAAACATAAACAAAATGAAAAGGTATACAAAATCGAGTGCATCTATGTCATCATGACTTGCTGATAGTGACGCAAGGCAATTCTCAATAGTAGGGCGGTCTATTCTTCCACCCTTCGAATGACGTTGTACCCATAAAGCAATTTCGTCGATCCTATATATGTTAACCTCCCTTTCGTCTATCGGTAGATCAAGTTTTTTTGATACATGTTGAAGGGTCAACTCTACTAGTCATTCACCTATCAAAAAACAACGATCTCTGTCACACCAACATTTGATGAGCTCTTTCGCAAATGGTGTATTTGCATCAATTGCAAAATAGTCAACAAATATTCCAAAAGGTGTTACCGATAATAGTTGATGGTGAGAAGACCTAACATAATTCTGAGCAACCTCTTGGACAGCCCCAGTGTAGCATCTTGTTTGTATTCTTACCATATATTCTCAAGTAATTTTCAACGTTTTCCTTTGCCAAGAAGGTTCTATAAAAATATGATTATACCATCATTTAACAGATATCCACAGGAGGGTATAAACCAAGCAGATTGCGGCCCACATAATCGCGCACTGCATGACTCTTATCCCGCATACCAAACTGTGGGGTTATAACTTTGCATACCCGCATAGTGCAGGGTTATAACCCCATACCACGAGAACAACTATTCATCTTCCCACATGGCTTTATTTCAATACACTATTTACAAAAATTACGATGTACAATTTACATGGGTGCTTGTGGCATTTTCTCATGCATTTGTCTATCAATGTGCACACCTAATTTAGAAATAAAAGACTTCAAAGTAGTGCAAATCAAAGTTTTTGTTATAGTTGCAAAGAGTGGTTAGGCAAACCACAATGCACTACCACCGTCCTCATCTCTTGTTGGTTATGCAAACTACAATGCAGCACCACCCTCCTCATCACCTCATCTGATCATGAGTGACGATTCACCTCCTGAGTTTATGGCAGTTTTGAGAAGGCGTTGCAGTTGCCTTTTCGTCTTCCACAATAGAGATAGCTTGTTGGACGCGAAGTTGGTGCCGAGGTTGTCCATCTGTAGCTCGTAGTGTGGGGTTCGAGGCTATGCAAGAAAATTGTAGAGTGCGGAGAAGTATGGTTGTACACAAATAAATGTCATGCAGGGAACTGGTGCTAGTGCAGGGAACTTTGTCACAATAAATGTGGGGAAGCTTATAAATATTGTTTTTCGCAAACAATGCGAGGCAAAAGGGAAATGCAGGAAAGTATGCATTAAATACAGTATAATATGATTTTATGGAGTTCATTAAGTCAGTAGTATAATAAACTATTCTAATTTTAGAAAAATACTATTTACTACTACTATTTTAACATATACTCAAGGGTATTTTCATCATTTGATTTATAACATCACAAATTTCCAATACAATTTTATTATTATTAATATTTTAATATCAATTTTATGTCACATTAAATATATTTATTACTTTTATACTAGTTTTGAACTAAATATTAAAATAGTTTATACTAGTATTAGCTCTCTTCTTGTAGTATTAAGAATTAGAATGGTAATGCCTATTCCACCCTCATTCCAGAAGTGAACACAGCCTTAGTTTTCTTTATTTTTTTTCTTTTGTTTTGTTTTTCTTCTTTTACCTTTTCTTTTTTCTTTTACTTCTTGTTGTTGTTGTTCTAGACGTGCAATCCCTCCAACAAATCGACTGCTTCTAACTAAAAGCTGTCTGGCCAAAAGAGAACCCAAGCCAAGTCACCTGCGAGAATCAGATGGTTAAAATCTGGTGACCATGAATGCAACATAACATTGATAGATTAAAATAATCTTAGAAACCAAGCACATAAGAACTTAAGATGATGGATTTACCTATTTGTTTAGGATGCAAATTATCACGAGTTCTATCCCTGTAATACAAACTATATGATGAGTAAGATAAGTAAATCATCCCTCTGTTCTTGTGAAGAGCTACCAGAAGGGAAAAAAGAAAGAAGTGGTACCAGCTGATACTGAGTGTTGAAACTTCAAAGAAATGCATAAGGAACTGAAAGATGAATCATTGTAGATTGGAGAAATGATAGAAAGGCATTGTCTATTCTTGAAGAATTAGCTCATCCATTCTAACTCTAACTATGGTGATTATCCTAACAGATAAGAAAAGCAGCTTACTGTAGCAAAGAAAACCTTGTACAGAAACAAAGCCCTCTCCATAGCTTGTTGATAAGCACAAGTTGCAGAGTAACAACATGACATAACAGAACTCAATACCAACATTGATGAATGCCGACATCTAGAATTGGCTTAGACTCACCTCCTATCAAAGAATTTAACAAAATATTTGAGATAATAAGTACATCTCTTATCCACATGCTTTCAGTGGAGAGGGTAATGAAAGGAGCTTCCTCCTTTGTATACGCGGTGGTAGATGCTTGGTGTACTTCTTGGGGCCAACTTTCCAAGGTAAGAACACTCCGGTGCCGCCGTTGTGTGTGGTTCTTCTACTGTGGCCCTCTACAATTGGCCTTGCTGGTGCTAGCATGAGAACAGGAGCTCGAAGAGTCATCCCCCATGCAGCTGGAATCACAGCATGAGCTCCATAGCCAATGACGCCGCCATTTGGGAGTGGCGATGTTCCAGATTGCCATACTGTCATAGCATTTGTTGGAGAAGGATGGATGTTTGTTGAATCTCTAACCTTTATAAATGTGATGCTCACTCTCTTATTTTCAGACGGGCAAACTACATGCCTTGCCATGTCAGCGCTGTTGCCACGCATTACTAGGAGTGACCTGCAAGTTTGTTTTTCTTGTGTCAAATGCGAGTCACCAACTAGAAAATATATCTACTTGTGCATGAATCTCTCACCAATTTGGTCTCTGGGAATGGCAAGATGCATTCATTCTTACTTTCATTGTATCATGCATATACTATCAACTCGGGATGGACAGAGATGATCATATATAATTGTTTCAGTAGTTGTATATTCTTTCTGCAAGTCATTATATTGATAGATCACATTGATGCTTACCCTTCCTTGAGTACAAGTGTTAGAGGACCCTTATAGTTCCCATTGTGATCACTGATGAGTGCCCTTCCAAAGGCCATGGTGGTTTCAGAAAGAAGAAGCGTAGAGATTGGATTGTCGAGGTGTGGAGGTTTGAAATATGGCTGTGAATGTTCACCCTGCAGAATAAAAAGGTGAATCCATAAATGTCCACTAGAAAAAACCAGAGTTGAAGGCCAGCCTAACGGAAAAAAGAGAGCAACCTCATCAAAGAAATTGATAATGCAACTATTTGGCTTTCTACTTTCTGGTATTAAATGCCACTGAACTAAGTGATCGATGACAGCCTGCAGAACTGGGGGGATTGGTTCAATATTACCTAAAAGAAACAGACAAAAATTTACTTAGTCAAGAGCATTTCTGCAACTGTTAACATATACTATCTAAAACAACATTTATCTTCTCATAACATATGTAGCATTAATCATGTCTTTGATGTGCTTATCTAGCAATATACCACTGGAAAATATTTTAACATTATAAGTAAACCAATCTGTATCCTCTCAAATCTCTTTAGTGTAGCATCTCCAATTTCTGAGTATGCACAGCAGTATGAGTGAATTTCCAGCGTTGATTTACATGTCAACTTAGATATGTGCAATGAGCAACAGCAGTAGTGACAGGAATCGCAATTATTCTTTCATCGATGAACTAGAATAACTGAGAAAGAAACTATGTTGCAAGTCTATAAAGGATGGATTCGATGAAGAAAATTGAACATATAGCGGAACTGGATTCAATGACACCAGATCCCCATGGTAGAAGTCAGCTAATGGGAATGGAATTTACTTGTTGCCTCCTCATTTGTAGGTTGAAATAATGGAGCGCCAAGCTGAATGATCTCTCTCTTGTTTCCTTTCATCTGCTTGTTGAAGTAAATGAAAGTTTCACCTGAAATTAGAAACAACAGTGTAAAAGTGGATAATAATATCATCTAATTAAATAATAGATGCAGCCTGATTAACTAGTGCTTATGGCATTTTCACTGTAACCAGGAGATTTGTTTTTCATACAAACATGACATTTTCTTTATTTCTTGTCTTTCTTACACTGAAATGTTGCTAAATGAATTATTTGTGCTAGCTTTTTTCTAAAGATAATAGCTTTTGCAAAGAATAAATAGTATTCAAAGGAAAAGAGTGAGAGCTTTTGGAAAATATTTTCTGCTGCTTTCTGAACAGCAAAATCTTGATATGCATCTGCACTATTCATCTAATACTATAATGGACTGTTTTAACTGTAACTTGTAAACTGTACCAGTGCTTCCCCAACACAGACAAAAGCCTGTTTAGGCATAGACTAATAAAATACCAATGTTTCATTATTATCCATTGTTATCAAGTACACTAGATTTGGAGTCCTGACATCCATCACCAATCTATTTCAATACTCAACAACCAGAGTAATTTCATAATCCTCCTATGTTTCACCGTCTTTTCTCACTACCATAAGTTTTAACAATTATTGTGAAATTAAAATGTTTAGATTATCCCTACTTCATTTTTATAATATTAGTGTCCAACATTTACTAAAATTATAGGAATTAGAAAAAAACCAACTCATTTGAAAGTAATGCAGTCTAAAGAATTACCCACAAATAAATAATCTTATGACACACTTATGTCAAGTTTCCCAAAAGTTCAGTGCTCTTTATCCTACCTTTCAATGGTATACACTACATGCTAGCTACTAATCCTTCACAAGTTACTGCCCAAAGATCTTACCATAAAAAATTATTATCAATATTTGAAACAATATTTTCATGAAATGTGACACCAAAAACTTGCCTGACAATGCAATTCAGTTAAATTAATTATTACAACCAAAAGAGAAAAAAATCCAATTCAGGATTTACTCACCTGAGAGATCTCCATTTCGCCCTGCAAGACGGAGTTCATTGATAAATTTACCAAGCCTGAGAAGCTCAGAATCTGTGAAGATGTCCTCATAGACCTTTAAACCCTTAACAACATTAACCTGATCATATAACATTTGCAAACAACCCATCAAGATCTTGATTTGCAGTTAATACAAAATCAAATAACTCGACAACTACTACTGCTTCCTAGAGCATCTTCTACTGCATCTAAATACTGAAAGTGCACCGAACGATGTAAAGATGTAACTTGCCATATGCCCTTTTACTGATTCTTTGGCAACAAAACCTTTCATAGTTTTGATCCTATCTAGACGTATGGCGCAGTCCTCATGGTTGGAGCATATTTGAACATTTTCCAACAAGGTGTGTTCTCCTTGAGATCCTACAAGCCCACAAATAATCAGGATCATTTTACCAAATCCTAAGTACTACTTCAAAGAATGATTAAGCAAATTTAATTCTCGCATGAAAAATAATTGATCACTCACTGGTTCACAAAACAAACAAGTAAAGTTGAGTAATATTTAGTTTTATGAAACGCTGGCTTATAAGAATTCATCTTCGGTTGTTGGAAATCATTCAACTGTAGAACTTCATACAAAATATTGCCAGAGTAGAGTTTCATTCTGCTCAGATATATTCTGCTCAGATATGCATTGTGCTCTTAACTTCACAAATCATAATGTAGTATACTGCACTGAGAGATCTGAATTGTAACTTCAGGTTCCCGCTTGTTTGGTCACTTGTCTGAACTGTAGAAGAAACTTTTCAGTAGTACATTTCACATTTGGTAACTTGTCTGAAATAAATGATCTGAATTTTAACTTCAAGTTCCCAACACTCATTGGATATGTGTCGAATATTTCTACTAAGTATTAGATATTTAAAAAATTATAGAATAAATTCGAATATTCCTTGGACACTTTTGGACACTCATATAATATGTTTTGGATATAAGATTTCTCGTATACTATAAAAGTTTATAGTAGAAATTATCTATCGTAGAAATGTCCTATATATATTGCAGAAATATAACGTTGAAGCTTATACTATTATATTATATTTTCAGGTATTAGCATTGTCATTTTTGACTTTGTAGGTGTATATTTTATTTTTCTCTCATGAATAATTAATGCATGTTTGTGTATTTATATTATAAGTTTAGAAATATTTCCTTAAACTTATCAATAATATATATTGCTTTTACTTTTTAGCACTTCTTCCGTACTGCAGGGATGATTGTTTATCAATTGGCTTGATGGGAATCTAACAGTTAAGATTCTCAAGGGTATAATAGCAATGCAAAAAACTTAAAAGATATTACCGGTTCAATAGGTAATTATTTATTTTTAAAATATATTACCTTACACATTAT
The DNA here is from genome assembly GCF_019914945.1 of Typha latifolia. Classification (NCBI taxonomy): domain Eukaryota; kingdom Viridiplantae; phylum Streptophyta; class Magnoliopsida; order Poales; family Typhaceae; genus Typha; species Typha latifolia. The sequence goes on from NC_133091.1 coordinate 6,705,469, forward strand.
TTTTTGACAATTTTATTATCTTAATAATTTATAAGTAAAAGACATATATATCTTTAACTGAGAGTAACATATATATATTAGAATAAGAGTATTGATGTCTTTTTATAATTAACTAGATGAAAGTTTAATTAAATAATTATTTACATATATCTCTCAATAATTTAAGATTAATTTAAACTAAAATTTGATAAAAGATAGAGATAGAGAATTAAATTAAAATTAAAATCTATTTCTTATAAAGTTAAAGAATCAAATTTAAATTGTCTAGAATTAAATAATATCTTCTATAATTAAAGCCTAATTATATCTATCACAATCATATCTAAGAGAGAAAATTATTAACGAAAAAAAAAGAACATACAAACCGGATAACTAATCTTCTTGAAATGTGCTCTTTTTTTTTTACATAATGTGATTTTAGAACAAATTTTGAAAAACCGGTACCAGGTATGAGAACCGGCTATTATAGCCGGTAGATTATGATATACATTTTAGAGGGGTATTGAAGTATTTGCCGTTATTTTTTTATTTTCTTGTGTAACGTGTAGTATCCTATTTTTTTTAAGATTTGTCGCAACCCCATGTTTTTTAAGATTTGTCGTGACCCGTGTTGTATCCGTGTACTTGTCTCATGTAGTAATAATTTTTGCTAAGGGCGGTTTATCAAAACTCAAATGAAGAAAAAGAAAAGTAATTATTATGCAGATTATGTAACTGTTCATGTTCCAAGAACAGAAGACAAATTAATTATTAACCTACTCGGCAATGAGCTGCTTCTTAGTTCTCTTTCCTAATAATCCCACCAATTATTAACCTACTTGGCAATGAGCTGCTTCTTAGTTCTCTTTCCTAATAATCCCAACCCCCACACGTAGAGCATTCATATCTCTTTCCTTGTTCCAAATCAGTTTCTTTATTTATTCCCTAAAAATAAGGAAAGTCAAAACACTGTAGCTTTCATATCCATTTAAATATTCATCTTCCCCTCCTTTTAAAGATAATTATATTTAGACCCTTAAACTATAATTATTTTTCAGTAAATCTTCTAAATTTGTTTTATGATATATAGACTTTTGAACTATTGAAAATTGCTCACCCCCGTGCCTAAATAAAAAAAGTTGAAAGGACCAAATACCTCATGAGAAAGTATGGGTGTTTTGGTAAATTATTTTTTTTTCTTTTTTCTTCTTTCTAAAATACAAGGATAAAAGTATCATATAACTATTCACATAATTTATTCGCGAAAACCTAATAAAGGAGATATTTGAGTCATTTTTAATAGTTCAAGAGGGTATATGTGACCAAAAAAAGTAGAGATATGTGAAAAAGAGTGATATGTATTAACCCTATTTTAAATAAATAAATTTAAAATAACTAATAAGAATTATAGAGATAATAATATTTATATGGTACAGAGAAAATTTGACGTGGAATTTGATAGAAAAAAATGGTTGTCTAAGACTAATTATTTTGGCTACTATCCGACTGTCCCTTAATCTCTGTTTAAAACGCGCAGACAAATAGAAGCTTCTTGGAAAGTATGACTGTGAAGAAAAAACGCATGCGGGCCCACAAACCCAATTGCGAGCAACCACGTGGATAGCCCAGAAGAGACGCTGTTCCTAACTAACACCAGATCACCGACCCCTGCGATCGGCGCACCCGACACCAACGCCAACCTCTGGGCCTATGTTTGGGTTGACCCACTTCACCCGACACGTGCCCCACGAGCCGAGAGATCTCATGAGACAAGTCATCAGAGCCGTCAGGCCGCAATCAGACGGCCGACGGGAAGCAGCCGCTTACGAACAACCAGCATGTGATCCTCTTTTTTCACGGAACATAACCTACTAGAAAACGACACGTCGTGCTTTTAGGGGAAAACGAACGCAAAGACGAATCCCCAAATTAGAATTTAGAAGTCCTCTTTTAACTTCGTCCATTTAGTCGGCAGGAACAGAGGAGACCAAAGTGCGGAATCGTTAAAAACCGGAGTAAAATTTATTGATTACTAAAACTCGAAGGGAGGAGAAGAAAAGAAGAAGAAGAAGAAGAAGAGGAAAATGGAGGTAGACAGTTGTACGTTTTGGCTGCCCGTTCGTCGCTGTACGATGTACATCAGACGGTCTTGAGGAAGTGAATACACTGGGAGGCGATGACATCCCTCCTTGTCGGAGTCCTTGGTGGCCATGGTTTGCTTGCGGAACGATTACGATTAAATTTAACTTCTTTTCCGAAAGGAATTTATTTTAACTTAAAACTATTAATGATCTAAAGACCAAATCGTGTACTGGCAAGTGTCCTGGCTGCAGGAAATTCCTGCAGACTGACAGCGTAAGGTTTACTCTTCCGGATTCTAAACGAGGATTAGATCCAAAAGTTTTCGAATTCTCAAAATCTATAAATTTATTTAAAATCGATTAAATAAAAATCTTCTCGGAGTTGAAACTAACAGTAACTTTACTTACCTTCGTCTTCTTCTGATGCCTTGCGATCCGGAGAATCTTCAGAGGATTCCTCCTCAGCCTTGCGATCCGAGGAATCACCCGAGGATTCCTCCTCGGCCACTTCCACCGGCAACGAAACACTAACGCTGTCGACCTCCTCCACAGACGCTTCCTTCTCCGACGAGGTGGCGGCGGACGTCTCCCTTGCGGCGGCGACGCGGCGGAGCTCGGAGGAGACGTCGGCGATGGAGAAGTACTTCTGCATTTGGAGAACGGGGATCCAGTTGATCCTCCGGCGATGGACGGCGGCGAGCACCGCCTCGTACTCCGATCCGCCGCCGCGGCCGCCGCCTGAGATATGGACCAAATGGCCGCAGAGCGCGTCGATGATCGCGTTCGCCGCTGCGAACTCGCCGCGGTACCACGCGATCATCGCGTCTCTCGCGGCCAACTCCGGCGCCGCTGCGGTCATTGCCATCGAGCCACGAAACCCTACGACCTTAGAGAGAGATATGTATCGTAACTCCGAGAACGATCGGAAAACGACTCCCTATATGACGAGAAAACCTTGGATCTCTCTCTCTCTCTCTCTCTCTCTCTCTCTCTCTCTCTCTCTCTCTCTCTCCCCCCAACTAATGGTGTTTTTGTTTCGAGCGGCGTAGTGTCAAGTCTTTTTGGAGAGCGGGGAAAAGAACACACAAAAGAGAACGAGAAGCAAGACTTAGCCGCCCCTAAATATGTATACAAGTAGCCGAAGGAGCGTGTATCTCTGGTGATGACGTGGTGCTTGAACTCATGGGAAGGACGTTATGCTGGACGAGAGGCAATGTTTTAGATCCAATGAGCTGTCAATTTTGTGTTTCTGTTTATGTTTATGTTGAGCATTGGGTGTATTTGACCAAACTAGCCCTTCTCACGTACTTATCTATGCAAATGGTCAACTATCCAAACTTATTAGTTATTACCCTAAGGGCACATTTGCTTCAAAAATAATTAGATATTTCTTTTTTCTTTCTAACACCGGAGCTGTAATCAGCTTAAATTAAACCCTTCCTCCTTCCAGTGAGGAGAGGCTTTATCAAAAAAGAATGTTACACAAATTTGGGGAATAGGATCACCTGAAACTCCTAAAACACATTTAAACTCAGCTTTACTCTATTTAATTGTCGAGTTCGCTATCCAATTGCCTTCCCATAAATATATAAAAGTATAACATTAATGAAAAAGCCCTGAACCTCAAAGACTTCCCATTTCATTTTTCAACATTTTCACTAGCTCAAGAGACTCCAACTCTACTACAACACAGCTATATTCTTTGGCCAACTCTACTATAACACAGCTATATTCTTTGGCCAACTCTAAACCCAACCCTTTACATGTAGGACCGACTCACCTACAGGTTCCCATGTAGCCGCTAATATCGAGCAATCTGTCGCCTAAAGAATCTCTCTAACAACCCCTAATAATCTCTTTCTAAGCCGACCTTATCCATGTTCACCTTAACCTACATGGGGTCAAGTGCCTTCGAATTAATCACTGCCTTCCTAACTGGCTAATCGTCATTTTTACCAGCTTTGCATAATCTTCCACTAGTTGCATGGCTTAGCGCAACACTGCTCTTGGATGATCCACGTCACCATAAAAGTCCTTTGCATTTCTTTATTTCCACACCATCCAGAGGGTAGACGCTATAATTGATTTGCATGAAATGTTATGATCATGTTGGTCCGCATTGTAATATGGGGCTAATTAATAGTCCACAGGTGGTTGTCGTAAGCTGCTGCATGAAAAAAATAAATGCTCCACACTTTCTCTATAAATACCACACAAAGTATAATTTTTACTTGACCTTATCTAAATTGCATGCAAGTGAGCCTTTGTTGGTAGCCGACGCCAAAGAAGTTTCTAATAAAACAACCTCACTCTAGTGCCACTAGCAACTACCAAAGGTCTTTCTTCCCCACAAAATAGGTATTCTTATTTGCCATTTCAAAATGAGGTATTTATTCTAAGAATAATTATTCTTATGCTCACTTGCGCTCTAAAATAAGGATGTAATAATTACTTTTCAAACGATAAAAGTGAAAAAAAAAGTATATTAATAGGATAAATATTAATGATAAATTGATAATTAGGTTTGTGTAGTATAAGATTTAATTTTGAAGAATAATATTTGTATTTTACATTATGATGATATTTAATTGTCATTTGGACTAAGAGATTGTATTATAGAATAAGGACAAAATTATTTCTAAAGTGAATAGAGGATAGATGGGTCTATTTTGGACACTTCACCTGCCACTACATGGACCCCGTAAAAAATGTTAAACTTATTAGCGCTTTATGTGATATGTAAAATGCGAATATTTTAGCCTAGTTTGGTTCATTGCTAGAGATTTTTCTTTTTAGATCAAAGAATATTACTCTAGATTTTAAAATAAATATTAAATTATCCTTACTCTAGATTAAAAATACTATTCATCTAGATATGATCTTATTTTTTCACAGATAAATTATAATTTTTCTCATGACTTGACTAAAGTTGTTTTAATTATTATAAGTGAAAAATTATTTCTATCTACTCCAACCATATATCTATCTTATTTCAAAAACTAATTTATGCCACTTTAGCGTTCAACCTAAAAATTTCCTCTAAATTTTCTCATCTATCTCATGTTTTGATCAAGTATGCATTGCATATTTATAGATACACAATGTATACTTATAAGATATGAGAACACTTTAATTTGAATTCATAAGTCAAATTAAAAATAATTCCCACTATTAAAGGTATTTCAATCAATTTGTACTCCATATTTATATTTTTACTTCAAGATTATGTCACACATTAAAGATAATTATTACACTACTATTTTAGTTTACAACCAAACATATTATTTTCTTACTTTAGAACTTAGATAAAATTCTAAGAGTAGAAAATAGGAAAAGTTGCTCTAGATTTTCCCCTTAATTAGTAATAAAATAGGGTCTTGGGGTGTTTGGAATGGGGTTGGCTTAAAATTTGTTCAAGATCACCTATTTTTTAGCCTCATTTTAGGTGCTCTAAATGAGTTCACAAAAATTAGGTTGTTGGTTGCAAGAGATTAATAATGTCATTGTTACTTTTGATTTTACAATTAATTCAAATTAAATTGTTCCTTGTTCTAGTTTAAGAAGAAGGAATTGAGGATATCTTATGTAAATTAACCAAAATACACTTTGGAATTGATGAATGTAGTACAACAAACTAATACTATTAAATTTTGTCTTCAAAATTTTAAATTAGCTCAAAAAATATTTCAAATTTATGAGCTTTATTTTACAATGCAGACATTTATATTTGCAACACTTTGCTTACAAGTACACAATGTGTATTTATAAGTACACAAATAACTTATTGTAGGTAGGTAATATCTATTTATATGTACATGGTGCAACTTCATGTGAGTGCGTACTTATAGGTATGCAATGCCTACTTGTAGGTATGCAGCACCTACTTGTAGATACGTAATACAAGTTTCTAAATACGATAAACAAGTTTCTAGTTATGCAATACAAGTTTTCTTATGCAAATCGAGTCAAATCAGATTGCATTATTAGAATATTGGGCTCGATGAATCAAGTATATTTATCTTTTAATTGATTCATACTTATATAAACCCTCAAGGCAAATCTAATTAAGTCATATAAGCCCATAAAATAAGTCTAGTTAAATCATATTAGCCACTAAACTAAGTTCAATTAAGTCATATAAGTCTTTAAGGCAAGTCCTAGTTTGAGTCATTTAAGACTTTAGGGCTAAGTCCGAGTATGACTTATTGTACCCAACCTCTATATATATAGGGGCTGGGCTTTATTCATCTAAGCATTTAAGAAATTATTTTAGTTTTGAGTTTATCTTAGGAGTAAGAGTAAGATAATCTAGGAGTAGAAGTAAGTTAATCATAGTCGTTACCTAAATATTTACCACTTTGCCCCGTTCTGGCCTTGCTCCACTATTTTAATTATAACTTTTTATTTAAATATCTGATTGACGTAAAACTAGAGCTATTAGAATCATATCCTATGAAGCTACCACTATCTAAATTTTTATAATTTTTTTACATTCAAATCATTCCATATCTAATTTGTAATGTTTATAAGTATGAAACATTAGATTCAACCGTTTGAATCTTATCAAGGTTAAATGATAACTTAATTTAATCCTAACCTTATTTCAAATGGGCAAATAATTAGTTAGTCTACGTTCCTGCTTAATTTTAACTATGCTTTGAATAAAAATAATATTTGTAAAATTAAAAAACTAGGTTAGTGGATATATTTTAAGAATATCAAGCGGATCTACACTTATGAAAGAATGATGAATATATTTTGAATTAACATTGCATACAATTTGAATAAGCAATGTATATTAAAAATAAAAATTTAATAGAGTTCAACTTTCTATCAAATCTTACATCTAGTATAATATTAAGTTGATGTACGAAAAATTAATGCATATATTTTGAACTAACAATACACACAAATTGAATACACATTTGAATAAATTTTTAATAGTGACAAGCCTTCCATCAAATTTTATATTTGATATAAAATAAAGTGTATGCATCTCTTTTTAATTTGATGTGCAAAGAATATCCAAAATACACTCTACTTAAAATGTGTGCATCAAAATCTAGTAAAAATTAGTATTATAAACCTATATAAATTATGTGTAAAAACTATACAAAATGTGTGCTTTTTTTTTTTACTAAGCTATATATTAAAATATAGTAAAATGACGTGCATCACCTATATAAATTATAAACAAAACTATACAAAGCTTTAATTTTGAAAAAACTTTGCATCAAAATCTAATAAAAAATGATGTGCATCATATAAATTATTTGTAAAATCTACACAAAAGGTATGCTCCAATTTTAAAGAAGTGTGCGTAGACTATTTAAATTGCCACAATATCCAATCTAATAAAGAATGATGTGCATCACATAAATTATACATAAAATCTACACAAAATGTATGCTCTAGTTTTGAAAAGGTATGCGTAGACTATTTAAATTACCATAATATCCAATCTAGTAAAAAAATGGTGTGCATTATTTATGTAAATTATATACACAGAGTATATAAAACATACGCTCTAGATGAATCTCCTATGAAAAACTCATGTCTAAATATTTAAGCGAGGCCTACTCCATCTAGATAGGGTACATTTCATCCGACACTAGTCATCATGTACTGTAGCAAATAAGAATTCTACTTATTTCCACTTGAATCTTTGAGTTTTTTTGTAAGCAATTACTTCCTAATTTTTCTCAAAGTAAGTAATTACTGATTCTTCTCTGAGTAATAAAGACCCGCCTTGGTGGATACTTGACAGCAAAAGCTTAGAAGAATTGATTTGGACTTTGATGACAATATTTTTGAAAACTAAGAAATGATTCGAGAGATATTTTGTTTCACGAAGATCACCACGAGGGAGAGAGGAATTTACTTGGGATCTGATTATCTCTTCTCATTTTTCATCAAATACTAGGAGAATAAAAAAAGAAAAATAAGGAACCAATTAGTCGACTAATCTAACCTTTAGTTGGGTACTAATGAGGATTAGAACCAGTATCAAGGAATCGAGACTGAACGAGTTAGGGATTTGAAATCCTTGAATTGGGATTTGAAATTAGAACAGGGTATTGAAGTAATTGTCAAATCAATTCCGCATTATAGCCTTTGCATAAGCAATTGTTTATGCCAGTAGATCGCGGCTTTCATGGGTTCTTGAACCATTTAATTAAAAATATTTCTTAGAATCTCTCAGATGTTACCCAATATTTAATAAAGGTTAGGGGGATTATAGTTCTAGGGGAGTTTTTTGAGCAAGACTCCACTAGAACTACATTTAAAAGGTATTTATGTATATAAAAGTAGTGTAATAATGCGCAGTGTCGATCCTATACAGAGGCTACATTTGGGTTCGGATAGAATTTAGTATAAGAAATTAAGAGCGAATCTCTCATTTGAATAAAAATCTTTGGTGGAGTCCTTTGTTAAAATCAAGTTGAATTAAAGTATAATCTTACGACCTTTAATAAATCTAAAGCAACTAACTGAAAATAAATACAATTAACATTTAATACGCGGTTACGAACCGCTGCGTCTTCTCCTGGATTCCCACGCCGTTCAGGCATGCGGATGACGTCAGCCTGCACGTCTCCAAAGCTTTTATCATTATCATTATTATATTATTATCATTATTATTATCATTATTATAATAATTATTGTTGTTATTATTATTATTATTATTATTTGAATCTTTCTATTAAATTCAATTCGACGGGAGAGTAGCTGGTCGTTGGATGGGAGGTCCCATTACAGTCCAGGTGCAGGGAATGCGATCCAATCAGTACGTGGCAGTTTTTAGTTGGTTTTCGTTCAATTTCCTGCATTTAAGGATGCGGGAAATCCAGTAACGATCTTGTATGCATGGGCCCTAATAATTTTAATTGGCAATTTTGAACTAATTAAAAAGTAGCAGAAGAAGTCAAGGATATGTTACAGATAGAATATTTTAGATCAATAATATTTTATGCACAATAATGCCTCAGTTATAGAAAAGTTAGGAATAGCAAGCGATAAGCAATTATTCAACTTTGTATAGTATTTCTTCTCTCTTTTTCTATAGGCAAGTGAAGCTATCCAATGTAAATAAAACCATTGACACGGCTTAGAATGTGGCACAAGGATAGAAAATAATTATAACTGTCTTAATAATTCAGAGAAATACCGAGATTCCTTTTCCTAATTGACTTTTAATTTTTGCAATATATTATAACTGCCTTAAAATTTTAGAGAACGACAGAGATTCCCTGCGTAGTTGACTTTTATTTCGGCGGTATATTATAACTGCGACAGAGATTCCTTGCCTAATTGACTTTTATTTTGGTGATTTATAGACAACAGTTGTGGCCAAATCTTAATATCCTATTTTGCCAGTTAGCTTTTAAGTGAATATTTATCCTTATTCAATGAAATATAAATTGACATGAGTGTTGGTAGTTGAATTATTCAGTTGTATATATGTAGGTCTAGTAGATATTTTAGTATTACGACTTCTCAATGAGCTAGGTTGAGGATCGGCACTCAGGTCTGAGCTAGCTCATTGAGAAGATTTATTGTATGAAAACATTATCATTCTTGCTTAGCCAAATACCCCATCCTATGTTTGAAACTTTATCAAAACATTTTGTACATTTAGACCGAGATTGCAGTGGAACTTGACTGCTTTAGCAAATTAAGAGACTTAGCAGCATTTGGTGATCCACGGTCTTATACAATCTGGGTCAGATTGGATCACATCATGGAGACATTAGGCTCAATTGATTGAGTCTAGTTATCTTATTTGCTTATTTAGTTTAGTTAGAACCTTAATAAGTTATAATTTTATTTAATTAGCTAAATCTAGTTCTGCATAGTTTTGAAAAAATATTTGTAGAATATTCTACAAACGTCAAAATAATATCCAACCAGTGGATAAGATCGCCAATCTCCAGATCTACAACTTTGGTATTCATGAGTTGTCCAAATTCAGAATCTATATGCATGGATTAATCCAAAAAATATAAGGAACACTAATTTAACTAAGTCATGATTATCTTTAAGTCTTGTTTATTTTTAATATAAGCTAATAAGAGAAATCCTAATGAAAATCGGTCTAGGGTTAGCCTCTATAAATATGTGCAGCCATAGTTGATTATCATGGAATAAATATTGAGTTAAGTTAAGTTTATTTACCTTGCATTTCTTATTGTTCTTATCTTTTACCATAGTCGTTAGATCGTCGTTATCTTTTTAGGAGTAGATCATAGCCGTAGAACCTCCAACGCTTTCAAACCCTAGCCACCACCTTCTTCGAATATACACCCTACCATACGGCCGTCCACCACCACCCTTGGCCGTCGTCGGTCACCCTCCGATGACTGCCGCAAATAGTAATAATGGTGAAACCGTGAAGACCATTCAAACCGCGCCAACCATCCCTTCTCCGGTTGTGGTGGAGCACCCTCCATCCTTGCTAAGGGTGAAAACAGATTGGATACGGATCGGATAGTGCTCAACCCATATTCGAATCCATATTTTTAGTTCGGATACGGATTCGGATACGGATATTGGACGGATAGCAAAATTTAAAACCATATCCTAACTAAACAGATATGGATAATTTCGGATAGAGGATCGAATCTTAAACGGATAATGATTGAATTTAAAATAATTCTAATATTTTATTTAGATATAATTAATACAAAATTATTAAGAGTTTTACGACAACTAATTTTTTTTGTATGTCAAATTTATAAAATTAGAGAAATTAATCTCTATAAATAATATATAACGTATTATTAGTAACAATATTAATATTTACTATTTAAATAAGCAAAATAAAAACTGTAAATCATTTAAAAAAATATGCGGGTAAACGGATATTCGATATCCATATCCGAATCCGAAAAATATATCCTACCCGTTATTCGAATTTTTTTCAAAATTCTATTAGAAATTTTTTATCCGAATCCGATCTGAATCGGGTCGGATAGCGGGTCGGGTCGGAGTTAATCCGACCCGTTTTCACCCCTAATCCTTGCAGATTGAGCCCTCCATTGTAGCAATGCTGGATTAGCCCCTAGCGAGAGCCCTATTGTCATCTTCCCTAGTCGAGGTGGAAAATAAAGGTTGAAACCTTAGTTTTCCACTAATGGTGATCTAGGCACTTTCAGTCCAAGCCACCACCGTCAGCACCTTCATTGGACTAGCCACACCCGAACCATGGCCTAAATAGCATGCGCTGACCTTGGCTCGAACTGCCTGTGGCTAGGATTTGAACTTTTGTATTTGAAGTTTCTTCATATTTGAAATTTATCTATTGTGAAACAAAAAATTTGACAAGTTATTCGTAGTTTAAATATGAAATTCGTAGTTTAAGTATAAAATTTATACTTTAAAGTACGAATTTCATACTTAAACTACGAATTTCATACTTAAACTACGCATTTCGTACTTAAACTACGAATTTAATACTAAAACTACGAATTTCTTGTCAAAATATTTGTTTCAATATAGATAATTTTCAATTATGAAGAAACTCCAAATACAAAAATTTTAGATCATGGTGTCACGGATTTTATCCAATTAGTTTCATATTTTTTGGATGTCAAATTCATATCTTCTGAATATTTTACTAAAATTACGCAGAATTAGAATTTTGTAGTTTAATATGAAATTCATACTTTAGGTACAAATTTCGTATTTAAACTACGAAATTTCAGTTGTGCACAATTTAAAAAAAATATTCATAAGATAATCATTTGAAGTCCAAAAATTATAAAATCTAGAACTTTTTTATTCAAAGTTTCTTCAGATTGAAAATATATCTATAGTGGAATGAAGAATTCATAGTTTAAATACGAAATTCGTAGTTTAATAGTTTAAGTATGAAATTCATATTTTAAGTACAAATTTCGAACTTAAACTACGAAATTTCAATTGTGCACAGTTTTGAAAAAATATTCACAAGATAATCGTTTGAAGTTCAAAAATTATGAAACAAATTGGATAAAGTCTATGACATCATGATCTAGAACTTTTATATTTGAAGTTTCTTCATGTTTGAAATTTATCAATAGTGAAATAAAAAATTTGACAAGAAATTCGTAGTTTAAATATGAAATTCATAGTTTAAGTATGAAATTCATAATTTAAGTATGAAATTCTAAAAATAATTCATAGTTTAAACTATCTCTAATTAATATCTTACTAAGAGCGATTAGAGAGACTTGTATAGAAAAAATATCTCTAATTACTCACTTTCATATATAGTTGGATAAAATCTATGACATCATAATCTATAACATTTTTATTTGGAGTTTCTTCAGATCGGAATGAAGAATGTATAGTTTAAGTACAAAATTTGTAGTTTAAGTACGGAATTTGTAGTTTAAGTATGAAATAACGAAAGTTGTTAAAAATCAATGAAAGTTGTTTTTATATTTAGGAAAGTGACTAATTAGAGATATTTTTCTATACAAGTCTCTCTAATCACTCTTAGTAAGAGACTAATTAGAGATAGTTTAAACTATAAATTATTGTCAGAATTTTATACTTAAACTATAAATTTCGTACTTAAACTATGAATTTCATACTTAAACTACGAATTGTCAAATTCTTTGTTTCACCGTAGATAAATTTCACATACGAAGAAATTCCAAATACAAAATTTCTAGATCATGATGTCATGGATTTTATCGAATTAGTTTCATACTTTTGGATGTAAGATATATATCTTCTAAATATTTTGTTAAAATTACGTAGAATTAGAGTAGTTAAGTATGAAATTCATACTTTAAGTACAAATTTCATACTTAAACTATAAAATTTCAGTTGTACACAGTTTTAAAATAATATTCACAAGATAATCATTTGAAGTCTAAAAATTATGAAACTAATTGGATAAAATTTATGACATCATGATCTAGAACTTTTTTATTTGGAGTTTATTCAGAATGGAAATATATCTATAGTGGAATGAAGAATCCATAGTTTAAGTACAAAATTCGTACTTTAAGTATGAAATTTTGACAATAATTCATAGTTTTTAAGTATATATTGTAATTTACTTGTATTATTAGATGAAGTTATATATTTGAAACATTTATTAAGAAGTTTTTATTTATTTAAACTATCTCTTATTTATTTAAATGTAAATTGTAATGGTGAAATATATAAATTCTGTAATGTAAAAAAAAATGAAAGTTGTTAAAAATCAATGAAAGTTGTTATTATATTTACGAAAGTGACTAATTAGAGATATTTTTTCTATACAAATATCTCTAATCGCTCTTAGTAAGAGACTAATTAGAGATAGTTTAAACTATGAATTTTATACTTAAACTATGAATTACAGGTTAAACTATCTCTAATTAGTCTCTTATTTTATTAGTTAAAGAGCGATTAGTGACTTGTATGAAAAAATGAAAGGATTAAGAAATAAAGAAAGAAGCAGTAGAAGAAGAAAATGATGAAGAAGAAGAAAAAAAATTCGCAGCAACATATGAAGTAGAAGATGAAGAAGATGAAAAAGATAAAGAAAATGAAGAGCATGGGTCATTTCTCTCTCTCTCTTATAGTGTCTCGTGATGCGAAACAAGTCAGATCAGATCATATCAAGGGGAGATTGGGCTCAATGGATTGAGTTAGTTATCTTACCATCTTATTTGCACTAATTAGAGTTTTATTAGGTTAGAATTTGTTAGTTAACTAATTCAGCTATGCACAGTTTTGGAAAAATATTCAAAGAATATTTCGTAGATGAGTAAATATTACAAAACCACTTGGAGAAGATCGAAGATATCCTGATATACAAATTTTGTATTCAAGGTTTCTCTAAATTTGGAATCTATATGTGGCATCATGAAGAATTAATGTGAGAAAGATAAGGAAGGCTGATTTAGCTAAGTCATGTTTATCTTTAGGTTATGTTTATCTCTTATGTAAGTACTTAAGGCAAGTCTAGTTAAGTCATATAAGCCACTAAAGTAAATTCAATTATGTCATTTAAGCCTCTAAAGCAAGTCCCAGTTCAAGTCGTATAAGCCTTTAGGGTTAGTCTAAGGCAAGTCCTAGTTCGAGTCGTATAAGCCTTTATGACTAGTTTGAGTAGGACTCATTGTACCCCACTACTATATATAGAGTTCTGGGCATCTTTGTTGGGAAATCTATGTAAATCCAAGTATTGAGAATTAATTGAGTTTAGTTATTTTCTTATTATCGTATTTATCATTTTATCGTAGCCGTTAGATTGTCTTTACCTTTCTAGGAGTAGATCGTAGCCCTTGAACCTTTCCACCTTCAAACCCTAGCCACCATCTTCCTCCAGCATCCACCCTACTATATGGCCGTCCACCACCACCCTTGGTCGTCCGCCACCCTCCGACAACCGCCGCAACATCGGATATTTACTATTCTGTTCCATTCTGATCTTGTTCCATTCTTTTAATTATATCTTTCCATCCAGAATCCGATTGATGTGAAACTAAAGACATTAGAACCCTATCTTGTGATGCTATCACTATCTAAATTTTTATAATCATCCTACGGACGGATCGTTCTAGATTTGGTACGTAATATCCAATTAATATTTAATGAAGTACTAGATGACAGAAAGGGTAAAGTTGGAAGAAAATTAAGAAAAAAGTCTCAAGTGCAAGAGAAAGAGAAATAAAAAATGTCTCCAGTGCAAGAGAAAGAGCCAAATCGAAAATCAAGTGGGTTTTCGGTGCAAATAACCCAATTTTATGGGGTCAAAGTAAGATTATTATTTTATTCATGTTTTTCTTACATGACTTATATAGAAGAATTGATATATATATATATATATATAGAAAATATTAGTATTTGGATTCATGGATAATTTATGCATAAATTATATTTAGAAAATTGAGAATATTGATAATTGAGGAATATGACATCTGAAATTTAGAATAAATCAATATAATTGAATACTAATAAAAGTGAGATCAAGAACCCAACTTATATCATTATAATCTATTTTATTTTGTATCACATGTTGATATTTGTTATTAAACATTCTTAGTAGAGTGGGTTACTTAGATACACGTTTAACTAATGTGGACTTGTCATTTTTTATAAATTTAAGAAGTCGATTAGTAAAGACTCTAAAGGTTGAGTACCATTTCCGATGTGTCAATTTATTTTTAGGATCTGATTATCATTTGGGTTTAATGTTTCTCTAGATTTTATCCTAGAAATTCGCGGCCATCACGGCCTAGGATTTTGATTTAGTAGATTCCTTGTGGAGATTTAATACTTAGACTCCTTTAAATTAAATAGTCAAATTTCAAATGACAAATATTTCTTACAAATATATTTAATTCAAATATTTAGAAATATAGTATGTGATTATCATAGTAGCTAGCGGAAGCTTAGAGAATATATTGATTGTGAGCAAAATAATTGCTTTATTATGATGATGATGATATGGATATGTAGAATTATTAAATAGCATCTTCAATTTAGATTTAGTACGAAGATAAATAGAAATCATATGGCTATTATGAATTTGGTGTTATACTATTCAATTAAAGATCTAATCATTCCTAGAAAGGGGAAGAGATTTAATTTTTGATGTTTGTAGATAATTAAAATTATTTTTGGATTATTACTTCATAAATTTATCTAATTGAATTATTTTTGAGGACTTGAATCTTATGTTTGGGATAAGAAAAGAAAAAAAGATTTGACTATGATCGTTCAGAGATACTTGAACTTATGTTTTGATTTTTATATTTTATAACTCTGATTTAATAGTGATTGATATATTCGGATTATAGAATAAAAAAATACAAATTGGGAGGAATGACACTTGAATGAGAATTTTATATACATTAAAATTCCTAATATTAAGATTTTATCATGATTTTGAGATTGAGGGTTGATTTGAAAAATTTTAGTAATGTGAATGTTCAAAAGGAAGTGATTATATTTAACCTTTTCATTTAGTATGACATTGACAATTTTTATGTGACTTGATTAACATGAATACCTAGATGTGTTAAATAATAGCATAATATGATATCTTTAAAGATATTACTTATAGAGTGTGGAAGTCTTTAAGAAAATCTAACTTTTATTTGGAAAGATGAATTATATTAGCCATAAAATAGCAATAATTTTGAGGAAACACATTTGAGATTTTTAGTCAACATTGATTTCATGATAAAGTATGAGGACAAAAATTAATTCATTATTGACGTTACGACTACGATGAGTTTTTATGATAGATGAGTCATCAGATATTTGATTTATAAATATAATGTCAGAAAGAGAGAACATATTTTAGATGAAATATCTAGCTTAGTTTATACTTATACTTGGAAGAAAATATTAGATTTACCTATTGTTGAGAAGATAATAAAAGGATGACTTATGCTTTATATTTAGACATCAATCATGATGTATGAAAAGAGATATGATGAATATTGCTGACCTTATTAGTGATCTAGAATTTTCTTTTCTCGATATACCTTTGCTAAATTTTATAAGTGATCAATTTCTGATTCAAATGTTGAGAATTATGCAAGAAATCTCTAGAAGAATTGAATCAGTAAGTTATATATTTGATGACAATATATTTTGAAATTATTGCTAATATTTATGGATTACATCATTACAATTCAAACTTTATGAAATTATATAGAAGATCCATGTTAATTGTTTGATTAGCTTTTGACCCTTATATTGATAAGAGAATCTATTTCGATGAGCAATAGAAAAAAAGATTCACCGAAGGAGAAAGAGAAAAGCTCTTCAATTGCTATTCTTTGGATATTTAGTTAAAAGAGAATAACAAGTTATTGGAAGATTATTTGGCATGTTCAAAAAATTTAAGTATTGGATAGAAATTTGATAAATTTATTAGTATCTCCTAATTAGCTTAAGTTTTATTACTTTAAAAATTAATTCATCATAATTATTTATTGAAGTTCTGATATTTTAAGGAGAGTAGAATGTAACAACCCAAAATTTTGAAACATAAATAAATAAATAAAATAAATAGAGATAATCATTTAGATAACGAGGGATTTCGTTTTATCTTTTATGATTCAAATTAAATCAAATTAAATTTTTAGATATATATATATATTAGAATCTCTATCCTAATAGGATTCTTATTATATATATTTTTTAAACTAGAAAAATAGGGGCCTAGAAGAAAACCCTAGGTGAAAGTTTAAGGGAGAGAAGTTTAGGGCAATACTATACAGTATTAAGGAAAAAAAAAGAGATTATGAGAGAGATTAGAGAGGAAAGAGAAAAAGAAAAAGAAAAGAAATGGATAACAAATAGTACCAAAGACGGAGTATCAGAA
Organism: Typha latifolia; assembly: GCF_019914945.1. NCBI lineage: Eukaryota > Viridiplantae > Streptophyta > Magnoliopsida > Poales > Typhaceae > Typha > Typha latifolia. The sequence goes on from NC_133091.1 coordinate 6,722,851, forward strand.
AATAGTGGAGCGCATTAAAATCCGTATAAATTATGAATAAAATCCAAAAATTATATTATTTTGGGATTAGTCAATCAAGGCAAGTTCTACTCATATTTTCTTAAATTTTTATTATTCTAAATAATATAGAGTTGATCAATTAAAAAATATCTCTTTTTATTTACTTTGATCATGTTCAATTTTATGAGATAAGAAATTTTAATAAGATGATGTCAATTATAGTACATGTATAGGAAATTAAGAAATTTGTTGTTTTAAAATTTTTTATTGAAGAACTAGCAATGTCAAGATTAATATATTTTTATAGAAAATTTAGATTTACAACGTTTTGAGTATGGAAAGGGATTATGATGTTTATATTTCTAATAGATTAGAAATATTTTAAGTTAAAAGAATTTCCAATTTCTGAAAATATTTAATATTAATTTTTTTCCAAGATTTAGATTGGAAATATTTTGATTTAAAGGAATTTCAGATTTCTAAAAAATTTAATATTTATTTTATTTCTAGAAAATAAGATGTAGATTGGAAATATTTCAATTTAAAGAAATTTCAGATTTAGGAAAATATTTAATGTTATCTTTTATTTTCAAAAAATAATATGAGGAAATCTTTATGCTCATATATTTTATTTTCTATAAAATGATAAGAGATCTTTATAAAAAGAAACATTTTTGAAAAGATAGTCATAAATAAAATATTTGAGATATTCAGACTTATATAGAAGATATATAAGTATTGAGATATATATATTAGAGAAAATATTAATATTTGGATTTATGAATAATTCATGCATAAATTGTATTTAAGGAGTTGAGAATTTTGATGATTAAGGAATATGACGTCTAGAATGAATTAGTATAATTAAATACTGATAAAAGTGAGATTTGGTTACTAATTTATTTTTCAAAAAGATAAGTCTACGGAAAAGATTTTCTAAAATGTAATGTTGCGCAGTAGAGTAGTGTGACCATAGACAGATTGGATATAAAAAAAATTCTGGGCGCCATCCCAGTGGTGACTAATAGTGTGATATGGTCACAAATAAGAGTACCCATTATAGAAACAATATGACATTTTATCACTTTTGACAAATTTCTATGATAGTACACTTTTAATAGAAATCAATAATTTTTATATTGATTTATTTAATACGAGATATTATGAATATTTTATAACTTAATTTAGCATATATGGGATTTTGAAATTCAATATGACAGACAAGAAAATTATTTATTTTACAAGACGGCTTATATATTTTATTATGATTCATTTTCTACTACTATACGTATCACATATTGATATTTATCACATATTTTTAATAGAGTGGGTTACTTCCTCAACATTTAGCTCATAAGGACTTGTTATTTTATAGGAATTTAAAAAGCTGATTAGTGAGGACTCTGAAGGTTGAGTACTATTTCGCTGTGTCAATCTATTTTTAGGATCTAATTATTATTTGGGCTTTTGTATTTCTTTTTGATTTATCTTAGAGATTTGCGGTCACTATGTTTTCAGATCAAGGTGTGACAGACATTAGAAAGGTACTCAACCTTCAGAGTCTACACTAATCAACTTCTTAAATTTTTAGACGCCTAGCCAGTAACTCACTTTACTAAGAATATGTCTAATGATAAATATCAACATATGATACATATAGTAGTAGAAACATAGATCATGATGATATATATAAGCTGTCATAGAGAATAAATAATTTCTTGTCTCTTGTACTGAATTTTAAAATCCACTGTACGCTTAATTGAATCATAAATCATTCATAATATCTCATATTGAATAAATTAACATAACAAGAATTGATCTCTCTAAAAGTATACTATTAAGGAAACTCGTCAAAACTGATAAAATACCAAAATATCTCTTTAACGAGTACTCTGACTTGTTACCACATCACACTATCAACCACTATTGGGATGGCGCCTGGGACTTTTTTAGATAGTTAATTCATCTAGGGTCATAGTAGGTACCTCTACATTGTCCTACAAACTTTTCCATTAGTCGTTGAGTAAGATTAGAGTCACCATGGACAAAAAAATATAAAAATATTTTCCCTAATTTTGCTAGAGCACGTTGCAAATTTTTTTTCTGACTTATTTTCTTAGAAACAAATTGGGTTCTTGATCTCACGTTTATCAGTATTTATTTATACTTATTTATTTTGAATCTCAAGTATGAAATTACTCTATCATCAAGATTCTCAATTATTCTAAAATATAATTTATGCATAAATTATCTAGAATCCAAATACTAATATTTTCTCTAATATATATCTCAATTGTTCTATATAAGATATGTAAGAAAAAGATGAACAAATAATAATATAATAATTGATTATATTCATGATTCATCTTATAAATAATCTTTTATCAAAGACCTTCTAAATATCTTTCTTTTTAACTATAATATAAGAAGAGAAGAGACCTATAAATTGATGTTTATCGTTTGGTGAGGTAAATAACAAGCCTTCGGTCAATGGTGCCGGAAGTTCACGATTCCTTTCGAAATATATTTTATTTAAAATAAATAAAATATATGAGAATAAAGATTTCCTCTTATATATATTTTTTGGAAATAAAATATAATATTAAATATTTTTATAAATTTGAAAGTCCTTGAAATTAATATATTCTCAATACATAGTAAATCTGAATTTTCTATAAAATGTAAGTAATAATGACATCCCTAATTCTTCAACAAAAATTCTTAAAATAATAGATTTCTTAATTTCCTATATATGTAGCATAATTGATATCATCATATCAAAATTTCTTATTTCATAAAATTAGACATTATAAAAATAAATAAAAAAGAAAAATTTTAATTTATCAACTTTGTATTATTTAAAATAATAAAATTTAAGAAAATATGAGTGAGAACTTACTTAATGTAAAATAATTTAATTTTTAGATTCTAATCATACTCTGCACGGATTTCGTTCTATAAGCTCATTTTCTCTCTCTCTCTCTTGTTTCTCTTTCTTTGGTACTATTTGTTCTCTTTTTTTTCCTTAGACAGTAGCTACAGTGCTACCCCAAACTTGTCTCTCTTAAATTTCCACTTAGAGTTCTATTATGATAGAGATTCTAATATCTTAAATATATACCCAGAAAAATTTAATTTGATTTAATCTGAATCCTAAAATTTAAAGGATGAAACTAAATCCCTAATTATCTAAATAATTATCTCTATTTATTTATCAAAATTTTAGATTGTTACATTCTACCCTCCTTAAAATAAGTTTTGTCCAAACTTGGAAACCTCCATAAATAATCATGATCAATCAATTTCTATGGTAATAAAGCTTGAGCTAATTAGAACATTCTAATAAATATATCAAATTTCTATTAAATACTTAATTTTTTAAATATGTCAAATAACCTTCATATAATTCATTATTCTCGTTCAACTAAATATTCAAAAGATAGCATTAAATGGCATTTCTCTTTCTCTTTCAACGGAAACTTGCAATTTAAAATTTCCTTCATAAATTAGAATTTTTTTTTTTCTATTTCTCATCCAATAGATTATTTTACCAATACAAGAGTCAAAAAGCTTATCAACAATTAACATGAATTTTCTATACAATTCCCTGAAATTTGAATTTTTATGATCATAATTCACACTTGTCAATAAATCTTGAAAAATATCATCTTCAAACTATAGTTTGCATATTCATTTCCACTAGATACTCTCGTATAATTCTCAACATTTGAATCATAAATTGATCACTTATAAAATTTAACAAATGTATATAGAGAAATAAAAATTTTAGATACTCTAATAAAAATTTAACAAATGTATCTTTCCATATAATATAATTGATGTCTAAACATATATTATATGTCATCCTCGCGTTGTCTCTTCAACAATAGGTAAATCTAATATTTTTCTCCGAGTATAAGTCATACATAAACTAAGATAAATATACTTTATCTAAAATATGTTCTCTTTCTTACATTTTTTTATAATTAAATATCTAATTACTCATCTATCATAGAAAATTATCTTAATTATAACATCAATATGAATTTAATTTATTCTCACCAAAATTCATATCGACATTCAAATGAATAGTTTTATATTTTATCGAGAAATCAATATAGACTAAATGTCTCACATGTGATTCCTCAAAATAGTTGATATTATATTGACTAAAATAATTCATCTTTAAGAATGAAAATTAGATCATCTAAAATTTTTCCCCACTCTATAAGTACTACCTTTTAGGATATCATTTTATGCTATTATCTAATATTCTAAGTATTCATGTCAATCAAGTCAACATAAAGTGTCATAACCAATCAAAATTTTAAATGCAATCACTTCCTTTTGCATATTTACAATACTAAAAATTTTCAAATTAATCCTCAATCTCAAAATTATAATACAATAATAATAATAGGAATTTAATCTATATAATATTCTCATTCAAATACGATTCCTCCTAATTTGTATAATTTTCTTATACTAGAATCCCATATCATTCACAGTTAAATCAGATAAAATTATAAAATATAATAATCCAAACATAAGTTTAGGTATCTATACACTATCATAATCAAATCTTTTCTTTCTAATCCAAAACATAAGTTTCAAATCATCAAAAATAATTCAATTAGATGAATTGATGAATTAATAATCCAAAAATAATTTCAATTACCTTCAAACATCAAAATTCAAATCTTAATCCTTTTCTAGAGATGGCTAGATCTTCAATTGAATACTATAACACCAAAGTCCAAACCCAAATAGTTACTTGATTTGTATTTCTCTCCACAATAAATTTATATTCAAGCTATTAAATTATAATAATTCTATGTATCCTATCATCATCATCATCATCATCATCGTAAAGCAGTCTATTTTGCTCTACTTTGATAATAACATACTATATTAATACAACTATCTAACTTAAATGATTTTATAAGAAAATATTTGTCATACAAATCTTGACCGTTAGATCTAAAGGATTCTCAGTGCTGAATTTCCACAATAAATCTACAAGGTAGATCAAAAACTTAGGTGCTGATACCATTTTGCCATACCCGATTATGGGAACATGATGGCTGTGAATTTTTATGATAAAACTTAGAGAAATACGAAAGCCTAAATAATAATCATATTCTAAAAATATAAGTTGACACATCGAAAAAGTACTCAGCCTTCATAGTCCACACTAATAATTAGCTTCTTAAATTCCTACAAAATGACAAACTCTCATGAGCTAGATGCCCATCAAGTAACACTTTATCAGAATATGTCTAATAAAAAATATCAACATATGATACATATATTAGTAGAAAGATATATATATATATATATATATATATATATATATATATATATATATATATATATATATATATATATATATATATATATATATATATAAGCTGTCTTGGAAATTAAATAGTTTTCTTGTCTCTTATACTTAATTTCAAAATCCAATATATGATAAATTGAATCATAGATCATTCATAATATCTCATATTGAACAAATCAATATAACAAGAATGTCTTTGTAAAATTATACTATCATAGAAACCATCCAAAATTGATAAATGTTACGAACCTGATCTGGACCAATCTGGACATAAGAAAATTATGAAAATTTAGTAGTCTCGTGAATATGGTTCTAATGGCTCTAGTTTTATGTAAATTGGAGGTCGGGATGAAAAGATATAAATAAAAGAGTAGAGCAAGATCAGAATGGGGCAGAACGGTATAAACTCGACATTATGGCGGTTGTCGGAGGGTGGTGGACGACCAAGGGTGGTGGTGGACCCCGTAAGGTAGGGTGGCTCGTGGAGGTGATGATGACTACGAGTTGGAGGTAGAATTAGGGTTTATAACTTAGATATACTCATAGGAAAATAAACGGCTATGATTAACTTACTTCTACTCCTAGATTATCTTGCTCTTACTCCTAAGATAAACTCAAAACTAAAATAATTTTTTAATACTTCGATGCTTGTATGAATAAACAAAAAAGCCTAGCCCTTCTACACACAAAGATCTACTCCTAGATTATCTTACTCTTACTTCTAAGATAAACTCAAGACTAAAATAATTTCTCAATACTTCGATGCTTGTATGAATAAATAAAGAAGCCTAGCCCCTCTACACACAAAGGTCAGGTACAATGAGTCCTACTTGGAGTTAGCCATAAAGACTTGTACGACTCGAACTATGACTTGCTTTAGAGACTTACATGATTTAATTGAACTTGCCTTAGTGGCTTATATGACTTAAGTAAACTTGCTTTAGTAGCTTCATGACTTAAAAAGTCTTGTCTCAAGAGTCCATTTGTTTGAGCGATACTCTACCCTAATCGTGGGTGATTTAGGCCAAATTCTAGCCACTAGTGTGTTACGGACTAGATCTGGAAAGATCTGTCCGTAGGATGATTATAAAAATTTGGTAGTAACTCATGAGATAGAGTTCTAATGGCTTCAGTTTCACGTCAATCAGGATATCGTATGGAAAGATATAACAAAAATAGCGGAGTAAGGTCGAATGTGACCAGAATAGTAAATACCCGACGTTGTGACGGTCGTCGGAGGGTGGCAGACGGCCAAGGGTGGTGGTGGATAGCCGTAGGATAGGGTGGCTGCTGTAGGTGATAGTGGCTATGGGTTGAAGGTAGAATTAGGGTTTCTAAGTTAGATCTACTCCTAGAAAGATAATGACGATCTAACTGCTATGATAAAAAACAAAGACGATAAGTAATGCAAGGTAAATAAACTTAACTTAAATTAACTCAATATTCCTTCCATTTAATTCCATGCCTAAACAAAGAAGCCCAGCCCCTTTATATAGAGAGGTCGGGTACAATGAGTCCTACTCGGACTAGCCCTAAATGTTTATATGACTCGAATTAGGACTTGCCTTAGACTAACCTTAAAGACTTATACGACTCGAACTAGGACTTGCCTTAGAAGCTTACATGACTTAATTAAATTTGCCTTAGTGTCTTATATAACTTAACTAGACTTGCCTTAAGTGCTTACATAAGAGATAAACATAACCTAAAGATAAACATGACTTAACTAAACCTGCCTTCGTTATCTTTCTCAGATTGATTCTTCGTTCTGCCGCAAATAGAGTTCGAATCTAGAGAAACCTTGAATACAAAATAGGATGTCTTAGATCTTCTCTAGATGGTTTCATAATATTTGGTCATTTATGGAATATCCTTAGAATATTTTCTCAAAACTGTGCAGAGCTAAATTACTTAACTAACAAATTCTAACCTAATAAGACTCTAATTAAAACAAAATAAGCAGACAAGATAACTAGACTCAACCCATTGAGCCCAATCTCCCCTTGATGTGATCTGATCTGACCCGGTTCGCATCATAGTGGTTCGAGCCAGGGTCTTAATGCATGCGGTTTAGGCCATGACTCGGGTGCGGGTAGTCCAAGGAAGGTGCTAGCAGTGGTGGCTTGGACCAAAAGTGTCTAGATCATCGTTGGTGGAAAACTAGGGTTCAACCTTTACTTTCCACCACGGCTAGGGAAGATGATGATGGGGTGGTCGCTAAGGGTTGCTTCGGCGTCACGTTGGTTGTGGAAATGGTTTGTAGAGATGGTAGGATCTCCACCGCAGCTGGAGGTGGTGATTTAGTTGTTGGTTGGGCTGGCACTTCGGCTCCCTCATGGTTTGGACTTTCATTTTGTAGGGAGGTTGGTTTCGCTACGATCGATGGCGTTAGCGGTGCAGGGGGGGTGGTGCTGGGTAAGGAGGGTTGCTACCAAGACTTGAATAATCTTTTTCATCCTCTCGGTGCTCTTCGTGTAGGATCTAGCAAACTTTTCAGAAAAATCTTTAAAAAACACCTATGCCCACACAAGTGGTTCATCACCAGTGGTGGCATGACACTGGATAAGACCCAGTCAGGATGGAGATGAGTTCTTGGTCCTCTATAGTTGTTCTCTCGGGTTAACTTTGGATCACGTGTTCACCATCGTCCGAGGAATGTCAACTTTGATACCAATATTATGAACCATATTTGGATCGATCTGGAGCTAAGAAAATTATGAAAATTTAGGTGCTGGTAGCCTCATGAGTTAGAGTTCTAATGGCTCTAGTTTTACCTAAATCGGAAATCAAAATAAAAAGATATAAATAAAACAGTGGAGCAAGATTAGAATGGGGTGGAACAGTAAATATCCGACATTGTGACGATCGTCGGAGGGTGACAAACAACCAAGGGTGGTGGTGGACGGCCAGGATAGGGTGGCTCGTGGAGGTGATGGTGGCTAGGGTTTGAAGATAGAATTAGAGTTTCTAACTGAGAACTACTTTTAAAAAAAATAAACTGCTATGATTGACTTACTTCTACTCCTAGATTATCTTACTCTTACTCCTAAGATAAACTAAATACTAAAATAATTTCTCAACTTTTGGATGCTTGGAGAATAAATAAAGAAGCTGAACCCTTCTATATAGAGAGGTCGGATATAATAAATTTCACTTGGACTTAGCCTTAAATGCTTATAAGAGTCGAACTAGGACTTGCCTTAGAGACTTACATAACTTAATTGAACTTACCTTAGTGGCTTATGTAACTTAACAAGACTTGTTTTAAGGGCTTGCATCAGATAAATATGAATTAATTAAAAGATAAATATACTCGATCGACTAAACTTAATGTCCTCATGATGTGATATGATCTGACTTGATTCACACCAATAAAATGCCAAAATAATGTATACTCTGACCTATGACCACATTGCACTATTAGTCACCATTGGGATGGCACCCAAAACTTTCTTAGATAGCAAATATGTCTAGGGTCACAGTAGGTACCTCTATAGTGCGCTACTGACTTTTACTTTAGCCGTTTAGTAAGATTAGAGTCACTACGATAAAAAGTTTGAGAAAATTTTCTCTAATTCCGCTAGAGTCACTTGGTAGTACGTCGCAACATTGAGTCAAATAATTTCGGCAGGGCCATTTAGTAGCATGTCACAATGGTACATTTCAAGAATATTTTTTCTGGACTTATCTTTTTGAAAATAAATTGGATTTCAAATATATTTTTATCAGTATTAGATAATATTAATTTATTCTGAATCTCAAGTATCAAATTACTCTATCATCAAAATTCTCAATTATTCCAAATGCAATTTAGGCATGAGTTATTCATAAATCCAAATACTAATATTTTCTCTAAATATATATCTCAATTCTTCTATGTAAGTAACATAAAAACACATGAATAAATAATAATGTAATATTTATCACATTCATAATTCATCTTATAAATAATATTTTATCAAAAATCTTCTAAAAATCTTTCTTTCTAATAAGAACTCTTATATTTTATTTAAAGTAAATAAAATATATTAGAATAAAGATTTCCTCTTATATTTCATTTTCTGGATATAAAATATAGTAAAATATTCTTAACTTTGAAATTCCTTTAATTTAAAATATTTCAAATCTGTTAGAAATATAATATCATAATCTCTTTTTATTCTCATCACATAGTAAATCTGAAACTTTTATAATAATGACATAGATTTCTTCAATAAAAATTCTGAAAACAATATATTTCTTAATTTCCTATACATGTAGCATAATTGATATTATCATATCAAAATTTCTTATCTCATAATATTGAACATGATAAAAATAAATAAAAGATATACTTTTCAATTCATCAACTCTGTATTATTTAGAGTAATAAGATTTAAGAAAATATAAGTAAGAACTTATCTCGATCACTTAATTCAAAATAATATATTTTTTTGATCCTATAGTCTACTTGGATTTCGATGAGCTCCACTGTTGCCTTCCTTTTTTTTTTCCCTTAGTATGATATGGTATGATAAGCTCCTTTTCCCTCTCTCTCAATCTCTCTTCTTCCCTCTCTTGCTACCCCAAACTTCTCTCTTAAACTCCCACTTAAGTTTTCTTCTAGGCATTCATTTTTATAGTTAAAAATATAATAAGAGTCCTTTTAGGATAGAGATTCTAATATCTTAAAAGATATACCCAAAAAAATTAATTTGAATCTAAAATATAAAGGATGAAATCAAATCCCTTGTTATCTAAATAATTATCTCTATTTATTTTTAAAATCCTGAGTTGTTACAATGAAGCACCTCCTTAAAATCTAAATAGAAGCTGCCATGCAGCTCCAAATGAACAATTTGACCCTTCCAGTCATTGTTGGTGAGCGAGTAGTATGCAGATTTGAAAGTAAAGATACCGTCGCGTGAGGGCTTCTAGATTAAATGGTCATCTCTTAGTGATGGAAGCTGGACCGATGTGTAAGTTGAAGATGTTTTTTTTTTTCTTTTTTAATGGTTAAAACTTTATTAAAAGAAAGCCAGAGGATCCAAAATACAACCTAATCGCCCTAGGAATAGCACATCCTGAGAGCCTCTCTAGCCAAAATAGCTTGGAACTTTGGTAATCTCAAGCTGCTTGATTGGCTTCACGGTAAATATGACATAATTTAAAATTTGTAAAATAAGTTATCAAGTTTCTACAGTCTTTAATAATTCCTCTGATCCTCCACGGACTTGTCCTCTGATTTATTACTTGGATTAGTAGTTGAGAGTCAGTCTCCACCATAATATTTCTAAATCCATAGTCCTTTGCTTTAAGAAGAGCTTCCTTTAGTGCCCACGTTTCATTATGTAGTAGTTCAGTTCTTGTACATGGACCTCCACTTGCCAATAAAACAATAGCATTAGAATCTCTGAAGATCCACCCCCACCCCTTATGCTATTGTGAATGTCGAAAGCACCATCAACATTAATTTTGCAGACATTTTGGTTTGGGGGTGCCACTTAATGTCAACCTTTAATTTGCCTTTCTTTCTTTTGTCAACAGTATGATTTTTGTAATAATCCACAACCATCATTATCGTTTTCCTCCAAATGTGATAATTGGAGACACTTTCATTCTTTAAAAGGCGAGCATTTTCTATTTTTCCAAATCTACCACAACGAGTTTGTAATAACCGCAAGATATAAATATTTGTTTGTCTTTGTCTAGGTCATCAAAATCATTAATCCATTCACCCATAATCCAGTTTTCTTTAAATAAAAGATGTATAACCAAAACAGACATGGTGAGGTCCCAAAATTGGCGAGCAACATCATAGTCTATAAAAAGATGCTCAATCATCTCCGCATCTTTTTCACACATGTTACATATAGGGTTTATTGCAATACCATAGTTATAAAGTCTATCTTTGGTTGGAAGCCTACCTCATAATTATGTGTCTTAGTCGTACCTTGATAGTTTGTCAGCCTTTGTGGGTCTTGCCAAATTATGTAGTGGTCTAGTATGGTTATTATAGATTTATATTTTTATATGCTAATATGTTTATTTAGTTTGTAGCATGAGTTACCTTTGTAATGGATTATCTTGAGTACAAGTTTATCTCCATGTGGCCACCTCATCCGTCCTACCACATGCATCGCTCATGCTATTTAGGCACATGGGCATGCACGTGGCCACCGGGCAGGAGCATTACAATAATTGTTTATATTAGTTTTCTCTTCTTGAAGAAAGTAGCGTATATTTGACCCAACGATGAACAAGAAAGAGGAGAGAGGGCATCCTTGATGGAGACCCCGAGAAGATTTTAATGCATTACTGGAGACTCCATTCACCATTATGTCTAGAGAGGAGGAGATACAACTGAAGACTATGTTGGAGAATGTATTTGGGAAGCCATGGAGAGTTAAACAATCCTTGATAAAGACTCACTCCATTGTACCAAAAGCTTTCAACAGATTCGAGCAAAGAGGCTTTCTTACTTATATAGGAGTTCAACACTCTCATCATCTCTTGGGCAATAACTTGGTTGTCGATGATCAACTACCCAAGAATGAACGTGTTTTGTGCCTTGGAGATCAGATTATTTAGTAGGGGCTTCATTCGGCTTATGAGAATCTTGATGATAGCCTTGTAAATAACATTGCAAAGGCTGATGGGGTGATAATCTCAAGTAGAGGCATTCCTATGGTAAAAACTTGATAATGGACGAGTAGATAGTCATTTTAGAAAAATATAGTGGATGTGGAAGAACCTCACATGGAACCCATCCAGATCAACACTTTGTCTGGGCCAAGACTCCTAAGGGCAGCTTCAATCTCCTCAAGGGAACGAGGAGCATACAAATTGCCCTAATTGACAATTTGGATCTTAAAAACCTTGTTGAGCTTGTTGAGGTAGACATTAAAGAGCGACGATGGGTTAGTAGAGGAGAATAAACACTTAAAGTAGGAGGTAAATATATTCGTGATGGCACGTTATTTATGTATCCAGGTTCAAGATTCAAGCTTGATGGCAAAAATAAGATTCCTCGTTCTATGGGCAGTGGGTGTGGGATGAAAAAAATTTGTGCTCTGCTCTGATCACCATGGTTGAGCCAATTAACTTTGGACTGTTGTTTCCAGAAGATCTCTTTAAGATGAAGGTCTTCGAGCATGCTTCTAAGAGCCTTCTCTTTTAATTGGTAGTCATCTAAGTTGAGATTAGATTTAGACAATAGAAGCTCTTGATCCAACACTTATGCTTGTTTAGGTTCCTAGCATTGCTTCTAGCCCAAGTGATGTGCCGGTCTAAAGAAAAAAGGTTTTGAGAAAGTTTTATTTTGAGAGTAAAATGCAAGCAACTATCCCTGCAAAAATAAGCAAATAATTTATCCTACGATCACTAGTTTTCTAAGTGAAAATGATGAGGCTTGCCCTTGATGATTGGGGAAGAGTAAGAAGAGGGTTTTGATCTAAGGAGATCGTAGAGATGGAGGATCCTAAGAAGTAAAAGAAAGAGCATCAAGTAGTAGTGGCTAGAGATTGGTCCAACCATTCCTTGATGAGAGAGTAATTCGTTCTTCTGTTTAACATAGAATAAGCCAGGCCAAAAAATCGAGGTCAATTAGACCTAAGACATTGATATTGGAATTAAACCTTCTAGCTTGAGCACCATCTACGCAAAGCCTGCTAATCTTCTCAAAATAATAAGAGATGACATTGAAATCTCCCATGCAGCATAGAAGTGTAGTGCCATCAGTAAAGAAGGAGATCCTATTCCACATGGAGGCATTGTCCTCCCTGTGAGGATTGCCATAAAATCCACCTAGAATCCAGTCCAAATCTTTAGAAATACCATGCACAAGCAAACATGTAGTTGTTGCTTGATTCAAGAATATATACCTTAGTATTATCATTCCAAAGGAGCCACAACCTCCTAGAGAGGCCAACTGAGTTAACCATGAGGCTATTATTTAGAGGGAGAGGCAATAATTTTTTTTGGCCTTGTACTCTCCACACTTGGTTTCAAACAAGAAGGCTGTAAAAGCTTTTGTGTTGTGGAGGATGCGAGGTATCAAGTTATCGAGGAGCCTCCACTCCCCCAATAATTCTAGGCAATGACCTTCATTGGAGGCTATGCCATGAAGCCATGGTCACTACAAGAGTAAAATGAATATCTTCTTCATCCTCTAATAATGGGTAGTGACTAGGGGTGAAAATGGATCGGATACGGATCAGATAGTGCTCAACCCATATCCAGATCCATATTTTTAGTCCGGATAGAGATTCAGATACGGATATTGGACAGATAGCAAACTTTAAAACCATATCCTAATTAAACGAATACGGATAATTTTCGGATAGAGGATCGGATCTTAAACGGATATTGATTGAATTTAAAATAATTATAAGATTTTATTTATATATAATTAACACAAAATTATTAAGAGTTTTACGATAAATAATTTTTTTGTATGTCAAATTTATAAAATAGAGAAATTAATCTCTATAAATAATATATAATGTATTATTAGTAATAATATTAATATTTATTATTTAAATAAGCAAACTAAAAACTGTAAATCATTTAAAAAAATATGCGGATAAACGGATATCCGATATTCGTATCCGAATCCGAAAAATATATCTGACCCCTATCCGAATTCGTATCCAATTTTTTTTCAAAAATTCTATTCATATCCGAATCTGTTATCCGAATTTTTTCAAAAATTCTATTCGTATCCGAATCCGTATCCAAATTGGATAGAAATTTTTTATCCAAATCCGATCCAAATCGGGTCGGATAGCGGGTCGGGTCAGAGTTAATCCGACCCGTTTTCACCCCTAGTAGTGACAGAGGTGGACATACATTTTGGATTTGGTAGTTTGAGAGAGGATCCTTGACATTTTTGGGTTGTGGATGAAGTGGCTTTAGGGTTTGATTAGGGTATGCATGGGAAGGATGAGAGGGTTTTTTGTTTTTGAGGTAATTTTGGGTGATAGGTTAGGCTGAGATGTGTTATAATAAGATGGAGAGGTGTGAGCGAGTTTTTGACCAAACTAGACCTTTTTTCTAAACTTTATTTACCAAAGTAATTATATCCCAAACTTAATACCAAAAGGAGTCTATTTCACTGTAATGCTAATTAAACGCTAAATTGTTAAGCGTTTTACCTAGCCAAAAATAAAACGCCAATATGATCACCATTTTTATTGAAAGAAAAAATTTAGAATAATTCAATGCTTTATTAGAAAAAGAGGATACATATAAAATGCTAGAAAATTAAGCATTTTATCATTAAAAATATTAAATGAGAAATATATAGATAAAAATATAAAGAAAAAGTTTGTAATATCATAAATTTATGCTCGGTTATCGATTTTAGTTATAAAATGTCATTGTGAAGATACGAAAAAGTTCTATAAGTTGGAATCATATAATCACTCTCCCTAGCCAACTACGCTCAGAATTACAAATAAAAAAGAAGATCGTAGCTCCTCCAAATTTTACTTCTAATTATTTTTAGTTTTTTATGATAAAACACTAAACTCTTCAGCGTTTTACTTTTGGTTGGATAAAATACTAAACTTATCAGTATTTTATGTAGGGCTATAATGTATAGACTCATTTTGGTATTAAGTTTGAGATATAATTTATTTGGGGAAATAAGTTTTTAAAGAGGCCTAGCTTTGTCGAAAACTTTGTGAAAGCTACTTTCTCGTTGTCAAGATTTGGCTGGCTATTCCCAATAGTGGGAGCTGAGGGATCAGATGGAGGAGATGATATGACATGTTGGTTTTGATATTTTATAGGTGATGGGGTGATAAGAGATAGGTTACTGGCGCAATGGTGGGGAGGGGGAAGCGGTCTTCGTGAAGTCACAAAAATTTTGAGAAGGGAAGTCACAATAGGCACCTTGTCGATGAAGCATACTTTGATAAGAGAGAACTATTCTAAACGATAGCCTTCCCTTTACTCCACACTTTGGGATGCTTGTGCAACTCTATCCTTTTAGAAGGCAACGTGACATTTTGAGATAGCAACACTCACTAGGCCTCGACCGAGCCCTAGCCTACTCAGATTTTAACTCTAAGATCAACTCTGTCGGACTTCTGGATCTGGGAATATATTAGGCCAGCCTATACTTGGTCAAACAGACGTACTAAGGAACATTTAATCTATGTGCGCCTCGATCGAGCCCTAGCATCGTCGGATTAGAACTACCTCTTTCCCTCAACATGCATTTTTCACTTACCAGCTATATCCTCTGACCACAATCATCTTTTAATGGATACAAACCCTACCAAGAAGAGGCATCCATGTTGCTTTTGGGTGGAGAATTGGTGGCTCAAGATAGATGGCTACTATGAGTTCTGTAAGGACACATGGGGCAGCTCGTTCTCCACTTTACAACTGCTGTCCAAAAAAGTCCAATCTCTTACCAAAAGCATAATAAGATGGGCATGAGTGACACTGTCTCTAAAAGACCATAAAGGATTTAGAAAGAGACCTTCTTCAAGACCTATATCACAAGCTCAAGATCTATTGGAAACAAAGATCTAGGGTAGATTGGCTAAAAGCGAACAACCGCAAAAGCAAGTTTTTTCATGCATATGCTAGCGTGAGGAAAAGGAGAAACCAGATCAACACCCTCAAACTGAACTCTAGAAACTGGACTCAGCAACAAGAGGTTATTAAAGAGACCTTTGTTGAACACCTCAAACTGATCTTCACTACCAGAGCTTAACAATGGCCAACTTGATCCCCCCGAATTCCTAACTCTGATGCTGAGAAGCTTAACAAAGCCCCTATTGATGAGGAGATTGAAACTAGCCTTCGAAGCTTGAACCCGGACAAGGCACCTAGACCGGATGGACTAAATGCCTGATTCTTTCAGGTGTTCTGGCCGGTCATGAAGGAAAGTATCTACAAGGAAGTTAAAGACTTCTTCTCGACTGGTTCTATGGACCCTGGCCTCAACAGATCCCACATCATCCTGATTCCAAAAAAAGATAATGCCGTCACCACTAGCGACTATTAGCCTATCAGTTTATGCAACATAATCTACAGGGTGATAGCTAAAATCCTAGCTCTAAGAGTGAAGCTCTATCTAGAAGATTTGATTTCTAAGGAACAGAATGCATTTGTGTTAGGCCACCAGATTGCTGACAATCACATCATCGCTCAAGAGACCCTTGCCTACCTCAAGTCCACTAAGAGCAACACCGAAGGTTTCGTCCTCAAGGCAGATTTAACTAAGGCATTTGATAGAATGGAGTGGACATTCTTACAAGATTGTTTACAGCTATATGGTTTCCCTCAAACCTTCACTAATCGGATCATGAGCTGCATCACCACTTCACCACTTCACCACTTCTTCCTATGATGTGATTGATGATCAATGGAGAACCTTGTGGGAGAATCCTGCACACAAGAGGCCTTCGACAAGGATGTCCATTATCGCAATACTTGTTTATTCTAGGATCAAATAACCTATCCTTAATATTGAAGGAGGAAACACGGATGGGTAAAATACATGGCATCAAACCTGCTAGAGGAGCACCAGAACTCTCCCACCTATTGTTTGCTGATGATCTCTTGCTATTTGTAAAGCTTCGACTAGGGATGAGAGAAACCTCAAAAGTGCAATAGATCAGTACTATAAGTTCTCTAGTCAAGCTATCAATCTGGAGAAGTTAGCCATAATCTCCGATAAGTGCACAAATCAGGCTTAGTGATCACAAATCTTCTCCATATTTAAAGTGAAGCAATTAGCTGTAGAGGACAAATACCTGGGTAGCCCACTCTTAGTTCCAAAATCCAAAGCAAACTATTAGGCTGGAAAGCTAAAATGCTCTCTCGTGTAGGAAGACTAATGCTAATCAAGTCGGTCCTGAGCTCAATACTGGTCTTCTTCATGAGTGCCAACTTATTGGTTGGGTAGATGCCACTTGGCAAGGTGGCTCAGTGGGAGGCATTGGATTCTTTATCAGCTCCTATCCAAACCAGGTCATAGAAGGCAAATCCATCTTCTACATGGGCCGAAAAGGGTACAAACCTTTGCGACGGAGGAGGATTGTTGAATCTTCTCAAATTTGCAAGTAGTCGTCAATGCAGTCAATGGTCATAGTGTCCATATCAACTAGACCATCAGACCGATAATCAATGAATGTATCAGGTGGATTAATACTATCTTCTATGTTAGAGTTGCATATACGAGCAGGTGTAACAACTATAAGGCTCATCCCCTAGCTAGTTATGCTATTCGTGAATGTAGAAATATGGACTGGCGGGATCCACCTCAAAGTCTTGAATGTAATCCTTCTGATCAATGAATATGGTCTTTTGACCTTTCAAAAAGAAAAGAAAACACACACTAGGCTTTAGGACTGACCTCCATCATGCATGATGTTTGGTGCTAGTTTTGAACAAGGAGTTGGTGCTAAGAAGTTTGCATTTATCTCTCCATCGCAAGAAACATGATCAAGCAAGCTATGAGAAGCTCCCAAGTTAGCAAAATTAGGTCGCGGGAGCTTTAAAAGTTTGCTTCTTATTTGTGGGAGTTAATCCTTCTTTACATTTTCTTCAAGCAAGCTCCTAAACATACAATCACGCACACTCATGATTAATATGAGCATAGAAGAAAAAGTACTTGGACAGCTCTTCATATGACACTGATCTCTTAGTTAGAGCTCTTAGGAAGAGAGACAGAGAGAAGACTGATCAAAAGGCTCGCCAACTCTCATAGCGAGGGCTTGGGTAGTTCTTAAGGACATGAAGTCAATAGGGAATCCGTGGAACTGCATCAAGATTTTAGAGAATGAGAAGCACCACTTTTCCACGGGGAGATTAAAGTAGAAGAAGGGAAAGCACAAAGAAAAACTCTCTTAAAGGACTATGGTGTGCCAAATTAGACCTTCTATTTATTATGTGTAAACTCAAATTAGAGAAGAAATGGAAGGTCTTACTGGTTAGGAGCTTGCCAACTAGACAAATATTAGGCTTCTAGCTTGAGATTGACTAATCTTTCTCCAAGCCCTGTTCACTTGTGGAATAGGAATATGCTTATTCTAGAATAAGCTTTTTAATTCTGATGTGGTAACTAAATAACAACTTATCTTATTCTAGTATAGTAATTCATCATTCTCTCTCATTTTATTATATACAACTTTTAAAAAATAATTTAATAATTATCCACAATTATTATTTTGCCCATAGATTAGACAATACTTAATTACTGATCATCTCAACTATAGTTGAGATTCCTTCTCTATCATATATCTCTTCTCTTAAATACCAATCATTTTAGTTATAATTTAGAATTTTTTCTCTCCTCTATCTCCTCTTTTAAATATTGGTCATCTCACCTATAGTTGAGATTTTATCCTTTTTTTACTAATAAATTCTGCAAAAAATTTAAAAAAATATTAAGCACGCACTCTTTTCCTACAGTGCATGCTTATAATCCCACATTAACCCATACTGTCTCTTTATTTACTCATTGTGTATGGTTATTTTATATAGAGTGAGGAGTTATTTTCCCACAATGCGGGCTTATAATGATATATTACCCCGCAATGCCTCTTTATTTCCTCTAGTGCATAGTTATTTTAATGTGGTGTTATTTCCTCGTAGTGCGAGTTTATAAGCCCACGTTACTTAATAGTGCCTTTTTATTTTCTCTTATGCATGGTTATTTTACATAGAATGAAGGGTTATTTTCTTGTAATGCGGGCTTATAACGTCGTATTACCCCGCAGTGCCTCTTTATTTTTTCTAGTGCATAGTTATTTTAATGTGATGTTATTTCTTTGCAGTGGGGATTTATAAGCCTACATTACTTATTAGTCTCTTTATTTCCTCTAATGCATGGTTATTTTACATAGAGTGCAAAAAATTTTCCCGCAATATAGGCTTATAACCCCGCATTATCCCACAGTGTTTTTTTATTTATTTTCACTAGTGCATGATTATTTTACATAGAGTGCGTGGCTATTTCTCCGTAGTGTGAGCTTATAACCCCGCATCACCCTAGAGTCCCTATTTGTTTCCTCTAGTGTTTGGTTATTTCTCCGAAGTGTGAGTTTATAACCCTACATCACCCTGGAGTGCCTTTTTATTTCCTCTAGTATATGGTTATTTTACATAGAGTGCCGGATTATTTTTTCGTAGTGCAAATTTATAACTCTGCATTACTTCGTAGTGCTTTTTTATTTTCTCTAGTGTATAATTATCTTACATGCAGTACAGAATTATTTTTCCAAAGTGTGGGCTTTAACCCTATGTTATCCTACAATGTATGGTTATTGTGCGAGTATATAAAGATTTTAAATCCGTAGTTGTAATTAAAAAATAATATTCTTTCATAAAAATACTATTTACTACTACTACTTTTAATATATACTCAAGGATATTTCTATCATTTGATTTAAAACATCAACAATGCCCAATACAAGTATAATTATTACTCATTGTACTAGAATTTAAACTAAAAATTAGAATAACTTATACTAATATTAGCTCTCTTTTTCTAGTATTAAAAATTAGAATAATAATGCTTATTTTAGCCTTATTTTTGAAGTGAACACAGCCCATGAAAATAATTTCCACCATGCCGTTCTCTGAAAGAATGGCACAAGAAATGCCTAAGAAGTACTTCGAATTTCGCCGTTGAGGAGAAAAGAGGCAACACAGACAAGGAGAGGGAGAGGAGAGGGACCATCCACACCCTAAATAGTCAAGGGGCAAAGAGGCCGAGAGGGATAAGAGAGAGAGAGAGAGCCTAAGCCAATAAAAACAAAAGGGAGAAGGAAAGGAGCAACACCACTCTAGAGGGAGACTAAGCTCCCGAAGCAGGAGGATCCCTTGATTAGTAACCATTCTAAACACGAGTAATAAATAAAGGAGAAAGAAAAACTTGCAAATTGTATCCACACACAACTCTTTTACGGAAATGCATGCACTTCTCTTGATACGGAAAATATTATTAAAGAAGCTTTAGCATCTTAAGAACTCATTATAATATTAGAATCCATTCATTAAAATTTCTGCCAATGGTATTTTGCAGAGATCATTAATTCCACATTAACATTGACATACCTTTAAATATACACACAATGCTGTATCATCCTCTACCATGATCATAAAATCCTTAAAGTAATTTTTGAGCATTTCTACTTTATATACACCTAATTCCAGTACGTAACTTAAATTGACATTTTGCGAATTCAAGAAAGTGTAATAATGTCTGGTTCTCGTGCATGATCTTCTACATCATTTGAAGATGAACCAGGATCAGATGGCACAAAACCACGCCCACCAAATATAGGCCTCATATATTTATCGTCAAACTTTCTCCAAAAGTAGTGAATGGTGTGGGTAGGATGCATTATTAACATGCCCAGACTCCTCCGAAGACTTGCCCCATTGTTTTCGCTCTCATTTGCTCTGCCATTTTCAAGAAACAAGTAGTGGATATCTTCAAGGCCAGACTGGTTAGTGTCCTCATCATTTAGTGATTTCGAGTTACAGGATAGAAGAGCTTGTACCAAGGGCTTCGTTATCGATCCAAATACCTTTTCATCAATATTCTGAGTTAGCAATGAAATTATCTATACTCTAGCTTCACTATTACGGATTATACAATATTAGACTCCAAAAAAATCGGCAATAGTAACTGATTCCAGAGATAACAACTGAGCGAGTGCAAAACCATAATCATGTGTAGAAAAGCACGTGAAATGTAAATAAGAAAATGTTAAAGTGAAGCATGTAATCCTTATAATAGAGTATATTTAACATGCAACTGTTTTGTTTAACTCCAATGAGAAGTTCGTTCTCTCAAGAGCACAGGATCTCTGGATATTGTTTGCTATAAAGATGTAAAATAGCTCAATCTCAAAGTGAAGTTATACAAACTTTTGAACCCTTCGAGTCACAAACTGTCCAAAAGATTATTTCAAGTATCAACCGTACCATTCAAGGAACTAGAAGGTATTGACAAAGCCTTCAGTGTCAAATCTCACAAAAGCCCTTAACAAGCAGTCCAAAAGGCAAAATTTTCTTCTACACAGGTTGATGGTTGGACCAAGTAAAATCGGTTAACCTCAATATTTAGAAAAAGAGAAATTTTATAAATCACATCATATATTTTACCTACTTTGTAACTCATACCCCGATTTTGTAACCCGTCCTTTCTTTTCTCTCTATAATTTTTATTTAATGTTATTCTTGTGCCAACAAATGAAATCGTTATCATCAATATGATTAAAATTATCGACAATATTTAATGTAATATTCTCATATTATTCTTTATGCCAGCAAAACGAAGTTTTTGGTCCTCCCATCATTCTACATTTATTAAATTATATTATTAAATAATTATTATGTGTTTAATTATATCATAAAGTATTCAATCATAATGAGTGTTCAATCATTAATATTATTTTAATAAATGTATTATATCATATTATGTGTTAAATAATTATTATATTTAATAATTGTAATACCTTTAATAAAATAGGTCATTTACAAAAATAATTTAAAGAAAGATAAAAGATTGTAATATAGGTTTTAATATATATATATATTCAACCTAAAAACTAAAGATTAACATGCCGAAAACCTAAAAATATCTTTAAATATCCTAAAAACATCTAGGGCCAAGGAGATCAATTACTCAATGTCTTTGGATCGGATACGGGTTGAATACCCCATAGATCCGACCAATTTAGCTTTAAAAGACTGTATCAGGTAGTTTTGGTTGAAACGGACCCAATATGGGTTGAGAAATAACCGATCTGGTCGATATCACACCAAAACTAGTCACCAAACTAGTTTTGGGTCGGGTTCGGGATTAGCTTGACAGATTCAAATCTATTTCGACTGATCCGTCTAGGGATTGACCGAAACTAGGCTCCTTGATACAAATCAAACTTTAAACTTCAATAATGGAATGACCATTTTTTCCCTAAGTTATTTGTCCCAATTATAGCCAAAAAAATTTGGGGGAAAATCATCAGATTAAATCTAATTGGTGCATGAGGCAAGTCATTTATCATTTTCTATAAGAATTGCAAGTGTTGCACTAATATCTAGTGCTAAAATCCTAAAAGACTTCAATTAGCCTATAAAATTTACTTTAATGACCTAAAAAAGTTCATTATGAGACCATTTAGTAGCACACATACTCGGGATGAACATTTCTGGATACGTGTTGTGTCGAGCCAAGTCTTGCACACAAAAATATCCTTGGTTAACTTTATTTTGGAGTGTAAGGAATATATCTCTATGAGAAAGATAAATGCATACAAAAATATAATGCAACTCTACAATTATCTCATAATTACAAATTTATGATATCTTTGGTGCTCATTTATTCCTAGAGGTATTGTACTTGGTGATCAATAGTCCACTCTATTGCACTTGTCCTTCGCTAGTAAATATGCTGGTCAATTCTCTAGTCATATAATGATAATCAGAATATTAATTGATCAAGATGATATTACGGATCATAATAACATACAAAGCTAACCTATAAATAATCTGTTTAAATGGCATACCACATTACTGAAGAGTACCACAATGATGGAGTTGGTGATCATGAAAGCATCCTCCTCTGATGATGAACTTGTCCATGTAAACTGCAACAATAGATGCAAAAAAGATATAAGATAGTACATGGGAAGGTTGCTGAATTACTAGCAACCCAATGACAATGAAAAGTAACTGCTACAAAATTCACCTGGTTGTATGATAAAGCTATAGTAACTGCACCTCTCATAAGGCCAGCCCACCAAATTACAAACTGAATTAAATTAGTTGTCATATAAATTATGAAGAACTTTAGTAAAGCAGTTTTCATGCTAATCATGTGGAGATACCTGCTGACGAATTGTCATATAAATTATGAACTTTAGTAAAGCAGTTTTCATGCTAATCATGTGGAGATACCTGCTGACGAAGATTAATCTTTGTACTGATTGCAGCTTGACAACAATTTGCAATATTTGCTAGAGAAAAGACAAATATAGCCCTTCCCACCATTACTAATGCAAATAAAGTTCCACTAACAGCAACGGTTGTTCCTATACTGAATCAAAGATTACAAGCAAGTAATAAAAAATGTGTAAAGTCATAGAATACAGGAAGAGAATAGTCCTGCTAAATCAAATTAACTGATTTTTTCAATCAAGTGCATCTACCACCACAAAAACTGGTAAACTATTTTGGGACTAAGGCTTGCAAAAAAAATAAAATAAAAAGAAGTCTCAAAACAATTCTCTTAAGATTAATCTTCTAAAAAGCTGTGCATGCAATATCGTATATGTTCTATTGACAATCACACATAAACTGCATCTGCATAACGTATATACTAGAACAGACATCATATTGCACCATATTTATCTCTGCAACAGTTTTTCTTTAGATGCTAATCTTAATCTGTAATGATATTCCATTTCTTATGTTTTCTATCCGAGCATATATACCAAATTTTATATTGAGTATGCTCAATTTATCGAGAACTTTCCTCTGTCCATTTAATTTTGTATAAACAAATTATATTGATTCCCCTCATCATTGTGTTTACTAGCTCTTTGCATTTTCCCACATTTTACTATATTCCAAGTTGCTAGCTTAAGTCCTCTCCTGGATTATTGGAGGCTGTGGAGCATCACTTGACTAGTGGCTGGCTCGGTATGGTCCTTTGCTAGTCAGCATGACGCTGTGCCACTGGCACACCCTTGCCAAGTGTCGTGCTCTATTGGCATGACTAGACTTCAAGGCACCATAGATGTATATAATTGTCACTAAGAGTATGGGTATGTTTGGATGATGAGAAGTAGAGGAAAAAAGTAGTGAAATTTTTTAGTGAATTTAGTAAGTAATCATAACTTTTTATTGATAAAAATTAGAAGTGTTTATTAAAAGTGAGTAATGATTAAAATTAATAATTGCATGCAGTATATAAAAGGTGGGAAGTGCCGCTCTCTTTTTAGAGTAGGAAGTGAGATAAGGAAAGTTAGGTTTCGTTAGGAAAGTAAAGAACTTACCCACTCCACTTTCTTCATCTAAATATATGGGTGCATGTGGGATAGGGGTTTTCCTTCTAAGTTGGTGAAGTTTTTGGTCTCTGACTCTAGCGGAGCTTTTTATACCCGTGGTGGCTAATCTATAAATCTTTTTCTTTTAAAAGAAGATAATATACTTTCCATCAATCAAACACACCCTAAGTGAAGATTCAAACCCAAAACATATCTTCCCTCATTGCATAGTGTAATGCCTAACTTATTTATTTTCAATTTACTCTATTTATGAAAGAATTTTAACTTCTTAAATCATGTGAGGGAACGTAAGAAATTATTTAATGATTTAAGAATTTTGTTATATTATTATTTTCTTTTTCAATTATTTCCTACATTTGTTAATGACTATTCTAAAGGGAACAACTTTTCTTTCTATTTATTTATTTATTTTAATTTAGGTAGACTTAAAATTTGAAAGGTTTTTACATGTTACGGAAGAAGCAAACATAATTCCATCTTTAATAAGATTTTCCTGAAATAACAAACACACCATTCTTTATATTGAGATGAAGAGATCTCTTGTTCCTTGTACCATTATCACTTTTCTCCTCTCTCCACTATTATTTTTCATCTATATTCTCCAATTATTTTGTTGGGCTATCTAAGGTTGATTCATTGTGTGGCCTTTGGAGACGTGCTGACATAAAAGAGAGTGGTCCAAGGGTCGTTGTATCTCTGAGAGAAATTGCTGGAAACCTCGCACAATCTTGTTCTTGGGATAGCGACAACTTAGTGCCTCTAATCCTAGGACATTCTTTTGACCATACTTTAAATTTCCACAAATATATTGAATTCCTGTTTGTGTGATTTTATTCAGTTTGCTCCACCAGCTGACCAACTTTATTTCTTTAAAGAAGGATCTACATGCCTCCCACTATGAGTGGGAATTGAATTTCGTCTTCGTGCCATATCTAGTGTTTACTTCGCTTCTCAGAATAATGGTTGGAAGTTAAAGTTGTTCCAGTTCATATCCTATAAAATTCTATTTGACTGTTTATAGTACTGCACCTAATTATATAAATAACTTTGGATCTCCAGCCAAAAGTTAATGATTGAAGCAAGTTAGTCAAATCCTTTCAAATACTAATTTCTAATGTCATACTAAATAGTACTCTCTAACATTCCCACAAAATCCTTCAGTTCCATCATAAAATTACTGACTTGCGATCATGATCTCAGCTGACCACAATAACAAGTTATTTATCTACAAAATTTCTAATGCAATAAATTATAGATATGCTGATATTTTTCATTATTATTGAATTTGAATAATAAATTTCTCTGTCAAGCACTACTTGATGCATCAGTAACCCTAGTGAAGGAAGAAGAAACATAAAACTGATCCCTAATCAAGTGGTTTCTCTTTTTAGAAAGCAACATGCTGCCACAGAGTACATAGCTCATAGAGTGAAATCTAAGTATAATCGTTTGTGGTAGACCTAATACCGTGGTTAAATGAAGCTACATTGGTTCACGTGATATATCTGTATGCTCAATCCAATGGAGATGCTCATGACTAGTTACACTAGTATTCAAAGCATACAAAACTAGCTTTTCGTGAACTGTCAGTGTTGAACAAAGGCAACCTCGTAGTTGTCACCAAGTTGTGGACAATCCAAATCAAGAAAATTATATGACATCACACTTGCCAACTAAACTAATGCATAAATGCCAACCTCCAAGGCTCCGTGTAAGTAAACTGTGAAAACCAAATTAAAGAGATCTCCATGTTACTAAAACAAACATCAAATTACAGCAATTTAGAGTCATTAAGCTAGGAAAGATCAATTGAAGCAAGATCTAACTCATAAACATGGCAAAGTAGTCTCTAAAACACTAAATTGAGTTTCAATCTCTAAGAAAAATGTAACAATGAAATCTCAATGATACCATACTGTTAAAGCAAATCAAGAAGCTTCAGGAGATTAACTAGGCAAAGCATATAAAAGGCAACCTTCATATCACAAAATAATAAGAAAATTAAAATAAAATCTTAACCGGAAAAATAAAATAAAAATGATCTCAAAGTTGGCCTTATTGCCTTGAAAAGTAAAAAAATTAATTTCTACTCAACAAAAGAAGACTAATTTATTCCTTTCAAGGAAAATAATTCAATAGTCAAAGTAGTATATAAGCAACAAGTTAAAGTTTCAAAACTCTCGAGTTATAAGAAGCTTCTAACCTGGCTTTACTCCTCCTCCACTTGCTAATGTCCATAGCATCCATACCAACATAAAGAAATATAAAAGTTTCCGAAATAAAAGACATTGTTGCGAATGTGTGCCTGAGTATATCCATTATTGAGTATTTAAATGTGATGTTGATGCAAATTTTATGACAAACTATGTCTATCACAAAGAATTTGCACTCGTAGAATAACTACATTGCAGCAAAGGATAGTTACTACTAGTGTTATAATTATTAGATGGAAAATTCCTGAACAAAAACACTTGCATCGAGTTATATAACCCTTTAGACAATACGACATATGGATCTGCTTCGTATTCCTTGGAATATGGGTGCATGATATATTGCTTTAGAAAGTTGGGCATATTATAGTGCTAGGGATTTCTTGCATATGTGTAAGCACTCCTAGAGGAAAGATTTAAACTTGGTAACTTATGAGTTATGATAGTGCCACTTGCATATTGCATAGAATGGTTAGTGCTGAAATTAAACTGCTCATGTTGGTAACAAATCGATTTGGTTTGGCATTTGCATATTTTATGTCAAACAGATTTAATTATTTGCTTCACTTGGTATCTAGTTTATGAACAGTGCAGGTGTACAGCTCTAAGTTAATATGTGCTTTGTATCATTTACATGGTTGTCTCAAGTGTAAGGATTTATTAGGAAATGTGTTTTGCCATGAAATTGCTAATGGGGCATTGTTAGCGTTTAGGTTGTCAGATGGCAAATTTGTGAACATGAAAAATCCTTATGTACAAGCTTCATTTTAATGTACATGGTTAAGGTACACATGACTTAGATTGAAGAAAATCAAGTTTCAGGTTCATTTTCAGCAGTATATCGGATAGATTCGAATGCCATGTCTACTGTTTGATTGCAGGAAGAAAACCTTCCACAATAACAACTGTTCAATGACTGTACAGATGAATAACAAATGACAGATGAAGATGACCACCATTGAAAGGCATTTGAATGACGGAGCATGAAACCCTATTGAGGACTTAACAGCGTTTGAACAATGTTGCTGCCATTCGAACGCCGGCAAAGAAATTAGATGGGATTGAGGACATATCTTCTGATGGATAGGATCTTATCACTCATCTTTCTCAACTTGAATAACCGTCTCCTAAATCAGTCTTTCAACTTAAAATTGCCAACCAGGTTAAACTCCAGTTGGGTTAGCTTATGAGTATTATTCATCAAAAGTGTTTCGGATCTGCAACTTAACTCTTTATTCACCCACACCAACTCGCCCGAGGTCTTCTTCCTCCTCAGGCTGGGGTTGGGGCTAGGGCATCCCCGTGTGGGATGCGGCGATGAGACAACGCCTTCATCGACAAAGCTCTCCAGGTGATGATGGTGGCGACGGAAGCTCAACGGCGAGCGGATCATGGCTAGAAGGGGTGCCGTAAGGCACCCATTGTGCCACGTGCCGGTACATCGCCGGCGTGGTAAGTGGGGCATGCCGGTCTGCACGGCATCGTTGATGTGGATGATTTGGCATGTCTTTGTTTTTAAATGACTCATACCAAACTATCTCTAAAGTGTTAGGTCTTTCAGCTTGTTAAGTGTCTACTATTATTCCACTAGAGATCTACCTAGCAAGGTAGTAGTATGACATAGTTTATTACTTTATTTATTCTCAGTTACTATTGTTTAGCAAATTAGGGCATATAATTCTAGTGCTACCATAGGCAATAAAAGAAAATATTGACTCAGAGTTGGATAGTCTCACACTATGGTTAGTGGGAAATGGAATATGCCCTTAGATGTTTCGGAATTTTAGAGTTAAAAATTGGTCTTTATGGGTAATTGAAAGTCTTTTAGCTTTTACATATTGGTGCAATGCATCAAATTTGTGTAGAAATAGGAAGTCATCGTCAAGGTAAAAAAATGCCATTAAGAGGAAAGTTACATTGTCTAGAAGGTAGATCTACTTAAATCATATAACAATTAGATCCAGATTGATGATTTCTACAATTTCTTTTTTAATTTTCATTTTCAAACAGGCAAAATTTTGGGAAAACCCTAATTTTGATTTATGTCATGTGTGCAATATTCACCAATAAGTTACAACTTATGGTTAAAAACATCCTATATAAAGTAGATACACTTGGATTTTTACCAATTATACTCCAATTGGTGATTTTCCTACTTTCGACACTTTTGAAAGTAGGGTAGATGATTTAGGGAAAACCCAAATTATATATATATATATATGTGTGTGTGTGTGTGTGTGTTGTTGAAATTTCAATCTATAAATGCAATTGGGCTAAGATCAATGTCTATGTAGTAGATCTATTTAATATTACAACAATTAAGCTCCAATTATATGTTTTTCCTGGTTTTCCATTAATTTTTCTTATTAAGCTTGATACATGGTGGCATGGGGGAGTTCTTTGGCACACCCTTATGCTATGTGCTGATAGTCCATTGGAACTATATGTGTCGGTCAACATGCTTAGCGTAGACCAGCACGACAATCCTTGGTCATAGGTTCTCCATATAAGTATGATAAATTTATGATGAAAAGTATGACGAAAATATTTATTGAAAAAAGTTTATTCGTGAACAATAAGGGGTAGTTCGATTGATGCATAAGGGAGGGTTATTTGTGAATTAAACTTCACTGATTTACGAATATCAATCAAATGCCACTCTATGACCAACGTACACAATTTTAAGTTATGCATGCTCTATCGAAGGTAGTGGAGCCTTTGCTGCACCATATTGTGCATAAACCCTTGTCATCATTTTGTCTACTTATTATGCGCCTCAAAGTTTAGCTTTCAAACATATGAATAAAAGCTGGCAAGTGAAAATTTACTGAAGATGTTGAGGTCAAAGATTAATTAGGATTTTCCTAATTAATTCAATAAATGTCAAATACGGCATTTAAAATCAAAGATACTAGTAACATCATGTTAGTGAATACAATCATTGCCTAGTTCTGATAATTTTAATTACTTGGTCAACATGAAGGCTCAAGTGTGCGCATCAAAAAGTAGTGAGTTAATAGAAAACTCGAGATGCCAGCAAAGATCAAGACTTTTCTGTTGATTAGTAAGATATAGAACTAGCTTTGTTAGTTATCGTGCCACTTGTTAAAGTATAAACCGAATCAGAGCACAACACTATTGAGGTTACACAGTATCATATTATATTATATACTCATAATATTTTGCATGTTAAATCTGGACTGCACTTAGCAGCTAGCAAATGCTGAAAAATGAAGAAAATTTCTTGAAAAAAGATTTACCTAGTAGTTATTTGTGAACTTTCCATAATATTATGCCATGCATAATGTGACATGATTATGCCACAAAAGAAAATAGTGAGTATCCCACTGAGCGAGAAAAGCTGTTATCAAGGGAAAATCGAAAAATATCAGTTTATTAGAATCAAATGTAAGATCCACAAACTGAGTAATTTGACAGAATAAAGAGAAAAAAGTTTCAAAAAAAGAATCATGATGCAATATCATTATTAATAAATTATCTAAGATAAAACAGTGGACCACCAAAATTGTTAGCTATATGCAGTGGGCATGAATCCATAACAGTTTCATCCTAAAGCATCTAGGCCCGAAATTTGATGCTCTACAAACTTTGAACCATGTAAAATAAAAAATAATCACAACTCTGTAATTAAAAGTATCATGACAATGATTAGGCGAGCATCCATAATTAGTTTTATTTTCTAATCAAGGTTCTAGGTTTCTAGCACCTCAGTGTAGGTTGCCTGATGAAATAAGTCTTTTTTAAAATGACCTAAGCAGTAAGCACAACTCACAATGAGATAATGCTATATAATATTCTCTGAAACAACTACCTACAGGTAAGTCTGTTTCAAGATGAAGTACAATAAGTTGGATCACCAATTGGAAAGCCTCAAATGTTAACAAATAATGCTAAAGCCAAATAATATAACATATTTGCAGCATTGCGTATATTTTGGGATCCAAAAATTCAATCCAGAGGTGGGAATCTTTTTCTTCTCTTCACTTTGAAAAGTCTTCTACAAATCACAGTAACTGATGACTCAAAGGTGTTAATCTTTTTTCCAAAGCAAGTATTGATTTACAATCTTGTGCACCACTCATTAGAATGTGGCAAGCACAATCTAGAAATTAGAAAATCAATGACAACACAGGAGAATAAGTGAATAACAACTATTATGCACTACTCATAAAGGAGGATAGATTGATTCTTGCATATTCATGTGTTCCTTATTATAAGAGAAGCACAAGAACTCGACTGAAGTTCCAATTTATCCAGATGATTGCCTTTGACTATCTTTATTTCCAAGATATAGTTATGAATTTTAGTCCATGAAGATCATCTCAAAAAAATTTCACTATTAAAATTATCACAGTAGTTTTTGGAATGCACCTGTCACCTTTTTTCTTGACTATGAGAAAACATGTCTGCTTGCCATTCTTCAATTTTATTATCATTCTGGTTTGGAATACAATGAATTTCTTGAAAGAGAGATTATATACATCTCCTGTGGAATTAACTTCTTGTTAGGTCTTTGAGTTCCCTCCCTTGTCCATCTATTTTCCCCCGATAGATGTAACTGGCATATTTATCTTCTCAATTCTTTAAGTTGAATACAGAAGTGATGACAATCTGTTTATTTATAAATGAATGAAATTAATTTACAATGTCATGTTCTTCAATCCATAAAAGGAAATTGTTAAACCCTGGTCTGATGGTAGATTAGCATAACCTTCCATAGGTTTCTGTTATCTATATGATCTCTAGAATAGTTTAGATCCCAAAGTTACATGATTTTAACTACAATCACTTGGTACCCAAACATGATTAAGACTGCAAGTTCTTAAAGGTCTTACATTAAAGAAGAGAGAATCATTTTCATATTTAGAAAGGAAAGAAATATAAAATAGCTCAGTATTGAAATAAAAAAAAAGAAGCACATTAATGCAGGAATCTCCCATCTATTCAAGTACTTTTTATGATCTTTTTTTGTGTCAGGGAAACAACAATCCAAAAGAACTTGATAGAAAAAAGGAAAATGGAGAAGAGAAGAAATAAAAGTATTGAATTTACACACGTTGACGCTTCACACGAAGGAAGGAGATCTCCCAGAGACCCAAATATATGAAAATGATGTAATTATATCAAATAAATAATGAAAGTAGAAAAATAACCCAAATAAACTTAATCCAAAATAGACTTGACTCAGTAAAGATCTCCCAAAGACTAACTATTGACTCTACAATCTGGAATAGTCATCAACCTTTATGCTTTAGCATCAAGCTGTTTCCTTAAACCCATGATCTCTCATAGGCAAGGGGCAAGCCTTATCATCACACTGAGTGAGACCTTAAAAATATGGGTCCCTTGTTTAAGGTTGTAGCAAACTCACTGGAATTCTCAGTGCTCACCAAACCACAGATAGAAATAAGTTTCTTCCCTTGAGAGCTCATACGAAATTGGAAGCTTGAATGTACATAAAAACTCCTGGCTAATTAAGGGAAACAAAAGTAGATGAAGTGCTGAACAAAAGCCTGACATAAGTTGCATGAGGAAAAAGTTTGTATTTACCTCTGCAAGCATGTAAGATAGATAAGGCACAAGCAGCATAATTGCAACTTCCCGATTTGTTGAATGTCTGAAAAAGTAGACAAGCATTACTTGTAGTACTAAAAACAGTAGAAGCATCAAAAAACCATAAATGGTTCTCTTCCCTATATTTGTAAATATTGACAACATGGTGGTAATCTAATATCAAATGAATGAGTTTCTAACCTTCCATGTTCCAAATTGAAGATTTCAATGAGCAATTATTTGCCCTAGTCAAGTTTCTAACTTTCTTCCTTCCCTTTTGAACTACTTTTCCTTGCTTAACTTGCAATTTAGGTCAACTAATAACCAATTACTCATATGAATTAAACATACAAAAAAGCTTAAAAGTTTACCACAAGAACAAAGTATCTCGCCATATCCTCACTGTTATGCTAGAAAAAGTGATTCATGTACCAGCCATATGTTTTTATCAAGGATCCAAGTATTGAGATCGGGATCAGAATTCGAATGGGCCGTTCGAAAAACCAATACGTATTGATCGTATCAGCAATATCTACAGTATCGGCTATTTAAAATAACTTTTAAAATACATAAAAATAATTAAAATTTTAGAAAAAAATGATAATAAAATATAAATATAAATATAAATTATTTATATATGAAGTTTAAAAAATAAAAATAAACCACTCATGCACTCTCTCTCCCCCCTCTCATACAAGTAGTTTCCTTTTCTAACTCTCTCTCCTACTAACTATCTCTTATTAACTCTTCCATTACTCTCTCACTAACTCTCTCTCCTATTTAACTCCCCTATTAACTCTCCCACTAACTCTCTCTCTCCTATATTCTCATTATCTCCAATCCCACTCTCCCTCTCTAAAAAACCTATGATCCCAATCTCTCCTTTCTCTCCCTCCCTCTCTCTCTCCCACACACTCATCTTCCTCTCTTACTCCCTTTCTCTCCTAAGTGATGCTTCTCTGACATAGTTCTAACCTCCATCAATGTCCAACGAATTTCTTCGATGTAGATCCAGCTCTATCAACCTCCGATGAACTCTTCCAACGTAGATCTGACTCCGTCGACCTCTCTCTGATGAGCTCTTCACTCTTTTCTCTCTCTTTCTCCTTTTCTTTCTTGCTATCTTCCCTCTTTTTCTCCCTTTCTCTTAGCTGATCTGGTATGCTTTGGCCGAAACGACTGGAACTTGGCCAATCTAGATCGATATCAGCCGATACCCACCGAAACTAGTCAACAAAACTAAGAAGCATGGCTTTTATATTGGATGATATGTCCCATATCAACAAAATAGAAGTTCCTACACTGATTCTGTGACAATCCGAATTCAAAGTAATGACTGACCATGTACCTCAACAAAGCTTGAGATACATGGAGCCTTAACAATAATTATTCAAATCGACAATATAAATGAACTCAATATTAATTAATAACTCCACAACTTAATTAAATAAAACTCTCAAGGAAATAAATATCTTCAAGTTAGACAACAATATTTCTCAAAATAATACTAGAATAACTAATAGTTTTTCAACTACAACTTAAGATAGAAAGACCAAAATTCTAAATGGAGATATATGACAAGAAACTCCTTGTAGATCTTATTTGTTTAGACATACACGACTTTGATGTCATATTGGCATGGAATGGGTGTCTGCGCATTATGTGATAGTCGATTTTAGAATGAAGAGTCATGTAATCTATCCAAGAAGAGGCCATAATTTTTCTTTCAAGGCAAGGTTTCAAGTATCGGAATCGGGATCGGGATCGACCGTCTGAAAAAACGATACATATCGGCCGTATCGGCAGTATCGGCCGTCTGTATTTTAAAATAATTTTTAAAATACAAAAAAATTCTTAATTTTTTAGAAAAATAATAATAAGATATAAATATAAATTATTCATATATAAAGTCTAAAAACTAAAAAATAAATCTAATTTTCTCAATTTCTATTTCTCTCTTTTTCTACCACTCACTCTCTCTCTCCCACACAAATTAAAAAAAATTCTTACCTCCTCTCCACTAATTTTCTTTTTTATCAAACTCTCTCCCACTAACTCTCTCTAATTAACTCTCTCTCTCCTACTAACTCTCTCCCTTAAAAACTCTTCCTCTCCCTTACCGACTACCACCTCTTTAACATAGTTTTTGTTTTCTCTCCATGTCTCTCTCTCTCTCCTCTTCCCCTCTCTCTCTTCTTCCCTCTCCCTCTTACTGCTGCAACCCACAAACTCTCTCTTTCTCCCTCTCTCTCTTTTTTCCTCTCTTTTTCCCTCTCTTTCACTCTCTCTTGCTCCATCTCTCTCTTTCTCTCTCTTTCTCCCTCTTTCACTCTCTCTTGCTCCATCTCTCTCTGTTTCTCTCTCTTTCCCTCTCTCTCTTCCTCCCTCTCTTTCCCTCTCTTTCTCTCTCTTACCCATGCTCGTCTCGGGCGGGATCGGCCGATACGGCCTATCCCGACTCAAAACGAATCGGGTATCGGCCGATTCGGCTGATACTTGACCGAAACCAATCAATAGATTGGTTTCGGCCAGGAATCGGGATCGGCTACGGCCGAAACTAGGAACCATGTTTCAAGGTGAGCGGAAGATCTTGCAACCGGTATTATCTCAACCTTTTAGGCAACCGGCTATTGAGGAAAGGATGTCAAGCTTATTTGGCACCCATGATGGGAGCAGAGTAGGTAGAACGGAAAATTCATGAACTTCCAATGGTGAATGAATTTAAGATGTTTTCTTTGATGATCTACCTCCACTTAGGATTTCATTCTTTCTATCTTCTATTGTAGTAGTTGTTTCAAATTTAAATTTGAAAAACTACTAGTTACCTTACTTTTATTTGGAAGATATTGGTTGTATAACTTGAATATCTTTATTTCCTTGTGAGTTTTAAATTGGAGTTATTACTCCATAATGAGTTTTTGGTCGAAATTTTGAGCTTAACGCATTAGGTAGAGTGTTATGAATGTGGCCAAAGTCCTTTTGCAGAATTTATACAAGTTTCCATGATTTAATCCCATTATGTTTCTCAGAATTTTTTTTGCTGAGAATTATTGCATTCATACTTCATTCGACTTGGGTTAGAAGTTAGGACCATCCGATATAGCAGTCGACTACCACGGCTTACTATATTAAGCATTGGTCAACCTATGTAGGGCCTTTTGTGCACCATTCAACTAGATGATTATCCTTTTCGATTGACACAAGACAGAATGGTCAGAACCATCCCGTATCCATGTCATTCCTCATTCTAACTGTGGGATGACCTGATAACTGATTAGTGTACAACCAGCTTTTTACGAGATTTTGTAACAGTTAGTATCCCTAGAATTAGGCTAATTTGGTTAGTTTTCTATTTAGTTAATATATTCCATAAATCATGGGATCTGATAGCCTAGTTAGTTTCCTTTTCTATTGCTAGGATTATTCTATATATACAGCCACTCTATTTGTATTTTTCAATGAGAAATAGCAGAAAATTCTTTCATAAAAAATTGTTTCTCAACTTACGTCATATTATCAGTGCTTTAGGCTCAGTTCTAGGTTCTCTCCTTCCAAACTTCATCATTGGTTTTTTTCTCTGTTTTCTAAAGATAAAACAGAGTATTTTGTGTGTTCTTTTTACCAGCCCTCATAGCTGGTTTTTTTCCTTTGTTCTTCATCACTGGTGGTCTTTTTTTTTGTTGTTTGGCCTTCATTGCCGCTTTCTCCCTGATTGACACTGGTCTTTCAGCAAGATGTAACTTGTGAAAGATGTTAGAGTTGCAGAAACAACTGGTACAGCACAACCTGAGGAGGTCGTTCGATCTCAACAACCTGGAGAATTGCAAAACATCCAGGCTGCCTATAAATTGAATGAAAAAACTATCTCAAATGACCCTAGATTCCCATCTCATTCTTACCATGCTTAAAGGAAAGGGAAAGCTAAGTCATTTTACAGGTATGGGACCAAAACTAGGAGATCCTAGGTTTGAAGCATGGGATGAAGAAGATTCGAAGATTATGGTGTGGCTGTGGAATTCAATGGTTCATGATATTATTGACATGTGTAATATTCTTGGCTATTGCTAAGAATATTTGGGATGCAATACAACAGACATATTCAAAGGCAAGAGATGTGACTCAAGTATATGAGATGAAGGTGAAAACAATGGCTGCTAAACAAGGCAGTAATACAGTTATTGAATATGCCTATCAATTGAAGAGTGTATGGCAAGAACTTGATCATTATAGGGTGATAAAAACCTTATATCCTGAAAATTTTCTTTTTATACAGGATTTCATTGAGCAAGATAGAGTCTATGATTTTCTTGTTGGAATTAATCTAGAATTTGATCAAGTGAGAATCCAGATTCTTGGCAAGCAAGAGGCTCCATGCTTTAATGAAGTGGTAGCACTGGTTCGAGAGGTGGAAAGCAGAAGAGGACTTATGCTCGAACCACAAAGCACAGACAGCTCAACTATGGTACCTAGTGGTGGCAATAATTCAACCGCAAACATTGGAAAAGCACCATTTTATGGAAGTGAAAAACCTGGATAACCAAAGGCCACTAACCGTGACAATTTGTGATGCAGCTACTGTAAGAAGGCACACCATACTCATGAGAGGTGTTGGAAGCTTCATGGCAAACCTCCGAGAAGAGAGTGGGGACATAAAAGAGAGCAACCAAGGAACAATGGTCAGGTCCATACTGTGATGATGCAGAAGAATGAAGCAGCACCGAAGGAGTCAAGTGGTCTCAACCAAGAAGAGGTCCAGAGGTTGAGATCTCAAATTGGCAACTTTGACAAACCTTCAGGTACTTGTTCATTGGCGTTCTCAAGTAAGTTTCATCCTCTATTGTATTAAATATCTCAGATACAACCTTTGCTGACTACTGGATCATGGATTTAGGAGCTACCAACCATATGACCCACTCAATGAATGTCTTTTCCACATACTCCCTATGTCCAAGCAATAGGAAAATAGCCACAATTGATGGTTTTCTTTTTACTACTGTAGCATGTGTAGGAGATGTTAAAATATGCCCATCATTGACCTTAAAAAATGTTCATATCCCTAGATTCTCCACAAACCGTTTCTCTATCCAAAACCTTAAGTTCTATGTTGCAATGTAGTTTTTCATCATAGTTGTTCTGTATTTCAGGATGTTAATGTATATAGTTATATTGTACCTGAGGAACAACCTACCTACATGTATATACATTTATTCTCAATGAGAGCTTGTCTATTCGTACCATGGTATCAAAGCCAACCTAGGATTATTGTCGCCGATCAACTTTGCTGGCAAACTCATTAGTCAACTCCACCATCTGAGGATCTCCAACTCTGCCAGTCGATCTCACTCACAGTTGAAGGCAAAGGCCTTCACACTCATCTATCGAGCTTGAGTCATCTCCGCTTCATCCGCTCTCTCTGGGTCATTTTTCTTCGGGTCATGGGAGATCTCCGTCGACTCTGCAGCTCGAGTGACAATGAGAGATCACCAGCTCCGTCAACTCATCAACTTCGCCACTGAGAGATCGCTCTCGACTTCACCCTTCTCTTAAAGTGGCTCTCCGATAATCTCCTTGATCTCCAGCTCTATCGAGGCAAAAGTGGCTCTCCGATCACTTTCTTGATCTCTGGCTCTATCGAGGCCAAATCCGAGAGATTGCAGTAGTGAGAGGTTGCCCTTTTTTCATCTCCAACAGGTCGTCTCTTTCCTCTACTGTTTTTTGTTGTGTCGACTGATTTGCTGGTTGGACTCAATTCATTGCTGCTGCTGTGTGAAGTCTACCAAGAATTAATTGCGCATTTGTTGAATTAATTGTGCCCATTGTTGAATTCTGTCTGAGGTCTGATCAAGAATTAATTACTCTATTGTTGAATTCCAGTGGCACATGTTGATCCAACTCATGATTACCTTCCATCCTTCCCCTGACATTTTCCTTGTCACTACTGCTGATTGGTCATATTGGTCTGCCACTGTAGAGAGTGCACTTGATGGACGTGATCTCTCCGATCATCTCGACAAATCGAATCTTGTGCCCTTCAACGGCCATAAGGAATATGCTACTTGGAAGGCTCGTGATCGTGATGTTTGAGCATATTTGATTGCCTCTATTGACAAAGCCTTTTGCTTGGATTTTATTCAAGTTACCACTACAGCTAATACACCTCTTGAGCTTCATATGAAGCTTTGTCCTACTGATGGTGTATCTTTGGCAGATCCGACTAGATATAGACAACTTGTTGGTCAGCATGTGTACTTATGCATCACCAGACTAGATATTTTTCATGCTGTGAGCACAATTTGTCCATTTGTGGCAGACCTTCAATCTATTCATTATGCAGCGGATTCTCAGACATGTTCGGGGGACTATTACTCGCTCTCTTCTGATGTCCGCTCATTCCTTTCTTATTCTTCGTATTTATTTGCTGATTGGACTGGTGATCCCATCACTCGTCGTTCTACCATTAGATTCTGTGTGTTTCTTTATGACTCTTATATCATGGTGGAGCAAGAAACAAGATATTATCTCTCTCTAGTATTGAAGCAGAATATAGTCATGTCCACTACTTCTAAGGAGATTATTCATCTTCGTAATCTATTGGAGGATATTGGTGTGTCAATTTCCATGCCCATTACTCTCTATTGTGATAACAGAAGTGCTATACAAATTGCAAGCAATCCTGTTTTCTATGAGAGAATAAAACACATTGACATGGACTATCATTTTGTTTGACATCAGTTTCTAGCTGGCACAATCAGTCTTCCTAATATATCATCCATATAGTAGGTAGCTGATTTC
Organism: Typha latifolia; assembly: GCF_019914945.1. Classification (NCBI taxonomy): domain Eukaryota; kingdom Viridiplantae; phylum Streptophyta; class Magnoliopsida; order Poales; family Typhaceae; genus Typha; species Typha latifolia. Next base: position 6,761,793 of record NC_133091.1, read on the forward strand.
TTCACTAAATCGCATCCCACTCCACATTTTAAATATCTAGTTGGCAAACTCCTTGTGTATGATCCACCTTGAGTTTGAAGGGGATGTTAATGTATATATGAGGGGCAACCTACCCTACATTAACATATATATACAATTATCATGAATGAGAGCTTCACTGTTCGTTTCACAGGACAAGGATTCGGGGAAGATGATTGGACATGCTAGAGAACAGGAAGGGCTTTACTACCTTGAAGCACCAAGCCAGTCAAACATTACCAAGGGCTAAGTACCTTCTTCTTTTGTTTCAGAACTTTATTCATCCAATAAAGACAAAGTTTGGCTTCAGCACCGCCAACTTGGACATCCATCATTTAGAATCACTAAAATTCTGTTTCCATCTTTATTTCAAGGTCTAGATCTTGAGAAGTGTGCAAACTTGCTAAACAAAAACATGTACATTTTTCAGTAAGTAATAAAAGAAGCTCTCTTCTTATTTTATTTACTGTGATATTTGAGGTCCTACTATTCCTAATGTTTCTAAGGCAAAATGGTTAGTGTTATTCATTGATGATTGTACTTGTGATACTTGGATTTTCTTGCTTAAACATAAATCTAATGTCAGTACTATTCTCCCAAATGTTTTTTCCATTATTAAGAACCAATTGGGGTCAATATCAAAAGGTTTAGATCAGATAATGCCAGGGGATTATTTCAACTAAATCCTAACTCCTTAATTTAAAAGGAACGGGCAGTACAGAGTCATACTATGTTAATACACCAAAACAAAACGAAGTTGAAGAAAGGAAAAATGGTCATCTACTTAAGCCAACCAGGGCCTTCTTATTCCATAAAAATATGCCTAAACCCTTTTGGGGGCGAACAATTCTTATAGCCGCTTATCATATAAATCGTTTGCCTTCCCAAGTCTTGGGATTCAAAAGTAGAATCAAAACACTCTCAACATTCTATCTAAATATTCACACTTATAATCTTGTCCCTAGCAAGGATGGCGGGCGTGCCGACCGGCACGTGTGCCGTGCCGTTCGGCACGGCCTCATGCCGGTCATGTGCCAATTATTTTTTAAATTTTTTTTCCATTTCCATCAATCTTTATCAAATCAACTTTACTTATTTTCTTAACAAACATGATATGACCTGTGAAACCTATTTGTTTAATTTTTTTCTTATTTCCATCAATTAACTTTTGTCATTTGTCATTTTTGAAATGACAACTTATTTGTCATTTTTTGAATGACAACTTATTTGTCATTTTTTAAAATTAGAATGACAACTCATTTGCCAGACCTAGACAACCACAAAACCGAATTTATCAGAGACAAAAGAAAAAAAAAAGACCATCTCAAGCTCAATATGATTATAGTCAAATGAGGAAAGAACTTGAGTCTTTAGATAGAAAGACATTAGGAGAGGTGCGCCCACAGGATGATATGAGTTCATCATCATTACCATCATATCAATCACACCTACCAGAGCCGCAACACCCTTATTATACTCCATATCCACAATCTGCATATGCTTATGGTGTGTCTGTGCCTGTGCCGGTCGTTCCCATACATATTCAATATTCATATTATATCATCGAAGAATTACAAAATTCTTATTTGTATGAAGACTATGTGAGATGTTATAATGAGCAATATTATCAGTGGATGAGTTTTGAAGAATATCGACAGTATTTAACGCAACATTCCGGTGTTATTTTTGTGCCACCAAATGAAATCTTTGATCCTCCTCGTCATTCTACGTTCAATTAGATATTAGTTTTAATTATTGAACTATTATCAATTATATATTGAATGATCAATTATGTATTGAATGTTATTATGTGTTCAATTATATTATGGAGTATTCAGTCATATTATGGAGTGTTTAATCATTAATATTAATTTTAATGAATGTATTCAATCATACTATGTGTTGAATAATATTTATATTCAACTTTGTTTTATTTTTAATAAAATAGGTTATTTATAAAAATAATCTAAAGATAAAATATTATAATGTAGATTTTAAATTTTAATATATATATTTAGACAAAAAAATCAAATATTGACATACCAAAGACCAAAAAATATTTCTAAATATTCTAAAAAAATTATTAAAAATATTATAAATGTGTGCCACTGGCACGGGGGGTGTGCCACTGGCACGAGGGGGGCGTGCCGCTGCCACTGGCATGGCCATCACTAGTATATTTGGGTATGTGTCAATATTCATAGTAAAAATAGAGAGAAACTAGACCCAAGGGTGTTAAAATGTGTATTTGTGGGTTATTCCTCAAATCAGAAAGGGTACATAAGTTCTATGTCTCGGTGACATTACTTTCAATGAACAACCACCTTCACCACATCTTATCTTTAGGGGGAGAATTACATACCTGAAGATAAGGATGGGGATTTCTTGCTTGATCTGTCATCACTTCCAATGTCTAAACCACTTTCAATATCTAAGTCCATGCCAAATCTTGTGTCTGAATCTATGCCAAATCCTATGTCTAAACCTATGCCTGAAATTTCATTAAATCCCAACTCTTCCTTTGAGAATGGAAGGTTTGGCAAGGTGTACTTGAGAAAGAAGATGGTTGTCCCTAAATCAGTGCAAGTACAAGAATCCAATCCAGATCATGAGAATGAGGTAACAATTTCTACTTCTTTATTACAAGAATTGAATCACATGTAGGCAATGATGACCAAGACCTTCCCATTGCTATTAAAAAAGGAACTAGAAAGTGCTGAAAACGACCTTTATATCTTCCTCAGCCGTGCTAGTGGCACGTGCCATGCGGTACCACCATCGGCACAACACGCCTCGGCACGCCCCACCGTGCTAGTGGCACGCATTTATAATATTTTTAATAAATTTTTTAGGATATTTAAAGATGTTTGGTCTTCGATATCTCGATCTTTGGTTTTCAGTTTAAATATATGTATTAAAAGTTTAAAACCTATATTATAATATTTATCTTTAGATTATTTTTGTAAATGGCATTTTATTAAAGATAAAGTAACAGTTAAATATAAATATTATTCAACACATACTATGATTGAAGACATTCATTAAAACTAATATTAATGATTGAACACTCCATAAACACATAATATTAATTAATAATAACTTAATAATTAAAATTAATATCTAATTTAACGTAAAATGATGAAAATGATCAAAAACTTTATTTGTCGGCATAAGAATAACACGAGAATGTAGCATTAAATACTGCTAATATTCTTCAAAACTCATTCACTGATAGTATTGCTCATTGTAACATCTCACATAGTTTTTATATAAATAAATTTTTTATAATTTTTCTATGATATGATATGGATATTGAACATGCAAGAAAATGAACGGCACTGGCACAAGGACAGACACGGACATACCATAAGCATATACAGATTGTGGATATAGAGTATAATAATGGTGTTCTAGCTCTGGTGAATGTGATTGATATAATAGTAATTATGATGAACACATATTATCCTATAGGTGCACCTCTCCTAATGTCCTTCAATCTACAAACTCAAGTCCTCTGTAAAAAAAATACCTCTCTGAGAAGGTTGTATAACAGGGATGCATGCCTCATTTCCATTATCACCGCCACCAGACTGAGTCTCGTTATTATCACCATCACCATCACCGTTATGAACATCAATTTTATCTAAGCCTTCTAAATGATCAATTGATTAGTTCATTTGATAATAATCGATGAAAATAGAAAAAAATTTAAAAAAATGACTCTACATGGCATAATGACTAGCACGCGGCTATGCCAGACAGCACAACCGTGCTAGTCCGACACGGCTCGGCCAAGTCTTGGTGCCATTACGGCATGGCCATCCATGTCCTCCTACACACTTCCTGTCCTTTAAACATTTTTCACCATCACATAGTCTTTCTAGTTAACTTGAATACAATTGCCATCCCTACCACCTTATCCGAGGCTTTGTCTACTGAGAAATGGAAATAAGTCATGAATGTAGAAATTGAGGCTTTAAAGAAAAACAAAACATGGGAGTTGGTGAAATTGCTAGTAAGAAACAAACATGTGGGGTGTAAATGTATACAGTGAAATATAGAGCATATGGGTTAATGGTATAAGGCAAGGCTTGTAGCCAAGGGCTATACTCAAACCTATGAGCTTGACTACCTAGAGATTTTTGCTCCAATTGCGAAAATGAAAACTGTTAGAATCCTTTTATCATTAGCAGCTAATTATGGTTGGAGTTATAGAAGTTTGATGTAAAGAATGCAAATTTGTATTGAAGAAAGCCTTATATGGATTTAAGCAATCACCACGGGCATGGTTTGGCAGCTATGCAAGAATTATGATTGCCATGGGGTATAGAGAAAGGGATCACACACTGTTCATTACACTCATCTTCAGGGGGAGTCATAGCACTTTTAGTGTATGTTTATGACATCATGGTGACGAGGAATGATGATAAGGAGAGATAGCTTCTAAGTCAGTGTTTGGCTAAGGAGTTTGAGATCAAAGCATTAGGAAGGCTGAAATCTTTTCTTGGGATTGAGTGGCACAGCCTAACCAGAACATTTTTATTTCCTAACAAAAGTGTGTTACGAATCTCCTTAAAGAAACAGGCAAGATAGCATGCATACCAGAAAATACTCCACTAGACCCAATTCTTTGACTTGGAATGGCAAAGTAAGACTCTACAATAGATAAGGAAATGTATCAACACCTGGTAGGAAAACTTATTTATCTGTCTTATACACAACAGACATAGTATACACAGTTAGTATGATTAGCCAGTTCATGCATAGTCCAAAGGAAGTCCATCTGCAAGTAGCTCACTGAGTGTTACAGTAACTCAAACAGACACCAGGAAAGGGTGTTCTATTCAAAAGAATTAGAAGATCGGTGCTTGAGGCATATACAGATGCTGGTTATGCTAGATCAATGGTCAACAGGAGGTCAACCACAATATATTGCACTTTTATTAGCAATAACCTGGTGGAGGAGCAAGATACAACATTTGGTAGCACAGTCTAGTGGAGAGGTAGAATTCCAAGCAATGGCTCAAGGTTGTGTGAACTACTTTGTGAAGAAGTCCGCAATTAACATAGTTCACAACCCAGTACAACATGATCGAACGAAGCACATCAAAATTGATAGACACTTCATCAAGGAGAAACTGGAGAGGGGCTTGATCTGTACCCCTTACATGTCTACACATGGCCAACTTGCAGATGTACTTACTAAAGGGTTAAGTATCCAAGCTAAGAATGGAAAACATCTATTCACCAAGTAAGAGGGAGTGTCCAAGCTAAGAATGGAAAACATCTATTCACCAAGTAAGAGAGAGTGTGGGAAAACGTGATTAGTGTACAAGTAGCTTTTTTGGAGGTTTTGTAACCCTTTGTATCCCTAGAATTACGCAGATTTGGTTAGTTTCTTATTCTGTTAATATATTCCATAATTCATGGGATCTGATAGCCTAGTTACTTTCCTTTTCTATTACTAGGGTTATTCTATATGTACAGCCACTCTCTACATATTTTTCAATGAGATATAGCAGAAATTTTTTTGATAAAAAATTGTTTCTCAATTTAAATCACTAACTCCTCGACATATGCCTTCGATCTAAACATTGGGCGAGAAATATGTTGAGGAATTTCTTCCAAATCTTTTATTTCTTACCGATTTGAGGTAATGCAGTTTATTTCCATGTGATTTTGGTAAATTATGAGCTTAGATTTTCATTTTTGTGGTTTTTCTCTTCCTTTTTATCCACTTTTGGAGAGCAAAGAAAAGTGACAGTTAGCAGCCATTTTATTCTCTCCCTTACTCCTCTATTTTCTCCTAAAATTTCATACAAATGGGAGAACATAGTTCTCTCCTATTTTCTTTTCTTCTTTTCTCTTATTCTCTCCATCCAAACAAGGTCTAAGAGAGAGAGAGAGAGAGAGAGAGAGAGAGAAATGTAGAGTTGGAGAGTAGTTGTTAGGACCAGAAAAAATAAAAAAATAAAAAAATAAAATATGGGTTGAGAGAGGAGGGTGCACGTGCTCTGCACGTGCAGCCCCTCCCCTCTCCCTCTCCGGTGCGCAGCGGGAAAGAAGGGATTTCATCAATTTAGTATCGTAGACGCTATCAGTGGTATCAGAGCCAAGCGAACCTCAGACCTCTATTAATGGTGGAAACAAGAAAAATGGCATCAATAAAGAAACCAATAAAGAGCATATCGACAAGGGAAGAATCAATCCACGATAACCCTAACCATGAGGCCGATTCCCTTGGAGCAACCACGGCAGGACCGAGTCAACCAATGTCCATGGGTGTGAACATAAGCTTGGCGAATGAACTTAGGGGCATGTTGCAAACATTGCTGCATAGAGTTGACGCAATTCAAAAGGATCACAATGATCTAAAGGAATATGTCATGAACCGATCAGCTTCGTCATCTCCTCGACGATAATCGGTGCGTCATGAAGGACCAGTGGTGGGACCACACCGATACCCCACAGGTCCAGGTGCGATATGTTAGTATCAATAATCCTCTTTTACTTATGCCTACACATCATCCCCCACCTCCATTACAAAATTCAAGACCGGGAGTGGTGGAACCCGAGAGGCGTGCGGCACTGGTGCGCTTCATCGATGAGGAGGATTGGCACTTTGAGGATAAGGTTGATCCCTTTGGAGATGGTGATGGATGTGCTCGAGGATATAGAGATGGAGATCAACATGCACAAAGGTTCAGACCTAAACCAAGGATCTTTTGTGAACCCGACAATACTATTTAGAGGAGAACCACACACTTGGACTTTCCAAAATTCTAAGACTGTGATCCAACGGTTTGGGTGTTTCAAGTTGAACAATACTTTGATAGTCAAGGGACAGCGGAGGACGCAAAGATCCAGATGGCAAGCTTTCACCTCCCAGGAATGGCATTACATTGGTATAGATCGGTTATTCGTAGTAGAGGATTTACCGATTAGGCTGACTTTTGTAAGAGGGTTACACGCAGATTTGGGACGACATATGAAGATTTTGCCACATTAAACAATATGGTTCAGAGGACGACCGTATTGGAGTACCAAGCAGAATTTGAAAGAGTTAGCAGTCATTAAGCCACCTTGGCTTGAACCGATATTGATGAGCATATTTATTTCAGGGCTACGAGAGGAGATACAAGCGGATGTTCGTGTTCTATGTCTAACCACTCTTAAGGAGGCCTTTGAGAAGGCCGTGAGGATGGAGCAAAAGCATAAGGCTCTCAAGATGGCAGCGAAAATAAGTTGAGGCAACCGAGATGGATGGTTTGCGCCTAGAATGCCGGCTAAAAATTCTGCAAGTTCAAAGATAGTGGCTGCTAGTACTAGACTACGACCACCTTTGAGACCTTCTTCTGATGTTAGAAGAGGCAGAAGACCCCCATTCGAACTCTCACACCTACCCAGCTGGAGGAGCAAAGAGCGAAGGGCCTTTGCTTTCGGTGTGATGAACGTTTCACCTCCGATCATCGGTGTTCCAAACCGATCGGAAGTGTGATGCTCATCAACGGTCTCGAGGAGGACGATAAGGTTGTTTGCGATGGAGATTGTTCAGAGGAGGTCCATGAGGAGGCCATGGAGGAGGGCGCAGAGGAAGATATCCAAGCTGAAATATCAATGCATGCATATTCGGATACTTCCGCACCAAGGACATTACGGGTAGATGGACTCGTTAGAAAGCACTGTATGCATATCCATATCGATTCCGGGAGTACACAACTTTCTAGACGAGAGGTTAGTGAGGAGATTGTGCTTGGATGCCGAACCGATCATGTGGATGAAATTTGAACAATGAAACAATGATTTGCGGCTTGATGGTGTCTATTCTCCGCCAATTCCTGCAATGCAGCTGATAGTGGGGCTGCCTTGTGCGTATGATTTGGCCTATCTATCTTTAGTTAGGACCAGCAAGAGATGAGCCTCAAATGAGTTCATGTACTATAATTGAATTGTCTAATTTATTAGATAACTTTTCTGAACTGTTTGAGGAGCCACAGGAGTTGCCACCGAGACGAACGGCGGACTATCGCATAGAGATTGTATCCGAGGCTGCACCGGCAAACGTGAGGCCATATCGGTATCCACATGTGCAAAAAGAAGTTATTTCCAAGGTGGTAGCCGAGATGTTGAAGCAAAGCCTCATTCAACTAAGTCATAGCTCATACTCATCGCCCGTGCTATTGGTGCGAAAAAAGGACGGGACATAGCATTTTTGTGTTGACTATCGAGCACTAAACGCTATTACTGTCAAGGACCGGTATCCTATTCCGGTTATAGAGGAGCTGTTGGACGAGCTTGCAGGGGCAACGATATTCAGCAAGCTTGACTTGAGAGCCGGGTATCATCAAATTAGAGTTTACCCAACAGATGTGCATAAAATTGTATTTTGGACTCCGGACGGGCACTGCAAGTTCCGGGTGATGCCCTTCGATCTTACCAATGCTCTAGCTACTTTTCAAGGCCTCATGAATGATATTTTTTGGCCTCTACTGTGAAGGTATGTCTTAGTATTCTTTGACGATATTGTAGTGTATAGCAGGACTGAATTGGAGCATTGGCGGTATTTGAAGAATGTGCTGAATTTGTTGAAGCAAAACCAGTTGAGAATCAAGAAGTCCAAGTGCCTATGAGAAATACCACAAGTGGAGTATTTAGGCCACATCATCTCAGCGAAAGGTGTAGCGGCGGATCCTCAAAAGGTGGCATGCATGACCGCTTGGCCGATACCTACTACTACCACAGGATTGCGAGGATTTTTTGGGCTGACCGGATAATATCGCTGCTTCATCGCATGGCAAGATCGCTGCTCCTCTCACTTCTTTGTTGAAAAATGATTCTTTTAGATGGACGAATGAAGCCACTACAGCCTTTGAAAAACTAAAAACAGGAATAACAACGGTGCCCGTTCTAGCTCTACCGGACTTCACCAAGGAGTTCATTGTGGAATGTGATGCATCGGGAGTTGGCATAGGAGCTGTACTAATGCAAAGAGGATGTCCCATAGCCTTTCTTAGTAAGGCTCTATCACAAAAATATTAGCAATTATCGACTTACAAAAAAGAGATGTTGGCAATTCTGCATGCGGTGATAAAATGGAGGCCTTATTTGATCGATAGGCGATTCATTATCCGAAGCAGAAATGGGTCACAAAATTGGTGGGGTATGATTTTGAAATCCAATACAAGAAGGGAACGAAAAATAGAGCGGTGGATACACTATCGTGCCAACCCGATACCGCTGAGCTCACAACCTATTCTTCTGCTACTTTTTCCTTCCTTGACGAGCTGAGGTATGCATGTACATCTGACTCAGATGTTTTGAGATTGTTGCAGGAGGTGTTGGATGATCCGGAGCACCATCCAGAGTTGGAGAATCGAGGCGGTTTGCTGCTAGACCACGAAAGCATTCGAGTGCCTACAAATGATGGATTGTGGCAGAAATTGTTGGAGCACTTTCACCAAACTCCAGAGGTTGGTTATGAGGGTGTCTTGAGGACTTATAGGAGGATATCTCAGAGTTGCACGTGGCCAGAATTGAGGCGAGATGTGAGAAGTTTTGTCTGTGCTTGCAAAGTTTGTCAAAGGGCTAAAGCAACCACATTGAAACCGACCGGATTACTATAGCTTTTACCGATACCGGACCGTGTTTGGAAAGACATTTCTATGCATTTCATAGGTCTTCCGCTGGTACGTGGTTATTCCGTTATTTTTGTAGTGGTTGGCAGATTGAGCAAGTATGCGTACTTTTCTGCATTGTCACATCCATTTTCAACTAAGTCAATGACTGAAATTTTTGTTAGAGATGTTGCTTTCACATGGCATGCCACGTATGATTGTCTCGAATCGTGATCGTGTATTTATGAGCGACTTTTGGATGGAGTTTTTTAGATTGTAGGGGACTCGATTGAACTTTAGTTTGCCCTAACATCCACAGATGAACGGCCAAATCGAGTACAACCGTATCAATAAGTGACCTTACGTCCGATGCGTAACCAAAAGTTAGCATTCGAACGCTCTTGCGAACGCCCTTGCAAACGCGGGAAGGGGCACGTTCGAACGCACTTGCAAACGCCTGCATTAGTTCGTATCGACAAAGAACGCAAAATGTGCGTTCGAATGCGGTCAGCCGTATTCGAACACTTGTGTGCGAACGCCTACATTAGTTCACATTGACAGCGAACACAATTGGTGCGTTCGAACGCGATCGACGAGAGTCCACTATTTTTAGGGTTAATAATTATCATTTTGGCTTGTTTGGTTAGTGTTTTAAAGGTATGGACGGCAACCAAAATCATTATGATGAATGAATCTTGATTTCTATCTTCCTCTATCCTCTCTCTTATCTTTTTACCCTAATCTCCTTCCTTCCTCTTCACCAACCAGCTACCTCTACCGTTGGCAAGGTCTCTCCTAACTTCTAATCTTCCTCGTCTGTCGAATCATCCCTCTTCTTTGGGATCTCGACCACTTCTTCCCCTTCGTCTATATCCCTTAACTATATCCACCATCCACCTTCATCTCCATTATCATCCATAACCTTAACTTCCACTCCACCCGTCACTACCACCATCATCCGCACTAAATCGTACTTTTGTCCCAGTTATAGTTCAAATCTACGAAGGGCATAAATACGAAAAACATAAATCAGGGAGTTACGGATCGATTCCACTTTGTTTGTAATTTTCTGACTACGGGAGAATATCTGATGAATATTTTCTCTCGGTTGCACGGACTGCTTTCTGCAATAAATCCAGATCTTAAAGGAATTGTTTCGTAACCTATCATTGGTATCAGAGCCTATCAATTTAGTATCGTAGACTCTATCACGTTATCACCTCGATCCCCTTCGCCATCATCTCCTCCATCCCTCCGCCAATTAGAAACACTTCCTTGAGCCACCCTTCGCTATTAACCACCTCTCGGAGCTCTTCGCAACAATTCATCGTTGCTAGGATGCAAGACGAGGGGTGTCGTGCAGCACCCCTTGTCCCACATGTCAAAACTGCTTTGGCAGATCATCGATCATAGTTTATACCTTCTCTAGAATATATAGTGAAGAAAAGAAGTCATTTTTTCCTCTTCTTCTTTAGCATTCCTTCTATAAAATCCTTGTTGAGTTAGCAGATGGATCTCACAACAAAAGCCATATTTGTAAAGCTTAAACAAAACTATGAAAATTGCTAGTATCACTTTTCAAGTAAGGATAAAAAAGCATTTTTATCTTGTTAATATGGAATACTATTTGATGAAACATTAAAAAACATTTTTCTGGAAAGAATTAAATCAAGAAGTTGCTTGCAATTTATTTAAGATCTAAGATGTCTAGTATCTTCCTTAGTACATAATAACAGAATAATACAGAAATAATTAAGCAAATCAAATGGTTATCGTGTAATGAATCTATAAGCAATCAAGTTATTAAGCAAACCTTCCAAAATATAACCATTTTATGACATAGGCACTTACGAGTCCCGCCTGAAAAGAGAAAGGAAAAGTCAATAAGTTCGCACAAGAATATGATTTTCTGGAGAGAATATCCTAGTAGTATTCTGATGACTGTTCAAAGAAAATATATGTATTCAGGATTACTTGTTGAATCTATGCATACTTTTGTCAACCTCTTGAAATACATATAGTGGAAAATTCCCTTTGTCAAAGAAAAATAAAAAATAAAATTATATACATATATAGTGGAAGATTATATCATGTATGAGACAAACAACAGAAGATGACTTATGAACCAGGAATAAAAATCAGTGACAAATCAAGATGAAATTTTATCAAATTACCAAAACATTGGTGGTCAGTGAAAGAGGAATTGGTAGTATATGGCATTTTGTTACTAACATTTAACACAAATGCATTGCAGTTGACCAAATTTTATATGTGAAAAAACTAAAACTTACGGATATACCAAGTGCAGTGCTCGTCAAGAAGAGATAAAGAAAGGTTCCAATCAGTTTTAAGGCTGTCATTGCATCAATATTGCTGATGTTCAGCGATTGGACTGAATTAAAAAGCACAATGGAAGTAGCATCATTAACAACACCCTCGCCAAATACTAGACTGTAAAGTAGTGGTGTTTCTTCTTGACTGAGAACCTTTACATGAAAGGGAAAAATTTGACAATAGAATCAGTGGAAGGTAATTTATAAACTAGATATTCAAACATGATAAGTTACCTGTAATGTACACACTGAATCTGTGGCCGAGAATATAGCACCAATAGCTACAACAATATCAGACTAGATCATTACAACATAGGACAAGAAATGAAGCAGCAGTACCAGAACCTGATCAAATATAGCAATATACCTAGATAATCTTGAATCGCCAAGGACATTTCAAATATTTTATGGAAGAGGACATAAGAACCTGTAAAAAGGAAAAGGAGTGTCAAAGTATTGCTAAGTTGCTAACTATCAGTCTATCATGGAAAATGCAAGGAGTGACAGATTAATTGAATAATTTTCGGACAAAGGCATTTTTTTTAGAATTCATAAATAGTTCATATATTAGAAACCTTTACAAAATGGTGCAAGGAAAAAAGAAAAACAAGAACATGAATTATTTGGCCATCAAAAATATAATTACTAATAGTTATCAAACAACACATGAAAGACCTCAATAATGTCTTCTGCTGAATGTGAAGTTCACATTTCAAAAACTGGCACCAAGTTTCTATAAAGCAAAGCTTGCCAAAAAAACATGAGAGTCTAGTTAATGTTATAATCATCTACCTCCATGTTTAGGGCTCAATTTACCAAAAAGAATTGTTTGATTGTTTTTACAACAATACCAACAATGACAGCTAATCCTGTAGTCTCAAATATTTGGGTTTCCTTCGATGGTTCCTTACCTCTGTTCATCTCTGTTTAGTGCAACAGTTTTGCATCAAATCATGTCTGTTCTCATCAACCTTAATAACTCATCTGCAAGACACAACTTTGAGTATGTTTCTTTTCTAGTTGCCCAATATCCTAATTCATAACAATAGCTAGTCTTATAGCCGTCCTATAAATTTTTTCTTTAAGCTTAAGGGTAATGAGTAATGACAATCACAAAAAACATTAGAAGGCATTTCTCCATTCAAGCCATCCTACTTCAATTCTATGTGCAATGTCTTCATCATTATCATTAACTACAAATCCAAGGTACAAAATTATTGATTATTAGGTATTTTTTTATCAACAAAGAAAATTTCTTCTCCACTTTGATGCATTAACTACCAAAATGCATTTAAATATACTTAGGCTTAGACCTTCCCAAAAAAAATACTGTTTAAACTATTTCCCTAACTACTATAAAAAGGAAATCGCTGTCTAAGACAATAATTCTTAGTAAATTAATCAATTTTTTGATACACTAAGAAATTGTTAGAAAAGTGATTAATGAATCGCTCTCCCAGAAGGCGATTAATAAATTGCTCTTTCATAAGGTGATTTATAAATTGCTCTTCCGAAAAATGATTTATTCAGACAGCAACAAAGATTAAAGCGTATTAACTTGATAAAACGATATACTTATCAAAATACTAATAATATAAATTTTTTTAGAAGGGCATAACTTTGTAATTAAAAGTCCATTTTAGACATATGATATGTCGCCCTGAAGATGAAAGAGAAATGAACGTAATGAGTTTGACCGGAATTTAATCAAACCTCAGACAAGAAAGATATAGGCTAAAAGATAGAGTAATTTTGTGCTGAACTATCTATTTTGTTCACAAAATATGATGTTGTGAAAATATGGAAAGAATGATTTGCCTTTCTTCCTCCATGTATCAACTTTTATTCTGAGAGGTACATGAATGATGTAAGTATGCTTAGTGCCTACAGGTCCTGCTAGCAAGGAAATCCTTGCATAGATATATCTTTTGGATCAATAAATTCATAAGACAATGAAATGGTTGTCCTGGTATCTATTGCTTAGAAGGCTAGAATTATTATTAGTTTATAGGAATATTTTCAGCATCCCTTGATTATGGAAAATGATTCTTAAATGCAATATACCTTTTTCTAGAACAATGTACTCCACCTAGGAAGCATGGATACTTCTAAACTTAGTCATATTGTATCGAATACTTGTAAGATACTTCACATATACTTGACGGATACTGCCTTTACTATCCTATTTTTTCAAAAAATAAAATAAAAATACCTCTTCGATACTTCTTGGGTACTTTTGAAAGTTCAAGCAGAAGTCAAAATTTCCTATTTTTTCATGCTTCAGAGGGTTCCAAGATCCAATTGTATAAAATTCGACACTAATAATATTTTTATTGGAATGGTATGAATTTGAAGGAGACCAACAATTTTTTTATTGGAATGATATGAATTTGAAGGAGACCGGTTCCATGCCACATTGAAATCAAAATTTACAGATCAAATTTATCTCCTTTGGACCCAATATTACTAATTAGCCATTTGGTACAAAAAGCTTAGCTTTTTTTCTATGAATAAGTTAGAGATGTGCACCATTCACATGTTACACAAAATATGATCAGATACAGGCATCTACAGGTTGATATTTTATTTGTAAAGGCTTATATCTACTATATCTTATAGAAATAGTATAAACACAACAAATCAGTGTATTATATCTAACGATAGCCGTGCCATAGGCACAACACATGCCGCGGCACTTGCCGGCCGTGCCGTAAGAAAAGGAGAGAAAAATGTATCACCTTGGCCGTCGCCACTCGCCCGAGCTCGCATCGGGTGCCCTAGCTAAGGGAAGGGAAGAGGAAGAGAGAGAGAGAGAGAGAGAGAGAGAGAGAGAGAGAGAGAGAGGGTTTATCGGTTAAAACTTAAGTTGCGGATCCGGACCGGCACGGCCATCCTTGATTATATCCACATTTTTCAAAATTTGTCGTATCCTTAGTATAGCATATCGCGTATCCATGATTCATAATACTCTAATAATATGCATGTATCTCAGTCAGTGACATAAACCCTAAATTCATGCAAATATTCTGGATCGTTATCATCAGTACAATTAAAAGATTTCATTAATTAAGTTTCAGGGAGTTGGTGGAAGCCAAATAATTGAACAGAACAGTTTCACTTTCTATGTATAAACTATCAACATAATATTTAAACACAAATTTCTTTTTGTCTAATAAAAAGAGAATAATGAAGAAAATCACTCTATAATTATTTCTCCAATAACTGAGAATGGTATTCATTTTAATGGATGTGTAAAGCAAAGAAGTTTCCAGGCCAAGTAAAACAGAAAATAGTCTACTTAATAACATGTTAAATAGAGAATGCCAACTGAGTGTATTAAGATTTGATCGAATCATCAATTCAAATAAAGACAATAGCTAGATCTTAAAGTGGAGAGATGGACAGACTACAATGTAATGAAAAGAGCTTTAATAAGTCAAAGTTCAAACAAGCTAATGCTTACCTACTGTGATTACAAAGAAAGACAATATTGTGCCGCACACACCAAAGAGTAGAATTGTTGAAAAGTTCCTAAAAAATTGTTTCTTCTTGACCTGAAAGCTAGATGTAAATTTAGAACTCTCAGATAACATAAGGATTAGAATTTGAAGAATATAATTAGCAGCTTAAACTTGCCAAAATGAAGTCATTCAATGTGCTACACAAGAAATTGACACTACTGGCCTCTTAGGCAGATAGAGTTGTAGTTCATGAAAAGCATCATTAGATTAAATCATAGTCCTGAAGTGTTTATGATGGTAATTGAACTACAATTACCCTTATTTTCCTAAGTTGAAGCCCCCTGAAGTGAAGGTCGAGTAGCATTTTCAAATACCACAGTGGTGCCAGAACTAGATCATTAATCAAACACTATTAAGCACGCTACAAATAGTTGTGTCCAACACTTGTTGGATATCGACACTCAGCGAACACTCGTTGGACATGTGTCGAACACTTTTACAACATATTCAATATTTAAGAAATTATAAAATAAATTCAAATACTCCTTGGACACTTTTAAATACTCTTGACACCTTTTAAATATAAGATTTACCACATGCTATAAACGTTTATAATAGAAATTATCTATTGTAGGAATTTCCTGCATATGCTATAGAAATATAATGCAACAATCACATATTAGTGCATCCCATAATATTAATATTAATGCAAGTTATTGTAAAATCACAGTTTCGCTTATGCCATCCACTATAGTTAAGTAATGGTAGTTAGTTAGTTATTATCATAATATTGAATTGTATTGTCATGTATTATCATTATCATTTTTTACTTTAAATATTGACTTTAAGTAATGGTAGTTAGTTATTTATTCTCATAAGTTTAGAAAAATATTTCTTTAAACATATCAATAATATATATAATACTTTTATTTATTTATTTTGCCGTGTCCTAAACGTATCATGTCCTATTTTTTAAGATTTGTCGTATCTCCATATATATATAGTGTCGTATCCGTGTACCCATGTCTATGTCCATGCTTCTTATATTAGACATCATGACAGAAATTTTGATATTGAGGGCAGTTTAGTCTTTCTAGGTTCTACTGTGACGATATGTCTTGGTATTCTTTGACAACATTTTGGTGTACGGCAGAACTGAAATGGAGCATTGGCGACGTTTAGAAGATGTGCTGAATTTGTTGAAGCAAAACCAGCTAAAGATTAAAAAGACTAAGTGCCTATGGGGAGTACCACAAGTGGAGTATTTAGGCCATATCATAACAGCGGAATAAGTGGCAACGGATCCTCAAAAGGTGGCATGCATGAGAGCTTGGCCGATCCCTACTTCTACCATAGGATTGCACGGCTTCTTGGGGCTAACCGGGTATTATTGCGGCTTTATCGCAGGGTATGGCAAGATCGATGCTCCTCTCACTTCATTACTGAGAAATGACTCTTTTAGATGGACGGAGGAAGCCACTACAGCCTTTGAAAAATTAAAAACAGCAATGATAACGGCGCCTGTTCTAGCTTTACTGGACTTCACCAAAGAGTTCATTGTGGAATGCGATGCGTCGGGGGTTGGCATAGGAGCTGTACTAATGCAAGGACGACGCCCCATAGCCTTTCTCAGCAAGGCTTTATCACAAAAATCCCAGTAATTATCTACCTACGAGAGGGAGATGTTGGCAATCCTACATATGGTGACAAAGTGGAGGTCTTATTTGATCGGTAGGCGATTTATTATTCAAACCGATCAAAAAAATCTTCCATGCTTTATGGGACAGCGTATTCACACTTCGGCACAGCGGAGGTGGGTCACAAAATTGCTGGAGTATGATTAAGAAATTCAGTACAAGAAAGGGAAAAATAGAGCGGCGGATGCACTATCGTGCCAAAGTGATACCACCGAGCTCGCAGCCTTTTCTTCTCCCATTTTTCCTTTTCTTGACGAGCTGAGGTATGCATGTACATCTGACCCAGATGTTAAGAGGCTGTTACAGGAGGTATTGAATATTCTGAAGCGCCATCCGGAGTTGGAGAACTGAGGCGGTTTGCTGCTGGACCGCAGGTGCATCCGGGTGCCCGCGAATGACGAATTGCGGCAGAAATTATTAGAGCACATCCACCAAACTCGGGAGGCTGGTCATGAGGGTGTCTTGAAGACTTATAGGAGGCTATCACAGAGCTGCATGTGGCCAGGACTAAGACGAGATGTGAGGAGTTTTGTCCATGCTTGCGAAGGCAACCACATTGAAACCAGCTAGATTATTTTAGCCTTTACCGATACCGGACCGTGTTTGGGAAGACATTTCTATGGATTTCATTAAACGTCTTCTGCTAGTACGTGGCTACTCTGTTATTTTTGTGGTGGTTGACAAATTGAGCAAGTATGCATACTTTTTCGCAATGTCGTATTCATTCAGCTAAGTCGGTGGCTGAAATTTTGCAAGAGATGTTGCTAGGTTGCATAGCATGTCACGCACGATTGTCTCAAATGTTGATCATATATTTGTGAGCGACTTTTGGATAGAGTTTTTCAAATTGTAGGGGACTCAATTGAACTTCAGTTCGGCCTACCATCCATAGACGGACGGCCAAACCGAGGTGGTCAATCAAAGCATTAAGCAGTATTTGCAGTGCTTTGTGTGAGAGATGTTAAGGTGCTGGTTGGAGTTCTTACTGTAGGCGGAGTGGTCTTATAACACCACCCACCACAGCAGTATTGGCATAACTCCATTCGATGTGGTGTATAGGAGCACGGCTCCGACATTAGACGCCTATGACCCTGTGGCATCTGCGGATCAGACGGAGGTGAACTTGGCATTGATGGATAGAGTCGCCACATTGAGGAGGTTAAGTGCCCATCTTAAACTTGCTCAAAACCACATGAAGCAAGTTTATGATCGCAGCCACTGGGAGCAAGAGTTCAACATCGGTAGTTGGGTGTTCGTGAGGATGCAATCGTACCGACAGGTGACCTTGCATCCGATACGAAACCAGAAGTTAACACATCGCTACTTTGGTCTGTTTCGGATGTTAGAGCGTATTGGTCTGGTTGCTTATCGCTTGGAGCTACCTGAGGGGTCGAGAGTACATCCGGTCTTCCATGTTTTATTACTGAGGGAGCGGATTGGAGATCACCAGATCGTTGGATTAGTTTTACCGAAGCCATTGGAGGAGACAGCGATTGTGGAGCCAGTTCGTGTACTTGCGAGTTCAACGTCATGGTACCAAATTAGAGATGGAGGTCCTAGTCGAGTGGCTTTGCAAACCATCCGACGAGGCGACATGGGAGCTGGAGACGGACATCTTGGAGCGTTTTCCCGACTTTGCACTTTGAGGACAAGGTGGGGGAAGCGTGGTGAAGTAATGCACTTTACTAGAGCATTTTCTTATTGTATTAGTTATTTATTTTCAAAAAAATAAAGTTTTTGTAGGTCGTGTTTGAACGCGGGAAGAGGCACGTTCGAACGCCCTTGCGAACGCCTGCATTAATTCGTATCGATAGAGAACGCAAAATATGCATTCGAACGCGGTCAGCCGTGTTCGAACACCTGCATGCAAACGCCTACATCAGTTCACATCGACAGATAACACAATTGATGCGTTCGAACGCGATCAGCGAGAGTCCACTATTTTTAGGATTAATAATTATCATTTTGGCTTGTTTGGTTAGTTTCTTAAAGGTGTGTACGGCAACCAAAATCATTATGATGAATGAATCTTAATTTCTATCTTCCTTTATCCTCTCTCTTATCTTTTTACCCTAATCTCCTTCCTTCCTCTTCACCAACCAGCCACCTCTACCGTTGACAAGGTCTCATCTATCTTCTAATCTCCCTCGTCTATCGAGTCTTCCCTCCACCTTGGTATCTCGGCCAATTTTTCCCTTCATTCTTATCCCTTAAACTACATCAACCATCTACCCTCATCTCCACTATCATCTATAACCATATCATCATCTCGACCCATCAACACCACCATCACCCCCACTCTTGCGTATTTTCGTTCCAATTGCAGTTTAAATCTGCAAAGAGCGTAAATACCAAAAAACGTAGATCAGGAAGTTACAGATTGACCACTCCTAGTTTCGTAATTTTTTTACTACAGGAGAATATCTAATGAATATTTTCCCTCGGTTGCGCGGACTGCTTTTTTGCAACCGATCCAGATATCGAAGAGGACATTTCGTACCTATCACACTAGCCTTTACTAGGGGTGCTCAAAAAGCCCATAGGCTCGAAGCCCATCCATGTCCAACCTAATAAAATTGGACCAAAGTCCAATCCAAGCCCGCTTTGGACCTATCCTGACCCGACCCGAAAGTCTATTGGAACTGCTCGGGTTAACCCTTGTCCAAGCCCGACCCAGCCCGAGCCCACTCTGTCCACCCATAATTTGCTTGGCCTATTTGTCCATTAGATATAAATATAATAAATTCTATTTTATTTCTTAAATTACTTATAGTCCATCACTTTGTCCAGATTGTAAAGAGAGGATTGTTTGATTTTGTTTTCTAAAAAAGGTATACTAGGTGCAAAGTTTAGGCAATTTGACTCCTTTAAACTTGTTATTTTACCTCTAACAAAATTTAAATTTTTCATAATTTTGCCCATCCCTAATAGCAATAAGATTTAGTTTGAAGGGTAAAATCATAATTTATAATATAAATGCCTTTGACAACCTTTTTCTTTTTTGCATAATTCACAAAATAAGGAGATAATAAAAAAAATTAAGAGAAGAATTTAAATTAATCAAACCAACAGTTAAGAGAGTCGTGATTATCATCAACTACATAAAAACATTCTTACCAAATAATTAGATTCCAAACTCTAAATATTACTTTTTTTATTTATTTTTTTGAATTGGATACAATGAATTGTCCAAGATTGTATACTTGGCCCGTCTATTAGACCCGGCCCGTTTGTCCGCCCATACTTGGCTTGTCCAATAACATGGCACAGACTGGACTGGGTCAGAATACTTGAACCCGGTCCGAGCCCGGACCGGTTCTAATACTAGTTTAGTAATGGACTGAGCCAAGTGTCGCCCAATTCCAAGCACGGTATTATTTTGACCGGGCCAAGCCCGACCTGGTCTATGAGCACCCCTAGCCTTTACTCATTGAGCACAAAGGAATAACTAGCTTGGTTCCCACCATTTTGGTGAAGTTACTATTCCAGGTATAAATGCCTTCTAATTTGAGTTTTTCCTTTTTCTTTTTTCTACAAACAACTATCTGCCTTGTCATTTTAAGGCAAAAACCAGGTTGAAATAGACCTATTTGAAACTCGACTCCTCCCTGTCCAGTTTTGGTTACAGAAGGACTCCTTGGGCCACTTACCATTGCTTCCTTTCATTGTGTTAGGTAACCAACTTTAGCTAGTTTACACTGAACCTAATCCAAAATGAAGACACACAATACAATATTTTACTAATAAGAGAAGAGAAATTAGTCAAGGGTATATTGATAAATATGAGGGGAATACAGTGTTGATATCCCCTAATGGGAAGAGTCAAGTTTTTGAATTTTCAAATAGGTTAATTCGAAGTAGATTTCCCCATTAAACAGATGAGATGGGTGGTAATTTTGTGCAAAAAAGATTTTTTTTACTTTTTCCGGAACCCCAATTGTTTAACTTGCC
The DNA here is from genome assembly GCF_019914945.1 of Typha latifolia. NCBI lineage: Eukaryota > Viridiplantae > Streptophyta > Magnoliopsida > Poales > Typhaceae > Typha > Typha latifolia. The sequence continues at coordinate 6,782,867 of NC_133091.1, forward strand.
TGTACCAGTTGATACTGTACAGTTGTTTAGGAAGATGGGATAAACCAGGCTACTCCAGCCTAGTTATCAACAAAAATTGCAGCCAAAATCCATCGACGAGAAATATGTAACATTTCAAAATCTTATATAGGAAGGGAAAAATAATAGACAAGATCAAAGCAAGACGACAGATTCTTACCCAGCGTTGAAGATGATAGGAGGTAGCAAATAAATGAAGAAGAGCTCCTCATTGAACACGAGAATATGTGAACTCCTCCATTTGGTACACGCCAGCACCACTAGCCCGGAGCACAAACCCTAGAAATCCCAAATCAAAAGCTTGATTATGACAGAACTCCCAAAAAAAAAGAAAAAAGGGAAGGAAAGAAACGAAAAAAATAATACAAACCAACAAAAGCGAGACGATCGCCTCATTCGCCCAGCGTTTCTCCTCGAGGAGGTGGCCGATCACGACGCAGACGCAGAGGAGGGCGACGAACACGGAGATCGAGACAACAGCGGAAGACAGGGAGGAGAGAGAGAAAGGAAGCGCCTCGGAAACAGCGAAAGCCAGCATTGTGGAAGGGGAAGGGGAACTGGATGTGTGTGTTGGGCTTTGCGTACTTTTGAACTCTTCATTGGTAACAGAAGGAAAAGATGGCGGGGCGAGAGAGGAATGGTAGGTCGGAAATTGACTCCTACTTTGAATTTCTGTTGGAACGTAAACGTTCTCTGGATGTGGTCGGTATTGATTCCCAGAGGTTTTCTTTTTCATTTGTTTCTCTTATCGATCACAAGCCGACGATATGCAACTTAATTGCAAATTTTTTTATGAATTTACAACTTAATTGCATTTATATTATGAATTTGCAATTTTTGATTCTAAAGTTATCGAATCAAAAAATTAACCTGATATGAACATTAGTACTCATGAATGGGCATGGAGCATATGGGTTTGTCAACCAGCAAAGGAAAATGGGTCTGTCAACTGTGAAGCATCCGTTGATGAACAGATATAACATCCTCTTCTTCGATCATGATTCCACATAAATTGAGTTATTTGGCCCCACCTGACTAATATATTTATCGCTTCATATTATTATAGTGTTGAAAATAAACTTTGGATCATGTCAGTTTTTAATTTCAAATAATATGTAAGTAATATATGGTTAGTTAAGCACTCGTCTCTTGTTCGTGGCATTCGATTAATAATATTTCGCTCATCCTCGTAGGCGACTTGCAGCAAAAAGCTCCTCCATTATTGAATTTTGATAGAAATATGCCATTAATTCTCGAATTGCAATTTCTACTCTTTTTTATCAATTTAGCACTAACAAATCCCAAAAAGATTATCGTATCTTAAAACAGCACAACTAATATCCGTCAAATTATCGCATTACCTCTTTTAATAATTTAGGCCTAACAAACTAAAACAAGGACTTATGTGTCCTTCTTAATGTGATTTCCCAAATACCTACTCCCTTCCATCTTCGTCCTCCTGCATTCGCCTACTTTGATAAGCAATGCATTGTAAGCAAATAGAGCGGAAAGCTAACCCTTTGTTTCTATTAGAGTCGCGAGCTTGTTGTAGTCAGTCCATCAAGGAGAACCTTGCAACTTACTTGCTATATCCCCGCATCCTTGCACGACTCATTTTCTTCGAGCCCTACTTCTCCCTTCCCCTTCTCCCTAGGGATTAAGCATGTGGAGTATAGCCAAGTGGTAAGGCATCGGTTTTTGGTATCGACATGCAAATGTTCGCATCTAACCAGCTCGCAAGGTTTACCAGTTCCGCCGACGTCACCCAACGATAGAGATTCGGTCAATACAAAGGCAAAATTTCCTCTTTAATTCCATTAGGGACAACTAGACAGCTTTGTTTGCCCTAGCTTGGCAATCGCATCCTCGCGCCACCCTTGATCGTTCTCGTAAAGTCTTTGCAACGACTGGAAAACCAATTATCTTCTTCCTCTCATTCTTCTACCATTTTTCTTCCTCTCATTCTTCTGCCATTTTCTACCTCTCATTGTTCTTCTCTTATTATTCCTCCATTTTATATTTTTATCAGTAATAATTCAAATACTCTCTCTTCTAAAATAGTCTCATTTGGCAATCCTAGAAGATAGCTTCCTCATTCAACATCTCTCTCATCTTTCACTATTCATCTTCCTCATCTTGTTCATCAATGAATGAAGAATTCTGAAAGACAATCTATATAGTTGTATATAAAGGCTAAATTTTAAGAAAATAAAATTTAAGATAAAAATATCATTCTTAGCTTTTTTGTGAGACATCAATGAGGTAAGGCGACAATAAAAAATTGTATATATTTTAGGATCTAATACCATCATATTGGTCTAGCTATGCATCTAAACCTAGTAAAAAAATCATGCACATTATCTGTGCAAAATATTCCCAAAAGTACATAGAACATCAATAGAAATTTTTAGCCAAGGTAGGCATCAAAACCTAAATAAAGAAACTATTAGTTTCTTTTACCATGAAATGAAAAATTACTAATAAAAAAATTAACATGATATTAAATAGAAATAGAAGTCCATCATTTTGTTAAATTAACAATGACAAATTTTAAAACACAAATATGTGGGATATGTAACTCACGTATCACCTACATAATTTATACATATTGCAAAATGTACGCTCAAATTTCAAACAAGGTAAGCATCGAGATTTAAAAAAAAAAATGTCATGTATTGCCTACGTAATTTATATACATCATTTATGCAAAATATACACTGCAATTTTCAACAATGTATGCATCGATATTTTTAAAAAATGTTATATATCACCTATGTAATTTATACGCAGTACTTATGCAAAATATACATTCTAATTTTTAATAAGATATACGTCTAGATTTAAAATAAAAAAGAACATCACGTATTACCTATATAATTTATATGCATCACCTCTATAAAATGTACGTTGTAATTTTTAACAATATATGTATCAAGATTTAAAAAAAAACGCATCACCTATGTAACACATGCCACCAAATACGTGCCCCTCAGCTTAATTTACAAGAGTAAATAAATAAGAGAAATTAATGATATTTCTTCACTAGCTTCGCCATGAACTCCGGCTCTTCTACTAATTTGAGAATATTTTCACCGGAAGGTGGTGAGCATAAAGCCCAATAAGTTTCTACTTCTATAGTCTAAAAGAATGCAATGAATGATGCAACAATAAGTAGATACGAATATGCGCATCACGATCATACCCATTATGCTCATCCAACGCATATGCATTAGCAATCAATAACCTACCACACATCATCTGAACTATCAAGTCCTCAAACTCAAGCTCACATCGAGCTCCGCCTAGAGGCCATGTCAATGCTACAACATAACATGCATCCTCTCAAACTACCAAGCTATAATTTAGGCTCTTGTAGAGCTACGCCCAAAGACTACATCATCTCACACTCGACCACACACATACCCCCAAGGGAGGGTAGATCTTATTGGTAGAATAGTCAGCCCATCACCCGATGAACAACATATCCAATTATTTATCACCGCAGATTAAGGATCTCAATCGTAAGCCCATCACATAGGTCAATATCACACATCAATACTACCATCCGAGCACTCGGATCCACATCATCACACTATCGTATGGAAATATGAGCCGTCGCTCACAGACGCCCTCATCCTGCATCATCAAGTACCCGCTAGATCTACGTCATCCTACCCTTTTTTCTCGATCTTAAACACCCTAAAGAGTATGACTATTATTGATCGACAGTAAATCGCCCATCACTTGACGAAAGGCTACTTAATTGTCTATGATCAATAGACTAAGACCTCAGGCATAAGTTTTAATATATATAAGTATAATAGTATTCCCCGTCCCTAACCCTTGCTGGGGAGGTATCGGATACTATCAAGACATAGCAGTCATCCCCTTTATGGTCGTGTACATATGCAAGTGACATGATATTATACAACACAACAAGCATAATATAACACCCATCATTATCATATTTTGCGTGCTAAACACATGATCATGCCCAATAAATATTCATATACATTATGATATGCGAAATCTTACCGAACCACAAAATATAATTATCATACATAATGTGCAATAATAACGGTAATAAAAACGCATGCACATGCATGATATAAATGTGATGATTTCATAAGGTACGATATTTTCTCTACACTACTCCTAAATTATAGAAGTTTCACTTGCCTAAATCTCTTTTTTGATATTAGCTGTAACTACACCGCGAGATCATCCTCATAGAGTACGAAGTCCACCTCAATAAGAAAAGTAAATAAAAAGCATGAGCACAATATTCCTATCACTAATTAGTTAAATAATTTTATTGACGTTTATTACCGACTTGAGTAGGTCCATCTCGTAATTCCTACCTTTTTTAATCAGGTAGAATTGGCACAGCTATACCAAGGCTTGACGCATTATTAAGCGTAATAAAAATATTCTCTTCAAATTATCGCCCAAATCACTATTATCAAATTTACAGAAGATTGCATAGATAATATTTAGTTAATAAGCTTCGTCAAATGATGTAACTTGCTTAATATAATTTTCCTACATTTATCTGTATAAATTCTCCGACTACCAACTCCTTTGATTAAATTGAATTAGCCCAAAATTATAATCAACAAATGTTAATATCCAATTGGAGCTAGTTCCTGATATGTGTTATTTGTAACGGCACTCTCAGGCCTTGGTCTAGCTCATTAAGATTAATTTATAAAACAATTAATGTAGCGAACTCTACTACTAACTTAAAACATTGATTAATTTAGGCTCACGGTATAATTCATTAAAATTAATTTACAACCATGATATGACTAGCAAGCGACCCTCTAAAATAATTAAATATATTTCTCATTGACATAGATAATTAGAACAAGGATTTTAAATTATATTAAAATAGACGAAAAACAAATGATCTATTTAGATCAGACCTAAAGAAATGGGTTGGGCTGCAACCAACCTAAAGACCACCAACTTGACCCACTAAAATATGGACCCGAAGCCCACACTATCCACTAAAGCCACATGAGCCAAGCTACACCTACAAACTAGGGCTAGGCGGCCTACAACCCAAGCTTGGGCTAGGCTGTTTATAGCCCCAAACCCACCACTCACCTATGTTGGGCTACAGGTAGTCCAACCCACCCCAAGCTCGGGTTAGGCTACACCCAGCCCAGCTCAACACACAAGCTGGGCAACACCTAGCCCAGCCCCGCCCATGGGCTAGGCCACACCCAACCCGACCCGACACTCGAGCTAGGCCGCACCTAGCCCGACACGGCACTCGGGCTGGTCTGCATCTAGCGCAAGCGGCCTAGCCCGAGCCCGACCAAACCCCCTTCCTCAACTCAGTTTAGCTGAGGAAAAGAAGGAAAAAGGGCTACCAATGTGCACCGTCGCCTACAACCAAGTCGGTACATTGATCGACTCCCCGTCGACTGAGGAAGGCACCATGATGCCAATCGGCCAACGGAGGAGGCGACGGCTACCAACAAGGCAACAAAAACCCTAACGATGGGGAGGGGAAGCTGCTAGCGGTCTTGACCACCAGTAGCCTTGCCCGACCTCACCGGCACTCTCCCCTCGGCTAGCAGAAGCTAGCTGAGGGGGAGCCTAGCCACCAAAGGTGGCCGACGATGAGAACCGCCCTCACTAAGGCCACTGGCCAAAGCAAGGGGCTGCTCGACAGTTTTCAGCTGTGAGGGCTCCAAAGGATACCACCAAGGGTATCTTCGCGAAAAGGGGAAGCTCATCGAATTGGCGCGGCAGGGCACGAAGCAGCTGGCCGGCCAAATCATGGCAAAACTGAGAGGGAAAATCTCGGAGAAGAAAAACTCACACGCTAACACATTTTTAAATTAAATTTACCTGACAAGAGAGGCAGCTCCAGTGCTTCAATCCATGGGGTTGGCGGTTCTGGTGACAGTCCAACGCAGCGGGAAGAAGAAAGAGGGAGAGTGAGCTATGGGCGCAGAGAAGGAAATGAGGGAAAAAAGAAAAAGAAAAGAAAGAGAGCTAGGGAAGAAGAAAAGAGAGTGGGGAAGAGAGGAAAGGGCGCAGGTGCCCCACACGTGCATGCTCATTTTTTTTTTTGGGTTGTTATAGCCTATGTAAAATATATGCTCTAATTTCAAACAAGGTACACATCAAGATTTTTAAAAAGAAATATAATGCATTACTTATGTAATTCGTACATATTGCCTATGCAAAATAGACGCTCTAATTTTAAATAATGTACGCATCAGAATTTTAAAAAAATCTTGTGCATCAACTATGTAATTTATACATATCATCTATGTAAAATATACACTACAATTTTAAACAAGGTATGCATTAGGATTTAAAAAAAATGTTACGCATTATTTATATAATTTGTACACATTGTATATGCAAAATATATGCTACAGTTTAAATTAAGGCACACACTGAGATTTCATAAAAAACGTCAAGCATCACTAATGTAATTTATATGCATTAAATATGCAAAATGTATGCTGTAATTTTTAATAAGGTACGCATCTAGGCTTACAAGAAATTGAAAATATCACTATACTATACAACACATATCTACACAAATTAAAAAATATGCATCTGCTTAACAAACTAAATGCTCTCATCTTACATAAATTAACTAACAAAAAATAAAAATAAAATGCACTCATTTTTTTAGAAATTAATACATTGAGATTGCATAAAATAGATTGTAAAAATTTGCATCCATTTCCTTAGAAACAAAAAATTAAATAATAGCACAATATCATTTCACAAATTAAAAGTTTGCATCTATTTAATAAACTGAAGTAACTCATCTTCTAGAAATTTGAATTAATTTTCAGAACAACCCTCCAAATTTACAACTTTTAATGAAAGTGTATCCGAAGACCTATTGCTTTCATTTAATACAGTAGGTGCATTAGACACGAAAGTATAATGGTCTATGGCAATATTATCACCCACAAGGAAATCAACTTCTTCGAAGTATATAAAGCCCCTCTCTTGGCATTTGGTATATTTAAATTTTATCTAATTATTGAGAAAAAAAATATAATCAGCTACAACCTTATATTGTAATCATAATATATATATATATATATATATATATTACACACACACAGAGTAAATAATAAGATAAAATATGTGGTACATTTTATACCTTTATTATCATATTCCAATCTTCCTCGGATGGTGCAATAGGGACATAGTTGATGTGATTCCAAGCCGATCCACTTCTCTCCAAAAGAGCCTTAAAATTTCAATAAGTTTCACAAAGGGTTTTCCATCTATTTTTCAAAAGCTCGACATTTAATTTTCTATCGGTCCTTAATATATACCTTTTTGTTATTTCCCTCCAACCATCTTTGGTATAGCTTTTACCGGACCTTCTCCTTACATCATGTTGGATGAAGTAGGTCTAATAAAACTGAATTTTGCTCGGTAGTCTAGTTGTCAATCATTTTGCTAGAGGACTCAGATTCATGTTTTCTCTACATGTTCTCTCTATTTTCAATATAATTAAGAACATAAATTGTGTAATAGAATGACGCACTACATACATTTTTGTAATAACAAAAGTCCACACTACATACTATAAGTCCACGCTAACAACCAAAAAATTCATGTATGCGTACTTATAAATCCACACAACATAAAATAAGTCTACATTATATACTGTAAGCCCCCATTAACTACTTAAAAATTCATAAGAACATAATTATAAATCCGCACGCCCTAGTATAAATCTATAATCATAGAAAAAAAATTCACACCAAAGCATATTAGTTAAAGGATAGGAATATATCTCAGAAAAAAGTTACCCTCATACATAAAAAGTAAAAGGGAAATAAAAAAAATTAGAAAACAATAGAAGCGACGATTACAAAAAGAAATTACTTGTGATGGTAGGAGGTTGCAATAGCGATTACAAAAAGAAATTACTTGTGATGGTAGGAGGTTGCAATAGCAAATCTAACAGATGGACATTGGTGGATGGTGCAAAAGGTGGGGATGTCGATCTTCGGTGCTTTGCTCCTCGTTGGTTGCTCATTGATTGGAAAGGATCATCTTATTTGCCTTTCGTTAGTTGATCGAAAAGATAGGAGAGGTATGCTCTTGCAATGAAAGTATGTGCAGAGCATACTCACAGTGCTTTGCCGGAGAAGAAGTGTGCGAAGAATGAGAGAGCTTAGCTCTGGGCTCGGTGAAGGAAGCTATGGCTACCTTTGGAGAGAAGAGAGAGAGAGAGGAGAGAGAGAAAAGAAAGTACAATTATAGCTAATCTTAGTAGTTATTATGTACTGTCATCTCAAAAATGTAAAATAGTAATTTTAGTTTATTAATAAATTAGTTTTTAAAAGTTGTATGGAATAAAATGAGAGAATATTGAATCGGTATACTAGAATAAGATAAGTTATTTAACTACTACATCAAAATAAGAAAACTTATTCTAAAATAAGTCTATTCCTATTCTAGGAGTGAATGGGAGCTTTTAGTTTCACTCCTGAGAACACTCACATAGAGGAGTTCCAAACTATGCCCAAATATTCTCTCTTCGACGTGGAAAAAGACAAACCTAAATTTGTAAATAATTTAAACTTACTACTACTATTTTTTTTTAACTAAAATAATATTAAATAATAAAATTCAAATATTAGTTATGACCAACCTCCGCGGAACTCTTTGGTACCTAGCATTAGTTGTCATTGGATACAATGCATCCTTACGAGTGCGAATTTTTTTCAAAATAGACCAACATCCTTTCAAGACTACTTGAATTGAATGGTGTCATATTTAAATATATATTCTCAGTTTGACAAAAAAAGCTTGCATGCTTGTATATCAGAGAAACATGCTTCCTTGTGCTTCAAACTTTGTAACCAGACATGTTTATCAGCAAACCTCTTCGTTGAGAGCATTTGAAAGTTCTTCACTTACCATCAAGGATAAATGAACTTTAAATCATATACACATGCGATCAGGTGAAAGAAAAGTTTCAGCTTTCATTTCCAGAACATTGGCAGTGCGGGATCCTTTTTCACACAAAGGAAACGAAAACTGAAAATGAGAAAACCATAACATCTCTGTATGAAAGATTTAAAAGTGAACTGGATATCCACAGCAAGTTTTTAATGCTTCAGCTGATAGTCTGCACTGCTGAGTTCTCACCGGTATGGACCACTTAACAGGACTAATTCTAGCATCCACCACATTCAGTGCCGGAATGTCTTAACAACTTGATCTATTCTTCTGCGGCAAAGTGGGCAGCTGCTCAAATGTGAAGAGCATGTCATGCAACAACACATGTGACCGCACCTGGAAAATTTGAGAATTTATAAGTAAACTTTTCAAGTTAACACAAACAGAAACAAATCATGTATTATACATCTTAGGCCAAGTACCATAAAAAGATTAAGAAAAGTTCAAGGAAATGAATTAGCAAATTACAATGTACATGTGCACTCAAGTAACTGGAAAAGTTCAGAAATTGTATAATTGCAATAGTTATTGGCTAATTGTCTAAGGCATTGGATCAAGACAATTCCTTGGCATTTGAATTAGATTGTTACAAAGATGAGGAAAGAATTATTTTGACTTAATCCAAAAATTGGAAGGAATGTGCAGTCTCACAACTGTCATCTGCGCCAACATACCATGCCAATGTATGTCAAAGAGTACACAAGGAAGGGTCTCTGTATGAATATTGTGCTTTTGTGCGAAGTGTTGCAATAGCACCTGTGCTTGGTGCTTTATGCCACTAGCTAACATGCACATCCCATTGCACAACAGGTATCCCATGATGTCTAGATTATCAACCCATTATTGGTTGATAAAAAGACTGGGAAAAGGAAAGCTCAAATTTGATGAATTGTGCATTGATGGAACACAAGGACCGTGCCACTTCGTGCGACAGCAAATGTTTCCTAACACAAGCAACTGCCCTAACATCAGGCCTAAGGTTGCAACCATTTTCCCTCCCCAGACCTTGCAGTAACATTAATGGGAGACTCATCGTCTTGGATGCCCTTAATTTTGAGCGCATGTAAAAAATATGCAGAAAGTTAGCTTTCAAGTCACTTCTATGGCGCCAATAAAATTAAGTCACTAACAGAAGATGCAAAATCAAGAAACCAAGTCATGTTTATATGTAGCTTATTTGAAATGATTGGATGAGATCTACCTTTTTCATTTCTTAAAATTATTTGGATTTTGACTTGACTAGACATGAAGGATTGCATCAGACTATCATATTTATCTTAAAAGTAAATGATTTTTCCAAACTATGCAACACAGCAGGATCAATATCCTGCAGCATTTTCCCCATGGAATTGAAGTCAAAATACTTCCACAATTTTTACCATGGTAGTCAATGGCATATAACACCAAGACTCAAAACTGTCCAGTCAATTCCAATAGGTTAAAAAGTATGAATTGGGAAGAAAAAGGTAAAATAGAAGACATGTGGTGCTTACGGTACAAAAACAGCATTGTACTCTTGTTCAAGGCAGATCACGCATATGTCTAGCATCAGTTGATCATTTTTTATGTCATCAGATACTTCCTCAGACTTCTCTGTCAGTCCTGCAAAATTTCATATAAGAGTCATAGTTGCAACAAAAATATGCACCGCCAATACAGGGCAGTACAATGTTAACTTAAAAAACCAACCTTCATTTTCTCTTGCTTGTCTTTGTGCTGCTGCAGCATGAACCCTGGGTAATCCAAATATCATAAACATGTTGAAACTAGTCCTCCAAGAGTTGGAATATTGATTACACTAGGTAGAGCCAAAGCATAGAGAGATACAGTGCACATATTTAAAGCATGAAACCAATAGAACATCTCCAAAGGACACAGACAGATCACTTAAATTTAAAATAACTGTCTTCTCAAACTATGGCAGTATAAGAGCCTCAAAGAACTACAAAAGTTTACTACAGTATACAGACCCCTTCAGCATCATTAATGTGCTCCCTTTGAAATTGATGCTTCACAAAGCAAACTTTGGCAAACATCACCTTTGTTTCATCAGCAGATTCAGATATTATTCTAATAGAAACCCACAATCAACATTGCAAATAGATATATTACATCACAAGTTACAACAAAGAAATCAAAAATCAAAATCTATTCTGTTCAGGTCCTCAAAACAAAGAGTTAGAAAAATCTACTTCAAAGGACCTTTTACAATGCAGAAAGAGGTCCAATTTAAATGATCATATAAAATCCTTTTGAACAGATTATAATTATTAACACTTCTCTAAGGTCAAAAAATTGAATGGGTAAGAGCTACATTCAAAGTTGAGTCATCCAATACAAATGCATCATCTTTGTGAACATATTGATACATAATGCCTATTTACTTAGTTATCTGTTCACTTAGGTAAATGTAATTTCTTTCCCAGCACCAGATGCCTAAGATGAGAAAGATCCAATTTGCATATCTAAGATAGAAAGGTGACCCTAGAAAGTATGGACATGACAAGAGTAAATGGGAAGAGATGAAAAGAGGTGGCAAGTTTGTTACTTATTGTTCTACGAATTTAGGTGACGCATGCAGTTATTGCTCCAATGGGTGTTGATGCCTTTTAATACGAAAAAAGTCTGCGATTATGGTCGGGGAAAAGCATTATGATACATGAAGGCACATCTGAACTACTAAACTTCACAACTAGCCCAATTAGCAAGATGTATATGTGAAAGGAACTAATTTACCATACTAGAATGATTCATTATAATATCCTGCAAGGACCATCTAGATGGTTTCATGGGATCGCTGGAAGGAGCTCAGTTGCTTCATGAAAACTTCACATATATGGTCACTTTGCTTCAGTTTAGTTCAAATTTAAATGAAAAGTCATGAATAATATGGCTAAATGATCTTAAGACACAGAATTTCTCTTAACCAGAGTTACTGATGAATCTACTATAACATGTTAAATCTAGCTATTTAAGCTCAATATCTGCTGGGCTCAGTTGGAGAAGAGATGGGAAAGAAAAGGACCTGACAGAAAGTCCCTCTACCCTTGGTGCTCATAAAACAAAATAAATGGCCAGATAAAAGAGGTCAATATCCACAGTGAAATCAAAGATCATATCTTGGATCTAACAGGGATATCAAAATTCATAGGGAAATGATTTCCATGTAACAGGGATAACCAACCGCAATTTAACCCCGGTTGGAGAGTTTTCAGATTTTGGTTATTTGGCACCATTCTACCCTAACAAGGGATATCAGGATATGAGGGTACGAGAACCACACCTGACATGTTTCCAACACAAGCTTGTTCCTTGACTTTCCTCTTCAAATTCTAAGAGCAGCTTTTTTAGGTTTGACAGGAAAGGCTATGTTCCAACTTTAGTCGGTATAATTCATTACACCAGATTACCATACCCCGCGAACCAAATTATCATACCCCTTGAACCAGATGTTTATCCCTTCCTCTTTGTGTTTCTTATTGGCAATCAAATAAAGCTCAACTCTGAAGAGACAGTAATATTCTACCATGGGCAACTTCATTTTCTCATATAGGACCAAGTTATAGACTATGACCATCTGAAAAACTTGAGGCTCACTAAGAAAGAAGAAAATTAAATTACTCATTATGGAAGACCTTGGATTCCAGCACTGCAAATCATTAATTATATAAATGAATATACATAAATAGGAAAGATCAATAGCTAACTTTTCACACAATAGCAACTAAAATACAAATAGAGTATCAGAATATATACAAGTTGAGAAGTTATATCCAACCTCTTTTGCAATTCTGAACGACGCCTTTTTTCCAGAAAATAATCAATCGCATGCTTTGTAAGAAGATACAGACCAAAAACTGTAAAGCCCATAGAAGCAAATTGGTACCACCTATTGGACATCATCTCAATATTAGATTCTACCACTAAATACACTTACATATGCAAAGAAATAAGAGAATCACATATTCTACAAGTATAAACATACTTAGCCCATTTTCCAAGATTTGCAATTAGTTGATCAATGCCTTTCGGGGACACATAAAATGGCCCTTTATCGGGTCTTTGAATTCGGATTGTCCCGATATCATCTTTAATAGCCTGTTCATGGGGTAAAGGAAAGAAAAAAGCAATGAGCAGAGACCAAAAAACAATTCAACATTTGTTATCTATGGTAGGTTGGAGTTAGATGCCTGCAAAAAGCACTGATCAATCTCATAGAATAGCACATGATATGCTAGGAAGAAGATGATGAACAAGATCCAATAACTAACTGAAAGGTAATAGCACTCATTCAGTATAAATTTATTAAGTACAAAATCGTGACAATTTCTTGGATTCCAAAAATTAGGTTCATTCAGCAATAGATGTTCATTCCAATTATAGATAAAAGGAATTACCTCACCAACCACAGTCAATGAAGTTCCAGTTGGAAGAACCCTTTCAGTTCGTTTAACTCCAAGCATCTACAGAGTACTAGTAATATCAAAGAGTGAAGAATTTAGGCTTAGCATTTGCATTCAAAGTATCAAATAGGCAAACCTTGAGACCCTGTAAGTAGTCCAGTGTTCCACGTACTAGAGATCTCCCTGACTCCTCAAAAGCTTCACTTGCAACGGTTAATGCCAGACCAGTAGCACCACGAGCCCCAACAACATACACATGGCCAGTTCCATCATCCTAGCAGCAAATAGATTAGCAAAAAGGAAAGTAGATCTCAGAGATTCAATTGTACATGAACCATCTTACAAAAAAAATACCCCAAAAAAGATGGTAGAATCCTAGAATAATTAATTTTCAAATTTCATGCACAAACAATTCAAAGAACTTTTTAATGATTGTTATAAGTTTATCATTAGAAATAACGATCAATAGTAAAGCCATTTCCTAGTTCAGTTAAACATTTTTAAAAGGATGAAAAATGACAACACTTGATTTTGAGATATATCACCCCCACCAATTGTATAGTAGTATCTGAAGTGTTCCTGGATAGACTAGCTGGAAGTTGTTGCCCTCACTCCCCCACACTTAAATCCAGCAAAAGCTAGAATCTAATAGTCCTATATTTCACTCATCATGATTCATGATAGCAAAGCATAATGGAAGGAAGTTTGTTCAACTTAAAGGTTAGTAATATAAGGCCTTAATGGAATCATTGACAAACAAAAGTCAGGTTGAAGGACAAATTATAGTAATATAGTATTATACCAACATATGATGATGAATGCAGCCATGCAGGCAATAACTTTATTTACCCCAATGCCACTTGTTTCAGAAAGTTGAATCAAATTCTACATCCAAAAGAAATACAAAATAGAAGAATTGTAATCAGTTCTTACAAGGTACCAAGGAACCTCTTTATTCATAGAAAACATCAAGGCAGAATCTTGTATCCATGACCCAGCATCATTGTGCTTCAAGAAGTGTTGCTCTGCCTATAAAGAGCAGCCAAGTAAGTCATGTCAAAGATAAATGAAAAAAGTTCTTCAGTCTACACAACAGAATAAGGGTTTATAAGAAATGAGGACAAACCGTCTCCTCAACTATTACACCTCTGAGACCACTTTGTTCACAGTTAATAGGTGTTTCCGATCCAACTCTTCCAGAAACAGTAACAATAAGAGGAAGAACTTTGCTGGCAGTATCTAGAAGAATAGCTACAAAAGACCGGTAGTAATAGAGAAATAAATTCACTCACTTTATACAAGAAAATGTAGAAAACTGAAAATAAAATGTTCCTAACATTTTAATCAATATATTGATAGAAGACAAAATAAAATCCACCATAAAGCGAATTTCCTTTAAACAAAGAAAGACTTTTAAAGAGAACCTTCAACTAAATCAGATAACTGTGAAATATATAATAGCATCCAAAACAGCAAGAAACTAAAAGATGCAGCAAAGATCCTCTAAAGAAAAACTCCAATAGAAGACATTCCAGTTATCCCAAAGGTACTCCAAAACCTCTTCAAAAAATAAACATGATTTTCATATATTAATTATTGCCTACTCACGATTCACAGTATCAAGCAAGCAAATGAGAAAGGAATTTCCTGATCAGGTTTCAAGAAACAGTCCATTGTTGGAGACAAGAAATAGGTCCAAAAGATACAGAAATTAGAAGAAATTAACAATTTTCTCTAAATCACAATTTTTCTAATCAAACTGACTGATATAGTAAGAAAAGAAAAATAAAAGAAAAGATGATCCTACACAAAATCAAATTCTTTTAATGGATTCTCACTGATTTTTAATTGCATGAGATGAATCTTAGAGTCCTAATGTCCTAACTTAGCACCTCACACTTCACTTAGGTTACACCCAAAATGATTTATTATCTCAAATAGTCACTCTTCTTGCTCACACTAACTCCCGCTAACATATGGAATAATCTTCTTTGTAGTTTATAAGCAAAGTGACTCCTGATAACTGTTTCCTATAAGAAGATAGAAGTCAAGTAACTTCTCCATAGTTTATAAGCAAAAGTGACTCCTGATAACTGTTTGCTATAAGATGATAGAAGTCAACTAACTTTATTACTGATACAATCTAAAAAGATAAAGAATATACTCAATGTAGTTTAATGTTCAAGCATACGCTCACAGCATCAAATCTTCTTTTCTGGAGTTTGGAAGACAATTATATAGCTGCCTTAAAAATTACCTACATCTTTGTAAAAACTGGATCATGACGGCTAATAATGGTTTCCAAAATCAGCAGAACCCGAGTCGAATCGGCCATACCAATCCCAATCCCGAAACAAGTCTAATTTAGAATTTGCAAGTTTCGGCCATATTGGCTGGATCGGCTAATCCGCCTTGATCGTACCAAACTCAAACATATCGATCAAAACTCACTTCAAACTAATTTTTTTTTAGGATTCAGATCGAATCTAAAATGTATCTAACCTTAAAGACATAGTAATTGATGTCCTCAGTTGCTTTTTTTTCTAAATTTTTTAGTTTTTACCCTCTATCTCTCTCACACACTATCTTCCCGCCCCTCATATTTACCGAGCTCATCCTATGACTGATCCAATGAGTCCCTCTAGCTATTCCGCACTCTAGTAAATTCCGGTGAGTTTTTTCTCCCTCATTCTCTTCTCTCTTTCTCACCCATTTTTTAACCCATTTTTCTTACTACTATAGAACAACAATGTAGAGAAAAATCTCTCTTTTCACATGTATTCTATAGTAGTAATTTACGAATTAAAATTTATCAAATTCAAGTTGAAATTCATTATAGTTTTGAGCAAGTTTTTTCTTTAGTTTTTAGGTTTTATACGTGACTAATTTTTATTTTCTTATTAATTTTTTTAAAATTTTTAGAAATTTTTCTGTATTTTTAAATAATATTTAGAATTTTATGTAATTAAAGATAGTTAATCCGATATAAGTGACCGAAACGACCAATGCAGTTGATACAACTAATACGTGTCATTTTTTCTAATGGCCAATCTCAATCCTAATACCAAGTTTTAGAACCTTGCCATTAACTAGATGAGTATTTCAAAACTAAAACATATAAATACTGGTCAAATAGATAGGATTGATCAGTCGAAAGAGTTCAACTGTCTAAATAACAAGGAAAAATATTAAATAAGTACAAACTTCCAAAACCACATGATTTTAATATCTTAAATGATGCTTGTACATAGAAACAACGTAAGTAAAGGATGAAGGAACTTTGTAGTTTGTACTAGAATTTATGCATCAGTTATATTATTCCAAACAAGAACTAGACCCAAAGGCTAATGAAAATCAGAAGCAATTATGAGTGTTCTCTATATCTCGATTTCTCATATCTATCTTAAATGATGCATGTACATAGATCAAACGTAAGTAAAGGAAGAAAGGAACTCCATACTGAGAAATCAATTGTTACTCACATTATTCCAAACAAGAACTACACCCAAAGGCTAAGGAAAATCAGAAGCAATTACAAATGTTCTCCAAATCTCAATCTCTCTTATCTAAATTAACTGATTTTCAACAAAGAAGAAAAGAAAAGATGGGTCTACACAATATCAGATTATTTTCTCAAACTCTTACTGGTTCTTCTAATTGTTACATTGCATGAGATTAATCTTGGAGTTCTATATTTCAAAATTCATTGTTCAAGAATCAGATTTGGAAGTGATTAACTATTCTAACCAAGGTTCCCAGTTTCGGCCGATCCCGACCGAAACGGGTGGGAACGGGTCGGATCCGACCCGGGTGACATCAATAATTGATGTCCCCATCCCCCATCCCCCACCTGCCTCTCTCCCTTTTCTCTCTCTCTTTCTCTCTTTTCCTCTCTTAGTCTCTTTCTCTCTTTTCTTTCTTTCTTTCTTTCTCTCTTTCTCACGGATCTCTTACTCTCTTTCTCCCCGGCGACTGAGTAGTGAGTAGATCTCCGTCTCTCCGGTGACCTCGATCTCCGGCGACGTTCTCCGACGACCTCGATCTCCGGCGACCTTCGGTAAGTTTTTTTTTTCAGTTTTTTTTTCCCTTTTATAGCAGCACTGCAGCAGCAAGCTGCAGGTGCTGCACTGCAGCTGCAGCTTGCTGCTACAGCAGTGCCTGCAGCAGCAGCAAGCTGCAGGTGCTGCTCAGCTGCTGCTGCTTCTCAGCACAGCAGCAGAAGCAGCAGCACCTGGTGCTGCTTATGCAATTATGCCTCATAAATTTTAAATTATTTTATATTTTATTTTGATTTTTGTTTATGTTTTTTAGTTGCAGTCTTGCAGAGCTAAAATATCAATAGCTCCAAAAGAGAAGTCATATGATACCGACATTGGGTGGCAACATTGTAGCATTATTAGGCAAGATAAAAGGCGTGTTAAATGCAACTGGTGTGGAAAGGAAATGAGTGGTGGTGTCAGCCGTTTGAAAGAATATTTAGCTGGAAGACAAGGAAATGTAGCAGCTTGCACTCAAGTGTCTTTGGAAGTTAGAAAACAAATGTTGGCTCATTTAATTAGCAAAAAGAAGGATAAATAATTTGCACAATAAAGAGAGTCAATGATTCGTGAAGAATTGATGCATAATCCTGTACAGATTGATGATGATAGCAGTGAGCAAAGTGAGGAGGACGAGGAGGAGAGACAGATGAGGAGAGCAATGAAAGAGAGCAGAAATATGCATAGAGAAGAGGAAGAAATGAGAAGAAGCACTGATGGTAACTTTCAGAGATCTAGATCAGTTAATATACGAGGAGAGAGAGAATATGGGGGCAGCAGTTCTACCCATAGGACTCCTGGTGTTACAGTAGAGTCTGGAAATATTGGACCAATGGATACATATCTTTAGAAAAAAGGGGTCGTACACAGACTTCAATCAAGATAGCTCTCAAAGGAATTAAAAATGCAAAGAAACACATTGGTAGAGCTATCTCTAAATTTTTCTTCTACAACCATATTTCTTTCAATGTAGCTGATAGCCCTTACTATCACACTATGGTGGATGCTATACAATCAGTAGGACCTGGTGTTCCCCCTCGTAGTTCAAATGATATTGCTACTAAATATCTTGACTCAGAGGTAGATGAACTTCATACTTATATTGAGACATTTAAACGGTATTGGGATGAATTTGGTTGTACACTGATGTGTGATGGGTGGAGTACACAAAACAGAAAAATATAATTAATTTCTTAGTGTACTCTGGCATGGGGACAATATTTTTGAAGTCTGTGGATGCTACTGCTCATTTTAAAAATGCAGATTATATTTGTCAGTTGATGGATGAGGTAGTACAAGAAATTGGTGAAAAAAGAGTAGTCCAAGTGGTTACTGATAATGGGGCAAATTATAAAGCTGCTGGAAATTTACTGATGATTAAAAGACCTCATTTATATTGGACGCCATGTGCTGCACATTGTATTGATCTGATGTTAGAGGATATTACATAAGAGCCTGAAATTGACATGGTCATATGTGAAGGTCAGAGGTTAACAAATTTTATATATAACCATGGTTGGGTTCTTAATTTACTCAGGCAGATGACTGGTGGTAGGGAGATCATCAGACCCGGCGTCACTAGATTTGCCACTCACTTTTTAGCCTTGGAGAGCATCATGCGCTACAAGGATGATATTATACGGATGTTTACATCACAGGAGTGGTCTATGAAAATTAAGAATATGAAACCTAAAGATAAATCTTTAGGTGAAACTTTGAAAAATATGGCTCTTGAAAATACATTTTGGGATAATATTACAATTGCCACCGCAGTATTTGAGCCTCTTGTCAAAGTATTAAGACTTGTAGACAGTAATGACAAGTCTGAGATGAGTTTCTTATATGAGGCAATGGACATAGCTAAAAAATCAATAAAAAAAAAATGTGGGCCAAAGTTATAAGAAGTGGTGGAAGATGATTGATTCTAGATGGAACAAACAACTACATAGAGATATACACGCTGCTGGTAAGCATGCTTTTAAGTTTTAAGTTTTAATTTACTTTTATTTATGAATATTTAAAAATTTGAATGCTTACAATTTTTAAATTTTTATAGGGTATTTTCTTAATCCAAGATTTCAAGTCTCTAAAAATGTCAATAATAAGAAAGGTAATCAGCAAGCTTGAGCCCGATATTCATAAACAAATCCTGTGCGATAAAGAAGTAAGTTATGATTCAATTAAATAATTTTATTATTATTTGTTTCAAGTTTTAACTTTCAATAATCAATATAATCAATAAGCTAATAATATATTTCTGATTTCAAATGGGGAGATATAGATTGAGACCTGGGCAATTCAGTACTGCTAAAGTTGCTGCAGCTATATCTCATAACACTCCAGCTGAATGGTGGTCTATTTATGGATGGGAGGAGGCACCAAATTTGACGCCAATAGCAAAGAAGATTTTAAGTCAAACTGTGTCTTCATCTTAGTGTGAAAGAAATTGGACTACTTTTTCCTTAATCCACACAAAAATACGCAACCGATTGACAATGAAAAGATTGGAGAAGTTAGTTTTTTGTCATTATAATATGAGATTGAGGGAGAGAAATTTAAGAAGAAAGGCAGAAAATTAACAACTGATTGATTTAAATCATGTTTTTGATGAAGAAGACCCCTTGACTCCATGGATCAGAGAGATAGAGGACAGGGTATTAGATGACAGAGATAACCCATGGTTAGATGAAATATTAGGAGAGACCACGACGAGGGTAGAGGCTGGTACGAGTCATTCAACAGCGAGAGATAGTATACCTATTAGTACTAGTCATAGTCCTAATGATACATATGGTGGTGAGATCATTCCATCTACATTTGTTGAGGAAAGTCAATGAGGCATAAGAAGTGAAGACAGAGAAACTGAGAATATATATATATATCAGCGACGTCATGAGATGCATTTTAGTTCCTATGATTATGATACATCGAATATTTATTGTTTGGAGCCATCACAAGATCCATATACTAGTTATTGTCCTCAGTATCCTCAGTATTCTCAGGCACAAGATTCAAATGTTGATTATTATCCTCCTCAAACACAAGTCACACAACAAGATCCATACAATATGACTAGTATGATGGAATCACTTTTTAGAGCATCAGGTCCCAGACATCAACATTTACAAACTTATGGTGATTATGATGATGAAGACTATAGAAATTTACGAGAACCAGCTCGGTATTCAACAAAGTTTTAAATTTTGAGTAAGTTAATACATTTTTTAAAGTTTTTAGACTTCATATGTGAGTAATTTTTGTTTTCTTATTTTTTTAAATTTTTCTGTATTTTTCTGCATTTTTAAATAATATTTAAAATTTTATATAATTAAAAAATAGTCCGATCCGATACAAACGGCCGATACGTACCGTTTTTCTGGACGGCCGATACCGATCCCGATCCCGATCCCGATACTGGGAACCTTGATTCTAACTTCCCATTCTCATAGGGTTACAAGCCAATTTATTTACTTTCTCAAACAGTCATTCTTCTTGCGTCTTGATATTTCAAAAGCAAAGGGACTCTTTATTATTGTTTCCTGTAAGAAGATAAGTAAGTTTACTTCATTATTATTCTACTGTTGCGAAAGATGTAGATCGCTGCATCACATTCAAACATGTGCTGATGGAGAAAAATCTACCTGGAGTTTGGAAGATCATTGTTGACAATCTTCCTACAAATTGTTTGACATAATGTGGAAAACAGAATCACAATAATCAACTTTCATCTACATAATCACATAAATTTTTCAACCTAAAACATATTGAAACAATTCAAACAGCAAATCTCATCAGTCGAAGTAGTTCATCTGTCGTAATAACAAGAAAAACGCGAGAATACCACTCACCCAGATCCTTCAATCGGCTAACCCTGGTAACGGATCGAAGACCATCAGCATCCCTGAACCAAATAACTCTTCAAAGTGAGAAACGGATAAATAACCAAATACATAGGCAAACTCCTAATAAACAAAATCCACAATAAAACCCAATTCACACCTTCCACTACTTCTCCCCAAGAGATATAAAGCAGCACCACTCAGGCAACAACCCAATCCACCCCACGGAATCATCCTCACCAGAACTTCAAAACCCAAATCCCCAAAAGCTCAAATTCCAGAAAAATCAAACGATACACCAAAAACATAAGAAAGACGACTTCTTAATAGGCAATTCCACAAACATGATGCGACCAAGATAAGACTCGGTTAATTTAGGAGAAATCAGAGCGAGAAGGAAGAGAAGAATATATATAGTTAGGTTTTGCAATGGCTAATTAAGGAGGAGGGGCGATGGTTGGTTCAGAGGAGGAGCGAATTTGGACATCAGAACTCGGAAGGCGGACGACTTGAAGTTGAACAGAGCTGAAACGGAGGAGGGACGTTGTGAAAGAAATGAAGGAACGCGGGACCCACTTTATGAGTTATGGACTTATGGCTAAAAGAAAAAGGAATACGTGTTATCCATCAAGTTAATGCTCTGAGTTTCTGTCGTTGCTTAGGAATAAAAAAAAAAAAGAGTAGGGCCTTTTCTAGTATTTTTGCGTATTGACTTCATATTATCTTTTACTAATTTGCAGAAAGAAACAATGAAAAATAAATATTTGCAGACCAAATCCTCGCTTTTAAAATATTTTTGTGGATAAGTCTCTTCAAAAGTAATATTATCAGGAAAACATTTATACTTTTGAACAAAAATACTCGCCTCTGACCTCTCAAGGTATTAGTGCTCCATTTAGTCGGAAGGGACAACTATTAATGTTTATACTGATATGGACAATAGAGGGGATCAAAGGCCCTACTTGACTCGATCGGAACGCTGACGGAAGGGACAACTATTAATGTCTATACTGATATGGACAATAGAGGGGATCAAAGGCCCTACTTGACTCGATCAGAACGCTGAGCTTACTTTCGATTCGCCAGGCTTGAGCTCGAGATCACAACGGACGATCGAGAGATAAGTTTTTGATCCTCATGAAAATCCCACGTACTTGTAAGGTTTTTCATGACAAACCTGAACAATTTTTTTTAAAAGAAAATCTAAGGATAATTGTAACACTCAGCTATCAAACAGGTGCCCCTCATGTGAGTAGAACTCACGAGATTATCACATGACCCGTTGATTAATATTTCAACACAATATATAAATGAAAAGCCCACATTTTCATAAATAAAACAGATAAGGAAGCCCATAACACCAAAGCCACAACAAACCCAAAATACAAATCCATAAAATATAAGTCAAAGCCTACGCAGGAGCTACAAGCCATCTAGCTTAATTTATATGAATAGAATAAAAATAAGAAGACTAGAAGCCATCGCAGATCCTTTGCGAGCTGGGGGGGGGTTATTTACAAATCTGAAATAATTCCACAAAACAATGGTGAGCATAAAGTATCTACTTCTACGGTCCACAAGTAGTGTAAAAAATGATGCAATAATAGACAAATATAAATATGCGTATCATGGTCAAATAGAATACATCAATACCACATACTCATCATGTTCATCTAATGCGCACATTCATTAACAAACAATAACATGTCATGCACCAAATTCAGGCTAACATTTCCTCAATTTCAACTCACACTAAGTTTTACCCATAGGCCATGACAAAACTACATCACATAATATGCATCATCTCATACTATCAACTCTATAGCTTAGGCTCATATAGAGCTACGCCCATAGGCCACATCAAATACTCACACACGAACACACATATACCAAGTAGACCTTAGTGATAGAATTGCCAACCTATCACCCGGCGAATAACATAATAGATTGTCCGCCATTACAGACTAAGGACCTCAATTGTAAGCCCCTCACATAGGTCAATATCGCAAATCGATACTATCAAATGAGCCATCAACTCTACATCATCACATTATCGTGCGAAAATCTTTTAATTAAACACACATTATTATCATGTTTTACGTACTAACACACATATTCATGCCCAATGCATATGCGTAGAAATCATAATATGCGAAATCTTACCGAACTGCAAAATAAGATTAACATACATGATGTGCAATAATAACGGTAAGGAACACGTAGACACATGCATGCTATGAATATAATGATGTCATAAGGTAAGTTATTTCATTCTCTATACTACTCCTAGATTATAAAAGTTTCATTTGCCTAAATCGCTTACCTGATATTAGTTGCAACTACGCCATGGGATCATCCTCATAGGGTATGCAGTTCACCAATGTTCACGACAGGCTTGGGTAGTTTCATCTCATAATTCCTACCTTTATTAATCAGGTAGAGCTAGCACAGCTGTACCAAGACCTGACGCGTTATTAGACGTAATAAAAAATATTCTCCTCAAATTTAGAGAAGATCGCATAGATAATATTTAATTAATAAGCTTCGTTAAATAATGCAACTTGCTTAATATCATTTTCTTACAATAATCTGTATAAATTCTCCAACAGGAGCAATTACTACACATACAACTAGATCACTGACTCATTTGCTAAAATTAGTTTAACCAAAGTTAAAATCCACCATGCTAAATGCTACCTAGAACTAAATCCCTATTAAGAGCAATTATTAAAATGAACCAATCATTCTTTATCAATAATTAAGATTAAGGCTCAAGTTGACAAGAATAAAATAATAAGATGATTAATATAAATAAAATGATTATGATGCAACTAATCGGCTTCGCCAACTCAAGGCCAAGCACAAACTCATTAAATTTTGGGCCTGAAGCCCCAAGGGAACTAGGCTTAAAAGCCATATTGTAAAAATCCAACCTTAAAAAAAAAAAAAAATTTTGGGCACGACGTGGCTGGCCACATTGTGGCCGGCCTCGTGCCCATGCAAGATGAATGAGCAGCTTGCGTGGTGGGGCGCCACGTGCCCACTGCCACCAGCTACCCCTGGCCGTGGCGGGCCCCGGCGCCACCGCTACCCCTCCTCCACCGCCTTCTCTCTCTCTCTTTAAATCTCTCTCTCTTTATCTATCTCTCTCTCGGTCACTCTCTCACTCTACTCTCTCTACTCTCTCGCACTCCTTCCTCTCCTTGTTGCCGACGTCGGCCCGCCGCCACCTTCCCGAAGCCGCCGCCGCCGATGAGAAGCTCTTCCTCTCTCTCTCTCTCCCTCTTTCTCTCTCTCTCTTCCTCTCTCTCTCTCTCTCTCTCTCTCTCTCTCTCTCGCCCGAGCTCGGGCTCGTCGGAGCCGAGCCGCCGGCGAGAGGCCGGCCACTGGCTGGCCAGTAGTGGCCAGTGCCCTCCCCGCCGGCCCGGGTCCGCACCTCCCTCCTCTTTCTTCCCTTCTTCTCTTCTCTTCTTCTTCTTCCTTCTTCTTCCTTCTTCTTTTCTTCTTCTTCTTCCTCAGCTGCTTCTTCTCTTCTTATTTTTCTGCAATAGTGCTCGGCTCGGCCCAGCACTATAGCAGGCTAGTGCTGGGCCAAGCCCAACACTACTATTAGTGATCCATTATCCTTTTTAATTTTATTATTTATTTAGGTATTTCTGTCTTAATTAATACAAATAGATTTAGACATTATTTATTTTAATAATAATACATATTCATCATTATGATTATTGTTAATTAAAGTTTATTGATGATTAATTAGGTTATAAACTATTACACATAAATATAGGTAATACTTATATTTATTTAACTATTTATTTACTTATATGTATATTGGATTAATAGATAGATTTGTAAATTATAATTATTAGATTTATATTCTAATATTCTTATGATATACATTTTAAGTAATTCTATTAATTTATTATATATTGTTATTTTTGTAACAAATAAAATACTAGGCTTATGTATTTATTTATTATTTTATTAAGTAATTTTTAATTAATCAAGATATAATTATAGTTAGGTTTTCATCTATTTATTTTTATTTTTATTTTTATTTTTATCTGTAATTAAAAATCTAGCTAGTAATAAAGATAAGTAGAAATTCTAAAACCTTTTAAATCATCATATATTACATGAACGGATTTTAATCAGATAAACGGCTAACATCATACTACTTAAATAATTTCAGATCCCGACCCCCCTATTCAGGATCTCGTGGACTTAGCTATCGAGGTTTGATCATTGTCGTAGCAACGTGAACGAGTGGTTGTTTGGTATTTGTAGTGGTGGTGAATAGTCTTATCCCCTAGATGCCTTTCTTAAATTAGGATATATTATATATTATGTACATGCATATTTTGGCATCCAGCATGATTATATTACTTTATATAGAGATGATTTCAATCAAGCATATTTTATCATGCATTTAATTAGGCTGATATAAGATATGAGTACATCGATGATATATAGAGATGATTGGAGATGATTATACTGTTATGGTTTTATGACGGGATGATCTCTATTATGAGTATGCATGTGATAGACTAGCAGGAGTATGCATGTGTTAGATACATGGTTGGAGTAGGCATTGCATCATTTTTCTCTTGGCTTCTTCACCACCTAAATTCCTGAGTTGCATGATCTGTTGTAGTACTGGATATGCATATGATCTATCATGTATAGGAAATCATAAAAATACATGTGTATGTGATGTGATGTGATGTGGTGGCTGGAACGGTATCTGGTCCGGACTTGTACTGGACATACTCTTAGCGTATGACAGAGTATGGTGATGACTGATGGTTGTACTCTTAGCATATGACAGGGTACAACTATCATTGATATACCCTTAGCGTATGGCAGGGTATGATTACTTTTTTTCTGAGATACGCTTAGCGTATGATAGGGTATGATTTATCTACAGAGATACCCTTAGCGTATGGTAGAGTATGATTTATCTACAGAGATACTTTTAGCATATGACAAGGTATTCTCTGAGCTTGTGACATGATGTGTATCAACTTTGGGGCCGGGTACCGTAGTCCAACATGGTGGATGATATTCAAAGTTGAGACGGATGATTGTGAAAGTGAGAGATATGTAAAGCTTGTGACATGATGTCCAGCATGGGACCGGGTACTCATGACTCTCTCTTTATTTCTTTTCTAACCCCCCCTCCAAGGTATTATGATACGTGATAGCAACTTGAGATATCCTGATGAGATATTTTAAAGCAAGGATGAGGTGAGCTATAGACGTGAAGCGGTATAGAAGATAGTTTAACCAGACATTGAGTTGTATCGTTGTCTGTTATATTTGTACCTTATTATATCAGATGATGATTTGTATAGTACATGTCAGATTATAGAGCACTCGTGTATCAGTTATTTAGTTGTATCTTGATGGTTTACTAAATAAATAACATCAAATAAATAAAACACTGCTACCGTGCCGGACGGGGGCGTTACACTTATGGGTTGGGCCACAGCCCAATCCACCAACAAACTTGGGCTAGGCTGCCTACAGCCCGAAACTACTTGGGTTGGGTTGCCTGCAGCCCAAACCCACAAAAAACTTGGGCTAGGTTGCATGTAGTCCAACCACACCCCTAACACGGGTCGAGCTGCACCCAGCCCAACCCAGCCCGACACATGGAATAGGCTGCAGCCAGCCTGAGCAAGCACTTGGACTGGCTTCAAGACACAACCCCTCCTTCCTCAACCCTAATGAAAATAGGAAGAAAGGGTGGCTCCCGATGGCCACCGCCACTGGCAATCGGGACCAACTGACCGGTCGATGCCCTGCAAGCGAAGGAAGGCACCCACGGTGCCTACCCAGCCGATGGGGAAGATGAGGACCACCCGGTGAGAGTTGCTGGCGAACCCGGCCATTGGCGACCTAGCCGAACCCACCAACATGCTCCCATCACCATGTAGAAGCCAATCGAGGGGAAGCCCTACTGCTAGAGGTGGTCGGCGATGAGAAACCACCTCGCATCAGCCGCAAACCAAGGCGAGGGGCCGTCTGGCGACTCCAGCCACAAGGGCCAAAATGCAGGCACCCTACGGAGACTCCTCACGAAGAGGAAGCTAATCTACTTGTTGGGTAGCGAAGCCGGCAACAATGGCAGCCAAAAAATAGCTCACAAGGCTGCCAGGATAAGCCTCGATACAAAGCCTCAACAAGGGCGAAAAGGGCCAAATAAAGGCAGCAACTAGGAGAGCTTTATGAGGTTAAGCTCCTAGACCGGCATAGTGGTGACCAAGGTCGCTGGCTGGCCAGATCGTCGACGAGGCCAAAAGGGGAAGAAACGGAAGAACATGCGATCTAGCCTAAAATTAACTGAAATTAACTACAAGAAGGGGGTAGAGCACTTACGGGCGAATCGATTGGCGTGCAAGCCTCCACGGTGCTCCGACGCGGCATAAACCAAAAGGGGCTAATGATAGCTGCAGGCGGGGAGAAGAAAAAAAAAGAGAGAAAAAGAAAAAAAAGACAAGAAGGAATGAATGGGAAGGAGAAAGAAAACATAGAGGGAGGGAGAAGGAAAGGGGCGCATGTGCATGCCCATAAGTTCAGCACATGTGCCAGGAACATGCACGCCACATTTTTTTTATTGGATGTTATAATATTGATGAAGACTATGGAAGAATTACCTTGGATCGAAGAAATTTGAGCCCAAATACCTCTGAAAATCATGATCAACAGTAAAGCTTCTTGTGAACGAGAATGGTATTTTAATTTCATAATTTTAATTAAATTTAAAATTAGTAATTAAAAGAATTTAAAACTAAAACGTTGTAATAATTTTAGAAGTTTTGTAATGACTATAATGGTCATTTTAAAATGATTAATGGGATGAATTCATATGGGGGTTACAAGTTTTGAAGAAATTCAAAAGGCCTGAAATATCTATATATACCCCATTTGTTCATGAGAAAAACAACAAACACAAAAATTCCACGTCAAGTTTTAGTTACTTTTCTCTTTTAATTTTTTTTATCTATTATTTTGATTGAATTGGAGGAGTGCGGTTTCACAGAGATGCGACATAGGAACAAGATTCTAGGTTGTACCTTGGAGGAAAGAGAGAGGAGTAACCTTGCACATAGGGCACCACTTTCTTTTAGGGCAGCTACACTTTGGTGTGCTTCACAAACTAGAGTTCATTAACTTTTTAAAATATAAAACTAGATTTATTCTGTGCATAAATATTCTATGTTAAAGTTTTTAGAAATAAAAACTAACAATCTAAATAAAATGACTAATGGGCTGAATTCATTTTGGGGTTACAAGTTTTAAAGAAATTCAAAAGACCTCAAATATCTATATATACCACATTTGTTTATGAGAAAAACAATAACAACGCAAAAATTTCAAGTCAAGTTTTAGCTACTTTTCTCTCTTAATTTTTTTTATCTATTATTTTGATTGTATTAGAAGAGTGCAGTTTTCACATAGAAGTGTTGAAGCATTGTGCGAGGTTTTAGATTGTACCTTGAAGGAGAGAGAGGCGGGTAACCCTGCATAGAGGGCGCCAATTTTCATTAAGGTAGCTACGCTTCGGTGTGCCTCATAGGCTAAAGTTCGTTAACTTTTTATTATTATTTATATTAAATAATATTTATTTTATTCTTTAAAAAAAGTAGATTTATTTTGTGCATAAATATTCTATGTTAAAGTTTTTAGAAATAAAAACTAAAAATCTAACTAAAATGATTAATGTGCTAATCATTTGGGGGTTACAAGTTTTGAAGAAATTCAAAAGACCATAAATATCTATATATACCCCATTTGTTCATGAGAAAAACAATAACAACGCAAAAATTCCAAGTCAAGTTTTAGCTACTTTTCTCTCTTAATTTTTCTTATCTATTATTTTGATCATATTGGATGAGTGCAGTTTTCATAAAGAAGCGTCGAAGTATTATGATATCCGACGACGTAGGAACGAGATTCTTGGTTGTGCCTTGGAGGAAAGAGAGGCGGGTGACCCTACATAGAGGGCGCCATTTTTCTTTAGGGCAGCTACGCTTCGGTATGCGTCAGAGGCCATAGTTCTTTAACTTTTATTATTATTATTATTTATATTAAATAATATTTTTTTAATATAAAACTACATTTATTCTGTGCATGAATATTTTATGTTAAAGTTTTTAAAAGTTAAAACTAACAATCTAAATAAAATGATGTTGGCAGTAACAATCTGATTCCAAAGAGTCACAAAAATTCGATCAAAAATAAATAAATTAAATAAATTTAAAAATTACAGAATATAAAATTATGAATAGTCGAGTCTACTATTGGACACTATCTCCTTGAGACCAATTCGCCCTCCACCGATTGCTTCTAGAACAGTGGACGTCGGTCTCCCAGGATACAATGACTACCTTGCACTCGAAAGGAAGCAACTATTCGAATGCCTTGTTGAGCCTGAATCGTACTGTGCTTTCTCTCAAATGCAGACTCCAACTTAAAACTCGACCCAAACTTAGAAGGAATGAACCAAAATTCTGTGTCAAATTATGCAGACTGACAGCTTATTTATAGAATTAAATAGGCTCGACGAAAGGATGCAAATGGTCACGAACGGATGCACCATTTCGGGTTTGAAACCAATTAACATTTACAACGTGAAGGGATGCACCATTTCGGGTCGGGTTCAACCAACCAACTAACTGATTAACTGTTCATCGAAGGGACAGACCACTTCGACTTCGGATAGGTTCAACCAACCAACCAACCTAAACCAAACCAGATTTGAACCCGTATCAGGCAAAAAATTAAAATTCGACTTGTCCCTTGGGTGCGAACTGAGTCGAGCCAACCAGGCCGGGCCAGCTAGATCCGGTGAGCCCACCGGTGCCGCAGCCGCAGCGCCGACGTCCCCATCGCCTCTATCCCCCTTTTATATTTCTCTCTTTCTCACTCTCACTCTCACTCTCACTCTCCCCTCTCTCTCTCTCTCAAACTCTCTTTCTCTCTCTCTCTCCTACTGTTACTGCCGCCGCCGCCGCCGTCCTTGGAAACCACCGCCGCCACCTCCGCAAGCATTGGTTAGCACCTTTCTCTCCCTCTCTCTCTCTCTCCTTCTCGCTCGCTCACACCCAAGCTTGGGCTTGTTGGAACCGAGCCGCCGACGAGAGGCCAGCCGCTGGCTGGCTAGCAGCGGCCGGTGCTCTCCCTGCTGGCCCGACTCTGCACTTCCCTCCCCCTCCTCTTTCTCTTCTCTTCTTCTTCTTCCTTCTTTTCTTTCTTTTCTTCTTCTTCTTCTTCTTCTTCTTCTTCCTTCTTTTCTTTCTTTTCTTCTTCCTTTCTTCTTTTTCTCCATTCTCGGTCCCTCCCCCTCCTCTTGCTGCAACAGTGCTGGGCTGAGCCCAGCACTATAGCATAGAGGATTATATTATATATATATAATTATTTTCTAATGTTAGGTAAATTAGTCTATTTAGATAATTAATTATTTTGATAATTTACACTAACTAATATAATTTTACTAAGTATTTTTAGTATAATAATTTATTAATTTTAATTATAAACATGGCTATAAATTTATTTATAGTTTACTTATTATTTATTAGATTAATATATGTAGTCTCATTCATAATAATCTTACATTTATATTTATATTTTATAACTATTTTTTGTATATTATTATTGTCTAATAGTTTGTATAAAATGGAATACTAGACTTGCATAGTATTTTTGTATAATAGGCTAATGACTATTTTGCGTATAATTTATGATTAATTAAATAAAAGTAGGTATTACAAAATAAGTATTAATAATATTATTTTTATTAAATTATATATATATAGTCGTCTTGGTTATTTACAAAAAGGAGATAAATTACTATTTACTTATTACTTATTCTATAATTAGCAAACTAAGATTTTTAGTAAATAAATAAAAATTATGGTAATAGCATATTAATATTATCATAATTGAACTTATATTATGAATCTAATCAATTTTAAACCTAATAAAATATCATATTTTACTCGAACGGATTATAATCGGATAAACAACTAACTTTATATTACTTAAACATTTTCAGATCTCGAACCCCTTATGTGAGGCCCCGTGGACCCTATTAGGACGAGTTGTCGCTTGGTTGCCGGATTTGAGGGATACATGAGTTGTGTCTTCTGATTAGAGGTGAGTAGTCTTATTCCCTAGACGCTTTTCTCAAATTAGGATATATTATATATTATGTACATGCATGTTTTAGCCTCCAGCATGATTTTATGACTTTATCCAGAGATGATTTCAGTCAAGCATATTTTATCTTGCATTTGATTAGGCTGATCTGGGATATGAATACATTGGTTGGTGATATATAGAGATGATTGAAGATGATTATACTGTTATGACTTTCTGTTGAGGTGATTTCTAGCACGAGTATGCATGTAATAGACTAGCAGTGATATGCATATGTTAGATATATGGTTGGAGACTACATTACATTATTTTCCTATTGACTTCCTTACCACCAAAATTCCTGATATGCATGACTCGTTATAGTACTAGATATATGCACGTGATCTATCATATAGAAGAAAATGCATAAATCTCATTGATAGGAAAGTTGATAGAAAAAGCATGAGGATACCTAATTAGGTGCCAGGGTTAGAGGTGCTTGTAGTGATGATTATGGCCGCTAATGTGCGATATCTCGTGGCCCATGTCCGAGGTCAGTTGAGTCTGTGCGTATAGACAATTGGACACCTGCCGTTCGCTAGGGCATGCATGTGGCGAGTTACTCTCATGTGATTTCTATTAACTAGTGGGGTATTCGATCTAGATGGATTTTGATATACTCTTATCGTATGGCAGGGTATGATTATGACTAAGATACCCTTAGCATATGACAGGATATGCTTTGAGCCTATGGGCAGGATGTTGAGATCGGGTACCAGGTGTTCACTATGCATAGTGGTCTAGTATGATGATATTATACCGAGATGTCGGTGATGATCGTAATGTTGAGAAATGCATATGATTTCATTATCACCTGTTATACTTGATTATTGAATGGTCAATATGCATCATAGGTGGTTGTATTTGATATCATAGTATGATCATGATCGGCATGCATCATGTGTTATATTTGAGACAGAGTTATGATGATGGTATGACATTGAGATTTATTTATACATTGTCGAGGATTATATATTTTATCAGTTATGACATGGCATGTTATCTATTTTTTTTATTTATATATTATTGAGGAACATTC
This sequence comes from Typha latifolia, assembly GCF_019914945.1. Classification (NCBI taxonomy): domain Eukaryota; kingdom Viridiplantae; phylum Streptophyta; class Magnoliopsida; order Poales; family Typhaceae; genus Typha; species Typha latifolia. The sequence continues at coordinate 6,815,373 of NC_133091.1, forward strand.
ATATACTCATTCATGACATGATGCTCTTTCTGATTCATATTATCCAATACATAATTTACTCTTTGTTTAGCATTACTAATTTGGGGTAAGGTCTATTCACTGAGCCTTTTGCTCATGACTCTTTTTATTTCTTTTCTAACCCTCTAAGATATGTGGTATGTGATAGCGACTTGAGATATCCCGAGAAGATATTTTAGATTGATGAGGTGAGCTATAGGTGCGAGACGATATAGATGATAGTTTGTATAGAAATTGAGTTGTATCGTTGTTTGTTATATTTGTACTTTATTGTATCAGACGATGATTTGTATAGTACATGTTAGATTATAGTGTACTCGTGTATCAGTTATTTAATTATATCTTGATGTTTTGTCATGGCCTATGTGGGTCCTGCCAGATTAGGTAGTTGTCTAGTGTATATTATTGTGGACTTGTATATTCATATGTTAACAAGTTTATTTGGTTGATAATATGATTTATTTGGTGTTGGATTATGTGAGCATGGATATGTTAGCGGGTATTATTTGATGATATCATGATTATATGTGCACAAGAGTGTATCTGTGCGTGACGAGCTCCACCCGACTTGTCGCGTGCGACGCATGTGCCGTGTGGGCGCATGGGCGTGTACATGCTCGTGCCGGGCGAGGGCGTTATAATACTTATTGCTTTTTTCCAAATCATGGAAAACATGGCCTAAATGCCAAGGCAATCTTAGAGCTTCCAAACTCTAAGCCTTGGAGATCTTAGAGCTCTCCAAACGCCAAGCCTACATTGTTGCTTGCGACCTCAAAGATGGGGGGAGAAAAAAAGGGTTTGAGTTGGAGAGATGGAGAAAAATATGTGAAGTTGGAAGAAGTTTCTAGTTTATGTGACTCTAGTTTGGGGAAGCCCGAAATAATATTTATTTTATTTTTAAAAAAATATAAAACTAGATTTATTCTGTGCATAATATCTTATGCTATAGTTTTTAGAAATAAAAACTAACAAAAGGTGGGAGATCTGGTTTTCTTTCTTTTTGAAAAAAAAAATCATGAAGAACCAAAGGTTTATGGTCTCGGTCTGGCCACGGCATCACAACGTGCGGACACCATGCACAGTCTGGAGTGAGAAGTGCAAAGCTCAAATCTAAATTGGCTTAGGAAAAATCGAGTGCTATTAAGCTTTAAAAAATCGAATAAGATTTTAGCTTTGAAAATGAAACCAATTAGAAATTATGAATCTAACTTCCATAATGAAAATCAAACTCAATTCAATATTGGGATGTAATGGCCCCACCCAGCACGGGCACGTGCTCGCCCATGCACCCACAGGGCGCGCGCGGCGCCCGCGATAGGACGGATGAGTCATCAAGCAGAAATCCATATGTACTCATATAATCTATTTCAAGATAAATCATACTATTATCCTAATAAACATATTAATATATAGAAATCCAAAATTACAAGAAGCATACTATACCACAACATAAGTTGGCATTACTCACACATGCCACTAGAATCCACCAAGATACAACTTAAAATTATTTCTTTGCTATATTGTCTCATGTTTAGCTTTCTTTAGTTTAAAATGTCTCTTTAGGATATCTCAAATTGTTATTAAATACCACATATCTAAGATGTTAGAAAAGAAATAAAGATAGTCATGAGGTAAATGCTTAGTGAATATACCTTATTCCGAATTAGTGATATCAAAAAGAGAGTAAATTATATGCTAATACACGAGTATAATATAATATAACATGTTGTATATAAATCATCTTCTAATATAGTGGAGTACAAACATATTCAATAATAGTACAACCTAATTTCTATTGTAATGCTCCCGCTCGGCACGGGCACGTGCACGCCCACGCGCCCATACAGCACGCGCGGCGCATGCGACAGGTCGGGCGGGGTCCGTCGCACAAAGATATACTCCTATGCACATATAATCATGACATCATCAAATAATACCTACTAACATATCCATGCTCACATAATCCAACACCAAATAAATCATATTATCAACCAAATAAACCTGTTAACATATGAATATCCAAGTCTACAATAATATACACTAGACCACTACATAATTTGGCAAGACCCACATAGGCCACAACAAACCATCAAGATATAACTAAACAACTGATACACGAGTACACTATAATCTGACATGTACTATACAAATCATCGTCTGATATAATAAAGTACAAAAATAACAATCAACGATACAACTCAATTTCTATACAAACTATCATCTATACTGTCTCGCACCTATAGCTCACCTCATTAATCTAAAATATCTTCTTAGGATATCTCAAGTCGCTATCACGTACCACATATCTAAGAGGGTTAGAAAAGAAATAAAAAGAGTCATGAGCAAAAAGCTCAGTGAATAGACCTTACCCCAAATCAGTGATGTCAAACAAAAAGTAAATCATGTACTGGATAATATGAATCAGTAAAAGCATGATGCCATGTATGAGCATTTATATATGTATCCTCAATGACATATATATAAGTAAAATCAATTCTCATGAATGAGCATATTATATCCTGTAACACCCCAATTAAAAAAAAGAAAAAATATGGGGGGGTCCCAGCACCACTGCCACCCCCCGTCCTTCTTCTCCTTTCTTCTTCTTCCTCTTCCCTTGCTGTGCACGCCACCATCCCCACCTCCTTTAACCCCCTTCTCTCCCTTCCCACTGCACCATTTCTCCACCTCGTTACCTCTCTCCTTCTCCTTTCTCGTGGGTTGCCGACATCGGAGACGAAGCCCCGGACCCGGAGCTGATGAGCCTGTCGACCAACCCCGCCTCGGTAATCCCTCTATGTAATGCCCCCGCCCGGCACGGGCACGTGCACGCCCACGCGCCCACACGGCACGCGCAACGCACGCGATAGGACGGGCGAGGCCCGTCACGCACAGATACTCTCCTGTGCACATATAATCATGACATCATCAAATAAAACATGCTGACCTATCCATGATCACATAATCCATCACCAACTAAATCATACTATTAACCAAACAAACTTGTTAAAATATGAATATCCAAGTCCACAATGATATATACTAGACAACTATATAATTTGGCAAGACCCACACAAGCCACAACAAACCATCAAGATACAACTAAAACAACTAATACAAGAGTACACTATGATTCAACTTGTGTTATACAAATCATCGTCTAATACAAAAGAGTACAAATATCAAATACTGGTATAACTCAATTTCTATATAAACTATCATCTATACCAACTCGCATCTATAGCTTACCTCATCATCGCTATAAAATATCTTCTCAAGATATCTCAAGTCGCTATCACGTACCACATATTTGAGGGAGTTAGAAAAGAAATAAAGAGAGTCATGGGCAAAAGGCTCAGTGAATAGACCTTACCCCAAATCAGTGATGCCAAATAGAGAGAAAATCATATATTGGATAATATAAATCAGAAAGAGCATCATTTCATTAATGAGTATATGAGTCTATCCTCACTAATATATAAATGGAAAATAGATAACATGTCATAACTGATAAGAGTACTTAATCCTCGACAATGAATAAACATGTCACCACATCATACGATCATCATAACTCTCTCTCAATTACGATATATAATGCATGCCGACCATGACAATGTTATGATATCAAATGCAACCATATATGATGTATATTGACCACTCAATAATTAGGTAATCAGATGATAATAAAATCATATGCATTTCTCAACATCTCAGTCATCAATGCCATCTCTATATGCCATCATCATACTAGACCACTGTGCATAGTCAATACCCGGTACCCGATCTCAACATCATGTCTGAAGGCTCAGAGCATACTCTGCCACCCGCAAGAGTATCTCAAATATAACCATACCCCGCCACCTACTAGGGTATCAACATCCATTCAGACCGGGCACCCACATAGTTGATAGAAACCTCGTGAGGATAACTCGCCACATATGCCCTAGCGAATGGCATGTGTCCGAATGTTTGCTGCCCACATAGACTAATGACCTCAAACGTAAGGTCAATAGGATTGCGACTATATCGAGCGATCAATCATCTTCAGGCACGCCATAACCCTCGCGCCCACTCGGGTATCCTCACGCTTTCTATCAACTATCATATCAATCACATTTCATGCTTTCCTTCTAAATGATAAATCATATGCATATATCTAGTACGATAACAAGTCAATGCATAACGGGAATTTAGGTGGAAAAGGAATCAAGAGAAAAATGATACAATGTAGTCTCCAACTATATAGTCAACACATGCATGCCTATATAGTCAACACATCCATCAATCTATAACATGCATACTCATGCTACAGATCAATTGGACATAACTTTACAATAGTACAATTATCTCTTATCATTTTTATTTATCATCATCGTACTCATATCTAAGATCAGCCTAATCAAATGCATGATAAAAATATGCTCGACTGTAATCATCTCTAGATAAAGTCATATAATCATGCTGGAGGCCAAAACATGCATGTACATAATATATAATATAACATAATTTGAGAAATACGTCTAAGGTATAAGACTACTCACCTATAATCAGAAAACTCAACACATGTATCCCTCACATCCATCAATCAACCGTCACACATCACTAACAAGGTCCCCGGGGTCTCAAATAAGAGGGTTCGGGATCTGAAAATATTTAAGTAATATAAGGTCAGTTATTTATCCAATTAGGATCCGTTTGTGTAACATATGATGATTTATTAGGTTTAAAATTCCTTATTTTGTTTTTATTAAATAATTTGATCTATATCATATATTTAATTATAATAATATTAGTATGTTATTATTCTAATTGTAGATTTATTTATAAAATCATAGTTTGCTAATTATATATTAAGTATATAATAGTCAATCTCTTTTGATAAAAAAAAAACGTAAAAGAGCTCCATGTACAATAATATAATTTAAGATACAAGCACCTATATTATATAATATTATATAATTATACTTTAATTACTTTGTCACTACTACTCTTACTAAACAAATTAAGAGTTGCATATAAAATAATCTTTACTTAATCATGTAATATAAACATTAAGTAAGCCTACGATTATATTACATGCATAATAATGTATAATAAGTTATACATATATATATATACCTAATTATAAAGACATGTATTAATCTAATAAAATATATGAAGTTAAAAATATATTTATGTACAAATATTTATAATTATAATTAACTGAAATTACACTAATAACACTTACCATGTTAATAGATATATCTATTCTTGACAAATTAAATTAAAGATCTAATTTAGATTAACTAAATAACATAAGTACTTTACACATGTTTTATTACCAGAGAAGGTAAAACGAACAGAGGAAAAAGAAGTAGAGGAAATGAAGAAGAAGAAGAAGAAGAAGAAGAAGAAAGAGAAGAAGAGAAGGGAAGGGAGGGAGGCTCACCTCGGCCATAGCGGTGGCGGTGGCAACGGCGACGACGGTAGGCCGACGTCGATAAGCGAAGGAGAGAAAGACAGTGCTCGAGAGAGAGAGAATGAGTCTTTAGAGAGAGAGAGAGAGCTATAGAGAGAGACGGTGAGGGTGGTGTTGCGACGGCGACGGTGGCGGTAGGCCGGCGTCGGCAAGAAAATATGTGAGAGAAAGAGAGAGAGAGGGAGAGAGAGAGAGAATATGTGAGAGAGAAAGAGAGAGACAGAGAGAGAAAGAGAGAGAGATAAAGAGAGAGAGGGAAGGCGGTGGAGGAGGTGAGGCAGCAGCTGTGACGACACCGGGCCCGCTGCAGCTAGCTTGCCCGGTTGTGGGCGCATGTGGCGCCCTCAACGTGCGCCCACTATTTGCATGGCACGAGCTCGTGCCATGCAACACCGAAACTTTTTTTCTTTTTTTTTGTCTCTTATTTATTTATTTATTTATATTATACATTATTAATTATTATTATTTTTTCTCAATTATTACATTATTATTTATTATTATTATTATTATTTATTTAATTATTTATTTTTTTGGGTTATTACACTCTAGCCGCCGATCCGAGGGCTCTGGTGGAAGGAGAGAAACCCTCTCTGGGCTTCGGGCCCTTATTGAAGGGAGGAGGGACCTCCATGGCTGCCGACCATGGAGCGTGCCCCGCCGCTGTCGAGCCTTCCTCCCCTCTTCCTTTTTCTTCCCTTTCGCTTACCCGCCGGCCTCGTGCTACGTCGCCGGCCTCATGGCTGCGCCGTCGGCACCGCGACCTCATGGGCCTCTTCTCTCCCCCCTCGGTCTTCTTCCCTTGGAAAGAGATAGTGTGGGAGGGTGGGGGTTAAACAAACCCCCACACATCCCCTTAGTGGGCTGCGCTGGACTACAGCCCACTAAGCCGAATTTGGTGGGCTGCGGTTGGACTGTAGCCCACAATCAGCCTTGGTGGGCTGTGGTTGGACCCCCAGCCCACCTCATGCAACCTTGTGGGCTGCAGTTCAGCCCACCAAGGCCCCCTTGCCTATTGGGTAGGCTTGAGGCTAACCCAATACCCCAGCCTAGCCCATTTGGGGCCATTTGGACCCTATAACCCCGTTTATCTATTTCCATCTGATTTATTAGCCAAACCACTCCCCTAAGGACAAATTATTATCACTAAATTAGTGTGAATTTTAGGATGACATAGAACTCACCCTAGGGGACCCTTGACTCATGTATACGCCTAAACATAAATTCTTTAATAAGATAATTAATTATATTAGTTCACTAATCTTACGTATGGCTTTACTTGCATGAATTAATAGGATTGACATTGCGTGAGGAGGATTTTGAGATTCTAGAGGAGCTGGTTAGCTGACGAGATTTAGTGTACTGTGGAGACCCCCCAGGCGAGTAGAGTTGATACAAGTCTAGAATAATATAGTTATAGTTATTATACCTTCCATGATACTGTAGGAATGTTAGTATTAGTATATACATTTAGTGTACTATGATGTATCTTGACATGTGCAGTTATTGATAGATTACTCATCATGATATTATGAGAATGCTAGCATATGCATTAGTGTAACGATGCTCTACATGTATCCTGTATGATATACCCTTGTATATATATCTGTTGTGAATATAGAATATAATGATCATGATGACTATGACATGCTTTATACACTCACGGACACTGCATCACCCTACTCACTCAGTCTGGGGTTAAGGGTAGAGTGTATCTTATATGACTATACTATTAGCGGCCTACACCTGAGGTCGGGAGCCTGTGTGGCATTCAGGTAATTATATTATATAGTTAGAATTAGATTATGATGATAGAAGAACATGATTGTGAGGCAGGGATATATGTCTAGCAGTACCCGACGACGCAGGGTTAAGACGTCCGTTGATGAGCCGAGGGCTCTTGATTCTCTCGCTGAGGGCGGTGATGATTTAGAAAGAGTGAGATATAGGCTTACGACCGGGGTCCTGATGGCCATAAACAACCAGTCACATGTAGTGTCGCCATGCATGTGTATGTGGCATTACCGCTAGATATGTATATATCCCCCCTCAATGTATGAGATGATGAATGGTTATGTAATAGATGATTTTCTTGAGAGTATCTACCCTGTGTGGTGAATGGCTCGGTGAGCTATGATAAATATGATTAATGCCTTGGTGGGCATGAGATGACTAAACTACTCTTTTATTGCTGTGTATAACATGTAAACACTATGATTGAGATTTCTATGAATAAAAGACTTTATCAAGCATGATATTCGTGTGGACTTATCCTGATACGTTTAGGAACTTGCATGTTCCAGGACAGTGACGTGTAATCTTTATTGATTGCATTGATTTAGTAACTCATAGTAAGTCATTTCAACAAGCATATTGTTCTTGCTAGCAATTATAGGCATGCATTGGATATGCACATGTGATTTCATTATTTTAGATTGTATGGAACCTACTCGCTGGGCTGTGAGCTCACCACCTCTTGGTGGCATTATTTCAGAGCTAGGGGACGCAGGTGTGGGTAGCGAGGAGTAGTTGCCTTTTCATTTCAGTTATGTCTATTAGTTGTATTGAGCCCCTACGAGGGCGTTATGATTGACGTTGTATTTTAGACTTTAGTGTTGTATTTTGGATGTGTATCTAGAAGGCTTGTTGTGGCCTGTGGAACTTGTATCTAGACTCTTATGGTTCAGTTTATTTATGGTATGAACTTGTGCTGTTATGTGCCTCGTGAAATCCTATTACTGATAGGTAATGTGATGTATTTGGAGGTTTGGGTGTTTCATATCCTCAACCAAAATTATATGTCATGATGAAATTACAATATAACATCATTGAATATAACAACATATTATGTATAACCACTAGATAATCGTATATGTCAGAGCTAGATATAATCAACATATTTTTTACTATCACAATCATCCGTCTTAATTCTGAATATCATCCACCATGTTGGACTACGGTACCTGGCCCTAAACTCGATACTCATCATGCCACAAGCTCAGAGCATATCCTGTCATACGCTAAGAGTATCTCTGTAGATAAATTATTCCCTACCATACACTATGATTTGACCTGTATTATACAAATCATCGTCTAATACAAAAGAGTACAAATATCAAATACTGGTACAACTCAATTTCTATATAAACTATCATCTATACCGTCTCACATCTATAGCTCACCTCATCATCGCTCTAAAATATCTTCTCAAGATATCACAAGTCACTATCACCGTATCACGTATCTGAGGGGTTAGAAAAGAAAATAAAGAGAGTCATGAGCAAAAGACTCAGTGAATAGACCTTATCCTGAATCAGTGATGCCAAACAAAGAGTAAATCATGTACTAGATAATATGAATCAGAAAGAGCATCATGTCATGAATGAGTATATGAATGTATCATTAATAATACATAAATGAAAAGTAAATAACATGTCATAACTGATAAAAGTATATAATCCTCGACAATGAATAAACAAATCTCCATGCCATATGATCATCATAACTCTCTCTCAAATATGACACATGATGCATGCTGACCATGACCATGCTATGATATCAAATGCAACTATATATGATGTATATTAACTACACGATAATCAGGCAATCAGATGATAATGAAATCATATGCATTTCTTAACATTTCAATCATCAATGTTAGCTCTATATGTCATCATCATACTAGACCACTGTGCACAGTCAACACCGGTTACCCGGTCTCAACATCATGTCTGAAGGCTCAGACCATACTCCGCCACCCGCAAGAGTATCTCAAATATAATCATACCCTGCCACCCGCTAGGGTATCATCATTCATCCAGATTGGGCACCCACATAGTTGATAGAAACCTTGTGAAGATAATTCGCCACATATGCGCTGGCGAACGACATGTGTCCGAATGTCTACTGCGCACACAGACTAACGACCTCAGACATAAGACCAACAAGATCGCGACTATGTCGAGCGATCAATCATCTCTAGGCACGCCCTAACCCTCGCGCCCACTCGGGTATCCTCACACTTTCTATCAACTATCCTATCAATCACATTTCATGCTTTCCTTTTAAATGACATATCATATGCATATATCCACTACGATAACAAGTCAATGCATAATAGGAATTTAGGTGGAATAGGAATCAGGAGAAAAATGGTGTAATGCAGACTCCAACCATGTATCTAACACATGCATACTTATGCTAATCTATTATATGCATACTCATGCTACATATCATCTCGGTATAAAATCATAACAATATAATCACCTTCAATCATCTCTATATATCACCAATATATTGATATCCCAGATCAGCCTAATCAAATGCATGACCTGGGCCGGCGGCGAGGGCACCGGTCGCTGCTGGCCAGCCAGCGGCTGGCCTCTCGCCGGCGGCTCGGCTCCGATGAGCCCGAGCTCGGGCGAGAGAGAGAGAGAGAGAGAGAGAGAGAGAGAGAGAGAGAGAGAGAGAGAGAAAGAGAGAGAGAGATTCTCATCAGCAGTGGCGGCGGCTTCGGGAAGGTGGCGGCGGGCCAACGTCCGCAACGAGGAGAGGAAGGAGTGCAAGAGAGAGTAGAGAGAGTAGAGTGAGAGAGTGACCGAGAGAGAGATTTAAAGAGAGAGAGGGAAGGCGGTGGGGGGGTCTTGGCGGTGGCTGCGACGGCGCCGGGGCCCACCGCGATTACCTGGCCGCAGCCGGTTGGCTGCGGCGATGCGAGGGGGGGGGGGCGTGGCATGCTCCCCCCACTGCCACTGCATGGCACGAGGCCGGCTACATTGTGGCCGGCCATGTCGTGCCATGTAATTAGTTTTTCTTTTTTTTGGATTAGGTTGTTACAATCATACACTAAAGGTATATCAATGATAGTTGTATCTTGTTATACGCTAAGAGTACAACCATCAACCATCACCATACTCTGCCATACGCTAAGAGTATGTCCAGTGCCAATCCAAACCAGATACCGTTCAGGTCGTCACATCACATACACAAGTATTTTCATGATTTTTTAATACATGATAGATCATATGTATATATCCAGTACTACAACAGATCATGCAACTCAGAAATTTAGGTGGTAAAGAAGCCAGGAGAAAGATGATGCAATGGAGACTCCAAAAATGTATCTAACACATGCATATTTCTGCTAGTCTATCACATGCACACTCATGCTAGAGATTATCTCGGTATAAAATCATCTCTATATATCATTAATGTACTCCTATATCATATCAGCTTAATTAAATGCATGATAAAATATGCTCAACTGAAATCATCTCTAGATAAGGTCATATAATCATGCTGGAGGCCAAAACATGCATATATATATATAATTATATAATATATCTTAATTTGAGAAAGGCGTAAGACTACTCACCTTTGATTAGAAGACCCAATACACGTATCCCTCACGTTCGTCAATCAACCGTCACACATCACTAGCAAGATCCATGGGGTCTCAAATAAGGGATTTCAGGGTCGGCGTCGGTAGCACGGTGGTGGAAGCGACGACGATGGTCCAAAGTGGCCGGCGTTGGCATATCGATATGGGGAAGCTTAAGAGAGAAGAATGAGAGAGAGAGCATTTGAGAGGGAGAGAGAGAGATAGATAGAGAGAGAGAGATAGATAGAGAGAGAGAGAGAGAGGCGGTAGTGAAAACTTGCATAGGCATGAGGCCAGCCACAGTGTGGCCGGTCACGTTGTGCCCAAAAACTTTTTAATTAAATTTTTAATTTTTTTAGGGCAGGTTGTTACATTTTCCTTCCCCCCTTATGAAAATTTCGACCCCGAAATTTTTACATCACGTTGGTATTGTAAAAAAATCCACATATTAGTTCCACTACCTTCTAATCACAATTGTGCAATCTCACTTTCTCGGGTCTATAACTTATACTTCATTTACTAGCTTACTTATTAACTCCTAACATTACACAACCACAAGTAACTCCCTTACCAAAAATAAAATTTCTAGATCTAGGTCAGTCGGGTAATCATACTATGTCTATAGACATCAATAATACCATTAGTCTACAAGAAAGAACATATATTGATTCTACAATGTAAAAAGTGTTGTCATCTATTAATTGAATCATATTCTTGTATAGAAAATAATATATAATAATAAGGTGCTAGAAATACATTATATATTTATATATAATAAATATATGCATGTATAAATATACATAAACATTAATAGAAACTTATATAATTTAATTATTTTTAATAAAACTAAATATATAAAATATAAGATTATTATCAATATGATTACATGTATTAATCTAATAAGCAATGGCCAAACTATAAATAAATTCATATGCAAGTTTTATAATTATAATTAATAAATTATTATACTGTAAATACTTAGATAATACTTATACTAGTGAGTGTAATTATTAAAATAATCTACCATCTAAATAAACTAATTTACCTAAATTTTAGAAAATAAAACATATAATTAATGTAAAAAAAATTTAAAAGGGAGCAACCCATTTGCTACAGTGCTGGACTCGGCCTAGCACTACTACAGAAAGGGGAAGAGTTGAGGAAGAAGGAGAAAGAAGAAGAAAGAAAAGAAGAAGAAGAAAGAAAGAAAAGAAGAAGAGAAGAGAAGGACAAGGAGAAGAGAGGAGGGGAGGGAGGGGTTGTGGACCCAGGCCGGCAGGGAGGGCATCGGTTGTTGGTGGCCATCCGGCGGCCGGCCTCTCACTAGCGACTCAGAATGTTTGAGAGAGAGAGAGAGACCGAAAGAGAGACAGGGGAGAGAAGTAAAAGAGAAAGAGAGAGAGAGGCGATGGGAAGGGAGGTTGCGGCGGCGGCGGTGGGGCCAGCCACATTGTGGCCAGTCATCCAATAATTTAATTATTTTTTTTGTAAGATAGGTTGTTACACAAGCCATGAGAGAGAGGACGAGTCGGCCCAAACTGCGGCCTCGACCCCTCCTTCGACCATGTTGGAGGTCCCTCCACCATCGCAAAGCCTCACAGTTGCCACTATCACGTTAGAACAGCCGCCGCCACAAGGGTCAAGGTCGTCTTCCCCACTCGTAGTGGAAGCTAGAGCCAAAAACCGTAGCTTTCCACCAATGGCGATCTAGCCTCCGTTGACCGTGACCTCGACATTCGATAGCAGACGGCGATCTGGCCTCCGCCATCAATAGCCACTACGTTCCCACGTCCACCAGCGGCCATGGCTGGCTTCCTCAAGCTGATTGCCAACCCATGGTGGCCCTCGTAGCCGTCGTCAACCGTCAAGTTTCTAAGCCCAACAGCCACCACCATGGGAAGCTACCTCTACATCGAGGTGGCTTCGCCAGGCTTCCCACCACTACTGCTCCCCTGTAGTGGCACCATGGATCCATTCCATAGCTACCAGGGGCTACTAGACCCACCAACTATGGGCCTTGGCTGCCAAGGAATTAGCTTGAGCCTGATCTTTATTTCGGCCTTCCACTGCCACAAAGACTTATCAATGGCGACTACTGGCGGCCAACCACCCTACCCACCCACCACTTAGGCTATAGTGGCCTATGGTGACACCCCTAGGCCAAAATCTAATTTTAGCCCTAGGGTCAGGGCTAGTGCACTTGCATTGAGATAATGAAGTGCACGATTTTTAAGGTAGGCCAAATTTTTGCGAACCAATTCGACCACCTTGTGTAAACCTATTTGGAACCTATATGCATTACCTCGAGCTTAAGTACAAGCCTGAGGATAACTAGTGGAATAACATTATGGGCCCGTGCCAACGGAATGGGCTGAATCTGCATGCAACCCAGGTGCAACATGAGCCAAAACTATGGGCTCATGACCCATGTGACTAGCCTCGACCACGAGGTCACTTGGCTTGCGACACTAGACCACATTTTAGTATTCAAGCTTGGGCCGTCAAGCTTGATTTCCAAAAATTCTCTAGAGGAGACCCGCTAGACTGGACCTATCTAGCAGAGCACTTTTTTATGTACCATGGCACGCTCGACCACTAGAAGGTCTAGCTAGCCTCATTCTACTTGGAGGGTGTGGTGATTATGTGGTACAAATCAGATCAATTGAACTAGATCCACAAGGAGGAGAGAAGAAAGACAACCCAAGCCCACAACCCTCTCCAGGCTACATCTACCTCGACTCAGCCTAGATAGATGGCTCAGATGATCTCATGCCGTTTTGTACCTAATGACTTTGAGGAGCACATAAGAAAAGGCTTGTGTTTTTACAGCGTCAATTCACCCCTAATTGTGAATGCAAGCGCTAACTAGCTCACTTCATGTTCCTAGGCGAACTCAAAGTGGATGAACTTGAGTCCACTGATTAGCATAACAAGTTGTACGAGTACAAGAATGTGATAGACTAGTCACTTTGAGGACAAGGTATCGAAAGCATGGTTGACTGTTACGATATAAATTTGAACCCTAATTCATGAGGCTATCACCATATAAATTTTTTCAATTTTCTTACATTCAGATCAGTCCAGTCCGTAATAAACTCATATCTAGTAGAACCTATGCGGTTTCAAATAAGGGGTTCAGTATCTGAAAATAGTTAGATAACATGAAGTTAATCATTTATCCAATTAGAATCCGTTTGTATAAAATATGATGGTTTATTAGGTTTAGAGTTACTACTTTTATATTTATTAATTAACTAGATATACATGTAAATGCTTGTAAGTATAATTAATTACCAATTGTATTAGTTGTATTTAGCTAGTAATTATATTAATGAGTGCATAATCTTAAAACAATTAGGTGTTCAAACTTTTAATTTCAATTTACTAATTAACATAGAATGAATAATTAACAAAAATCAAATAAAAATAAATAAAATAATTGGGAAACTTTGTTATAGTGTTGGGCTATAGCACCGTCTTGTAGAGAAGTGGAGATGAACCGAGGAAGAAGAAGAAGAAGAAGAAGAAGAAGAAGAAGAAGAAGAAGAAGAAGAAGAAGAAGAGAGAAAAGAGTAAGAAGGAGAGAAGGAGAAGGGAAGGGAGGTGGTGCGGATCCGGGCCAGCAGGAGGGTATTGGTTGTTGCTGGCCAGCCATTGGCCGGCCTCCCACTAGTATTTTGGCTCCGGTGAGCACGAGCCCGAAGGGGAACGAGAGACAACGAGAGAGAAGAGAGGAGGGGGAGGCAAACTCGAGAGAGAAAGATAAGAGAGAAGAGAGAGAGAGAGAGAGAGAGAGAGAGAGAGAGAGAGATAGGAGAAGAGAGCTCACCTTGACGGCGACAGTAGGTTAGTGTCGGCAAGAGCACGTGCGCGCACACGCGCGCGCGAGAGGGAGAGAGAGAGAGAGAGAGAGAGAGAGAGAGAGAACGAAATAGAAAGGGATGGAGAAGCAGTGAGGAGAGAGAATGGCGGTTGCAGTGGCGGTAGGGCGTGCCGCAACCATCTGGCCTAGCTCAGCGGTTGGGGCTGCATGGCACCCCAAGTGCACGCCACAGTTTGCATGGCACCATGCAAAGAGGTCGTGCCATGTAACCATTATTTTATTTAATTTTTAATTTTTAATTTAATTAAAGATTTTTTAGGGCTAGGTTATTACAGCGAAACCTAAGTAAGAGTTAAAAAAAAGAAAAATAAATGAAAAACTATTAGAAAAATTAAATATGTCTAACACAAGTCACACATTTTTTTGACATGGAAATCATCTCTTACATAAAGAGGAAAAAACTCATAATTAGCTCAAAATGAATCAATCTTATTTCACTAAGCAATAGTACAAGACTTACTTTAACCCCTTCGACCGAACACACAAAAACATAAACTTCATGAGGAAGCTAGAGAAGACAAGAGTAAACGTCCTAGAGTTCTCATTCCAATCCCCTATCCGACATTTAGGTATCAACTCCTTAAATGGAGGTTAGGAGTATTCTTGATTCATACTAGGACAAGCCTTCAAAGAAATCCTCGAAATCATTTCTAATTTTGGACTTCTTTTGCTGTCCTATGCATCCCGTCTAGATGCATTTCCTTAAGTGAATTGTTCCGATTGTTTGGATTCTCTCAACCCCATTTGGACAAGGTCCTAAAACCTCGAGCTCTAGTCTTCTTTTCTTCTTCTTTTGGCTTAAATCTAATTTATACAATTCAAATAAATATAATTTTATTCACAAATTTATTATTACAAAATTATTGCTATTACAATCTCCCTATCAATTTTGTGAGAAAACATAATACCTAAACAATTCTCTAGAATTTATAAAATTTCTTAAGGTCAAAATACAAGAGCTTAGTTTAGATTTTTGCAATAAATTCTTGAGAAGAACACAAACACTAGAAAAACCTCATGAATTGCATGTGTTATATAAAAAATTATTACGATTTCAATCATGTATGAATCAATTTCACAAGTCAATTTTCAACAATGTAAAAACATCGCTGAGTAAAAAATTGCAATAAGTAGTAGAGCATCAAACTTGATCAAACAAGCAAACATGTCAATATAAGCAAGAAAAGCATAAAGTCAAGAGAATGCAAGTCAAGTACATGTCAACAAAAATAAAACAATCAAATTAAATAAGCAAATATTACTCCCCCTAAGTCCTAGATGGAGATAGATAGCATAAGATCTATTGCCCCCGTCACAATTGACAAGAGAAAGCTAGTGTAACAACCCAGAATTTTGAAACACAAATAATAAATAGAGATAATCATTTAGATAAGAAGGGATTTAATTTTATCTTTTACATTTAAAGATTCAAATTAAGTCAAGTTAAATTTAAGGTATATCTTTAAGATATAATTGTTGGCGGTAACAATCTGATTTCAAAGAGTCACAAAAAACCCGATCAAAAATAAATAAATTAATTAAATAAACTTATAGATTATAGAATATAAAATTTTGAATAGTCAAGTCTAGTGTTGAACACTATCTCCTTAAGACCAATTCACCCTCCACCGATTGCTTCTAGAACAGTGAACGTCGGTCTCCCAGGATACAACGATTGTCTTGCACTCGAAAGGAAGCAACTATTCGAATGCCTTGTTGAACCGTGCTGTGCTCTCTCTCAAATGCAGACTCAGACTTAAGACTCTGTTAGGTTTTTATTTGTTGGCAATTGTGTATAAAATATTCTAAGTGTATTTTTTCATGTATATGAGCTTTACACAAGTCTAGAATATCTTTGGTTTGAAGAATTGCAAGATTAGTGGAGAAAAGCTGTTGAGTTCACACCGCGTTCACAAACGCGTTCGAACGCGGTGCGTTCACAAACGAGTTCGAACGCGGATACTGCGTTCACACAGACCGAGAGCAGCGTTCACAAACGAGTTCGAACGTGGATACTGCATTCACATAGACCGAGAGCAGCGTTCACAAACAAGTTCGAACGCGGGTAATGCGTTCACACAGACCGAGAGCAGCGTTCACAAACGCATTCGAACATAACCTGAAGAATTTAAGCTATCGCATTCGAACGCACTTGGGCTCGTTCGAACGCACCTGAGATCAAGTCAGGCCGTTCGAACGCACCCGAGCCGCGTTCGAACGCACCTATGAAGTTTGCAATTTATTGAATTTTCGTGAGTATGAATATGACTTGGATTTGGCTCTATCTTGGAGATCATATATAAGGATAGTGTTGCCCTAACTTAAGGGAGTTGAAGAAGATTATTCAAGGAGACTATTTGGAGGCTACATCGGTTCTTCAACAAACAAGGTCCTTCGCATCTACAAATCTTAATCTTTCGTCTTAAGGGCTATCTAGACGAAAGATCAATCTCGAGGGCTACTGAGATTGGACTTCAATCACAAGAAGCAGTGAATCGTGGG
This sequence comes from Typha latifolia, assembly GCF_019914945.1. NCBI lineage: Eukaryota > Viridiplantae > Streptophyta > Magnoliopsida > Poales > Typhaceae > Typha > Typha latifolia. Next base: position 6,832,611 of record NC_133091.1, read on the forward strand.
TTCTAGCGATCAAGACTGAGAGGAACAAAGTCGTTTCGATCGACGGGTTGGTTTGTGAGTCAGTCTTGTAACTGCTACAATTCTACTGATTGGTTTTGATCCGAGTTTGGATCCGTGGTTTTTTCCCGTTTGGGTTTTCCACGTTAAAATCTTGGCGTTCATCTCTACTTTCGTTCTTAATATTTCTTCGGACTTTTACTTAAGCGAACGAGCGATATTATTGCCTAGTGTTTAGATACATACGTATATCTAGAGATTTTTCAATTGGTATCAGAGTAGGTTCTCTCACCCTTTGAGAGAGATCAAATAGGCATGGATTTTCATAGAGATAGACCCTCATCTATTAGAACTCCTATTCTAGATGGATCAAATTATGGATATTGGAAAGCTAGGATGAGGGCTTATTTGACGTCTATAGATGAGAGAGTATGGATGGCCATTTTGAACGGTTGGAGTCCACCAATGTACATGGTGAATAATGAGTTTATTGAGAAACCGATTGAGTCATGGATAAGACAGATTATGAAAAAGTTGGATGGAATAGCAAAGCAATAAATGCAATTTTTAGTTGTGTTTCCTCGAAAGAATTTAGAAGAATATCTACTTGTGAAATAGCAAAAGAAGCCTGGATGATCTTAGAAACAACTCATGAAGGTACTATGGCTATAAAACTTTCGAAATTTCAGAGGTTGACTACTAGTTTTGAAACCCTACGTATGGAGGAGAATGAAACATTTGATGAGTTCTATGCAAAGTTGAGTGATATAGTCAACTCCAGTTTCAACCTAGGAGAGAAAATTCCTAAAAATAGAATTGTCCATAAGATCCTTAGGTCTCTTCCAGAAAGGTTTCAGGCGAAAGTTACAGCTATTGAGGAAAGTAAAGACATCGACTCTATGAAAGTTGAACAATTGGTAGGAAATCTACAAACATTTGAGTCTAGTCTTTCAAAACCGAGGAAGTCCAAAGGGATGGCTCTATCCACTGTTGAACAAAATTTAGAGGAGTCTGATGATGAAGGTGATTTAGATGTTGAGATGTTGGCTAGGTTTGCCAAAAAGTTCAATAAATTCTTTCGGAAGCCAAACAAGTTGAATGCTGAAAAATTTGAAAAAAACAAAACTTTTGTGAAAAAGAAGAATACTGTGAGTTCGAATTCAGGAGGTAGCAACAACAATGTCAAACAGAAAAATAAAAATTCTGAGAATAAAGTTCAATGTTTTGAATGTTCTGGTTTTGGACACATCGCACAAGAATGCCCTAATCGTCTTAAGAGAAAGGGTAAAGCTATGAAAGTTAATTGGGATGATTCAGATGAATCTAATGATGATTCTGAAAAAGACGAAGAAAACTTTGTAGCCTTTGCCTCTTCTCTGCTTAATACTGACTCTATTGATGATACTAATAGTACAGATGATCTTGATATGCTACCACCTGAGGAAGATGAATCTGAAATTCAAAAGGCATATAATGACTTGTACCTGGAGTCGTTTAAACTCAAGAAAAGCAATCTTAGACTACTTCAACGACTCAAGGTAATTGAACCAGAAAGAATTCAATTTGAGGAGAAGTACAAATTGGAGCTTGAACGTGTCAAAGACCTTTCTGAACAACTTGGCAATGCGAAAAATAAAATGAAGGCTGATGAAATTGAACTAGAGCGATTGCATAAGGAAGTTACATTTCTAAAAGGGAAGAACAAACTGGACGAGATTCTAAAGGCTCAGATCTCTGGAAAAGACAGGTATGGTGTTGGATATACTGGTAATTCAAATAATAATAAAACTGTTTTTGTTTCTACAAGTATACAAAAGGAAGAATACCTGAAGCCATCAATCACATTTTCAAAGCAATCCTGGATGAATCCTTCCAAACTGAAGTTGAATCTACAAACTGGTGAATCTTCGACGGTACCAAAGGTAAACTCTAGTCACACTCCTCGATAAAAGGTGAGTAGAAAAATGTTTGTTCCGACATGCTATCATTGCGGCATTCTAGAGCATATTCGACCTCATTGCAAATTTTTGAGGTAAAATTCTCCAAAAATTATTGTACTATTCTAGATCATGATGTAATGTTATATGTTTTGGATCTAGAACATCTGATAATTGCTATGTTGTTAGAACTTCACATAAACTGAAATGTAACAGTGCCTCTTTCGACATTGCAGATCTTTGGCATCAACGTCTTGGACATGTGAATCATAAGAAATTATTTACTCTGTCCAAACATGAAGTGGTAAGAGAAATACCTAAGATGAAAGAAATGTCAAAAAGAGTGTGCGGTTCGTGTCAAATTGGAAAACAAATTCATATCTCACACAAGAAGGTAAATGCAGCTACTACTGACCGTGTGCTACAATTAGTTCACATGGACTTGATGGGTCCAACAAAAACAGAAAGTCTTGGAGGTAAACGCTATATATTCTTAATGGTCGATGATTACTCCAGATTATACCGGGTTTCCTTTCTACGTGAGATGCCTTTCTATGTGAGAAGTCTGAAACCTTTGAAATTTTTAAATCACTATGCTTAAAATTGCAGAATAAAAAATCTACAACCCTAGTTAGGATTCGTTCTGATCATGGTAGAGAATTTGAAAATGAATTTTTTTTTATATTTTGCGATTCTCTTGGTATTCAACATGAGTTTTCAGCTCCTATAACTCCACAACAGAACGAGATTGTTGAAAGAAAAAACCGAGTTATGCAGGAAATGGCTAGGGTTATGCTTCACGCTAAAAATGTTACTCAAAGATTTTGGGCAGAGGCGGTCAATACAGCGGTACATGTGATAAATCGTGTTTATCTAAGACCAGGTACAAATATGACTGCTTATGAAATCTGGAAAGGTAGGAAACCTAGTGTTAAATATTTTCGAGTTTTTGGTAGTAAATGTTATATCTTGCGTGATCGAGAATATTTGACTAAATTTGACACTAGAAGTAGCGAAGGCATCTTCTTGGGGTATTCGAATAATAGTAGAGCCTACAGAGTATTTAATCTTAACACTTCTACTGTTATGGAATCAGCTAATATTATGATAGATGAATCATCGACTGACTTAACTGAAGCTACTCCTATTTCTGTTTCTGTAGATACATATTACGAAGAAATAGGAAAGGAGCTTGATCTGGAAATTGAGAATCATGACGAGGACAAAGTTGAAATGAACAAAAATGACTGCAACGTAACGAAATTATCTGCCAGAGTGAAATCAAATCATCCACTGTCACAAGTGATCGGAGACGTGAATGAACTAATTAAGACAAGACGACAAATCCAAAGTGAGGTATCATTTACTTGTTATACATCTTCTTTTGAACCTAAAAATGTGAAGGAAGCATTGTTAGACGATTCTTGGGTTAATGCTATGCATGAGGAATTAGAGCAGTTTTCTAGGAATGATGTTTGGTATTTAGTTCCTAGACCTAAGAATGTGAACGTCATTGGAACAAAATGGATTTACAAGAATAAAAGTGATGAACATGGCAATATAGTTTGAAATAAAGCCAGACTAGTAGCACAGGGATACACTCAGGTTGAGGGTATAGATTTTGATGAGACATTTGCTCCTGAGAGTCTATTCGTATACTGCTTGCCATTGCTTGTCATTTAAAATTTAAATTGTTTCAAATGGATGTTAAAAGTGCTTTCTTGAATGGTATTCTGAATGAAGATGTTTATGTGGAACAACCTAAGGGCTTCGAAGATCAAAAATTTCCTTCTCATGTTTTTAAATTGAAAAAGGCTCTTTACGGGCTAAAACAAGCTCCAAGAGCTTGGTATGAGAAGTTGACCACCTTTTTAGTGGATGCGGGGTTCACTCGAGGGGGAGTGGACAAGACATTATTCATTAGACGTGAAAACAAGAGTTTAGTTGTGGCACAAATATATGTGGATGACATTGTTTTCGGGGCGACGAGTCAATTATTAGCTAAGGAGTTTGCTGATCTAATGCACAGTCATTTTGAGATGAGCATGATGGGTGAGTTGAAGTTCTTTTTAGGACTTCAAATTACTCAATTGGACTGAGGGATTTTTATCGCTCAAACCAAGTCTGCTAAGAATCTTGTGACTAAATTTGGTTTAGAAAATGCAAAACATGCTAGAACTCCTATTTTTAGTTTCAGATTTGTCGAGAGTTTTTGTCATATAAAAAAAAATTGATGCACTCCTAGATTCAATAATATACTCTTGACATAAAAATATGATTTTTCTTTTGATTATGAGTTATTATAGTCAATTTTGTCATCTTATAGTATATTGTTTCAATTTTGATTTTGTCACTCCCTCGACTTCTATAATAATAAAACCAAATTTAATGCACTCATAACGTATGTGTATTCTTGAGTGAGTATGATATCATGAATTATTTTTTTAAAATAGCTCACTATTAACTTTGATTTGCACAGTTTGACCTCATGCTTAGTTATCAAATATATTTTTATAAAAGATCAATGAAAAGGGCTACAATGAGTTAGTGTGAAAGCCGTCTTGTTTCGAGTCCAGTTTGACTCAGTACATTATTTGCAAATTAAAAAAAATGATATATGTGAATTTCTTCTTGCACATTGTTTGATTTGTACTACAAGAAAAGGGCTACCTACTCATGTGTGAAAGCCATCATTGCACATATATGTTTACAGGAAAAATTCCTGTTATTTTATGGAGAATAAGTCAAAAAGTGAAAAAATTTAATACTAAGTCGGTTTGACTACTGTGTTGCATCATTGTTTATATAGTAAAGTTTGTTTAAGAAGATTGGTTCATGTTATCTATGCTCATCTTGCATATGCATATCGTTATGATCAATCAAGATTAATTTAATTTTGAGTGATGCATTCGAATTGATTATAATTTGCTTTTGATGATTTGATTGATCTGTGTATGACTTATTTCATTTGATTGTCATATTCTATGTCTTGAATATATTTTGAAATTCTAGAAGTTCATCTCCAAAAAGATTTTTAACTTGTTTTTAGTTTTAAAATTAAAAAAAAGGGCATTCAAACGAGGATTCTTGAGTTCGAACGCAGAGCGTTCGAACGCGCGGACTGGTGCGATCGAACGCACTCGTGGGTTTGTTTAAATACTGCGTCCAAACCCAAGGGTTTCATCTTCCATTTTCAAAACCCTAAAAACCCTTCATTTTCCCCTTCTTCAATCTTCAAGATCTTGGTGTTTTTAATCGAATTTTTCACTACAAATCCTTTTTGGGGGTAGATCTCCTCCGGATCTAGTGTCCTTCAACCAAATGTTTGAGTTTCTCCTCACATTTGCAAGGTATGATCATCTATTATTTTCCTAGTTTTTTTATTCAATAAACATGCTTGATCTTGATTGATTTTGTGCGTTCTCAACTTTTGATCACGTTAATGTTAAATTCTTGATGGTTCTTGTGAGATTGAACGTGATATCTTAGCGTTTTTCAAGTGAAAGATGTTTTTCCTTTTAGGGCTTCATGGTTTCTAACATTTTTTGGAATTCTTGCTATTTTTTTTGGTTGCTTTGGGCATGTATTGAATATTGTAACGTGTTTTCTTTTCACGAATGCCTAAAAAAACGACAGTGACCAAGAAACCAAGGCCGCCTTCATCGCCATCCTCAGCTCCCAAGTTTTCTTCAACAACGGCTGCGGGTCGCTACAAACATAATTTTGGCACCCGTCCCGTCATCTGTGAACGACCCGTGGTCATTTCGGATTTTTCTACTTTGGGGATAGAACAGATATTTACTGAACGAGGATGGTTATCAGTGTGTCGGATGAGCAGGAGTGCTTATGTGGAAGTTGTTCGAGAATTCTTTAGTAATGCCACGATTTTTTATCACTGTATAGATTCTACTGTTCATGGTGTATCTATATACCTAGATTCCGATGTTATTCGTGCTGAACTTCGTCTTCCTGATGGTGAGTTCCAGTATCCAACGTCTGCTCCACTTCCTGATGTCAATGAATATGCCGGTATTGTCCTGATCAAAGGGGAACGTTGGAAAGGTAACATGATGCCGCATGCAAAGCTGACATCTGTGGCTCGCATGCTTCACCTCTTTTGTCTGTACAATGTTACCCCCAAGACTCGACATTCCAGCATTAGTTTGGATCGTGCGTTCCTTCTTCATGCCATGTTATCGGGAGTCTCTATTGACTTAGCTGCAGTGATCTATGATTCGATTCTCTCAGCTGCACAGAAAGAAGCACCTCGTGAGGGATTACCATTTGGCATTTTTCTTACAAATTTGTGCACTCAGAGTGGGGTGCGAGTAGATGCTTTGGAACCTTCTCTTACTTCGCAGAAACCATTGGATCGGATAACTCTGAAGCGGAGTCAAACTCACGACCAGTCGTCTCCTCTCAAACCATCCTCTTCCGCCGCTGGTCGGTCATCGCACCTCGACAGTTCTGATGATAGCTCTGCCGATGACTCATCTCCCACTGAGGGGGAGTTACCACAGTACTCGGACTGTTTCGATCAGCTTAGTACTCAAGTGTAGGATCTCCATTCAGCGGTGAATGATTTACGTACTGAGCAAGCCCGTCAGGGAATTGTACTTGATTCCGTGTTGATGATTCTTCATCGTCAGTTTCCTCCGAGTTCCTAGTCTTTGGCATTTGTGCCAAAAAGGGGGAGAGTGTCTTAGTGTTTAGGTGTCTAGGTGTGTAGGGGGAGTATGGGCATAGGGGGAGTTTAGTGGAGTTTACTTAATGTTTGAAACCTTACTTTGTCTTAGTGTCGTTGGCATTTGAACTTAACTTGAAGTAATTGTGATAACGTGTGTTTAATCTTTGTCTGTTTAAATTTTTGCTCTTGTGATAACTTGTATTTTGATTTTTTTTCATTTCAAGTTATTTTCACTTGATCTTGGATTGGTATATGTTTCTTTGCAGGGATTGATGTGCAAAATATTCTAGACTTATTGATTGCTCAGTTTAAGTCTTTGTAATATCTTGTAACCTAGGTGTTTTGTCACAAATTGCCAAAGGGGGAGATTGTTAGGTTTTTATTTGTTGGCAATTGTGTACAAAATATTCTAAGTGTATTTTTTCATGTATATGAGCTTTACACAAGTCTAGAATATCTCTCGTTTGAAGAATTGCAAGATTAGTGGAGAAAAGCTGTTGAGTTCACACCGCGTTCATAAACGCATTCGAACGCGGTGCGTTCACAAACGAGTTCGAACGCTGATACTGCGTTCACACAGACCGAGAGCAGCGTTCACAAACGAGTTCGAACGCGGATACTGCGTTCACACAGACCGAGAGCAGCGTTCATAAACGAGTTCGAAGACCGAAAGCAGCGTTCACAAACGCGTTCGAACACAACCTAAAGAATTTAAGCTGTCGCATTCGAACGCACTTGGGCCCGTTCGAACGTACCTGAGATCAAGTCAGGCCGTTCGAACGCACCCGGGCAGCGTTCGAATGCACCTATGAAGTTTGCAATTTATTGGATTTTCGTGAGTACGAATATGACTTGGATTTGGCTCTATCTTGGAGATCATATATAAGGATAGTGTTGCCCCTTAAGGGAGTTGAAGAAGATTATTCAAGGAGACTTTTTGGAGGCTACATCGGTTCTTCAACAAACAAGGTCATTCGCATCTACAAATCTTAATCTTTCGTCTTAAGGGCTATCTAGATGAAAGATCAATCTCGAGGGCTACTGAGATTGGACTTTAATCACAAGAAGCAGTGAATCGTGGGTTCTAGCGATCAAGACTGAGATGAACAAAGTCGTTTGGATCGACGGGTTGGTTTGTGAGTCAGTCTTGTAACTGCTACAATTCTAGTGATTGGTTTTGATCCGAGTTTGGATCCGTGGTTTTTTCCCATTTGGGTTTTCCACGTTAAAATCTTGGCGTTCATCTCTACTTTCGTTCGTAATATTTCTTCGGACTTTTACTTAAGCGAACGAGCGATATTATTGCCTAGTGTTTAGATACATACGTGTGTCTAGGGATTTTTCAGACTCGACCTAGACTTAGAAGGAATGAACCAAAATTCTGTATATATCAAATTATGCAGACTGACAGCCTATTTATAGAATTAAACAAGCTCGACGAAAAGATACAAATGGTCACAAATGGATTCACCATTTTGGGTTTGAAACCAATTAACAGTTACAATGTGAAGGGATGCACCATTTCGGGTCGGGTTCAACCAACCAACTGACTGATTAACTGTTCATTGAAGAGACACACCACTTCAACGTAGGTTCATCCAACCAACCAACCCGAACCAAACCAGATTTGAACCCGGCAAAAAATTAAAATTGGACTTGACCCGTGCGAACCGAGCGACGCGTGTGAGTTAAGTTGCATAGTAATCTTTACCGATAAAATAGGTATCCCTTTTGGGGCCCAAAGTCTAAAAGAAGTTTGTTACTTATATACTATACTAATATTTCTCAAATATCCAATATGGTATTTGAAAAAACCCCTAGACACAAGTATGTATCTAAATACTAGGCAATGATATCACTCGTTCGCTTAAGTAAAAGTCCGTAGAAATATTAAGAACGAAAGCAGAGATGAACGCCAAGATTTTAACGTGGAAAAACCCAAACGGGAAAAAACCATGGATCCAAACTCGGATCAAAACCAATCACTAGAATAGTAGCAGTTACAAGACTGACTCTCAAAACAACCCGTCGATCCAAATGACTTTGTTCCTCTCAGTCTTGCTCGCTAGAACCCACGATTCACCGCTTCTCGTGATTGAAGTCCAATCTCAGTAACCCTTGAGATTGATCTTTCGTCTAGATAGCCCTTAAGACGAAAAATTAAGATTTTTAGATGAGTGGAACCTTGTTAGTTGAAGAACCGATGTTGCCTCAAGAAGTCTCCTTCAATAATGCTTCTTCAACTACCCTAGAGATAGTTTCACAATCCTTATATATGATCTCCAAGATAGAGCCAAATCCAAATCTTATCCGTACTCACGAAAGTACAAGATAGAGCCAAATCCAAATCTTATCCGTACTCACGATCTTCAAGATAGAGCCAAATCCAAATCTTATCCGTACTCACGATCTTCAAGATAGAGCCAAATCCAAATCTTATCCGTACTCACGATCTTCAAGATAGAGCCAAATCCAAATCTTATCCGTACTCACGATCTTCAAGATAGAGCCAAATCCAAATCTTATCCGCACTCATGAAAGTCCAATATTATTAAACTTTGTTGGTGCGTTTGAACGGGCTCGAGTGCGTTCGAACGCGACAGCTTGAATTCTTCAGGTTGCGTTCGAACGCGTTTGTGAACGCGGCTCTCTGTCTGTGTGAACGCAGATTTCGCGTTCGAACTCGTTTGTGAACGCACCGCGTTCGAACGCGCGTTTGTGAACGCGGCTCTGTCTCGTGTGAATGCAGATTTCGCGTTCGAACTCGTTTGTGAACGCACCGCGTTCGAACGCGTTTGTGAACGCGGCTCTCTGTCTGTGTGAACGTAGATTTCGTGTTCGAACTCGTTTGTGAACGCACCGCGTTCGAACGCGTTTGTGAACGCGGCTCTCTGTCTGTGTGAACGCAGTATCCGTGTTCGAACGCATTTGTGAACGCGGTGTGAACTCGACGGCTTTTCTCCAATAATCTTACAATTCTTCAAACCAGAGATATTCTAGACTTGTGTAAAGCTCATATACATGAAAAAATATACTTAGAATATTTTGTACACAATTGCCAACAAATAAAAACCTAATAGTATTAAACTCACTTTCCTTTATTTTCCATTGCCATGATACCCACTTTAGAGCCAATTTTTATTCACTTCTCTTCATGGATTTAACTAAGTGAATATATAACAATAAAGTACTCTTTGAGCAAAATTAATTTTACTATTAAACCATCATTAATAATGTGTAGGCCCCAATTAAAACTTAGCTCAAAGTTAATAAAAAATTCATGTCAAATACATGAAATTACCAACAATTATAATCCTTATTCTAATAGGGCTCTTTATTATATTTTTTTAACTATAAAAATAGGGCATAGAAGAAAACCTAGGGGAGTTTAAGAAAGGCAAATTTGGGGCGATAATGTAGCAATGTTACAGTACCGAGGAGAAAAAGAGAAAAGAAAATCAAACTTGAGAGAGATTAAAGAGAAAAACAAAAACAAAAACAAAAGAAAGGGAGAATAAATAGAACCAAAGAGAGAGGAAAGAGAAAAAAAGAAGAAAATGAAAGAGAAAGACAATAGTGGAGCGCATCAAAATTTGTGCTGACGATGATTAGGATGCAAAAATTAGATTATTCGGATTAAGCGGTCGAGATCCACATCCGAACGGGGAGGATATTCGTGACGTGGAGGGAAGCAAATAACTATGAGCATTTTCAAGCAAATGAATCATCTATAATCTAAGGATAATATAAATATGATGTAATGATGCTAGTATTTTGATTCTATAGTAATATTATGACATCCATATTCATGTGTTATTTATTGGTATTTATGCATTATTAAATTATGAGGACCGTATGTGTTTTGCATACTGTATGCACTTTAGTTATGATGATTATGCTATGTGTATTAGACATTACATCATGAACACGTATCACCAAATAGTTAGATTCCAAATAGTTAGATTCCACTTTGGTAGTACCCTTGTACTCACTCAGCCATGGTTAGAGACAGACTATATATATATATTTTTTTTTATTTGTTTATTTATTGATTGTCTATGCCTGAGATCGTTAGTACTAGGAGGACAGTTAGTCCTAGGAGGACAATCAGGTAAACTGTATGCCAAGTTTGACCAAATGTGGTTACTATCGAGTTGGAGGTCAGACACTTACTGATCTTAAAAATAATATTTATGAGATAGGGTTTATAGCTCTAGCGGTACTCGATAACATAGGGTTAAGGCTTCTTTCTAAGCTGGGGGATCATGATTTCCCATAGGGGATACAATGATGAGTGTGAGGATGGGCTTACGATTGGGATCCTTGATTTGAGACCATGGATAACCGGTTATATGCAGCATCGCTAGGCATGTACGAGCGACATTACCATTAGATGTCTATTGCTCCTCATTGATTGAGGCTCTAGGAGAGCATGTGATCTTGTTTTATCGATGAATCTTTGTTATTAAATTTATGAGCTTAATACATTATTATTTAAGTATTATTTATATTATTACATTTTGTATTATATAGTTCTTATATTATAGAGGTATATATTTGCTGCCTATCCTTTGGTGAAATATTTTTAGATTAATTGATGCAATCAAGGTCATAGAGAAATAGGCAAGGATTAGCTAGATTGTTAATTAATTTTTGGTATTAGTTATGTTACTCCTGCGTGGGTATTTATCTATTATGTTATGAACATGCATTTTAGAGACATATGGCGACGTATGATAAATTTGGACTCTTTGTTGGATTAATTTTGACAAAATTTGGTTTATTATTTTGGATACCTTGTTGAAATGTTTGACCAACAAATCACATAAGTACTATGTGGGTTCTATCTGTGTGAGGAGCATATGTGCTCAATGGTGGGTATTTCAATATGGTATCAAAGCGATGTTTACCAATAATTCTGCAAGTCTCTAGAATTCTGTCCATATGGAATTAGGAGAGATGAGGATACTCACCATGTTTAAATAAGCATCATTGACATTAGTGACAAGTTATATATTTGATGACAATATCTTTTAAAATTATTGTTAGTATATATTAATTAGAATCATAATAATTCAAACTTCATAAAATCGTATAGAAGATCTATGTGAATTGGTTGATTAGTTTTTGACCCTTGTATTGATAAAAGGAGTCTATTTGGATGAGTAGTAGAAAAAAATTCTAACTTATGAAGTAATTTTAAAATTGAGTTTTATTGGAAGAGCAAGAGAAAAGCCTTTGCATGCTATCTTTCGGATATTCAGTTAAATGAGAATAATGATTATAGGAAGATAATTTGGCATGTTCAAAATTTGTATTATATGATAGAAATTTGATATATTTATTAGAATGTCTTAACTAAGCCGACTCAAGCTCAAGATGAACCAAACCTGGGCTGGACTGATCTAAATGTAAGAAAAATGTGATATTTTTATGGGTGGTAGACTTGTTATTAGGGTTATAATGGCTTTGGTTTCATATGAATTGAAGATCGGGGTGAAAAGTTAAAAATAAAATAGTAAAGAAAGGTCGGAACAGGACATAAGTGAAAATATTTGACGTTGCGGCGGTCGTCGAAGGGTGGCGGATGATCAAGGATGGTATTAGATGACCGTATAGTAGGACGGCTTGTAGTGGAGGATGGTGGCTAGGATTTGGAAGCTCAAAAGTTCTACGGTTAAGATAAAATAGTAATGTGATAATAATAAATTAGCTAAACTCAATAATTTCTCAATGCTTAAATGTTTAAATGCTTAAATCATCAATATATAGAGGCCGAGCATAATGAGCCCTACTAGGATTAACCCTAAAGGCTTGCACAAGTTGAACTAGGATTTACCTTAAAGGCTTATATGAGCTTAAAGGCTTACTTTGACTTAATTAGACTTGTCTTAAAAGACTTACTTGACTTTAAATTTGACTTTTCTTATGGGCTTACATAACTGTACTAAACTTGCCTTAAGGTTTACATCATAAATTAACTAAAAGATAGATAGACTTGATCTATCGAGCCCAATGTCCCCGTGATTCAATCTGATCAAACCCGAATCGTATCAACCCACCACGCTTCCAATATCTTATCCTCAAGGTGGCTAATCTTTGACGTCCTTGTACTCATACGTCCTTGTACTCAATAGAACTAATCATGACAATTAGTGAACTCAAGTTTATCATTTTTGTGACTGCCTAAGAACATGATGTTGGCTGGTTGGTGCTTGCATTTATGACCCGGGGTAAAACGGTCACCAAAGTAAAAGCACAACCCTTTCATTTTGCCCTCCTTCAAGTTACTAGGTACAAATTGGCGCGTAATCTGTTGGCGCAAGAATAAGAGTTGGATGAAGTGGGCCAAGGTATGAGTCACCTTCCTCGTCTCTTCTTTTTGGTCACTTTGACTCCATCAATACAGCTAGGGAGAAGGCTTCATAAGAACTAGTGGGCCTTAGAGCTTTGACCTCAGCCTAAATGTCAGGCCTGAGCCCACTAATGAATATGCACTTTAGGGTGGAGCCTAACCATTTGGTGACCTGGTTGCAGATCCATTCGAGCTCCTCTTGGTAAGCTTGAAATGTTGTTGACTGGGTCAGCTTAGTCAACATGGACTAAAAGTCCTCGTACTAGGTCGGACAGAACTGAGCACAAATTGCATCCATAAAATCTTGCCAAGACTTGAATGGTCAAGTCCGCTCAACCAACTAGTACCACCTAATCGCATTGTTCTTCAAGTGGAATGATGTTAGCTAGACTTTCTGGTGGTCAAGCGTGCCATGGTAGGTGAAGTACTGCTCCATTGGATACGTCCAATCTAGCGGGTCTCCTTAAGAGAATTTTGAAAATCAAGTTTGACAGTCCGAGCTTGGATCATAAAATATGGCCTTGTCATCGCCAGCCAAGTGACCTCATGGTTGATGCCAGTCACATGGGTTAGGCCCATGGGCCTAGCTCATGTCGTCCTTGGGATGCATGCAAGTTTGGCTTAGTCCGATGGCATGAGTGCACTGGGTCGTTTCACCAGTCATCCTCAAGCTCGTACTTGGGCTTAGGGTCATGCATATAAGCCTCAAACTGGTTCGCATGAGGTGATCGAACTAATTCATGAAAATTTAGCATGCTTCAAAATTCATGCACTTCATCTTCACCATGCACTTGCCCTAATCTTAACCCTTATGCTAAGATAGGATTTTGGCCTAGGGGTGCCGCCATAGGTTGCTGTAGCCTTAGTGGCGGCTGAGTAGGGTGGTTAGTCGCTGACAGTTGTCATCTGGCAGGTCCCTACGGTGGTGGAACAACAACGAGAGATGGTGGCAAGCCAAAATCGAGATCGGGCTTGTATTGGTACCATGGCGGCCAGGGCGCATTGCTAGTAGTCCATCAGCCCCCGGTGATCATAGAAGGGACCCATGGCCCCACTATAAGGGAGTAGTGGCAGCGGCAAACCTTAGCGGAGCTGCCTTCACATATGGGCAACTTCTCGTGGTGGTGGCTATTGAGTTTCACCACCCAATAGTTGCCGATAGTTGCAACAACCACCACTAGCTGGCAGTTGGCCTGAGGAAACCAACAGTGGTTGTTGGTGGTTGTCAAAGCTCCAGACCTACAGCCACGCAGCTCTGGTTCATTGTAGTGAATAGAGACACTATGGTCTGTTGGGTCGGCCATCCCCTACAGCTAGTGGTGGCTGGATCACCGCTAGTAGAAAGCTAGGGTTTTTGGCCCTAATTTCCATTCTGAAGCGGGAAAATGACCCGTGGTCACTAGTCTCCACCACGATCGGAGGAGGGGTTGAGGCTGTAGGGCCGCCGGCTCATCCCCTTCCTCATAGCTTGGTCATAGCCGCGACTGGCCAATAGTGTTGGCGGCTTATCATCAATAGTTGCTAGTGGTGAAGGGGACGCCAAAGAAACTCCCAAAGGAATAGAATTGAGTTCCCAATCCTCCATGGTCGTTCCTTCCTCATTCATTTTAGATTGCGTGATAATACGAGGAACGTCACTCTGATACCAATTTTATGAACTAGATCTAGATAATGACTTATTTCACGTGAAAAAGTTAAAAATAAAATAGTGAAGGAATGTCAGGATATGACATAAGTGAAAATATACAATGTTGCAATAGTCGTTGGAGGGTGGCGATGACCAAAGGCGGTGGTGGATAGCCTAATAGTAAGTCGACTCATGTTGGAGGATGGTGGCTAGGGTTTGAAAGTTCGAAAAGGTTCTACTAGTAAGATCTACCCCTACAAAGATAAAGACGATCTAATGACAAAGATAAAATGGTAAATATGATAATAATAAATTAGGTAAACTCAATAATTTCTTAATACTTGACTGCTTGAATGCTTAAACAAAGCAGCCAAACCCTTCTATATATAGTTGCTAGGTATAATGAGTCTTATTAGAATTAGCTATAAAGGCTTACATGACTCAAACTATAGTTTGCCTTAAATGTTTATATGACTTAATTAAACTTGCCTTAAAAGCTTACTTAACTTATTTAAACTTACCGTAAGGGCTTACTTAACTTTAATTTGCCTTAAAGGTTTATATGAGTTAATTAAACTTGTCTTAAAAGCTTACTTAACTTATCTAACCTTACCTTAAGGGCTTACTTAACTTTAATTGGACTTGCTTCATGGGCTTACATGACTTAACTAACTATCTTAAGGGCTTACATCATGAATTAATTAAAAGATAGATAGACTTAATCCATCGAGCCCAATATCCCCGTGATTCAATTCGATTAGGCCTGGATCGCATCACATCTACATCATTAAAACTTCTCGCCCACCTCATCTTTGTTAGCCCGAATCAGAAATGTCAAATAAAGAGTAAATCATATACTGATTGATATAAAAAAAGCATCAACATGTATATATATATATATATATATATAATATGATCGTAATATTACATTATTAAATATGATAAAATATGATGCATGACAATTATGATCGGGTTGTAATAATTTCGAAAGTAACGATATATGATTATGATAGTTATTCGATAATCATTTATGTCAAAATTAAAGAGAATCAATGTATTTCTTAATATCATAGTATCATCAATTTTAACTTTGAATGTCACAACCATACTAAACCATCAAGATCACACTCAGTATTCAATTTCATAATCCTGCTCGAAGTCAATATATCCGATTTCATCATCTCATCAGGAACACCATAGCATCTACTCGGGTATTCTCTATGATTTTACTATCATCTGCCCTATTAAAATAACTTCATAAATTCTTTTTAAATGATGGATCATATGTATTTATCTAGTATTATAATAAATCATGTATATCAAAATTTTTTGTGGTAGAGAATTCAACGAAAATATGATATCATGAATTCTCTAATCATAAAATACTAAATTACATATTCCTTATACTTCTTAGTCAAATGCTAACTCCTTGGTGGTACAGTCAGCTGGATCTCAAATAAGGAGGGTCTAGAATATAAAAATATTTAAGAAAAATAAAATTAGTTTTTAATCGCTTTAAAATCTATTCGTATAAAATATGATGATTTATTAGATTTCTAATTATTTCTTTTACTTTTCTTAATTAACTAGATTTATATAATACATTTAATTAACATTAGTATGCAACTACTTCAAACTATATTTTTTTTATTTGTAACTCTAGCTTTAGAACTAATTATAGAGTAAGCATATAGTGGCTTTTCTCTTCTTATATAGAAACATATAAATATGAGTTATTTATAAATATAAATAAGAATATAAGTACTAACAAAAATCTAATTAAATATTTGTGATTATTGCTCTTGATTAATCATCAATTACCCTGAAACAGTCATTACCCAATCAGGTAAAATTGTAAATGTGTAAGATTACTACTTCATGATTTATACCTGATAGTACATAACAAATTACTATAATACACACATATATATATGAGTAAATATGAATTTAATTATAAATATTCAATCTATATTTTATAGAGTAGCACAGTTAATAAAACATTATCAGCTTTAAAACGGAGTAACAAAGTTTAACCCTTTTATTTGAAGGATGCTTCCTTTGCCATCTTGGTGTATGAATATATACCACCTAAAAAAATCGGTACATCAGCAGAAGCATATTGTAAGAACTGGGGATATAACAATGATGGAACTTTGAACTTTGAAGGCCTTTTTACATAAAGCAAAAGATTATGTGCAAAAAAGCATCATCTCCTTCTCTCTATTTTGTTTGTGATACATCTGATAAAGTCTTTTGGGTGTCTCATGTGATATGATTATGTCATCCATATAGTGATAGTTTGATATAGCCAAGGAACAGTCCAAATGGCAAAGTAGATCTTATATAACAATATCAACCTACTGGTGAAATCAAGCCCACATTATATTGTATATAACAGCATAACATTGAAAAATAGAAATAAGTTGACTACATAGCTGTGGACATCCGACAGAACATATTGATGAGTCAGATGGACGAGGCAGAGAATATCCAGTATTAACCACTTCACAGAAATAGAGTGCATAATGTACTCAGAGGGAAATTTTTGTGCAAACATATGATTATATATGAGTGATGATGATGTTGAGTGAAAGCATGTTTACTTCAATATATCGAATTACACATTGAACTTTTCTAAGCTTAAGATGATAATTCGATCTGAACATTTGTCACTAGATAGATCCTCAAAGACAAAAAGGATAAGCCATGGCATAACAGAAAAAGGAAGTGTGTTTCCAGACAATGTGACAATTTTTTGGATATGCATCTTCATTCAGATTCCTATGTAATTTAGTTACTAAGTGGGAAGAAAATTGCAATTCAGAATTCCAGATACCAATAAAGTAACTCGAGATAATGAGTAATTGCAAGATTTAGCTTTATCTGACTATCAATCTTACGAGGTCCATAGCGTAAATTTGTGAAACCATCGTGTGGACAAAAAAGAACCTTCTTTCCTCCTCTGTGTATGCTTTATACTCCTCAACTATCTTGGTGAATGCATCCCTCAGAATAATGTCATGAAAAAACACATGCTGTTGGAACTTGAAACCTTTACCAGTAAGAACGTCATGGAAAAGCATGAAGTAAATCTCCACAAAGCATAGTAAAAGTTATGAAATGAATAAACAATCCTCGTGGGTCACACATCCTAAACAAAGAGTCAAGAAAACTAGTACCATTAGTTCAAAATAATGTCTTTTCTGCATTTTTACTTTATTACAGAAAGAAAACAGAAGACTGTACTTCAAAATGACAAAATCTTAAGAATTAACTTCAAAAAGGTTAATGTCCTTAATGCTAATTTATTAATAATATGACTGCAAGAATGCACATAAAACATAAACAAAGTACAACCGGAATTCTACCAAGCACAAAAGACATTATAAACCAATTTCACAGCCTTTTTCATCAAATACAAAGAAAAGTTAAGTTCCTTGCCCGAAAAAAGACATGCATATCAACAGATCCAATTAAACTACAAAAGAATATTCCAGTCATAAAGATTATTCCTTATTCCGGAAATATGCAGTAAGACTGGATATATTTCATCAAATTCAATACTAATATAATTTTATTCACAGTTCTACCTTCCATGTTTTTCTTGGTGGAAGTTTTTTCACAGATACAAAGATCCTTTCTATTGGCTTCACTACTTTGTGTCATATATATTATCATAGAACCAGCACAAATACAGTTATGGACCTATGATAGCATCAATGGTGATTGTAGTACATAAATGACCTTGAAGATCTAATGACAACTAAATGGTGTACGATCTAAAGTAGCATCGCATTAGCATCTCACACTACTTCAAACTATACATAAATTCAGCATTACCTCCAAGAATAATAGCTGTACCCTCTGATTTTGCATTTAGGACCTAGAAGGATAACAATAGCATCAGACTTTAAACTATCAACATTTGCAGATGTCATTACTCCTACACTAGACTTTCCTCTGAGTTCATTCTTTTCTTTTGGACAAGTCAAACTTGCTTCTATTGATCATTTTGCCTATAATGCAATGAACAGAACTTGCTTTGTCTCTGTTTCTATATAAGGAAACAACATTAGTAAGATCAGGAAACCAATGTGAAGGGCACGGACAGTTGCTAAAAACAGTTAAGTCTAATGCTGCATTGTAGAATCAAATTTAAATAAAACATGTCGTGTTAGGAGGTGGATACATGCTAGAAGGTAAGGCATTTGCTAATAAGTATAGATAAACAACAGTTATCCAGTTAGTAATGCTCACAATTAAAAAGAAGCTAGTATCGAGTTATTTATTCCATGGAGGGCATTTTGTCAAACACACCGAGGAAACCTCTTCTTCTTGAGCACGCTTGCGTGATCTGCTGCTCTTCTGGGCTTTTGGGCTCATCTTAATGAAACACAAAACCCATTGAGGCTGGGGAGAAGAAGAAGAAGAAGACGAGGAGTCCACCACCGAGTTAGATATCTTCCTCTTCTTCTGCTGGTTACGAGAGCCGGCTGGTTCACACAGTTGATATTCATGCATGACGAACCCACTGCTGCAGTCGTATCCTGTGAGATGGAACGACAACATGCTCTTCTTCCACCACACGGTCTCGCCGGAGTCGAGGACGGCCGTCTCCTCCTTGCTGGTGGAATCCTTCTTCCACCTCCCACTCTCCATCGTCCGATTCGTCCGCGACGAGCCCAATTGTTTCCGCTCGGAGACGAAGTAGGCCTCCTCGTGTCCGGCAAGAAGCTCCCACGGAGGGATGGAGGAGACCTCGGCGACGGTGACGAAGTCGGAGGCCATCGGGTGGCCGGCGACCCACGGGCACAAGTAATCGACGATGAGCTCCTCCTCTGTGGGAATAAAGTGGGTACCGACAATGTCATCATCGTATTCTTCTCCTCTTCTTTGTTCCTCCATCTCCATCATCGATGATGCCTTCCCCACCCTATCGTTCTTGAAAACCTTGAAGAAGACCAAGTGGGAGAAGTTTCGGATTAAACTTCGTTAGGCAGCTGGTCGTTAATTATATAGGATTTGGGGAAAATTACGAAATTGAGGAGGGAAATATGGGATATCGTCCGACCGTTCGATCCAGAGATATTCTGACCGTTGTATGGTGAGGAAGGAGATTTGGAGAATCCGTCCGACCGTTGGTTGATGAGGTGGGAGATTTAGGGAATCGTCCGACCGAGGATGGGTGAGATAGATGAGAGGGACTTCTCCGGCGAATAGTGACTCTTTCCTCTTTAATTCGTAGGGTCAATCCACGACAAAGATTAAGAAATCAATTTTTTCTTGGTTCGTGGAGCCATCCCACCCGATGAATTATTAGGATTCGTTTTCAATATCATCACTAGAGGCATATATGGGAACATATGATCCACTAGTAGCAGATCAAATTTACCTTGTTGACCCAATCTTTTATGCAATTGATTCAGCAGCATAACTGTAACAACCCAATCCCAAAAAACAAAAACAAAAACTAATTATATGGCACGACATGGCCGGCCTCGTGCCATGATGCAGTGGCAGATCAACTAGACATGACCTTACAATAGTATAATCATCTCTCATCATC
Organism: Typha latifolia; assembly: GCF_019914945.1. NCBI lineage: Eukaryota > Viridiplantae > Streptophyta > Magnoliopsida > Poales > Typhaceae > Typha > Typha latifolia. The sequence goes on from NC_133091.1 coordinate 6,852,780, forward strand.
TCTATTTATCATCATCATACTCATATCCAAAATCAGCCTAATCAAATGCATGATAAAAATATGCTCGACTGTAATCATCTCTAAATAAAGTCATATAATCATGCCGGAGGCGAAAACATGCATGTACATAATATATAATGTAACCTAATTTGAGAAAGGGATCTAGGGGATAAGACTACTCACTCTTAATCAGAAGACACGAACCACACAACTCTCACGCCCGTCAGTCCGACATCAACTCAACATCAGGGTCCACGGGGTCTCACATAAGGGGTTCGGGGTCTAAAAATATTTAAGTAGCATGAAGTTAGCCGTTCATCTAATTAAAATCCATTCATGTAATATAAGATGATTTAGTAGGTTTTAGAATTTCTACTTATCTTTATAACTCGCTAGATTTTAAAAATGAAACTATAAATATAGATAAAAACCTAATTATAATTATATCTTGATTAATTAAAGATTACTTTATAAAATAATAAATAAATACATAAGCCTAGTATTTTATTTGTTACAAAAATAACAATATATAATAAATTAATAGAATTACTTAAAATGTATATCATAAGAATATTAGAATATAAATCTAATAATTATAATTTACAAATCTATCTATTAATCTAATATACATATAAGTAAATAAATATAAGTATTACCTATATTTATGTGTAATAGTTTATAACCTAATTAATCATCAATAAACTTTAATTAACAATAATCATAATGATGAATATGTATTATTATTAAAATAAATAATGTCTAAATCTATTTGTATTAATTAAGATAGAAATACCTAAATAAATAAATAATAAAATAAAAAAGGATAATGGACCACTAGTACTAGTGCTGGGCTTGGCCCAGCACTGTTGCAGAAAAATAAGAAGAGAAGAAGCAAATGAGGAAGAAGAAGAAGAAAAGAAGAAGGAAGAAGAAGGAAGAAGAAGAAGAGAAGAGAAGAAGGGAAGAAAGAGGAGGGAGGTGCGGACCCGGGCCGGCGAGAAGGGCACCGGCTGCTGCCAGCGGCTGGCCTCTCGCCGGCAGCTCGGCTCCAACGAGCTCGAGCTCGGGCAAGAGAGAGAGAGAGAGCGAGAGTGGGAGAGAGAGAGAGAGAGAGAGAGAGAGAGAGAGAGAGAGAGAGAGGAAGAGCTTCTCACCGGCGGCGGCAGCTTTGGGAAGGTGGCGGCGGGCCGACGTCGGCAATGAGGAGAGGAAGGAATGCGAGAGAGTAGAGAGAGAGTAGAGTGAGAGAGTGACCGAGAGAGAGATAGATAGAGAGAGATATATATAGAGGGAGAAAGAGAGGCGGTGGAGAAGGGGTAGCGGCGGCGCGGGGGCCCGCCGTGGCCAGCTGATAAAAGTATTTAATCCTCGATAATGAATAAACAAATCACCATGTCACACTATCATTATAACTCTCTCTCAAATATGGCACATGATGCATGCCGACCATGACCATGCTATTGTATCAAATGCAACCTGGTACACTTAGTTAGAGTCTTTTATTATTACATTAGTTATTTATTTTTATTAAAATAAATTTTCTATAGGTCGCCTTCGAACACGGTTGAAAGCGCGTTCAAATGCGTTTGTGAATGTCTGCATTAGGTTCGTAAAAATAGTGAACACGAAATGCGTGTTCGAATGCAAAATGTGCGTTCAAAAGCCTACATCGCGTTCGCATCGATAGAAAATATCTTTTGTGCGTTCGAACACAATTGTTGGGAATCTTCTAGAATTAGGGTTAATCATTGTTATTTTGTCTTGTTGGCTAGCCTCTATAAAGGTGTGGATGGCAGCTAAAATTATTATGCTATTAGATTATTAGTTTCTTACCTCCTATCTTCTCTCTATCTTCTCTACCCTAATCTCCCTCATCCCTCTTCACCAACCTACCACCTCTACCATTGGCAAGGTCTCTCTTAACTTCTAATCTCCCTTATCTATCGAGTCCTCCCTCTTTCTTGGGATCTCGACCACTTCTTCCCCTTCATCTTCATCACTTAAACAACATCTACCATCCATCCTCATCTTCATTACCGTCCATAACCCTAACATCCACTCCACTCGTCACCACCACCATCATTCGCACTAAATCATAATTTCGTCCCAGTTGCAATTTGAATCTATAAAGGGCATAAATACAAAAAACGTAGATCAGAGAGTTAGAGATCGATTCCACTTAGCTTTGTAATTTTCTAGCTATGGAAGAATATTTTGTGAATATTTTCCCTTGATTGCACAGACTGCTTTCTGCAATAAATTCACATCCTGAAGGAATTGTTTCGTAGCCTATCACAACCATATATGATGTATATTGACCACTTGATAATCATGTAATTAGATAATAATGAAATCATATACATTTCTCAACATCTCAGTCATCAATGTCATCTCTATATGTCATCATACTAAGTCACTATGCATAGTCAACACTCGGTACCCAGTCTCAATATCATGTCCGAAGGGTCAAAGCATACTCTGCCACCTGTATGTCATCATACTAAGTCACTATGCATAGTCAACACTCGGTACCCAGTCTCAATATCATGTCCGAAGGGTCAAAGCATACTCTGCCACCTGTATGGAGTATCTCAAATATAATCATACCCTGCCATCCACTAAAGGTATCAACATCCATCCAGACTGGGCACCCTTTTAGCTGATAGAAACCTCGTGAGGATAACTCGTCACATATGCCATAGCAAACGGCATGTGCGATCAACTGGACATAAAATTATAATAGTATAATCATCTCTAATCATCTCTATTTATCATCATCATACTCATATCCAAGATCAGCCTAATTACATGCATGATAAAAATATACTTGACTATAATTATTGTCAAATAAAGTCATATAATCATGCTGGAGGCCAAAACATGCATGTACATAATATATAAAATAACCTAATTTGAGAAAAGCGTTTAGAGGATAAGACTACTCACCACCATTGTAATTACCAAACAACCACTCGTTCACGCTGCTACAACAACGATCAGGCCTCGATAGCTAAGTCTATGGGGTCTTGAACAAGGGGGTTGAAATCTGAGCATATCTCTGTATAGTTTGATTATTAGCATCTGTGGGTAGTGTCGCAAATGTGTCACACAACTGCATTCGGATTCATGACCTTGCATAGCAGTCTGAGGTGGCGTAACTCCTAAAAGCTCTAGATACAACTCCGGCCATCTGTAATCTGTGCTACTAGTGACAACTGGACCATGGACACGCAAACCCATAAGTATCACCATATCTTGCAAAATCACGGTGGCCTCCCTGACTGCAATATAAAATGTGTGTCTCTCACTGCCAACACTCAACTAGAGTTGTAATAAGTGCTCAGTCAATAGTAATCTCTACTACTCTATATACAAAGTAGAATATGCTCTGAACAAGAAGATGAAGAACTTGTGAATGTGGCACCTACTATCTCAAAGTTTGTGTAAAACGATGTCGACAAGTGAGGCTATCTAGATCCTGTAATTTGCAAAAATAAAAATAAGTAAGTCATATGAACCACTTAGAGCATGTCATATGAACCATCTATAACAAGGCTTTTAACAATAAAAAATTCTATAACTAATAGTAAACTTTTTTTATTCCACCTTCATTAAGTTTTAAGAGAACAAGAAAGATGGTAAGTAAAGATAGCTCTTACCTCGCCTCTCTAAATAGCCTCAAATTTATGTTGTTTTTGCAACCTCAAAATAGATCCATCTATAGGGCTTGGATTCTAATGTGCAGTCATGTGCTCACAATTGCACGAAATTACATTCATAAGTATGCTAAAGATTGTTATGAATCGTGCGTCCGTTTCCAATGAAGCTCGGATGCAGGGAAGCAGTCCGTGCAGTCAGAGAAGAATATTTTTAAAATATTCTCTCATAGTCAGAAAATTATGAAACTATATGAGATCGTTTCTATCTTCTTATCTATGTTTTTGATATTCACACTCTTGGCAGATTCTGACTGCACCTAGGACGAAAATAACAATATTGCGGTGGAGGTGGAGATGGTGGGTGATGGTGATGATGATGATAAAGGTGGTGGTAATGGTGATGGATTTAGTGTCACAAAGTGATGAAGGGATAAAGATGAGGGGAGAGAAGTTGGTCGAGATCCCAAGGAGGGGGGAGGACCCGACAGTCGAAGAGGATTAGGAGTAATCGGCATCGAGATGATACATGGCTAGGGCTTGAGCAAGGAGGGAAAAGAGCTAGGGTAGAGGGAGAAGGAAGGAAAACTCAATATTCATTCATTCCCCAATTAGGTTGCCATCCACATATTAAGAGGCTAACCTAATAAGCCAAACTAACAATTAATAAACCTGGAAATAATGTATTTTCGCCGAGTGTGTTTGAACGTGGGTCGAGTGCGTTCAAATGCACAATCCGCATCCTCTGTATGTGCGAACGTATGCAGGCGTTCAAACGAGTGCGTTCGAACACACAATTCACGTCTTTTGTATGTGCGAACGTATGCAGACGTTCAAACGAGTGCGTTCGAACGCACAATTCACGTTTTTTTGTATGTGCGAACGTATGCAGGCGTTTGAACGAGTGCGTTCGAACGCGATCTCCTCACGTTCGAACGCGATTTCCAGTTCTTATTTTCTGAAGAAAATAACTAAACCAAAATAAGAAATAGGGTCCATAGGTTGTATCTATGCACGTGATGACTTAGTGTGATCCGAATCACATCAAAGATCATGATATAAAAAAAGTAACATGACACATAAAATAGTAAACATGCTAAATATTTAAAAAAGTGTAAAATTAATATATTTAAAGCAATGTCTATGTTTAACTCTTCATTTGTAACATGACAAGTTCGCCGATTATGGCCTTGCTATTTGCAACGCCCACATGTGATTGCTTGATGCCTTTTCCTTTCATCCATCTTATTCTGAATCCTTGTTGATTTTGGCCGCCCTTTACTAATCCATCTCACTAATGGATCAGGTAATAACATTGGACCACGTACTTGGGCCAATAACCTTGATCGTTAACGGCGTAAGCTCAGGTCCCCATGTGTTCATATATGCTTCAATTTCATCTCTTTCTGTACTTCGTAAAGAACATGCAGTGGTAACGCCAAAAATACCTCGACGGTGATGAAACCCACGCACAATGTGTAAGTTTGCTATCTCAAGATCTACACAAATAGTAGCAGTGATGTTAGGCATGAACCATTGGTTGGTTCTTAACTAATCATCTCCTTATTTGTGCCTTTTATAGTAGTAGGAGACTGAGTGATAAAATGTTACTTGCACCAAATCTGTTATTTGCAAGAATCGAGCATTAAGCATTACATTATTAACCATTTCGGACAAATTAGTAGTAATGAGTCCGTAACGATATCCACCATCGTGAGCTAGAGCCTAGTTTTCAATTGGGATCTCATCAAGCCATTTCTTTGCATCTGGATGTAACCGTTCAATTCGTGACATCCGAAAGTCAAACTTTTGGACTTGATTTTCTATAGCAATTTGACAAACAAAATTCTTTAAAGTAGTATTGTGGAAATATTTATTAAAATTGCTAACTATATATTGCAACAAATGCTGTGATAAGCCATTAGCTCCTTTCAACCATTGTTAAGAGTCATTCACAACTCTAATATCTCAAAGATGCCGATCTGAAATCAAACAAATTTCTTGTCTTTGATGCACAACAAGATGATGCAAACATGCAAGAAATCAACCCCTACTCAATGCATTGTGGCTCTCTACAATAGTAAATAGAAGAGGAAATATCTAATCATTTTGATTAGTGCTTGTAGCAATAATTAAGACATCTTTATATTTACCATATAAATATGTGGTATCAATACTTATTACAGGCTTATAATGTTTGAATATATGAATTGAAGCTCCAAAGGACCAAAAAACATGCCTAAACATCTCCATATTTGGGTCATCTAATTTGAATTTATCCCAGTGGACCATTGTATTAGGATTTTTGCGTTTACTTCTATCATATATGAAGGAAATAGCTTACATGATTCTGCCTAATAACCAAATAGATTTGCCATGACCTTTTGTTTTGCTCTCCATGCCTTTCAGTATGAAATCCAATAATAATAAGTATGGATAATTTCTTGTTGGAGACTAATTATTTTTATACTTATATTCTTTCTCACAGAATCTATAAGTTCGTGAGCCACAAATTTGATATCTAATTGATGATGATCCTCATTTAGTGAAGGGTTGAGACAACTATGATGACTAATGTATTTTGTTATTTCCCACATCCCATGGCTATTACGAATATATGCTCGTACTCTCCATTAGCAAATATCATCTGTTGACACTTCACATATAAACTGGTAGGATTAGAATATTTAACCTTGTATGAGCGGTGTGAGGTAATTGTATACTTTTTTAAATACATCTACAACTTGTCTTTACTTTTAAATAATAGACTAACACGTGGTCACCACTAGAGGTGAAAACGAATCAGATACGAATCATATAGTGCTCAATCCACATCTGGATCCATATTTTTTTATCTGGATACAGATACTTGACGGATAGCAAAAATTAAAACTATATCCGAAAAAAACGGATATGGATCGGATATGTTAGGTTTTATTTGTACTAATGTAATTGGCAAATTGTGTTTCAAAATATAATTTTTATTTATATAAGCATATGCACAAGTTATAACAATTTATGAGATGTTTGAAATGAAAGATTGAATTTAAAGTCAAAGTATTCGAAATGGTTTTGGAATCGTCATTAAAATGCTTAAACGATGTCATGATGGTCAAAGTAGTATAAAAAATTATCCAAGGGCACAGGAACAACAACTCTGCATTCAATAGTCTACTCAGACATTTGAACGGACTATTGGGTATTCGAACGCATTTTCCCAAGAAAGAAGAAAATAATAGGCATTCAAGCCCGTTCAAATGTGCCTTGTGGGTGTTTGAACGACCTTGGCTGATTTGACTTAGATTTGAGTCTATCTCTATTTATTTTATCTCTAAGAGAATCTATGAAGAATCTTTGAAGAGATATTTATCTTATCTCTAAGAGATACTTATCTTATCTCTAAGAGATATTTATTTTATCTCTAGAATATAAAAAGGTTTAATCTAACCCTAGAAATGAGGACTATCAAGTATTAAATTAGAGATCATTTTTTAGAGAAGCTTGTCGTTCATGATATTGAGATTACCTTTTGGAGGCCATTGCAGATCAATTCTCAACTTTAGACAAAGTGCTAAATCGTTCTCAACTTTATGCATCTGTATCAAATCTAGAAGAACTACGTCTCGAGGGTCACTAAGACAGAAGGATCAACCTCGAGGGTCACTAAGGTTTGAAAACCTATCACGGGAAGCAGTGTGTCGTGGGGTTTAGCGAACAAGATTGATACAGATTGAGTCGTGGGGTTTGACAGGTGATTTGTAAGTTTTTTGTTAACTAGTATAGGTTTTAGTGATTGGTTTTGATCCGAGTTTGATTTCGTAGTTTTTTACCCAGTTTTGGGTTTTTTCACGTAAAATTTTCTTGTGTTTGCGATCGTCTTTTTCACACTCTAGTTTTTGCATATTATTATTGATAGCGTGTTATTGTTTCTATCTCCTAGGGCGTTTCTTACGTTTTTGCATATTATTATTCATGTAAGTTTCAGTTTTTTTCAGGATAGTTTTAGATACGAATCAAATAGTCTTCGAATATAGATTGGATCCTAAACGGATACTTATTGGATTTTAAACAGATTATGGCCTTCCAACTTAGACATATCTCATGTATGTTGAAAGACAACTACTAAGAAAGAATCTTACTGATGATTGGAACTATCTTTGAAAAAGATAACTACTAAGAAAAAAAAACTCTCAATAGAATAACAATATGTAATAGACATAGCAATACTTCATTGTGATATCAAATTATAGACTTAGCAAAAACCTTGACCCAAGAATTACAACAATAACAATCATGAGATTCTCTAACTTTGTCAACCATAAAAGCAAATAAAATATATTTGCACAAGTTCACATTGTCAACCATAAAAATAAATAAAATATAATAATCCAGAAAAAATAAATAAATAACAATAATAATAATAAATAATGTAATAACCTAGAAAAATAATAATAATAATAATAATGTATAAAATAAATAAATAAGAGACAAAAATAAAGAAAGAAAAAAAAATAAAATCAAGTTTAAATAAAAAATAATAATAAAAAAATAAAAAAAATTTTAAAAAAAATAAAAGTTTTTGGGCACGACGTGGCCGACCTCGTGCCCAAACAAGCTGCTCATGCAGCTTGCGTGGTGAGGTGAGGCGCCACGCGCCAACTGCCGCTGCCGCAGCCAACAGGCTATGGCCAGCTGGCGCGATGGGCCCCGCCGCCGCCACCGCCGGAGCCTCCCTCCCCACCGCCTCTCTCTCTCTCTATATTTTTCTTCTCCCCACTCTCTCTCTTTCGGTCTTTCTCTCTCTCCTCCTCCCCTCAAACTCTCTCTCTCTCTCAAACTTTCTCTCTCTTTTTCCTCGTGCTGCCGCCGGCCTGCAACCACTGGGGTAAGTTTCCCACTTTCCCTCTCCCTCCCTCTCTCTCTCTCTCTCTCTCTCTCTCTCTATCTATCTATCTATCTAGCTCTCTTTCCTTTGCCTTGGGCTCGGGCTCGTCGGAGCCGAGCCGCCGACGAGAGGCTGGCCGCTGGATGGCCACCAGCGGCCGGTGCCCTCCCCGCCGACCCGGGTCCGCAACCCCCTCCCTCACCTCCTCACTTTCTTCTCTTCCTCTTCTCCTCTTCTTCTTCTTCTTCTTTCTTTCTTTCTTTCTTTCTTTCTTTCTTTTTCTCCTTCTTCCTCAACTCCTTCTCTTTCTTTCTGCACAGTGCTGGGCTCGGCCCAGCACTGATGGCAGATTTAATTAATTAATTAATTAATTATTTTATTTATGTTATTTATTTAGGTATTTTTATTCTTAATTAATGCAAATATAATATTTAGACATTAACTATTTTAATAATATTATATATTCTTCAATATAATTATTATTAATTATAATTTGTATAGCTAATGATTAATTAGGTATAAATGTAGGTAATACTTATATTTATTATTTATATCCCTATTAGAGTAATATATAGATTTGTAAATTATAATTATCAAATTTATATACTATTATTTTTTTGAGATATATTTTAAGTAATTCTAATAATCTATTATACATTATTATTTTGTAACAAATAAAATACTAGGCTTATGTATTTATTTATTATTTTATAAATTGGTGATTATATAGTTCTAATTAATCAAGATATAATTATAATTAGGTTTTTTTATCTATATTTATAGTTTTATTTTTAAAATCTAGCTAGTTATAAAGATAAGTAGAAATTTTAAAACCTACTAAATCATCTTATATTACATGAACGGATTTTAATTAGATGAACGACTAACTTCATGCTACTTAAATATTTTCAGACCCCGTGGATCCTGACGATGAGCTGATGTTTGACTGACGGACGTGAGAGATGCGTTGTTCGTATCTTCTGATCAGACAGTGAGTAGTCTTATCTTATGATGATCGTATGACGTGGTGACATATTTATTCATTGTCGAGGATTAAGTACTCTTATCAGTTATGACATGTTATCTATTTTTTATTTATATATTAGTGAGGATACATTCATATACTCATTCATGACATGATGCTCTTTCTGATTCATATTATCTAGTACATGATTTACTCTCTGTTTGGCATCACTGATTCGGGGTAAGGTCTATTCACTGAGCCTTTTGCTCATGACTCTCTTTATTTCTTTTCTAACCTCTCAGATATGTGGTACGGTGATAGCGACTTGTGATATCTTGAGAAGATATTTTAGAGCGATGATGAGGTGAGCTATAGATGTGAGACGGTATAGATGATAGTTTATATAGAAATTGAGTTGTACCAATATTGATATTTGTACTTTTTTGTATTAGACGATGATTTGTATAATACAGGTCGAATCATAGTGTACTCGTGTAATAGTTGTTTAATTGTATCTTAATGGTTTGTTGTGACCTGTGTGGGCCCTACTAGAGTAGGTAGTGGTATAGTGTGTATCATTATGGACTTGGATATTCAAATTTTAACAGATTTGTTTGGTTGATAGTATGATATATTTGGTATTGGATTATGTGAGTATGAATGTGATAGCAGGTGTTATTTGATGATGTCATGATTGTATGTGCACAGGAGTGTATCTGTGCGTGACGGGCTCCGCCCGTCCTGTCGCGTGCGCCGCGCGTGCCGTGTGGGCGCGTGGGCGTGCACGTGCCTATGCCGAGCGGGGGCGTTACAGTTCAGGTGGTATCAGAGCTTAGGTTTAAGGATGATCTGGCAAACTATCAAGTATAGTAGTTATCAGTTAATTTTAGGATTACCCTAGTAGTCAATCTCGATGAGTTTGATATTAATTGGTTGAGATAGGAATCTAGGTTGTGATGTTAAGATTATTAAGTTTTGATACTTGTCGATATTGATAGAAATAATTTATGATATTGGTATATTGAGAATTTATCTGAGCGACTAATGAATAGGAAGAGGTATTACTAAAATCATGCATTGATATTGATATTGAGGTGTCATAGTCTGTGGAGCATAATATTGGATATATAGAGTTGTTTATATGTTGTGATAAAGTGTAGAAATTTGTAAATATGTGGAGATATGTATTTTGTACAAAAGAATTATTATAAGTAGATTTGAAGTTATTCTGAGCAGATATAGCATATTTTTGGATTTTTGATCTTTTATGGATATATTTGACATTAGGAGATTGATGTAAAGAGATATATGCGTAGAGAGACTATTTTGATCTTTATGAGGGTTATAATTATGGATTATGGATGGATAAGTAAGACATATGATGATTTTGTATAGTGGAAAAGAAATTATGTGTTGTGATATAGATGATTGTATATAGAAAATAATTTTCGGATGACTAGTATGATAAATTATGTTTGCAAGATATTTGTGTTAGTAAGTATGAAATTTTGATTGTATCGATAAGATGGGTGATTTAATAGCGATATGTGTAGCTAACAATATTGTTAGAGGATTAACATCTCGTTTAAACCTTTGAGTTGATTACCAAATAGGATAATGGGTATAGGAAATATGACATGGATACAGTTATTGGATTGTGAGTGATGTCAATAGTTAAGACGTAACGTATATAGTTCTGGATGACATGATAGTAAGTTTGGTTTAGAAGTTGCTAATTATGTAAATATGATTAGATAGAAAGAATGATAGTGAAATAAATTATATAAGGTGATGATAGTACTAAGCTGATAGTCTCATGGCATATATGACAGTGAAAGTATATTTTGAGTATTAGTTTAGTTTTGGACATTGATTTAGAGGACAAGAATATTATAGCTTGAAGATCGTGTATGTTGGGTTATGAATTTTAATTACAAGTATACAAACTTATTTTATTATGATTATTAGGTGATATTAATGATGTTGTAGAAGGATGTTGATGATACTATACGATTAAATTGTGCAGTATATATAGTGGACTTTGTATAGAGGATATGATAGAATATTAAATTGAGACTCTTGAAGAAATATGAGGTTTAGGTGATTTAATTAGGAATGAGATATGTTGGTATAGATGTTAAATTGAGATATTATGTGTTTTGACATGTTAGTTATTTCAATGATACTAATTGGAGAGATAATTTGATAGAGTTATTCATAGAGCCTATAGACTTGATCATTTGTTATGATTGATAGATAATTTGGAAGTTGAACTAATTGCTTCATAGGACGATAATGAAAGGAATATAGAGGACTATGATATTTCATGTACAATGTATCGATGGATGTTTATTATACTGCTAGATAATAAACAGATAATGATGTATAGGAAAGTGATTATATTAGCAATTGTTTACCCGTTGACTTACATGTTCGATTATTACTAGAGGTTATTGAGCGAGCCTTTTAGAATGATGAGATTGATCTTAATGGTTGTAAAAACTCACATGTTTGTATTTAAGTCTTAAGATATAAATATTTGATTGGGAGATAATGATTTCATGATTGTGAGATAATGATTTCATGATTGGTTCCATTATAGTTTGTGGAAATTTGATCTTTTAATGAATTGCAAAGTTAAGGTTGTGAGTTGATCAAAGTAAAATAGAAGATATACTAGTAAGGTTGTAACCTATATTTTTGGATGTCTTCTGATCTATATGAATCAGTTAGTGTCAGTCATTTTTATTGGCAGATCATAATAGCATGACTAATTTGGGAGATTAATCTTAATAGCTTTAGTTCCTGTACAATATTTTGTGGATTTGTCTAAGTCATGTTTATGTATTCTTAAAGATCAAGTATGACGGATTAGTAAATAACTGTGTAGCAATAGATTAATATTATGAATTGAATATTATATCTGTCGAGATATTGAAGAGATTATTGGATTACTTCGTAGAACTCAGTAGATAGTCTTTGGATCCGAATATCGTTATCATTAAGTGATATGTTGGTGGATATACTAGTAGTGATAGTAATTAAATAGATAATGATCAAACTAGAATTATGTGAATCGAGGAATGAATAGTTTGGATATAGAAAATGATTGATAGAAAGATCATTATAAATTTTATCATGTATGTTTCTTAAGGTAGTTTGAATTTAACTTTTCAGATATTGCAAATTAAGAAGGAAGATAATGTGGAGAATCAGAAGGGTGTATAAATTTGTTTGATGTTGCATTATGATTAACTTTGACAGATTGGATCAGATGTGCTGTATAGTATTTTATAAAATGTATTATGAATACAAGTGATATTGTAGTCTTATATGGATATGTGTGATCTCTATTGATTTATTTAGTAATTTGCATAATAGTTTAAGTATATGAGCGGTGTATCTTTGGATAAGAGAATTTCTACTAATGTCTAGGAGCAAAATAATTTCTAAGTATTTGATGATAGCAGAGTGGATATGAGTGAAAATTGGGATCAGCGAGAAATGTATTTTGGAAAAGAAGTTAGAATTTAGTGTTTTGATCATTCCATAGTATACTATATATTTACCGTTCTACTTAGTATTAGTGATAATACTGATGGATGATCGTTTGAGCATGGTTAGGTATTAGAGTATACATTCAGTAAATTGGAGATAATTTACTTAAATAGGTTGTATTGTGTTGTCATAGGTGATCATGGCATTACATTGTTATATGGTGGCGGTAAGTAGAATAAGTGATAGATTTGGACAGATTTAGGTACCTTGGAGTATAACATGATGCAATTAATTGATGTCAACACTTTCCATACTTTAGTATTAGTGTATGCGATTAGTTAGCATTAACAATTTTTGTTAAGGACGAGTATTATTATAAATATTTTTCTAGAACTGATGTTTTCATAACGATAGTACAATTACCAGATTTGCTTAGATTTAGAAAATTCATTCTTATATTGAGATTATCTTTGATCATGTAAAATTAGGAGTTAGGGATTAGAGAGCAGTAAATGATGTACGAGTTTTGGATCTAAAGGAGTTACATTAGAATTGTTGATTTGTGGGAAAAAAAATTCGTGAGACCAGTAATGTTGATTTTGTATTTTAGTATGATCTAAATTTCGGGGTCGAAATTTTTATAAGGGGGTAAGGAAAATGTAATAAACCAGGAAAAATAAATAAATAACAATAATAATAATAAATAATGTAATAACCTAGAAAAATAAATAAATAAAATAATAATAATAATAATAATAATGTATAAAATAACGAAATAAGAGACAAAAATAAAGAAAGAAAAAATAAATAAATCAAGTTTAAATAAAAAAAAAATAATAATTTTAAAAAAATTAAAAAAAATAAAAGTTTTTGGGCACTCGTGCCTAAACAAACTGCTCATGCAGCTTGCGTGGTGAGGTGAGGCGCCACGCGCCAACTGCCGCCCGAGCCTCCCTCCGCACCGCCTCTCTCTCTCTATATATTTTTCTTCTCCCCACTCTCTCTCTTTCGGTCTTTCTCTCTCTCCTCCTCCCCTCAAACTCTCTCTCTCTCTCTCTCAAACTTTCTCTCACTTTTTCCTCGTGCTGTCGCCGGCCTGCCACCACCGAGGTAAGTTTCCCACTTTCCCACTCCTTCTCTCTCTCTCTCTCTCTCTCTCTCTCTCTCTCTCTCTCTCTAGCTCTCTTTCTCTTGCCTTCGGCTCGGGCTCGTCGGAGCCGAGCCGCCGGCGAGAGGCCGGCCACTGGATGGCCACCAGCGGCCGGTGCCCTCCCCGCTGGTCCGGGTCCGCAACCCCCTCCCTCACCTCCTCTCTTTCTTCTCTTCCTCTCCTCTTCTTCTTCTTTTTCTTCTTTCTTTCTTTCTTTCTTTCTTTCTTTCTTTTTCTCCTTCTTCCTTAGCTCCGTCTCTTTCTTTCTGCGCAGTGCTGGGCTCGGCCGAGCACTGTAGCAGACGAGCCCAGCACTGATGGCAGATTTAATTAATTTATTAATTAATTATTTTATTTATGTTATTTATTTAGGTAATTTTCTTCTTAATTAATGCAAATAGATTATTTAGACATTTACTATTTTAATAATATTATATATTCTTCAATATAATTATTATTAATTATAATTTGTATAGCTAATGATTAATTAGGTATAAATATAGGTAATACTTATATTTATTATTTATATCCCTATTAGAGTAATATATAGATTTGTAAATTATAATTATCAAATTTATATACTATTATTCTTATGAGATACATTTTAAGTAATTCTAATAATCTATTATACATTATTATTTTGTAACAAATAAAATACTAGGCTTATGTATTTATTTATTATTTTATAAAGTGGTGATTATATAATTCTAATTAATTAAGATATAATTATAATTAGGTTTTTTTATCTATATTTATAGTTTTATTTTTAAAATCTAGCTAGTTATAAAGATAAGTAAAAATTCTAAAACCTACTAAATCATCTTATATTACATGAACAGATTTTAATTAGATGAACGGCTAACTTTATGCTACTTAAATATTTTCAGACCCCGCACCCCCTTATGTGAGACCCCGTGGATCTTGACGATGAGTTGATGTTTGACTGACGGACGTGAGAGATGCGTGGTTCGTGTCTTCTGATCAGACAGTGAGTAGTCTTATATTATATATTATGTACATGCATGTTTTGGCCTCTAGAATGATTATATGACTTTATCTAGAGATGATTACAGTCGAGCATATTTTTATCATGCATATAATTAGGCTGATCTTGGATATGAGTATGATGATGATAAATAGAGATGATGAGATATGATTATACTGTGGTGAGGTTATGTCCAGTTGGTCTGTAGCATGAGTATGCATATAATAGATTAGCATGAGTATGCATGTGTTGACTATATAGTTGGAGACTACATTGCATCATTTTTCTCTTGATTCCTATTCCACCTAAATTTCTGTTATGCATTGATTTGTTATCGTACTGAATATATGCATATGATCTGTCATTTAGAAGGAAAGCATGAAATGTGATTGGTAGGATAGTTGATAGAAAGCGTGAGGATACCCGAGTGGGCGCGAGGGTTAGGGCGTGCCTGGAGATGATTGATCACTCGACATAGTCGCGATCCTATTGGCCTTACGTCTGAGGTCGTTAGTCTGTGTGTGCAGGAGACATTCGGACACATGCCGTTCGCCAGGGCATATGTGGCGACCTATCCTCACGAGGTTTCTATCAACTATGTGGGTGCCCGGTCTGGATGGATGTTGATACCCTAGCGGGTGGCGGGGTATGGTTATATTAGAGATACTCTTGCGGGTGGCGGAGTATGCTCTGAGCCTTTGGACATGATGTTGAGGCCGGGTACTGGGTATTGACTGTGCATAGTGGTCTAGTATGATGATGGCATATAGAGATGGCATTGATGACTGAGATGTTGAGAAATGCATATGATTTCATTATCATCTGATTACCTAATTATTGAGTGGTCAATATACATCATATATGGTTGCATTTGATATCATAACATTGTCATGGTCGGCATGCATTATGTATCATATTTGAGAGAGAGTTATGATGATTGTATGACGTGGTGATATGTTTATTCATTGTCGATGATTAAGTACTCTTATCAGTTATGACATGTTATCTATTTTCTATTTATACTCATTCATGACATGATGCTCTTTCTTATTCATATTATCCAGTACATGATTTACTCTCTGTTTGACATCACTGATTCGGGGTAAGGTCTATTCACTGAGCCTTTTGCTCATGACTCTCTTTATTTCTTTTCTAACCTCTCAGATATGTGGTACAGTGATAGCGACTTGTGATATCTTGAGAAGATATTTTAGAGCAATGATGAGGTGAGCTATAGATGTGAGACGGTATAAATGATAGTTTATATAGAAATTGAGTTGTACCAATATTGATATTTGTACTTTTTTGTATTAGACGATGATTTGTATAATACAGGTCGAATCATAGTGTACTCATGTGACAATTGTTTAATTGTATCTTGATAGTTTGTTGTGGCCTGTGTGAGTCCTGCCAGAGTAGGTAGTGGTATAGTATGTATCATTATGGACTTGGATATTCATATTTTAACATATTTGTTTGGTTGACAGTATGATATATTTGGTATTGGATTATGTGAGTATGAATGTGATAGCAGGTGTTATTTGATGATGTCATGATTGTATGTGCACATGAGTGTATCTGTGCGTGATGGGCCCCGCCCGTCCTGTCGCGTGCACCGCGCGTGCCGTGTGGGCGTGTGGGCGTGCACGTGCTTTTGCCGAGCGGGGGCATTACATAAATTATTCTTGCACAAGGTCACATTGTCAATCATAAAAGCAAATATATATCTTTGCACAAGTTCACATTATCAACCATAAAAGCAAATATAATATCTTTACATAAGTTCACATTATCAATCATAAAAGCAAATAAAATGTCTTTGCACAAGTTCACATTGTCAACCATAAAAGCAAATAAAATATCCTTAAACATATAAAGTCTAGACACAAGTTCACATGAACTTCAACAAATAAAATTAACACAAGTTTAAAAGGTATCAACATCTCAAAGTTAGAGAGGAATAAAACCATCCAACTGTCTAAACAATCCTCGTTCAAGTGCATCTGCAAAATAAATGAAACTAGATTAACCAACTTAAAATTAATGTAAAGAAACTAGATTAATCAACTTAAATTATAAAGTGAAAAAACTTACAATGTGATTACTCCCTCTTTAATCTAATGAACTTATTGATGGAACTAATGATTGTAAATCAACAACTTCAAATTGTTCAACATCCTGAATAATTGATGCTACTTGTCCTAATAAGAAAAAAGTATTAAAATTAGTAAACAATACTAATTTATAAAATGCTATCAAATATTATAATCATTACTTTTTCTTGTAGATCTTATCTAATCTTGAGTGCCTATTAAAACTTCCACCGATTTGGGATCCAATTTGCTACGATAAGCATTAACTACTTGGCCACCTATACTAAATGCAGATTCAGATGCAACTATGGCGACTGGAATTGCCAATACATCACGGGCAACTCGTGATAGTATATGATACTTTCTATTTCCTTTCGTCTTCTACCAAGATAATAAATCATTATATTGCCATAGAAGTGAGGCATCCTTAATATACTGATCCAAATCTACCTTAATAGATTGTTGTTGACATTCTTCACTTAAAAATTGCTCCAAATTTTCATCAACATCAATATCAACCCTACCACTCTACAAAGCTTAGCTATTATTTATATTTACATTCGGATTAGCTGGAGAAGAAAATTTGGATGCATATTCATTATACAAATTCCTTAAGACTTCACGAACTTTCTCTAAGTTCCTTAACACCACCAAGAGGATAAATTTTAGGAAAGTAATAAACCATAAGTTTCATCTTGTACCAAGGATCCAGAATTGAAGCCACAACTAGTATAAGATTGCATTGCTTCCAGTATTTATCAAAATTTTCTTGTATTGATGTTGCCATAGAAAGAACAAGTTCATAAAAACTTTTGCACCATTATTTAATTTGCAACTGAATAGCATATAATTCTTTGAAAAATAAGTTAACTGTTGGATATGAGGTTCCTAAAAGCAATTCAGTTATCGTATGGAAGGTTTTTAAACATTTGCACAACATTGTAACTTTTTCCTATTACTCATTAGTTGGACAAGCAACAAATTTAATTGGATCAGTATAATTAAGTCTCTTAAATGCATTATTATAATATATAGCATCTTTAAGCATCAAATAGGTAGAATTTCATCTTATAGATACATCAATTGAAAGAGACTTATTTGTATCTAAATTGCATTCTCTTGCTCATTTGAGAAACTCCTCCCATTGCAAAGGTGTATTTTTTAGAATTATAACGATATGACAAATATTCTCCACTACATCTTTTATTTTTTTCAAACCATCTTGCACAACTAAATTGATAATATGTGTGGCACATCTAACATGAAAAAAACATACCATCACAAATAGATTTAATCATGCATGTCTTCCTTCTAAATGCATGAAAATTATGATTCTTTTCTGAATACTCCAGTCATCATCAATAAAATGTGTTGTAACACATATAGCTCCTATTCTGTCTAGAAGTCCAAAGATCTATAGTAGCACTCGTACGACATGAAAGTGAAGCAAATATATATACTTCTTTTGCTCAACATATAGTTTTAAGATTTCTTTTCTAATAATAATCCGTGACTTTGTTGGAAAAGCTGGCCGTAGAGATTTTATAAAGTCAATAAAATACTCATGCTCCATGATAGAGAAAGGATATTCATGCATCACTATTGCCATGATAAGTTTTCTTTAACTTATTTCCTCATTATATTTGTATAACTCTAAAATTTCATCTTCTCCAACTTTTGTGAGATTGAATAATATTTGCCCTCTATCTCTACTATGTTTATTTTTATAATGGTTCCTCAAGTGTGTCATTCCCATAGAAATTTCCCCACTAAATTACTTTCAACAAGATTCGCATATGGCTTTGCACTTCCTAACTGTTATTCTATCAATTATTTCTATCTCTTCAAATGTCTCAAAATTATTCCAGACATCCGATGTCAACTTCTTTTTCTTTGTTCTATCATCATTAAAAACACTATTGGAGGTGTCATCTTAAACTGATACACTTGTAGATGCTATTGACTCCTAAACGTAGATATTAAAACTAATTACCGGTAAAACATTGAAGATAAAAGCATGAAAGAGAGAATACATTAAAGATAAAAATATTCTTACCAGTTTAGCAATTTTTGAAAACTAATTACTCTTCCAAGTGAATTGGTGATATGGACGGTGAATAAAGATAAAACTTCCTTTGTTGAAATAAAAAAAAATATGAAAAATATCATGATCAAGATCTATGAGTAGAAAACTATTTCAATTGAGTAAAGAGGCAAATTTTTTTAACATACATAAGGTCAATTAATTCTGCATAAAAATAAATTTGCTCGAGAGTAATCAAGTGCACTAAAGATTATCACTTTTGAATCAATAAACATTCATTTAGTAAGAATAGAAAAGAGTTAATTTATGGATTAACAATTCAGAGTAAGATCACAACAAATCAACCTTCAAGGAGCTTCCACCCGAGATATACTAGAATCAAGCTATTGACTTAACAAACATACTTATAGGATAAGCTCACACTAACCCATCAATTTTGGATCCAATTTGGGAACTAGCACCCTACAATACATGTATGCTTTTAGCACCCCATATTGTAGGGTACAACACTGAATTATGTTATGTCTAATGCCTGTAACCATAGACAAAGTCCAAATAAAGATTTAAAAACTAAATCTTGATGCAAAACATCCTAATGATTTTAAGAGTTTCAACAGTTGACTGGAGAAGCCTATCTGCCCATCATCACAATTCATAATAGGCGCTTCCTTACGGACTACAGCCTCTTGATCATTATCCTTGACACTGCCATTCTCGAATAAAATCTCTCCATTTTTGGCATCCTCACCTGAAGCATCTTCCTTCTTTACCTTACGAGTGTTGTATGTAACCCAACACCTAACTTATTGGTATTGACTTAACAATCAAGCTACAAATATAAATTCAGATCAGCTGGTGCTTCAAATATCACTAGGCTGACATTGTTAAAACTTGGTTGACCTAGGTCTGCATAATATTGTTTATAAAAATTCAAATTTACTGGTGGTTGAGATATCACTTGTTTATTAGATTGTGTGAGCAAAGTAGTGAATATCATCAAACCGCCATATACTCTGTCATTTGGCGTAGACTCCATTAATAATTCCACTCACCACTTTGTTCAGGCAAAATCAAGCATTGCATCCACACTTTCGTCATCAACAATTAGCATAGTATCGAATTCACGACTAAAGTTGCATATCCTATAATGCAATTCCAAGTTTCATTCACCCTTACTTAGTCCGATGAATATCAATATTTTATTTAATAACTCCTCATATGTTGACCTCCTATCCACTCTAACAAGTCTTTTTATTCTACCATCATATTTAACACCATTGAGCTCGCTCGTAATTGAACCATTCCAATAACAAGCGATAGACACTTATTTCGGAGTCATAATCTATATGAAAAATAATAAGAAAATCTGCCAAATATTTAATTATAGAACTATGAGGACTTCCTAAAAAAATCAGAATTTATTAAATAGATGAAATTTGGCTTGGCATGGCATATTGATACTTAGAATTGGAATACATGGTCATATGAACAATCCCAAATATAAAATAATTGTTCCATTTTTCTTGTTTTCTTGGAATCTTCGGTGCTTTATGCTTATAGTTAAAGAGAATATCTCAAGGAATATGATAATAATGCCAAAAAGGTATGCAAGTGAAAATGATGACCCTAAATGTTTGTCTAAGGCTTGTGATTACGGACTTTCGTGAAAGGCTTCTCAATACTTAAAATAAACTAGGTATGAATTCTCCATTCACCCAAAATGGCCAAAATTGAAGAACATACTGTGTAAAATTGAAAAACATATGGTATAAAATTGAAGAACATATAGTATAAGATAAATTTCAGGAATTGAAGAATTCACTTTTTAGATTAATATTTAATCATAAGTACCAACAATAGATTTTTTTTTGGAGACTAATTAGCAATTGAAGAATCCCTTTCTTAGGTTAACATTTAACCATATTACATTGAGAGTGTTACGGTTGCTTTTGGTGAAGACTGGATTCTATTCGAATTGATAATTTGGACAGAAATCAGCATGAAACTGGGATCGATCTAACCGTTGGATTGATCTAAGATTTGGATATGTTGTTCCTCTATGAGTTAGCAATCCAACACAACTAGAATCACACGACCATCGGATGAGTAGATCGAAAGTTACGTATGAAATAATGACCAAAAGTCAGGAGATAGCGGATGGACGTGGAATACGTGGTTAGGGTTATGAAAGATGATTATGGTATGGTTAATGGATTAGCGCTTAGAACTAGATGAGGGGGGAGAAGGGAGCTTCCAAGTATAGCTGGTCACTAGAGGGAGGAGGGAGAAGTGACGGAAGATTAACCTCGGCGTAGACGAGAACCTGGGTTGGATACCAAAAGGGAGAAAAGCTGAGGGAGAAGATGACTAAGCCTAGATGAAAACAAATTCCAATATTCAATAATCAATCCAAACATCCAAAAATCCTAAACAAATCCTATTACAACCCAACTTACTCATCGTGTGTTTGAACGCACCCCGATCGCATTAAAACGGCCAAAACATGTAATCTGTATGTGCGAATGCGAGATTCGGCGTTCGAATGATCGCATTCGAACGCCATCCATTTGCGTTAGAACGCACCTGCTAGAAACTATTTTATTTTTCTAAAACATAAATAGAAACTAATACAAATTGAAGCGATTTCACTATGCACCTAAATCAAAAATCGCAAGAGAGAGAGAGAGCTTTACATTGAGAAAAAGGGAAGGAAATGCCATGAGAGATAGGGAAGGAAATGCTGCACTGCTCATCAACAACCGACTGGCAACCCATGAGGATTGTGAGATAGAAGGAGATGGCAGCAAGAGAGAGAGTGAGGTCAACACTAAGAGAGAGAGAGCTTACAATGAGAGAGAGGGAAGGAAATGTCACACTTCTCGTCGGCAACTGACCGACAACCCATGGGGACTATGAGGAAGAGAGTCACTTCGCTCGCTTGGGTGTGAGAGGAAGAAATAGAATACCAAGTGTTGTGGGTTGGTTTTTGTATAAGTTAAATCACTCTCTGGGATTGCGATTGTTAAGTCGCATTTTTCAAAATTGATTTATTTAGTTGCAAAACAAGGCTGTGGGATTTAGTTAACTAATCGCTTTCCCATACAACGATTTGTTAATCACTTTCACCAATTAGTTAAAGATGGAACTTAGATGATTAGAAGAATAATAGTCGCTGTATGAGAAAACGACTTTCCTATAGTACTAGTTTAGAAAATAATTTGAACAATAATCTAATTTGGGAAATAACATTTCCTGCAGCAGTATTTTGGTCAAAAACTCATGCAAAGTTAGAATATTAAAAGATATAACACCCAACCCCAAGAAAAGCAAAATTTGTGAAGAAGTTGAACCAATAATTACATTTTATTTGCACAAGAATTATTAATAAGGACAAACATTTTTTTTAATAAAGACGAACTCATCCAATGCATGTGTTGTTCTGCTTCTCTACAATTCTGGACAGCCGAAACAGAAACTTACAAGCATGCTTATGGCAAACAAATTGAGGAAGCTTAATTGTGATCATCTTTGACAAAACCAACAAAAATGGCCAGAACCACCAAAAAAATTACCCCTACACACCACAACAAGAATTTACAGACAAAGCCAGTCCAAAATTAAAATCTAAATTACACTATAATGTAAACATGATTCAACATTTCAGAAAAAAATAAAAATAAAACCTAAACGAGGAGCAGAAGACCGAGGAGCAACCGGCAAAGGCAACTAGTGTGGACCCAACCCCACTAGGTGAGACCACAAAAGCACAAGCAACCCTAGAGTGGAGATAGAGGAGGACGAGAGCATAATCAAAAAGATTAGGGAGTAGAGGAGGATTTTCCACCAGATCGAAGTAGGAGTATGAAGAAGTACCAGGAATATAAACAACAAGAGAATGAAGCAAAAATGACTAAATGGCCCCACTCTTATACTGAGTAAATTGCTGAACTGGTAAACAATTTAGTGAAAGATGCTGATCCGGAAAGCAGTTTACCAGAATCTGGTTCATCAATCTGAACAAAACTCATCCAGCTGCGGCTCAATTTAATTGTTCTTTTGCTTCAGTTCAGTTCATCAATCTAAAAATTTGCCAGTTAGCACTCTACAAACAAGTAACCTAAATTGTTCCCAATAAATTCTACCTCCAGTGAAGACTAACATAATGATATTGGTTTATCACAAACAGGAGCCATCTCTATTTGCTGATTACATTACCATGCCATGCCCACAAGAGTCCAGGTACTAAGTATGAACAACAATCTAGTATTTATTCTTTATAAAACTGTTATGTTTACAGTAGCCTACATAGATTACTTCTGTAATCTGCAAGAGCACCACCGATCATGTTATTAGTTATTTTTAGCACCAGTTGAAGAAGTGTAGTAAGACTCTCCATTCATGGGTATTGGCACCCCTGATTCTGCAGTCAGAACTTTGTAGGCATTTTGGATTCTTCTAGTCACGGGACCAACTTCTCCATTGCCGATCAGGCGTCCATCAATCATTACAACCTGTACAACGCAAAGCAGGATAACTATGTTTTAGTAGGGGTGAATATTGATGGGAAATTATTCCTCACCTGGCTTCAATATATAAATTTTACTAGATATGGACATTTTACTGGTCCATCAAAGTTCTGATTCGTATTTTTATCCAGCTAGTATTATTTGGATAATGATATAGTTAAAAAAAATTCATCCGAATCTATATCAGATCAGATATTTGTCAATTGTCAGTTTCCAACCATGGGCATCGGGATATGGTTGACTCCTTTCCACTGTTGATAGGTTATCTTTTTTGCCTTTTCATTCTCTTATCATGCTTGGTTTGGACAAAAGAAAATGATGTATGAACAACCATGTGCATTCAACATAATTAAAAAGTACAAAGACAAGAGTGAGATCAGAAATGAATAGATCTATTTTGTACCTTTCAAGTTAATTCCTTTTCTATTTTTAATATGCTAGGGAGTTAACTAATACCACATTTATCTATGTATGCAGGAATAAAATCTGTATAAACAGTTAATATTGAACATTGATTTTAAGGCACTACAATTTGTAGAGGACTCACTGGTGTAAGCTCACCCATTGTTCCAGTTGTCCACACCTGCATATGAATATGCACATCATCAGGGAGATTGCAGCATGCAAATACTCACTAATATCTATGTTAGAAAGTACTCAGATAAGACAGGGATAGTAATTGCTTTAACACAACTTTACACTAGATAGAGATCAATGGAGGAAAAGGATCCATACAAGTAACACCAAATAGTTGACTACAGCTATGGTGTTGTCACAGATTAATTGTCTTGTACCGGAAATACATAGATTTGGAGGTTAGCCATCACATTCTTAACAATTAGTATTGCTACCATGCTTAGTTTCTATAAGGATTTCAGCTATTGTCCTTTGTCACACACCCCTTACTGCTGATACTCCATTTACTATAGTGTTAGTAGTGGAACTGTGACGTCCTTCAGCCCACCAAGGTTGTCACTAGTACGTCAGTCATGTATTAAAAATTATTACTCCATCTAATGTAATTCAGGTGAGCTTTGGAGGATAGCTCCAATGGACATAATAGTGTTACTTTTCATAATGCATGTGTTCTGCAAGAATTTATACATAGCTAGCTATAGGATAGCCTTACATACCAGCAACATTACCATCACAGGATTGTACCGCTTTGATGCTATGGCTGGGGCATTTGTCATGCCAACGGATAGCATTCTGAAGCTAAACTGGCGTCTCTATGGAACTTTTGATATCCTTTCTATGTAGATTCATGAAAATAAATTGAGTAGATGGTTTTACAAAAAAGAAAAAAAAAGAAAAATCTATATTATTGCATGCTATTCCATTCATTAAGACTGTCTTCTGCCTACAGGCTACTCATCACAGAGATTCAGTCTATCCTAATTACCCAAAACTATAAATCAATTCTACCTCATGCACTGGGACGCATTGTCTTTAGAAACTTTTCCAAATTGATGTAAAAATAGGAGTAATTCGATCCTACAATTTCACCCTAAATTTAGAGAATTTTTTTTTTTCAAATTTTAGGTAAAAGGGGCATCCAATGAATGCTATTGTGGATCTAGGATGTTGGGGATGGAAAGAACAAACTGGATAAAAATTTTCTTTCACTAATTTGACCCAAAATTCACTACAACTTTCAAGGAACATGTACAAGATGACCAACTAAAGAGTAGACATAAAAGATATACTCTTCTAAATTTACAATTTCACATGCCAAGACTATTATTTTATATTTGTTCTGATCGCTAGTAAAAACTAGAAAAGTTGCGCATAGCCCAAATAGTTGGTATCTCCATCCAGCTTGAAGATCCAGCTAAAGTGGCCAACCTTCTTCGTCTATGCAAGGAGAAAGGAAAGTTGAAGGATTAAACTTTCCTGTTTTGGGTTCAATTTTTTGGGGTTTTTTAATGAAAATTGCATTTTAAAATGTAAGGCGCCTTGGCTCTTCTGTTAAGCATAGGCATGTGCGTGAGCCAGTTACTTCTAGCGGATCTGATGTCATCTGCATCTAGGAGTCCAAAATCACTAATCCCAGCCTAAAGACTATTAGGGCCCTTCTATCGACTCTTGGGCCTAGATCAATGCCATTGATGCATCGAGTGGGATCATCATGGGCTGAAACTCCTCTAAATCTGGCATGAGATATCTAGCATCTTCTCTCTGTCTACCTCTCTAGAATTGCACCATTGGCAGTTCCCTTTTCTTAATCAATGTTTATGGCCCATGGCCTCTAACCAAAAAGTAGTCTTATTGGTTAGAGCTATCCTATTCTATTTCATCCTTTGACAACAACTATTGCATTTCTGGGAACTTCAATGCTATTAGGTACCTCTAGGAACATTCCAACAGCTTGGCCAATGTGACCGACCTTGCCTCCTTTACAGACTTCATTCAGGCTAATGACCTCACCGATTGCCCCTTGAAAGGGAAAACTTCACCCGGCACAACCACCAATCAATAGCCACTCTTTCCAAGCTTGACAAAGCTTTGATTTCTAAGGCTTAGGTCCTCTCTTCCCCAATTCCTATTGTGAGGCCTCGGCTTGCCTAATCTTTGACCATGTGCAAATCTTCCTTACATTGCCGTGTCCTGAAGATCTCCTAAGGTCTTTCACTTTAAGAAGGTTTGGCTACAACACTAGGGCTTCTCCAAGTTCATCCTTGTGTGGTGGTTTCAGGCTTTGTCCGCATCAAATGCTACAACATAGTTTCTGCTCAAGCACAGGTTCATTTGTGCAAAAATCAAGAGCTGGTGCATATTTGACTTTCACGACATCCAAAAAATTAAAGTTAACCTCTTAGCTAGCATCCTTGCCCTTGACTAGCTGGAGGATCTCTCTCCCCTCTCTCCTGCAGACCGTTAAAGGTCTTCTCACATCCAATCGCTCAACTAGATTTTGCTTTAGGCTGAGATCTTGTGGAGATAGCACTCCCGTTGTTAGGACCAGGAAAAAAAAAATGGGTTGAGAGAGGAGGGTGCACGTGCTCTGCACGTGCAGCCCCTCCCCTCTCCCTCTCCGGTGCGCAGCGGGAAAGAAGGGATTTCATCTAATCCAAATCGGATTAGATTTGATCCTCATCTAAATTATAAATTAAACCCTAATCTCTCTCTCTCTCTCTGCTTAATGCTTAATAATCTCAGCCCTCTCCTCTCTCTTTTCTTCCTCCTTCACCGACGGAGTCACGCCGTGGAATCGGCCTGCCGGAGCATCGTCGGAGCCAGCGGAGACCACCACGCGACTCCCCCGTAAGCCCTCTCTAACCCCTCAAAGTTAATTTAAGAATAATAGGGTTTAGTGAAAATAACTAATTTGGGGGTTTTCGGCCTCGTCGGCAAATCTGGCCGGCCGGCGGCTTCGAGTCGCAGCCGCTACCTCTAGAAGCGCCTTGCCGTTGGCCTCGTGCCGTGGGCAGTCACCGTTGGAGCCCTCGTGGCTCCGGTCGCCGTCGGTCATGGGATCGACTATTATCATTAATTTCTAAGCCTTCTAAATGATCAATTGATTAGTTGATTTGATAATGACTGATGAAAATAGAATTTTTTTTTTAAAAAAATAGCTCAACATGGCACAATGACTGGCACGGGGCTGTGCCGAATGGCACATAGCCGTGCCAACTCAGCACGGCTCGGCACGGGGGTGTGCCAATGGCACACCCTGTGCCAAGTGCCGTGTCATTACTAGCACGGCTATCCATGCTTCTAGGTAACAATTATAACTTAAAAAAGTTGATGCTTTTCTGGACAAAAATTTAAGAAATTATACCTTACTTTGACCTAAGTTAACAGGGGAAAAACCTAATGATCTAACACTCAGTTACTTTAT
The DNA here is from genome assembly GCF_019914945.1 of Typha latifolia. Classification (NCBI taxonomy): domain Eukaryota; kingdom Viridiplantae; phylum Streptophyta; class Magnoliopsida; order Poales; family Typhaceae; genus Typha; species Typha latifolia. The sequence goes on from NC_133091.1 coordinate 6,880,422, forward strand.
TGTGATTATCAGAATGATGAGTTAAAGATGGACTAATATAATCCTAGTCCTTCAAAACCCTGATAAGAGTGAGCTCGCATAGTTAAGGGCTGGAATCTTTCTCCTTATCTGGGCAGCCTATCAAGGAAACATCACACTGAAACTTGTTAACCAAAGCCAGAAAATAAAAGCAATCTAAGTGTTCCAGGTGGATGAGAGAGAAGATAATAAAAGGACAACTTACCATTCTCCTGTGTTTGAGGGAACAGAATAAACCTAAAAGATCAATCACTAAGCAAAATAGTTGTACAAATTCACCTTTTCTTCACTATTTCCTATTGTATATTATTATCTGCTGATATTTAAAGCCTCAGTTGTTCCTGTTCATCTCATCAAAATTTAATTTTTATTTCCACGGCAGACAACAGGATTGATGATTGACTTTCACAGAAATAATTAACTACATCGGAAATTTGACAAGAAAAAGAATAACAGGAAATATATTGTGGATCTTACATTTGGTGAATTACGACGTGTGGTAGCAGTAGCCAATTTTATACCGCCTGAGTTGTCATAAACCGGCGGTTTCCACTCAGCAAGCACTGTATTGTTGAAAGAAAGTTCATTGGACTCAGCTGTTATATATATATGGATGTTCCAAGGCCCGTTGAGATGAGCAAGACTTTCAAAATTGTTAAAGCTCTTAGATTAAACAAGATGAGAAAGGAAAAATATGAGCAGTACATGCGAAATTTATTATCATATGGTAGGGGAAAGATTGGAAACAGACAGGAAAACTTCCAATCCAGCCACTTTACCATCAAATGAAGAACCCATGTTCTCAGCTTAGAGATAGAAAGAGAGCAGTAAGAATTAGACTAGGATCTCCAAAGATGTCTTTCATGTTTATTCCTCACCCAACAAGATAATAGTCCATAAACCTGAATCTGAGCCTTTATCTTCATGTTTATGGCATCAATGTTCTTGATTTCTGAGTCACCTTTATTGGTTCTAGCAACAGTAAAAACTTCAGCAGAATCCAGCAGAGATGCAATTTCATAACAGTGCTGACTCAATGAAGCAACGGAGGAAGAATTCTTTTTTTTATTTGATAGAGCAAGACTGACAGCAGTAGGAAGATGCAGAAGGCTGTAGTGCAAGAGAAGGCAGCCAAAAGGGAAGAACAGAGGGAGTACAGAAGAGTAGTATGCTATAGAAAAGATAGAAGTGTGGAGAGCTAGGAGGAAACACGAATACTTCAAAACTCAAGTTGTATCATATTGGACACTATCGAATACAATACTTGTCAGATGCTTTACAGATACATGTCGGATAGTCGGATACTTCCTTTATGTATCTGATTTTTTCTAAATAAAAATAGAAAAGTGGATACTCTCGGATACTTTCAGTATACTTATATATCTTTGTAAGTCCAAAGGAAAGTCAAATTGGATGTTTTCTATTAGGTCAAGAAGGTTCTCTTTGCAGCAAAACTTATCCTAGATCTTATTTTATGTGCACTACGAATTTTAAGGGAAAAAATATTCGGAATTCATGCCACAGATGTTAAATCAACTCATGCTTTTTAAATCAATGTTCTTTGCTCTTAATCCAAGTATTCAATAATTTATTATAAATGATTATCTTTGTCAATGAATAAGTTAAAGGAGCTTAGCCACTATCAGAAGTTATAATAATACAATCTTAATTATGATACGATTCGGACTTCACCGACGTCGTCTCGAGCATGGATTCACTTTAGGAGTGTTTTTATTTCATGTTTTAGTGTTTAATTTCCATTAAAATAAGTTTTCTGTAAGTCACGTTCGAACGCGAGTGGAGTGAATTCGAACACGGTTTGTGAACGGGGTTGTGAACGTGGTGAAGAGAATGCACTGTGCGTTCGAACGCACTGTGAACGCCTGCATCGCGTTCGCAAATACCGACAGGCGCGTTCGATTGCGCGTTCGAACGCCTGCATCGCGTTCGCAAATCCAGAAGAGCGAACTCGATGCGTTCGAACGCGGTCGGGCGAGTTCGAACGCGGTCGGCGAAAATTGTGTTTTAGGGTTAATTTGAGTTGTTGGTTAGCCTATAAAAGGATGTGTATGGCAACCAAATTTATTATTGATTATTGAGATTGAGTTTTGCCTTGCCTCCTTCGTCTTCTTCGCTCCCGTTCTCTCAATCCCCGGCGACGCCGCTTCTAACCTCCCTCGTCCGGCTAATCACCCTAGTCCCTTAGGGGTGGCCCTCTTCTCCCCCTTCGTCCAATCTATCCCACACTTGCCCTAATCCTTCCATCAACCACAACCCTTCCACCATCACTTTTCACCGGTGCCACCACATTAACGCCGGTCCTCCACCAACCATCATTACCTAGGATCTCGTGCCTCCATCCACGAATCCAAAATAGAGCATCCTGATGTTCATCAACTAATCGGACGGTATCTCGAGATCCACAACTCCGATTCGCCTGAAACTTGATTTGTTGGAAAGCTCTTTTCTAGGGCGACAACATATCAAAATTGCACATCGATCCAACGGCGGAATATTTTGGGATCTTATTTCAAAGTTCCGTGCCAGATCTAGTCCAGATCAAGAATTGGAAGAGATCGACCTTTTACCAAAAAGGCGTGATTGTAACAAGCTGGTATTAGAGCTCCATAGCCAGAGGCGTGATCGTACCAAGCTGGTATCAGAGCCACCGTTCCTCGGACAAGCGCTTCCAATGACGACAACCAGATCCATGGCTGCACGGCGAGATGATGAAGAAGAGATTCTCCCAATAGAGGAGGGAGAAACGATTGCAGGGACTTCCACCCGTGGAACCGCCCGATCTAATCAGAATACGGAAGAACCTAGCGTTCAAGCCGTGTTGGGGTCTCTTTAAGAGCAAATGGCCATCAACAACCAGATGATGATGGAGATGATGCGGGAACTACGGGTGACAAGGGAAGCAATGGCGAACGGGAAAGCACCATCGACCCCACGACGCGAGTCCACCCCCTTGAACCCACCGCCACCGGTTCAGCCTTTGCAACCACAAGAGCCGCTGCTACCACCACCCTATGGGCAGAGGCAAGCAAGGATGGTTACACCAGGTCCAGTTGCAGGTGAACCCATCCGACAGGTGAACCACTATGGAGACCGCCTTGGAGATCAAGATCCGTGGGCGGGTCAATACGATCCGGAACCACAACAAGTTAATCAAAATCGAAGGAGGGATCATCAACCCTTCATGGTGCATCCTCCCCCGGTTAGACAAGGACATGAGACGGAACGAGACAATGGCATCCGTGGACAAGTCGTGCGTCTCGAATTCCCCAAGTTCAAAGGTGGCGACCCGATCGATTGGTTGTATAGGGCGGAGCAATTCTTTGCATACCAAGGAACGGCGAAAGAGTACAAGGTGACGCTTGCGAGCTTCCACCTTGAGGATACGGCGCTTCATTGGTTTCGAGCAGCCAATGCCACTGAGGCTATCGAAACTTGGGCTGAATTTTGCGCCGATATCACACGGCGATTTGGAGCATCGGGATATGAAGACTTTGATGCTCTCCTCTCAAAGACGGTGCAAAAGACCACGGTTGGGTCATACCAAGAAGAATTTGAGAGGATTAGTAGCCGATGTCATCTACCATGGACGGATCAGCAACTTCGCAAAGACCTTCATCTCCGGGCTGCGGGGTGACATACAAGCCGATGTGAGGGCTTTAAGGCCTAGAACCTTAAAGGAGGCCTTCGAAGATGCGGTGCTTATGGAAGACAAACATAGGGCCATGAAGATACACTTGAAACAAAGTTGGATGAGCCAAGGAAGCCGCAATCAAGCTCAACCAAACATAGCGGCGGGAAATACTATCGGAGTACCAAGGGTTGCTGCTATAATGGTACCTCCTCGAGCACCCTTGAAGCCATCCCAAGATGTGAAGTATGCACCTAGAGGTCCGGGACGAGCACTCACACCAGCCCAAGTAGAAGAAAGAAGAGCCAAGGGCCTATGCTTCCGTTGTGATGAGAAGTTTGTACACGGGCATCGCTGCGCTAAACCGATGGGATCGGTGATGCTAATCGATGGATTGGAGGAAGCTGAGAACGAGTTTGCAGCTGAAGGTGCAGATGTGGCTGGACATCAAGGAGAAGAAACTGAGGAGCAACCCGTGGAGGACATGATAGCCGAAATCTCCCTCCACGCCTATTCGGGGACAGCTACGCCAAAAACCTTGCGGGTAAACGGGGTAGTTAAGAAAACCACAGTGAGAATCTTGATTGACACCGGGTCCACCCACAACTTCATTAACAAGAGGCTCCTTAGGAAGATTGGGCTCGAGTCGGAACCCATGGAAGGGTTCGATGTGACGATCGGAGATGGCACCACATTGCGAGCAGATTTTATTTGTGGAGGTGTGGAATTGAAGGTGCAAGGCCAAACTTTCACATTGGACCTTTATCCGTTGGCCTTGCGAGGTGCCGACATTGTTTTGGGGACTCAATGGCTTCAAAGCTTGGGGCCCGTAACATTTGATTTCTCAAACCTCACACTGACATTTCGGAGGAATGGAATAAGGATGCTGCTGGATGGAAATCAACCGCGGCAAGGGCCGACATTGCAACCACTTGTGGGTTTCCCTTGTGCAGGGGACCGAGCTCTACTATTGCAAATGGCTGTCGCTAAACCTAACTCGAAAATCCGGATCCACCAACTGTATCTAACTCGACCTCCCGAGCGCAATCGGATGCACCAGATTTCTATTGCTGAACTGACATTGAGTCAAGTGGTTCCACCACCCGACACCAAGTGGACTCAATGTAGATGGACCCGAATTCCACCTTGGGTTAGTTGGAGTACAAGTATCCAAGCTCGACTGAGAATGAACCCCTTTGAGGCGGTTATGGTCGCACTACCCCTATCTTGCGTGCCTACGAAAGACTCGCGGCGACGGATAGGATCGAGCTTGACCCAAGTGGAACTTGCTGATCGAGAATCGAGCGGCTGATGCCCTTTTGCGCCAACCGGACACAAGTGAGCTTGCCTCTCTTTCAGCACCAGCATTTCCTATATCTTCAGATATATGGGGAACCAATGTAGAAGATCATACCATGGAGGAACTTAAGTCAGAGTTCAAAGTTTCTGCGGTCTTCTGCTTAGGGTCGGGTCCACCTTCTTCTATATGTTGATGATATGATTATCACCGGAGATGACTCGGCCAGTATCCGCTCTCTTCAGCAGCATCTTCAATTAGTTTGAGATGAAGGACCTCAGTCCTCTTCGGTACTTTCTAGGTATCGAAATTGCTCAATCATCTCATGGTCTTTTACTGTCCCAACAGAAGTATATTACAGACATTCTCAGTCATGCTACTATCACTGACATTTGTCCCGCTGCTACCCCAGTCGAGCTTCATGTAAAGCTTTAGCCCGATGACGGTTAGCTTCTTCCAGATCCGACTGAGAGGAACAAAGTCATTTGGATCGACGGGTTGTTTTGTGAGTCAGTCTTGTAACTGCTACTATTCTAGTGATTGGTTTTGATTCGAGTTTGGATCCGTGGTTTTTTCCCGTTTGGGTTTTTCCACGTTAAAATCTTGGTGTTCATCTCTACTTTCGTTTTTAATATTTCTTCCGACTTTTGCTTAAGCGAACGAGCGAGATTATTGCCTAGTGTTTAGATACATACGTGTGTCTAGGGGTTTTTTCAGTGTTGTATACTTGTATGTATCTTTTGGGGTTTTATTTTGTTATTAGCCTCAAATGCAAGTTTGTTATTATGCAACTGTACAGGGCTGGGTTTACATATATATATGGTTTACAATTTTTATATATAGTAATTGATTTCACTGAGTGATATTTTATACTTTCTTGGTTCTCCTTGCTGTTGTTTATGTGCAATTTCTTTGTTCACAATAGTTATATTAGATGATAGAAGCTTTCATGGAACAGAACCTTTGCTGAGATGTTGAGGAACCTATCATATGTGTTTCAGTTAAATGTCAAGCAATGAAAATATCCTAATCAAATTGTTTTTTTTTAGATTAAGCTTAATCGGAGTAGAAATTTGTGAAATGTTGTTCAATAATAGTTGCACGAGGAAGAACCCTTAATATCTCTTTAGATTTGGAAAGAAATTGCATCACAAGTTTTGTGATTTCTCGTGTTGTCAGTCAGTCTCAAAACTGCAGAAGCTGTGTTGTATGCTATACTTTTTCTTACCACAAGTGTCATAACTGTTGGGTAAATGAGGCGCAACTTAGAAAAGGAAATAAAGGCTTCCGTGGGAGCTGGACTTAAAAGGAAATAAAGGCTTCTTTCCTTCCTTCAGCAGTTAATTACACTTATGGATCAATAGGGGACCCAATCTCCCCTTGTTCATCATTTGTGTGGAGGAGCTTACAGCAGCCATTAATAGAGCAGTCAACAACAAGGTGCTTGACCCTTTGAGAATATCCAAGAATGGCCCCCCGGTGTCTCACTTAATCTTCGCCAATGACACAATCATCTTTGCCAAGGCCAATCAGCGATTCTGCAAGACCATCAGGAAAATAATTATTCCTGATGGTCAAGCTCCTCTGTGTATGCTTTATACTCCTCAACTATCTTGGTGAATGCATCCCTCCGAATAATGTCATGAAAAAACACATGCTGTTGGAACTTGAAACCTTTACCAGTAAGAACAAGATTTATTCCTCCTTTAGTGTATGCGCTTTATACTCCTCAACTGTCTTGGTGAATGTATCCCTCAGAATAATGTCATGAAAAAACACATGCTGTTGGAACTTGAAACCTTTACCAGTAAGAACGTCATGGAAAAGCATGAAGTAAATCTCCACAAAGCATAGTAAAAGTTATGAAATGAATAAACAATCCTCGTGGGTCACACATCCTAAACAAAGAGTCAAGAAAACTAGTACCATTAGTTCAAAATAATGTCTTTTCTGCATTTTTACTTTATTACAGAAAGAAAACAGAAGACTGTACTTCAAAATGACAAAATCTTAAGAATTAACTTCAAAAAGGTTAATGTCCTTAATGCTAATTTATTAATAATATGACTGCAAGAATGCACATAAAACATAAACAAAGTACAACCGGAATTCTACCAAGCACAAAAGACATTATAAACCAATTTCACAGCCTTTTTCATCAAATACAAAGAAAAGTTAAGTTCCTTGCCCGAAAAAAGACATGCATATCAACAGATCCAATTAAACTACAAAAGAATATTCCAGTCATAAAGATTATTCCTTATTCCGGAAATATGCAGTAAGACTGGATATATTTCATCAAATTCAATACTAATATAATTTTATTCACAGTTCTACCTTCCATGTTTTTCTTGGTGGAAGTTTTTTCACAGATACAAAGATCCTTTCTATTGGCTTCACTACTTTGTGTCATATATATTATCATAGAACCAGCACAAATACAGTTATGGACCTATGATAGCATCAATGGTGATTGTAGTACATAAATGACCTTGAAGATCTAATGACAACTAAATGGTGTACGATCTAAAGTAGCATCGCATTAGCATCTCACACTACTTCAAACTATACATAAATTCAGCATTACCTCCAAGAATAATAGCTGTACCCTCTGATTTTGCATTTAGGACCTAGAAGGATAACAATAGCATCAGACTTTAAACTATCAACATTTGCAGATGTCATTACTCCTACACTAGACTTTCCTCTGAGTTCATTCTTTTCTTTTGGACAAGTCAAACTTGCTTCTATTGATCATTTTGCCTATAATGCAATGAACAGAACTTGCTTTGTCTCTGTTTCTATATAAGGAAACAACATTAGTAAGATCAGGAAACCAATGTGAAGGGCACGGACAGTTGCTAAAAACAGTTAAGTCTAATGCTGCATTGTAGAATCAAATTTAAATAAAACATGTCGTGTTGGGAGGTGGATACATGCTAGAAGGTAAGGCATTTGCTAATAAGTATAGATAAACAACAGTTATCCAGTTAGTAATGCTCACAATTAAAAAGAAGCTAGTATCGAGTTATTTATTCCATGGAGGGCATTTTGTCAAACACACCGAGGAAACCTCTTCTTCTTGAGCACGCTTGCGTGATCTGCTGCTCTTCTGGGCTTTTGGGCTCATCTTAATGAAACACAAAACCCATTGAGGCTGGGGAGAAGAAGAAGAAGAAGAAGACGAGGAGTCCACCACCGAGTTAGATATCTTCCTCTTCTTCTGCTGGTTACGAGAGCCGGCTGGTTCACACAGTTGATATTCATGCATGACGAACCCACTGCTGCAGTCGTATCCTGTGAGATGGAACGACAACATGCTCTTCTTCCACCACACGGTCTCGCCGGAGTCGAGGACGGCCGTCTCCTCCTTGCTGGTGGAATCCTTCTTCCACCTCCCACTCTCCATCGTCCGATTCGTCCGCGACGAGCCCAATTGTTTCCGCTCGGAGACGAAGTAGGCCTCCTCGTGTCCGGCAAGAAGCTCCCACGGAGGGATGGAGGAGACCTCGGCGACGGTGACGAAGTCGGAGGCCATCGGGTGGCCGGCGACCCACGGGCACAAGTAATCGACGATGAGCTCCTCCTCTGTGGGAATAAAGTGGGTACCGACAATGTCATCATCGTATTCTTCTCCTCTTCTTTGTTCCTCCATCTCCATCATCGATGATGCCTTCCCCACCCTATCGTTCTTGAAAACCTTGAAGAAGACCAAGTGGGAGAAGTTTCGGATTAAACTTCGTTAGGCAGCTGGTCGTTAATTATATAGGATTTGGGGAAAATTACGAAATTGAGGAGGGAAATATGGGATATCGTCCGACCGTTCGATCCAGAGATATTCTGACCGTTGTATGGTGAGGAAGGAGATTTGGAGAATCCGTCCGACCGTTGGTTGATGAGGTGGGAGATTTAGGGAATCGTCCGACCGAGGATGGGTGAGATAGATGAGAGGGACTTCTCCGGCGAATAGTGACTCTTTCCTATTTAATTCGTAGGGTCAATCCACGACAAAGATTAAGAAATCAATTTTTTCTTGGTTCGTGGAGCCATCCCACACAATAAATTATTAGGATTCGTTTTCAAGTATCATCACTAGAGGCATATATGGGAACATATGATCCACTAGTAGCAGATCAAATTTACCTTGTTGACCCAATCTATTATGCAATTGATTCAGCAGCATAACAACCCAATCCCCCCCCAAAAAAAAACTAATTACATGGCACGACGTGGCCGGCCTCGTGCCATGCAGTGGCAGTGGGGGGAGCGTGCCACGCCCCCCCTCCCCCCCGCATCGCCGCAGCCACCGCCAAGACCCCCCCTACCCCCACCGCCTTCCCTCTCTCTCTCTATCTCTCTCTCGGACACTCTCTCACTCTACTCTCTCTCTACTCTCTCGCACTCCTTCCTCTCCTCGTTGCCGACGTCGACCCACCACCACCTTCCCGAAGCCGCCGCCGCCGCCGGTGAGAAGCTCTTCCTCTCTCTCTCTCTCTCTCTCTCTCTCTCTCGCCCGAGCTCGGGCTTGTCGGAGCTGAGCCGCCGGCGAGAGGCCGGTGCCCTCCCCGCCGGTCCGGGTCCGCACTTCCCTCCCTCTTCTCTTCTCTTCTCTTCTTCTCTTCTCTTCTTCTCTTCTCTTCACTTCTGTTCTTCTTCTTCCTTCTTTCTTCTTCCTTTCTTCTTCTTCCTCAGCTGCTTCTTCTCTTCTTGTTTTTCTGCAACAGTGCTGGGCTCGGCCCAGCACTATAGCAGGCTAGTTCTGGACCAAGCCTAGCACTAGTACTAGTAATCCTTATTTTTTTATTTTTTTATTTATTTGTTTAGGTATTTCTGTTTTAATTAATACAAAGAAATTTAGACATTATTTATTTTAATAATAATATATATTCATCAATATGATTATTGTTAATTATAAATAATTAATGATAAATTAGGTTATAAACTATTACACATGAATATAGGTAATACTTATATTTATTTATTTACTTATATGTATATTAGATTAATAGATAGATTTGTAAATTATAATTATTAGATTTATATTCTAATATTCTTATGATATACATTTTAAGTAATTCTATTAATTTATTATATATTGTTATTTTGTAACAAATAAAATACTAGGCTTATGTATTTATTTATTATTTTATAAAGTAATCTCTAATTAATCAAGATATAATTATAGTTAGGTTTTCATCTATATTTATATTATTGTTTTTATCTGTAATTAAAAATCTAACTAGTTATAAAGATAAGTAGAAATTCTAGAACCTTCTAAATCATCATATATTACATGAACGGATTTTAATTAGATGAACGACTAACTTCATGCTACTTAAATATTTTCAGCCCCCGAACACCTTATGGGAGACTCCGTGGACCCTGACGTTGAGTTGATGTCTGGCTAACAGACGTGAGAGTTGTGTGGTTCGTGTCTTCTGATCAAAAGTGAGCAGTCTTATCCCCTAGATCCCTTTCTTAAATTAGGTTATATTATATATTATGTACATGCATGTTTTGGCCTCCAGCATGATCATATGACTTTATATAGAGATGATTTCAGTCGAGCATATATTTATCATGCATTTGATTAGGCTGATCTGGGATATGAATACATTGGTGATATATAGAGATGATTGGAGATGATTATACTGTTCTGATTTTATATCGAGATGATCTCTAGCATGAGTGTGCATGTGATAGACTAGCAGGAGTATGCATGTGTTAGATACATGGTTGGAGTTTGCATTACATCATTTTTCTCTTGATTCCTATTCCACCTAAATTCCTGTTATGCATTGACTTGCTATCATACTGGATATATGCATATAATCTGTCATTTAGAAGGAAAGCATGAAATGTGATTGATAGGATAGTTGATAGAAAGTGTGAGGATACCCAAGTGGGCACGAGAGTTAGGACGCGCTTGGTGGATGATTGATCGCTCGACATAGTCGCGATCCTGTTGGCCTTACGTCCGAGGTCGTTAGTCTATGTGCGCAGCAGACATTCAGACACATACCGTTCGCCAGGGCATATGTGGCGAGTTATCCTCATGAGATTTTTATCAGCTAGAAGGGTGCTCGGTCTGGATGGATGTTGATACTCTTAGTGAATGGCAGGGTATGGTTATATTTGAGATACTCCTTGCGGATGGCAGAGTATGCTCTGAGCCTTCGGGCATGATGTTGAGACCGGGTACCGAATATTGACTATACACAGTGGTCTAGTATGATGATATTATACCGAGATGTCGGTGATGATCGTAATGTTGAGAAATGCATATGATTTCATTATTATCTGACATACCTGATTATTGAGTGGTCAATATACATCATATATGATTGTATTTGATATCATAGCATTGTCATGATCGGCATGCATCATGTGTCATATTTGAGAGAGAGTTATGATAATCATATGACGTGGTGACCTGTTTATTCATTGTCGAGGATTATGTATTCTTATCAGTTATGACATGTTATCTATATTTCATTTATATAGTATTGAGAACATATTCATATACTCATTCATGATATGATGCTCTTTCTGATTCATATTATCCAGTACATGATTTACTCTCTGTTTGGCATCACTGATTCGGGGTAAGGTCTATTCACTGAGCCTTTTGCTCATGACTCACTTTATTTTCTTTTCTAACCTTCTTAGATATATGGTACGTGATAGCGACTTGAGAGATCCCGAGAAGATATTTTAGATTGATGAGGTGGGCTATAGGTGTGAGACGGTATAGGTGATAGTTTATATAGAAATTGAGTTGTACCAGTATTTAATATTGTACTCTTTTGTATTAGACAATGATTTGTATAATACAGGTCAAATCATAGCGTAGTCTTGTATTAGTTATTTTAGTTGTATCTTGATGGTTTGTTGTGGCCTGTGTGGGTCCTGCTAGATTAAGTAGTGGTCTAGTGTATATTATTGTGCATTTGAATATTCAGATGTTGACAGATTTATTTGGTTGATTAATATAATTTATTTGGTAGTGGATTATGTGAGTATGCATATGTTAGTAGGTATTATTTGATGATGTTATGATTATATGTGCACAGGAGTGTATCTGTACATGACGGGCCCTGCCCGACTTATCGCGTGCGCCGCGCGTGCCGTGTGGGCGCGTGGGCATGCACGTGCCCGTGCCGGCCGGGGGCGTTACAATAACCATAAAAGGCACCAGATCGGTATTGACGTATATAGGCATGTTCGTGAAGCTGGTGGATATGCATTACCTTAAAGTGGTCCAACAACTGGATCTCGCTCTTTAAAAGGAATATAAAGGCTTCTTTCCTTCCTTTTGCAGTTAATTACACTTATGGATCAATAGGGGATCCAATCTCCCCTTGTTCATCATTTGTGTGGACGTGGTTACAGCAGCCATTAACAGAGCGGTCAACAACAAGGAGCTTGACCCTTTGAGAATATCCAAGAATGGCCCCCCGGTGCCTCACTTAATCTTCGCCAATGACACAATCATCTTTGCCAAGGTCAATCGGCGATCCTGCAAGACCATCAGGAAAATAATTATAGGATAACCACAAAGAAGCAGGCCTGAAAGCGAACCCTTAAAAGTCAATGGTCCATTTCTCGAGAAGCACCCCTACTCCCTTAGGTCGGTCTTGTCAAATACCCTAGGAATATTTGGGAGGGGAACAATGAAAACAATCCTAAGTATCTCGCCAATGAGTGGACGCATCACAACTGACCACCTTTAGTCAACAATAGCGAGAATTAACGCTCACCATAATATTTAGGTTTCTAATTATTGTGTGAATGGGCAAGACCAGAATAAGGCTGGGACAAAATTCATACAGATGGCTCCCTCCCCAATAATGAAGCAGGTATTTGTGTAGTTCTGAGAAAGTCCTACAGCTTATGGTTGACACCTTTCAGTAGAGCTACACCACGAGCGGACATACTTGTCATTGAGCTACTTGCTCTTCTCCGAGGCTTAGAACTTGTCATCTGATGGAATGGGAGAAGGGCAGCTAATTCGTAGGTAGCAGTAAAGTGCATTCGTCTGACTCATGTCCTTGGAACGCCAAAGATCATGTACTCGTACTCCTCGGGCAGCTTGAAGCTTTGAAAGTCTCTAATATATGGAGAGAGGCTAATCACTGTATGGATTACCTAGCTAAGCTGGAATCATAGGGTCGGGATTCATCTTTATATCTAAACAATTTCTCTCCCACACTTCGGGGATACATGGAAGAAAGAAAGCAGGTATATTCAAATTCCAATAAGAAAGGTGATAATGGATCACTATTCTCTAAACTGGCTATGTTCATGTTGGTGTGAGGCTACTGCAACATGACTTTTTGATGAGATAGAAGTAGGGTTCTCTCTTCTGATTGAAGAGGAGACGAAGGAGATGAAGAAGATAAGCAGTGAATCACTATAGGAGTAGACTGGGATCCTACACTACGGATAGGAGAAGCATAAAAAATGCCATTAATTGAAAGAGTCGCTTGGATGTATTATGATATGATCTGAAGGGCCCGCAAGATTTTGGAATGGTTCCATGAGCCGTCCTTATGTTGTTCAAACTCGATCAAATCTATCATACTAAAGTGAAGTGCAAGGAGAGATTAGGAATATGCGAGAGGCAGGTATCATCTTCGAAGTCAAAAAAGTAACAAGCTCTCGTATTGTGGTGCTCCAGAAACCTAGCAAGAAGATATGGATTTGTGTGGACTTCCGAAAGCTTAATGCGGTAACAAAGAAAGAAACTTTCCCACAGACAACATTTTGGATCCTCGGAAATTACATTTTATGCTTTCCTTCTAAATGACAGATCATATGCATATATCTAGTACGATAATAAGTTAATGCATAACAGAAATTTAGGTGGAACATGAATCAAGAGAAAAATGATGCAATGTAGTATCTAACCATGTAGTTAACACATGCATACCCATGCTAATCTATCACATGCATACTCATGCTACAGATCAATTGGACATAAAATTATAACAGTATAATCATCTCTAATCATCTCTAATCATCTCTATTTATCATCATCATACTCATATCCAAGATCAGCCTAATTACATACATGATAAAAATATACTTTACTATAATCATCTTCAAATAAAGTCATATAATCATGCTGGAGGCCAAAACATGCATGTACATAATATATAATATAACCTAATTTGAGAAAAGCGTTTAGGGGATAAGACTACTCACCACCATTGTAATTACCAAACAACCACTCATTCACGCTGCTACAATAACGACCAGGCCTCGATAGCTAAGTCTATGGGGTATTGAACAAGGGGGTTGAAATCTGAAATTATTTTTAATATATAATGTTAGTCTTTCTAGTAATTAAAATTAACCCGACTAAAAAATAATTTCTTATTGTAATCATATACTCTTTATTCCTATATTTGTTTTTTTATTTATTAACCATAATTATATTATCAATAGTGTATTTAAAACATAATTATCTGCCTATTATTCTCTTTGATAATTAAGAAAATAAGAATTAAATTAATGCAAATAATTACATATAAATATATGTACATAACTCTAATAATTACTATACCTAGCTGGGATTAATATAGTAATGTATATTGCATGTATTTTGCTAAACCTAGTATGATTAGATTTATTTACTAATCATGATATAATCAGATTCAATTCATATAAATTAAATACATTAGATTAACTACAATAATTAAATAACTAATAACATAATCTAACATAATTTAAATAGTACTAAATAGTTTGTTTTTAAAAAAAAAAATTACCATAGACTGTGCTGGGCTTAGCCCAACACCTCAACACTACAAGTGCTGGGTCGAGTCTAGTACTATGCAGCCAGGGCAAACTGCCTGAGGAGAGAAAAGAAAGGGAGAAGAAGAAGAAGAAGAAGAAGAAGAAGAAGAAGAAGAAGAAGAAAGGAGAAGGAAAGGGGAAAGGGGGGGTTGGGCTACAGGGGAGGGGAACGGCCGCTAGTGGCCACTCAGCGGCCGGCCTCTTGCCAGCGGCTCAATCTTTCGGCAGCCTCGAGAGGAAACTGAGAGAGAGAGAGAGAGAGAGAGAGAGAGAGAGAGAGCTCACCGGCGGGAAGAAAGGCCGACGACGACTCTTCTCGGCAGTTCGTGGCTGCTGGGGAACTAGATGGAGAGAGAGAGACCTAAAGAGAGAGAGATCGAGAGAATGAGGGGAGGAGAAAGAGAAAATTAGAGAGAGAGAGGGTGGTCATGCAGCAATGGCGAAGTGGACTGTGGGTTAGGTCCCACCTCCATGCGTCGCCGCAGTGCCAAGGAAGTGGCTCGGTGGAGGGGTGTGTCACCTCCGCTGCTGCCACAGCATGCAAAGCATGTTGGGCACGAGGCCGGCCACAGCGTGGCCATTCGCGTTGTGCCCAGCAATTTTATTTTATTTTATTTTATTTTTTGTTTTTTATTTTTTTTTACTACTTGGGTTATTATAGCTCTAGGTCCTTGGTTTCTTGCTCCAACCATGGGCTTGCCACAAAATCTCCTCGGGGACCTTTAGCTAATCATTCTCATTCCTCTCGCTACTTTAAAGAAGCCTTATTATCACCATCCTCTCCACCCTCTTCTCTCTCTCACCCAAGTCCGTGCTCCTACTCTTTCTCCTCCATCTTCTCAACATCTCTCAATGGTTGCCATCTCGCTCCATTCGCCCTTCACCCTATGCCCCTCACCCTCTTTACCTTCCTCCTAGTATCTTCTCCGACATGTGTCTCTACTATGGCAACAAGGGCCATTATGCCTTCTCCTACAGTAATGTTTGTTATTGTTTTTGGTGCGGGAAGCTTGATCGTAAAAGCTTCTCGTGTCATGGCCATACCCCTTCATCCATGCCGGCCCTCTCCTATAATTTTTGTGGATCTCCCTAAAGAGGATTATGCTACTCTATTGGCCCTGGTTGCCATTCTCTCCGAGGAGGGGGTGAAGTTTTGATAGCCTTAACTCGATTGCTTCCTACTATGTCACCTTTCTTAGTTGGCACTATTAGGCCCATAGAATATGCAATACCCTCTTCTTCGTCCGCTTTCGAACCATTAGTCCCTCTAGTGTGACACTAGACACAGGACCCTACACGCTGAGGGTGGAATATTCTTCATATAACCTTGGATCATTTCTCATAATGCTTCAAGGGTTTCTCTTAGATAGTGTGTCTCGATCTCCCTAATTGGCCTCCCTGTGGACTACTGGAATGAGAGGGTGGTAAAGAGGATAGTGGGGTCCTTTGGCTTGCTAGAGATCATCTACCTCACTCTTTCTCCAAACTATCATAAGATTCTATGATCCTCTCGAGATCTCGTTCATATAGAACCCCACGCCTTCTCTAGCGGGCCAACAAATTATTTGTACCCTAAGACAATCATTTCCTCCTCAATGCACCTCTTGAATTCGTGGGCATTCGTGCTCTCCATCTATTGTCAACAATAGAAAAGAAAAAACCCAAAACAATCTCAAATAAAAAGAAGAAAGGAAACCCTAACGGAGAAGAAGTAAATAAAGATCGAACAAAGGGATAATAAAAAATATCAAACCTAGTATTGCTCCAATCAGCGGTCTGCGTCACAAAGATGCTCCATGACAACAAAAACATGATCTGAGAGGTATAAAATAAAATAGTATGGTTCATAGGTGGCTTGGAATGAGAGATCTCTAATGTATATTGATTTCCTCTCTCCATTTCTTCGCTGGTGAGAGGTAGGGTGATATGATCCGACCATGTGAGTTAAGTTAGTCGAGTCAGTTGAGTCAAATCTAGTCAAATTGAGTTAGTTAGTTAGTTAGTTAGATTTGCTTATTGATTTAAATAGGAATGATCATGGGTTGATTATTATCATGGAACTGATCATTGAGTTGAGTTATTTTATTATCTTGTTTTTATCTTTTATTGTAACCATTAGATCATATTTACCTTTGTAGGAGTTGATCGTAACCCTAAATCCCTTCAAAACACACAAATCCTAGCTATCATCCTTCTCTATGGGCCACCCTACATTACGACAGTCCACCATCACTCTTGGCTATCCACCACCCTCCGATGACCGCCGCAATGTTAGATAATCACAAATTTGTTATTTTGATCTCCCTTCACTATTTTTATTTTTAGCTTTTAATCTTGACCTTTAATTCATGTAAAATGAAAGCCATTAGATATGTAACTCGTGATGCTAGCAACCATAATTTTCTCATAATGTTAGTGCTTCCATATCGATATATATG
Source organism: Typha latifolia (assembly GCF_019914945.1). Lineage (NCBI taxonomy): Eukaryota > Viridiplantae > Streptophyta > Magnoliopsida > Poales > Typhaceae > Typha > Typha latifolia. The sequence goes on from NC_133091.1 coordinate 6,897,625, forward strand.
ATACACTTAGTTAGAGTCTTTTCTTATTGCATTAGTTATTTTCTTTCATTAAAATAAATTTTCTGTAGGTTGCGTTTGAATGCGGTTGGGGGTGCATTCGAACGCCTTTGCAAACGCCTGCATTAGGTTCGCAAAAGTAGAGAACACAAAATGCGTGTTCGAACACAGTCGGGCATGTTCGAATACCGCGTTTGAACGTCTGCATCACATTTGCATCGACAAATAACGTCTTTTGTGTGTTCAAACGCGATTGGGCGCGTTCAAACGTGATCGGCGGGAGTCTACTAGAATTGGGGTTAATAATTGTTATTTTGGCTTGTTAGCTAGCCTCTATAAAGGTGTGGATGGCAGCCAAAATCATAATGCTATTGGATTATTAGTTTCTTGCCTCTCTATCTTCTCTCTAGTCTCTCTACCCTAATCTCCCTCCTCCCTCTTCACTAACCTACCACCTCTACCATTAGCAAGGTTTCTCCTAACTTCTAATCTCTCTCGTCTGTCGAGTCCTCCCTCTTCCTTGGGATCTTGACCACTTCTTCCCCCATCTTTATCCCTTAAGCTATATCGACAATCCACCCTCATCTCTATTATCATCCATAACCCTAACATCCACTCCACCCGTCACCACCACCACCACCATCATCCGCATTAAATTATCCTTTTGTCCCAATTGCAGTTCAAATCTGCAAAGAGCATAAATACGAAAAACGTAGATCAGGGGATCGATCCCACTTGGTTTCATAATTTTTTGACTACAGGAGAATATTTAGTGAATATTTTCCCTCGATTGCACGAACTGCTTCTTGCAATAAATTTAGACCTTGAAGGAATCATTCCATAACCTATCATTGTGATGGGTTACAGTACCAAAAAATAGGCTACGCAACGATTCCTTCAAGATCTGAATGTATTATAGGAATCAATCCATACAACTATGAGAAAATATTCGTCAGATATTGTCCAGTAGTCAGAAAATTACAAAACTAATTGGGTTAGATTCGTAACTTCTTGATCTACAACTTTTGTATTTATACCATTCGCATATTCAAACTATAGCAGGGACAAAAATATAGAATAACGTGGGTGATGGTGGTGGTAATGGGTGGAGTGGATGTTAGGGTTATGGATGGATATGGAGGTGAAGGTGGATGGTGGATGTGATTAAGGGATATAGACGAAGAGAACGAAGTGGCTGAGATCCTAAAGAAGAGGGGTGACTCGAAAGTCGAGGGAGATTATAAGTTAGGAGAAACCTTGCCAATGGTAGAGGTGGAAGGATGGTAAAGAGGGAGTACTCAGCAGTAGAGCATCTTGCGAGATTTGCAGAACATGGACATTAATATCATAGCTAAGGATATGGGTGCTGCACTGCTTGCTCAGTTAACTGTGAGGCCGACGCTCGCGGAGAGAATCAGAGTTGCACGAGTAGAAGACCCACGTTTACTGCAGTTCCTCTAGCAAGTTCAAGACTTAGGTAACAAGAGTTTTTGCCTTGATGGAATGAGAACCCAGAAGTTTGGAGATAGATTCTATGTATCGGATGTGGGAGAACTCCGTCAGAAAATTTTAGAGGAAGCTCATCAGACCTCTTACGGTGTGCACCTAAGGGAGACAAAGATGTACCATGATGTTCGTAGATCCTTTTGGTGGCCAGGATTGAAGAAGAGCATTGCAGAATTTGTATCTTGATGCTTGATTTGTCAGCATGTCAAGATTGAACATTAGAGGCCTACTAGGACACTTATACCCTTACCCATTCCTGAGTGAAAGTCGGAGCATATCACTATGGACTTTGTTGTGGGCCTGCCGAAGACTTTGAAGAAAAAGGGTTCTATATGGGTAATCGTAAATCAATTGACTAAGTCAGCTCACTTCCTCCTAGTCAATACCACTGATTGTATGGATCGTCGAGCCACTTTATTCCACGATGAGATCTTTGCCCGCCATGGTGCACCCATTTCTACAACTTCCAACCAAGACCCCAGGTTCACCTTTAAGCTGTGGCAGCATTTTGCTAAATCACTGGGTACTAAACTACAATTCAGCACTACCTATCATCCTCAGATCGACGGTCAGTCGGAGCGGATGATCCAGACTTTAGAGGACATATTACATGCTTCAATTACAGACTTCAAACACAGTTGGGACTGACACCTTTCCCTGATTGAGTTTGCCAACAATAATAGTCATCACTCCAGCATTAGGATGCCCCCCTATGAAGCTTTATATGGACAAAAATGTCAGACACCTATCAGTTGGGACGAAGTGGGAGAGCGAAAGATAGAGAGCTCAGAGTTGATTTAGGAGACCGTGGATAAGGTGGGGAAGGTGCAAGAACATTTGCGGGCTGCCCAAAGTCGACAGAAGAGCTATGCTGATTGTCGACGTCGAGATCTGGAATTTTAGGTTGAGGATAAAGTTTTCCTCAAGGTCTCGTCGTGGAAAAGGGTAGTTCGATTTGGAAGGAAGGGCAAGCTGAGCCCTCGATATATAGGCCCTTATGAGATCTTGGCACGGATAGGAACAGTTGCTTACCGGATGGATTTGCCTTCAGAGCTATCTTAGATTCATAACATGTTCCATGTGTTAGTATTGAGAAAGTATCTATATGAACCATCACATATTTTGAGAGAAGGAACCTATGCAGCTAAGGAAGGACTTGTCCTATGAGGAGCAACCAGTGTGGATTATTGACAATTGTGTGAAGACGCTTTGGAGGAGAGCCGTACCTTTGGTCAAGGTTCTTTGGCGGCACCATGGTGTATACAAAGCTACATAGGAGCCCGAGGAGGACACGAGGACAGCTGCGCCAAAGACCTTGCGGGTGAACGGTGTAGTCAAGAAAACCACAGTGAGAATCTTGATTGACATCGGGTCCATCCATAACTTCATTGACAAGAGGCTCCTTAGGAAGATTGGGCTCGAGTCGGAACCCACGGAAGGGTTTAATATAACAATTGGAGATGGCACCATATTGCGAGCAGATTTTATTTGTGGAGGTGTGGAATTGAAAGTGCAATGCCAAACTTTCACATTGGATCTTTATCCGTTGGCCTTGCGAGGTGCCGACATTGTGTTGGGAACTCAAGGACTTCAAAGCTTGGGGCCCGTAACATTTGATTTCTCAAACCTTACACTGACATTTCGGAGGAATGGTCGAAGGGTGCTGCTGGATGGAAATCAACCGCGGCAAAGGCCAACATTGCAACCACTTGTGGGCTTTCCTTGTGCAGGGGACCGAGCTCTACTATTGCAAATGGCTGTTGCTGAACCAGAACATCCACCACCAAGGAAAATAGCCGCTGACATGCAAGAGCTGTTGTAGGAGTTCCAGGATCTCTTCGAGGAACCCCGAGGACTGCCGCCGACCTGCCGGCACGACCATCGCATCTAGATCATTCCAGGGGTTGAACCAGCAAATGTCCGGCCCTATTGGTACCCGCATGTTCAGAAGGAAGAGATCAGTAAATTGGTGGTGGAAATGCTCGAGCAAGGGATTATTCAACCGAGTAGAAGTGCCTACTCGTCGTCGGTGCTGCTGGTTCGAAAGAAAGGCGGGAGTTGGCGGTTTTGCGTCGACTACCGAGCCTTGAATGCAATTACCATCAAGGACCGGTATCCGATACCGGTGATCGAAGAGTTGCTGGATGAACTCACAGGGTCGGCCTACTTTAGCAAACTTGACTTAAGAGTGGGGTACCATCAAATTCACGTCGACCCGGAAGATGTGCACAAAATGGCGTTCCGAACTCACGATGGCCACTATGAGTTCCGAGTCATGCCGTTTGGGCTCACCAATGCACCAGCTACCTTCCAAGGGCTGATGAATGACCTTTTCCGCCCACTATTGTGTCGGTACGTGCTCGTCTTCTTTGACGATATTCTAGTGTATAGCAGGAATTGGAGCGAGTACTTGCGGCATGTGCGGGAGGTATTAAATATCTTGCGACAAAACTAGTTAAAAGTCAAGATGAGCAAGTGTCTTTGGGGAGAGCCACGAGTGGAGTACTTGGGGCATATAATCTCAGCAAGAGGAGTGGAAGCCGATCCAAGCAAGATCAAGAATATGGTGGACTGGCCGATTCCTACTAACTAGTGGAAATTGAGGGGATTCCTTGGGTTGACGGGGTACTACCGACGATTCGTTGCCAACTACAGCAAAATTGCTGCCCCGCTGACCTCCTTACTCAAAAAAGGTGGGTTTCAATGGACGGGCAAGGCGACGGAGGCCTTTGAAGCCTTGAATGCAGCTATGTCTACCGCTTCGGTTCTAGCACTACCAGATTTCAGCAAGCCCTTTGTGGTGGAATGCGATGCTTCGGGTGAGGACATTGGAGCAATTTTGATGCAAGAGGGTAGACCCATGGCATATATGAGCAAGGCATTGTCAAATCAGTCACGACAGCTATCCACCTACAAGAGCGACATGCTAGCGATTCTACACGCCGTCACCAAATGGCGACCCTACTTGATTGGCCAACGATTTACTATCCGCACAGACCAGCGTAGCTTACCCTACTTCATGGAGCAACGTGTGCACACCCTAGCCCAACAACGGTGAGTCACGAAACTCCTTGGGTATGACTACGAATTAGTCTACAAAAAGGGGATCGAGAATCGAGCGGCCGATGCCCTTTCGCGCCAACCGGACACAAGTGAGCTTGCCTCTTTTTCAGCACCAACATTTCCTCTATTTTCAGATATGTGGGGAACCAATGCAGAAGATCATACCATGGAGGAGCTTGAGTCAGAGTTCAAAGATCGCTTCCCAAATTTCAAACCTTGAGGACAAGGTTGCGGAAGCATGGTGGATTAATACGACTCGGACTTCACCGATATCGTCTCGAGCATGGATTCACTTTAGGAGTGTCTTTGTTTCTTATTTTAATTTTTAATTTCTAAGAAAATAGGTTTTGTGTAAGTCACATTCGAATGCGGGTGGAGTGAGTTCGAACGTGGTTGTGAGAGTGTGCATTGTGCGTTCGAACGCACTATGAACGCCTGCATCGCGTTCGCAAATCCAGAGAAGTGGGAAACAGGCGCGTTCGGTCGCGCGTTCAAATGCTTGCATCACGTTCGCAAATCCAAAGAAGAGCGAACTTAGTGCATTCGAACGCGATCGGGCGCGTTCAAACGCAGTCGGCGAAATTGTATTGTTTAGGGTTAATTTTGAGTTGTTTGGTTAGCCTCTAAAAGGGATGTGGATGGCGACCAGAGATTATTATTGAAGAATTGAGTTTTGCCTTGCCTCCTTCGTCTTCTTCCAGTCCAGATCAGAGAATTGGAAGAGATCGAACCTTAGCCTAAGGGGAGATCGTATCACAAAGCCATAGGACCCTCTCGGTAAGCTCTGACCCCTCGCTAAATTTCGGTGAATCAACCCCTCCCCCCTCACCGTCATCGGAGTCCTTGGTAATCGATGACTTCGCGTCTAGCCACCGGTCCAAGAGCTCCGGTGAGGTGGGGGGAGCGGGGTGATAAGCTCTGATACCAAATTGATAAGCTCTGATACCAAATTGATGAGTTCTCAGTACCAAAGATAGGCTACGTAACGATTCCTTCAAGATCTGGATATATTACAGGAATAGGTCAGTGCAACTATAGAAAAATATTCGTCCATTATTCTCTGGTAGTCAGAAAATTATGGAACTAATTGGATTAGATTCGTAATTTCATCATCTACAACTTTTTTATTTACGCCTTTCATAGATTCGGAACGAAACTGGGACAAAATGAAACGCCCCCGCCCGGCACGTGCACGTGCACGCCCACGCGCCCACACGGCACGCACAGCGCACGCGACAGGTCGGTTGGGGCCCGTCACACACAGATACTCTCCTGTACACATATAATCATGACATCATCAAATAAAACCTGCTAACCTATCCATGATCACATGATCCATCACCAAATAAATCATACTATTAACCAAATAAACCGGTTAACATATGAATATCCCAGTCCACAATAATATACATTAGACCACTACATAATCTGCGGGACCCACACAGGCCACAACAAACCATCAAGATACAACTAAAATAACTAATACAAGAGTACACTATGATTCGACCTGTAATATCCAAATCATCGTCTAATACAAAAGAGTACAAATATCAAATACTGGTACAACTCAATATCTGGTTAAACTATCATCTATACCGTCTCGCATCTATAGTTCACCTCATTATCATTCTAAAATATCTTCTCAAGATATCTCAAGTCGCTATCACGTACCACATATCTGAGAGGGTTAGATAAGAAATAAAGAGAATCATGGGCAAAAGGCTCAGTGAATAGACCTTACCCCGAATCAGTGATGCCAAACAGAGAGTAAATCATGTACTGGATAATATGAATCAGAAAGTAGCATGATGCTATGTATGAACATGTATATATGTATCCTCAATGACATATATATATAAATGAAATAAATTCTCATGAATGAGCATATTATATCCTCAACTAAAAATATATCACATGATGAAATTACCATATAACATCACCGAATATAATGACATATTATGTATAACGATTATGATCCAATGAAACTGGTCACATCAATGATGATGCATGATGCATGCCAACCACTAGATAATCGTATATGTCAGAGCCAGATATAATCCACATATCTCTCACTATCACAATCATCCGTCTCAACTCTAAATATCATCCACCATGCTGGACTACGGTACCCAGCCCCAAACTCGATACACATCATGTCACAAGCTCAGAGAATATCCTGTCATACGCTAAGAGTATCTCTGTAGATAAATCATACCTTGCCATACGCTAAGGGTATTTCTGTAGATAAATCATACCCTGCCATACGCTAAGGGTATATCAATGATAGTTGTACCCTGTCATACGCTAAGAGTACAACCATCAGCCATCACCATACTCTGCCATATGCTAAGAGTATGTCTAGTACCAGTCCGGACCAGATACCGTTCCAGCCATCACATCATATCATATCACATCACGTACAAATGTACTTTTATGATTTCCTATACATGATAAATCATATGCATATATCCATACGACAACCAGATCATGCAAGTCAAGAATTTAGGTGGTAAAGAAGCCAAAAGAAAAATGATGCAATGCCGACTCTAACCATGTATCTAACACATGTATACTTTTGCTAGTCTATCACATGCATACTCATGATAGAGATCATCCCGACATAAAACCATAACAGTATAATCATTTCTATATATCACTAATGTACTCATATCTCAGATCAGCCTAATCAAATGCATGATAAAATATGCTCGACTGTAATCATCAATAGATAAAGTCATATAATCATGCTGTTAGGTTTTTATTTGTTGGCAATTGTGTACAAAATATTCTAAGTGTATTTTTTCATGTATATGAGCTTTACACAAGTCTAAAATATCTCTGGTTTGAAGAATTGCAAGATTATTAGAGAAAAGCCGTTGAGTTCACGCCGCGTTCACAAACGCGTTTGAACGTGGAATCTGCGTTCACACAGACCGAGAGCTGCGTTCACAAACGCGTTCGAACGCGGGTACTTGCGTTCACGCAGACCGAGAGCTGCGTTCACAAACGCGTTCGAACGCAGGTACTTGCGTTCACACAGACTGAGAGCTGCGTTCACAAACGCATTCGAACGCAACCTGAAGAATTCAAGTTGTCGCGTTCGAACGCACTCGGGCCCGTTCGAACGCACCTGATATCAAGTCATGCCGTTCGAACGCACTCGGGCCGCATTCGAACGCACCAACGAAGTTTGAAAAACTTGGATTCTCGTGAGTACGGATAAGACTTGGATTTGGCTCTATCTTGGAGATCATATATAAGGATTGTGATGCCCTATCTCTAGGGTGGTTGAAGAAGTATTATTGAAGGAGACTTCTTGAGGCTACATCGGTTCTTCAACTAACAAGATTCCACTCATCTACAAAACTTAATCTTTCGTCTTAAGGGCTATCTAGACGAAAGATCAATCTCGAGGGTTACTGAGATTGGACTTTAATCACGAGAAGCAGTGAATCGTGGGTTCTAGCGAGCAAGACTGAGAGGAACAAAGTCGTTTGGATCGACGGGTTGTTTTGTGAGTCAGTCTTGTAACTGCTACTATTCTAGTGATTGGTTTTGATCCGAGTTTGGATCCGTGGTTTTTTCCCGTTTGGGTTTTTCCACGTTAAAATCTTGGCGTTCATCTCTGCTTTCGTTCTTAATATTTCTTCAGAATTTTACTTAAGTGAACGAGTGATATCATTGCCTAGTACTTAGATACATACTTGTGTCTAGGGGTTTTTTCAATTGGTATCAGAGCGGGTTCTCTCACCTTTTGAGAGAGATCAGATAGGCATGGATTTTCATAGAGATGGACCATCATCTATTAGACCTCCTATCTTAGATGGATCAAATTATGGATATTGGAAAGCTAGGATGAGAGCTTACTTGAAGTCTATAGATGAACGAGTATGGTTTGCCGTTGTGAACGGTTGGAGTCCACCAATGTACATGGTGGATGATAAACTTATTGATAAACCGATAGAGTCATGGGATAGGTCAGACTATGAAAAAGTTGGATGGAATAGCAAGGCAATAAATGCAATTTTTAGTTGTGTTCCCTCGAAAGAATTTAGAAGAATTTCTACTTGTGAGATAGCAAAAGAAGCTTGGACGATCTTAGAAACTACTCACGAAGGAACTATGGCTGTAAAACTTTCTAAACTCAGAGGTTGACTACTAATTTTGAAACTCTACGTATGGAGGAGAATGAGACATTTGATGAGTTTTATGCAAAGCTTAGTGATATAGTCAACTCCAGTTTCAACCTAGGAGAGAAAATTCCTGAAAATAGAATTGTCCGTAAGATCCTTAGGTCTCTTCCAAAGAGGTTTCAAGCGAAAGTTACAGCTATTGAGGAAAGTAAGGACATCGATTTGATGAAAGTTGAACAATTGGTAGGAAATCTACAAACATTTGAGTCCAGTCTTTCAAAATCGAGAAAATCGAAAGGGATTGCCCTATCCTTAGTTGAACAAAATATAGAGGAGTCTGATGATGAAGGTGATTTAGATGTTGAAATGTTGGCCATGTTCGTCAAAAAGTTTAATAAATTCTTTCGGAAGCCAAACAAGTTGAATGCTGAAAAACTTGAGAAAAGCAAAGCCTTTGTGAAAAAGAAGAATACTACAAGTTCGAACACAGGTGTGAGCAACAACAGTGTTAAACAGAAAAATAAGAATTCTGAGAATAAAGTTCGATGCTTTGAATATTCTGGTTTTGGATACATAGCACAAGAATGCCCTAATCGCCTTAAGAAGAAGGGTAAAGCTATGAAAGTTACTTGGGATGACTCAGATGAATCTGATGATGATTCTAAAAACGACGAAGAAAACTTTGTAGCTTTTGCCTCTTCTCTACTTAATATTAATTATGTTGTTGATACTGATAGTACAGATGATCAGGATATGTTACCAGCTGAAGAAGATGAATCTGAAATTCAAAAGGCATATAATGACCTGTACCTGGAGTTGTTTAAACTCAAGAAAAGCAATCTTAGACTACTTCAATGACTCAAGGTAATCGAACTTGAAAGAATTCAATTTGAGGAGAAGTACAAATTGGAACTTGAACGTGTCAAAGACCTTTCTGAATATCTTGACAATGCAAAAAATAAAATGAAGGCTGATGAAATTGAACTAGAGCGACTGAATAAGGAAGTGACATTTCTAAAAGGGAAGAACAAACTTGACGAGATTCTAAAGGCTCAAATCTCTAGTAATTCAAATAATAATAAAACTGTCTTCGTTTCTGCAGGTATACAAAAGGGAGAATATCTGAAGTCATCAACCGCATTTACAAAGCAATCCTGGATGAATGCTTCTAAACTGAAGGTGAATCTACAATCTGGTGAATCGTCAATGACACCAAAGGTAAACTTTAGTCACATTCCTCGACAAAAGGTAAGTAGAAAAGGGTTTGTTCCGACATGCTATCATTGCGGCATTCTAGGGCATATTCGACATTATTGTAAATTTTTGCAAAAACCTAGAAGTGTTATCATTTATCGGATGAAAACAAAGGCCATATGGGTCAAGAAAAGTGATTTGAAATGTTATGTTGTGCATACAGCCTTGAAAGCTTTAAATTCTAATTTGTGGTATTTAGACAGTGGCTGTTCAAGACATATGTCGGGTGACAAGTCGTTATTTTCAAATCTCGAAAAACATGAAGGGGGAGTTTTGACCTTCGGAGATGGTAATTTATCCAAGGTAATAGGTAAAGGAAAAGTAAGTTCTCCGGGGGTTTCTATTCTTGAAAATGTTCTTTATGTTAAGAGCTTGAAAGCAAATCTTCTGAGCATCAGTCAATATTGTGATGAAGATTATGAGGTAGAATTCTCCAAAAATAATTGTACTATTCTAGATCATGATGGTAATGTTATATGTTATGAATCTAGAACATCTAATAATTGCTATGTTGTTGGAACATCACATAAACTGAAATGTAACAGTGCCTCTTTCGACATTGCAGATCTTTGGCATCAACGTCTTGGACATGTGAATCACTAGGTATTATTTACTCTGTCCAAACAAGAAGTGGTAAGAGGAATACCTAAGATGAAAGAAATGTCAAAAAGAGTGTGCGGGTCGTGTCAAATTGGAAAACAAACTAGGATCTCACACAAGAAGGTAAATGCAGCTACCACTGACCGTGTGCTACAATTAGTTCACATGGACTTGATGGGTCCAACAAAAATGGAAAGACTTGGAGGTAAACGCTATATATTCTTAATGGTCGATGATTACTCCAGATATACCTGGGTTGCCTTTCTACGTGAGAAGTCTGAAACCTTTGAAGTTTTTAAATCACTATGCTTAAAATTGTAGAATGAAAAATCTACTACCCTAGTTAGGATTCCTTCTGATCATGGTAGAGAATTTGAAAATGAAATTTTTTCCATATTTTGCAATTCTCTTGGTATTCAATATGAATTTTCAGCTCCTATAACTCCACAACAGAACGGGATTGTGGAAAGAAAGAACCGAGTTGTGCAGTAAATGGCTAGGGTTATGCTTCACGCTAAAAAGGTTCCTTAAAGATTTTGGGCGAAAGCGGTCAATCCAACAGTACATGTGATAAATCGTGTTTATCTAAGACCAGGTACAAAAATGACTGCTTATGAAATCTAGAAAGGTAAGAAACCTAGTGTTAAATATTTTCAAGTTTTGGTAGTAAATGCTATATCTTGCGTGATCGAGAATATTTGAATAAATTTGACACTAGAAGTAACGAAGGCATCTTCTTAGGGTATTCGAATAATAGCAGAGCCTACAGAGTATTTAATCTTGTCACTTCTACCGTTATGGAATCTGCTAATGTTATGATAGATGAATCCACGACTGATTTAACTAAAGCTACTCATATTTCTGTTTCTGCAGATACATATGACGAAGAAATAGGAAAGGAGCTTGATCTAGAAATTGAGAAGTAAATGAACCAATTAAGACAAGACGACAAATCCAAAGTGAGGTATCATTTACTTGTTATACATCTTCTTTTGAACCTAAAAATGTGAAGGAAGCATTGTTAGACAATTCTTGGGTTAATTTTCTAGGAATTTCTAGGAATGATGTTTGGTATTTAGTTCCTAGACCTAAGAATGTGAACGTTATTGGAACAAAATGGATTTACAAGAATAAAAGTGATGAACATAGTAATATAATTCAAAATAAAGCTAGACTAGTAGCACAGGGATATACTCAGGTTGAGGGTATAGATTTTGATGAGACATTTGCTCATGTTGCTAGATTAGAGTCTATTCGTATACTGCTTGCTATTGCTTGTCATTTAAAATTTAAATTGTTTCAAATGGATGTTAAAAGTGCTTTCTTGAATGGTACTCTGAATGAAGATGTTTATATGGAACAACCGAAAAGGTTCGAAGATCAAAAATTTCCTTCGCATGTCTTTAAACTGAAAAAGGCCCTCTACGGGTTAAAACAAGCTCTAAGAGCTTGGTATGAGATTGACCACTTTTTTGGTGGATGCAGGGTTCACTCGAGGGGGAGTGGACAAGACATTGTTCATTAGACGGTCGAACAAGAGTTTAGTTGTGGCACAAATATATGTGGATGACATTGTCTTCGGGGCAACGAGTCAATCACTAGCTAAGGAGTTTGTAGATCTCATGCATATTCATTTTGAGATGAGCATGATGGGTGAGTTGAAGTTCTTTTTGGGACTTCAAATTACTCAATTGGAAATAGGGATATTTATCGCTCAAACCAAGTATGCTAAGGATCTTGTGACTAAATTTGGTTTAGAAAAAGCAAAACATGCTAGAACTCCTATGAGTACAACTACCAAACTAGGTAAGGATTTCAAGAAAAAGTGTTGATCAGACACTGTATAGGAGCATGATTGGTAGTCTTTTGTATTTAACTGCTAGTAGACCAGACATTGCATTTAGTGTCGGTGTGTGTGCTAGGTTTCAGTCTGAACCTAAGGAGACACATTTGTATACTGTGAAACGTATTATAAAATATGTCGGTGGCACAGTTGACTTAGGTATCTGGTTTACTTATGACTCGGGAGCTATCATATCTGGATACACGGATTCTGATTAGGCAGGTTCATGTGATGATAGAAAAAGTACCTCAGGTGGATGTTTTTATATTTGAAACAATCTGGTTGCTTGGCACAGTAAGAAACAAAACTTGATATCTTTATCTACTGCGGAGGCCGAGTACATTGCAGCGGGAAGTTGTTGTTCTCAGTTACTATGGATGAAACAGATGGTCAAAGATTACGGCATTGAACAAGTACTATGGTGCTTTATTGTGACAACATGAGTGCTATTAATATATCGAAAAATCCTGTTCAACACTCGCGTACAAAACATATTGATATCCGACATCATTTTATACGCGAGTTAGTTGAAGACAAAATAATAGCACTTGAACATGTTGAGACGGAGAAACAATTGGGTGATCTATTTACAAAACTTTTGGATTTACAGAGATTTGAGTATCTTCGTACTTCTTTAGGAATTTGTGCTTTGGATTGATTTTTTTTTTGTTTTGGTTTGCGTGTTTTGGTTTTGCATGTTTCATTTTTATTATTTCTTTTCATTTCTTTTTAGGTTTTCTTTACTCTGAAATTTTCTTTATTTTTAGTTTCAGATTTGTCGAGAGTTTTTGTCATAAAAAAAAATTGATGCACTCCTAGATTCAATAATATACTCTTGACATAGAAATATGATTTTTCTCTTTATTATGAGTTATTATAGTCAATTTTGTCATCTTGTAGTATATTGTATCATTTCTGATTTATTCACTCTCTCGACTTCTATGATAATTATACTGAAATTAATGCACTCATAACGTGTGTATATTCTTGAGTGAGCATGACATCATGAAATTCTTTTTAAATAGCTCACTATTGATCTTGATTTGCACAGTTTGACCTCATGCTTAGTCATCACAAATGTGTTCATAAAAGATCAATGAAAAGGGCTACAATGAGTTAGTGTGAAAGTCATCTTGTTTAGAGTCCAGTTTGACTCAGTACATTGCTTGCAAATTAAATAAAATTTTTGCTATTTGTGTATATATTCTCGCACATTGTTTGATTTGTACTAGTAGAAAAGGGCTACCTACTCATGTGTGAAAGCCATCATTGCACCTATATGGTTTAAGTATAAAAAATTACACGAAAAATTCCTGTTTTGTTATTGAGGATAAGTCAAAAAGTGCAAATTTAAATACTAAGTCGGTTTGACTACTGTGTTGTATCATTGTTTAAATAGGAAAGTTTCTTTAAGAAGAATGTTTCATGTTATCTATGCTCAACTTGCATATGCATATTGTTATGATCAATCAAGATTAATTTAATTTTGAGTGATGCATTAGAATTGATTATAATATGCTTTTGATGATTTGATTGATCTGTGTATGACTTATTTCATTCGATTGTCATATTCTATGTCTTGAATCTAGTTTGAATTTCTAGAAGTGCATCTCCAAAAAGATTTTTTTTAAATTTTTTTTCTTAGACTTTTTACATAAAAAAAAGGCGTTCGAACGCAGATTTTTGAGTTCGAACGCGGTGACTGGCGCATTCGAACGCGCAGACTGGTGCGTTCAAACGCACTCGAGGATTGTTTAAATATTGCGTCCGAACCCAAGGGTTTTCATCTTCTATCTTCCAAACCCTAGAAACCCTTCATTTTCTCCCTCTCCAATCTTCAAGATCTTGGTCTTTTTCATCAAAATTTTCAAATCTAACCCTTTTAAAGGGTAGTTCTCCTCCGGATCTAGCATCTTTCGGCCGAATTTCTTAGTTTTTCTTTACTTTTGTGAGGTATGATCATCCATCAAGTTTCCTATTTTTTATTCAATTAAGTCTCTTGATCTTGATTGATTTCGTGCGTTTTCGAGTTTTGATCACGTTAAAGTTACTATCTTGATGTTTCTTGTGTGATTGAACGTGATATCTTAGAGTTTTCAAGTGAAAGATGGATTTCATTTAGGGCCATTCATGGTTTCTTGAATTTTTTGGATTTCTTGCTATCTTTTGGTTGCTTTGGGCATGTATTGAATCTTGCATCTTGTTTCTTTCTCAAGCATGCCTAGAAAAGCTGCGGTTTTCCAAGAAACCTAGGCCGCCTTCCTCACCTACTTCGGCTCCCACGTTTTCGACATCTATGGCTGCGGGCATTACAAATATAATTTTGGCACCCGTCCCCGTTATCCGTGAACGACCCGTGGTCATTTCCGAGTTTTCTTCTTTGGGGATAGAACAGATATTTACTGAGCGAGGATGGTTATCCGTGTGTCGGATAAGCGGGACTGCATATGTGGAAGTGGTCAGGGAATTTTTTAGTAATGCCACGGTTTTAGACCGCTGTATACGTTCTACTATTCGTGGGGTGTCTATATACTTGGACTCAGATGTTATTCGCACTGAACTTCGTCTTCCTGATGGTGAGTTCCAGTATCCAACGTCTGCTCCACTTCCTGATGTCAATGAATATGCTGGCACTGTACTGATCCTAGGGGAACGTTGGAAGGGAAACATGTTGCCGCATGCGAAACTGACATCAGTGGCTCGCATGCTTCACCTGCTTTGTCTGTACAACGTCACCCCCAAGACTCGCCATTCCACTATTAGTCATGATCGTGCCTTCCTCCTTCATGCAATGTTATCTGGAGTCTCTGTTGATTTGGCTGCGGTGATTTATGATTCGATTCTCACAGCTGCACAGAAAGAAGCACCTCGTGAGGGGTTACCATTTGGCATCTTCATTACAAAGTTGTGCACTCAGAGTGGGGTGCGTGTGGATGCTTCGGAACCTTCCCTTACTTCGCAAAAACCGTTGGATCGGATTACTCTTGAGCGGAGTCAAGCTCACGACTAGTCGTCTCCTCTCAAGCCATCCTCTTCCGCCGCTGGTCGTTCATCGCACCTCGACAGTTCTGATGATAGCTCTGACGGTGACACATCTCACACTGAGGGGGAGTTACCACAGTACTCTGACTATTTTGATCAGCTTAGTACTCAATTGCAGGATCTCCATTCGGTAGTGAATGATTTACGAGCTGAACAAGCTCGTCAGGGGACTGTACTTGACTCTGTGTTGACGATTCTTCATCGTCAGTTTCCTCCGAGTTCCTAGTCTTTGGCATTTGTGTCAAAAAGGGGGAGAGTGTCTAGGTGTGTAGGGGGAGTATGGGAATAGGGGGGAGTTTATTAGAGTCTTTAGAGTCTTTATAACCTTGCTTATAACTTTGCTTGGAGTAATTGTGAACTTTGTTTGCTTAAGTACTTTTGAACTTATGCTCCATTGATAACTTGTGTTTGGATTGTTTATTCATTTCGAGTTATTTTCACTTGATCTTGGATTGGTATATGTTTATTTGCAGGTTTTGATGTGCAAAATATTCTAAGCTTGTTGATTGCTCAGTTTGAAGTCTTTGTAATATCTTGTAACCTAGGTGTTTTGTCACAAATTGCCAAAGGGGGAGATTGTTAGGTTTTTATTTGTTGGCAATTGTGTACAAAATATTCTAAGTGTATTTTTTTCATGTATATGAGCTTTACACAAGTCTAGAATATCTCTAGTTTGAAGAATTGCAAGATTATTGGAGAAAAACCGTTGAGTTCACACCGCGTTCACAAACACGTTCGAAAGCGAAATCTGCATTCACACAGACAAAGAGCCGCGTTCACAAACGCGTTCGAACACGGAATCTGCGTTCACAGGGACCGACAACTACGTTCACAAACGCGTTCGAACGCGGGTACTGCGTTCACACAGACCGAGAGCTGCGTTCACAAACGCGTTCGAATGCAACCTGAAGTATTCAAGTTGTCGCGTTTGAACGCACTCGGGCCCGTTCGAACGCACCTGAGATCAAGTCATGCCGTTCGAACGCAACATGAAGAATTCAAGTTGTCGCGTTCGAACGCACTCGGCCCCGTTCGAACGCACCTGAGATCAAGTCATGCCATTCGAACGCACTCGGGCCGCGTTCGAACGCACCAACGAAGTTTGAAAAACTTGGATTCTCGTGAGTACAGATAAGACTTGGATTTGGCTCTATCTTGGAGATCATATATAAGGATTGTGATGCCCTATCTCTAGGGTGGTTGAAGAAGTATTATTGAAGGAGACTTCTTAAGGCTACATCGGTTCTTCAACTAACAAGATTCCACTCATCTACAAAACTTAATCTTTCGTCTTAAGGGCTATCTAGACGAAAGATCAATCTCGAGGGTTACTGAGATTGGACTTTAATCACGAGAAGCAGTGAATCGTGGGTTCTAGCGAGCAAGACTGAGAGGAACAAAGTCGTTTGGATCGACGGGTTGTTTTGTGAGTCAGTCTTGTAACTGCTACTATTCTAGTGATTGGTTTTGATCCGAGTTTGGATCCGTGGTTTTTTCCGGTTTGGGTTTTTCCACGTTAAAATCTTGGCGTTCATCTCTGCTTTCGTTCTTAATATTTCTTCGGAATTTTACCTAAGCGAACGAGTGATATCATTGCCTAGTACTTAGATACATACTTGTGTCTAGAGGTTTTTTCACATGCTGAAGGCCAAAACATACATGTACATAATATATAATATAACCTAATTTGAGAAAGGCGTCTTGGGGATAAGACTACTCACCACCACTGCAAATACCAAACAACCACTCGTTCACGTTGTTACGACAATTATCAAGCCTCGATAGCTAAGTCCACGGGATCCTGAACATGGGGGGGGGGTCAGAATCTGAAATTATTTAAGTAGTATGATGTTAGCCGTTTATCTGATTAAAATCCGTTCATATAATATATGATGATTTATAAGGTTTTAGAATTTCTACTTATATTTATAACTAGTTAGATTTTTAATTACAGATAAAAATAAAAATAAAAATATAGATGAAAACCTAACTATAATTATATCTTGATTAATTAGAGATTACTTTGTAAAATAATAAATAAATACATAAGCCTATGTATTTTATTTGTTACAAAAATAATAATGTATAAGACATTAATAGAATTACTTAAAACGTATATCATAAGAATATTAGAATATAAATCTATTAATTATAATTTACAAATCTATCTATTAATCTAATATACATATAAGTAAATAAATAAATAAATATAAGTATTACCTATATTTATGTGTAATAGTTTATAACCTAATTAATTATTAATTAATTATAATTAACAATAATCATATTGATGAATATATATTATTATTAAAATAAATAATGTCTAAATTTCTTTGTATTAATTAAAACTGAAATACCTTAACAAATAAAAAAAATACCAAAATAAGGATTACTAGTACTAGTGCTGGGCTTGGTCCAACACTAGCCTGCTATAGTGCTAGTGTGAGCGAGAGAGAGAGAGGGGGGAGAGATAGGAGCTCACCGAAGCTCGCGGAGGTGGCGGCGGCGATAGGCCGGCCTCGATGAGAGAGAGAGAGGGAGAGAGAGAGAGAGACCGAGAGAGAGAGCGAGAGAAAGAGAGATGTAGAGGGAGAAAGAGAGGCGGTGGGGGGGGGGGGGGGGTCTTGGCGGTGGCTGCGGCGGCGCTGGCCGCAGCCGGTTGACTACGGCGACGCGAGGGGGGCGTGGCACGCTCCCCTCCTGCCACTTCATGGCACGAGGCCGGCTACACTGTGGCCGGCCACGTCGTGCCATGTAACTAGTGTTTTTTTTATTTTTTTGGGATTGGGTTGTTATACAAAAACATGAAATAATGCGGGTGATGGTGGTGGTGACAAGTGGAGTGGATGTTAGGGTTACGGATGGGTATGGAGATGAAGGTGGATGGTGGATGTGATTAAAGGATATAGACAAAGGGAACGAAGTGGTCGAGATCCCAAAGAAGAGGGGTGGCTCGACAGTCAAGAGAGATTAAAAGGGTAGAGGTAGAAGGATAGTGAAGAGGGAGGAGGGAGAGAGTCTAGAGAGAGAAGATAGGAGGCAAGAAATCAATAATCCAATAGCATCATCATCATACTCCAATTAGGGATTCCTCCATATATATATAGAGGCTCACCCTAGGGACTCATCAACTAAATTAAATAACTCAAACAAATCCTAACAAATAAACAACTAAGTTAAAACCCTAACAAACTAACTAAACTAGTCTTCCTTATCTTCTCAGATTAACTCTCAGAATAAGCTTTCATTTTGTCACAAATAGATTCCGAATCTGGAGAAGCCATGAATATAAAAGTTGTAGATCTAGATGTTGGCGACCTTATCCAACTAGTTTGATATTATTTGGATATGTGTAGAATATTTTACGTATACTTTCCCAAAATTGCACAGAGCTGAATTTAACTAATTAAATAAAATCCTAACCTATTATGACTCTAACTAAACCAAATAATCAAATAAGATAATTAGACTCAATCCATTGAGCCTAATCTCCCTTTGATATGATCTGATCTGACCTGGTTCGCATCAATCCACCACGCTTCCGACCACCTTGTCCTCAAGGTATCCATGGTGGTTCCCAAACCTTCCGTATTTGTCGAATCGTTCCCACCAACATCCTTTTGAATTGCGTCTACTCTATGTAACAATGTTTGGAACATGCCCCTAAGTTCATCCGCCAAACCTGTAATCACACCCATGGACGTTGGTTGACTCGGTCCTATCATGGTCACTCCAAAGGAATCAGCCTCACAGTTAGGGTCATCGTGGATTGAGTCTTTCCTTGTCGATGTCCTCTCCATAATTCTCCTTATTGATGTCATCTTTCCTGTTTTAACCATTAATGGAGGTCTGAGGTTCGCCTGGCTCTGATACTAATTTGATAAGCTCTGATACCAAATTGATGAGCTCTGATATCAAATTTATGGGTTCTCGGTACCAAAGATAGGCTACGCAACGATTCCTTCAAGATATGGATGTATTACTGGAATTAGTCTGCGCAACCATGGAAACATATTCGTCAAATATTCTCCGATAGTCAAAAATTTACGAAACCAAGTGGATTAGATTTGTATCTTCCTGTTCTACAATTTTCATATTTATGTCCTTTATAGATTCAAACTAAAACTAGGACGAAAATACGAAATAATGCAGGTGATGGTGGTGGTGACGGGTGGAGTGGATGTTAGGGTTATGGATGGGTATGGAGATGAAGGTGGATGGTGGATGTGATTAAAGGATATAGATGAATGGAACGAAGTGGTTGAGATCTCAAAGAACAGGGGTGGCTTGACAGTCGAGGGAGATTAGAAGTTAGTAGATTAAGAGCACCTCCAATCGTGGCTCCAAATATGGAGCCAAAAATGAAGCAAGAGCCCGCTGCACTCCAATGCACCGGGTTCCATATATATTAAAATAATAATATAATATATATTATTATATTAGCTATTTTAAATTACTTAATAGGTCATCTTAATGTTATTATTTTTTAATAAAAAATATATGGTTAGAAAACTGTCATCGAGATCTTTAAAATAAGACTAATATTCAATAGTTTCAGAAGTAATTTTAAATTACTAATTTTTTAATTAAACGCATCGAAATTATATTACATGAAATAAACATCGAAATAAGCATTACATGTCTCATTAACTAAAAATATCAAAATTACATTACATAAAATAAGCAGAAATTAACCAAACATAATAAAAATAATAGATATTTAATATTCTGGTAAGTCATCTCTGTATCCACCGGTTCCGGTTCCGTAGCTACCAGTTCCGGTTCCGGTTTCATTTTCAATGTATTTCATGTTTGATGTATCTCATATCTAATGTATTTTAATATTTAATATTTACATTGGAAATAATTTTGAGTAATTATATTTTAGGACACATAATTTATTAGACTCATTTTTATAAAATAATAAAAAATTAAATAACTCAAAAATAATTTAATATTAGACTCATTTTAAAGATCTCGATAAGACCTTTCCAAAGGTATTATTTTTGTTAAAAACCGATTAGTAAAACTAATTATATACTCAGTTTAACTAACTAAATTATTTAATAAAATAAACAAATAGAATTAAAATTATTGAATGTAATAATTATTGGGCAATTTTGGTATTTTCAAAAGATTGAAATGACAAATGGAGCCGGGCTCCATTTTCATAGTGGGGTGGCTCCAAATTTGGAGCTAGCTTTAGAGCCCTATTGGAGCTCAATCGGTAGAGGTGGAAGGATGGTGAAGAGGGAGGAGAGAGAGTCTAGAGAGAAAATAGGAGGTAAGAAATCAATAATCCAATAGCATCATCATCATACTCTAATTAGGGTTTCCTCCACATATATATAGAGGCTCACCCTAGGGACTTATCAACTAAATTAAACAACTCTAACAAATCCTAACAAATCAACAACTAAGTTAAAATTCTAACAAACCAACTAAACCAGTCTTCCTTATCTTCTCCGGATTAAATCTCGGATTAAGCTTTCATTTTGTCACAGATAGATTCCGAATTTGGAGAAGTTATGAATATAAAAGTTGTAGATCTAGAGGTTGGCGACCTTATCCAACTAGTTTGATATTATTTAGATATGTGTAGAATATTATGCGAATATTTTTCCGAAATTGTGCAGAGTTAGATTTAGCTAATTAAATAAAATCCTAACCTATTAAGACTTTAACTAAACCAAATAACTAAATAAGATAATTAGACTCAATCCATTGAACCTAATCTCCCTTTGATGTGATCCGATCTGACCCGGTTCACATCAATCCACCATACTTCCGACCACCTTGTCCTTAAGGTGTCCATGGTGGTTCCCAAACCTTCCGTATTTGCCGAATCGTTCCCACCAACATCCACCTCAGTTTGGTCGACTTGAGTTGATGGCAAGTATGTATGCAAGGTAGGAGATGGCTGCCCATAGACGGCCTCAAACGGGGTCATGCCAATGGGCGAATGAAAAAACGGAATTGTATGACCAGTCAGCCTATGGCAAATAAGATATCTACTACTGCGGTCGCTTGCCAATAAAGCACCTCAATTACTGCTCTAAGTAACGGTTCAACACCTCGGATTGGCCGTCCATTTGAGAGTGATAGGCTGAACTCATACAAAAGGTAGTTCCTTGGAGTGCAAGGAATTCCTACCAAAATTGACTCAAAAGTACAGGATCATGAACTGAAACAATCAATTTTGGCATACCATGTATCTTGTCCACGTCATGGATGTAATCCTCCGCAACCTTCTTTACCGTGTAAGGATGCGCCAAACCTAAAATATGCGCATACTTGCTGAGGCGATCTATCACCACCAATATCACGGAAAGTCCTTTGGCCTTGGGTAGACCATCAATGAAATCCATGGCAACATCCTCCCAAACCTTCATTGGAATCGGAAGCGGTTGAAGCAATCCAGCAGATTTTGTCGACCTCATCTTTGCTCTTTGGCACACTTCACAAGCCTTGTCATAGGCCTGTACATCTTTCTTCACGCTAGCACATGTGCAATTCTAACTCAACCGTTTGTAGTAGCGCAACACCCCTTCATTTCCAGCCATGGGGGAGTCATGGAAGTGCCGCATCAATTTCAAGCGCAAGTGATGGTCAGTTGGAACAATGATCTTGCCCTTGTCCACCAAGAGTCCGTCCTTCACCACCACTCCTTGCATACAACTGGGATCTACAGCAAAGTCATCCATCATCTTCATGGTGTCCGAATCATTCTTGTAGGCTGATACGTTTTGATACCAAATTGATAAGCTCTGATACCAATGATAGGTTACAGTACCAAAGATAGACTATGCAACGATTCCTTCAAGATCTGAATATATTACGGGAATCAGTCCGCGTAACCGTGAAAAAATATTTGTCAGATATTCTCCGATAGTTAGAGAATTACAAAACCAAGTGGGTTAGATCCGTAACTTCCTAATCTACAACTTTCATAGTTACGCCCTTTGCAGATTCGAATTATAGAAGGGACAAAAATACAGAATAATGTGGGTGATGGTGGTGGAGACGGGTGGAGTGGATGTTAGGGTTATGGATAGGTATAGAGGTGAAGGTGGATGGTGGATGTGATTAAAGGATATAGACTAAGGGAACGAAGTGGCCGAGATCCTAAAGAAGATGGGTGGCTCGAAAGTCGAGGAAGATTAGAAGTTAGGAGAAACCTTGCCAACGGTAGAGATAGAAGGATGGTGAAGAGGGAGGAGGGAGAGAGCTTAGAGAGATGATAGGAGGCAAGAAATCAATAATCTAATTCCATAATGAAGTTGGCTGCCATCCACATATTTATAGAGGCTAGCTAACAAGTTCTAAAACAATATGAAACCCTAATTCTAGAGGATTTCCGTCGATCGCGTTCGAACGTGCTCGATTGCGTTCGAACATACTTGAAAGCTCCATCTCTGTCTGTGCGAATACGCCCGATCACGTTCGAACACACTCCTGCTCCCTATGGCTACGATCATAAATTGTTTCATGCAGTTTTGAGCAAGTTTAAGATGAGCATGCAACCTCTTCAATGTGGCATCTCTATCTATCAATGCTAAGTCCACCTCTGTCCGATCAACCGATGCCACTGGATCATAAGCACGTAACGTCGGAGCCGTGCGTCCATACACCACCTCAAATGGAGTCATGCCAATGCTGCTATGGTAGGCGGTGATATAAGACCACTTCACCCCCGGTAAGAACTCCAACCATCCTCTCGGCATCTCTCCAACAAAGCACCTCAAATACTGCTCAATGCCTCGATTGACCACCTCGGTTTAGCCGTTCATCTGAGGATGGTAGGCCGAACTGAAGTTCAATCGAGTCCCCTGTAATCTAAAAAACTCCGTCCAAAAGTCACTCATAAATACATGATCATGATCCGAGACAATCGTGTGTGGCATGCCATGTAATCGAGCAACATCTTTAACAAAAATTTCAGCCACCGATTTAGCTGAAAACGGATGTGACAATGTCAAAAAGTGCGCATACTTGCTCAATCTGTCAACCACCACAAAGATAATAGAATAACCACGTACCAGTGGAAGACCCTCTATGAAATTCATAGAAATATCCTCCCAAACACGGTCCGGTATAGGTAAAGGCTGTAGTAATCCGGCTGGTTTCAATGTGGTTGCCTTAGCCCTTTAACAGACTTCACAAGCATGGACAAAACTACACACATCCCGCCTCAATCCTGGCCATGTGCAACTCTGAGATATCCTCCTATATGTCCTCAAAACACCCTCATGACCAGCCTCTGGAGTTTAGTGAAAGTGTTCCAACAATTTCTGTCGCAATCTATCATTTGTAGGCACCTGAATGCATCCGCAGTCCAGCAGCAAACCGCCTCGATTTTCCAACTCTAGATAGTGCTCCGGATCATCCGTCACCTCTTGCAATAATCTCAAAATATCTAGGTCAGATGTACATGCATACCTCAGCTCATTAAGGAAAGGAAATATAGGAGTAGAATAGGCTGTAAGCTCGGCGATATCGGGTTGGCGCGATAGTGCATCCGCCGCTCTATTTTCCATTCCCTTCTTGTATTGGATTTCATAATCATATCCCAATAATTTTGTGACCCATCTCTGCTGTGCCAGAGTGTGTATACGTTGTCCCATAAAGTATGGAAGGCTCCTTTGATTGATTAAGATAATGAATCGTCTACCAATCAAATAAGGCCTCCACTTTGTCACTACATGCAGAATTGCCAACCTCTCTCTCTCATAAGTCGATAATTGCTGAGACTTTTGTGATAAAGCCTTGCTAAAATAGGCAATGGGACGTCTCCTTGCATTAGTACTGCTCCTATGCCAACACCCGACGCATCACATTCCACAATGAACTCTTTGGTAAAGTTCAGTAGCACTAGAACGGGTGCTATCGTCATTACTATTTTCAATTTTTCAAAGGCTGAAATGGCTTCATGTGTCCATCTAAAAGAGTCCTTCAACAAAGAAGTGAGAGGAGCAGCGATCTTGCCTTATCCAGCGTTGAAGCGTCGATAATATCTGGTCAGCCCCAAAAATCCTGTTAATCCGATGGTAGTAGTAGGAATAGGCCAAGCGGTCATACATGCAACCTTTTGAGGATCCACCGCTACACCATCCGCTGAAATGATGAGGCCTAAATACTCCACTTGTGGTACTCGCCATAAGCACTTGGACTTCTTGATCTTCAATTGATTTTGCTTCAACAAATTCAGCACATCCTCTAAATGCCACCAATTCTCCAATTCAGTCTTGTTATACACCAAAATGTTGTCAAAAAATACCAAGACATACCTTCGCAAGAGAGGCCGAAAAATATCATTCATGAGGCCTTGAAAGGTAGTTGGAGCATTGGTGAGACCAAAAGGCATCACCCGGAACTCGTAATGCCCGTCCGAAATCCGAAATGCAGTTTTGTGCACATCCGTCGAGTGAACTCTAGTTTGATGATACCTAGCCCTCAAGTCAAGCTTACTAAATATAGTCGCCCCTGCAAGCTCGTTTAGCAACTCCTCGATAACTAGAATAGGATACCGGTCCTTGACGGTAATAGCGTTTAGTGCCCAATAGTCGACACAAAAATGCCATGTCCCATCTTTTTTTTGCACCAATAGCACAAGGGATGAGTATGAGCTATGATTTGGTTGTATGAGGCCTTGCTCCAACATCTCTGCTACCATCTTTGAGATAACTTCTTTTTGCATATGTGGATACCGATATGGCCTCACATTCGCCAGTGCAGCCCTAGGTACAATCTCTATGTGATAGTCCACCACTCTCCTCGGTGGAAACTCCTATGGCTCCTCAAACAGTCCAGAAAAGTTATCTAATAAATTAGACAATTCAATAGTAGTACCTGAACTCGTTTGAGGCTCATCTCTTGTTGGTCCTAACTGAAAAAGATAGGCCAAATCATTAGCAGAAGGCTGCATCGCAGGAATCGGCGAAGATCGAACACCATCAAGCCGCACATCTTTATTTCCTTGTTTAAATTTCATCCACATGCTCTAGAAATCAAATGTGACGGGTCCCAAACTCTGTAACCACTAAGCACCAAGGACAATGTCCGCTCCTCGCAATGCCAACGGATACAAGTCCACAATGATGTCGTGTCCTTGCACCCATATACCAATCCGGCGACACAAGCTCTCCGCCTCAAGCTTTGGTGCCGTCTCTAATAGTAACGTCAAATCCCGTGGTCAGTTCGGCATCCAAACCCAATCTCCTCACTAACCTCTCGTCTAGAAAGTTGTGTACTCCCCGAATCGATGAGGATGTGCACACAATGCTTTCTAACGAGTCCATCTACTCGTAATGTCCTCAGCGCGGAAGTACTCGAATATGCATGCATCGATATTTCAGCTTGGATATCTTCCTCCACGCTCTCCACAATGGCCTCCTCATGGACCTCCTATGGACACTCTCCATCATCAACAACCTCATCATCCTTCTCAAGACCGTCGATAAGCATCACACTCCCGATGGGTTTGGAACACCGATGACCGGGGGTGAAATGATCATCACATCGAAAGCAAAGGCCCTTCGCTCTTCGTTCGAATGGGGGGTCTTGTGCATCCTTTAACATCGGAAGAAGGTCTCAAGGGTGGTCGTGGTCTAGTATTCGCAGTCGCTGTTTTTGAAATTGCAGAATTTCCAACCGACGTTCTAAGTGCAAACCGCCCATCTCGGTTGCCCCAATTGGTTTTCGCTGCCATCTTTAGAGCCCTATGCTTTTATTCCATCCTCATGGCCTTCTCAAAGGTCTCCTCAAGAGTAGTAGGATATAGAGCACGAACATCCGCTTGTATTTCCTCTCGTAGCATCAAAATAAATGTGCTCATTGATGTCTATTCGGGCCAAGGTGGCTCACAACGACTACTAACTCTTTCAAACTCAGCTTGGTACTCCGATACGGTCGTCCTCTAAACCATTTTGCTTAATGTAACACACAAATCCTAAACACGTGCATGACATGAGCCCACATGGCACGTGCATGACACCTAACTATTTGGTTAGTTCTTGACAATCAAATAAACTTGTATCAATATTATAATTTTATCCTTAACATCTAAAGTAAGAATAACTCAAGTCTAACTATCAACAACATACAGATAACCCTACTTGGGCCTCACATAGGCCACAACACATCATCAAGAGTTTTTCACAACTACATATACAAAACGGTAGTATATACATAATTATACAAGTACAAAGTCACCTGCTAGAATATAAGACAAGGATAAAGACACACTTTGGAGGATGTCCACTAATGCATCAAATAAGATAACTCATCTAGTGTATAACGCTAACCACACTCTACTCTTCACCCATTGGCAAGACCTCTAAGAGAGTATCCTACTCCACTCGTTCATCTGGGTTTTTGAAAAACAGAAAATAAAGAGTCATGAGCTAAAGGCTCAGTGAATAGACCTTACCCCGAATTAGTGAAGCCAAACAAAGAGTAAATCATGTACTGGATGATATGAATGAGAAAGAGCATCATGTCATGAATGAGTATATGAGTGTTCCTCAATAATACATAAATGAAAAATAGATAATATGTCATGTCATAACTGATAAAATATATAATCTTTGACAATGTATAAATAAATCTCCATGTTATACCATCATCATAACTCTCTCTCAAATATAACACATATGATGCATGCCGACCATGATCATACTATGATATCAAATGCAACCACATATGATACATATTGACCACTCGATAATCAGGTATGTCAGATGAAAATGAAATCATATGCATTTCTCAACATCTCAATCATCAATGTCAGCTCTATATGTCATCATCATACTAGACCACTATGCATAGTCAACACCCGGTACCCGATCTCAACATCCTACCCGTAGGCTCACAGCATACCCTGCCATATGCTAAGGGTATCTCAGTCATAATCATACCCTGCCATACACTAAGGGTATATAATCCATCCAAATCGGGTACCCCACCAATTAATAGAAATCACATGAGGGTAACTCACTACACGCATGCCCTAGCGAACGTCAGGTGTCCGATTGTCTGTGCGCATAGACTCAACTGACCTCGGACATGGGCCATGAGATATCGCATATCAACGACCATAATCATCACTCCAAGCACCCCTAACCCTGGCGCCTACTTAGGTACCTTCATTCTTTTTTAATCAACTTTCCTATCAATAAGATTTATGCATTTCCTTCTATATGATAGATCACGTGCATATATCCAGTACTATAACAAGTCATGCATATCAGGAATTTAGGTGGTAAGAAAGTCAAGAGGAAAATAATGTAATGCAGTCTCCAATTATTTATTCAACACATGCATACCCATGCTAATTTATCACATGCACACTCATGATAGAAATCATCTCGATATAAAATCATAATAGTATAGTCATCTCCAATCATCTCTATATATCACCAATGTACTCATATCCCAGATCAGCCTAATTAAATGCATGATAAAATATACTCGACTGAAATCATCTCTAGATAAAGTCATATAATCATGCTAGAGATCAAAACATGCATGTACATAATATATAATATATTCTAATTTGAGAAAGGCGTCTATGGGATAAGACTACTCACACCACTGTAGTTACTAAACAACCACTCGTTCACGCTGCTACAACAACGATCAAGCCTCGATAGCTCAGTCCATAGGGTCTTGAACAGGGGGATCGAAATATGAAATTATTTATAATAAATAATATTAGTCTTTCTATTAATTACAATTAACCCGGCTAAAAGATAATTTCTTGTTGTAATTATGTACTCTTCATTTCTATATTTGTTTTGTTATTTATTAACCATAATTATATTATTTAATAGTGTATTATAATTAAGAAAATAAGAATTAAGTTACTGCAAATAATTATGCAAGAACATACGTCCATAACTCTAATAATTACTATTACCTACATAGGATTAAAATAGTAATTTATGTTGCAGGTATTTTGCTAAACATGATATAATTAGATTTAATTCATATAAATTACATACATTAGATTAACTAAACTAATTAAATAATTAATAACATAATCAAATATAATTTAAATAGTATCAATAATATATATATATATATAAACTATATACAATGCTAGGCTCAGCCCAGCACCTTAACCTAGCAAGTGCTAGGCCGAGCCCAGCACCTCATTGTAGTGTTACCCGAGAGGAGAAAGAATGGAAGAAGAAGAAGAAGAAGAAGAAGGAAGGGGAAGAGGGTTGGGTCGCAGGGGAGGGGTACGGCTGCTAGTGGCCACTCAGCGGCCTGCCTCTTGCTGACGGCTCAAACCTTTGGTGGTCCCGAGAGGAAGCCGACAAAGAGGGAGAGAGAGATAGAGAGAGAGAGGGAGAGAGAGAGAGAAGGAGAGAGAGAGAGAGAAAGGCTCACTAGCGGACAGAAGGGCCAATGACGGCTTTTCCCGGTGGCCAGTGATTGCTGGTGCTTTAGAGGGGGAGTGAGAGAGCTAGATAGAGAAAGAGGTTGAGAGAATATGGGGAAGAGAGAGAGAGAGAGGGAGCTGGTCACGAGGCGGCGGTGGAGTGGCCGGTGGGTCGGGTCCCACCTCCATGCGTCGTCGAGGCGTGTAGAAGCGTGGCTCGGTGGAGGTGCGTGGCACCCCCACCGCTGCCACGGCATGTAGGGTATGCTAGGCACGAGGCCGGCCACAGCGTGGCAGGTCGCGTCGTGCCGAGCAGTTTTAGTTTTTTTTTTTTACCCTACTTGGGTTATTACACTTAATGTGGCAGCAAAATCTTCAAATGCTGCTATCCTAAATCTGCGTATAATTCTCCTACAAAAATCAGCTCATCCGGTAAATCCACCACCACGAATAATCGATCTATATCAATGCAATGTTGTTCCTTAGAGGTGAAAGGTTGCCATCTGGACTTTGGCATCTTCCACTGTACCTTGACAATCAAAATATTATTCAACTTGAAACACCCAATCCGTTAGATCACCGCCTTAGAATTTTGGAAAGTCCAAGCGTGCGGTTCTCCCCCGAAAAGTGTTGTCGGGTTCGCGAAAGATCCTTGGTTCAGGTCTAAATATTTATGCATGTTGATCACCTTCTCTAAATCCTCGAGCACGTCCATCACCATCTCCATAGGGATCAACCTCATCCTCATAGTGCCAATCCTCCTTATCGACGAAGCGCACCGATGCCGCACGCCTCTCGGGTTCCACCACCGCCGATCTTGGATTTTGTAACGGATGTGGGGGATGATGTGTAGGCATAAGTAAGAGGGGATCATTGACACTCATATGATGCACCTTGACCTGTGAGGTATCGGTTCGATGAGGTCCCACCGCTGGTCCTTCTTGAAACTCCGATCGATTCATGACATATTCCTTGAATTTATTGTGATTCTTTTGCATGTTTTTAACTCTATGCAACAATGTTTGGAACATGCCTCTAAGTTCATCCATATTCGAACCCATGGACGTTGGTTGACTCGGTCCTGCCATGGTCGCTCTAAAGGAATCGGCCTCACGGTTAAAATCATCGTAGATTGAGTCTTCTCTTGTCGGTGTGCTCTCTATAGGTCTCCTTGTTAATGTCATCTTCCTTGTTTCAACCATTAATGGAGGTCTGAGGTTCACCTGCTCTGATACCAAATTAATGAGCTCTGATACTAAATTGATAAGCTCTGATACCAATGATAGGTTACAGTACCAAAGATAGACTACGCAACGATTCCTTCAAGATCTAAATGTATTACAGGAATCAGTCCGCGCAACTGTGGAAAAATATTCGTCATATATTCTCCGGTAGTTAAAAAATTACGAAACCAATTGGGTTAGTTCCATAACTTTGTGATGTACAACTTTTGTATTTAACAATGATAGGTTATAGTACCAAAGATAGACTACGCAATGATTCCTTCAAGATCTGAATGTATTACAGGAATCAGTCTGCACAACCGTGGGAAAATATTCGTCATATATTCTTCGGTAGTTAAAAAATTACGAAACCAATTGTGTTTGATCTATAACTTCCTGATCTACAACTTTTGTATTTATGCCCTTCGCAGATTCAAACTTTAGAATGGACGAAAGCATGGAATAACGTGGGTGATGATGGTGGTGACGGGTGGAGTAGATGTTAGGGTTATGGATAGGTATGGAGGTGAAGGTGGATGGTGGATGTGAATAAGGGAAGTAGACGAAGGAAACGAAGTGGTCGAGATCCCAAAGAAGAGGGTTGGCTTGATAGTCGAGGAAGATTAGAAGTTAGGAGAAACCTTGCCAACGGTAGTGGTGGAAGGATGGTGAAGAGGGAGGAGGGAGAGAGCTTAGAGAGATGATAGGGGGCAAGAAATCAATAATCTAATTCCATAATGAAGTTGGCTGCCATCCACACCAACAAGTCCTAAAACAATATAAAACCCTAATTCTAGAGGATTCCCGTCGATCGCGTTCGAACGTACTCAAAGCTCCATCTCTGTTCGTGCGAATGCGATGCAGGCATTCGAACACGGGCGTTCGAACTCATCCGACCGCGTTCGAACGCACAATATGTGTTCTCTGTATTTGTGAACCTGATGCAGACGTTCGTAAGGGCATTGAAACGTGACCCCTCCTGCGTTCGAACGCGACCTATAGGAATTTTATTTTAATGAAAATAAACACCTAAGGCAATAAGAAAAGATCTTAACTAAGTGTATCATAGGCCTCCTGCCAGTTGCCGAAAAAAGGAAAAATCAGCGCTAAAATCGCCGCCAACTTGACTGGATTCGGGCACCTAGATAAGGTGTCGGCTACGCTATTTTCGGTCCCCTTTTTATACACCAACTCATAGTCGTATCCAAGTAGCTTAGAGACCCACCATTGCTGGGCTGGTGTGCGTATGCGTTGCCCAAGAAAGTATGGCAAACTCCTTTGATTAGTGCGGATCGTGAAGCGTCGCCTAATAAGATAAGGCCTCCACTTGGTGATAGCATGGATGATGGCGAGCATCTCTCATTCATAGGTAGATAGCAGCTATGATCGCTCGGAAAGAGCATTGCTCATGTAGGCCGCGGGTCTACCTTCTTGCATTAACAGCTCATGCCGACTCCAGATACGTCTCACTCAATGGTGAATGGTTTGGTAAAATCTACTAAAGCAAGGACCGGGGCTGAGATCATCGCCTTCTTCAAGGCTTCAAATGCTTCTCTTGCTTTGTTAGTCTATGTGAATGCACCCTTCCGCAGCAAGGTTGTGAGGGGAGCCGCAACCTTGTCATAGTTCGCCACAAACCAGTGATAATAGCCAGTTAAACCAGTTAAACCGAAGCAACCTTGGTAGTCTTTGGCAGCTACCAATCCACCTTGCTTTGGATCTTCTTAGGGTCAGCTTCCACGCCATCTTTAGATATGATATGGCCTAGGTAGTTTACCCTTTGTTGCCCCCATGAACACTTGGAGTCCTTGCTTTCAACTCATGTTGTCAAAATAGGATAAGTACTGTCTGAAGATGTCACAAATGCTCCTCCCATGTATGGTTGTATACCAATATATCATCAAAGAATATCAGCACATATTGCCTCAAATGAGGCCTAAAGATACCATTCATTAAACTTTGAAAGGTGGTGGGAGCATTGGTAAAACCAAAAGGCATAATGAGGAACTCGTAGTACCCATCATGAGTTCTAAACGCCATCTTGTGCACATCGGATGGTTCGACTCTAATTTGATGGTACCCAGCCCTCAAATCCAGCTTTGAGAAGTAACATGCACTTGCCAATTCATCCAGCAACTCTTCAATCACCGGTATGGGGTACCGGTCTTTGACGGTGATGAAATTGAGAGCTCGATAGTCCACACAAAACCGCCACGAACCATCCTTCTTCCACACGAGTAAGACCAGTGAAGATTAGGAGCTTCGACTTGGTCTTATCACCCCGCTAGACAACATCTCTTGGACCATCTTTGTTATAGCCTCCTTTTGGATGAATGGATAACGGTATGGCCTCACATTTGCTAGACTCGCCCTAGGCATAATCTCAATGCAATGGTCTTGTGCCCTAGGTGGTGGCAATCCATGTGGTTGTTGGAACACATCTTCAAATTCCTACAAGACAGCCTTTAAATCAATGGGTAAGTGTGCTGGATCATCCACGTCTTTGGCCCCTTTGATGAGTTGCATTAGAAACCCGCGGCACCTGAGTTTCGGCAACCCCTCTAGGGACTGCATTGCTCCTTTTGTTTCCATATTTGATGCTGCCAATATCTAGATCTGTTGGTCTGCATGACTGAACTCCATCGCCATGGTGGTGAAGTTGAAGGTGACCGATCCAACATTCCGAAGCTATTGCACCCCAAGCACCAAATCGACTCCTCGTAGATCCAGCGGGTAAAGATCAATTCAGAAGATATGGCCCTGAATTTATAGTTGGACCTTGCAGCATATGCCCTCCATTCTCAACATGGTGCCATCACCGATGATCACATCAAAGTCATTAGAAGACTCCGACTCTAATCCCAACCGCCTCGCCATTTGTGAATCCACAAAATTATGAGTGCTTCTTGAATCAATAAGAATTAGGACTTTTTTCTTCTTGATCATACCTTTGACCCAAAGAGTTTTCGAAGTCAACTCGTCAGCAAGAGAATGAAAGGAGAGTTCGACTTGAACTTTAAGCGATTTGTCATCTTCGGTGTAGCCCACTGCTATCTCTTGCTGCTTCTCAAGATCTTCAATAGGATCATCCTCTATCATCTCTTCCATGAGCATGATGGCCTTGGGCTGTTTGGCACATTTATGGCCCACTGTAAAGTGCTCGTCGCAATAGAAGCATAAGCCCTTCGAGCGCCGATCTTCAACCTCCGCTAGTGTGAGGCGTCGTCCCATCACCCATGGCTGTCCCCTAGGGTCAGGGCCTATCCGTGGTGGGGGTGGCTGATTGAGGTTTGGCTGAACCCACCCCAAACGTGCCACACTCGAAACTGGTGGTCTAGGATTAATACGCGAGTCACTAGTGCTCCATGTTGGATAGTGAGGAGCCTTCAACTCTTTTATCTTTTCTTCCATCATTTGAGCCACTGAGAAGGCTATCAACAAGGTAGTAGAACGAGATGCCTTGACTTTTGCTTGATATCTCGACGAAGCCCGGAGACGAAAGTGCTTTTGAGAGCTGAGTCCGACCACCCGTGGACTCGATTACCGATTCTTTCGAACTCCTCTTGATAGGTTCTTACAGAAGTCTTTTAGGTTAGTTTCATCAAGGTGGCTTGGAAGTTTTCATAGTTGGAAGGTCTGAAACGCACACAAAGCGCGTCAGCGAACTCCTCCCAAGTGGCGAAGGGGCGTGCGTATTGTGCTGCTTGATACCATCTCATCACTACGTCTTCAATGTGGAATGAGGCCAGATGCACCTTCTAGTGATTAGGTGTCCCTTGATAAGCGAAGAATTGCTCCACCCTATAAATCCAATCCAACGGGTCACCACCGCTGAATTTAGGAAATTCGACTCGACCGGTGCGGGGATATAGCATTTGGTCACATTCGTTCTCGTGTCCTTGGTGAAACGGTTCTTGTTGTTGGATCCTTGGTTGATGTGGGGGCTCCTCCCACTCATCCCAAGGCTCCTCCTTTGGATGTGGGACCATAGGTTCCCTCAGGTGCAAGGGAGGTAAGTTGGTGCGGTGCTCGTGCGGTTCGTCGTGCTGTTGCCATAGTGCCTCTAGGATCGATCCTCGTCGGTTCCCCTCTCTAGGTAAGGGGCGTTCTTCATGTCTTCGATGTCACTCAGGGGTACACCTAAGATGATGGTTCATGTCAGCAAGGGTGGCCTTCATCTCCAACATTGTTTGCGCCATAAACGCCAGGGTTTGTGTGAGATCAAGAGGGCCCTCTGTCCTTCCTCTTGAACTCTGAGGGGATGGAGATCTTGATGTAGCCATGTGGTCTGTCTCCAAACCTTGATCGCTTACTTGCTCAGCCGCTTTTGATCTTGTTGTAGCTATGACGGTCCAAGGAACGTTGGCTCTGATACCAATTCTTACGAACCAACCTGATCCAATCCACAATGGTTCTGGAATCATTGAAGCACGTAACTTTCGAAGGGATCTGCGAACAATCTAACCTGATCCAATCCTCTTGAATTTTGGATATATTGATGCTCTTAAGAGAGCTTTCCAACAAATCCAAGATCATAGGATTTGGACGGTTAGATCTTAAGATATCAACCAAATAGTGGCCGAAGGTCAATTGAATCCTAGCTTAATAGCCCTCCAATAGCTAGATAGATGCTAGGTTTAGTTCTTGGTGTGAAAGAGGAGAAATTATTGTAGAAGAGAGGGGTTAGAAGCTAGAGAAGGCTAACCAAAGACTTGGGTGGTGAAAGAAGGAAGGTAGGAGAGTGCACCAATGGATAGAGACAAGTAAAAAGAGATAAAGACCAAAACCAATTCAATTATCCAAGATAAACTCCAATTAAGGTCCAATTAAGGTTTCCTCCACATATTTATAGAGGCTCACCCTAAGGACTTATCAACTGAGTTAAACAACTCTAACAAACCCTAACAAAAACTACACTTTCGTCGCACTGCATTCAAATGCACCTGATCGCGTTCGAATGTGAAATTTCCGTTCTTTGTCGATACGAACGTATGTAGGCATTTGAACGATCGCGTTCGAACAGCCCAATTTGCGTTCTCTATTTTTGCGAACATGTGTAGGCGTTTGCATTCCTGTTCAAATGAGGGCCCCGGCAAAAATATTTTTATTTCTTCTAACAAACTCAACGAGATAAATAGGCTCAACTTAATGAACCCAATGCCCCTAGTGGAGCCAATATGGATCGAATCGTATCAGAGTGAAAATGGTATAACGGCTCAATAGCCTCCTGAAATGTTATTAATTTCAAATTTTAAAATAATTTGAAATTAATAATTAAAAATTTTAAAATTTAAGTGTTACAAGAATTTTAATGGATTTGTAACAGTCATAATGGTAGTTTTAATGGTTAATGGGTTAATATTTAGAGGGTTACTAGTGTTTTAAAGAAATTCAAGAGCTTCTAAAACACTACTCGCCTATGAAAAAAAAAACAACATCAAAAATTTTTATACTCTCCTATATTTTTTCCACTATATAATTAGTTTGGAGAAGTGTGGTTTTCATATAGAAGCGTTGAAAATTTATACTCATTGGTAACACAGGAATGAGGTTTTGAGTTATACTTTACATGATAGATAGGCGAGTCACTAGAGTATTATTCTCCTTTAGGGCAATTGCGCTTCAACATGCCCTACAGGACATACTCCTAAACTTCAATAATTGTTCTTTGTTTTTTCTAAATAATATATGCTGAATTCAGAAATAAAAGAACTAATAGTAAATACTCTTTCTAAATTATCTTTGCTTGTACCCTTGGAGTAAAGGAAAAAAGTTATTAAAGTTTACTAACTGAATCTTCAATTCTCTACACTAGAAATATAATTGAAAACCTTACTATGTCTATGTTACGAATTAGCCTAATCCAATCCGCAACGATTCTGAAGCTTAGATCCTAGCTTGGTAGCCCTCCAATGACTAGATGGATGCTAGGGTTAGTTCTTGGCATTCATCTCTGCTTTCGTTCTTAATATTTCTACGGAGTTTTTACTTAAGCGAACGAGTGATATCATTGCCTAGTATTTAGATACATACTTGTGTCTAGGGGTTTTTCAATTGGTATCATAGCAGGTTCTCTCACCCTTTGAGAGAGATCAGATAGGCATGGATTTTCATAGAGATGGACTATCATCTATTAGACCTCCTATCCTAGATGGATCAAATTATGGATATTGGAAAGCTAGGATGAGAGCTTACTTAAAGTCTATAGATGAACAAGTATGGTTTGCCGTTGTGAACGGTTGGAGTCCACCAATGTACATGGTGGATGATAAACTTGCTGATAAACCGATAGAGTCATGGGATAGGTCAGACTATGAAAAAGTTGGATGGAATAGCAAGGCAATAAATGCAATTTTTAGTTGTGTTTCCTCGGAAGAATTTAGAATAATCTCTACTTGTGAGATAGCAAAAGAAGCTTGGACGATCTTAGAAACTACTCACGAAGGAACTATGACTGTAAAACTTTCTAAACTTCAGAGGTTGACTACTAGTTTTAAAACTCTACGTATGGAGGAGAATGATACATTTTATGAGTTTTATACAAAGCTGAGTGATATAGTCAACTCCAGTTTTAACCTAGGAGAGAAAATTCATGAAAACAGAATTGT
The DNA here is from genome assembly GCF_019914945.1 of Typha latifolia. Taxonomy (NCBI): domain Eukaryota; kingdom Viridiplantae; phylum Streptophyta; class Magnoliopsida; order Poales; family Typhaceae; genus Typha; species Typha latifolia. The sequence goes on from NC_133091.1 coordinate 6,934,278, forward strand.
CCGTAAGATCCTTAGGTCTCTTCCAGAGAGGTTTCAGGCGAAAGTTATAGCTATTGAGGAAAGTAAGGACATCGATTCTATGAAAGTTGAATAATTAGTAGGAAATCTACAAACATTTGAATCCAGTCTTTCAAAACCAAGGAAGTCCAAAGGGATTGTCCTATCCACAGTTGAACAAAATATAGAGGAGTCTGATGATGAAGGTGATTTAGATGTTGAGATGTTGGCCATATTCGTCAAAAAGTTTAATAAATTCTTTCGGAAGCCAAACAAGTTGAATGCTGAAAAACTTGAGAAAAGCAAAGCCTTTGTGAAAAATAAGAATACTACGAGTTCGAACACAGGTGTGAGCAACAACAATGTCAAACAGAAAAATAAGAATTCTGAGAATAAAGTTCGATGCTTTGAATGTTATGGTTTTGGACACATAGCACAAGAATGCTCTAATCGCCTTAAGAAGAAGGGTAAAGCTATGAAAGTTACTTGGGATGACTCAGATGAATCTGATGATGATTCTGAAAAAGACGAAGAAAACTTTGTAGCTTTTGCCTCTTCTCTACTTAATATTGATTCTGTTGTTGATACTGATACTACAGATGATCAGGATATGTTACCAGCTGAAGAAGATGAATCTGAAATTCAAAAGGCATATAATGACCTGTACTTGGAGTCGTTTAAACTCAAGAAAAGCAATCTTAGACTACTTCAACGACTCAAGGTAATCGAACTTGAAGAATTCAATTTGAGGAGAAGTACAAATTGAAACTTGAACGTATCAAAGACCTTTCTGAACAACTTGACAATGCAAAAAATAAAATGAAGACTGATGAAATTGAACTAGAGCGACTGAATAAGGAAGTGACATTTCTAAAAGGGAAGAACAAACTTGACGAGATTATAAAGGCTCAGATCTCTGGAAAAGACAGGTATGGTGTTGGATACACTAGTAATTCAAATAATAATAAAACTGTCTTCGTTTCTACAGGTATACAAAAGGAAGAATATCTAAAGTCATCAACCGCATTTACAAAGCAATCCTGGATGAATGCTTCTAAACTGAAGGTGAATCTACAAACTGGTGAATCGTCAATGGCACCAAAGGTAAGCTTTAGTCACACTCCTCGACAAAAGGTGAGTAGAAAAGGGTTTGAAAGAAAATCTTCTGAGCATCAGTCAATTTTGTGAGCTTGAAAGTGTTCTTTATGTTCTTGAAAATGTTCTTTATGTTAAGGGCTTGAAAGAAAATCTTCTGAGCATCAGTCAATTTTGTGATGAAGATTATGAGGTAAAATTCTCCAAAAATGATTGTACTATTCTAGATCATGATGGTAATGTTATATGTTATGGATCTAGAACATCTAATAATTGCTATGTTGTTGGAACGTCACATAAACTGAAATGTAACAGTGCCTTTTTTGACATTGCAGATCTTTGGCATCAACGTCTTGGACATGTGAATCACAAGGTATTATTTACTCTGTCCAAACAAGAAGTGGTAAGAGGATTACCTAAGATAAAAGAAATGTCAAAAAGAGTGTGCGGTTCATGTCAAATTGGAAAACAAACTAGGATCTCACACAAGAAGGTAAATGCAGCTACCACCGACCGTGTGCTTCAATTAGTTCACATGGACTTGATGGGTCCAACAAAAACGGAAAGTCTTGGAGGTAAACGCTATATATTCTTAATGGTCGATGATTACTCCAGATATACCTGGGTTGCCTTTCTACGTGAGAAGTCTGAAACCTTTAAAGTTTTTAAATCACTATGCTTAAAATTGTAGAATGAAAAATTGACTACCCTAGTTAGGATTCATTCTGATCATGGTAGAGAATTTGAAAATGAAAACTTTTCCATATTTTGTGATTATCTTGGTATTCAACATGAATTTTCAGCTCCTATAACTCCACAACAGAACAGGATTGTGGAAATAAAGAACCGAGTTGTGCAGTAAATGGCTAGGGTTATGCTTCACGTTAAAAAGGTTCCTCAAATGTTTTGGGCAGAGGCGGTCAATACAGTGGTATATGTGATAAATCGTGTTTATCTAAGACTAGGTACAAAAATGACTGCTTATGACTAGTGTTAAATATTTTTGAGTTTTTGGTAGTAAATGCTATATCTTACGTGATTGAGAATATTTGACTAAATTTGACACTAGAAGTAACGAAGGCATCTTCTTAGGGTATTCGAATAATAGCAGAGCCTACAGAGTATTTAATCTTGTCACTTCTACTGTTATGGAATCTGCTAATGTTATGATAGATGAATCCACGACTGATATAACTGAAACTACTCCTATTTTTGTTTCTGCAGATACGTATGACGAAGAAATAGGAAAAGAACTTGATCTAGAAATTGAGAATCAGGACGAGGACAAAGTTGAAATGAACAAAGATGACTGCAACATACCAAAACCATCTGCCAGAGTGAAATCAGATCATCCACTGTCACAAGTGATTGGAGACGTGAATGAACTAATTAAGACAAGATGACAAATCCAAAGTGAGGTATCATTTACTTGTTATACATCTTCTTTTGAACCTAAAAATGTGAAGGAAGCATTGTTAGACGATTCTTGGGTTAATGCTATGCATGAGGAATTAGAGCAATTTTCTAGGAATGATGTTTGGTATTTAGTTCCTAGACCTAAGAATGTGAATGTCATTGGAACAAAATGGATTTACAAGAATAAAAGTGATGAACATGGCAATATAGTTCGAAATAAAGCTAGACTCGTAGCAGAAGGATATACTCAGGTTGAGGGTATAGATTTTGATGAGACATTTGCTCCTGTTGCTAGATTAGAATCTATTCGTATATTGCTTGCTATTGCTTGTCATTTAAAATTTAAATTGTTTCAAATGGATGTTAAAAGTGCTTTCATGAATGGTACTCTGAATGAAGATGTTTATGTGGAACAACCGAAAGGGTTCGAAGATCAAAAATTTCCTTCTCATGTGTTTAAACTGAAAAAGGCCCTCTACGGGCTAAATCAAGCTCCAACAGCTTGGTATTAGAAGTTGACCACTTTTTTAGTGGATGCGGGGTTCACTTGAGGGGGAGTGGACAAGACATTGTTCATTAGACGGTCGAACAAAAGTTTAGTTGTGGCACAAATATATGTGGATGACATTGTCTTCGGGGCAACGAGTCAATCTTTAGCTAAGGAGTTTGCAAATCTCATGCATAGTCATTTTGAGATGAGCATGATGGGTGAGTTGAAGTTCTTTTTGGGACTTCAAATTACTCAATTAGAAAGCGGGATATTTATCGTGACTAAATTCGGTTTAGAAAATGCAAAACATGCTAGAACTCCTATGAGTACAACTACCAAACTAGGTAAGGATTTCAAGAAAAAGTGTTGATCAGACACTGTATAGGAGCATGATTGGTAGTCTTTTGTATTTAACTGCTAGTAGACCAGACATTGCATTTAGTGTCGGTGTGTGTGCTAGGTTTCGATCTCGAACCTAAGGAGACACATTTGTATGCTTTGAAACGTATTATAAAATATGTCGGTGGCACAGCTTGACTTAGGTATCTGGTTTACTTATGACTCGGGAGCTATCATATCTGGATACACGGATTCGATTAGGCGGTTCATGTGATGATAGAAAAAGTACCTCGGTGGATGTTTTTATATTGGAAACAATCTGGTTGCTTGGCACAGTAAGAAACAAAACTCGATATCTTTATCTACTGCGGAGGCCGAGTACATTGCAGCGGGAAGTTGTTGTTCTCAGTTACTATGGATGAAACAGATGGTCAAAGATTACGGCATTGAACAAGATACTATGGTGCTTTATTGTGACAACATGAGTGCTATTAATATATCGAAAAATCCTGTTCAACACTCGCGTACAAAACATATTGATATCCGACATCATTTTATACGCGAGTTAGTTGAAGACAAAATAATAGCACTTGAACATGTTGAGACGGAGAAATAATTGGGTGATCTATTTACAAAACTTTTGGATTTACAGAGATTTGAGTATCTTCGTACTTCTTTAGGAATTTGTGCTTTGGATTGATTTTTTTTTTGTTTTGGTTTGCGTGTTTTGGTTTTGCATGTTTCATTTTTATTATTTCTTTTCATTTCTTTTTAGGTTTTCTTTACTCTGAAATTTTCTTTATTTTTAGTTTCAGATTTGTCGAGAGTTTTTGTCATAAAAAAAAATTGATGCACTCCTAGATTCAATAATATACTCTTGACATAGAAATATGATTTTTCTCTTTATTATGAGTTATTATAGTCAATTTTGTCATCTTGTAGTATATTGTATCATTTCTGATTTATTCACTCTCTCGACTTCTATGATAATTATACTGAAATTAATGCACTCATAACGTGTGTATATTCTTGAGTGAGCATGACATCATGAAATTCTTTTTAAATAGCTCACTATTGATCTTGATTTGCACAGTTTGACCTCATGCTTAGTCATCACAAATGTGTTCATAAAAGATCAATGAAAAGGGCTACAATGAGTTAGTGTGAAAGTCATCTTGTTTAGAGTCCAGCTTTGACTCGGACATTGCTTGCAAATTAAATAAAATTTTTGCTATTTGTGTATATATTCTCGCACATTGTTTGATTTGTACTAGTAGAAAAGGGCTACCTACTCATGTGTGAAAGCCATCATTGCACCTATATGGTTTAAGTATAAAAAATTACACGAAAAATTCCTGTTTTGTTATTGAGGATAAGTCAAAAAGTGCAAATTTAAATACTAAGTCGGTTTGACTACTGTGTTGTATCATTGTTTAAATAGGAAAGTTTCTTTAAGAAGAATGTTTCATGTTATCTATGCTCAACTTGCATATGCATATTGTTATGATCAATCAAGATTAATTTAATTTTGAGTGATGCATTAGAATTGATTATAATATGCTTTTGATGATTTGATTGATCTGTGTATGACTTATTTCATTCGATTGTCATATTCTATGTCTTGAATCTAGTTTGAATTTCTAGAAGTGCATCTCCAAAAGATTTTTTTAAATTTTTTTTTTTCTTAGACTTTTTACATAAAAAAAGGCGTTCGAACGCAGATTTTTGAGTTCGAACGCGGTGACCGGCGCATTCGAACGCGCGGACCGGGTGCGTTCAAACGCACTCGAGGATTGTTTAAATATTGCGTCCGAACCCAAGGGTTTTCATCTTCTATCTTCCAAACCCTAGAAACCCTTCATTTTCTCCCTCTCCAATCTTCAAGATCTTGGTCTTTTTCATCAAAATTTTCAAATCTAACCCTTTTAAAGGGTAGTTCTCCTCCGGATCTAGCATCTTTCGGCCGAATTTCTTAGTTTTTCTTTACTTTTGTGAGGTATGATCATCCATCAAGTTTCCTATTTTTTATTCAATTAAGTCTCTTGATCTTGATTGATTTCGTGCGTTTTCGAGTTTTGATCACGTTAAAGTTACTATCTTGATGTTTCTTGTGTGATTGAACGTGATATCTTAGAGTTTTCAAGTGAAAGATGGATTTCATTTAGGGCCATTCATGGTTTCTTGAATTTTTTGGATTTCTTGCTATCTTTTGGTTGCTTTGGGCATGTATTGAATCTTGCATCTTGTTTCTTTCTCAAGCATGCCTAGAAAAGCTGCAGTTTCCAAGAAACCTAGGCCGCCTTCCTCACCTACTTCGGCTCCCACGTTTTCGACATCTATGGCTGCGGGGCATTACAAATATAATTTTGGCACCCGTCCTGTTATCTGTGAACGACCCGTGGTCATTTCCGAGTTTTCTTCTTTGGGGATAGAACAGATATTTACTGAGCGAGGATGGTTATCCGTGTGTCGGATAAGCGGGACTGCATATGTGGAAGTGGTCAGGGAATTTTTTAGTAATGCCACGGTTTTAGACCGCTGTATACGTTCTACTATTCGTGGGGTGTCTATATACTTGGACTCAGATGTTATTCGCACTGAACTTCGTCTTCCTGATGGTGAGTTCCAGTATCCAACGTCTGCTCCACTTCCTGATGTCAATGAATATGCTGGCACTGTACTGATCCTAGGGGAACGTTGGAAGGGAAACATGTTGCCGCATGCGAAACTGACATCAGTGGCTCGCATGCTTCACCTGCTTTGTCTGTACAACGTCACCCCCAAGACTCGCCATTCCACTATTAGTCATGATCGTGCCTTCCTCCTTCATGCAATGTTATCTGGAGTCTCTGTTGATTTGGCTGCGGTGATTTATGATTCGATTCTCACAGCTGCACAGAAAGAAGCACCTCGTGAGGGGTTACCATTTGGCATCTTCATTACAAAGTTGTGCACTCAGAGTGGGGTGCGTGTGGATGCTTCGAACCTTCCCTTACTTCGCAAAAACCGTTGGATCGGATTACTCTTGAGCGGAGTCAAGCTCACGACTAGTCGTCTCCTCTCAAGCCATCCTCTTCCGCCGCTGGTCGTTCATCGCACCTCGACAGTTCTGATGATAGCTCTGACGGTGACACATCTCACACTGAGGGGGAGTTACCACAGTACTCTGACTATTTTGATCAGCTTAGTACTCAATTGCAGGATCTCCATTCGGTAGTGAATGATTTACGAGCTGAACAAGCTCGTCAGGGGACTGTACTTGACTCTGTGTTGACGATTCTTCATCGTCAGTTTCCTCCGAGTTCCTAGTCTTTGGCATTTGTGTCAAAAAGGGGGAGAGTGTCTAGGTGTGTAGGGGGAGTATGGGAATAGGGGGAGTTTATTAGAGTCTTTAGAGTCTTTATAACCTTGCTTATAACTTTGCTTGGAGTAATTGTGAACTTTGTTTGCTTAAGTACTTTTGAACTTATGCTCCATTGATAACTTGTGTTTGGATTGTTTATTCATTTCGAGTTATTTTCACTTGATCTTGGATTGGTATATGTTTATTTGCAGGTTTTGATGTGCAAAATATTTTAAGCTTGTTGATTGCTCAGTTTGAAGTCTTTGTAATATCTTGTAACCTATGTGTTTTGTCACAAATTGCCAAAGGGGGAGATTATTAGGTTTTTATTTGTTGGCAATTGTGTACAAAATATTCTAAGTGTATTTTTTTCATGTATATGAGCTTTACACAAGTCTAGAATATCTCTAGTTTGAAGAATTGCAAGATTATTGGAGAAAAACAGTTGAGTTCACACCGCGTTCACAAACACGTTCGAACGCGAAATCTGCATTCACACAGACAGAGAGCCGCATTCACAAACGCGTTCGAACACGGAATCTGCGTTCACAGGGACCGACAACTACGTTCACAAACGCGTTCGAACGCGGGTACTGCGTTCACACAGACCGAGAGCTGCGTTCACAAACGCGTTCGAATGCAACCTGAAGAATTCAAGTTGTCGCGTTTGAACGCACTCGGGCCCGTTCTAACGCACCTGAGATCAAGTCATGCCGTTCGAACGCAACCTGAAGAATTCAAGTTGTCGCGTTCGAACGCACTCGGGCCCGTTCGAACGCACCTGAGATCAAGTCATGCCATTCGAACGCACTCGGGCCGCGTTCGAACGCACCAACGAAGTTTGAAAAACTTGGATTCTCGTGAGTACGGATAAGACTTGGATTTGGCTCTATCTTGGAGATCATATATAAGGATTGTGATGCCCTATCTCTAGGGTGGTTGAAGAAGTATTATTGAAGGAGACTTCTTGAGGCTACATCGGTTCTTCAACTAACAAGATTCCACTCATCTACAAAACTTAATCTTTCGTCTTAAGGGCTATTTAGACGAAAGATCAATCTCGAGGGTTACTGAGATTGGACTTTAATCACGAGAAGTAGTGAATCGTGGGTTCTAGCGAGCAAGACTGAGAGGAACAAAGTCGTTTGGATCGACGGGTTGTTTTGTGAGTCAGTCTTGTAACTGCTACTATTCAGGTGGATGTTTTTATATTGGAAACAATCTGGTTGCTTGGCACAGTAAGAAACAAAACTTGATATCTTTATCTACTGCGGAGGCCGAGTACATTGCAGCGGGAAGTTGTTGTTCTCAGTTACTATGGATGAAACGGATGGTCAAAGATTACGGCATTGAACAAGATACTATGGTGCTTTATTGTGACAACATGAGTGCAATTAATATATCAAAAAATCTTGTTCAACACTCGCGTACAAAACATATTGATATCCGACATCATTTTATACGCGAGTTAGTTGAAGACAAAATAATAGCACTAGAACATATTGAGATGGAGAAATAGTTGGGTGATCTATTTACAAACCTTTGGATTTACAGAGATTTGAGTATCTTCGTACATCTTTAGAAATTTGTGCTTTGGATTGATTTTTTTTGTTTTGGTTTGCGTGTTTTGGTTTGTATGTTTTATTTTTATTTTTATTTTTCGTTTCTTTTTAGGTTTTCTTTACTCTGAAATTTTCCTTGGTTTTAGTTTCAGATTTGTCGAGAGTTTTTGTCATAAAAAAAAATTGATGCACTCCTAGATTCAATAATAACTCTTGACATATAAATATGATTTTTCTCTTGATTATGAGTTATTATAGTCAATTTTGTCATCTTGTAGTATATTGTATCATTTCTGATTTATTCACTCTCTCGACTTCTATGATAATTATACTGAAATTAATGCACTCATAACGTGTGTATATTCTTGAGTGAGAATGACATCATGAAATTCTTTTTAAATAGCTCACTATTGATCTTGATTTGCACAGTTTGACCTTATGCTTAGTCATCACAAATGTGTTCATAAAAGATCAATGAAAAGGGCTACAATGAGTTAGTGTGAAAGCCATTTTGTTTAGAGTCCAGTTTGACTCAGTACATTGCTTGCAAATTAAATAAAAAATTTTCTATTTGTGTATATATTCTCGCACATTGTTTGATTTGTACTATAAGAAAAGGGCTACCTACTCATGTGTGAAAGCCATCATTGTACCTATATGGTTTAAGTATAAAAAAATTACATGAAAAATTCCTGTTTTGTTTTGGAGAATAAGTCGAAAAGTGCAAATTTAAATACTAAGTCGGTTTGACTACTGTGTTGTATCATTGTTTAAATAGGAAAGTTTCTTTAAGAAGAATGTTTCATATTATCTATGCTCAACTTGCATATGCATATTGTTATGATCAATCAAGATTAATTTAATTTTGAGTGATGCATTAGAATTGATTATAATATGCTCTTGATGATTTGATTGATCTGTGTATGACTTATTTCATTCGATTGTCATATTCTATGTCTTGAATCTATTTTGAATTTCTTGAAGTGCATCTCCAAAAAGATTTTTTGATTTTTTTCTTAGACTTTTTACTTTAAAAAAAAAAGGCGTTCAAACGCAGATTTTTGAGTTCGAACGCGGTGACTGGCGCGTTCGAACGCGCAGACTGGTGCATTCGAACGCACTCGAGGATTCTATAAATATTGCGTCCGAACCCAAGGGTTTTCATCTTCCATCTTCCAAACCCTAGAAACCCTTCATTTTCTCCCTCTCCAATCTTCAAGATCTTGGTCTTTTTCATCAAATTTTTTTACTTCTAACCCTTTTAGAGGGTAGTTCTCCTCCGGATCTAGCATCTTTCGGCCGAATTTCTTAGTTTTTCTTCACTTTTGCGAGGTATGATCATCTATCAATTTTCCTATTTTTTATTCAATTAAGTCTTTTGATCTTGATTGATTTCGTGCGTTTTCGAGTTTTGATCACGTTAAAGTTACTATCTTGATGTTTATTGTGTGATTGAACGTGATATCTTAGAGTTTTCAAGTGAAAGATGGATTTCATTTAGGGCCTTTATGGTTTCTTGAATCTTTTGGATTTCTTGCTATCTTTTTGGTTGCTTTGGGCATGTATTGAATCTTGCATCTTGTTTCTTTCTCAAGAATGCTTAGAAAAGCTGAAGTTTCCTAGAAACCTAGGCCGCCTTCCTCACCTACTTCGGCTCCCAAGTTTTCTACATCTACGGCTGTAGGGCGTTACAAACACAATTTTGGCACTCGACCTGTTATTTGTGAACGGCCCGTGGTCATTTCTGATTTTTCTGCCTTAGGGATCGAACAGATCTTTACTGAGCGAGGATGGTTATCCGTGTGTCGGATGAGCGAGATTGCATATGTGGAAGTGGTCAGGGAATTTTTCAGTAATGCCACGGTTTTGGAATGCTGTATACGTTCTACTGTCCGTGGAGTTTCGATATACTTGGACTCCGATGTCATTCGTACAGAACTCCAACTTCCTGATGGTGAGTTCCAGTATCCATCGTCTGCTCCACTTCCTGATGTCAACGAATTTGCTGGTACTGTGTTAATCAAAGGGGAACGTTGGAAGGGCAATATGATGCCTCATGCGAAACTGACATCAGTGGCTCGCATGCTTTACCTGCTTTGTCTGTACAACGTCACCCCCAAGACTCGACATTCCAGTATTAGTCCAGATCGTGCCTTCCTCCTTCATGCAATGTTGTCGGGAGTTTCTGTTGATTTGACTGCGGTGATCTACGATTCCATTCTAACAGCTGCACAGAAAGAAGCACCCCGTGAAGGGTTGCCGTTTGGCATATTTATTACCAATTTGTGCACTCAGAGTGGGGTGCGAGTGGATGCCTCGGAACCTTCCCTTACTTCGCAAAAGCCGTTGGATCGGATTACTCTTAAGCGGAGTCAAGCTCATGATCAGTCGTCTCCTCTCAAGCCATCCTCTTCCGCCGCTGGACGTTCATCACACCTTGACATTTCTAATGACAGTTCGAATGATGACTCATCTCACACTGTGGGGGAGTTACCACAGTTCTCTGACCGATTCGATCAGCTTAGCACTCAGGTGCAGGACCTCCATTCGGTTGTAAATGATTTACGAGCTGAGCAAGCTCGTCAGGGGACCGTACTCAACTTCGTGTTGTCGATTCTTCATTGTTAGTTCCCTCCGAGTTCTTAGTCTTTGGCATTTGTGTCAAAATGGGGGAGAGTGAGTGTGAGTTTAGACGTGTGTTTGGAGTTTAGGAGTTTACTAGTGTAGGGGGAGTAATGGCGTAGGGAGTTTACTAGTTTATGTTTACTGCATAATAACTTTGCCTGAATACCTGTGAATTGCTTGCTTGATAACTTGTGTTTGAATTGTTATTCATTTCAAGTTATTTTCACTTGATCTTGGTTTGGTATATTTTTATTTGCAGGGATTGATGTGCTAAAAGTACTAGACTTGTTGAATGCTCATTTTCAATTCTTTGTAATAAATTGTAAACTAGATGTTTTGTCACAAATTGCCAAAGGGGGAGATTGTTAGGTGTTTAATTGTTGGCAATTGTGTATAAAATATTCTAAGTGTATTTTTATATGTATATGAGCTTTATACAAGTCTAGAATATCTCTGGTTTGAAGGATTGCAAAATTATTAGAGAAAAGCTGTTGAGTTCACACCGCGTTCACAAACGCGTTCGAACGTGGTGCGTTCACAAACGCATTCGAACGCGGGTACTTGCGTTCACACAGACCGAGAGTTGCGTTCACAAATGCGTTCAAACGCGGGTACTGCGTTCACACAGACCGAGAGCTGCGTTCACAAATGCGTTCGAACGCGGGTACTTGCGTTCACACAGACCGAGAGCTGCGTTCACAAACGCGTTCGAACGCGGGTACTACGTTCACACAGACCGAGAGCTGCGTTCACAAACGCGTTCGAACGCAACCTGAAGAATTCAAGTTGTCGCGTTCGAACGCACTCGGGCCCGTTCGAACTCACCTAAGATCAAGTCATGTCGTTCGAACGCACCCGGGCCGCGTTCGAACGCACCAACGAAGTTTGAAAAACTTGGATTCTCATGAGTACGGATAAGACTTGGATTTGGCTCTATCTTGGAGATTATATATAAGGATTGTGATGCCCTATCTTTAGGGTGGTTGAAGAAGCATTATTGAAGGAGACTTCTTGAGGCTACATCGGTTCTTCAACTAACAAGATTCCACTCATCTACAAAAAGTTAATCTTTCGTCTTAAGGGCTATCTAGACGAAAAATCAATCTCGATGGTTACTGAGGTTGGACTTCAATCACGAGAAGTAGTGAATCGTGGGTTCTAGCGAGCAAGACTGAGAGGAACAAAGTCGTTTGGATCGACGGGTTATTTTGTGAGTCAGTCTTGTAACTGCTACTATACTAGTGATTGGTTTTGATCCGAGTTTGGATCCGTAGTTTTTTTCCCATTTGGGTTTTTCCACGTTAAAATCTTGGCGTTCATCTCTACTTTCGTTCTTAATATTTTTACAGAGTTTTTTACTTAAGCGAACGAGTGATATCATTGCCTAGTATTTAGATACATACTTGTGTCTAGGGATTTTTCACTTTGCCTTCAGCTAGTGCTGCCGAAGTAGTCCAAGAACCGTCCGAAGATGCCCCAAATGTTCCTCCCATATGCGGCTGTATACCAATACATCGTCAAAGAATATCAGCACATATTGCCTTAGGTGAGGCCTAAAGATATCATTCATCAAGCTCTAAAAAGTGGCTGGGGCATTAGTAAGACAGAAAGGCATGACCAGGAACTCATAGTGTCCATCATGAGTTCTAAACATCGTCTTGTGCACGTCGAATGGTTCAACTCTGATTTGATGGTATCCAGCTCTCAAATCCAACTTTGAAATATAACATGCATTAGCTAGTTCATCCAACAACTCTTTAATCATCGGAATGGGGTACCGATCCTTGACGGTGATGAAATTAAGAGCTCGATAATCCACACAGAACCACCACGACCCGTCCTTCTTCCGCACAAGTAAGACCAGTGAAGAATAGGAGCTTCTACTTGGCCTTATCACCACACTGGACAGCATCTCTTGGACCATCTTTGATATAGCCTCCTTTTGGATGAATGGATATCGGTATGGCCTCACATTGGCTGGACCCGCCCCTAGTAAGATCTCGATGTGATGGTCTTGCGCTCTAGGTGGTGGCAATCCATGGGCCTGCTGAAACACATCTTCAAATTCCTACAAAACAGCCTTTAAATCAGCGGATAAGGGTGCTGAATCATCCATGTTTTGGGTTCCCTCGATGAGTTGCATGAGGAACCCGCGGCACTCGGGTTTCGGCAACCCTTCTAGGGACTGCAGCGCTCCAAAGGTTTCCATGTTTGATGCTGCCGTTAACTAGATCAATTTGCCTTCGTATCTGAACTCCATTGCCATGGTGGTGAAATTGAAGGTGACTAGTCCAAGATTCCGTAGCCATTGCACCCCAAGCACCATGTCGGCTCCTCGAAGAGCCAACGGGTAGAGGTCAATTCGGAAGGTATGGCCTTGAATTTGCAGCTATACATTACGGCATATTCCCTCAGTTCTCAACACGGTGCCATCCCCGATGATCACATCAAAGTCATTAGAAAGCTCCGACTCTAATCCCAACCGCCTCACTATCCGTAGATCCACAAAGTTGTGGGTGCTTCTTGAATCAATAAGAATTAGCACCTTTTTCTTCTTAATCATACCTTCGACCCGAACGGTTTTCGGAGTCAATTCGCCGGCAAGCGAATAGAAGGAGAGTTCGGCTTGAACTTCCAACGAGTTGTCTTCCTCGATGTGATTCATTTCTTCCACTTGCTGCCCTTCAAGATCTTCAATAGGATCTTCCTTAATCATCTCTTTCATGAGCATGATGGCTACAGGCTATTTGGCACATTTATGGTCCGGTGTGAAGCGCTCGTCGCAATAGAAGCATAAGCCATTCGAACGCCGATCTTCGACCTCTACTGGTGTGAGGCATCGCCCTGTCACCCTTGACTATCCCCTAGAGTCAGGGCCTGTCCGTGGTGGGTTTGGCCGATTAAGGTTTGGCCTAGCCCACCCCGAACGTGCCACTCCCGAGACCGACGGTCTAGTGTTAACACATGGGTCCGTAACGCTCCAATTGGGGCAGTGAGTAGCCTTCAATTCCTTTATCTTTTTTTCCGTCATTTGAGCCGCTGAGAAGGCCTCTAGCAAGGATGCAGGACAAGTAGCCTTGACTTCCGCTTGGATATCACGACGAAGCCCGGAGATGAAAGTACTTTTAAGGGCCGACTCCGACCACCCATGGACTCTATTGCTGATTCTTTCAAACTCCTCTTGATAGGCTCTTACAGAAGTCTTTTGGGTTAGTTTCGTCAAGGTGGCTTGGAAGTCTTCATAGTTCGAAGGTCCAAAATGCACACAAAGCGCATCAGTGAACTCCTCCCAAATGGTGAAGGGACGTGCACGATGTGTTGCTTGATACAACCTCACCGCTACGTCTTTAAGGTAGAATGAGGTCAATAACACCTTTTGATGATTAGGTGTCCCTTGATATGTGAAGAATTGTTCCACCCTATAAATCCAATCCAACGGGTCCTCACCACTGAACTTAGGAAAATCGATTCTAACGGTGCGGGGTTGTAACATTTGGTCGCACCCGTTCTCACGTCCTCGACGAAGTGGCTCTTGTTGTTGGGCCCTTGGCTGATGAGGGAGTTCCTCTCACTCATCCCAAGGCTCCTCCTCTAGGTGTGGGGCCATAGGTTCCCTTGGGTGAAAGGGAGGTAAGTCGGCGTGGCGCCCGTGCGACTCGTCGTGCTGTCTCCAAGGTGCCTCCAAGATTGGTCCTCGTCGGTTCCCCTCTCTAAGTAAGGGGGGTTCTTCATGTCTTCGATGACGCTCAAGGATACGCCTTGAAGGGTATTTATTCCTATCAGCAAGGGTGGCTTTGATCTCCAACAATGTTTGTGCTATAAGCGCTAGAGTTTGCGCGAGATCAAGCGGGCTTTTTGTCCGTCCTTGAGAACTCTGAGGGGATGGAGATCTTGATATAGCCATGCGATCCATCTCCACACCTTGATCACTTACTTGCTTAGCCGCCTTGGATCTTGTGGTACCATAATGGTCCGAGGAAAGTTGGCTCTAATACTAGTTGTTACGAACCGGCCTAATCCAATCCACAACGGTTCTGAAACTTAGATCCTAGCTTGGTAGCCCCCCAATGGCTAGATGGATGCTACGGTTAGTTCGTGGTGTGAAAGGGGAGAAGTTGTTGTGGAAGAGGGTGGTTAGAAGCTGGAAGATGCCGACCAAAGACTTGGGCGGTGGAAGTAGGGAGGTGAGAGAAGGCGCCAATGGCTAGAGTCAAGAGAGTAGATAAGGCTAAAGCTAATTCTAATAACAATATCCTCCCTCAATTAGGGTTTTCTCTACATACATATAAAGGCTCACCCTAAGAACTCCATAATTAACATAAAAACACTTCAAACAATCCTAACAATCCCTAACTTAACCTACACTTTCATCGCGGTGCGTTCGAACGTGGAATTTTCGTTCTCTGTCAATGCAAACATGATGCAGGCATTCGAACGGCCGTGTTCAAACGCTCTCGTTTCCGTTCAAACGCGCAAATTCCGTCCTCTGTCAATGCGAACGTGATGTAGGCATTCGAACCACCCCGTTCGAACGCGGTCCTTGCGTTCGAACGCACCCTGACAAAAATTAATTTTATTGATTCTACTTACTCAACTAGATAAATAGGCTCATTCACATGAATCCAATGTCACGTGTAAAGCCAATATGGATCGAATCGTATCAGTTTATAATTTACCTGATCGAGAAAGAGCCTATGAGGAATAAGGAGTACTTATTTTGAATATGTCCTAGAAACTACATTTGTATATGACATTCTACTATTTCTGACGTCACAGATTAAGGAATGTGATCTTGAGGTACATCTCTATATTGTCATTTTACTCATAGTAATTTAGATACTACTTTCATAGTTATTCCTGATCATTGTCATCACTATATCTCAATTTGTAATTTATCATTAATTGCTATATCTTTTCTGACCTTTTCTTTCTGACAAATTCATTTGAAGAAATGTTACTTCTTTAGAAGCACGGGTATTTTGCGTCAGAGAAGTGAGAAGCAGTACCATGAGAATTAGTCTTACCATCGTAAATAGGATAAGAATTCAATATTTTTCCTCCCTTTCCAAGAGCTATTTTGGATTATCACATTCTGCTAACATTCTGGGAAGATCAGTCAAAAACTCACAGTAATAGGAAAATTTTATAAAGACTTTTGGATTTAGAAAACAGAAACTGGTCATAACTGTAGCATTTCTTGGATATAAATAAGTAGCAGTTTCATTGAAAACAAAATCGAATACAAGTATATCATGGTAGCTATGTTTGTGCAGGATGATGCACATTGGCATTTGGTACAATTCATTGCTCACTTCACTCCTCTTGACTTGAACGACCTGCCAATAAATCTATTGCTGAGTCTAAAATGGAAGAGACAGTTTTTCTATGCCGGCTCAGTCCAACGCTGCCAGAGAAAGCATGGAAACATTCGAGATCCGATGTAGTGTCTGCTACGGATTCTAATAACTTCTCCATCTCAGAATTCTTGAATAATTCGAGATATTTTTCATTAGATTTCATCATCCAAATAACCTGTAGAATAACAAATCTTCTTATTCTTGGAACTTTGATTTCTGGGTACTTATATTCTTTCAATATTTGTATAAGCTTGTCCACGTAGTCTGGTTCTTTGATGCCGGCTTTTTCTAGTTCCTCTGCAAATTGTACTGAACCCATGAACTTACAGATCTGTGTGGTTAGGCCAACTGATACCTCTAGTAGTTTCTCTTTCTCATTCATCGTTGCGTACAATACCTGCAGAATAAAGGGAGATGTACACTTCATTTCTCTTTACTGGAAAATAATTGGCAATCATAAGTGCTTGCAACTTGGATGAGATGATGATCCTATCTGAAGACCTCAAGGAGGGGATAGCAATAAAGATTTATGTAACTCTACTAAAGGTTTCTTAGTGAGACCAGCTCGATATCCAAGTAATCTTGAAGTACTTATAGTATGTCTTCTCAACTATATCGATTGGATTGCATAAATAGTGTACTTAAATGGTGTCGCTGCGCTCATAATAATTTGTGGTTATTCTAGCTATTGCAATATTAAAAAATGTCAGATCTTTTGCAGTTATATTTAGCGTGACTCTAATTCATTTGCCATGACAGATACATTATCAAGTATTGAAAATATCAGAACTACTTAAAATCAAAGTTCATATATAGATAATTGTTGTAAATAACTAGGCAATATTACGACAAAGAGAACTGGCACGTTATGTGTAGGACTGTTAATGATAATTTAGAACAATACTCCTATAGTTTGCTCTCCCTTACATGTTCAAAGAATAGTATATATGTCTGTGCCAATTAAGGTTACTAGTAAACGCTTTCAAATGATACATTTGGTAGCTGATTCAATGATCAGAGAGATGATTTGTTTTCTATGAAGTTTGAAAGAAATGATTAGTTTGTTGACAGGCTTAAATAAGTAGAAACTAGCGATCATTGACCTAATACAGTCCCTCAAGAAGCAGGTTATGTTCACCTATTGCTTCTAAATTCTAGTACTACTTTCAACTAAATTTGTTACTAATGTGATTCTGTTTAGTTAATTTCCATACGAACATTGATTAGGTCTTCTTGGTCCAGTAATTAGAGAAAGACGATATTTAATACGAAAACTGAAGCTACTTTCCAAGTTTTGCAGTAGAAACATCAAGGTAGGGTAGATGCTTACAGTAGGCAGGGCTGCAGTGACTCTGCTAAGCCGATCAGACGATTCGGGTCCAGAATAAGCACACAAGTTGCGTAAAATCCTCGAAGCATTTAACCGGCGAACCGGATCTTGTAGCATGTCCATGAGCCTCTCCAAAACATCCCTTTGCTTTGAGATCAGTATGCAATTCTTCTTGCTCTCCAGTGCCAGCATTGCCAGTGCCTCCCCTGCTTCCAAGCTCACTGACTTCTCACTGATGAATATAGATAACAGCAGCTTAATAATTCCTCCCGTGCTTCCAATCCTTTCCCTTGGAATCTCGTCCATTGCCAAGCTCCTTAGGATCTCGATCCCGAGCTTCTGCAACACGATGTGTCTCTCCCCGTACTGTAAGATCTCCCTCATGTTGCTAACTGTAAATACAACTTCTGAGATCTGTTGCCTTAGATTTTTTCCTGTGATACCAGTTGTGCTCGTTAACTTCATTAGCAGTTGCAGTGACCTCTTGATTTGTCTGATCTGGGAATCTGGTGTATGATCATTTCTTAGCAAGCTCTCTCTGGTTCTAGTGAAGTCTATGATCTTCGCAAGGAGGCCATGGGCGTTCCCAATTTTCCAGCAGTTGTCATGATCATCAGCGAGCTTCTTGAGGATTAGCAGACCCAGCAAGTTGAAAGTCGAATAATCATAACTTGGTTGATCAGGAAAGGTGGATATTTCATTGATGTCATTGTTTGTTCTCTGGCCAGTGTACAACAATGACGAAATCGCCTCCAGGGAGCCTGAAATTCCCGCAACGCGAAGCGCGTTCTGCCTCTTCCCGGCGAGCTTGGACACGATCTCTGCTGCGCATCTCCTGATCTCTTTCTCTTCCAGGTTCTTCCAATTCAGCATCTCGATCAGTCTCTCGATCACCCACGTCGAAGTGCCGATCTTCCGCAGCGTGTCGAAGGCGAACGTCTCGCTCTTTGCAAACTTCTGAAGGATTCTAGCCCCCATGAGCTGCTCATCAGGGAAGTTGGAATCCAGCAACTCCTCTGCAAAGGTCACAAGGTCCATCTTAAGTCCATCAAAGACACTCCCAATTATGCATTTAGAGTAGGCATCATAGAAGAATCTTCTAATCGACAGAGTCCCGGACTCTCCAAGCTCACACTCTCGGCTCACTTGTTTTAACAAATTGCAATACGATATCTTCCAAGTCCAGTAAGCCTTCTCCATCAAGAACATGAGCGCCTCCGCCAAAGATAGCCCGTAGAACAAGTTCAACGCCTCCCCCCTGTTCATCGACTCCATTGTCACCTCACCGTAGTTCTGCTCGACGAGGCGAATCAAAGACAGGGTAACACAAGCGGTGGCTGATGCGATCTGAAGCCAAGTGAGGCCACTACTTATATTCTTGGACAAGAAAACCCACCCAGCATAAGGGAGCAAAGGAACCTCCGGAGGATGCCACGTTGTCCGTCTTCTATATCTGACTACTTGATCGAGAAACTCTCGGCCACTCCGGTTATCGCAGGAGAGCTCCCGGCTGCGGTCGCCTTCCGGTTGGACTGCCGAGAGAGGATTAAACAAAGCTTTTACGGCCCGGACGAAGAACCGGGAGCCGGACTTGAGAAGTCGAAAGCTGTACCGTCCGGCGGTGGCGATGGTCCACGTTGCCTGGTGCTGCCACTCGAGCTCGTGGCTTCGGCTGAAGATTCTGGTGCCTTCGCCGACGAGAATCACTGTGACGTACCAGAAGTCCTTACGAGTCAGAGTTACGGCGAAGCCGCCGAGGAGGACCACCGTGGCCCAGACGAAGGCGAGCTTCCCGATGCCAGACGCGGACTTCTCAAGGACGGCAAGGCGGAGGGCGAAGAGAGTTAGCTTCTTTTCGGGGGCTTGGAGTTTCTTCATCCCTTCATTCTGGCGTGGAGTTGGAGTTCGATCACTGGATTCTCTCTGGGGTTCGAACAAGGTGGAGCCCCAGGATTCAAGATTAGAGCTGCCACTGTTCGCGTTGTTGACGATCTCCAATCGGATGCTGGAGTCATCGTCCTTGGAATCCTCCTCCTTGTACTTCATGATGGAGCGAGCATTTCCATGCAATGAATTTGCAGTGGGAAATTGCATCTTATCCCCACCGTGTCGAGTTTTATTTAAGTAGCATTTTTTTATAGTTATATTTAAATTAAAACTGTTATTTTTTTCATGCTATTTTAATAAAAATATATTGAATTTAAAGATACTCATAATAGACAAAGTTATAATAATAAATTAAATAAATCTTTCAATATATCTAAAATAATACTAATTTAATTTCAGATACAAAAATATATCAAATATCATATAAATGTTAGATGATGATTTTATGCCCTCTAGGAACTATTTTATCTTTGTTATTTGCTTTTTCCATTAAGATGGTCAGGAGAATTTTTCTTCTCTTTTAGAAGGTTAATGTGTTAAGAAAAACTAAAGAGATGCATAATTATTCTAAATAATTTTAAAAGGTCAAAATTGGGAGTTTCGTGGAAGAATCTTCCGAGTTATTGTTGCTGTTCAATTAATATATATCCTTTCATGGTTTCCTTCTTTTTCTATTGGGTATTTATTTCAAGTTTGAGCTGGTGGTGGAAGTTTCTCCCCAATCCAATCGACTTCTTGGTTTTGATTAATCTTGTTGGTCCCCCCATTTCCATCCTTTTATGACAGCTCTTTTCTAAACTTTTCCTATCTCATCCACTTGGCCTACAAAACCACATCTTTCTTATGATAGGGCCGGCCATGTCCCTACAAAAAAAGGTTTTCGGGTAGTAAGAGCATCCCCGAGGGTCAAAATATGGAGGATATTCCTCTCCAGAGATCGATACACCCCAATGCATCATGCACTATTTTGATTTTTTTAATTATTAAATAATATAAATATTTATATACTATATTAAATTTTATTAATTCGTATAAAATTAAAATTTCAAGAAAAATCTAAAATAATCTAATACCAGTCTGATTTTGAAGGTTCCGACGAGACCTTTCCAATGATAATATTTTTGTTAAAAGTATTTTAATGAAACTAAATATGCATAAGTTTAAATAATTAGTGTATAAAAGAGGATACTAATGCGATTTGGGTCAGATCGGATCACATTATGGGGACATTAGACTCAATGGATTGAGTTTAATTATCTTATTTAATTATTTGGTTTAGTTAAAGCCTTAGTAGGTTATAATTTTATTTAATTAGCTAAATATAGCTCTTCGGGAAAATATCCACAGAATATTCTACAGATATCCGAATAATATCAAACCAGTTGGATAAGATCTTTAACCTCTAGATCTACAAATTTGGTATTCACATATTTTCTAAATTTGAAATATATCTGCAAAGAAATAAATGATTAATCTGAGAAGATAAAGAAGACTAGTTTAGTTAAATTTGTTTGACTTTTTGATTTAATCTCTATAAATAGGTCCTTTATGACTTATATCTTAGATATGCTTAGAATGAAAGATTAATTGGCTTTTGTCCTAATATCTCTCTCAACTAGGCTGCTGGTCTCTACATCTCTCTCCTCCCTGTTCACTAACCAGCGCCACCTCTTTCATTGGCACGGTTTCATCTAGCTTCTAATTTCTCTCTACCGCTGATCCCCCTAGTCTCGTAGGGTCGGCCTACTTCTCCCCTTTCGTCTTTCTATCTTAACCGTCTCTACCTCTAGTACTATTTTCATCTCTACCACCACCATAGTTGTAGGCCAATCGTAGCCTTTAAGCATCTATTGTATCAGCAAGCCACCACCATCATCTATTGCCAAGCCACCTTCATCAACTACACGGCCTCCATTCCATCATCACCTCTATCCTATACCTAGGAATCTATGCCTCCACTCACGGATTCTCTTAGAACATCTCCAAGGGAGGACTATATTTGGAGCCCAAAGCTAAGAGCCGAGTACACTCCAATGCACCGGGCTCTATTTTTATTATTTAATTAATATAAAATATATTTATATATTATATTTTAAATCACTTAAGTCCTCTTAATGTTATTATTTTTTTAATAAAAAATATATGTTTAGAAAACTCTCATCGATATATTTATAATAAGACTAATATTCAACATTTTTATAAATAATTTTAAATTAATACTTTTTTAATTAAATACATCAAAATTATATTACATGAAATAAAAATTAAAAATTAAAAATAACTTAACAACATTTAAAATTAGACTCATTTTAAAGATATCGACGAGACCTTTCTAAAGGTACTGTTTTTGTTAAAAACCTATTAGCAAAACTAATATTCAATTTAACTAATTAGCTTATTTAACAAAGGATGCAAGCTGAATTTAAACTTTTTTATTAAATTTTTATAGAGCAAAATTAAAATTTTAAAAAATTGAATAGTATTGAAGCTGGGCTCCAAATTCTTGGGTGAGGCTCCAAATTTGGAGGCCCAGTTGGAGCTCCACCAAACTCCAAATTTGGTATTTTGGAGCCCAATTGGAGATGCTCTAAGCTCCAATACTAGGCTCTATATTTAGAGCTTTTGGGCTCTAGTATAGAGCCTAGAGTATAGTGCATTCCAATGTACGAGGCACTAAATTTCTTTTTTTAATTATTAAAAAATAAAATTTTATATATTTTAATTAAATTAATTAATTAATGTTATTTAATATTATTATTTTTTAATAAAAAATATGATTGGAGAACTCTCATCGAGATCTTTAAAATAAATATTAAATAGTTTTAAAAATAATTTTAAATTACTAATTTCTAAAGAGGCTCACTTTGAGCTTCGAAATTGACATGAATATTAATAGTTGTGTCGAAATTGATAGTATAATGAATTTAGTATTGGATAATATAAATCAGAAAAGTGCATTATGTCATGCATGTAAATATTACCTCAATAATATATGTGTGTGTGTGTATATATATATTGATATGAGCCGAGCGTCCGTTAATGGATCAAGCTTGGATGCAAGAAAGTAGTCTGCGCAGTCAGGTAAGAATATTCTTAAAATATTTTCCCATAGTCAAAAAATTACGAAATTAGTGGGGATCATTCCGTATCTTCCTAACCTACATTTTTTATATTCATGCCCTTCGTAGATTCGACTAAACCTAGGACGAAAATAAGCAATATTGTGATGGAGGTGGAGATGATAGGTGATAGTGATGATGGTGATAAGGATGGTAATAATGGTGATGGATTTGGCAGCATGAGTTGCTGAAGGGATAAGTATGGGAGGGGAGAAGATGGTCGAGATTCCAAGGAGGAGAGAGGACCTGATAGTCATAGGGGATTAGGGGTAATCGGCGTCGAGATGACACATGACTAGGGCTTTAGCGAGGAGGGAGAAGAGCTAGGGTAGAGGAAGAAGGGAAAAAAACTCAATATTCATTGATTATTCCAAAATAGGTTGCCATCCACATATTAAGAGGCTAACCTAACAAGTCAAACTAATAAATGGTAAACCTAGAAGCAATGCATTCTCGCTGATCGCGTTCAAACGGGGTTGAGCATGTTCGAACGCACAATTCGCATTCTCTGTATGTGCGAACATATGTAGACATTCGAACGAGGGTGTTCGAATGCAAGCATTTGAACGCACAATTTGTGTTCTCTGTATGTGCAAACATATGCAAGCGTTCACATAGGGCGTTCAAACGCGACCTTTCCGCATTCGAACGCGACAACCAGAATTCTTATTTTCTGAAGAAAACTAATAAACCAAAATAAGAAATAGGATTCATAGGCTGTATGCATGTACGAGATAACTTAGTGTGGTCCAAATCACATCATTCCACCATGCTTCCGCTCACTTTGTCCTCAAAGTGCAAATCTAAGATAACTATCCATCAATGTTACTTTAGATTCCCATGTGGCTTATTCCAGTGTCTGACAGACCCAGCTCACCAACACCTCTGTGACTATTCGTCCCTCATGGCTGACCATCTTTCGTGCTAGGACCTTCTCTAGAGTGAGCTCAATTGCCTCTGATTCAGGCTCGAGTAGTTCTACTGCAACCTGCTCAACTGGACCAACTCGGGCTCTCAAGCTAGATACATGGAAGATTGAGTAAACTCGAGACAGCTCAGGTAAGTCTAGCTTATATGCGACCACTCCTACCTTCCCTAGGATCTGAAATGGACTAAAGAAGCGATGGGGTAACTTTTGGTTTTGAATAGGTTTTACTGAGATTTGCCGATATGGTTGTAGTCGAACATAGACCCAATGGCCAACTTCATAGCTTCTATCCTGGTGTTTGCGATCATACACTTGCTTCATTTGGCTCTGTGCCGCTACTAGGTGAAGCTTAAGCTACTTGAGTACTTCATCTCGTTCCGCTAGCACCTCATCTATGTCGAAATAGTTAGGTGCGCTCGGTCGGTCGTAGGATCGTAATATAGGGGGGCACGCGTCCATAGACAGCCTCTAAGGGGGTCATCCCAATAGCGGTGTGGTTAGCTGTGTTGTATGAGTATTTTGCCTAGGGTAAGTAAGCTAGCCATCTCTTCGATTGCTCCCTAGTGAAGCATCGCAAATATTGCTCAAGGCAGCGATTAACAACTTCGGATTGCCCGTCAGTTTGCGGATGATACGCCGAGCTCATTTTCAGTTCAATACCTTGCTGCTTGAAGTACTCTTGCCAAAAATGACTCATAAAAATCAGATCACGATATGAAACTATAGACCTCGGCATTATCGGGCTACTTCCTTCACAAAAATTTCTACTACCTTCTTTTGCAGTGTATGGGTGCGCGAGGGCTGAAAAGTGTGCATTCTTCATCAACCGATCGACTGCCACCATTATCACTATATGTCCTCTGACCTGGGGAAGTCTTTCAATGAAATCTATCACCCATCTTCCCAAATTTTCTCCGAAATGGGTAGGGGTTGCAGTAGCACCGTCGGTTTTGTCGAGCCCACCCTAGCGCATGGACAAATTTCACAAGCTCGAACATAGGATAGCACTTCTTTTCTCACTTCTGACCAAACACAATTTTGTGTTAACCTCTTATAGGTTTTGAAGGTTCCTTCATGCCCCGCCAAAGGAGTGTCGTGGAAGTGGCAAATCAAAGTCACCCAAAATTTGGGTTTGGCCGATACCCATACTCACCCTCAGTCTAGTATAGACCGTCCTTCACTTCTAACTCGGGATAGCTTACTAGTTCTTCCTTTACTTTCTTCATGAGTTCCATCATCTTGGGATCTTCTACACATGCAGCTCTAATCTGTGAAAGAAAAGAAAAATTGAAATAGAATCATGGCTAGGTTGGCTAGTTCGAGTTCCTGTGATAGCGCATCAGCGACCTGATTCTCAGTTCCCTTCTTGTACACCAATTCATAGTCGTAGCGTAACAACTTTGCCACCCACTGCTGTTGTGTTAGAGTGTGAATCCGTTATCCAAGGAAGTAGGAAAGACTTCGCTGGTCAGTACGCACCACAAATCGCTACCCGATGAGATATAGTCTCCATTTGGTGACGGCATGGATAATGGCTAGCATCTCTCGCTCATATGTAGACATCATCTAGTTCTTCATTGACAACACCTTGTTATGTACGCCACTGGCCTACCTTCTTGCATGAGGACAGCCCCAATTCCAACCACTAACGCGTCGCATTCCATCACAAAAGTTTAGTGAAATCGGGTAATGTCAAGACCGGTGCCATGGTCATTGCATTCTTCAAATGCCTTTGTTGCTGCCTCGGTCCACTGGAACTCCCCCTTCTTCAGTAGTGATGTCAAGAGGGCGGCGATCTTGCCATAGTTGGCAACAAATCGACAGTAATAGCCTGTCAATCCAAGGAAGCTCCGTAATTCTTTCAGTGTCTTTGGAATTTGCCATTACACCATGTTCTACACCTAGGAGGGATCGACTTTAACTCCCGCTGTCGATATGATGTGGCCGGGATACTCCACTCTTGGCTGACCCTATAAACATTTGAACTTCTTCACCTTCAGCTAATTGTCTTTCAAAATCTACAACACTTCGCGGAGGTGGACAAGATGCTCCTTCCATAAGCAATTGTACACAAGGATTTCGTCAAAGAAGATAAGCACATACCGCCTCAATAACGTCCTAAAGACGTCGTTAATCAACCCTTGGAAGGTGGAGGGGGCATTAGTGAGTTAATACATTTAGTTAGGATCTTTTCTTATTACATTAGTTGATTATTTTTATTAAAACACAGGAGGGGTTGCGTTCGAACGCCCTTGCGAACGCCTGCATCGATACGCAAATACCAGAGGACGCGAAAAGAGCATTCGAACGAGATCGGGCGAGTTCGAACGCCTGCATCGTGTTCGCACATATAGAGAACGTCTTTTGTGTGTTCGAACGTGATTGGGCGCGTTCAAATGTGATCAGCAGGAATCCTCTAGAATTAGGGTTACTTATTGTTATTAGGACTTGTTGGCTATCATCTATAAGTATGTGGATGGTAGCCAAATTTATTATGCGATTGAAATATTAATTTCTTGCCTCCTATCTTCTCTCTATTCTCTCTACCCTAATCTCTCTCCTCCCTCTTCACCAACCTTCCACCTCAACCGTTAACAAGGTATCTTCTAACTTCTAATCTCCCTCGTTTGTCGAGTCCTCCCTCTTTCTTGGGATCTCGACCACTTCTTCCCCTTCGTCTATATCCCTTAATCACATCCACCATCCACCTTCATCTCCATACCCATCCATAACCTTAACATCCACTCCACCCGTCACCACCACCATCACTCACGTTATTTCATATTTTTGTCCCAGTTGCAGTTCGAATCTGCAAAGGGCACAAATAGAAAAATTGTAGATCAGGGAGATGCGAATCCAATCCACTTAGTTTTATAATTTTTTGACTCTTGGAGAATATCTGACGAATATGTTCCCACAATTGCGCGGACTGATTTCTATAATAAATCCAGATTTTGAAGGAATCGTTCCGTAGCCTACCTTTTGGTACAAGAACCCATCAATTTGGTATCAGATCTAGGGAACCTCAGACCTCCATTAATGGTTGAAACAAGAAAGATGACATCAACAAGGAAACCAATACAGAGCACACCGACAAGGGAAGACTCAATCCACAATAATCCTGACTATGAGGCTGATTCCTTTGGAGCGAACATGGCAGAATTGAGTCAACCAACATCCATGGGTGTGAATATGGGCTTGGCGGATGAACTTAGAGGCATATTCCAAACATTGTTGCATACAGTTGATGCAATACAAAAGGATCACTGATACACTTAGTTAGGATCTTTTCTTATTGCATTAGGTGTTTATTTTCATTAAAATAAAATTCCTGTAGGTCGTGTTCGAACGCAGGAGGGGTCGCGTTCGAATGCCCTTGCGAACGCTTGCATCAAGTTCACAAATACAGAGAATGCATATTGTGCGTTCAAACGCAGTCGGGCGAGTTCGAACGCCCGCGTTCGAATGCCTGTATCGCATTCGCACATCCAGAGATGGAGTTTTTTTAGTGTGTTCAAATACGATCGGGTGTGTTCGAACGCGATCGATGGGAATTTTCTAGAATTACGATTTCATATTGTTTTAGGACTTGTGTGGATGGCAGCCAACTTCATTATGCTATTGGATTATTGATTTCTTGCCTCCTATCTTCTCTTTAGACTTCTCCCTCCTCCCTCTTCACCATCCTTCCACATCTACCATTGGTAAGGTTTCTCCTCGCTTCTTTGGGATCTCGACCACTTCGTTCCCTTCGTCTACTTCCCTTAATCACTTCCACAATCCACCCTTATCTTCATACCCATCCATAACCCTAACATCCACTTCACCCGTCACCACAACCATCACCCACGATATTCTATATTTTCGTCCCTTCTATAGTTCAAATCTGTGAAGGGCATAAATACAAAAGTTGTAGATCAGGAAGTTACAGACCTAACCCAATTGGTTTCATAATTTTATAACTAGTGGAGAATATCTGACAAATATGTTCCCACGGTTGTGTGGACTAATTCCTATAATATATTCAGATCTTAAAGGAATCGTAGCGTAGCCTATCTTTGGTTCTAGATCTTATCAATTGATATCAAAGCCTATCAAGTAGTATTAGAGCCTATCAATTTGGTATCAGAGCTTATTAAGTGGTATCAAAGCTTATCAAATTGGTATCAGAGCAGGCGAACCTCAGACCTTCATTAATGATTGAACCAAGTAATATGACATCAACAAGGAGACCTATGGAGAGCACACCAACAAGGGAGGACTCAATGCACGATGATCCTAACCGTGAGGCCAATTCCATTAGAGCGACCACGGCAGGACCGAGTCAACCAACGTCCATAGGTTCGAATATGGATGACCTTAGGGGCATGTTCCAAACATTGTTGCATAGAGTTGACAACATGCAAAAGGATCACAATGAATTCAAGGAATATGTCGTGAATCGATTGAGTTTGTCATCTCCTCAACAACGAACGGAGTTTCAAGAAGAACCAGCAGTGGGACCTCATCGAACCGATACCCCACAAGTCCAGGTACGTCATATGAGTGTCAATGATCCCCTCTTACTTATGCCTTCACATCATCCTCCACCTCCATTACAAAACCCAAGACTGGCGGTGGTGGAACCCAAGAGGCGTGCGGCACCGGTGCGCTTCGTCGATGAGGAGGATTGGCATTATAAGGATGAGGTTGATCCCTATGGAGATGGTAATGGACGTGCTCGAGGATTTAGAGAAGGTGATCAACATGCACAAAAGTTTAGACCTGAACCAAGGATCTTTTGCGAAAATAACAATGCTATTCGGGTGAGAACCGCACGCTTGGACTTCCAAAAATTCCAAAGTGGTAATCCAACAGATTGGGTGTTTCAAGTTGAACAATATTTTGATTGTCAAGGTACAATGGAAGATGCAAAAGTCTAGATGGCAAGCTTTCACCTCCAAGGAACGACATTGCATCGGTATAGATCAGTTATTCGTAGTGGTGGATTTACCGGATGGACTAATTTTTGTAGGAGGATTACACGCAGATTTGGAACAGCGGCATATGAAAATTTTGCTGCCACATTAAGCAAGATGGTTCAGAGGACGGCCGTATTGGAGTACCAAGCTGAGTTTGAAAGAGTTAGTAGTCGTTGTGAGCCACCGTGTCCCGAACGGACATTGATGAGTATATTTATTTTGGGGCTACAGGATGAGATACAAGCGGATTAAAATAACTGCATTAGTTTCGCAAATACAGAGAACGCATATTGTGCGTTCGAACGCGGTCGGGCGAGTTCGAACGCCTGTATCGCATTCGCACATCCAGAAATGGGGCTTTTTGAGTGCGTTCGAACGCGATCGGGCGCGTTTGAACGCGATCGATGGGAATCCTCTAAAATTAGGGTTTCATATTATTTTAGGACTTGTTGGCTAGCCTCTATAAATATGTGGAAGGCAGCCAACTTCATTATGCTATTGGATTCTTGATTTCTTGCCTCCTATCTTCTCTCTAGACTCCTCCCTCCTCCCTCTTCACCATCCTTCCACCTCTACCGTTGGCAAGGTTTCTTCTAATCTCTAATCTCCCTCGACTATCCATTGGCAAGGAACCCGAGAGATGTGTGGCACCGGTGCGTTTCGTCGATGACGAGGATTGGCACTATGAGAATGAGGTTGACCCCTATGGAGATGGTGATGGACTTGCTCGAGGATATAAAGAAGGTGATAAACATGCACACAGGTTTAGACCTGAACCAAGGATTTTTTGCAAAACCGACAATGCTATTCGAAAGAGAACCGCACATTTGGACTTTCCAAAATTCCAAGGCGGTGATCCAACGGATTGGGTGTTTCAAGTTGAATAATATTTTGATTATCAAGGTACAACGGAAGATGCAAAAGTCCAAATGGCAAGCTTTCACCTCCAAGGAACGACATTGCATTGGTATAGATCGATTATTCGTGGAGGTGGATTTACTAGATTGGCTAATTTTTGTAGGAGGATTACACGCAAATTTGACACAGCGGCATTTAAAGATTTTGCTGCCACATTAAGCAAGATGATTCAGAGGACTGTCGTATTGGAGTACCAAGCTGAGTTTGAAAGAGTTAGTAGTCATTGTGAGCCACTGTGGCCCAAACGGATATTGATGAGTACATTTATTTCGTGCTGCAGGATGAGATACAATTACTTAGGATCTTTTCTTATTGCATTAGGTGTTTATTTTTATTAAAATAAAATTCTTGTAGGTCGCGTTCGAACGTAGGTGGGGTCGCGTTCAAATGCCCTTATGAACACCTGCATTAGGTTTGCAAATATAGAGAACGCATATTGTGCGTTCGAACGCAGTCGGGCGAGTTCGAACGCTCGCGTTTGAACGCCTGTATTGTGTTCACACATCCAGAGATGAGGCTTTTTGAGTGCGTTCGAACGCGATCGGGCGCGTTCGAACGTGATCGACAAGAATCCTCTAGAATTAGGTTTTCATGTTGTTTTAGGATTTGTTGGCTAGCCTCTATAAATATGTGGATGGCAACCAATTCATTATGCTATTGGATTCTTAATTTTTTGCCTCCTATCTTCTCTCCATACTCCTCCCTCCTCCTTCTTCACCATCCTTCCACCTCTACCGTTGGCAAGGTTTCTTGTAACCTCTAATCTCCCTCGACTTTTGAGCCACCCCTCTTCTTTGAGATCTTGACCACTTTGTTCCGTTCGTCTACTTCCCTTAATCACATCCACAATCCACCCTCATCTCCATACCCATCCATAACTCTAACATCCACTTCACCCATCACCACCACCATCACCCACGTTATTCCGTATTTTCGTCCCTGCTATATTTCGAATCTGCGAATGGAGTAAATATGAAAGTTGTAGATCAGGAAGTTACGGATCCAACCCAATTAATTTTGTAATTTCCTGACTACTAGAGAATATCTGAATAATATTTTCTCATAGTTGCGTGAACTGATTCCTGTAATACATTCAGATCTTGAAGGAATCTTAGTGTAGCTTATCTTTGATTCCAAAGCACATCAATTAGTATCAGAGCTTATCAAATTGGTATCAGAGCCCATCAATTTGGTATCAGAGCTTATCAATTGTCCTTGGCACTCAGTGGTTATAGAGTTTGGAACGCGTCACATTTCATTTCTGAATCATGTGGATGAAATTTAAACAAGGAAACAAAGATGTGCGGCTTGATGGTGTTCGTTCTCCGCTGATTCCTTCGATGCAGCTGATGGTGGGGCTACCTTGTGCGTATGATTTGACTTATCTTTTTCTGTTATGACCAATAGGAGATGAGCCTTAAACGAGTTCAGGTACTACCATTAAATTGTCTAATTTATTAGATAATTTTTCTGGACTGTTTGAGGAGCCACAAGAGTTGCCACCGAGGCGAACGGTGGACCATCGCATAGAGATTGTACCCGGGGCTACACCGGTGAACGTGAGACCATATCGGTATCCACATGTGCAAAAGGAAGTTATCTCCAAGATGGTTGCTGAGATGTTGGAACAAGATGAGGGTGGATTGTGGAAGTGATTAAGGGAAATAGACGAAGGGAACGAAGTGGTCGAGATCCCAAAGAAGAGAGGTGACTCGACAAACGAGGGAGATTAGAAGCGAGGAGAAACCTTGCCAACGGTAGATGTGGAAAGATGGTGAAGACGAAGGAGGGAGAAGTCTAGAGAGAAGATAGGAGGCAAGAAATTAAGAATCCAATAGCATAATGAAGTTTTATAGAGGCTAGCCAACAAGTCCTAAAACAATATGAAACCCTAATTCTAGAGGATTCTCGTCAATCGCGTTCGAACGCACTCAGAAAGCCTCTTCTCTGGATTTGCGAACGCGACACAGGCGTTCGAATGCGGGCGTTCACAAGGCGTTCACAAGGGCGTTCGAACGCGACTTACAAGAATTTTATTTTAATGAAAATAAACACCTAATGGAATAAGAAAAGATCCTAACTAAGTGTATCAAGAAGTGAAAGGAGTAGCGATCTTGCAATACTTGACGATGAAGCGGCGATAATATCCGGTGAGCCCCAAGAATCCTCGCAATCTTGTGGTAAAAGTAAAGATCGGCCAAGCGGTCATGCATGCTACCTTTTGAGGATCCACTGTCACTCCTTCCGCTGAGATGATGTGGCCTAAATACTCCACTTGTGGTACTCCCTATAGGCAATTGGACTTCTTAATCTTCGGTTGGTTTTGCTTCAATAATTTCAGAACATCCTCCAAATGTCACCAATGCTCCGTTTCAGTCCTACTGTACACCAAAATATCATCAAAGAATACCAAGACATACCTTTGCGGTAGAGGCCAAAAAATATCATTCATTCATGAGGCTTTGAAAAGTAGTTGGAGCATTGGTGAGACCAAAGGGAATCACCCAGAATTTGTAGTGCCCGTCCGGAGTCCTAAATGCAGTTCTGTTCACATCCACCGGGTGAACTCTAATTTGATGATACCCGACCCTCAAGTCAAGCTTGTTGAATATGGTTGCCCCTGCAAGCTCATCTAGCAACTCCTTTATCACCGAAATGGGATACTGGTCCTTGACGGTGATAGCGTTTAGTGCCCGGTAGTCGACACAAAAACTTCATTTCCCACCCTTCTTTCGCACCAATAGCACGGGCAATGAGTAAGAACTATGACTTGGTTGTATAAGGCTTTGCTCCAACATTTTGGCTACCTTCTTGGAGATCACTTCCTTTAGCACATGTGGATACCGATATGGCCTCACGTTCGCCGGTGCAGCCCTGGGTACAATCTCTATGCGATGGTCCGTCGTTTGCCTTAGTAGCAACTCCTTTAGTTCTTCAAATAGTTCAGCAAATTTATCTAATAAATTAGGCAATTCAATTGTAGTACCTGGACTCATTAGAGGCTCATCTCTTGATGGTCCTAACTTAAGAAAATAGGCCAAATCACTCGCACAAGGCAGCCCCACCATCAATTGCATCGCTAGAATCAGCCAAGACTGAACGCCATCAAGCTACACATCTTTGTTTCCCTGCTTAAATTGCATCCACATGCTCTGGAAATCAAAAGTGACGGGTCCCAAGATTTGTAACCACTAAGTGCCTAGGATAATGTCCGCTCCTCGCAGCGCCAACGGATACAAGTCCACAATGATGTCGTGTCCCTGCACCCGTATACCGACCTGGCGACACAAGCTCTCCGCCCGAAGCTTCGTGCCATCTCATATAGGAACGTAAACCTCGCGATCAGTTCAGCATCCAAGCCCAACTTCCTCACTAACCTCTCATCTAGAAAGTTGTGTGTACTCTCGAAATTGATAAGGATGTGCACACAATGCTTTCTAACGAGTCCGTCCACCTGCAATGTCCTCGGCGCGGAAGTACCTGAATATGCATGCATCGATATTTCAACTTGGATATCTTCCTCCGCATCTTCCTCCATGGCCTCCTCATAGACCTCCTCTAAACACTCTCCATCACCAACAACCTCATCGTCCTCCTCGAGACCGTCGAT
The DNA here is from genome assembly GCF_019914945.1 of Typha latifolia. Taxonomy (NCBI): domain Eukaryota; kingdom Viridiplantae; phylum Streptophyta; class Magnoliopsida; order Poales; family Typhaceae; genus Typha; species Typha latifolia. Next base: position 6,967,255 of record NC_133091.1, read on the forward strand.
GAGAATCACACTCCCGATAGGTTTGGAACACCGATGACCGGGTTGAAACGTTCATCGCATCGCAAGCAAAGGTTCCGCTCTTCCCTCCTCCACCTAGGCAGGTGTGAGTGTTCGAACGGGGGTCTTGTGCCTCCTCTAACATCGAAAGAAGGTCTTAATGGTGGTCGTGCTCTAGTACTAGTAGCCGCTGTCTTTAAACCCGTAGAATTTCTAGCCGGCGTTCTAGGCACAAACCGCCCATCTTGGTTGCCCCAACTTGTTTTCGCTGCCATCTTGAGAGCCTTGTGCTTTTGCTTCATCCGCATGGCCTTTTCAAAGGCCTCCTCAAGAGTGGTAGGACAAAGAGCACGAACATCCGCCTGTATCTCCTCTCGCAGTTCTGAAATGAATGTGCTCACCAATGTCAGTTCGGGCCAAGGTGGCTCGCAACGACTACTAACTCTTTCAAATTATGCTTGGTACTCCAATACGGTTGTCCTCTGAACCATCTTGCTTAATGTGGCAGCAAAATCTTCATACGCAACTATCCCAAATCTGCGTGTAATCCTCCTACAAAAGTCTGCCCAACCGATAAATCCTCCACCATGAATAGCCGATCGATACCAATGCAATGCTATTCCTTGGAGGTGAAAGCTTGCCATTTGGACCTTTGCGTCCTCCGCTGTCCCTTGACAATCAAAGTATTGTTCCACTTGAAACACCCAATCCATCGGATCACCGCCTTGGAAGTTTGGAAAGTCCAAACGTGCGGTTCTCCCTCGAATATCATTGTCGGGTTCACGAAAGATCCTTAGTTCATGTTTGAACCTTTGTGCTTGTTGATCTCTTTCTCTGAATCCTCGAGCACGCTCATCACCATCTTCGAAGGGATCAACATCATCCTTTAACTGCCAATCCTCTTCATCGACAAAGCGCACTGGTGCAGCACGCCTCTTGGGATCCGCCACCGCTAGTCTTGGGTTGTGTATTGAAGGTGGGGGATGATATGTAGGAATAGGTAAAAAGGGATTATTGCCATTAGCATGTCGTACTTGGACCTGGGGTATCTGTTCGGTGTGGTCCCACCGCTGGTTCTTCTTGAGGCACTGATCTTCAATGAGGAGATGACGAAGCCGATCGATTCATAACATATTCCTTTAAAGCATTATGATCATTCTGCATTGTGTCAACACTATGCAGCAATGTTTGGAGCATGCCCCTAAGTTCATCCGCTAAGGCCATGTTCACACCCATGGACGTTGGTTGACTTGGTCCTACCGTGGCCGCCCCAAAGGAATCGGCCTCACGATTAGGGTTATCATGTATTGAGTCTTCCCTTGTTGGTGTGTTCTCCATTGATCTCCTTGTTGATGCCATCTTCCTTATTTCCACCATTATCGGAGGTCCGAGGTTAACCAGGCTCTAATACCAATTGTTATGGCCTGGTTTGATCTGATTCGTAGCGATTCTGCATAGGATTTGGGATCCGCAGGTGGAGGCACAGATTCCAAGGTATAGGATGGAGGTGATGATGGACTAGAGGCCGTATTTGGTGGGACGCCACTTCATCATCTGCACTAACCAAAGGAGTTTGCCATATTTTATGAGTCAGCGGAGACACACATCGGCACAGTAGTGGTGGGTGACAAAGCTTTTGCGGTATGATTATGAGATGCAATACAAAAAAAGAACGGAGAATCGAGCAGTGGATGCTCTTTCATGCCAACCGATTAGAGCTGAATTGGCAGCTTTTTTCATGCCTTCTTTTCCCTTCCTCAAGGAGTTAAGGAGTGCAAGTGCCACTAACCCATGCATAAGAGGGTTGTTATAGGAGATTAGAGCTGACCTAGAGAACTATCCCGAGATGGAGGACAGAGATGGGTTATTGCTTGACCACGGGTGCATCCGAGTGCCCGCGAATGCATCATTGTGGTCCAAACTACTGGAGCATTTCCACAGCACTCCAGAAGCAAGTCATGAAGGTGTTTTAAGAACTTACAAGAGGCTATCTTACAGCTGTATGATACACTTAGTTAGGATCTTTTCTTATTGTATTAGTTATTTATTTTTATTAAAATAAAATTCCCGTAGGTTGCGTTCGAACGTAAGAGGGGTCGCGTTCGAACGCCCTTGCGAACGCCTGCATCAGGTTCACAAATACAAAGAATGTGATCGAGTGAGTTCGAACGCCCATGTTCAAACGGCTACATCGTGTTCGAACATGCAGAAATGGAGCTTTTGGGTGCATTCGAACATGATCGGGCGCGTTCGAACATGATCGACAGGAATCCTCTAGAATTAGGGTTTCATATTATTTTAGGACTTGTTGGCTCGCCTCTATAAATATGTGGATGGCAACCAACTTTAGAATGCTATTGGATTATTGATTTCTCTCCTATCTTCTCTCTAGAATCTCTCCCTCCTCCCTCTTCACCATCCTTCCACCTCTACCGTTAGCAAGGTTTCTCCTAACTTCTAATCTCCCTCGATTATCGAGTCACCCCTCTTCTTTGAGATCTCGACCACTTCATTCCCTTCGTCTATATCCCTTAATCATATCCACTATCCACATTCACCTCCATACCCATCCATAACCCTAACATCCACTTCATCCATCACCACCACCATCACCCACGTTAATCCGTGTTTTCGTCCCTGGTACAGTTCAAATCTATGAAGAGCGTAAATACAAAAGTATATAAGGAAGTTACAGATCTAACCCAATTAGTTTCGTAATTTTCTGACTACTGAAGAATATCTGACGAATATTTTCCCATAGTTGCGCGAACTGATTTCTATAATACATTCAGATCTTAAAGGAATCGTTGCGTAGCCTATCTTTGGTACAAGAACCCATCAAATTGGTATCAGAGCCCATCACTGTACCTGGGCCAAAATGAAGAAGGACGTCAAGGCACACGTGAGGGCGTGCGAGACGTGTCAACGAGCGAAGACAAAGACCTTGAACCCGGCTGGACTTCTACAACCCTTGCTGGTACCAGATTGCATTTGGGAGGACATCTCTATGGATTTCATAGAGGGATTACTACTGGTACGTGGATATTCGGTTATCTTTGTGGTGGTGGACAGGTTAAGTAAATATGCTCATTTCTCAGCCTTGGCGCACCCTTTTTTCGCCAAGTTGATATTTGAATGTTTCATCCAAAATGTCACCAAACTTTATGGAATGCCGCGCTCAATTATTTTGGATCATGATCGTATATCTATTAGTGAGTTTTGGACTGAATACTTCCGGTTGCAGGGCACAAAACTGAACTTGAGCTCGGCATACCACCCGCAACCTAACGAGCAAATGAAGCTTGTTAATCAGGGAATTAAGCAATACCTTCAGTGTTTCATGGGAGATCGTCCTAAACGCTGGTTGAAGTATCTTTTGTGGGATGAGTGGTCGTATAACACTTCTCAGCATAGTAGCACCGGCATGACCCTATTCGAGGTACCGACATTATGTAGGTATGATTTGGCAGCTTTATCGGAACGAACTGAGATTAATATGGCATTGATGGAATGCTATTCTTAGAAGGTTGTAGATGCATATGAGAGCAACCTAGAATCGGATGAAACAAATGTATGATTAGCATCATTGCGAGAAGAAGTTTAGTGTGGGCAACATGGTGTTTGTACGAGCCCAGCCCTATCGTCAAATCACCTTGTGCCCTATTCAGAACCAAAAACTGGCATTCAAATTTTTTGGTCCATTTCAAGTTTGTGAGAGTGTTGGACCAATTGCCCTACAAGCTTGAGCTACCAGAAGAGTCTAGAGTATACCCAGTGTTCGATGTTTCATTGCTAAAAGGGAGGATTGGTCCAGATCAAGTAGTGAGGTCGGTTCTACCCGAACACGAGGAGGATTTGCATTAGGTGGAGCCAATACGAGTACTAGCACGATGATGGAGGCCACATGGCTCAAGGCTAGAGACTGAGATCTTGGTTGAATGGTTGGGCAAACCATCCGACAAAGCGTCATGGAAGCTCGAATCCGAGATCATCGATCGATTCTCCGACTTCACACCTTGAGGGCAAGGTGGGGAAAGCGAGGTGGGCTATTACGATTCAACTATATATGGCTTGGGCCTGACTTTTGTTTTAGAAATAACTTTTATTTTGAAAGAATAAGATTTCTGGCAGTCGCATTCGAACACTAGGAAGTCACGTTCGAACGCGACTATTGAATGCTTGCACACATTTGCAAAAATAGAGAAAGTGTTTAGTGTGTTCACGTTCGAACGCGTTCGACCTCATTCGAATGCACCGTTCGAACGCCTGCACACGTTCGCTAAGATAGAGAACACATTAGGTGCGTTTGACCGCGTTCGAACACAGTCGGCGAACTGCATGGTCCTAGGGTTATCTTTTAATTATTTTGCTTGTTAGATTAGCCTCTACATATGTGGAAGGCAATCTAATTGAACATTATTGAAGTTCTCCTTCCCAACCCTCTCTCTTTCGTCCAACGACATCCAACATTGGACGTCATCTCCTTCCTCCCTCAACCTGATCGTGCCCCCTTGCCTCTTAAGGATCGGTCCACTCTCTTCCCCTTTGTCTAGCTTAATGCTCTACCCTTCCATTGCTGCCATCATCTTCCCCAATACCTAATCATTACTTTTCTACTCCATTAATCACGTCCTCCATGCCACCATATAACCAATGGTCAGTATTTTCCTTATAACTTTTGATCTACACGTCCAATCAATGTGATTTCAGTTGCAATGGATCCCTCACGTCAAGAGAAACAATCTGCAAAGTTACCAGATCTATTGAACGGCTACATCTTCTGCAGTTCTCCTTAAAATTCCCTAGGTAGAATTGTGCTGATCTTCAGATTGTTGTAACACCATTACACCAGATTGTATCAAGCTCATCTCATCATTGCTTTAGAATATCTCCTCAGGATATCTCAAATTGCTATCACATATCACATATCTGAGGGAGCTAGAGAAGAAATAAAAAGTCATGAGCTAAACGCTTAGTGAATAAACCTTACTCCGAATCAGTGATGCCAAATAGAGTAAATCATGTACTAGATAATATGAATCACATATGAGCATCATGTCATACATGAGTATATGAATATAGTCACAATAATATATATATATATGGTAGATATCATGTCATAACTAATCAAGTATATAATTCTCGATAATGTATAAATAAATCATCATATCATACCATCATTATAACTCTCAAATATGACACATATGATGTATGCCAATCATAACCATGTTATAATATCAAATGCAACTACATATGATGCAAAATGACCACTCGATAATTAGGTATATCAAATGATAATGAAATCATATACATTTCTCAATATCTCAGTCATCAATATTGACTCTGAATAGCATCTCATACTATACCACTGTGCATAGTCGACAACCACACCCAATCTCAAATCCAGCCCAAAGGCTTAGAGCATATCCTACCAACCATTAAGGGTATCTCAATCATATAATCATATCCTATCAGCCGTTAAGAGTATCCCCATAAACTAGATCCGGGTACCCAACTAGTTAATAGAAATCACATGAAGAAAACTCGCCGCATTATGTTCTGGTGAACAACATGTGTCTGAATGTCTACTACACACACAGATTGCTGACCTCGGACGTACGGCCATAGGATCATAACTATGTCGAACGATCAATCAACTCCAGGCACACCCTAACATTCGCGCCCACCCGGGTATCCTTATGCTTTCTACTAACTATCCTATCCATGAGAAGTCATGCATTTCCTTCTAAATGACAAATCATATACATTTTTATCCAGTATTATAATAAGTTATGCATATCAAGAATATATATGGTAGGGAAGTCAAAAGAAATATATGATGCAATGCAATCTTCAATCATATATCTATCACATGCATACTTATGTTAGTTTATCACATGCATACTTATGCTATAGCTCATCTCGACATAAAGTCATATTAGTATAATTATCCCCGATCATCTCTATATATCACCAGCATACTTATATTTTAGATCAGTCTAATCAAATTTATGATAATATATGCTTAACTGAAATTATCTCTAGATAAGATCATATAATCATGCTAGAGGATAAAACATGCATATACATAATTATATAATATATCCTAATTTGAGAAAGACATATAGTAGATAAAACTACTCACATTTTATCAGATGATATGAACCACGTATTCGTCACATCCGTCAACCGAGTATCAACTCATCGTTAGCAGGTTCCGCAGGGTCTCAAATAAGGGGTTTGGGGTCTGAAAATATTTAAATAACATGAAGTTAGTCGTTTATCCAATTAGAATTAATTCATACAAAATATGATGACTTGTTAGGTTTAGAATTCCTCTCGTTCTTCTTTTTATATTTTATTAAATATCTAGATTTAATTATAGATATAATTCTAGTAATATAAATATACTATTATTATAAAATGCTAGTTATGAAATAAGAATAAATTGGTTGTTCTTTTTTATATAAAAGTAGTCTAAGTATATAACTATAAAATAATAATAAGAGGCTTATATATAATTATATTAAAAAATATAAGTATGGATAAAATCTAATTATAGTTAATTTTTGTGATTCTTATTCTTTACTTTATTAATCGCTAATTACACATAAAATAATCATTATCCGGTCATATAAAAATAATTCTTAAAGTTTGGTATTTTTATTTTTATACAAAATAGTATAAAATAATAAGGTGCTAGAAATACATTATATATATATAATAAATATTAGGTTATATTTATAAATCTCATGACTATAATTAATGAAGCTAATTATTATATGCAAGTAATATTATATCTAAGTAATACGTATATTTAGGTGTTTATAATATAATAAATTATTTATTCTACTAATTATAATTAGCTAATAATCATATTACTGAATATATATAAATACATATAAATATAATTAAGTAACTGCCTATTTAAACTAATTGCATTAACTAACATAAATTACTTAGTTAAAAGGAAAAAAAGAAAAGAGATATAAAATAAAATAAAATAAACCCCCCACTATCACAGTGCTAGGCTTGCAGCCAGAAGAGAGCAACCAAGAGTGAGAAGAAGAAAGAAGAAAGAAGAAAGAAGAAAGAAGAAAGAAGAAAGAAGAGAAGAGAAGAAAGGAAGAAAGGAAGTAAGGAAGGGAAGGGAGGAGGAGGTGCCGGGCCATCAGGGAGGGGCTCGGTCGTTGTTGGCTAGCAAGCGGTCGGCCTCTCGCCGACAGCTCAGTTCCGACGAAACCGAGAGAGAGAGAGAGGGGGGGAGAGAGAGGGGGAGAGAGAAGGGGAAGAGAGAGGAGGCCAATCGACATCGATAGCACAGCAGCTGAAGCGACGGTGACGATCTAAAGTGGCTGGCGTTGGCATAACAAGAGGGAGATGGAGTTTGAGAGCGAAGAACGAAAGAGAGAAAGAGAATGAAAGAGAGGACATAAAGAGAGAGAGAGAGAGAGGGAGGCGGTGCAGGGGGTCCGGCGGCGACTTCGTGCACGTGGCGCCCTTAGCACGCGCCAACAACTTGTATAGCTATATATATATATATTATGTTGTCTTTCATCTTGTCTCTCTTCTTTTTTTTCTTTTTTTAATTTAAATTTAATTTATATATTATTATTATTATTGTTATTATTATTATTATTAATATTATATTTTAATTGAGGTTATTACATAATCTGTATGAAAAATAAATAAAATCTGCCGAACAGTGAATTTATATCATGAAGTGGGTACATATTGACACAATTTAAGTGAAGTACGACAATTTTTCGATCTCCATAGTTTTCAGTTTCGGGGAAAGAACTCTATTATTCCAACTAGATTGCCCATACCACTATTTGCATGCCTTAGCCCTTTGAAGAGAACAAATGGATACATGGCATCTGCTGAGTTTTGATACATCTAATTATGGTTCCCAAGTGCTAACAAACAACTAGCTTATGTATATACAAATACTTCTAATTTATAGAACTATCACAGTACTAACAAACTATCACCACACAATGTAGGTGAAGTTCGTCAATTTTTCGGTCTCCATAGTTTTCAGTTTCCAATAAAGAACTATTTGCATGCATTAGGCCTTTGACAAAAGGATACGTGGCACCTGTGAGTTTTGATACAACTAATTATAGTTCCCAAGTTTTAACAGACATCTAACTTATGAACCATATAAACAGATACTTCTAATTTGTACAACTATCACAGTACTAACTAGATTATGAACCATATGTACATTATAGTTACCCAGTATTTGATTTCATTTCATATCTCCACTTGCAATGTCTGGACCGAACTGTCTAAAATGAAGAGAACAACAACAAACTGCAAAACCAAGGAACCGCAAGTCAATGTAGGAAAATAAAATCTCACTACTCATTGGTAGGGGGTAATATAGCTGAGCTTGAGCTTGATCAAGCCTAGCTCTTATCAAGTTTAAATTAAAAATAATTTTGATCCTAGATTTGTGATCAAGATGGAATTAAAATTATTTTAATTCAAGTCAATTTTGAGCTCGAGCCTAAACAAGTCGATCAATAAGTAATTTTAAGTCTTAATCAATTCAAATCAAATTTTAAGTTTAATAAAAATTAAATTAAATTAAATTTAAGTTTGATTTAGACTTTAATCATACTTAAAATAAGGTCCAATTAAAAAATATAAACTATTAGAACTGTCTATGTAATTAAAAAATATAGGATATGATCAGAATTCATTCAAAACTAAATTCCACAAGATCAAGGTACATTTACAATCTATTTAAGAAAATTTTAAAATATAATAAAATTATAGTATAATATAAAAAATATTACTTATAATATATATTATAGTTATATCGAGCTTTGTTGAGCTTATTTGATTGAGCTGGTCCATGATCAAACTTGTCTCGAAAATATTTTTAAGCCTATTCTGAAGATCAAACTTGGTTCAGCTTATTTTCGAGCCAAGCTTACTTGAGGCTTATCAGTCGAGCTCGAGTTGGCTTGTTTATTTTGACAGCCGTACTAACGAGAACAAAACAAATATTGAAGTCAAAGAGAGGGTTACTAAGGGTAATGCTACTAATTAAGAGGTCTATTGCTGGGAAGAGGGTTTGGTCAAAGCGGAGAGATCACTGAGAAAACAAGGAAGATTGTGTCGTGAGAAGCTTGCTGGGAAATTGTGATCGCCAGGAAGGTTGTGGTTGCTGAGAAGGAAGACTCGACAGAGTAAGAGAGGAGAGGGCTTTTGGGTAAAAATGACCAAGTGCAAAATGACAAAGTGTTTTGTGTTTAAATAGCTATAAAATGCCTTCCTAGAGAGCGTTTTATTAAGTAATTTGCCATCCAGAAAAGCAATTCAGTAAAATGCTCTTTTGGAGAGTGATTAATTAATCGCTTTCCACTACAGGCTTTTATATACAGAACAATTGTATTCCAGCAAATTGGTCTATTACAATAACTCACTTTCCAAGAGAGCGATTAATAAACTGAAAAGTTTTCTCGAAGAGCAGTTCACTAATCGCTCTTCCTGATAGTTTTTCAGCATATTAACTTAGTGATTAATTGAGACAAATTCGCAGTTTGAGATAGTGATATGTTGAGCTGGCAAAAGTTGTACAACGGGAAATATTTTTCCCTATAGCCGTAATTTAGGAAAAAAAAAACTCCAATTTTGATGTCCTTGTGTTACATAGAATAATTGTTTAATAAAGTTATGTATTATGTTATATTTTAAATAATCTAATATCTAATGAACTTCATTATTCGGTACTTATGTTAAATAACTGAATTACTTGTTAAATTAAGTTACTACTAGATATTTGATTAAATAATTTAATAGTAGTATTATTTTTTAAATATTAAATTAAATTAATTCGTTAGATAAAAGGGTAAAGTTGATACGTCAATCCAATTTCTTGATCTTCTTTCTATATTACAGAAAAATAAATTAAAAATCCAAATAATAGAAAAATAATTTTAGAAGTTATAATCAAAAGTTGCTCCACATGTCCTCAGATTAAACAAGATTATCCCAAGTAAATTGCTCCACTTGGCCTTAAGGCTTAAGCATTTTCAATTCTCGTTACTGATCAGGTCGTGCAAGCCGGTCGTCCCTCGGTCGTCCCTCGGTCGGGTCCCTTGGCAGTGGATAATCATAAGAAATGGACTTAGGGCGATTGACCAAACTAGCCCAGTGTCAAATTTTATTTATCAAAATAAAATATCACTCAAACTTATTACCAAAAGGAGTATATTTTACTATAACCCTAACTAAAACGTTGAATTCATAAGTGTTTTATATTGTTATACAACCGTTGATTAGTTCGGTATATTTATACTCTAGATGCTAAACTTGTGCCGTCATAGAAGCTACAAAAAAATTTATGAGGGAGCCACATAATAATATCCTGATGCATACACCCTTTGTAAGATTGGTAGAATTTCCTTAAATTGATGCCAACATGATGCGAACTAGGTTAGCTCGGATCATATCAAGGGAATATTGAGCTTAATGAGTTGAGTCTATTTATCTTATTTGCTTTTATAGTTTAGTTAGTCTTAGTATGTTAAAATTTTATTTAATTAGCTAAATCTAGCTCTACGCAGTTTTGGAAAAATATTCATAAGATATTCGTTAGGTCTCTGAATATTATGAAACCACTTGGATAAAATCGGCGGCGTTGGTTGGTAAAGAGGGAGAAGGGAGATTGTAGCCTTCGGCTAAGATAAGAGGGGAGATACTAGGACGCAAGATAAAAGCTAATTAATCTTTATTTTATGTATACCTAAGATACAAGCCATAAGGCCCTATTTATAGAGAGTAAAACATTAAGGCCCTATTTATAGAGAATAAAACATTAAGAGTCCTAAACAAACTAAACTAAACTAATCTTTCTTATCCTTTTCAGATTAGCCTTTCGTTTTGCCATTCTGAATCTTGAGAAACCTTGAATACAAAAGTTATAAATCAAGACGTCGTCAATCTTACCAAGTGGTTTCATAATATTCAGAGATATGACGAATATCTTCTGAATATTTTTCCGAAACTGTCCAGAGCTAGATTTAGCTAATTAAATAAGGTTCTAACCTACTAAGACTCTAACTAAACTATAAAAGCAGATAAAATAAATAGACTTAACCCATTGAGTCCAATATCCCCTTGATATAATCAGAGCTAACCTGGTTCGCATCATAACATGCCGTTGGTGCAAGAGTTGCTCTCTTGTTAGTTATATGAGAGTTGCTTCAAGATTGGGCATCTCGTTCTACCACTAACAAAGGAGAATGTAGCTGTTATTATTAGTATGTCAATTGTTAATCTTCCTATTGACATAGATTACAATAGGAATGAACCATTTTTGGAATTTGTTACAAAGCATTTGGATGAAGATAATTAGAAATTAGATCGTTTTGTCATTCTTAGGATGTTGGAGAAGCTATCACCTAGCAATATGGAAAGTGATGTTGAAGATTTTGTTCACTTTTTATACTATCCATATGCAATAGCATACTTTTCTAAAGAAGTAACTACACATGCCCACCCGGCCTTACACATTATTTGGAGGATATTGAAGGCCTTTTAAAGTATTCATGGACATCTTTGTTCATGACTTCTTAATATGATCTATAGATAAGACACATAAGAGAGAAAGAAATGAAGAAGAAAAGAGAAGGAAAAAATATGTTATTTAAATGGTGTCGTCATCTTGCTCATTTGTTAGTTTTATAAGCATGTTGACTTTGTAAAGCCGTCAAACCCAAACGTGTTCCCTCAGCTGTTCAAGTGGGTAAAAAATAAGGTGTTGCATCAATCCACAATAAAGAAGAATCTATAAAATAAGGCCAAGCTTGGTAATGTTTAATATTTATCTTTCTCAATTTTATATAGATATTATCAACCTTGACTAATTTTAATTTTTTTTTTAAAATTATTTCTCGTAGGTTAAAAAGACATTGATATATGCACAAGAAGAAATGAATTTACTTGTGCATGAGCATAGTGCATCTGTTATGAACCATATTTGAAAATATTTACATAAGGAAATTATAAAAATTTAAGTGGTGGTAGCGTTATTAGTTAGGGTTCTAATAGTTCTAATTTCACATAAATTGAAGGTTTGGATAAAAAGATATAAATAAAATAGTAAAGCAAGGTCAAAACGAGGCAGAACGATAAATATCCGACGTTGTAGCGATCGTTGAAGGGTGGGGGATGGCCAAGGGTGGTGATGGACGGCTATATAGTAGGGTGGCTGCTGGAGGAAGGTGGTGTCTAGGATTTTGGTGTTTGAAAGTGTTCTAAGTTACGATGTACTCCTATGAAGATAAGGATGATCTAACGGCTACAATAAAAACGGTAAATACGATAATAAAAAAATAACTAAACTCAATTAATTCTCAATGCTTGGATGCTTGGATGAATAAACAAAGAAGCCTAGCCCCTCTATATATAGAGGTTGGGTATAATAAGTTCTACTCGGACTTAGCCCTAAAGGCTTATACTACTCAAACAAGGACTTACCTTATGCGCTTACATGACTTAACTGAACTTGTCTTAGTAGTTTACATGACTTAATTAAATTTATCTTAGTGGCTTATATGATTTAACTAGACTTGCCTTAAGGGCTTACAGAAGCATAATTCAACTAAAAGATAAATAGGCTTGATTCATCGAGCCTAATATCCTTATGATACAATTCAATCTAACTTGGTTTGCATCTATCCACTACATTTCCAACCACCTTGTCCTCAAGGTGTCCGTGGTATACCTTTCGTCGCTCTCGAACTGCATGTCTTTGATCTCCATTTGGGTCTCGTGTACCACGAGGAGGAGGGTCCCATAGTGGGTTTTGCTCAAGGGCCTACTTATTCAAGCCATAGTCTACTGTAGCTGCTGGTGGCTCGGCCCAAATCCTAGCCATAAGTGGTTCGAGGCAAGGCACTAGTGCATATGGTTTAGGCCATGGCTCGGGCATGGGTGGTCCAAGGAAGTGATCAGTTATGATGGTTTGGGCCGGTGGGGCTTGGATCACTGCTAGTGGAAAGTTAGGGTTTTTGGCCCTAGCTTCCAATGCGGGTGGGGAAGATGACCTGCGGGCCACTACTGGGGGCTGCTCTAGCGCTACAGCAGCTGTGGGGATGGTTTGCGGTGGTGGGGGAGCCTCCATCGCAGCCAGAGGAGGGGCTGCGACCGTAGTTTAGGCCAACACCTCCTCTCTCTCTCTCTCGGGTTGTGTAGCGGCCTAAATTCTAAAAAAGCAGATCTAGATTTGAAGAAGTTGCAGATGCTTCTAGGTGTGGTAATTCTCTCGTTTGGGTCGAGAGAGGGTGGCCATGACCTGGTGGAGGAGTGGTAGAGGACGGTTGCAATAGAGGTGCGGAGGGAAATTTCAGAGGTGTTAGAGGAGGCTATTTAGATTGTGGATACTCTTAAGGCTAAAACTAGCTAATTCATTTCATAATGAGCAAAAGAGCTGCACACCACAATTTATAAGTAGCTTATTCCGAATTAGGCTGGTTAACCCTTATACTGACTAATGCTAATAAGCAAACTTAGACCAACTAGGTGTAATAAGCAAATGCAACAGACCATAAGGTCTTAATTGAACAACTTAAAGGAAATAAACAAATCAAAGATAGATAGTTTGTGCATCCAATAGTTGATCAAGTGATTTTGCTTGGCTAGGCTAGATCAGCTTGGGCTTGGGTCATAACACTCCACCACGCTTCCATTCACTTTGTCCTCAAGGTGAATATTCTGGAGAGCATTGCATCAGCTTTGACTCCAACTCCCATGTTGGGTCCTCAACTGGTCCACCGATCCACTCTACTAGGACTTGGGTCTCAAGTCGACCTCCCACCCATATCCTTCTCTTGGCTAGAGTCCGAAGTGGAACTAGATCATGGTATTCTATGATAGGCTCAGGAAGTCGATCCAACACGACCTGCTCAGCTCCAACTCGCACTCGTGGAGCCGACACGTGAAATACATGATGTATTCGCTCCACGACCTGGTATGGACCGAAGTAACGGTGAGCTAATTTTTGGTTGGGCACCGATCGAACTGAAATTTGGTGATATGGTTGTAGTTTGACAAAGACCCAATCTCCTACAGCAAAAACTCAATCTGTGTGTTTGCGATCATAAATTTGACGCATCAGATTCTGAGCTCGAGTTAGATTTAGCTTCAATTTCCTGAGTTGCTCATCCCGCTCCATTAGAGTTTCTTCTACTTCTGTCCTCTCTAAACTCGTTCTGGAAGATATGCCATAAGAGTGGATGGTGGTCTTCCATAGACAGCTTCAAAGGGTGTGACACCAGTAGCGGAATGGTGGCCAGTGTTGTATGCCCACTCCACCAATGGGAGGATTTCTAGCCATTTTCGTGGTTGCTCGCTAGCGTAGCAATGCAGATATTGCTCCAAGCAATGATTAACTCTTTTAGTTTGCCCATCAGTTTGAGGATGATAGGCGGAGCTCATCTTCAACTCGGTCCTTTGAAGAGGTGCCATTTCAGTCCAGAACTTGCTAATGAAGATAGGATATCGGTCGGACACAATAAAGCATGGAACCTCATCGAGACAAACCACTTCACGTTATAAAGCTTCCTCCGTTGTCCGAGCCGTGTAAGGATGACTTAGAGTAATGAGATGCACGTACTTGCTGAGGCAATCAACCACAACCATGATCACATATTTTTTTTCGAATCGTTGGTAGGCCTTCGATGAAATCAAGTAAGAGGTTCTCCTAGAATTGATCTGGTATAGGTAGGGGCTGTAGCAAACCAGCGGGCTTGGTTGACTCAGCCTTGACCCGTTGGCATGTATCACAAGCCTTGACATAGGCTCACGTATTCTTCTTCATCCCTATCCATCTACAGCTGCGTTTAAGATGAAGATAAGTTCTAGTCATACCTTTATGGCCGGCTGCTAGAGAGTCATGAAAGTAGTTGACTAAAGCTCTTCTAAGTTTAGCATTTGTAGGCACCATAATGCGCCCTTGGATCAGAATCAGACCATCCCTCATGGTGTGGTCCGGTTTAGCTTGATTTTGCTCAATTTGAAGTTTGATCTTCTGGAGCTCTGAGTATTCTTTGGTGGCAGTCCTAATTCTGTCCAAGAGAGGAAATGTTGGACCAAACAAGGTTGCTAGTTCAGCCAATTCTAGTTGTCTTGATAGAGCATCTACAACATCATTTTTGCTGCCCTTCTTGTAGGCCAAGTCGTATTTGTACCCAAGTAACTTGGCTAACCATTTTTGCTATGCTGGAGTATAGATTCATTGTCCTAGGAGGTATGATAGCGATCGCTGATCGATGCACACAATGAAGCGATGCCCAAGTAGATAAGGTCTCCACTTCTCAATTGCATGAACCACAGCTAACATCTCGCGCTCATAGGTGCTGAGATGGCGCAATCTCTTCGATACATCAAAACCGCTCCTAGACCTGTCCTCGATGCATCACATTTCACCACGAAGGTCTTAGTGAAGTCGGGTAAGGCAACCACTAGTGCACTTGTCATAGCTCGTTTCAATTCCAAAAATGCAAATTCAACTTTTTCACTCCAATTGAGCCCATTCTTGCGCAGGAGTGCAATCAAAGGTGCCGCAATCCATCCATATCCCTACACGAACCGTTGGTATTATCCGATCAGACCAAGAAACCCTCTAAGCTCCTTGGGTGTTCTCGGCTTAGGCTAACTCACCATGGCCGTAATCTTCTCCGAATTTGCCTCTACAGCATTGGCTGAGATTATGTGGCCCAGATAATCAACTCAAGGCTAAGCCCAGGTCCATTTGCTACTCTTGATTCATAGGCCATGCGAGTCCAGGATCTCCATAATTGTGTGTAGGTGGTCCATGTGCTCCTCTCGGATTCTACTATAGATGAGAATATCATCAAAGAAAACTAGAAGCTCCTCAATGATCGAAATAGAGTCTGAAAAGTTGTCTTATGAACGTCTTCTGCTCATACTCGGATCTAGTGGTATCCTGCCGCACGATCCAATTTGATGAAGATGGTTGCACCCACCAACTCACCTAGGAGCTCCTCAATGATTGGAATAGGGTACCGATCTTTGATGGTGATAGAGTAGAGGGCGCGATAGCCTACATAGAACCGTCATAAATTGTCCTTGCGCACAAGAAGTACTGGTGAAGAGTAGGCACTATGGTTCGGTTGGACGATCCTTTGCTCTAGCATCTCACGTACTAGCCTTGTGATTGCCTCCTTCTAAGTGTGAGGGTACCAGTATCACATTATATATGTGCATCACCTACCTTTATAATCTACACATATTTTATATATATAACATGAAAGACTTTTATAATCTATGTGTTTACATTACATCTGATCTCTAGATTATTTTTCAAAATATTTCGATCATCAAAGAACAAGATGAAAGAGATGTTTAATGGAGAAATTATCTTCTAGGATTGCCAAATGATATTTTAGAGGAGAAAGAGTATTTGAATTGTTAGTGATAAAAATAGAAGATGAAAAAAGAATGAGAATAAGGAGGAAAAAGATAGGGAATAGATATATGAGAAATAACGCTAAGAAGAAGGAGGACACGATAGTCTTTTTTTAGTTTGTTAAGTCTAAATTAGTAAATAAGGTAATAAGATAATTTTGCGGGTAATAGCTCTGTTGTTTTACGATACAACAGTCCTTTTGAGATTTGTTAGGAGTAAATTAGTTAAAAAAAGGTTTGAAATTGCAATTGGATAACTAGTTGCCTATTTCTGCCAATTTGACAATCGAGGGGCTTTTTGCATATTTTTTTCGTTTCCTTTAAACCAATTACTTAACCGGAGGAACCCATCCTCTTTTCGTCTCCCAAGTTGGTACACAACCATCTCTAATGGCGATGGAGGGAGAAGAGATAGTCGTGATCCACTCGTGGTCGGCTCCCAGATCCCTCAGCACCAGTCTCATGTACTCCTTCGCCCAGGTCTCACTTCTCTCTCTCTCACTCGTTCTGTATGCTCTTCTTCTGTTCTTTTTCTTTTCTGTGTTACAAATGTACATCTTTGAGACCTTGCATCCATTAGTGCACTTCATGTGTTTGCTGATTAGTCCCATTTGATTGGTTATGCGAAATCGCTGGTCAGTTGTTTGCTTGCTTGCCCACTAACACATCCCAAATATGGGATGGTTGATTCTTGTCGAGTATAGAGTAGACTTGTGATGTCTCTCTCAGGTGTTGATACTAGTTGAAGTTTGAGGAGGCATTTCCTTTAGAAATCAAAATATGGTGTTGAGATTTAGAGAAAAAGAAAAAAGGAAAAAGAAAAAGAAGGAGAGAGAAGGTCACATGTTGCATTGGATGTCTCTTACTTGACAAGTTTTAGACCTGTGAAGCTATCCTTGCTTACTTTCAGTATTGGATTGATCGATTAACATAGACAGGACTAACCTAGCTTGTTTCTTGACTTGATCATTTCATCTATTTACCTAATGGCAACTTGAAAAGGTACTCTGTTTTGCAAGTCTATAGTAGGATGCTTAAAGGATTAGCATTTATTATTTCAAAGTTAAGCTTCCAAAAAGAGGAAATTCTTTTTATTTTTTATTTTTCTGCATTACATGCTTTTTTGGCCTTATACTTTTATAAAAAGTACATATTGCTGCTGTAGTAATTTCTTAAATAAATTTTATTGGTCAATTTCGGAGTAACTTGAGATGCTTCTTTTAGACTGGTTTTGCATTTGCAGTTGCATTATCCTGATATTCTGATATGTTTCAGAGGGATGATACAGAGGTGCTAGATGAACCTCTCTATGCAAATTTCTTACAGGTTACGGGTGTTGAAAGGCCTTATCTTGATGAGCTTCTGTCTAAAATGGTAAGTTGATTAGTGAAGAATTTAATAGATTAAGCATCCGCCCATTAATTGTTATGCATGTTCGTAATTGCTATATAGGAATTCCTGTTCCATGATATTGCTCGTCTAGAGATAACAACCATCAACAATTTCCACCTTCTTTGTGGCTCTTTGCATTCAAATTCTTAGATTGTCATAACTAGTGTTTTCTATAGTCAAAATAAATTACGTCATTCCTTCTGTTGTTATTATGCCTTCTTCATTCATTCTTAACAAATGATCTTACCTTATTGGTGAGTTGCACAACAGTTAGTAATTATTTTTATCATTTACTTTCCTCATTTTGAACTTTTTTATCCTGATGTAGGATCCTGATGGAAATAAGGTTGTCAAGGAGGTTATTTTTGGTCCTGGAGAGAAGAAATATCGTTATTGCAAGGTGATTTTTTTTAATCTTAATTTGAACACAATGTAATGCAAATTGCATTTTGAGTAAATCTGATTCACTAAGAAGTATGGAAGTTATTATGTCCCATTATAATTACTTAACATATTAAAACTTTCCCCCTTGGAATAATATGCTCATTGGCTATAATAAACTCAATATGTTTTCAAGGCACCGTTTTTTTTCCTAGTTCACTTATATTGCAAGTATAACTTCATCTTGAACAGAGTTTCTTAGCACAACGAAGCAAATGCTCTATATGAACTTAGAGAATCTTGTTATCTACGCAACATAGAAAGTTTATATAAACTTAATTGACTAAGTAGGGAAGTCATTCAAATGAAACTGTCGGTTCCTTTTATTATCACGAGGTACTTACAAGAATTATTGTTCTAGATGCACTTGGCCTGTAGGCCTTCTCGGCATGACATGTATCCTGGCATATGACGCGCTAAGTTGGTGTGCCACTGACACACTTAATGGCCTCAACATACCTAGAAAACAAATTGTGTTAGCAAAAGTCTACCAAGACTCGAAGGGTCAAGTTCGCTTTGCAGACTAGTACCACCTGATCGCCATTCTCTAAGTGAAATGATGCAAGCTAGACTTTCTGGTGGTTGGAAGTGCCATGAGATGAGAAAAACTGCTATGCTAGGTAGGTCCAGTTTAGCAAGTCCCCTTCTGATAATTTTGGGAAATCTAGCTTGACGGTTCGAGCTTGAATTCCCAAATATGGTCTGTCATCAGGAGCCGGATGGCCTCGTTGTGGATGCTGGTCATATGGGTCATGGGTCCATGAGTCTGGCTCGTGTCGTGTTCGGGCTGCATGCAGGTTTGGTTCAATCAACTGATGCGGGCTCATCGGGTCATTCCACCAGTCATCCTTTGGCTCGTACTCGGGCTCAAAATCCTGCTCACGAGTCCCAAACTGAGTCATGCGAGGTGGTCGAATCGGTTTGCGAAAATTCAGCCTACTTCGAGAAGTGTGCACTTCATCCCTTCCACAATTTTGCCCTAACCATATCCCTAGGGCCGAATTATTGTTTTGGCCTATGGGTGCCGCCAGGTCGCTGTAACCTCGGTGGCAGCTAGGCAGGGTCCCTAGCTGGTGGCAATTGGTTTTCGGCGGATGCTCGCAATTGGCGATGGAAGAAAATTGTTGATCTCGGGCTCAACTTGCTGCATGGGCAGCCATGGCATGTCTCCGCCGGTCTTATCGGCCTCTGGTGGTTGTGGTTGGTATTCAGGGTCCCAATGCAATGGGGATATTTCACAATGAAGGTGGTCATCAAGTTTGGCCACCCGTCAACTACGATTGCAGCGACCACCATTGGCTTTGGCCCTCATGTAAGGGAAGTCAGCCGTGGCCGTCGATGGTCGCGAAAGGGAGGGAGATGAAGTAGGGTACCTCAATCACCAGAAGGAGTCGTTATTGCGAGGGGGAATCATTGTTGCGAGGGGTAGTCGCTACTGAGGGAGTTGCCGTGCGAGGGAGGGGAGGGGAGGAAGCTTTCATCGCCGGTGCGTGAGGGAGGAGGGAGGGAGGCTTTCGTCATCGGCGTGTGAGGGAGGCAGGAAGGTTTTTGTCGCCGTCGACGCGTGAGAGAGAGAAGGGTTTTTTTCGGCTAGGTCACGAGAGAGAGAAGGGAACGAGAGAGTTGAGCGTCTGAGCGATATCGGGTTAGTTAAATACTAACGGGTCAATTATGGGTTTTAAATGAGTTTTATTTGTAGACTCGACCCGTTTAACTTAAACAAGTCAAAAATGTATCCCGCCGTATTTCGCTGTATCTCCATCGTACCGGATAATTAAAATTAATTATTTTAAATTAGATACTTTTTTAGCTATATTGAATACGTATCGGGGCCGTATCGGTATCCGATACGTATTTGATACTGGTACGGAGGCCTAAATGAAGTATCTGTGCTTCATAGGATGGAGCTGATTGCATTAGTCGTGAATTTGCTACAGCGTGGAAGGCCATCGATGACAGTCTTTTGGTCGGCGTTCGTGCGAACGGTGGCCATGGCTCAGGTGTGAAGGACCTAAGGAAGAGATTGGCGATAGTGGTTTGGGCCGAAAGCTCGTGAAACGACGCCGGTGGAGAATTAGGGTTTCGGACCCTAGTTTCCACTGTAGCCATGTAAGATGATGTCAGGGCTATTGCTGGGGTGTGCTTCGAGATCATTGCAGTGTTAGGGTGGGTTTGTAGAGATGGCAGGGGCTCCACCCGCGGTGGAGGAGGTGCCTTTGCTGCGATTGGTGATTCCTTCCATCATCTTCTCGGTTTGGCATTATTTATTATGAAGGCGATTGTTCCATTGCGAGTGGTGGCGGTGGGCGGTGGTGCTGTGTCAGGAGAGCCTCTATCAAGGCTTGCAGCTACTTGTCGAGCCGTTTGGTGCTCTCTATGGTAGATTTTATGGCTTCCCTAGTTAGATCTTTCAAAGTCTCCATTGATTCGATTAGCATCTTTGCCCACACGAGTGGTTCATCAATGGCGGTGGCCTCAATGAAGCTTCCACAGGGATGGAGATGAGTTTTTGGTCTTCCGTGGCGGCGAACTCCTTTAGATTTGCTTTGGATCGCGTGTTTAACCGAGGAACTTTGGTTTTGATACTGTTGTTACAAATCAGATCTAGGCCAATCTGTTCGTAGAAAAAATCTATAATTTTTATTGGAGGTAGCTTCATGAGTCTCAGATCTAATAGTTTTGAAATGAAGTGATTCCAAGATCATGATAAAAAGATATGAAGGAAATAGTGGAGAAGGGTTGAAACCAGATAGAAACTGGTAAACTGACGATGCGGCGGTCATCTGAGAATGGTGGATGGCTGTGAGTTGAGGTGGTGGAGGTCGGTCATATGAGTAATTGGCTTGTGGAGGTAGAGAATGGCTAGGGTTTGGAGGTAGAATTAGGGTTTCTAAGTTAGATATACTTCTAGGAAAATAAATAGCTTGATTAAAAGGTTAAAAGAAAGATAAGAGATTGAATAAACCAATATTCTTTTCATGATGGTCCCAAGTAGACAACGACCACTCCTATTTATAGTAGAGACACGGTGGGTCGGACCCAACTTGCTCTACGGGGTTTATATACGTGAATTATTCGCTTTAATTTAATTTTAAAAACAATAAGCAAAAGCAACCAATTAAACTCAACTCGTCTTAACCTAACTGACTCGACCCTTGCTGTCAGATTGTATTAGACACCATCTTCAATTTAACTTAGATGAAGTTCCTTGAATCCAAGTGGATCTAATATTGGTCTAATTGACTTAATTAGACTAATTTTACTTTCAATTTAATTTGTTTATGTAATTGATCAATTGGGATCAACAATTGATGGTTATGGTTAGCTTATAGTGGGGAGGATATCCGCATTGAGTCAGTTGTAGTTTGGATTAGCTAATTAGGCTAAATATTACTAGATTTGGGTTAAATAGAGTCAATTAGAGTCCTATTAGGAGTTGAAGTCCTATTAGAATCATCTAGAATTGATTCTATAACCTATTTAAAGGGTTATGCAGATATTATATTTAAGTGTGGTGGAATACAATTTTTTAATCAAAATCTTTCTCTTTCGGTTCCTTTTTCTTCTCTCCTCTTCGTCTGAATTTTCTCTTTCTAACCTATCTCTTTTCTCTCTCCAAAATTATTTGATCCCTTCTCTCTTTCCTTGAAGTTTCTTTCTCAATCTTCTTCTTCAACCTAACCAAAATTTTAGGCGAAATGGGACAAAGCTATCGAGTCATGTAGATAAGAAAAAAAATTGAACAATATTTAAAGTATTCAAAATGTTAATGTAAAACTTCATTAACATCAACTAAGTTTTACATCTATCATGCTTATTAAATAATAAAATAATACTCATGTATGTAAATTTCACTAAAAAGTAAGTCCCGCAGAATTTTGTTTCGTAAAAAATGCTATATTGTTGCCTTATTGTCGATGTTCTTAAAATTTACATTATGTTGTTACCTATTTGTTTTTGTTATCTATAATAATATGGTTTGAAGCAATGCTTTTGAAAGCGGCCAGACCATCTTAGTGGGGCAGGGCATCAGCCACTCGCAAAGGGAGTACGTGACAATGGTTTGGTGGTTGGGTTGCACGATGAGCAGCGGGCAACGGCGACGGCTAGCTCCTTCTCCTTATTCTTCTTCTCTCTCTCTCTCTCTCACTAGCTACCACATGTCCCACTCACCCAATCTTTCCTCCCTCTAACTTCCAAAGCGCCTACATGGCAAAATGGATGCTGTGGCCGTGTTTCGACATGCCGGGGACATGGATACCCCGTCGACACGTGTCGGATATGCCGTCGAGTATCCAATAATTATAAAAAAAAAGGATACGTCGTGGACAAGCTCTCAAAACTCAAACCCTAAAAACAAGAAAAACCCAAATCGAAACCTACCTCAACGTCGACGAGCTCCTTCTCCCTCGACAACACTCTCGACGATCTCCTCCCTTGACAACGCTCTCGATGAGCTCTTCCTCCATCAACGACGCTCTCGATGAGCTCCCCTTCCCACTGAGGTATCTCTCTCTCTCTCTCTCTCTCTTTGTGGCTGAGTTGAGGAGTAGTGGGTAGGTGTGTGTGGGGAGGGAGGGGGAGGGGGGTAGGTGGATTCCTATTTTGATTAGTGGGTGGGTGTATTTTTTTTTAATTTTTTAATTTTTATACAGCACTACAACATAGCAGTGAGTAAAATTTAAATTATAAATAGTTTTATTTAGTGATTTAATCATTATGAGTTAGTGATTGACATGTATATATATAGGTTGATAATTTATAATTTTACATATATATATTATTTATTAATTTATTTATTGCCGTATTCTAGCTGTGTTCGTATCATATCTTTTTTAAGATTTGTTATATTGCCGTGTCCGTGTTTCATTGTCTCTAACTAATCATAGCCGTCATGCACCATGCATTAGATATATTTAATAAAATATGCACACACACACACGCACACACATATATAGACATATTTGTGAATTGTGATCTTTTCTTAAAAAATTAAAAATTATGGTTATAAATTGCACTAATAAAATTTTTATATACATATAATGTACTATATTAATATTTAGGGTTAAACACATTTTATTACTTTGTATTTATGTCCAAAATTATTTTACTCCCTTGTATTTTAAAAGGACTCAAATTAGTTATTGTCTTATGATTAAGATTGTTAATTTTTCTGTCAAATTTAACTGAGCACCATGACTATTTTGGTCATTAGCGACATTATCTCAAAAATATGCATGTCTTGTCTAAAAAACACGATAGAGATATTTTGGTCATTTTAGTACTGTTCAGTTAAATTTAATAAAACTAATGGTCTCACATTAATTATAAGTACAGATATTGGTTTGAGACTTTTTAAAATATAGGGGAGTAGAGGGTAAAGTGATTTTGGGTATAAGTGCAGATGATAAAATATATTTAACCCTAATATTTATTATATATCATATATACTTATTTTTAAGATGCTAGTCTCTCTTGACATATACCTTCTGCCTTGGTGCTAGGCGGTAGGATGACCGCTCGCAACCTACGATTACCTTTCAATACACTGGATCAAAGTTTCAATTTTAGTGTCAATCCCTAGAAAAAGATGGAACTTCTTAAAGTTTTGGTTTGTTTTGAAGTTTAGGATTAAAGAATAAAATTTTCAAGTTTCAACCTTTTTTAAATAATAAAAATAATAAAAACTCTAGGAAATTCTAAAAAATAACAGAAAATTAAGGAAATTAGCACTAAGTTTTAGAAATTACAGAAATTAAGGCAAACCACAAAAAAAATCTACTACTCATATTGTGAAGAAACAAATCAATAATCACTACCAATGGATGGAACTTCGTTGAGGATTATGTTTAAATTTTAGTGGCTGTTGCTATCCTCATGTCATTCTTATCACGTCGATGAAATAATATTGATGATGAGGACCAAACACAAAATATCTATCTTGTCAATCCTTCCATGTCGTGGGAAGAAGCAATTTATTGATGCTCTTGATAAGCATCCCACTCATTAGATTGAATACCACCATAATCTCTATAACTATAACTATGCCTCGACCCTTCCGAGTAGATATGACACGAAGAATCATTGGGAGCACAAGAACCCTAATATTGTCCATGTGCACCATATATATCACCTCCTTGACTTTCTCACTCCCTACTAAGATAAGTAGGTCTAGGTTGATCTCCTCCGTATCTAATTGACCTCTCCTGTGATGCAACATGATTATATGTTGATAGGATAGCTTTTGCAATGTCATTATTGTCGTCGTCCTTGACATCGTACTTGTATTCTCAGTTCCAGAATGGCTTGGCCCTACCCTTGCTTTTGCCTCTTGTAGTTGTAGGATGTTGACCAACTATGAATTATCTCTATCATCGAGAACTCTATCCTCTATCTATTTGATCTAAGGCATCAGTTGATCTTCATCATCAAATACATAATCCGGATCAATGAGGTTATCACTTTGTTCTCTCCTTTCTTTAAGTCAAATATTTTAATGACAAAATACTAGCTTTTCCAATTTCTCCATCATGAGTCTCTTTTGAGGCTTTGTATGGATCAGTAAGAAAGTTGTCCAATTTTGTTCACTTGATGAAAGTCATGAAACAGTTACAATTCAAAACTTAAATGTGAAACGAGATGCATTTTACCATGTCAGCAAAACTGTTGAACGGGATGACGACTTCTAAATATAAGTTGTTTTTCAGTTTAGCTACTTATATGAAAATTTGAAAATATCGAAATAAATTGCTAAGTCTTAGGAGAGAAATTTCCACATAAGTTCCAGTTCAACGACTTTCAAATAGAAATCATTGCATCAAAAAGCGACTTATGTGAAAATTTTTCTCCCAAGACTTAACAATTTACTTAATAATTTTCAAATTTTCATATAAGTCATTGACTTGGAAAATTACTTATATTTGAAAGTCACTTCCAATATAGTAGTTTTGCTGACGTGGCAAAACACACCTAGTTTTGAAGTGAATCATTAACGAAAAAAATAGCAGCAGACTTAAAATAGTCAAAAACTCAGTAAAGCTGCATATATTGTCCCTCCCTAGATCATGCACTTGTAGATTTCTCATGCATTGAGGAACCCTTTCTAGTGGCAAGTATTACTGTTTTTGTTCCTACTAGCTAGCCTATGTTTCATTTCTAATTCTCCTGAATTATACTTGGTTGGATTAGTATTCATGCCATTGACTTCACCAATTTATTTTGTGGGAAAAGAAAACACTATTCCTACTTGAATTCAGGTTCTTTAAGTTCGTGATCAAGATATAAGATTGTCTTATCAGCTAGTGTTGCATACTTAATGCTAGTAGGTTATATAACTGATATAATATGAGTTCTTGAAACTTAAATGTACTTCACTGTGTTCATATGAATGTGCAATTTCTGAACCTGTTTTACTAGTATTGGATGACTTACTCTTTTGTAACTCTTATCCTGATCTTGTCTACATGGAAGCTCTAATTTTCTTGTCCTATTTTCCCTATGTGTAGCACATGGCTAAACAACGTCTTCCTAACTTGACAAGTGATTTAATGAAGAAAGGAAAGCACTTCATACTGATAAGGAATCCTCTTAATATCTTGGTATGCATACAATGTTATTATTTTTCAATGTAGAATATCATTTATGTAGCTCTTAGGTCTTTTTCTTTGTAAATTTACTCTTCTTCATTGATGGTAATGTTGTCTGTTAGTGCTAAGCAAACACATTAAATATGAAATCTTAGTTTTCAAGGATTTCTTCCTGTCTTTGTTGTAAAGTTATTGCTCTCTCATTGTGCTTATATTAGATTTGTTCTTTTCCTTTTTATCATAGGATAGCCATTTCTCTTTTAAAGATTCTTTTGCTAGAATGAAATGAATACTATTCCATCCTTTGCCTGAGCCAATCTTCTCCTTTTCTTTTGTTGTTATTTTGCTTCTTCCTAAGTGCTTATGGTAAAATAGTGCTATGCTTGTCTTGTACTTATGTTGCGAAATATTTTGGTAGTAATACTTCACTTAGGCACCTTTTCCTTTGATCTGTTAATCATGATCAATTTGATTTTATCAAGTTAATTATCATATCGAAGAATGAAGAATCTAATTATAGATCTAAGTTCTAACTGTCATTAGCTATAGGCAATTAAGTTAGTCTCTGATATTTGTTTTCTTGATGAGTGAACTTTATAATTACAGATTTATTTAGAATCAGAACATAAATGAACACATTTGAAGATCTAGTTACACCCATGCGATTAAATTGGCTGGCTTACTATACAATCGGTGAGTGCTTATTAAGCATATTAACTCTTAGAATCAAAAGCTTCATATGATCACATTGTTAGATATTAAGAGAATATTCATTACTAGTGAAGATACAAAATCCACGTACATTCTTGTGTATTTGTATATTGTTGTAGTTATGGATGATCTATGTCATTTCATGTTGGTTTCGGTTTGATCAACTATCCTTTTTGAGACATAAAGCAGCATTAGAAGCTTCCTCTTCCCCTTTGGCCATGGATACATAGTTGCTGGTCGTTGTTACACTTTCTAACTTGTGAAGCTTCACCTATATCTGATTTTGTTTCCTTTCTTTTAGATTGCAACTTCCTTTGTAAAAAAACATCATAAATGCGCAAATTTATTTTATCATTTGGAGAATATTGGATTGTAGTATTGTACTCTTTGAAGCTTTCTTTCCTGTCAATACATATTACTCCTACTTGAGCTCTTTGTTAGTTACTGAAACTGAATCATGGTTTGCAAGTATCTTGTCAGCTATCATTTGACAAGATTGCACCATTATCTTTTCCTGTCAATACATTTTTATGCGGAAACTTTTTTTTTTTTGTTCAGACTAAATTCGATTGTACTGTTTTAAAAATTTCTTCTCTTTCAATACGTATTACTTCTACTTGTGCTCCTGGTTGCTTATTGAATCATGGTTTCCATATATCTTGTCAGCCATCATTCGACAAGGTTGCACCATTATCTTTTCTAGAGCTGGGTTTGGCAGGCCTTGTCTCCATATATAGTGAACTATGTGAGCTTGGAAATGCTCCACCTATAATAGATGCAGAGGATTTGCAAAATCATCCTGAGGTAAGTTTTATTTCCACCTGACATTGCTGCTAAATGATTATATACTAAAATCTGTTTTTTTTAATTTTATTTTTATTTTTATTTTTAGTTTCCCACCTATGATATTGACATCATGACAACTTAGATCAAGAACAACATATTATACCTTAGACATTATATGGTGAAATCAATTCCAACTTAATGGAAAGTGGCTATAAGCCTATAAGTATTGAGTCATATCCAGAATGCCTCACAGCTTATGATATCTTCCTATTCTACCTTTAGTAAAGTTTCCTATTTCTTGTAGAACTGCAAAACTGTATGTACAAGGTATAAATATAGCAAAAGGCTTCAGATCCAGTGGGAACTTTTGGGAGCTCATAGTAACATATATTCAACCAATTGCAAAAAAAATAATATAATAGATCCTAATCTTATGATAGAAATCTGTTTGGAGATGATCTTGTGACTAGGAAATACAAATACTTCATACTAGGAAAATCCACCAAAGGAATCTCTAAGTTTGAAAGAATTTTAGATGTTTCTTTTGCTGTCTTGTGCCATCGGTTTGAACGGACCTATCTTGGTTCGCACCAAACTTATATACCTTTAGTATTCTGGGCTGAAGTGTGCCACAGTTTGCATCGACCAAAGCTCAGTTCGAATTGAGTTTTGTATATTGCTAAATTTTGCTCTTTTGGTCTTTGTTCTTTGATTTCTTCGCATAGACAAGTTTTCCATAAATAGTGTGACTTGATCATACATTAAACCCTAGATTGTACAACATAAATACTAGTGTTTTGTGTCCACGAATTTGCCATTACAAACTATTACACTAACAATTAACAGTGAGATTTCCAGGTTGGTTGTTAGTCTTAACAACTGGGACTAGAGTTCCTAAATTTTCAGATTTCCTTGTCGTCTATTTCTCATTACATTTGCATTCCTGTGCAGGCTGTTTTGCGTGGACTTTGTCAGGATTTGAGTATTCCCTTTCAGGCATCAATGCTCAAGTTAGTGAACAATTAGTTTAAAAAAGAAGCATAGCTTGTATTTCAGATTTCATTTTTAATTGTTTTGGAGACTTAATATAATAAACAGAATATAGTATTTAACTATTTATCATTTCTAAACGATTTTATGGTTTCATTATGATTATCATGGAAAGTGCATCTGCTAGCACAGGGAAACTTGGTTAGCTCTGTTCAGGATTTGAGCATTACTTTTTAGGCATCAATGCTTTAGTTAGTGAACAGTTAGTTTGATAGAAGCATAGCTTGTATGCTTGCAATTCAGATTTCTTTTTTTAATGTTTTGGGGGCTTAATATAATCCATGGAACACAGTATTTACATTTCTAAATGATTTTACGGTTTCATTATGATTAGCATGAAAGGTGCATCTGCTAGCACAGAGAAACCTGTTTAGCTTTGTTCAGGATTCATATTTTTTGTCTCCTTGAGTCAATATTTAAAGTGCTTGAACTGAATAATTTAGGCTAGAGAATTGGAGTTAGCAAGTTACTCATTTATTTAATTGCATGAATCTGCACTACAGGAATCAAAGTAATGGAACAATTTAAGTTGTCTTCATTCTGTGTTTTATTTTATCTGGCTACATGTATGGCAGGTGACCAAGATAGAGGCCCAGAATGACTAATCTATCATTTGACATTTCATAGGCAGGGTTGTTGCTTCTTCTGTTTATTGAGTACATTGTACGTTAAGGTATGTCCTGTACAGTTGTCTAAGCGATTGGTATAAACCAGAAGTATGTATTAGAAAGACAATTTAGTATCGGCACTATGCAGAAGAAAACCAAAGAATGAAATTACACAGTGAGAAATTAAAGGTGAAGCAGCAAGCTATTTTACTTCAACATCCTCTCTTGAAGTAAGTTGTTGGCACCAATACTAGGGCGTCTCAGTCTATAGACCTCCTCATTAAAAAAAAAATAAAGAGGAAAAACTTTGGTGTATTATGGATATCATGCCATATAATCCTATATGAATTAGGTGTCTTTCATACCACCTATGGTACTGAAAACCATGGATGGCTGTGCCATTAATGGCACGGCACTTGGCATGGGGTGTGCTAGTGGCACAGTGCGTGCCGACCGGCACGCCTGTCGTGCCGAGCTGTGCCGGGTTGGCACGGCTGTGTGCCGTTCGGCACAGCCCCGTGCCAGTCATTGTGCCATATGGAGCTATTTTTTTAAAATTTTTTTCTATTTTCATCAGTTATTATCAAATTAACTGATCAATTGATCATTTAGAAGGCTTAGATGAAATTAATGATAATGAGACTAGAAATTATAATGATGATGATGGTGATAGTGATAATAACGAAACTCAGTTTGGTAGCAGTGATAATAGAGATGAGACATACATCTCTATTACACAACATTTTCATAGAGATATTCTTTTTACAGAGGACTTGAGTTTGTAGTTAGCAGGACATTAGGAGAGATGTACCCATAGGATGATATAAGTTCATCATAATTACCATCATATCAATCACACTCACCAGAGCTAGAACACCATTATTATACTCAATATCTACCATCTATATATGCTTATGGTGTGTCTATACCTATGTCGGTGCCGTTCATTTCCGTGCATGTTCAATATTCATATCATATCATATCATAGGAGAATTATAAAATTTCTATTTGTATGAAGGCTATGTAAAACGTTACAATGAGCAATACTATCAGTGAATGAATTTTATAATATATTGGCAGTATTTAATGCAACATTCTCGTGTTATTCTTATGCTGACAAATAAAATATTTGATTATCTTCGTCATTTTATGTTTAGCTAGATATTAATTTTAATTATTAAACTATTAACAATTAATATTATGTGTTCAATTATATTATGAAGTGTTCAATCATTAATATTATTTTTAATGAATGTCTTCAATTATAGTATGTGTTAAATAATATTTATATATAACTATTACTTTATCTTTAATAAATATGTCATTTACAAAAATAATCTAAAGATAAAACATTATAATATATGTTTTAAACTTTTAATATATATATTTCAACTAAAAACTAAAAATTGATATATTGAAAACCGAAAAACATCTTTAAATATCCTAAAAAGTTTATTAAAAGTATTTTAAATACGTGCCAGTAGCACAGCGGGGCGTGCCACTGGCACGGCGGGGTGTCACGCCCCGTGCCGACCGGCACGTGCCGTGCCGATGGTGGCACGGCACGGCACGTGCCACTGGCATGGCCATCGTTGCTGGAAACTCACATAGATAAGCTGCACAATCCATATCGTGCTACAGATGATGTTCATCTCCTGTGCCTTGTCATAAAAGTGCCTTATGAAGGGTGCTTTTGATCTTGGAATCTTTTTCCAAGCTCCACAAACTTAGTGGAGAGAAGTGTTGAATAGGTGGGGATTCACAAATCAACCTGTTCAACTCCGGGATAGCCTCAGTGGGTGCCATATGAAGGATTCTTTCATTTTATATCATGCTAGTCATATCTTGTTACAAACCCACAATATTGAGTGAGTGCAAGCAACTTGTCTACCTTTACATTGTTTAAACTAAAATGTAAACTGCTAGCCTTATGGTCAGTTGAAAAAATTTACTAGCATTTGAGGCTTTGACGCAGAAATATCATTGAGAACCAGGAGAGAGTAGGACATCTCAATCACTCACTTATGCTAGCTCAATTTAAAGCTACAATAAGCCATAGGTAGAACTGTAGAAGGATAAGCACCTAGGGCTAACCATTAGGCAAATGCTTAGAGCCTTAGACAATAGGAAGAATCAGAAATCAAGGTGGTTATGCAAAACAAAAAAAAATTAAACAATTAATAGATAAAAGTTAAAATTAACCATTAGAAATCCACAAGATTTGGTAAATCTAAACTGAGGTTGAAATTCATGACGTACTGAAATCCTAACATGATGAAAAACCAAGGCATGTACCTTAGCAGACTAACTGGGGCCTAGGGATGCTTCATGTAAGGTGAGTGGGTGGTATTGCAGTTGTTTTGAAACATTGATGTTTGGATTCATGCAGAATCATGGTGGTGTTGTGCCTGTTATGCTGTGGATTGATCTGCTAGTAGACAGGACTTGGAATCCACCTTGGCTATAGAATTATATTATTAAGGTAACTTGGGTTACTGATTATGGAGATCTTAGCATACTTGCTTATGCATACGAGGTGGTTAGTAAGGGAACATGGAGAACTATTAGAGACCAAAATTCCAAATATGGGTATCAGGATTGGCCACCTAAAAAAACAATGTACATTGGCCATATATACCGATTTGGTATTAGACTTTTTTTAATTATATAAAATTCTAAACATTATTTAAAAGTATAAAAAAATTTCAAAATTTTAGAAAAATGATAGAAAAATAAGAAAACAAGAATCACTCACATATAAAGCCTCAAATTGGAAAAAGAAATATTCACTTACTCAAACCTATGATAATTTTGAGCTAGATCTAGAAAATTTTTATAGTCGTCATTAGCATTATCACCATAAGTTTGTAAATATTGATACCTGGTCTGATATTTCAAAGATTGACGGGATCAAACTAGTCATGTCAAATGATTGCCTTTTTTGTCGTGTTTGAGAAGGATAATAATTAGCATATAAATCTTGTGATGACTCTAAATAATGAATAGTCGATGAATTATTGTCATATGGAGCAATATCTTGTAATATATGTACATTCTCATTTTTTGTTTTCAATCTTTATGTGTAGAAGGGACGATCTTACTAGGTTCATCATCAGGGTTATCACTAGTACTATTGGCTCTATTATTTCTCGCTATTGAACAACACGTACTAGCATCTACCCTCATTATTCTCACTCCTATAATGCCTTGTCGAACCAAGGATTGTCTCTATCATTTAATAATCTATCATCCACTTCTTTGATTTGTAGAGTCAAAGGATCTTTTTCATCAAAAGTATGATTTAAATTAATCAGCTGATTATTTTCTGCTTTGTTAAATTTCTCTTCCCAATCTCATACTATAATGGCAGAACACTAATGGTTTCAATCTCTTAATTGCCAATTTGTTATGTAATTTGGTGTGAATCGACGAGAGAGTGCTTTAATTCCTTTCATACTACGATAAAGATATAGTTTGACTTAAGATCTTCTTTGTAATTAATGTTAAATTTGGTGCCTCCTCACATCTAATTGTAACAAATTAGCAGTACTAAATTGTCTAGCTCTCAATCTATATCTCTTAACTTGAAATATATTACTGCATGTATTTTATAAGATATTGATTAGGTTGAAACTTAAAACAAGTAGTAATAAAATTATTTAATTGAATCATAACTTGCTTCTCTGTAGTAAAGGATTTGCTTATGAATGTCAAGCTCCAATCTATTGATTACCCTCTTAGTAACATTAGCGATTTTTCAGAGAATTGAAATCTTGGATTAAAGAAATACCTTATAGATATTGTAATATAAAATTTATAAGCAATCAAACTTCAAAAATACTTATACATTAAAGTGAATTAGTAAATTACAAACATGCCTACTAACAATACGTATATCTTGATGTAGCTGTTTTGTTATGTCCATAGCGTCATACAAGAAACCCATCTTAAATTTGTCGTCACTATCTATAAGTCGTAATATTTTAATAAGAGTCTTGAATAATGCAGTGGCAATTGTGATATTATTGCAAAATATATTTTCAAGAACCATGCTATTCGAAGTTTTGTCTAAACCACTTTATGTTTTTTAATTTTTATAAACCATCCTGTAATGTGAACATATGTATAATATCATTTTTGTTTCATATGATGCTTTCCAATGCCTTTTGAGACTAAGTATGATGATCTCTCTATCACTAATTATCTATCTAAGTAAATTAAGAATCCAGCCATGCTTATGTATAAAGTTTGTCAACTTTTGACCTCTATATGTCACTTTGTTAATTTTAGTTTTTCAACATGATATTAAGACAATGTGCAACATATGTCATCCAATACCAATATTGTCTATTCAGCATAAGTAATTTTCTAGCAACTTTAAAATTTGCTCCATTATAGATAACAAGTTGGACTACCCTTTTTTCACCTATTTTTTCTACTACATCATCCATTTGCTGAAAAATATAATTTGTATTTTAGAAATGAGTAGTGACTTCCACAGGCTTTAAAAATACTATCTCAATGCCTGAGTACACCTAGAAATTAATTATATTTTTCCTATTATATATAATCCACTTATTACACAACAGTGTACAACCAAATTTATCTTAATAATTTTTAAATATTTTAATGTAATTGTGAAGCTTATCTACCTTTGACTCGAGATTTTTAGTAGCAATATCATTTAAACTAAAAGAGTGAACATGAGCTCTGCTGATTGTATAGCATCCATTATAATAGGATAATAAAGACTATCAACTTAATTGAAAAGAATATAGTTGTAGAAAGCTAGGTCATCGATTGTTCTTTTGTTGTACTTTGAGAGTGAGCGGTATGGATCTGCAACAAGATACATCTTCTTGTATCTTGCTCAGGACCTCAAAGGAGGCTTGCATTAGTGAGGTTAACCTAGGTAGGTGTATGGTGGCAACCATCTCCAAACGTTGGATCTTGGTGAAAGCGCTTGAGATGGCGATGCGAAATATGTGGAAATGGAAAACTGATTGGAGGGCTAGGAGTGTTAGGGGCTAAGGGTGGAGTTTCCAAATGCTAAAAGAATGGAGGAGGTTGGGAGAGAAGGTTTTTGGTACTGCTTCATTTTCCTTTATACAATGGAATAGGGAAATGAGGGCTATGACGAAGAAAGGATTTAGTCTGAATTTGTCCTTTTGGTTTCCTTTTGCAATACAGGTGAGTTAAGAAGTTTTCACAATTCATTTCTTCTTTTGGTGTTCTGGATGTGGTTGATAATAGAACTCTAGTTAGTTGCAAAATCTAAAGATTGCTTGGTTGCGTGTGATGCTCATGATGCCCAGAGACTTTCTCAAACACTGAAGGTTTCTAACTTTCTATTGGTGGTTTAGTATATGAAGTGAAAATGTAGGTGGAGAAGGACCCTATTGCTAGTTCTGACTTCTTAGAAGTGCATTGTAATGGCTCCTTTCGGTGCCCACATGCACTCTCATGCGCTCACACGGCACGCTCAACGAACATGATAGGATGGACACAACCGTCACACAAAGATAAAACTATACTTAAGATAATCCATCCCAAAGATAAATCATACTATCATCTAAATAAGCATATTAAAATATGAATATTTAAATTCACAATTATACTATACTTTACATAATCTGGCAGGACCTACACAGGTCATGACAAACTATCATAAAACTGAGCTCTTTTATATGTAAACATCAATGAAATTTGTGGGAAACCCTAGGGAAATCTCCTTTGGAGGCCTGTTCTCATAAGAAGACCCATGTTTCCGGGTCTCAAAAGCTCTATGGTGCTCAGAAATTCCCTGCCAAAAAAGGGGTTTCTTCTAAAAGTAAGGAAGTTGTTGAACCTTGCATGGAAGACCAGAGAAGTGAAGTTAACACTGAGGTCTCAAAAGAAGATTTAGAGAATGTGACTGATTGAGAGGGTCTAGCAAGAGAGGTCTATCTTGGTGGAAATTAGAACTTGGGAGAAGATGTTGGAAGTGGAGAAGAAAGTTAAATTTGAAGGTATGGAGAATGTTGTGGAAGAAGAGGTGGACAGAGGGGATTCTGACAGTAATTGGCAGGTTGCTGTTCTTCCTGATGAAGAGGTGTTGGATATTCAAGCTCTTCAGTTAGTGGATTATCAGATGATTAAGGCAATAAGAAGAATATTATGCCAGCCTACTAGGAGTAGTATTAGGAATATTCTGAAGAAAGGTGATCACTTCAAGCACACTAATGATGTTGTGGAGCAAGCTGGACAAGTGTGAGAGCTTTGGAGATTTCGAAAAAGAGGTGTCTAAGAGTTGATTTGGCAAAGATCCTTCTTGATCGCCAATGCCATAATATAGCATTGTCGGTGAAGTATATGGATGCTGTTTGGACCTTCTCGTCTTCGTCCTCAAAACGCATGGCCTTGAGGTAGCGCTCTACATTCCATAGAAAGTTCTCAACTTCCTTGGCATCACACATGCCTTTGAAATAACGAGGTTTACGGATGCATGACCTGGGTATATCCCTCGCAGGCACACCTCCGCTTTTGACAGCCCTCTCAAGGAGAGCAATCTTGGTCTTGAGATCGTCAATCTTGTCAACCTTGGTCTCCAGCTTTTCTAAGTTGGTTGTTTCAGCCAACGCGTAAGAGAATGAGAGAAAGAGGTAAGGAATACTCACTTTTGCCATTGTAGTCGCCGTCGCCATCGCTCGCCAATCGCCGCCCGTCGCCCGTCGCTCGTCGTGGCCGTCGCTTCGTGCCCTAGCCCCCGAGAGAGAAGAGAGATCGAGACAGAGAGATCGAGAGAGAGAGAGAGATTGGGAGAGGGTTAAAAACTTAAGTTGTGGGTTCGGATCCGGATCGGCGATCGGCGACGAGGTCGATGGTGAGCGGCGATGCATTAGGAGGGGTGCCGTGCGGCACCCTCGTGCCACGTGCCGGTACGCCCGCCGGCACGCCCCGTGCCGGTCGGCACGACCATCCTTGGTTTCAGCAACTCTTTTATCTGTTCATCGAGCAAGCTCTACCCTAATCTCATGGAATTGATCTTTGAAAGCACTCATGGCAACTTGGACACTTTCCTACACAACTCGCATATTTTTTTCAAAGCCGATGTGAAGGTTCTCTAATAACAACATGGCGTCATATAGGGGCACACATCAATCCTCTATTGTGAACAAGCGATCCTCCAACGGTAGAAAATCCATTGTAGGCTCCTTCCTTGTTGTGATTGAAGTACTCATTTTAGGTGCAATGCCAAATTGTTGATAATGGCAACTTCAGAGGATGACATTCCTAGCAAATCACCGTTCTAATACCACTTGTTACAGACTTAGGCTTTTGTGGCCTGCGAGTCTGCAGCGCCCTATCTTCTTCACAAGGTAGGACGAGCCTTCTCCCAATTAGAGTTTGTTAGAGAAGAGAAGAGAGGCTGCAGGAATTGTAAAGACACTTTTATTATAATAATTTCAATATACATGCATTACATGTGGAGGGGCTAGCCCTTTATATAGAGGCAAAGGGGACACAACTACAAGTATAACAAGTATAAAAATGAGTGGTGGAGGGCTCAAGACAAATTGCTTGCCTTCCTGATCTGCTGCCCAGAAATATGCACACACTGAAGGCGGAGTGAGCTCCTCTCTTTCTTGCAACTTGTGATTAAGGCATGGTCCCATTGGTCCAATCTAGTAGCAAGGTCATTTCTTGGGTCAGAGAGGGCTGCAAGAAGGTGACTTGCTCTCTCTAAAGCCAACAAAAATTGCTGCAATTTGCTTTACTATTATCACTGCAGCAGCAGTTCAGCAGTAGATAAATAGGTCTCTCCAAATTACCTTGGTGTCTCTCATGGCCAACTTAGTCAAAACTTAGTTGGGCACTTGGGTTTGGGCCAAAATTTCAATTGAGTATGGCAATGGGCTGTGCCAATTGATACTTAAATCCTTCTCGTACACAATAATGCTTTGCTTTTCACAATTTATCGATTCTAAAGATTTTCTTTTCTCAAATCTAAAGATTTTCTTTTTTCCTTTTTGTCAATGTAGCATCATGCTTCCTCACTTTTCTAGTAATCAACCTTAAAGATAAAGAAAACTTATGTTTCTCAAATCTAAAGATTTTCTTTTTGTTGATGTAGTGTCATGTTTACTCACTTTAAGTATATTTATAACTTTATATAATTTACATGGAATTGTTGTCAGGTGGGAAGCTGGTCCAAAACAGTTTGATGGAATATGGGCTCCCTGGTGGTATGGAAGTGTGCACAAGTCAACAGGTTTCTCAAAACGTCATTCTTATCCCTTGGTAAGAATATCTTGATTACACAATTATGTTTTGTTTTATGAATATACTAGATTCATTCTATGGTGCTAGAGTTGGCCCTGTTGTCTGTTGCACTAAGCAGAAATCTTTAAAAACAATTTTATCTACTTATTTATTTAGATATTTTAGTTGTGTTGTTCTAGATAAAATCACATCATTTTTTATGAGATGGCAACTTATTTATTACTCTTTTATATGACCAATAATTGATGGGACAGCTTCCCGAAGAGAATATTACGTTATGTTTTGATACTGTTCATTTTATTAATGTGCAAACAAGATTGAAAAACATATTTAATTTGTTCTCGAAGTAAACTCTTCTTTTTTCTCTTTTTTTCCTGTGGTATAGAGTCACAATAGATTAGTGATTTTTCTTTTCAAAATTTTGGATGACTAATGTGAAGTTTAACAGGTAATATAGACGTCAGCCCACTTGATGATCCCAGAACTATTAAATCTTGGCCAGCCTTGGTTTATATTTCCATTCTAGTGAACATGTTATATTAAGTTTGTATTGTCAAATACCTTTTTCATTCTTTCATTGCCCTTTCATATGTGTCTTTTTGTTTCCAAGCTAGTATTGACATGAGAAATTATCTTGCACTCTTTTGCAGATATTTCCATCTGGCCTATTTGACTTGCTAGAGCAGAGCATGCCTTTCTACAACCTGCTTAAACGTCAAACTAGAAAAACAACATCTTTGCAACCTTCTTTACCTCTTCCTGGTCTTCCTGTCCCTGCCAATGAGAAAATTCTTGTTTGGGTTGATGATGAGCTCTTACCTCGTGATAGTGCAAGGGTATATGACAAATGACTACTATTGACAAACCTTGTATTCAAATTTATTTTTTCTTCAATATTAGTCTAACTATAATGCTGTGAAGGTTTCAGTTTTTGATTCAGTTGTACAAGGGGGTGATGCAGTGTGGGAGGGGCTCCGTGTGTATAGTAGAAAAATTTTTAAGCTTGATGAGCATTTAGATAGGTGTGTTGTTCCTAACTTTTTATAAGATGAGAAAAGTACACTTGTATGTCACACTGAATATGCTTTTCAGTTGTCACTTTTAATGTGTTCTTACGTTTTCTTGTTAGCTTTTTTCTTCCTCCGCCTGCTACAAGTCAGTTCCACCCTATTGATATGTTCTAGATTTAATTGGCTTTCTTTTTTCATCATAACAGATTGTCTGATTCTGCCAAAGCTTTGGCCTTCAACAATGTTCCAAATTGTGAAGCGGTACTCCTAAAATTCACTGCTTTATATTTTTAATGTTACTCTAAACCTTGACCAGAAACATGCTGTAATATGGATATTACAATTTATGATTGTAACTAAACGGTACTTTGGCTCAAAAAATTGGAGTTCTAACTTCGCTGAGTTTGTGTTTTTTCTTCTTCCTTTTTTTTATTTTTCAATCAAAGCTCAGATTAAGGAGGCCATCTTCAAAACTCTCATTTCCAATGGAATGTTTGATAATGCTCACATCAGACTCACTCTTACACGTGGAAAAAAGGTAGTCTATTTCTTGCAGATAAAAAATATTAAGCTACTAGTGATGGTTATGTTTTTAGGCATAAAACTGTTTCACATAATATTAGTATCTTTATCCTTTAAGGCATTTAATTTTTCAACTAACTCAATTCATTCCCCTTTCTAGGTTACGTCCGGGATGAGTCCAGCATTCAATCTATATGGATGTACTCTGATAGGTATCAATTTATCATTTCTTTCTTGTAGCGTTTTATGATGTGCACTTTTGATTGTGCCACTTAGGCAGAGATTTTGTTTTTCCCTTACTTTCTGAACATGCTAAGTGTACTATTGAGCTGATTTATACTAAGGATGGTCGAGCCGGTCTCTGTGCCAAATTTCTCATCAATTTATCATTAAATCAATTTTAGTTATTTTCTTAACAAATATGATATGACATCTTTTTTAGTTATTTTCATCAATCATCATCAATTAACTTTAGTCATTTTAGAAATGACAACCCATGTCTAATTTTCTTGTCATTCTCTAATTTTCAATCAAATCAAATAATTAACTCATGTTTTGTCCTCTAATTTTATTTCTTTTTGTCTTTTCTTATTTTCATCCATTAACTCTTTTAAATGCCTCTAAAGTTCTCATGAAGTGTTAAACATAATTATATTATAGAGTATTCAATCATTAATACTAGTTTTAATGATTGTATTCAATCATATTATGTGTTGAATAGTATTTATATTTAACTATTGCTTTATTTTTAATAAAGTAGGTCATTTACAAAAATAATCTAAAAATAAACACTATAATGTAGATTTTAATATCTATATTTAAGCTAAAAATTAAAGATTAACATACCGAAAACCCTAAAATATCTCTAAATATCCTAAATTTTTTATTAAAAATATGTTAAATGTGTGCCAGTGATACGACCATCATTAGTTTATGTAACAATAGAAGATCCAAACCTAGAATATGTTTGGAGAGAAGAGAGGAGAAGAGGAGAGGATTTTAGTGAATGTATTTCTCATTGAATGATAAAGGGGCATTGGCCCTATTTATACAAAATCACCATATATCTAAATAGATAAATAAAAATAAAATCAAATAACTCTAATATCCTCCCTCAAACTCAAGGTGGATCATAAATTGAGAGTTTGCTAACTAAATACTCAAAACGAGGAAGAGGAAGTGACCTCGTGAAGAAGTCGGCAATCTGCTCCTCAGTGCTAAGGCGATGGACAAAAATGATGCCAGCTCGGTACTCCTGACGAGTGTAGTGCATGTCGACTTCAATGTGCTTCGTCCTCTCATGAAAAATAAGATTTTCAGTGAGCTTCTTAGCACTATCATTGTCGACACAAAGAGGAGTTAGGAGGGGCAATAGAACACCCATATCATTAAGGAGGCGACGGAGCAAAACAATCTCCTTAGTTACCGTACACATAGCACGATACTCTGACTCAGTACTGGAGAGAGACACTACATTCTGTTTCTTGCTGCGCCAAGAAATTAGAGAGTCTGCTAGAAAAATGCATAAGCCAGTAGTAGACTTTCGATCAGACTTATCACCAGCATAGTCTGCATTGGAATAAGCTCGCAGAGCTAAAATGAAAGTCGATGGCATGAAAAGAGAGCGGGTAATGGTGCCATGAAGATATCAAAGAATACGAATAAGAGCAGCATAATGGGCAGTTCAAGGAGCCTGCATAAACTGAATGACAAGACCAACTGCATGAGAGATATCAGGCCGGGTAATAGTCAGATAGACGAGTGCCCCGACCAGCTGATGATATCTAGTCGGATCTAGAGGAAGCTGACCGTCATCGGGCTAAAGCTTCACATGAAGTTCGACTGGGGTAGCAGCGGGACAAGTGTTAGTGATAGTAGCATGACTGAGAATGTCCGTAATATACTTCTGTTGGGATAGTAAAAGACTATGAGATGATTGAGCAATTTCGATACCTAGAAAGTACCGAAGAGGATTGAGGTCCTTCATCTCAAACTAATTGAAGATGTTGCTGAAGAGAGCGGATACTGGCCGAGTCATCTCCGGTGATAATCATATCATCGACATATAGAAGAAGGAGGACCCGACCCTGAGCAGAAGACCGCAGAAACATAGATGGCTCAGAGGGACTCTCCTGGAATCCGTAGGCTATGAGAACGCTACGAAATCGATCAAACAAGGCACGAGGAGCCTGCTTGAGCCCATAGATAGCTCGTCGTAGTCGACAGATGTGATCTGGGGGAAAGGGGAAGCCAAGTGGAGGATCCATGTACACCTCCTCGTCAAGAAGACCATGAAAAAAAGCATTCTTCACATCCATCTGATGAAGAGGCCACTGGCGATTGGAAGCAACAACAAGAATAGTACGGACAGAGGTCATTCGGGCAACAGGAGCAAAACTCTCCTCATAGTCTATCCCATATTCCTGAGTAAAGCCCCGAGCAACCAGACGAGTTTTATACCTAGCAATGGATCCATCAGGCTGATATTTGACCTTAAAAATCCATTTGCAGTTGACAGGCACGATGTCGGGTGGGCGGGGGACAACATCTCAAGTATGCATCTGCTTGCCTGAAGCTCATCTATCATAGCCTGCTACCACTCTAGAACCTGGACGGTCTCACGATATAACCTAGGCTGAGGGGTGGAGTGGATGGCTGCAAGAAAGATGTGAAACTAGGGAGAGTGTAGCAGAAGACATCAGAAAACTATACCAATCGGGAGGGCGATGCTCACACTCTGGATAACGAGGAACGGGTGCAAGAGCCGTCACAGTAGAGGATGGAATGGTTGGAGGGATACTACCAGTAGAGGGATGCTCAACTGTTAGGAGGGGACGCGACCTACGAGTGTAGAAGTATAGGAAGTTCGTCATGGGAGGGGGGTACTCCTCTAAAAGAGCTGGACATCTGAGGGGACGGAAGATAGGATAGATGTAGGAAGATCTAGAAAAGATAAGTCTGAGGGAGCCAAAGTATTAGAGGTGAAAAATGGTATCTCTTCTAGAAAAGTGACATGGCGTGATATCCTTAGACGACGAGCATAAATGTCATAACAATGATAGCCTTTATGCTCAGGACTATATCCTAGAAAGACGCATTTAGCTGCACGAGGGGACAACTTGTTGCATTCACCCAGAGGAAGAAGAACAAAATAGATGTACCCAAAGACACGAAGATGACCATAAGATGGTGAAGTACCATAGAGACGCTCGTACGGAGTCATACCACCAAAAACTGAAGATGGAGTTCAATTGATTAGATAGAGAGCAGTAAGAAGGGCCTCAGCCCAATAAGAACGAGGAACAGAAGCCTCAAAGAGAAGAGCATGAGTAGTCTCAAGAAGATGACGATGCTTTCATTCGGCAATACCATTTTGAGTAGGGGTATAGGGACACGACTACTGAGGTAGGGTGCCTGCAGAAGCATGAATAGAACGAAACTGAGAGGAAAGATACTCTCGAGCACCGTCAGATCAGAAGATCTTAATAGATCGACCGAACTGAGTACGAACCATAGAAGAAAAATCACGATAGATCTGACATACCTCAGAACGCTGACGCATAAGGTAAATCTAGGTGAAACGAGAGAAATCATCAATAAAACATACATAATAGAGAAAGACAAGACCAGAAGAAATGGGAGCAGGACCCCAAATGTCAAAGTGCACAAGATCGAAAGGTGAATCAGAGATACTCTCACTAAGAGGAAAAGAAAGAGCCCGATGTTTGCCAACCTACAGCCAGTACAAGGAGACAAACAAGAAAAATGACTACTGCCAAAGGATCTAGATTTGGATAATGTCTTGAGACGTTGACTCGATATATGACCTAGACGCCGATACCATAGGTCTAAAGGAGATAGGGGAGTGACAGGACAAACATTAGGACTAGGTGGAGGAAGATGAAGCTGGACTAGATAGTAGAGCCCATGAATTCGACTACCGGTCCCAATCCTCTGGCCTGTTGACGTGTCTTGCACAACACACGAAGTAAAAGAGAAGGACACAGTGTAACCAGAGTCAGAAAGTTGAGTAACAGAAATAAGGCTCATTGTAAAACTAGAAACAAGCCAAACATCAAATAAAGTAAGACGACTAGTAGGATCCGTGGTTGGGGTAACGACTAGTAGGATCCGTGGTCGGGGTAATGTAACCAATATGAGAGATGGGATAATGAGTCCCATTAGCAGTATGAACATGAGGAAGATCGGTGGGGGTAGGAGTGAGACAAGTGAAAATGGACGAGTCACTAGTCATATGATGTGAGGCACCAGTGAAGCTAAGGCTCTCACGGCTACCAAAACACAAGGAGTGCCATTAGAAGAGACAACCTATCAAACACCTTGAGGGTGTTTCAAAATTTTTCTGACTTAGGCCTTCGTCAAACACTCGGTGAACAGTGCTGTTAACCTTGACACGCTACCAAATAGATGTCAAATTTGGACAAGTCTGCTGAAAACTTGAGGGCTCGACTTAGTGGACTTTCGTCGAACATTTGGTGAGCAATTGCTGAAAATAGAACTGCTAAAGAATAAGAGCTCGACACACTGACATTTCGTCGAACAATATGTGGGCACTTGCTGGAAACCAATTCTGTTACTATGCTGCTGCTGCATTTGACGCACTAAACTTTTGTCGAACACCTGGTGAGCGAAAACTTTGAATAGTGCTGCTGAATGAAAGAGCTGAGGACAAGTGAACTTCCGTCAAATACTTGGTAGGCACTAGCTGAAAAATGGGTTGCTGTGCGGAAAAAGAGAGTTGTGGACTCTAACTTTCGTTGAACACTTGGTGGGCGCTCGCTGAAAACAGTGCTGCTGGAAGAGACTGCGACTGTGGTGATGGTGAGGAGAGGAGCTCGTGCCAAGGGAGAAGCACAGCTATGGCTGACTGCTGCCGCTGCCGCTGCCGCTGCCGCTGACTGTGGCTGGTGCTGCTGCTGCAGTGGCGGTGGCTGCTGCTGTAGCGATGGTGGCTACTGCAGTGGTGGCTGCTGCAGACAAGATGGCGAAGCGAGAGGGAGAGGCTGCTGCGGCAACTGTTGAGCTCGAAGAGGGTGAAGGAAAGAAAAAAAAATCCAAAGAGATTGAGATAAATTGTTGGAGAAGGAGAGATCCAATCTTAAGAAATGTTCCTAATGATCGAGAGGCTCTGATACCATGTAACAATAGAAGATCCAAACCTAGAATAGGTTTGGAGAGAAGAGAGAGGAGAAGAGGAGAGGATTTTGGTGAATGTATTTCTCATTGAATGATAAAGGGGCATTGGCCCTATTTATACAAAGTCACCATATATCTAAATAGATAAATAAAAATAAAATCAAATAACTCTAATAGTATGAGTTGGTTTAAAATTTAGACTTTACACATGACACTGATGGGAACTTTTTGGAAACCATACTTCAAACGGTTGACACCCCTACTCATTTTCTTTTTACACTAGTTGCATTTAACATGTTTTTTATCTTACTCAATAGTGTTGCAATGTTGTCATCTGATGTCGGTATCATGTGATTTCTCTTTTGGAGTCATTTCAATTTTCATTGTAATGAAATATAAACAAAAATCAAAATCAAAATAAAATATAAAATAATTTAAATTAAAAAAATCTCTCTCAATTTTTTTCTTCTCTATTTTTCTCTTTTCCCCCTCTCCCTCTCTCAAATTCTTTATTGCCGAAAACTCAAAAAAAAAAAATCTAAATTTTTTAAATTTTTTCTCCATTTCCTCTCTCCCTTCACTTCCCCCCTCCCTCTTATTGTCGCATCCCTCTCTCTCTTCCTCTCTCTCTCTTTCTCTTTTCCTCTCTCTCCCTCTCTCTTTCTGCAGTTGCTGTAGCAGCAGAAAGAGAGGGAAAAGAGAGAGAAAGGGAGAGAGAGGGAATGATAGATAAGAAAGAAAAAGCTGAAAAAAAAAAAACTCACTCGAGGTTGCAAGAGATCTACTCGGTCGCCAGTGGTGGAAACTTGAAAGAGGTGAGAAAGAAGAGAAGAGAGAAAGAAGAGAAGAGAGAAGAGAGAGAGAGAGAGAGAGAGAGAGAGAGAAGGCTAGGAGACGGGTCGG
The DNA here is from genome assembly GCF_019914945.1 of Typha latifolia. NCBI lineage: Eukaryota > Viridiplantae > Streptophyta > Magnoliopsida > Poales > Typhaceae > Typha > Typha latifolia. The sequence continues at coordinate 7,012,129 of NC_133091.1, forward strand.
ATTTGACCTATCCTAGCGCAAAACGACGGCTCGGGTATCGGTCGATACCCCAGCCGAAACCAGCTTGTTCGGCCAATACCCCAGCCAAAACCAGCTCGTTCGGCCAATACTGCATGCTTTGATTGAGCAAGAATGCTTGATTTCAAAAAAAAGTTCTCATAGCATAGTTGGTATATTAAGAAGTTCAAGATTAAAATGCAAACATGACGAAAAGATAGAGAGGTGTTGTTGAGGGCATGGCTAAGTTGGAGAACTGAGGTGGCAAACTAAGGCATGCCAAGCTGGATTCCAACAAGGTCCAATCTCTGTTGGAGGAAGCAGATGAGGCTATAGAGAGAGGATGTAGAAGGGAAAGGGAGGAGATGTGAAGGGAGTACCAACGATATACCTTGACCATGACATTGAATACTTTCCAATTAAATATGCATCTTCCTTCTAGCCAGATGAATTTCCTACTCTCCCTTGATCATGGGCTCTCCACCTATGAAGCATAGATAAAGATATGAAATTTGGATATGATAAGATACAGATATACGGATTCTGTAAACCTACGACAAGGATGTGATGATACACCAAAGATATGTGGGGTGTATATCTCTACATAACAAAAAAAAGAATATTTGGGTATGCTTATATTACATTGAATTAAGATTGTATTATTATAACTTCTGATAGTGGCTAAGCTCCTTTAACTTATTCATTGACAAAGATAATCATTTATAATAAATTATTGAATACTTGGATTAAGAGCAAAGAACATTGATTTAAAAAGCATGAGTTGATTTAACATCTGTGGCATGAATTCCGAATATTTTTTCCCTTAAAATTCGTAGTGCACATAAAATAAGATCTAGGATAAGTTTTGCTGCAAAGAGAACCTTCTTGACCTAATAGAAAACATCCAATTTGACTTTCCTTTGGACTTTCAAAGATATATAAGTATACTGAAAGTATCCGAGAGTATCCACTTTTCTATTTTTATTTAGAAAAAATCAGATACATAAAGGAAGTATCCGACTATCCGACATGTATCTGTAAAGCATCTGACAAGTATTGTATTCGATAGTGTCCAATATGATACAACTTGAGTTTTGAAGTATTCGTGTTTCCTCCTAGCTCTCCACACTTCTATCTTTTCTATAGCATACTACTCTTCTGTACTCCCTCTGTTCTTCCCTTTTGGCTGCCTTCTCTTGCACTACAGCCTTCTGCATCTTCCTACTGCAGTCAGTCTTGCTCTATCAAATAAAAAAAAGAATTCTTCCTCCGTTGCTTCATTGAGTCAGCACTGTTATGAAATTGCATCTCTGCTGGATTCTGCTGAAGTTTTTACTGTTGCTAGAACCAATAAAGGTGACTCAGAAATCAAGAACATTGATGCCATAAACATGAAGATAAAGGCTCAGATTCAGGTTTATGGACTATTATCTTGTTGGGTGAGGAATAAACATGAAAGACATCTTTGGAGATCCTAGTCTAATTCTTACTGCTCTCTTTCTATCTCTAAGCTGAGAACATGGGTTCTTCATTTGATGGTAAAGTGGCTGGATTGGAAGTTTTCCTGTCTGTTTCCAATCTTTCCCCTACCATATGATAATAAATTTCGCATGTACTGCTCATATTTTTCCTTTCTCATCTTGTTTAATCTAAGAGCTTTAACAATTTTGAAAGTCTTGCTCATCTCAACGGGCCTTGGAACATCCATATATATATAACAGCTGAGTCCAATGAACTTTCTTTCAACAATACAGTGCTTGCTGAGTGGAAACCGCCGGTTTATGACAACTCAGGCGGTATAAAATTGGCTACTGCTACCACACGTCGTAATTCACCAAATGTAAGATCCACAATATATTTCCTGTTATTCTTTTTCTTATCAAATTTCCGATGTAGTTAATTATTTCTGTGAAAGTCAATCATCAATCCTGTTGTCTGCCATGGAAATAAAAATTAAATTTTGATGAGATGAACAGGAACAACTGAGGCTTTAAATATCAGCAGATAATAATATACAATAGGAAATAGTGAAGAAAAGGTGAATTTGTACAACTATTTTGCTTAGTGATTGATCTTTTAGGTTTATTCTGTTCCCTCAAACACAGGAGAATGGTAAGTTGTCCTTTTATTATCTTCTCTCTCATCCACCTGGAACACTTAGATTGCTTTTATTTTCTGGCTTTGGTTAACAAGTTTCAGTGTGATGTTTCCTAGATAGGCTGCCCAGATAAGGAGAAAGATTCCAGCCCTTAACTATGCGAGCTCACTCTTATCAGGGTTTTGAAGGACTAGGATTACATTAGTCCATCTTTAACTCATCATTCTGATAATCACAATAAAGTAACTGAGTGTTAGATCATTAGGTTTTTCCCATGTTAACTTAGGTCAAAGTAAGGTATAATTTCTTAAATTTGTCCAGAAAAGCATCAACTTTTTTAAGTTATAATTGTTACCTAGAAGCATGGATGGCCGTGCTAGTAATGACACGGCACTTGGCACAGGGTGTGCCATTGGCACACCCCCGTGCCGACCCGTGCTGGGTTGGCACGGCTGTGTGCCATTCGGCACAGCCCCGTGCCAGTCATTGTGCCATGTGGAGCTATTTTTTTAAATATTTTTTTCTATTTTCATCAGTCATTATCAAATCAACTAATCAATTGATCATTTAGAAGGCTTAGAAATTAATGATAATGAGACTAGAAATGATAATGATGATGATGGTGATGGTGATGATGATAATAACGAAACTCAGTTTGGCGGCAGTGATAATAGAGAAGATACATACGTCCCTGTTACACAATATTCTTAGAGGTATTCTTTTTACAAAGGACTTGAGTTTGCAGTTACCAGGACATTAGGAGAGGTGCACCCACAGGATGATATGAGTTCATCATAATTACCATCATATCAATCACACCCATCAGAGTTAGAACACCATTATTATACTCTATATCTACCATCTACATATACTTATGGTGTGTTTGTGCCTGTGTCGGTGCTGTTCATTCCCGTGCATATTCAATATTCATATTATATCATATCATAGGAGAATTATAAAATTTCTATTTGTATGAAGGCTATGTGAAACGTTACAACGAGCAATACTATCAGTGAATGAGTTTTGAAAAATATTGACAGTATTTAATACAACATTCTCGTATTATTCTTATGCCGACAAATAAAGTATTTGATTCACTTCGTCATTTTATGTTCAGCTAGATATTAATTTTAATTATTAAACTATTATTGATTAATATTATGCGTTCAATTATATTATGAATTCAATCATTAACATTAGTTTTAATGAATGTTTTCAATCATAATATGTGTTGAATAATATTTATATTTAACTATTACTTTATCTTTAATAAATATGTCATTTACAAAAATACTCTAAAGATAAAACGTTATAATATAGGTTTTAAACTTTTAATATATATATATATATATATATATATATATATATATAAACTAAAAACTAAAAATTAACATATCGAAGACAGAAAAATATCTTTAAATATCCTAAAAAGTTTATTAAAAATATTTTAAATACGTGTCAGTAGCACATAGGGGCGTGCCGCTCAACACGCCCCGTGTCGACCGGCGACGGTATCGTTGCCTAGAAGCACTGAACTTAGTCTAGAAAAGCATCGAATTCATACCTAAAAGTATCATACTTTCTTAATTCTCTTGGTAAAGTAAGGTATAATATTTTACATTATTTGGTCTAGAAAAGCAAGATCTCATTATGTAAGCCCTTAATACTCATATAAAGAGACTGAACTCTGAAGTACACATAATTGTCTTACACTATTGGTCTAGAAAAGCAAGATCTCATTATGTAAGCCCTTAATACTCATATAAAGAGACTGAACTCTGAAGTACATATAATTGTCTTACACTATTGGTCTAGAAAAGCAAGATCTCATTATAAGCCCTTAATACTCATATAAAGAGACTGAACTCTGAAGTACATCTCTCTTCTTTTGTTATACTTTTGATGTCCGAGTACAGTCTGATATGTATTATATCTTATACTGGTATGTCCCTCTGGATTGGCTGTTGTTGAGTTGGTTCGAGATCCATCCAGCACATTGTATTTTGTGGTATTGTTAAAGGTGAACTCATGCAGTAGCGTAGAGTTGCTATAAGCCTATAAGTATAACATACATGTAGGTAAGAGATTAATTGAGCATTGAAACAACCTTTAATGTAGTGAATGCAGGTATTGATGGAATTCTTAGGCCAATGATTTTTATTGCAAGCACAACGTGTATGATTTAAGGAGGAAGAAAATTCTTCCAGTCCACTACATCAAAAACACATCCCTACCTGTTTTATTACAACCACATACAACACTAGAAATACATAAACTGTCACACACTATCACATTATGTCTACTAATGTGTACATCCAATAGAAAAATGCTCTTGTACATGTCACCTAGCATTGCATCCTCGTGACTGGCCTCTCTGTCCTGCTCCTCCACTTGGTGGTCGAGTGAGCCTAATTCTCATTGATTAAACCTTATCATAAGTCAGAGGAGGTTAAAAACTTGTGCTGGAATTGCATATGAATAAAACATATAATGCCAATTTTCACAACATATAATGTAATATCATCATACAAAACTAAATGAACAACAGTCTCTATAGTAATTAAGTAATATAATATTTGCAGCCAGATATAATGAAATTCACATATCCTATATATCGGATGGCTTTGAATAGTGATTGTTTGGATCCTCCATCCATATCTCGTTGGATTATACATGTAAAGACCGGTCAGCATGACAATCGTTGAATGTAAGTTAAAGATTAGATATACTATATATTAAGTAATGTTTTATGATAATTATATATATATATATATATTTTTTTTTATATACATCAAGATGGGGAATATCATAAATCATAAATCTTACATAGATTGACATTTATTACTCATATTTACCCTTATCATGACTCTTAACTTAATTGGGGATAATTAACATATGTACATCTAAACATAATGCATTAATTTTTAGTTTCCAACCGATATGACCCGATACGTATCGGATATGGCTGGAGGAGTATCCAAATTTGAAAAATTAATTTTTAATTTCTCCGATATGTTTCAACTTTCAATAACAATTTGAATTTCATATTAGTTTCTGTTATAAAATTATTCTAGTGTTTTAGGCTTGTAGTTACGAAATTGATAGCTATATTTCCTCTTATGTTATCATTGGTTGACAATAGATTGAAAATATATTATTTATTTATTGGCATATCTATGCCACATCCATATCCTACTTTTAAGAATTGATCGTATCACCGTATCCCTATCATCGTATCTCTGTATCTTGTATCCGTATCCATGCTTCGCAGGCTAACAACGAAATGGAGTAAAGAAATTTAAAGAAGGAAAATAAATCAATAAAAGAAATTAGGTAAAATAAGAGTGTGATGCAATTGCCTTCCCTCTGGCTGGGTCAAGCTCAACAATGTTGTGCTGAGTAAGAGGAGAGAGAGAGGAAGGGAAAGGAGGGAGAGAAGGAGAGAAAGAGAGAAAGAGGGAGGCCTAGCTGCCGCCAACCTAGAGATGAACGACTTGCTCCAATGAGTGCAGTGAGGGAGAGAAGAGAGCATATTTAAAGGGAAGGAAGAAGATACAATTGCTTTAATTTTTGGCTGTCTATTGAGATCATTCCAGGACTTAATTATTTATTTTTCACATGAAAAGCTTTCCAAATGCTCGGTGGAAATGGATTTCACTAGTGAGAGAGAATCGTTGGGTGGTGGGGGAGGTGGAGCCGCTGGCTACTGTTAATGGAGAGGGCAAGTGGCAGCCCTTGGCCCTTGGGTGAATAGGCCCCTATTCACTTCATGGACATGGGCATGCAAGCCAATTAGCCACACTTTTGTCAAATATGTTGTCATTGAATCCACCTATATTATTCATAGTCAATTGGATGAAATTGCTCATCCGACAAATCGATCTTGTACACCTAACCACCCTCCTAAAGTTAAAGTGAACACTGAGAAAGATATTTTATTATTACTATGGAATGTTAGCAACTATGTTACATAAAGCATCAGATAGGTACATGGCTGCTAGTAGGCCTTAAGGTGCTTTGCAGATGGCTGGTGTTTGCCTTCTACCTAAATGGTACTTTTGAGATATGTTAAATATATATTGTTTGTCAGTTGTCATGTTTTGTGAAGGAATAATCAAACAACTCGATTGTCTAAGTGATTTGAGCATTGAAGATAACCAAGGATTATTGTGCTAGTGGCACGAAACATACCAACCTTGGCTCGGCAAGATACATATCGCTGGCACGTGCCATGTTGAGCCGATGTACCGTTGGCACATTGAATATTCTTGACATGCCGAAAAATAATCTAAACCTTTTTAGGGACTTAAAAATAGGCCTTTAGAGGCTAAATTAAAGTCCTTCAACACTATATATTAGTGTAACATATGTGATTAGATTCTAATCTCATGATTCTTTCCAATTTTTCTATCATCCTCTTTGTTGGGGCACATAACTCGGAGAAAACCAAAATTTCCCTTTGAGTTCTTTGAAGTATAATTTATATATTTCAAGCATAAAAATGCAAAATGGTATCAAAAGGGATGAAAGAGACCCCAAATTAAGTTTCTTTAAAGTAAGATATACTCAATTTTGGTGGCACACATCAATGAGTGGCCGTGAATGAGCGTTGAAATACTCCCTCCATATCAGTGCCGATAATTCACTGACATGATACGTATCGACCCATGCCGATTGGCATGACAATCCACGAGGATAAACTTAATTATGATTGCTTAATTACCTCGAAGGAGTAGGTTGTTGTTATTAAACTTAATTACCTTATTTAATCTTTTTTTGTATCTTCTTTTGACAATATGTTGAATACACTTATCTATTCTGTTATACCTTTTCTCGGTAGAAAAATCAACTAGTTTGTCGTTTATCTTTTTTTCAGAGCATAGATTCCAAGATTCATCACAACAATCTCATCAACAACATCTTGGCAAAGGTTCGCCTCTTAGATGTGTACTTAACTACTTATAATTCTTGAAATAAGTTAACTATGTTACATTTACTCTATCTTTTTATTTTCTAATGTTGCGACTTTCTAACTATTACAGATAGAAGGAAACCTTGCGAAGGCAGATGATGCAATCATGCTAGACCAAGACGGTTTTGTATCGGAAACTAATGCAACAAACATTGTAAGAGGATGTTATGTTAGGAATTCAGAGACACTGTTATAATAATGAAGAAAGTAAATTTTGGGATTACTCACAACTCTAATTATGCAAATTGACAATTCTGCAGTTCTTGGTCAAAAAGGGGCATATACACACACCTCATGCAGACTACTGCCTTCCAGGCATAACTCGTGCAACTGTAAGTATAATTACACTGATATTTAACCTCCCTTGGAATTAGGAGACTCGTAGCCTACTCAGACTTAGCAGCCATATGGAAATGATAACAAGGTCTGCAACACACTAGTTGTACCAAATAAGTGTCACATGGCTTTCATAGCTTGAAAAGATTTAGTCATTAAAATGTTTGTGGCAAAGGCCCTCTTCTGAACTTTTTTTTTCTCCTGAAAGTCAATTGATTGCAGATCTTCATTGAAATCATAGGTTATGAATCTAGTGGTGAAAGAGAAACTGGTACTACATGAGAGGCGTATTAGTCTATCTGAGTTCCATACTGCAGATGAGGTATGCAAAATGTTGATCTAGGGAGATTCAATGCTTAGTCACTGATACTTGCTTTTTGCTTATTTTATTGAAGCAACTGAAAATTACACTTTGACAATGTCTACTGCTTGTGCAGCTTGTAAGCAAGATACATAATGCTATATATTTTATTGTTTGTCCTTCCAAAGTATTACTTTGCTAATGTTTCTGGAGTTATGACCTGAGATATTTTCTATTGTCTCAACATGAGAATGATGAGATGAACCTGCAATTATGGAATGAATAGAGATAGAATTTGTTTGAAAAGAACATAAGAATATAGAATTTCGACTGTTAGGACACAATAAACAAAAGGGAGGTAGAATAAAGGAAAAGTAAGGGTCTAGGCACTGATTTATAATATAGAACAATGAAAAAATTAAGGTTGTATGCATTGTATAGTTAGATAGTGTAAAGGTAGATTAATTGACCTGGAAGAAGAAATAGAGAATATTATAAGGTAACTCTTGGAAAGAAGAAGATTGTGAGGTCTAATCTGATAATTGTTATGTTTGACACATAAAAGTATAATACCCTTCTAATGCAGAGAAGTACAGTATGCATGTCTGGACTTTGCTCCATGTGGATAAATGTAGATGGACATATTAGACTGTTATTGTTATATTTATTGCCCTTCTAACCAAGACATCTGTTTCTCAGTTCCATAGGACAAATATTGGGAAACTGAAGTATTGTTTTGGAAGAATGTTCCAAAGCAGTAGAGCATAGTTTGCTGTACAATTGAGCTTAAATCTAGTTTGTTGCTGAGTTGCGAATTATGACTATTGGAACTTTAAAGTTTAAACTGAACTTTATATCAGGGAAATGGATAAACCTAAACATTTTGGACCTAAGGATTTTGATTTTTTTCTATTCACAAAATTTAATTACAAGGATCATGAGAAATTATGATTGCTTAAATCTTACTCAAGAATTCAAAATTTAATTTTTAGTTAAGATTGAATTGCAAAGGTTGAGTTGTTAATACTTAACAACACTTGTCATCAAGAGTTTACCTAAGCAAAACTGCACTAAGTTCAATAAAGTGGTTATGGTATGTGACCAGCCAGGCACCACTGAAACACCCAAACCTCCAAATACACGTGTAAACCGCGTGGGTAAATCCTCCCACGCGGTACATCATATGACCTATCAGTACAAGGATTTCACAAGGCACACAACCACATAAATTCACCATAAAACTCAACTAAAGGAGTCCGGATACAAGTTCCACAGGCCACAACAAGCCTTCCAAATATACATCCAAAATATTATGTTAAAGTCCAAAAAGATACAACGTCATCATCATACCCTCGCAGGGGCTTAATACAACTACGTACGTACTAAAAAGAAAGAAAGCGGCTACTCCGCTACCTACACCGCGTCCCCGTCCCCTAGCTCTGAAATAATATACCACGAGGGGTGAGCTTACGGCCCGGCGAGTAGGATTCATACAATCTAAAATAATGACATCACGTGTGTATATCCAATGTATGCCTAAATTTGCTAACGATAACGACATGCTTATTTAAAATGACTTACCACAATTTACTAAGTCAATGCAGTTGATAAAGATTACCAATCACTATCTTGGAACATTCTAGTTTACCAAACATATTATGATCGGTTCACACGAGATATAAAGTTTGAGACAATCTCTTATTCGTACACATCTCAATCATAGGTTTACATGTTATGCATAGCAATAAAATAGCGGTTTAGTCATCTCATGTCTACCAAAACAATAATCATACTTATCATCGCTCACCGAGCTATTCACCACACAGGGTAAATACTCCTACGAAACAATCATCCATCATCACATACATCGAGGGGGGGATATATACACATCTAGCGGTAATGTCACCTACACGTGTATGGCGACACTACATGTGACCGGTTGTCTGTGGCCATCAGACTCAGGACCCCGGTCGTAAGCCCATATCTCACTCTCTCTAAATCATCACCGCCTCGGCGAGAATCGAGCCCTCGGCTCATCAACCGACGCCCTAACCCTACGTCGTCGGGTACCGCTAGAGTTATATCCCCGCCTCACAATCATGTTCTTCTATCATTATGATCTAGTCCTAACTATGCGGTATAACTACCCGAATGCCACACGGGCTTCCCGACCTCGGTGTAGGCCGCTAATAGTATAGACATATATGATACACTCGCCCTTAACCCCGGGCCGAGTGAGTAGGGTACTTGCCTAGTCGAGAATTCGACTACTAATGATAGGTGGAAGTGGTGCGGTGTTTATGCGTGTATAAAGCATGTTATAGTCATCATGATCATTACAAACTATATTCACAAAGAATCATACATCTATGCAACGGTATACCATACAGGACACATGTAAAGCATTATCATACACATTATCTTTCTCATGATACTATGCCGAATGCATTATAAATAACTACATATGCAAAAGATATAACAGGAGTACCAACCGCATGCATTAATACCGACATTTCCTACGTATCATGTTATTCTAGATTTGTATAACTCTACTCGCCCAGGGGGTCTCCACGGTAAGGTAAAACTCGTCAGCTAGTCCGGGATCCCAAAATCTTCCTCACGCGGTGTCAATCCTATTAATTCACGCAAGTAAAGTCATTAGCGAACTAATAGAATTAATTATCTTATTAGCACATTTATGTTTGGTACGAGTCAAGGGTATCCTAGGAATCTTATATTATCCCAAAATTAAGGATCAGGCTAATCAAATTAGGTGAAAATGGTAAACAGGGTTATAGGGTCCAAATGGTCCCAAATGGGCTAGGCTAGAGGCAAAAGGGTAGGCCCAAACCCAACCCACAAGCAATAGGGCCTTGGTGGGCTGGGGGCCCAGCCACAGCCTACCAAGGTTGGAATAGTGGGCTGCAGACTGCAGCCCCACTCCACAACGGGCTAATGGGGCATGACGGCTGCCACCCACCGGATCTAAGGGCAGGTGGGTCGCGGCTGCACCCACACCGAGTCTTGGTGGGCTGCGGCCCGCAGCCCACCCAAACTGGCTGGTGGGCTGCGGCCCGCAGCCCACCCCAACTAGGCTGGTGGGCTGCGGTCTGCAGCCCACCCCAAGGGATTAGTGGGCTGCAGTGGTCTGCAGCCCACTAAGGGGGGAAAATGGGTGGGGGGTTTAACCCCCCCCCACCCCTCCACCTCATCTCCTTCCACCTCCGATGGAAGGAGGGTGAGGCGGAGGGAAGCGCCCACGAGGCTGCGGGGCTGCGGCGGCGCGACACGGGCGGCGGCGCAGCGCGCGAGGGCGGCGCGCGCGCGCGGCGGCGGCGGCAAGGGTCCTGGCACAAAGACAAGGCCGGAGGGGAAGGAGAAAGGGAAGAAAAGAAGGAGGTTTACCTGGAGGGGGAGTCGGCGAGTCGGCGGGCGTCGGCGACCACGAGGGAGGAGAGAGAAGAAGAAGAAAGGCATGCGGTGAGGAAGGAAGGGATAAGGGAGATGGGGAAGGGTGGCAGGGTGGCAGGCCGACGCACGTGCTCGGTCAGGGGAAATATTTTTTTTTTATTTTTTATTTTTTATTTTTTATTTTTTAAATTTGGGGTGTTACAACTATCCCCAACAACATGGAATTTCGCCCTCGAAATTACGCACCTGAGTCGATAAATAAATGAGGGTAGGTAGACTGAATCTCTTCCTCAGGCTCCCATGTAGCTTCCTCTACTCCATGATGCCGCCAAAGGACCTTGACCAGGGGTACGACTCTTCTTCGGAGCGTCTTCACGCATCTATCAATGATCCGTACTGGTTGCTCCTCATAGGACAAGTCCCGATTTAGCTGGATAGGTTCTTCCCTCAAAACATGTGACGGGTCATGTAGGTACTTCCTAAACACTGACACATGAAATACATTATGAATCTGTGATAGCTCTGATGGCAATTCCACCCGGTAAGCAACCGGTCCTATCCGAGCCAAGATCTCATAAGGGCCTATATAACGAGGGCTCAGCTTGCCCTTCTTCCCAAACCGAAATACCCCTTTCCATGGCGAGACCTTGAGGAAAACTTTGTCCCCGACTAGGAACTCTAGGTCTCGACGTCGACGGCCGCATAACTCTTACGTCGACTCGGGCAACCCGTAAGTGTTCCCGAACCTTCCGCACTTTGTCCACGGTCTCTGTATCGGCTCGAGCTCTCTATCTTCCGTTCCCCACTTCATCCCAACCGACGGGTGTCCGACATTTCCGTCCATATAACGCTTCATAGGGGGGCATCCCAATGCTGGAGTGATGACTATTATTATAGGCGAACTCAATTAGGGGAAGGTGTCGGTCCCAACTGAGTCCGAAGTCTGCAACTGAGGCACGTAGAATGTCCTCCAAGGTTTGAATCGTCCGCTCTGACTGACCGTCAGTCTGAGGATGATAGGCAGTGCTAAATTGCAATTTGGTACCCAGTGACTTAGCAAAATGATGCCACAGCCTAGAGGTGAAGCTAGGGTCACGATCAGAGGTAATGGAGACTGGTGCCCCATGGCGAGCAAAGATCTCATCCCGAAACAAGGTGGCTCGATGATCCATAGAATCGGTGGTGCCGGCGGGAGGAAGTGAGCTGACTTCGTCAATCGATCCACAATCACCCATATAGAGTCCTTTTTCTTCAAGGTCTTCGGCAGACCCACCACAAGGTCCATGGTGATATGCTCCCATTTCCACTCAGGAATAGGTAATGGCCTGAGTGTCCCAGCCGGCCTCTGATGTTCGATTTTTACCTGCTGACAAATCAAGCATCGAGCTACAAACTCTGCAATGCTTTTCTTCAATCTTGGCCACCAAAAGTATCTACGAACATCATGGTACATCTTCGTCTCCCTGGGTGCACACTGTAAGATGTCTGGTGGGCTTCCTCTAAAATCTCCCGACGGAGTCCGCCCACGTCAGGTACACAGAATCTATCTCCAAACTTCAGGGTTCCTGCTCCATCAAGGCAAAAACCCTTTTTACCTGAGTCTCGAACCTGCTGGAGGACTTGCAGTAAACAGGGGTCTTCTGCCTGTGCAACTCTGATCCTCTCCGCTAGAGTCGGCCTCACAGTTAACTGGGCCAGCAGTCCAGTACCCACATCTTTGGTTACGATGTGCACATCCATCTTCTGCAGTTCTCGAAGGATGTCCTGCTGCTGAGTAATCAAACTAGCCAAATTCCCCATCGACTTTCTGCTCAAGGCATCCGCCACTACATTTGCCTTCCCAGGGTGGTAGTTAATAGTGCAGTCATAATCATTCACCAGCTCAAGCCACCTGCGCTGTCTCATGTTCAGCTCCCTTTGGGTGAATAGGTACTTCAAACTCTTGTGGTCAGTGAAGATCTCGCACTTCTCCCCGTAAAGATAATGCCTCCAAATCTTCAGGGCGAATACTACTGCTGCTAGCTCCAAGTCGTGGGTAGGGTAGTTCCGCTCATGGTTCTTGAGCTGCCTGGATGCATAAGCGACAACTCCGCCCTCCCGCATGAGTACACAACCCAAGCCCGAGTATGAAGCATCACAAGACACTGGTAGCCTCCTCCACTGCGAGGAACTACAAGGACGGGTGCAGATGTAAGTCTCTTCTTCAGCTCTTGGAAGCTCTCCTCACAATCAGCTGTCCATTCAAAACACTGATCCTTTCGGGTTAGCTTAGTGAGGGGACTGGCAATTTTCGAAAATCCTCCCACAAAGCGCCGATAATACCCGGCCAAACCCAAGAAACTACGGACCTCCGAGACGGTGCTCGGTTGCCTCCAATTGAGAACAGCAGTGATCTTGGATTGATCAACCCGGATGCCCTCTCGTGAGACCACATGCCCAAGGAACACCACCTCCTCCAGCCAAAAATCACACTTGGAGAACTTAGCAAATAACTTTTCTCTCCTTAGCATTTGCAGTACCAAACGAAGGTGCTCTTCATGCTCCTGTTCTGAGGCAGAGTAAATCAAGATGTCATCAATGAATACCACCACGAACCGATCTAAGAAAGGGCGGAAGACTCGGTTCATCAAGTCCATAAAGATAGCCGGTGCATTGGTCAAGCCGAAAGGCATAACCAAAAACTCATACAGCCGTCTCTTACGGGTACGGAAAGCGGTTTTGGGATATCCGCTTCCTAATCCTCAACCGATGATACCCGGATCTCGGATCGATCTTCGAGAAGACGCGAGCTCCACGCAATTGATCAAACAAGTCCTCAATGCGAGGCAATGGGTACTTGTTCTTCACGGTCAGTGGTTCGATTCTTAGATAATCAATGCAAAGGCGGAGGGTACCATCCTTCTTCTTCACAAACAAGACTGGAGCGCCCCAAGGAGATGAGCTAGGCCGGATAAGTCCCCTACTCAGTAGGTCATCAATCTGCTCTCTCAGTTCTTCCATCTCCTTCCGAGCCATACGGTAGGTGCCTTGGAGACGGGTCCCGCCCGGGATCGGGTCAATGATGAACTCAACTCCTCTGTCTGGGGGAAGCCCCAGAATGTCCTCAGGAAAAACATCTGGGAACTCTTGCACCACTGGTAAGTCAGTCAGGGTTTGGGTCCCAGCTGACTCGATAGACATGATTGCCACCAACTGTGAACGGTCCACCTGTCGATTCTTACACAATCGACACTCCATGCCATCATTAAGCCGTAAGATGACCTCCTTGCTTTGTAGCGCTTGATACGGCATGGTAGCGGCTAACCAATCCATCCCGGGATTAGGTCAAAGTCCCGCATCTCGAGGGGTAGGAGGTCTGCCTTAAAGTCCCACTCGCCAAAAGTCAAGGTGCAAGAGCGATAAACATGGCGGACTTCCAGGAAATCTCCAAGTGGGGTGGCTATGACTAAGGGTTCCACAAGAGGTCCCGGCGCTACATCCACATTTTCCAGGAAGGATGTAGAAATAAAGGAATGGGTGGCCCCGGGGTCAAATAAAATCCTAGCAGTGTGTGCAAATAAAATCATAGTACCTGCCATTACGTATGTAAGCCTTAACTAAAAATAGGAAACACATTTTCCACAATAGGTAGACTTGCACATGCTTAGGAAGGAGGATCTAATATTATGTATGAATAGGACATACGTAAAACTTAAAGCATGCTTAATTTACTCGGTTACCTGTGGCCACGTCATTGGATGCTTCGGCATCCCGTAGGGTCAGCAAAAACTCGGCCGGTACGTCCACCCCGCCCTCTGCTAGGAGGTCCCGATCGCGCGCCCCCCACGACCCCTACTCGCGGGCAAGATCGCTCCCGACGCTCCGGATATAGCGGGCGTGGTAGGAGTGGGCGGCGCTCCGCCTAACAGGGACACCTTTGCGTGCGGATATGTCCTGACTCTCCACACCGGGAAGCGGTGTAACGCGAGCCCCGAGGCAGTCACGAGATATGTGACCCCTCTTTCCGCAAGCAAAACAAACCCGACCCTCAGGAGTAGATGGCCGTGCAAAACCACCACTGCCCGCACTGCTCAAGACTGCTGCTGACCTCCCGCCACCAACTGAAGGTCGGGCCCTACTCGGCCCGCTTGAACCCTGAGGGCTGGATCTACTCGGGGTAGCACTAGATCCTGCGCCACCGGCATAAGGGTGACACCTCGGTCGTAGGAAGGTCCCACCAGAATGGCCTCCACGAGGACGCCCATCAAAGCGGCCCGTACGACTTGCGCCCGCTCCCGATGCCGTGAGCGCTCCTCAAGTAAGTCCTCTCTCGCTATCCCAAAGATTCTCCACCAGCTCGCATAAGTCGGGTTCTTCACCATGTTCACCTTTGCGGATCTCGATTCGAGGCCCATCTTGAACCGGGTCAGCCCTAGCAAGTATTATCCGGTATAACTCTAGGGCGAAGCGGGACAAGGCATTGAATCTGTCCTCATACCGAGCCACCGTCATATCCCCGCCTCACCGGGGTAAACTCCTCGTCGGCTCGAAACGCAAGGATGCGGGGAAATATTTCTGGTCGAAGGAGTCCGAAAATGCCCTCCAAGTGATGTACTCCCCGCCCGGGCGATCGGGCATCGGGCGCTCGTGGCTCTCCACCACTCTTCCGCCTCCCCACGGAGAAGGAAGGTGGCAAAGGTCACCCGACGACTCTCCGGGCACTCAAACGCAGTCGGGATCTTCCGTACATCCACCATCCACCTATTAGCCTCCATGGGGTCCGTCGTGCCGCCGAACAAGGGGGCTAAGGCGCATGAACCGATTCGGCGACCGGGCGGACCCACCTCCCGATGCGCTCGGCGAGTAAAATGACACAGCGGCTCCCTCGGTATGTGCATCCCGCATGGGCTGCCGTGCGCTCTCGCACTAACTCCTCGATGAGCCTCTCTGCTTGCCTCGACAAGCCGTCCCGAGCCTCAATGCTAGCCGAAGCACCTTTCGCCGGTTTGTCGACAGTGGGCGAGCCCGTCCACGACCGGCCGCACGAATGGCCAGAGCACGTCTAGGCGGCATTCCCGCTAAGTTCAAAGCGGTTTAGCTCTTAATTCACAAGTATAGCGCAAGTCGTGAGTGACTATATTATTCATTACTCCTAAGTATTCATTATTATTATTCAT
The DNA here is from genome assembly GCF_019914945.1 of Typha latifolia. Taxonomy (NCBI): domain Eukaryota; kingdom Viridiplantae; phylum Streptophyta; class Magnoliopsida; order Poales; family Typhaceae; genus Typha; species Typha latifolia. The sequence goes on from NC_133091.1 coordinate 7,028,400, forward strand.
TTCCTATGTATTTAGATGATATATAGGAAGACTTGCCGGATTTATGGTGAACCTAGGCTCTAATACCAAGTTGAAACACCCAAACCTCCAAATACACGTGTAAACCGCGTGGGTAAATCCTCCCACGCGGTACATCACATGACCTGTCAGTACAAGGATTTCACAAGGCACACAACCACATAAATTCACCATAAAACTCAACTAAAGGAGTCCTGGATACAAGTTCCACAGCCACAACAAGCCTTCCAAATATACATCCAAAATATTATGTTAAAGTCCAAAAAGATACAACGTCATTATCATACCCTCGCGGGGCTTAATACAACTACGTACGTACTAAAAAGAAAGAAAGCGGCTACTCCTCGCTACCCGCACCCGCGTCCCCTAGCTCAAAATAATATACCACGAGGGGTGAGCTTACGGCCAATAGGGATTCATACAATCTAAAATAATGACATCACGGTGTATATCCAATGTATGCCTAAATTTGCTAACGATAACGACATGCTTATTTAAAATGACTTACCACAATTTACTAAGTCAATGCAGTTGATAAAGATTACCAATCACTATCTTGGAACATTCTAGTTTACCAAATATATTATGATCAGTTCACACAGATATAAAGTTTGAGACAATCTCTTATTCGTACACATCTCAATCATAGGTTTACATGTTATGCATAGCAATAAAATAGCAGTTTAGTCATCTCATGTCTACCAAAACAATAATCATACTTATCATCGCTCACCGAGCTATTCACCACACAGGGTAAATACTCCTACGAAACAATCATCCATCATCACATACATCGAGGGGGGATATATACACATCTAGCGGTAATGTCATCTACACGTGTATGGCGACACTACATGTGACCGGTTGTCTGTGGCCATCAGACTCAGGACCCCGGTCGTAAGCCCATATCTCACTCTCTCTAAATCATCACCGCCCTCGGCGGGAGAATCAGGAGCCCTCGGCTCATCAACCGACGCCCTAACCCTACGTCGTCGGGTACCGCTAGAGTTATATCCCCGCCTCACAATCATGTTCTTCTATCATTATGATCTAGTCCTAACTATGCAGTATAACTACCTGAATGCCACACAGGCTTCCCGACCTCAGGTGTAGGCCGCTAATAGTATAGACATATATAATACACTCTGCCCTTAACCCTGGGCTGAGTGAGTAGGGGTACTGCCTAGTCAGAATTCGACTACTAATGATAGGTGGAAGTGGTGCAGTGTTTATGCGTGTATAAAGCATGTTATAGTCATCATGATCATTACGGTCCATATTCACAAAAATCATACATCTATGCAACGGTATACCATACGGGACACATGTAAAAAGCATTATCATACACATTATCTTTCTCATGATACTATGTTTGAATGTAGTTATAAATAACTACATATGCAAAAGATATAACAGGAGTACCAACCGCATGCATTAATACCGACATTTCCTACTTTTGTATCATGTTATTCTAGATTTGTATAACTCTACTCGCCTGGGAGGTCTCCACGGTAAGGTAAAACTCGTCAGCTAGTCCGGGATCCCAAAATCTTCCTCACGCGGTGTCAATCCTATTAATTCACGCAAGTAAGTCATTAGCGAACTAATAGAATTAATTATCTTATTAGCACATTTATGTTTGGTACGAGTCAAGGGTATCCTAGGAATCTTATATTATCCCAAAATTAAGGATCAGGCTAATCAAATTAGGTGAAAATGGTAAACAGGGTTATAGGGTCCAAATGGTCCCAAATGGGCTAGGCTAGAGGCAAAAGGGTAGGCCCAAACCCAACCCACAAGCAATAGGGCCTTGGTGGGCTGGGGGCCCCGGCCACGCCCACCAAGGTTGGAATAGTGGGTCAGCGCACTGCAGCCCACTCCACATGGGCTAATGGGGCTGCAGACTGCACCCGCCCCGGATCTAAGGCCGGGTGGGGCGCGGCTGCGCCCCACCCATCTTGGTGGGCTGCGCCCCGCCGCCCCACCCAAATCGGGCCGGGTGGGCTGCGGCCCGCAGCCACCCTGACTAGGCAGGCCGGTGGGCATGCGGTGCAGGCCCACCCCAAGGGATTAGTGGGCCGCAAAGTGGTCGGCCCACTAAAGGGGAAAATGGGTGGGGGTTTAACCCCCACCCGTCCACCTCATCTCCTTCCACCCCCGATGGAAGGAGGGTGAGGCGGAGGGAAGCGCCCACGAGGCTGCGGGGACGCGGGGCTGCGGCGGCGCAGGGACGGCGGCGCAGCGCAGAGGCAGCGGCAGCAAGGGTCCGGCACAGCACGAGGCCGAGGAGGGGAAGGAGAAAGGGAAGAAAAGAAGGAGGTTTACCGGAGGGGGGGAGTCGGCGAGTCGGCGACCACGAGGGAGGGAGAGAGAAGAAGAAGAAAGGCTGCGGTGAGGGAAGGAAGGGATAAGGGAGATGGGGGGAAGGGTGGCGTGCACGGCAAGGAAGGGAAGAGAAGAAGAAAAGGAAAGAGGGAGGGTGGCAGGGTGGCAGGCCGACGCACGTGCTCGGCACGTGCGTCGGTCAGGGGAAATTTTTTTTTTTTTTTAAATTTGGGGTGTTACAACCACAGTCCATACACACTAGTTGCGGGTAAGCTTGTGTGACTGTCCATGGTAAACATATATATTTGCTATTTTAAATTCAGAAAACATGTAAGAGTATACAACAAATTAAAGATAAAAGTGGTATAGGCTATGACTATGAGGCTCTCCTCTGGTCTAGCATTGCCATTACAAAGCAGGGCATCAATCAAGGCAGTCTTGTGCACCATAGCCAGCATGGTCGAGCTCAGTTGCTGGAAATGCTCTGCCGGGCCGCTCTCATTGACTTGGCCCCCACGCCTCTCTCCTCTCATCCTATTGCTGATATCTGAAGAAACTTCCCGATTGGGCGGTAGCATGGGCCCCTCATCCGATGTTCCCTTCAATATACCTGGCCTACACCTCAGGATGGGGACAACAGCCACATCTACACCTACTCAAGGAGACCCATGGTTCAAGCCCAATCCTTCTCTTTCTCTCTATTTCCCTTTGTCTCTTCCCCCCTCTCTTTCTCTCTTACCCGTACTTGTCTCGAGCGGGATCGAGATCGGCTACGGCCGAAATTAGGATCCATGATGGAAACACCTTGGACTCTTGGATTTCAATTAGTGCATCAAGCTCCTTTAGAGAACTCCTCACCGGCTGAAACTTTGTGTTTTTCCATTAGGGTTCCTCACCACCTGGATGCTTACTCCATCCTTGTTTCCCTCCAAGATTGCTACTCTAGTCTTCCCTTCTCGGTCATCAACGTCTATGGTCCCACAAGCTCGGATCTAAAGACCACCTTCTAGGCCAAGCACGCTTCCACAATCTCGGTAGCAGAGGATGTCTTCTACATTTATGGGCGATTTCAATGTCATTCATTTCTACCACGAGAGGTCCAACAACTTTGCAGCCTTCAATAATTTTAGCAGCTCTCACAATCTTCTCACCTGCCCCATCAAGGGTAGACTTTTTGCGTGGTCTAATCACCAATTGTCGGGAGTTATAGTTGACGAGAGTCATAATTGGTATTTTCTTCCCTCTCTAAGAGTCATAGTTGACGGGAGTGCTATCTCCACAAGATCTCAGCCTAAAGCAGAATCTAGTTGAGCAATTGGATGTGAGAAGACCTTTAACGGTCTGCAGGAGAGATGGGAGAGAGATCCTCCAGCTAGTCAAGACCTTTAATTTTTTGGATGTCATGAAAGTCAAATATGCACCAGCTCTTGATTTTTGCACAATGAACCTGTGCTTGAGCAGAAACTATGTTGTAGCATTTGATGCGGACAGAGCCTCAAACCACCACACAAGGATGAAGTTGGAGAAGCCCTAGTGTTGCAGCCAAACCTTCTTAAAGTGAAAGACCTTAGGAGATCTTCAGGACACGGCAATGTAAGGAAGATTTGCACATGGTCAAAGATTAAGCAAGCCGGGGCCTCACAATAGGAATTGGGGAAGAGAGGTCCCAAGCCTTAGAAATCAAAGCTTTGTCAAGCTTGAAAAGAGTGGCTATTGATTGGTGGTTGTGTCGGGTGAAGTTTTCCCTTTCAAGGGGCAATCGGTGAGGTCATTAGCCTAAATGAAGTCTGTAAAGGAGGCAAGGTCGGTCACATTGGCCAAGCTGCTGGAATGTTCCTAGAGGAACCTAATAGCATTGAAGTTCCCAGAAATGCAATAGTTGTTGTCAAAGGATGAAATAGAATAGGATAGCTCTAACCAATAAGACTACTTTTTGGTTAGAGGCCATGGGCCATAAACATTGATTAAGAAAAGGGAACTGCCAATGGTGCAATTCTAGAGAGGTAGACAGAGAGGAGATGCCAGATATCTCATGTCAGATTTAGAGGAGTTTCAGCCCATGATGATCCCACTCGATGCATCAATGGCATTGATCTAGGCCCAAGAGTTGATAGAAGGGCCCTAATAGTCTTTAGGCTGGGATTAAGATGACATCAGATCCACTAGAAGTAACTGGCTCACACACATGCCTATGCTTAACAGAAGAGCCAAGGCGCCTTACATTTTAAAATGCAATTTTCATTAAAAAACCCCAAAAAATTGAACCCAAAACAGGAAAGTTTAATCCTTCAACTTTCCTTTCTCCTTGCATAGACGAAGAAGGTTGGCCACTTTAGCTGGATCTTCAAGCTGGATGGAGATACCAACTATTTGGGCTATGCGCAACTTTTCTAGTTTTTACTAGCGATCAGAACAAATATAAAATAATAGTCTTGGCATGTGAAATTGTAAACTCAGAAGAGTATATCTTTTATGTCTACTCTTTAGTTGGTCATCTTGTACATGTTCCTTGAAAGTTGTAGTGAATTTTGGGTCAAATTAGTGAAAGAAAATTTTTATCCAGTTTGTTCTTTCCATCCCCAACATCCTAGATCCACAATAGCATTCATTGGATGCCCCTTTTACCTAAAATTTGAAAAAAAAAAATTCTCTAAATTTAGGGTGAAATTGTAGGATCGAATTACTCCTATTTTTATATCAATTTGGAAAAGTTTCTAAAGAAAATGCGTCCCAGTGCATGAGGTAGAATTGATTTATAGTTTTGGGTAATTAGGACAGATTGAATCTTTGTGATGAGTAGCTTGTAGGCAGAAGACAGTCTTAATGAATGGAATAGCACGCAATAATATAGATTTTTCTTTTTTTTTCTTTTTTGTAAAACCATCTACTCAATTTATTTTCATGAATCTACATAGAAAGGATATCAAAAGTTCCATAGAGACGCCAGTTTAGCTTCAGAATGCTATCCGTTGGCATGACAAATGCCCCAGCCATAGCATCAAAGCGGTACAATCCTGTGATGGTAATGTTGCTGGTATGTAAGGCTATCCTATAGCTAGCTATGTATAAATTCTTGCAGAACACATGCATTATGAAAAGTAACACTATTATGTCCATTGGAGCTATCCTCCAAAGCTCACCTGAATTACATTAGATGGAGTAATAATTCTTAATACATGACTGACGTACTAGTGACAACCTTGGTGGGCTGAAGGACGTCACAGTTCCACTACTAACACTATAGTAAATGGAGTATCAGCAGTAAGGGGTGTGTGACAAAGGACAATAGCTGAAATCCTTATAGAAACTAAGCATGGTAGCAATACTAATTGTTAAGAATGTGATGGCTAACCTCCAAATCTATGTATTTCCGGTACAAGACAATTAATCTGTGACAACACCATAGCTGTAGTCAACTATTTGGTGTTACTTGTATGGATCCTTTTCCTCCATTGATCTCTATCTAGTGTAAAGTTGTGTTAAAGCAATTACTATCCCTGTCTTATCTGAGTACTTTCTAACATAGATATTAGTGAGTATTTGCATGCTGCAATCTCCCTGATGATGTGCATCTTCATATGCAGGTGTGGACAACTGGAACAATGGGTGAGCTTACACCAGTGAGTCCTCTACAAATTGTAGTGCCGTAAAATCAATTTTCAATATTAACTGTTTATACAGATTTTATTCCTGCATACATAGATAAACGTGGTATTAGTTAACTCCCTAGCATATTAAAAATAGAAAAGGAATTAACTTGAAAGGTACAAAATAGATCTATTCATTTCTGATCTCACTCTTGTCTTTGTACTTTTTAATTATGTTGAATGCACATGGTTGTTCATACATCATTTTCTTTTGTCCAAACCAAGCATGATAAGAGAATGAAAAGGCAAAAAAGATAACCTATCAACAGTGGAAAGGAGTCAAACATATCCCGATCCCCATGGTTGGAAACTGACAATTGACAAATATCTGATCTGATATAGATTCGGATGAATTTTTTTTAACTATATCATTATCCAAATAATACTAGCTGGATAAAAATACGAATCAGAACTTTGATGGACCAGTAAAATGTCCATATCTAGTAAAATTTATATATTGAAGCCAGGTGAGGAATAATTTCCCATCAATATTCACCCCTACTAAAACATAGTTATCCTGCTTTGCGTTGTACAGGTTGTAATGATTGATGGACGCCTGATCGGCAATGGAGAAGTTGGTCCCGTGACTAGAAGAATCCAAAATGCCTACAAAGTTCTGACTGCAGAATCAGGGGTGCCAATACCCATGAATGGAGAGTCTTACTACACTTCTTCAACTGGTGCTAAAAATAACTAATAACATGATCGGTGGTGCTCTTGCAGATTACAGAAGTAATCTATGTAGGCTACTGTAAACATAACAGTTTTATAAAGAATAAATACTACATTGTTGTTCATACTTAGTACCTGGACTCTTGTGGGCATGGCATGGTAATGTAATCACCAAATAGAGATGGCTCCTGTTTGTGATAAACCAATATCATTATGTTAGTCTTCACTGGAGGTAGAATTTATTGGGAACAATTTAGGTTAACTTGTCTGTAGAGTGCTAACTGGCAAATTTTTAGATTGATGAACTGAACTGAAGCAAAAGAACAATTAAATTGAGCCGCAGCTGGATGAGTTTTGTTCAGATTGATGAACCAGATTCTGCTAAACTGCTTTCCGGATCAGCATCTTTCACTAAATTGTTTACCAGTTCAGCAATTTACTCAGTATAAGAGTGGGGCCATTTAGTCATTTTTGCTTCATTCTCTTGTTGTTTATATTCCTGGTACTTCTTCATACTCCTACTTCGATCTAGTGGAAAATCCTCCTCTACTCCCTAATCTTTTTGATTATGCTCTCGTCCTCTATCTCCACTCTAGGGTTGCTTGTGCTTTTGTGGTCTCACCTAGTAGGGTTGGGTCCACACTAGTTGCCTTTGCCGGTTGCTCCTCGGTCTTCTGCTCCTCGCTTAGGTTTTATTTTTATTTTTTTCTGAAATGTTGAATCATGTTTACATTATAGTGTAATTTAGATTTTAATTTTGGACTGGCTTTGTCTGTAAACTCTTGTTGTGGTGTGTAGGGGTAATTTTTTTGGTGGTTCTGGCCATTTTTGTTGGTTTTGTCAAAGATGATCACAATTAAGCTTCCTCAATTTGTTTGCCATAAGCATGCTTGTAAGTTTCTGTTTCGGCTGTCCAGAATTGTAGAGAAGCAGAACAACACATGCATTGGATGAGTTCGTCTTTATTAAAAAAAATGTTTGTCCTTATTAATAATTCTTGTGCAAATAAAATGTAATTATTGGTTCAACTTCTTCACAAATTTTGCTTTTCTTGGGGTTGGGTGTTATATCTTTTAATATTCTAACTTTGCATGAGTTTTTGACCAAAATACTGTTGCAGGAAATGTTATTTCCCAAATTAGATTATTGTTCAAATTATTTTCTAAACTAGTACTATAGGAAAGTTGTTTTCTCATACAGCGACTATTATTCTTCTAATCATCTAAGTTCCATCTTTAACTAATTGGTGAAAGTGATTAACAAATCGTTGTATGGGAAAGCGATTAGTTAACTAAATCCCACAGCCTTGTTTTGCAACTAAATAAATCAATTTTGAAAAATGCGACTTAACAATCGCAATCCCAGAGAGTGATTTAACTTATACAAAAACCAACCCACAACACTTGGTATTCTATTTCTTCCTCTCACACCCAAGCGAGCGAAGCGACTCTCTTCCTCATAGTCCCCATGGGTTGTCGGTCGGTTGTCGACGAGAAGTACGTCATTTCCTTCCCTCTCTCACTGTAAGCTCTCTCTCTCTCTCTCTCTCTCTCTCTCTCTCTCTTAGTGTTGACCTCACTCTCTCTCTTGCTGCCATCTCCTTCTATCTCACAATCCTCATGGGTTGCCAGTCGGTTGTTGACTAGCAGTGCAGCATTTCCTTCCCCGTCTCTCATAGCATTTCCTTCCCTTTTTCTCAATGTAAAGCTCTCTCTCTCTCTCTTGCGATTTTTGATTTAGGTGCATAGTAAAATCGCTTCAATTTGTATTAGTTTCTATTTATGTTTTAGGAAAATAAAATAGTTTCTAGCAGGTGCGTTCTAATGCAAATGGATGGCGTTCGAACGCGATCATTTGAACGCCGGATCTCGCATTCACACATACAGATTACAAGTTTTGGTCGTTTTAATGCGATCGGGGTGCGTTCGAACGCACGATGAGTAAGTTGGGTTGTAATAGGATTTGTTTAGGATTTTTGGATGTTTGGATTGATTATTGAATATTGGAATTTGTTTTCATCTAGGCTTAGTCATCTTATCCCTCATCTTTTCTCACTTTTGGTATCCAACCCAAGTTCTCGTCTACGCCGAGGTTAATCTTCCGTCACTTCTCCCTCCTCCCTCTAGTGACCAGCTATACCTGGAAGCTCCCTTCTCCCCCCTCATCTAGTTCTAAGCGCTAATCCATTAACCATACCATAATGATCTTTCATAACCCTAACCATGTATTCCACGTCCATCCGCTATCTCCTAACATTTGGTCATTATTTCATACGTAACTTTCGATCTATTCATCCGATGGTCGTGATTCTAGTTGTGTTGGATTGCTAACTCATAGAGGAACAACATATCCAAATCTTAGATCAATCCAACGGTTAGATCGATCCCAGTTACCTTCGCAATTTTCATGCTGATTTCTGTCCAAATTATCAATTCGGATAGAATCCGATCTTCACCAAAAGCGACCGTAACACTCTCAATGTAATATGGTTAAATGTTAACCTAAGAAAGGGATTCTTCAATTGCTAAATGAGCAAGAGAATGCAATTTAGATACAAATAAGTCTCTTTCAATTGATGTATCTATAAGATGGAATTCTACCTATTTGATGCTTAAAGATGCTATATATTATAACAATGCATTTAAGAGACTTAATTATACTGATCCAATTAAATTTGTTGCTTGTCCAACTAATGAGCAATAGGAAAAAGTTACAATGTTGTGCAAATGTTTAAAAACCTTCCATAGGATAACTGAATTGCTTTTAGGAACCTCATATCCAACAGTTAACTTATTTTTCAAAGAATTATGTGCTATTCAGTTGCAAATTAAATAATGGTGCAAAAGTTTTATGAACTTGTTCTTTCTATGGCAACATCAATACAAGAAAATTTTGATAAATACTGGAAGCAATGCAATCTTATACTAGTTGTGGCTTCAATTCTGGATCCTTGGTGCAAGATGAAACTTATGGTGTATTACTTTCCTAAAATTTATCCTCTTGTGGTGTTAAGGAACTTAGAGAAAGTTCGTGAAGTCTTAAGGAATTTGTATAATGAATATGCATCCAAATTTTCTTCTCCGGCTGATCCGAATGTGAATATAAATAATAGCTAAGCTTTGTAGAGTGGTAGGGTTGATATTGATGTTGATGAAAATTTGGAGCAATTTTTAAGTGAAGAATGTCAACAACAATCTATTAAGGTAGATTTGGATCAATATATTAAGGATGCCTCACTTCTATGGCAACGTAATGATTTATTATCTTGGTAGAAGACGGAAGGAAGTGGAAAGTATCATATACTATCACGAGTTGCCCGTGATGTATTGGCAATTCCAGTCGCCATAGTTACATCTGAATCTGCATTTAGTACAGGTGGCCAAGTAGTTGATGCTTATCGTAGCAAATTGGATCCCGAATCGGTGGAAGTTTTAATAGGCACTCAAGATTAGATAAGATCTACAAGAAAAAGTAATGATTATAATATTTGATAGCATTTTATAAATTAGTATTGTTTACTAATTTTAATATTTTTTTCTTATTTTGACAAGTAGCATCAATTATTCAGGATGTTGAACAATTTGAAGTTGTTGATTTACAATCATTAGTTCCATCAATAAGTTCATTAGATTAAAGAGGGAGTAATCACATTGTAAGTTTGTTCACTTTATATTTTAAGTTGATTAATCTAGTTTCTTTACATTAATTTTAAGTTGGTTAATCTAGTTTCATTTATTTTGCAGATGCACTTGAACGAGGAGGATTGTTTAGACAGTTGGATGGTTTTATTCCTCTCTAACTTTGAGATGTTGATACCTTTTAAACTTGTGTTAATTTTATTTGTTGAAGTTCATGTGAACTTGTGTCTAGACTTTATATGTTGAAGGATATTTTATTTGCTTTTATGGTTGACAATGTGAACTTGTGCAAGGACATTTTATTTGATTTTATGATTCATAATGTGAACTTATGCAAAGATATTATATTTGCTTTTATGGTTGACAATGTGAACTTGTGCAAAGATATATATTTGCTTTATGATTGACAATGTGACCTTGTGCAAAGATATATATTTGCTTTATGATTGACAATGTGACCTTGTGCAAGAATATTTTATTTATTTTTATGGTTGACAATGTGAACTTGTGCAAATATATTTTATTTGCTTTTATGGTTGACAAAGTTAGAGAATCTCACGATTGTTGTTGTTGTAATTCTTGGGTCAAGGTTTTTGCTAAGTCTATAATTTGATATCACAATGAAGTATTGCTATGTCTATTACATATTGTTATTCTATTGAGAGGTTTTTTTTCTTAGTAGTTGTCTTTTTCAAAGATAGTTCCAATCATCAGTAAGATTCTTTCTTAGTAGTTGTCTTTCAACATACATGAGATATGTCTAAGTTGGAAGGCCATAATCTGTTTAAAATCCAATAAGTATCCGTTTAGGATCCAATCTATATCCGAAGACTATTTGATTCGTATCTAAAAACTATCCTGAAAAAAACTAAAACTTACGTGAATATTTAGATATACTATGATACCTATTGAAAAACATAAGAAACGCCCTAGGAGATAGAATCAATAACATGCTATCAATAATAATATGTGAAAACTAAAGTGTGAAAAAGACGATCGCAAACACAAAAAAATTTTATGTGAAAAAACCCAAAACTGGGTAAAAAAACTACGAAATCAAACTCGGATCAAAACCAATCACTAAAACCTGTACTAGTTAACAGAAAACTTACAAATCACCCGTCAAACCCCACGACTCAATCTGTATCAATCTTGTTCGCTAAACCCCACGACACACTGCTTCCCGTGATAGGTTTTCAAACCTTAGTGACCCTCGAGGTTGATCCTTCTGTCTTAGTGACCCTCGAGACGTAGTTCTTCCAGATCTGATACAGATGCATAAAGTTGAGAACGATTTAGCACTTTATCTAAAGTTGAGAATTGATCTGCAATGGCCTCCAAAAGGTAATCTCAATATCATGAACGACAGGTTTCTCTAAAAAATGATCTCTAATTTAATACTTAGCGGTCCTCATTTCTAGGGTTAGATTAAACATTTTTATATTCTTACAGATAAAATATATATCTCTTAGAGATAAGATAAGTATCTCTTAGAGATAAGATAAATATCTCTTCAAAGATTCTTCATAGATTCTCTTAGAGATAAGATAAATAGAGATAGACTCAAATCTAAGTCAAATCAGCCAAGGTCGTTCGAACGCCCACAAGGCCCATTTGAACGGGCTTGAATGCCTATTATTTTCTTCTTTCTTGGGAAAATGCGTTCGAATACCCAATAGTCCGTTCAAACGTCTGAGTAGACTATTGAATGCAGAGTTATTGTTCCTGTGCCCTTGGATAATTTTTTATACTACTTTGACCATCATGACATCGTTTAAGCATTTTAATGACGATTCCAAAACCATTTCGAATACTTTGACTTTAAATTCAATCTTTCATTTCAAACATCTCATAAATTGTCATAACTTGTGCATATGCTCATATAAATAAAAATTATATTTTGAAACACAATTTGCCAATTACATTAGTACAAATAAAACCTAACATATCCGATCCATATCCATTTTTTTCGAATATGATTTTAATTTTTGCTATCCATCAAGTATCTGTATCCAGATAAAAAAATATGGATCCGAATGTGGATTGAGCACTATATGATTCGTATCTGATCCGTTTTCACCTCTAGTGGTGACCACGTGTTAGTCTATTATTTAAAAGTAAAGACAAGTTGTAGATGTATTTAAAAAAGTATACAATTACCTCACACCACTCGTACAAGGTTAAATATTCTAATCCTACCAGTTTATATGTGAAGTGTCAACAGATGATATTTGCTAATGGAGAGTACGAGCATATATTCGTAATAGCCATGGGATGTGGGAAATAACAAAATACATTGGTCATCATAGTTGTCTCAACCCTTCACTAAATGAGGATCATCATCAATTAGATATCAAATTTGTGGCTCACAAACTTATAGATTCTGTGAGAAAGAATATAAGTATAAAAATAATTAGTCTCCAACAAGAAATTATCCATACTTATTATTATCGGATTTCATACTGAAAGGCATGGAGAGCAAAACAAAAGGTCATGGCAAATCTATTTAGTTGTTAGGCAGAATCATGTAAGCTATTTCCTTCATATATGATAGAAGTGAAACGCAAAAATCCTAATACAATGGTCCAGTGGGATAAATTCAAATTGGATGACCCAAATACGGAGATGTTTAGGCATGTTTTTTGGTCCTTTGGAGCTTCAATTCATATATTCAAACATTATAAGCCTGTAATAAGTATTGATACCACATATTTATATGGTAAATATAAAGATGTCGTAATTATTGCTACAAGCACTAATCGAAATGATTAGATATTTCCTCTTCTATTTACTATTGTAGAGAGCCACAATGCATTGAGTAGGGGTTGATTTCTTGCATGTTTGCATCATCTTGTTGTGCATCAAAGACAAGAAATTTGTTTGATTTCAGATCGGCATGCTGAGATATTAGCAGTTGTGAATGACTCTTAACAATGGTTGAAAGGAGCTAATGGCTTGTCACAGCATTTGTTGCAATATATAGTTAGCAATTTTAATAAATATTTCCACAATACTACTTTAAAGAATTTTGTTTGTCAAATTGCTATAGAAAATCAAGTCCAAAAGTTTGACTTTCGGATGTCACGAATTGAACAGTTACATCTAGATGCAAAGAAATGGCTTGATGAGATCCCAATTGAAAAGTAGGCTCTAGCTCACGATGGTGGACATCGTTACGAACTCATGACTACTAATTTGTCCGAAATGGTTAATAATGTAATGCTTAATGCTCGATTCTTGCCAATAACAGATTTGGTGCAAGTAACATTTTATCACTCAGTCTACTACTTCTATAAAAGGCACAAATAAGGAGATGATTAATTAAGACCCAACCAATGGTTCATGCCTAACATCACTACTACTATTTGTGTAGATCTTGAGATAGCAAACTTACACATTGTGCGTGGGTTTCATCACCGTCGAGGTATTTTTGGCATTACCACTGCATGTTCTTTACGAAGTACAGAAAGAGATGAAATTGAAGCATATATGAACACATGGGGACCTGAGCTTACGCCGTTAACGATCAAGGTTATTGGCCCAAGTACGTGGTCCAACCTTATTACCTGATCCATTAGTGAGATGGATTAGTAAAGGGTGGCCAAAATCAACAAGGATTCAGAATAAGATGGATGAAAGGGAAGGGCATCAAGCAATCACATGTGGGCGTTGCAAATAGCAAGGCCATAATTGGCCAACTTGTCATGTTACAAATGAAGAGTTAAACATAGACATTGCTTTAAATATAATAATTTTACACTTTTGTAAATATTTAGCATGTTTACTATTTTATGTGTCATGTTACTTTTTTTATATCATGATCTTTGATGTGATTCGGATCACACTAAGTCATCATGTGCATAGATACAACCTATGGACCCTATTTCTTGTTTTGGTTTAGTTGTTTTCTTCAGAAAATAAGAACTGGAAATCGCGTTCGAACGCGGGGACATCGCATTCGAACGCGAGGAGATCGCGTTCGAACGCACTCGTTCAAACGCCTGCATACGTTCGCACATACAAAAGACGTGAATTGTGCGTTCGAACGCACTCGTTTGAACGCCTGTATACGTTCGCACATACAGAGGACGCGAATTGTGCATTTAAACGCACTCGACCCACGTTCAAACACACTCAGTGAAAATACATTATTTCCAGGTTTATTAATTGTTAGTTTGGCTTGTTAGGTTAGCCTCTTAATATGTGGATGGCAACCTAATTGGGGAATGAATGAATATTGAGTTTTCCTTCCTTCTCCCTCTACCCTAGCTCTTTTCCCTCCTTGCTCAAGCCCTAGCCATGTATCATCTCGATGCCGGTTACTCCTAATCCTCTTCGACTGTCGGGTCCTCCCCCTTCCTTGGGATCTCGACCAACTTCTCTCCCCTCATCTTTATCCCTTCATCACTTTGTGACACTAAATCCATCACCATTACCACCACCTTTATCATCATCATCACCATCACCCACCATCTCCACCTCCACCGCAACATTGTTATTTTCGTCCTAGGTGCAATCAGAATCTGCCAAGAGTGTGAATATCAAAAGCATAGATAATTAGATACGAAACGATCTCATATAGTTTCATAATTTTCTGACTATGAGAGAATAATTTAAGAATATTCTTCTCTGACTGCACGGACTGCTTCCCTGCATCCGAGCTTTATTGGAAACGGACGCACGATTCATAACAATCTTTAGCATACTTATGAATGTAATTTTGTGCAATTGTGAGCACATGACTGCACATTAGAATCCAAGCCCTATAGATGGATCTATTTTGAGGTTGCAAAAACAACATAAATTTGAGGCTATTTGGAGAGGCGAGGTAAGAGCTATCTTTACTTACCATTTTCTTGTTCTCTTAAAACTTAATGAAGGTGGAATAAAAAAAGTTTACTATTAGTTATAGAATTTTTTATTGTTAAAAGCCTTGTTATAGATGGTTCATATGACATGCTCTAAGTGGTTCATATGACTTACTTATTTTTATTTTTGCAAATTACAGGATCTAGATAGCCTCACTTGTCGACATCGTTTTACACAAACTTTGAGATAGTGGGTGCCACATTCACAAGTTCTTCATCTTCTTGTTCAAAGCATATTCTACTTTGTCTATAGAGTAGTAGAGATTACTATTGACTGAGCACTTATTACAACTCTAGTTGAGTGTTGGCAGCGAGAGACACACATTTTATCTTGTAGTTAGGGAGGCCACCGTGACTGCAAGATATGGTGATACTTATGGGTTTGCGTGTCCATGGTCCAGTTGTCACTAGTAGCACAGATTACAAATGGCCGGAGTTGTTCTAGAGCTTTTAGGAGTTACGCCACCTCAGACTGCTATGCGAGGTCATCAATCCGGATGCAGTTGCGTGACACATTTGCGACACTACCCACAGATGCTAATAATCAAACTATACAGAGATATGCTCAGGCCTATATTTTCTCACTTTTGGGTGGCTGCATTTTAGTTGACAAGTCAGGAGCTGCGGTTCAGTTGATTTATTTACCTCTACTATAGTACTTGCAGTACACTAGCACCATTAGCTGGGGCAGTGCAGCACCAGCAGTACTTTACCGAGAGTTATATCAAGCTTCTCGCCTCGGTGCATTAGAGATAGCTGGGCCCATTGTCTTGTTGTAGGTATAATCTACTTCTATTTATTTTGTCTGTTCTATTTATATTTATAAGATGATATATTTTGGTAAATTAGGTTTGGGCATGGGAACACCTATAGGTTGGACGATCAGATAGGCTCCCACCTCCTATCAAAGTAGTTGGTGATCATATTGAGTAGCATGACCAACCTGTAGTACCAACCCCACCTGCAGATCCACTTGGTGAAAAATGGCGGTGCCACGTGACTTTTGAGCATAATTCGGCGCCACATGTATTGCGATATTCAATTAGATCAACAAAGTGATGATTAGGTAGTTGATAATTAATAATAGAAAGTAAACATCTTTTATTTTTCCCTAATTACTTTATTGTAATGTAGATGATATGGGAGCCATATACTGAGGATGTCATGGCTACTTTACCTGCCATTTGTAAATTAGATAGTCATGTATGGAGGACTAGAGCTCCCCTCTATGCTTTGTGTTACGATCTCCCCTCAGAAGGTTTGATCGTCTCGCAATCGGTTTTGGACAGAATTTGCATGGAAATTTTGAGAGATATTGCAGAGGATCTAGTCGTTAAATCAACGAGAAATTTTGATACAAGGTAGCCCTGTGAAAGAACTTTCCAACGAATCTAGTTGCACATAAATCAGATGTGTTGATCGGATATATCTTCAAAAAAGGTAGACAAAGGTCGAAGGGTCAGACCTACGAGATCAGGTCTGCACGGTATTTGGGATCCGTGGGTGGAGGCATGGACTCCAAGGTGAGGTATGGTAGTGGTAGGCCAGCAGTGATGGGGTGGCACCAGTAGGGATACTGGTGGTGGAATGTTAGGGATGGTGTAGATGGTAGGGCGACGGTAGAGAGATTAGAAAGAGTAAAAGAGAAGAGGGGGACTAGAAGCTAGGAGAGACCGAACCAATGGAGTGATGGCACGGTGGGCAAGGAGGGAGGAGGAAGGAGAGCCGACGGCTAGAGAGAGAGAGATAGGGGCAATAATGCTCCAATAATTAGATCATAATCAAATTATGATTTCCTCCACATATTTATAAAGGCTAACCCTATGCCAACCTAGATAAGGACTCGATCAACCAATACCACTCGACTAACTCGAGTTGAACTCGAGTTCACAATACATCTCATGGCTCGACTAAAATAATTAATCGACTTGACTAGACTCAATTAACCAATTAACAGACTCAATTAACCAATTAACAAGTTGAATCCATATTTAGCATATACTTGAGTTCATGGCTCAACTAACAAGGCAACTGCCCAAAAGGACGCAAATAGATAACTAGATAAATAAGCTCAACCCTATGAGCCCAATATGCCGCGAATGGATTCAATCCGATCGAGTCGTATCATTTTGATGTGGTGGAGTGGTATTTTTCTAATCGTGTTATGCGACAGTTTGGTCGCATATAGCAGATTCCAATAGCATGGAATATAGAGGATGCACTTCATGAGGTCAATAAGCGTGAAAAAAGCAGTTATCATTGGCAGGCGCAACATGTAGCATGCATTCATATGTGGGAGCAGTGGATAGATACAGTAGTGAATGAGGCCCCACATATTGGACTGATGGGATTTGTTGACCCCTATATGGAGTGGTATGGAACGATCACTCAGCAACTTATTTCTCCTTTATGGTATGTATAGTTTTTTACAACTAAATTTATTATTCATAGTATTATGTATATTTGACTTGCGGTTTACTCGTAGGTTCATATTTTGACCGATATTCATAGTAGAGGTATGAATGCAGTACAGATGTGGAGCAATGATAGGGGGCATCTTACGATGACAGAGATGTGAGAGATATGTGTGACAGCATTAAATAAGATTGATGAGTCACGTCGTCTTGCACATCTAGCTCACGAGGACGCTGCAGCTTTAGCTCATGAGGACTTTGTAGCTCCAGCTCATGAGGATTCTACAACTCTAGCTCATGAGGATGCTGCACCTCTTGAGATTGAGGTCCCCACATTCTAGTTGACGCAAGAGCCATTTGCACGAGGGATAGAACGTGGCAGACGAGGGTGGGGTCAAGGATGTAGAGGAAGAGGACGAGGGGAGTCTTATAGACCTATACACGAGGGATTGGAGGTCTTTTTCGAGATTGAGGTACCCCGAGAGATAGAGGTCCCCACATCCCAGCTTACACAAGAGCCATCTACACGAGGAGTTATTATTTATAGGAAAAAGAAATCATCACACCTTCATTTTTATTTACTAGGAGGATAGTTGATGATACTTTTTTTTTCATTTTTAATTTTACTCTATTATTGTAAATATCTAGGGAGTTATGATGCATTCTGATTTTGTTAAACTTTTTTGCTAAATATTATTTTGGTTTTATAGCAAGTTTTATATATTGTTAAGTTCCTAATTTTTATTGGTAGGTGTGTAATTAGTTGACTCAGATTGTCAAGTTGTTAATATAACTCATTTTCTTTGAATCTAGATTTTATTTTGTAAGTATCAATTTTTTGTGTGACTCAATTTTTGGTACACATTTTATTTCAAGTTAAAGTTTCAAATTTTGTTGTAGGTTTTGGCACACGTGTATCAGAAATGCTTTCTGGAAAAGCGATTATTAAGTCACATTTAAAGAAAGCGATTAATAAGTCGCCTTCAGAGAAAGTGATTATTAAGCTGCATTCCACAAAAGTGATTTATGAACCACAGTGTGGCTGCATAATAAGTTGATGGATCGTTTAAGTCTCCCCCAAGAATCGCTTTCTCATAGAGCAATTTGTGAATCACTTTCCCATAGAGCGATTCATTAATTGCTTTCGCCAATTACTTAGAGATGGGACCTAGATGATTAGAGAAATAATAGTTGCTATCTGAGAAAGCGATTTCCCTGTAGTACTAGTTTGGAAAATAGTTTAAACAGTGATCTAGTTTGGGAAAAATATTTATTGTAGCAGTATTTTGGTCAAAAACTCAACTTTGCATAACATTAATGCAGTGTCATGCTTGCTTGCAAATTGAATCATGTAACTATTATTGCAACTTTTCCTTTAATGTAGAATTAGTACTATTTTTTATGGGAACTTATTTTTCATGTCCTAACTTTTCATGATGCTATGTTTTGGTCAAGGTTGGTTAAGTTAGTAGATGGATGGTAATGATGACAATGGACACGGGTGGAGGGATGGTGGTGGTGAGGATGATAATGGCAGATTAGAGAAATGGGGAGGGCAAAGGAGAGAGGAGAGGCCGATCCTACGGGTCTAGAGAGGTACAATAGATGAGGAGGGAGGGATGACGACCTTGGAGATCACGGCAGCTTAGATCAAGAGAACAAGAGAGAGAGAGAGAGAGAGAGAGAGAGAGTAGAGAAGAAGGCTAGAAGAGGGAGAAGGTAGGAAAATGGTAATAATTTTCAATAATCCCAAAGTGATTGCTCTCCACAATTTTAAAGACTAACTAGAACCCTCAATCCCCTTGACTACAGCTCCAACCAACATTTTGTCTCATTCTTCCACCAGTCCCTCCTTCAGTAGTGTGCAACTCCATCGAATTCAGTAGCTTATTTACAGAGCTCTCAATTTCACTGGTGCCTATACTTTTGCCTCTATTGTCTCTAGTATAATTAAGCTTTTTTTTTTATTTTAGCATCTCAGATCATACGATTGGTAACTCTATCATTTTCACTAGCCTTACCCCTACAATCTCGCCCTTCCTCATATTCACATTATTGATAGGACCCATCTCCCACATTGATTATATTACCTCTATCATGGATCCCACCAGTCGTCTTATCTTTTGATGTCTAGCTTGTTCTCAGTCTTACTGTGAGTCTTATTATTGTTTCTTAGCTTTCTAACTTTGGCTATAATATCTCATTCTCTTATGCTTCTTATGTTGTGTAGGACCCCGTCTATAGGCAAAAGGATTGGGACTAGTAGTTGAATTCACAAGCTTTACTACCTGGACTAGCTTCGCCTTCCACCATCTAGGCCTAGTGCTTGTCCCACCGCTCCTCTCTCTCCTTCGAATCTAAGGCACCAATGTCTAGGTCATGTACCGAGTCGGGATTTAAACCCTTGTCTAGGTCTAAGTCCTTAAGCACTAGTCATTTCTCATTATTGACTTATTGTATTGGCTTATAGGTTGGCAAAATGTCAAGCCATTATTTTCCCTCCTATTGAGAGTATCTCTTATTCTCTTTTTTTTCATTTTGTGCACTCTGAATTTGGGGCCTCGCCCCTCTCTTCAAATTTTGGTTTTCTTTACTATATGTGTTTTAATGATGATTTATCTTGCTTCACCTCGATTTATCTTTTGCATTAACGTTCTAAGGTGTGTAAGATCTATTGTAATTTCTCTTCTATGGTTCATACTAAATTTAGTCAATCTATTAAGATTTTTTTATTTGATAGTGCTCGCGATTATCTTTCGATCGAGTTTCATTCAATTCATGCAAACTCTACCTCACAAATCGTGTCCCTTGTGCCCTTTCTTAGAATGGTGTTGCCAAACAAAAGCATCATCCTCATCTTCTTGTGATCACTTGTGCTCTTCTCTTTGAGGCTTATATTTCTCACTCTTATTAGGTTAAGGCATTTCTTAATGTTCTCTATCTCATCAATCAAACTCCTTCACCTATCCGCACTGGTGTCACCTCTTACAAGTGTCTCTTTGGTACTTCACCATCTTATGGGCATCGTCATGTCTTTGGATGCATTTGTTTAGTTTTTCTTCCCTAGGTGAACGCAATAAGTTGTCTTCTCAAGCAGCTAAGTCATTTATCTAAGATATAATCCTGAGTATAAAGGCTGTCGTTATTATACCACATCCATTCATCGTCCTAAGATATCTCACCATGTCACTTTTCTACTAGAGATACATTTCTTTATCTCTGATGTCTTGGCTCCTTTAGACTTATTCTTTATAGATCTCCCTAACTTTTTTCCTTTTCTCATCTCCTCAAATGTCCTTGGCCCAACCTCACTATTTGCCTCCCACATGCCCGATACTCCACTATCCATGGACACTTCATTACTTCTAATTCTCTTATCCACAAGCCCGCCCCTCTCATTGTCTCTCCAGCCCTTTAAAGGAATATCCCCTTCCATGACAACCTTATCATATTTCTACACTCGTAAGCTACCTCCTCCTACAGCTGAACCTTCTTGAACCTTCTTCCTTCAGTAGTCCCCGTCTTTCTTCACGGTGAATAGATGGAAAACTTATCACAAATGTTTGCTCTCTGGATGTGCATTCAGCAGATGAATTTGAATTCATCTAAGAGAACAACAGTGACAGTAAGTGATGTATATATCTTCTTATGGATTTGTAATTTAACTTTGTTTCCATAATCATAGGAGATGCACCGAAGGAGTAATGTATAATGTGATTTGACATCAGATACACATTAAGTACACATTAAATTTTTGTTATAATATTTTGCTAACTTTTGACAAGCTATCATAGTATTGGATTCTTATTAGATATACCCAACCTTACTCATATGCATGTACGTAGAAAATAGTTCTAGTGGAGGCCATGAGGCTCCTCATCATGGTGATACCTGTAAGGCTCAAAATATGGCTTGTGGGCAACTGCCAAAGATTTTAAAAAAAAAAGTTTGGTATTCAAGATGAGCATCTGCAAACATAATCAAAAGCAGCTATTTATACACACGATTGAGCCAATATATGAAATGGAGTATTTTGGGCCACGACTGTTCCAACATAAGATGACTGCAAATACTCTTCCTATAGAAAATTAAAGAGAGAATAATAGAAGAAGAGTAACGGTGGAAATTATTTCATTGTGTTTAGATGTACAAAGTAGTAGCTTATTTTTAGTTGAATGAGAGCATTATAATGATGGAAACATACGACAAGAACCAATCCTAATTGGTACCGACAAAACTGATTTACACCAAATATGAGTAGGTAAGTATGAAATTGATACAACTAGAGCTGGATCAAGTTGTATCAAAAGGAATAAATTTGCTTGAGAAATAAAGCTTTTTGTCAGGGTGCATTCAAACGCCAGGAACTCGCATCTGAACGCAACATTAGAACGCCTGCACATGTTCGTAAAGACAAAGAATGGGATTTGCGCGTATGAATGGCCTCGGGCCCGTTCGAACGCGCCATTTTGAATGCCTACGCACGTTTGCAAAGACAGAGAATGGGTTTTGCACATTCGAATGGCCTCGAGCGCGTTCAAACGTGCTGTGATGAGAATGCTTGGTTTTTAGGAATTTATTTTAGTTGTTTGAGTCAAAATGGGTAGCCTCTAAGTACTGTGGAGTGCACCTTAGCTGGATTAGTTTTGGAACGAATATTCTTTCTCCTTACCTCTCGTTATCTCTCTTCCTCCTCGTGCCCTAACCTTCTCGTCGACCCCTCGACCCCTAGCCGATCTCGATTAGATCCTCCCCACCCCCACCCCCCCACCCCCCCCACCATCTGTCCCTGCTCTACTTCTTCTAGAAGCAACCCCTTCTCCTTCTTCGTTTTACCTCTCCCCTATCCGCTCGCATCCCCATCTCTACATTCATCCCACCTTCATCTCCTTCCACCATCATGAAAGAGCTACCTTTAATCCAAATACCCAACCTAATATCCTCATTAATTCGGTTTGCAACAATGGTATTAGAGCCATCGATTCTCGGACCATGACTAACACAAGGTCGATGGCGAGGCGCGAGATGACGGATGTCAACTCGGACCTAGACCTGAGCGCACCAGTGACCGCGGGTGGCACCAGCGACACTAGCACTAGCACCACGCCGAGTGCGCCTCTTTCCACGCCGCTGGATCCTAATATTGCAACGATTATCTAGCAAATGATGGATCAACAACAAAGGATGATGGACTAGCAGCAGCGAATGCAGGACGCCTTTGTGCAGTCCCTACGTGAGGAGATCCGAATGATATTGCGCAGAGGACTAACGCCAAAGGAACCCACCGCAATTACACTGACGACGAGAGCTTTCCTCGGGCAGATGGTCGCGTTGCTGCCCAACCCTCCTAGGCCAAGGATGCCATACTAGGCTCCACTGAGGGTGAACCATGGCACAGATGGAGGAAGAACCAAGCACCATCAAGGCAGGGGCGAACCGAAAGCAGCGTGGCCATATGATGATAAACATGAAGCTGCTCGTGAGGAAGAAGATAGGAGGCATCATGGTTCCGGAGATTCACATCCTTCATCCGCTAGCAGTGAGGATGGATGCCCTAATATACAATGGACGCGATTATGGCATCCGCAGACGACCCGCTCAGTTGGAATTTCCAAAGTTTAACAAACGTAATCTTATTAATTGGATTTTTCGTGCTGAATAGTAATTTTCATGTCATGGCACGCCGAAAGAAGATAAGGTACCTATTGCGAGCTTTTATTTGGAAGATGCGGCTTTACATTGGTACCAATCGGTACATGCCCACCAACCGTTCGACATTTGGATGACATTCACTTTTGCATTAGCTCGACGGTTTGGACCTGCTGGATACGAAGATTATGGGGCTACACTCTTCAAATTGACACAAAAGACTACTATGGCAGTATATCAAGAAGATTTTGAGCACCTTAATAGTCGTTGCTTTTCCAAGATGGTCGCAAGAAGCATTGAAGAGCACATTTTTGGCAGGGCTGCGCAAGGAGATAAAAGCTGATGTCTATGCCATACAACCATTGATATTGATGGAAGCCTTCGAAATTGCAACAATGATGGAATAGAAGTATACTACTTTGAAAGGAGCTATGAGGATGAGTTGGACGTCGAAAGATAGCCGATATATGCCACGGATGGCGCCCATAACCGGTGGCTCCAGTTCCATAGCGAGACCACCGGCGCCCACCTTGGGACAGCGGGGTACCCCGAGACCGACAACTAGGTTCAGAGGATGAGGCACGCAACCCAAAGGTTGATCCTTATCACAAGCGTAGGTGGATGAAAAATGAGCCAAGGGCTTGTGTTTTTGGTGCGACGAGCGCTACACTCTGGGGCATCGATGCGCCAAGGCTAGGGGCAATGTCATGTTGATTGATAGCTATGACGACGAGGCTAAGGGGGATGCCATAGAGGAGGTAGTCGGAGAGGAGCTTGAGGAGATAGTGGATGAGGATGTGCAGGTCGACATCTCGATGCATGCATACTCCGGTATTAGCGCCCCAAAGACCATATGGGTAGATGGGCTCGTCCAAAAGCAGTGTGTGCACATCCTCATTGACACGGGGAGCACGCATAACTTTTTGTTTTTGGATGAGAGATTGGTATGAAGTATAGGGCTCGAGGCATAGCCCATTATCAGATTTGATGTGACCATCGGCAATGGCACCCGCCTTAAAGCCGACAGTGTCTATCGAGGAGTGGTGGTATGGGCATAGGGATATAGTTTCACCTTGGACTTGTATCCGCTAGCACTTTGAGGAGCAGACATTGTGCTAGGCACCTAGTGGCTGTAAAGTCTTGGTCCTATCACATTTAATTTTTCACAGATGAGACTCACATTTTGGAGGGATGAATGTGTGTTACAACTAGAGGTATTTCGCACGCAGTCAAGCCCTTCATTACGATCGTTGGTAGGAGTTCCACAGATAGGTGAGGTTGCCTACTTCTATCAACTAGTGCCAATGGAGCCTAAGATCGTCTCTGACTTAGGTACTCGTCCCATTTTGGATTGCTTATTAGCTGACTTTTCTAGACTTTTTCAGGCCCCACAAGGGCTACCACCTACTAGGCATGCCGATCATAGGATCGAGATTGTACCGGGGGCCGAACCGATAAATTTACAGTCCTACTGATATCCACATGTCCAAAAGGAGGAGATTTTGAGGCTGATTGTGGAGATGTTGGAGCAGGGCATTATCTAGCCGAGTCGGAGTTCTTATTCCTCACCGGTTCTGTTAGTGAGGAAGAAGGACGAAAGTTGGCATTTCTGCGTAGATTACTGCACACTGAACGCCATAATCATGAAGGATAAATATCTGATACCCGTTATAGAAGAGCTATTGGATGAGCTGACAGGAGCTTCATACTTTAGCAAACTCGACCTTCGTGCAAGGTATCACTAAATCTGAGTGCGTGCGGAGGACGTCCACAAAACGGCATTCCGAACTCATAATGGGCACTATGAGTTTTGGGTAATGCTGTTTGGGTTGACCAACGCACCGGCAATCTTCCAAGGGCTAATGAATGACATATTTCATCCACTCCTACGATGGTATGTGTTAGTATTCTTTAATGACATTTTAGTGTACAGCAAGACTTGAGAAGAACACTTGGTTCACCTACGGTCACGTGTTAGCGCTCTTGATGGACCACTCTCTCAAGGTAAAGCGAGTAAATGCCCTGTGGGGCGAGCAACAAGTGGAGTACTTAGGACACATCATTTCGGCGGAAGGAGTCGCGGTCGACCCCAGCAAGGTGGCATGCATGCTCAGCTAGACGAAACTGAAGATAATACAAGAGTTGCGCAGTTTCCTTGGCTTGATAGGTTATTATCTCAAATTTATGGCCAATTATGGGAAAATCGTAGCACCACTAACAGCCTTATTGAAGAAGGATGCCTTTGAATGGACTAATGCAACGACAAAGCCATTTGAGGAGCTGAAGGTGGCAATGGCAACCGCATCGGTGTTGGCACTACCCGACTTCACCAAGCAGTTCGTGATCGAGTGTGACGCATCGGGCACAGGCATAGGGGCTGTATTGATGCAGTCCGAGAGGCCTATTGCTTATCTTAGCAAAGCCTTGACAGGGAGATCACAGTAGCTATCCACCTACAAGCGGGAGATGCTCACTATTTTGCATAGAGTGACGAGGTGGAGACCATATTTGATTAGAAGGCAAATTGTGATAGAACAGATTAGCGGAGCTTACCTTATTTTATGGGGCAGCGGACTCACACGCCCGCACAGTAGAGGTGGGTCACCAAGCTATTGGGATATGACTACGAGCTGTAGTACAAGAAAGGAGCGAAGAATAAGGCAGCAGATGCACTATCCCGATAGCCAGCCAAACTGACGGCTCTGGTCGTACTTATCTTTCCCTTCTTAGACGACATACGAGCAGCAGGTGCTACTGACCCAAATATCTTGAGGATCTTGCAGTAGATAGAGGACGACCCTATGGGTCATCCTGGACTCATAAGCAAAGGCGGATTGCTATTGGATCGTGGGCGCATCGAGATACCAACGGACGTGGGCTGCAGCAAAAGAGTAATGGAGCATTTTCATTCCACCCCTGAGGCAGGACACAAGGGACTCCTACGGACTCACAGGAGGCTACTTCAAAGTTGTACATGGCCTAGGGACTCCCTGAGGCTAGTAAGATTACACCAATCTTTGCCCGTGCCAGAGAGGATTTGGGAGAACATCTCCATAGATTTCATTTAAGGCTTACCTTCTGTGAGGGGTGCTCAGTCATATTTGTCGTGGTAGACAAGCTGAGTAAGTATGCTCACTTCTCAACCCTGGCGTACCCATATTCAGTGAGGATGGTGGCAGAGGTGTTCGTACGTGGCACTGCTAAACTTCACGGCATGCCACGTTCGATAGTATCCAACCAAGGCCGAGTCTTCATCAGTGGTTTTTGGACGGAGTACTTTGCACTCCAAGGTAGTCGGTTAGACCTCAGTTCATCCTATCATCCACAAATAGATGGTCAAATTGAGGTGATGAACCAAGGCATAGAGTAGTACATATGGTGCTTTGTGGGCGAGAGACCGAGGAGATGGCTCGACTACTTACCGTGGGCGGAGTGGTCCTACAACACTGCATTTCAAAGCACTATCGAGATGACACCATTCGAGGCAGTGTATGGAAGACCACCACCTACACTAAAGACATACGACCCTAAGGCAACATCAGTGAGGACAGAGACAGAGCTAGAGCTGTCAGATCGGGATGCAGTACTATGGAGACTACGGGAGCACAAGACAATGGCCTAGAACCGCATGAAACAAGTATACGACCGCCGACATCAGGAGTTAGAGTTCAAGGTCAGGGATCTTGTTTTCATGCTAGTTCAGCCATATCGACAAATTACTCTACGTCCGGTACGCAACTCCAAGTTAGCGCATCAATATTTTGGGTTGTTCTGTGTATTGGAATGAGTGGAACCGGTGGCGTACAGATTGGAGTTGCCGAAGGGATCTCAGGTTCATCCCATGTTTCATGTATCGCTACTACGGGTGAGAGCAGGGGTGGATCAAGCGGTGGGTACACATATACCCGATCCAATTGAGGAGATACAAGTATTCGAGCTAGTATGCATGTTGGCGAGATGGAGGCGACGCCGAGAGGGGCAACTAGAGACATATTAGTGGAGTGCCTCGAACGACATTTTGATGAGGCGACGTGGGAGTCTGAGGATGACATTGTGGAACACTTTCCAGACTTCTCACCTTAAAGTCAAGGTGACGAAAGCGTGGTGGATTAATACAACTAGAGCTTGATCAAGTTGTGGAATGCCGGGCACTCGTGTTTGAAAGCATCGTTCGAATGCTTGCACGCGTTCACGAAGACAAGGAATGGGTTTTGAACGTTTGAACAGCCTAGAGCACATTCAAACGCGTTGCAGCAAGAATGCTTGGCTTTTAGGGATTTATTTTAGTTGTTTGGGTTAAAAGGGGTAGTCTCTAAGTACTGTAGAGTGCACCCTAGTTGGATTAGTTTTGGAATGAATCTTCTTTCTCCTTACCTCTCTTTATCTCTCTTCCTCCTCGTGCCCTAACCTTCCCATCAACCCATAGCCGACCTTGGTTAGATCCTTCCCCGTCGTCTGTCGCTGCCCTACTTCTTCTACAAGCGACCCCTTCTCCCTTGCCCTATCTCTACCCTATCCGCTCACATCCCTATCTCCACATTCATCCCACCTTCATCTCCTTCCACCATCATTAAAGAGCTACCTTAAATCCAAATACCCAACCTAATACCCTCATTAGTCCAGTTCATAATAGATATGAAATAAAAGATATTACTAAAATGTGAGAACTGAAAAATATTCTCAAAATAATATCTTTGACAATATTTTGAGACTATTCTCGTATAAGTATGATAATATTTACCATCATCTAAATGATTATGGTAGATTTTACTATATAATTCTAACATCTCCCTCAAACTCAAGATAGCAATGAAGTTGTCGTATTGAGTTTGGAAACGAGATTAGGAAGCTAGTCAGAAGGATGTGACTTTGTGAAAACATCGACAAGGTGATCTCTTATTTAATGGGTTGTAGGTGTAAAGTGCCCTTCTTTAGATAATGCCTAGCAAAGTGATAGTTATCAAACTAAGAACCCTAATTGTAAGCTCATTTTCACACTTATCACCACATTCTCTGCAGGAAGCATGAGCCCTTGGCTTGAAAAAATATTATAATCCTACGTCATCAGATACTGCTAGAGCTAACACCCTACCTCACAATTATCCATTTTAGGATCATCAAGTGTCTAACCTCTATACTCGATAAACAGTTTACCTAATTATCCTCCCATGAGTAACAATCTCAGACATAAATCAACATATATATATAAGTATTATATATATTTTTCCCTTAATCTTGGTTGAGTGAGTAAAAGGATAAATAACTACTTGATATTACGTGCACGTGGTATAATGTCTAATATCATATATGGAATGACCAGCATACTTTAAGTGTATATTACATATAAAGTATGCATTCAATCATCATGAAGTGAAAACACCTAGATGCTAATAATAAAAGCATTAATATAAATATCATAATATTACTACAATGTCAGAATGCTAGTATCATCACAATATGTCTATACTATACTTAGATTATAAAGGAATCACTTGCCTGAAGTGTATTTGACTGCTAAAATTACACTTTAGTTACTTGGTTCCTCCTACATCTCATAATGTTACTCATATAGTAAGAGATTTACTAATAAGGTAAAGGTAATTGAACTATAAGTTAAAGAAGAAATCTAATCTATAATTACATATTAAATATATCATGAAAATGTCGCTATGTTTTTGGATAGGTTCAATTTATTTGTCTATGAAAATAATTTTTAAGAATACCGACATAAAAATTGTTAATTAATTTGAATATAATAATATTCATAATTTCATATCCACTTAATATAATAAACAAATGAATTTATATTTTCTGATAATTTATATTAAGGTCCCAAATTTAAAATATATATATGGGCTAGCTCACAGCCCAAATAAAGGATGGATTGCGAGCTGCCCACACCTCACCTCAACCAAGATCTTGAGTTAGGCCTTAGGGCCCAACCCGAGATTAGTTGCAATCAGTTTGTAGTCCAGGGTCCACAAGTGTGGTTGGACTAGCCCCCTCCTAATCTTCTTCTTCTTTGATCTAAGGAGAATAATAAATAATGCAAAAAGGGGAGAAGCAAGGCCAGAGGAGCTTGTTAATATGTTAAAATGTGATAAATCTAGCTTGAGAGCCAATCAACAAAATAGAGGGAGGCAAGAGGATATGGGACCATGGGTTCACAACCCCGATTGGATAGGTAACGAGGTTGTAACATCCAAAAAAAAATTCGTGAACGTGCCCGACACGTGCGCTAAGCTTAAGGGCGCGCACGTGTAGGGCACATGCGCTGAGCTTAAGGACGCGCACGTGCGGGGCACATGCGCCCCTTTTCCTTCCCTCTCTCATCTTCTTCTCGTCATGCCGGAGCACCACCAAAACCGCCGACCCCCTGGATCGAAGTGCCGAAGCTCCCTCACCCTCCAGGTAAGTGTGATTTGCAATTCGTTGGTTAATTAGGATTTTCCTTTGATTTTTCTCCTCTCGATCTCACCGTGATCTGGTCGACTAGCGGCCTCATGCCCTACCACGTTGATCCAGTGAGCTTCCCTCTTTGGCAAGGATGCCCCCATTGGCTTCCTTCGACGCCCTCGTGGCCGGAGCTATCAGATGGCCCCTCGCCTTAGCTGGTGGCCTAAACGAGGTGGGTTCTAGCCACCTCTGGCAGCTCGGCTTCCCCTCGACTAGCTTCTACTTGCCGAGGTAAGCGTGTCAGTGGGTTCGGCCGAGTTAGCCAGCCTTCCTCCCTCCTTTCGGATGAGGTGAGGAAGGAGGGAGAGGAGTGCCTCGGGCTGGGTGTAGCCAACCTACGCGCCGGATTGGGCTGGGTGTAGCCAACCTAAGCGCCGGATTGGGCTGGGTGCGGCCCAGCCTGAGCTTTAGGTCAGGCTAGGTGAGGCGAGCCCATGCGCCAAGTTGGGTTAGGTATGGCCCAGGCCGGGGCCCGCGTTTCAGGCCTGGCTGGGTTCGGCCCAGCCCGGGGCCTATTTGTCGAGCCGAGCTAGGTGAGGCCTAGCCCAGCTCGTATTAGGGTGTGGTTGGGCTGCATGCAGCCCAGCCCAGGTTTGTGTTAGGTTGGGCTACAAGCGGCCCAGCCCATGAGGACTTTAGGCCTAGTTCCCTTAGGTCCTGTTCATATCTAGAATAGGGAAGAATAGGAATAACAAAACCTAATTTGCTATTCCTAACATGATGGTTGTATTCTAAGAATAGTTATACCTATGTTTACCTGTTATTCGGAATAAGGGTGTAATAGTTATTTTTGATGTGATATAAAGTAAATGAAATAATGGGAAAAATTACTATAATACCCTTCAATTTGATTTAAAATAGATTGATGGGATAGA
Organism: Typha latifolia; assembly: GCF_019914945.1. Classification (NCBI taxonomy): domain Eukaryota; kingdom Viridiplantae; phylum Streptophyta; class Magnoliopsida; order Poales; family Typhaceae; genus Typha; species Typha latifolia. Next base: position 7,058,962 of record NC_133091.1, read on the forward strand.
AGGAGAGAAGCTTATAATATTATAAGTATGCAATGCATGCATAAAATATTGCATTATTATGCTTTATGCACCTACCAGTGCGTAGTACTATAGTGGGAGCGTACATATGCATTGTGTATTGGTATGTATGTAATACATTATCTTTTGGCAAGCAATATTAATTATTACCGCACTTTACTTATTTACCAACACTTATTACTATGTTAGGAGCATACTTATGTATTGTGTTCTAGTATGTAGGTAATGTATTATTTCTTGGCAAGCGATATCAATCATTATCATGCTTTACTTATCTACCAGCGCCTATTACTATGGTGGGAGTATACATATGCATTGTGTGCTGATACGTATGTAATGCATTATATTTTGGCAAGCAATATCAATTATTAGCATGCTTTATTTATCTACCAACGTCCATTACTATGGTGGGAGCGTACATATACATTATGTGCTAGTATGTATGTAATACATTATATCTTGGCAAGCAACATTAATTATTACCATGCTTTATTTATCTATTAGCACCCATTACTACAGTGGGAGCGTACCTATGTATTGTGTGCTGGTACATATATAATGCATTAAAATATTAGTTTATTTATATTAGTCTTTTGTTACATTTAATACTACATATTTTCTAGTCGAAAATAATATGTTATATTTAAATATCATTATATTTAATATTAAAAATATTACAATTTTATTTTACATGGAACATATATTTTTAATAATCTTTGCAAAATGAGATTATTAATAATATAAAATATTTATACTTTCATATGCTTTATTTTAGCTTAAAACATGAGATTATTAATAATATAATATTAATTTTCCCCAAATTTCTATTTTATTTTTTATAAAAATTAATTAGATTAATACATAGTTTAAATAGTAAATATATTATTTTATCTATGAGTTAATATTTAATTCGATAAAATATTAGTTTATTAATATTATATTTTTGATGTTATTAGTACATATAAAAATTATTTTAATAATAATATAATTTATAAAATATTTATTATATCAATTAAATACTATATTATTAAGAATTTTATAATATTTGTATTTACAAAAAATAATATTTAATAATAGTAATACTTTTTAAAATGTGTTTATTTTTATGAATAATTAAATTATTGGCATTTATGCTGTTTAAATTAAATTTTATTTATTTAGTATAAAATAATAAAAATATGATAAGAGAAGAGAGAGAGTAGAGAGGAGTGATAAATTATGAAAGGATGTTGATAAGATGTTTAAAAGAGAGAAGAAAAGGAGTAATAAATTATGGTAAGATATTTGAAACTAATAAAAAATAAATGATAAATTATAATAAGATTTTTAAGAGAGGTTGTAGTCAAATCAAAGGTAAATTGTTAATTGGGTTAGTATGTGGTATAAGATGTAATTTTAATAAATAGTGTTTATATTATGGAATCTGGCTATTGTGATGTTTAGCTGTTATTTTAGAATAAGAGGTTGTATTCTCGAATAAGAATTTTTGTTATTCCTGAAGTGAATAGGGGCTCAGGGTTTTGGGCCCATTTTTTTGTGGATTTGTGCTTCGGCTTGAGCTGGCCAAGCCAATTATTTGTTTAATAATCTTTTTAATTTATGCTAGTCATCTTATTCTTTTATTCTTATCAACCTAAGCCCTAATCATTAATCATTTTTAGCAGATAGTAGTGTTCGCTTTATTAATTATCTTATAAATTAATTTTAATGAATTAGACCGTGGCCGGAGAGTGTCGTTATAAATAACACATAAAAGAAGCTAACTCTAATTGGGATTTAGCGAGGTCGTGTATACTTGGTTAAATTAATTTTAGTAAATTGAGTCGGTGATCAAGGTGTATCTGTATTAATTTCTCCTGCCAGAGAATTAATACAGATTATTATAGGGAAAGTATATTAAGCAGATTATCTTAATTAGCGAAACGAATTAATCTAGTGTTGCCTATGTGATTTACCTAAATGATAATACTTAATGGAACAAAAATTCAAGGTAATTTATTTTAAATTACTTTTAATAACGTGTTAGGTGCTACTATAACTATGCTAAACTAAACCTAGTTAATAAATATAGAAATTCACAAATGGACCTACCTAAGCCTATAGTGAACATTAGTATGACTATTCAACTAATTAGTGATAGGATTATTGTGCTTATGCTTTTTATTTATTTTTCTTATCGAGGTGGACTCTATACCCTATGAGGATGATCTCGTGGCATAGTTGCAGCTAGTATCAAGAAAGCGGTTCAGGCAAGTGAAACTTCTATAATCTAGGAGTAGTGTAGATAATAAAATATCGTACCTTATGAAATCATTACATTCATATCATGCATGTGCATGCGTTTTTCTTACCGTTATTATCGCACGTCATGCATAGATATTATATTTTACGGTTCGGTAAGATTTCATGTATCATGATGTCTACACATATTTGCTAGGCATGATCATGTGTTTAGCACGCAAAACATGATAATGATGGGTATTACATTATGCTTGCTATATTGTATAATATCATACCACTTACATACGTGCATGACCATAAAGGGGTTGATTACTATGTCTCGACAGTACCCGACACCTCCCCAGCCAGGGTTAGGGGCGGGGGATACGATTATACTTATATATGTTAGGGCTCACGCTTAAGGTCTCAATCTATTGATCACAGACAATCAGGTAGCTGTTTTGCTAGGCGATGTGCGATTTACTATCGATCGATGAGAGTCATACCCTTTAGAGTATTTAAGAGAGAGAGAGAAAGGTAGGATGGTGTAAACCTAGCGGTACCTGTTGACATAGCGTGAGGACGTCCGTGAGAGACGGCTCATGATTTCTACACGGTGGTGCGATGATGTGGAGCCGAGGGCTAGGATGGTAGTATCAATGTGCAATACTGACATATGTGATGGGCTTACAACTAAGTTCCTTAGTTTGCGGTGGCAAACAATTGGTTATATTGTTCATCGGGTGATAGGCTGGCGATTCTCCTTTGGGGGTATACGTGTGGTCGGGTGTGAGATGATGATGTGGCCTATGAGCATAGCTCTGCAAGAGCCTAAGTTATAGACTTGGTAGTCTAAGAGAATGCATGTTATGTGATATAGTTTTGACATAGCCTATGGGCAGAGCTCAGTGTGAAATCGAATTTGAGGACTTCATTGTCCGGATTAATGTATTGATTTGATAATTATGTGTATATTTATATTTACTTATTGTTGCATCATTTATTACATTACTTTTAGACTATAAAAGTAGAAACTTGTTGGCTTTATGCTCACCACCTTCTGATGGAAATATTTTTAGATTAGTAGATGAGCTAGAATTCGGGGCGGATCTAGCGGAGACTAGCTTGAGTCTTCTTATTCGAATTCTTATTCTTATTCATGTAAATTAAGTTAAATGGTTTGTAGCTCCTACGTGGGCTTTTTTTTTGTTATGGATATGTATTTTGGGCTTGTTGCGGCCTTGGTGTTATAGGCTTCTTGTCTGTATTATGTATGAATGTGAGATTTTCGCCGATATATTGTGTTGAAACATTAACCAATAGGTCACGTGGTAATCACGTGATTCTACCCACATGAGAGGCACGTGTTTGGTGGCAGGTGTTACAGGGTTGTATGGAAAAGGGTCTCTAAATCTTGAGCTTGGGAGAGAGTGATACCAACTAGAAAAGGAGTGGGGACGACAGCTAGAAGTATGACACAAAGCCAGCGATAAGAAGCAACTTCATGTAACCTCGCTCAAGGGAAAGAACAATCGGTAGAGGGTTACCACTAGCAAGGTGACATCAAGAGAAAGCTTCTCAGGATGAAGCGAGGTTGTCTAGTGATCGCCGATGGCAAGAAAGTCCTATTTTCTAGATGCAACTGGCAATGTGACACTAAGAGAAAGTCATATATTCTTAATGCCCTCAAAGCTAGAAGCCTTCAATCAAGTGAAAATTATTTGGGATTTTTCTTTGCCTCGATCTAAGAACAAAGCTTTGAAGTTCTTACTAGACATACTGTAGTCGAGACTTGCTAGCTGGAAATCAAAATTGCTCTCTTATGTTAAAATACTTGTTCTGATTAAGGCAATCATTTATTCCATTCCTATTTACTTCATGAATATTGTCTTACTACCTAGCTCCTTCCGCAACAAAATGACCTCCATCATTAGGAACTTCTAGTTAGTTTCGATGGCAACAAATGTCGGCTTCATCTCCTAAGTTGGGATAGTATCCGTAAACCCCTAGATAGAGGTAGTCTAGGCATAAAACATATCACCTAACTAATAAGGCTCTGATTTTAACACTTGCCTCAAGTATAATCACAAAACGGCCTACTCCTTGGGTAAGATTATTTAAGGAAAAGCATTTCCGAAACTCATTCTCCAAAAAGGCTCAGGCCAAGTCAAAAGGATCTTGGATATGGAATGTGCTTTATATACACTGCATAATAATATCCACTAGGTGCTAACTACATTGGTGGGAGAGGCTGGGATATTATGAAACATAAGAGTGTTTCGGGTGTTCCAAATGCTCCAAAGCAACCAAAACCAAAAGCTAGGTCTTTAGTCGGAAGCTCCGAGCTTAGCTAAACAATCCAATCATCCAGGCATCGGGGACTATTTTCATTGCGAACCAAACTACCTTCGCAAAGAGGTAGGACAAGAATATTTGATCAACAGTCGCGGTGTTTTCACCACAAAAGGGGTATCATCAATCTGAGGAGTGAATTTGTGAAGCTTCGATCTAACAGGGAGGGCATTTGATATACTATTCCTGATGAAAATTTTGACCCTCGGAGGCATTAGGGAGTTCTTTCAAATGACCTTCCATAGCTTTGGATGATGGATAGAGGAGGAAGAGCTCATCCAATGACCATTAATTAGCACGTTGTAGGCTGATTTGTAGCTGAAAGATCTAGATTTCAAACTGGTCCACATTAGCTTGTCTTGCTGATTGGACAAAGCTTAGTTGAGATAAATTTGGGAAATGCGGTCAGATATGCAAGTAGGGAAGAGATCATTTATCAGATTCCAATTCCTCCTTGACCCATTTAACATTCATAAGTAGGCTAATACTCGATAGATCACAATTTTGGAGCCATTTATCTTTCAAGATATTGATGATTTCACCATTGTCGTGTTCGTGTTTATTACCTCAACCTGTTTAACCCATTTATGACTGTCCCACCAACTCATTTATAACACGATAACTTATTTATGACTTGATTAACCTGTTTATGACCCGACTAACCCGTTTATGAATCATCTAACATGTCTATAGTATAAAAAAACTCATTTTATAATTTGAAAAAAAAAATTCATTTATAATCTGAAAAACTATTTATAGCTCGAATAACTTAAAAAAATTAAAAAATTTGTGCTACTCAATAGCTCATTTATGACTCATGTAGCTCATTTAATAAACAGATTGTGTTAGTGTTTAGAAATTTTAACCCGTTTAGTAAATGAGTTATATTCGTGTTTGCATTATCCTAGCTTGACTCGAATCAAACTCGATTGTCTCCCCTAACGTGGAGTGGCTTCATTATGCAGGCTCTAACTTGGGAAGCGAAACCTAAGCCTAACGATCTGGTAGTTTGGATTTATACCAGCTAGCGCGGCAACAACTTGGGAGGTGTGTGAATTTTCATTCACCAGGGTCTTTCAAAAGGCAGGAGAGATAATTCTCTTCTTCTAAGTTACTGTGTCAATGTGATATATAGGAAAGCAATGGCAATTTTACTAGGCTTGAAGTCATAAAGATCAGCGGGAATCACCCGGCTTGGATATGAAGCGACTCCCAGGTTGTTGTGAAGTCAATAATCAGAATAGTGGATAACATCGACTAGCAGATCCATTCCATTATATGTGAGGCAAAAGATCGGAATAGTGGATAACATCGACTAGCAGATCCCACTATATGTGAGGCAAAAGATTTATTATCCCTACACCTTCACATTCATATCTATTTTACTAGTAGAGGGAACAATGGATATGCTCACAATCTAGCTCAATTTGCTATAAAAAAATCAACTATGTAAACTTTGATCTGGTCCCGAACTGGACCTTTTATGTAATCTCGATCATATTTGAATGCAGTCAGGATTTTTTTCTTAAAAAAAATAAAATAAAAATAAAAATGGGTACCAGTTCATCCAATGAGATTTTTGCATGGGAGATTTTTTTATTTTTTCTGCATGAGTTAGATTTTTACAATCTAGCCTACATAAATAAGTATATTACTAAATTAATATATTTTAGTTTCTATATTCTCTTGTGAAATTTAAAAGGATACAGATTAGAGGTGGCAATTTGGTCAAGTTGGCCACGTTGGATCCAAATCAAGCCAACCAAAACACAACCTATTTATTATATGAGTTAAAATATTAAATATAAACATGACCCGTTTATTAATTAAATGAGTTACATTAGTTATAAATGGATTATTAAATTACATAAGTCATCTAGGTTTATATAAGTTACTCAGGTTATAAACATATCTATTTGGATTATAAACAAAATTTATTCAGATTATAGTTGGATTTATTTGTGTTAGAAATAGATTCTTCAAAAGATAAATAGCTTATTCAATTTGTAATCGAGTTATTGTCTCATAAATGATTTATTATTTATAAACTGGTTATTATTTTATAAACATATTGGTACATAATAACAAGTAAATAATAGATTGAGATAATAAATATGAATACCACCCTTCTCCAACCAGATTATATTAAAGTCTAATTCCAAAACCAGATTATATTATATTATATTATATTATATATATATATATATTAGGTAACTATCCGAGAAATCCAATCCAATGTACTGGAGCAAGTTTTAGACAAGGAACAAAAATCCAGTGCTTGGAAAAAGGAGCTGATGAATTGGTTGAAGTATTAAATAGTCTCCCATTTAAGTGGTTCACGGAATAGTTAGAGAGGGATCATACTCATGAGTGTGAGAGGCGAAGTAAGTGGTCAGAAAACTTAAGTAAGGACGAAAGTGTTAAATTGGAAAAGTAGGTTGGCACTATATGTCACACATTATACACATGTATTCTTCTTCTTCTTCTTCTTCTTTATTTTTAAAGAGGAGCAGAAGAACTGCTATCTAGCTTACACAAACGGGTTTATTAGAGCACCCTGAAACTTGACATTGTTACTGCCCAATTGATAGCCATGTTAGCTTGCCATACATATACTGAACTTGAGTATTTACGAAAGTCTATAACATTGCTATATAGTATAGGTATGTACTCTACCAATTCCTCAGAGTCAAGAACTTTAAAATAACATGCTTTTATGCTTTTGAGCCGTCCTGATTGCTGCCCTCTCAAAGTCTCAAAGCTCGAGCAGTTTTCGATCCGAGCGGGCTTTCCTCTCTCAATCCAGATTTGCATCTGCACAACGAGCACCCAGTTCTACCCTATCGGACCAAAGTTTCAAAGAATCCATCTGTGTTGATTTTGATCCAATTTGATGGAAAAGGATCGACCCATCTTACCAGAGTGGCTTGCCGTCGCAAAACTCTCTAGCTAGCCCAACAGCTTTGTCAGCTGAAATGTTAGGATGAACTTTGAGCTGTTTAAAAAGATATCTACCACCTTTGCTCACACAGATGATGAAAAGTTATGACTAGTAAATATATGACATGATTAATGGAAACAGTACGATTCATATCAGATGATGACATAGTAACATAACGAGTAATTAGTTAATTCTGGTCACATCTTAATAGAGTAAATTTTTTTTTCTTTTTGACATGTATAGCCTTCTTAAATCTCTTATTTACGTGTGCAAGCTCTTCTATAGTTGGTACTTACGTTAGCATTCTTCGAAATGCTTGCTTTACGTGTGAACCTAAAATCTTTTTTTTTAATTGATACCTTTCAAGTTTCAAACTAACTAACCATTAAAATTTTATTAATTGAACTATAATAGACAGAAAATTCTTTATGGATAATTATATCTAGACCTCCCAAAATTACCCAGTTTTACATAGACCTTTTTTAATTTTTAGTAGCACATGTGATCCCTCAATTATATAAAATCTCCAAAATGCCCCATTTCTTTAGTTGTTTGTTTAATTTTTTTTTTATTAAAATTTTGTTACTTTGACTTAAACTACAAAATTCTAATTCTACATAGGAAAAATATTTAGAAGATATTCACCTGACTTCCAAATATTATGAAACCAATTGGATAATATCGGCGACGTCATAATCTAAAATTTTTGTATTCAAAGTTTTTTTCTCAGATTTGGACTCTATTTGGCGGCGGAATTAATTCCTAATTTAAGTCCAAAATTATAGTTTAAGTATGAAATTACGACTGTAATTCATAATTTTTTAAGTAGATACTACAATTTATTTGCAACATTAATTAAATTCTCTTTTTGAAATATTAATTAAATTCTCTTTTTGAAATATTAATTAAAGAGTTCTTATTTATTTAAACTATCTCTAATTATTCTTTTACTGTATTAATTAAAAAATGATTAGAGTGACTTGTATAGAAAAAAAAATGATTAAGAGATAGAAGAAAGTAGCAGCAGAAGAAGAAAAAGAAAAAGAATAATCATTTATCTCTATTCTTATATAGAAAAAATAGAAGGATTAAGAGATAGAAGAAGAAACAATAATAGAAAAAAAGAAGAAAGAGAAGAAAATATATTAACAACTTTCACAAATATAATAATAATTTTCGTTGTTTTTTCTATACACATCGTAGAATTTATATATTTTATTATTACAATTTATATAAAAATAAATAATAATACATAGTCATGCTTTTGGTCATTTAACTAACCTTAATTATCTCACCACTAATCAAAATATCTAATAAATATTGAGTAGTTTGTGAATTATCTCCTAATCATACAACTAATTGTGGGGTTGAAAAGTTGTTTATTAAAATAAAAAAAAAGGAAATTGGTATCACCAACCACATTGTGTGACTCCTACTAACATATTTTCTTAAAACTAGAACGGCACCTAACAAGCATCTTATATTGATCAATATTCTAGTAAATAAACTCTAGGGAATGCGTCCCAACTCCGGGGACATCTCTCTCTAGACTGTCAAACCCAAAATTGGTTATATTTTAGTACAATTATGTAGGCTCCACATATCATATTACCTCTGAAGTCCCTCAAATATTTTATAAAGATTGAAGATCAGAAACCCAAACTATAATATTTTCTTTTCTTTTTTTTAATTCCTAGCACACAGGCTATAGACTGGATAATAAGACGCAACCCTCTCAGAATATATACATCTTATATTCTAACTTCACGTAAACTTCATCAAATTGACCAAGTTGGGGAAACAAATGATAAGAGAAATCCATTCATATATCAACTGAAACTTTCACTAGCTATCATATTCTATGTATTGGCCAACCTACCTCATATATATGTAAAGCCCAATGGTGCAAAGAAAGAGCAAGTTGGAGGCAACTGAGGAAGCCTTGATATCTCACAGGATGATCACAGTTATCATAATATTATTGAGGACAAGAGGAACTATTTTTTAAAGTGTGATTGGGGAATAAGTTGGAGCCATGTTTGACAGAGCAATTCTATCCGTCTTTCTTATTCAGTTGCAGCCCTTATTTTATTTATTTATTTATTTACTTATTTACTTATTTAATTTTGAGAGAGAAGAACTGAAGAAGGCGTGATCTATTAAAACTCTGATTGCACCTTGCATTTGGGTCGGATGTTGAAAATAGAGCACATTGGATAGTGATCAGATAGTTGCAAAACCATATCCTTATTCATAATTTTTTTCAAGTTCTTTTTGCATGGACCCAGGTATGCATTTGATATGATTCGAGTCTGATCGGATCAAATCATGGGGACATTGGACTCGATGGATTGAGTCTATTTATCTTTTAATAATTCATGATATAAGCCCTTACAGTAAGTCTAGTTAAATCAAGTAAGTCACTAAGGTAAGTTTAATTAAGTCAAGTTCTAGTTTGAGTCGTATAAGCCTTTAGGGCTCGTCTAACTAAGACTCATTGTACCCGACATTTATATATAAAGGGGTTGGACTTGTTTGTTTAATTATCCAAGCATTGAAAAATAATTGAGTTTAATTATTTTATTATCGCATTTATCATTTTATCGTACTTGTCAGATCGTCATAATTTTTATAGGAGTATATCATAACCATAGAACCCAGCCAAGCACTCAAACTCTAGCCACCATACTCCATTACGAGCCACCCTACTATATATATTTTTGTAATTTTTTTACATCCAGATCGATCCAAATCTAGTTCGTAACTATGGTATCAAAGTCGACACTCCTTAGACAATTGCTATCACGCGAGAAGAACGAGGAAGGGCGGTTATGGAGGACCAGGATCTCATCTCTATTCCTGTGGGAGTTTCTTCAACGCTCCCTCCACCACCATCAACCATCGACGATGAGCCACCAGTGTAGGCGAAGGCATTTTTTAAAGAATTTTCTAACGAGGTAGCTAGATTCATCAAGAAGAGCGCTGAGAGGAAGGAAAAGGCTATTCAAGCCTTGGCAGCAGCCATCCTGACTCAGCACGACCACCCCGACGGCCAGCACCGCCAGCATCACTGGCCACTGCAGAAATTGGCTAGTCGCGGACATCAATACCAACTCATGAGGGTGGGGATAAGTCGATCCAAATAGTGACCTTAACCCCTCCTCTTGTCGTGATATTGACTCCTCTGGTCCTACAAACCCTCCCAAATGTCGCTGCCATGTCGGAGCTGACCATACCAATGACTGCAGGGTCATCTTCCCCACCCACGGTGGAAACTAGGACCAAAAGCTCTAGCATTCTACCGGCGGCAATCCAGCCCCCATTGGCATCGAACTCCATGGCCGGTCCCTTCCACGAGACCCCCGCAATTGATCCAAGCTTGCAGCAGCCACAAGGGACAGGGTTTCCTACCGCCATCGCTCCCATGCAATGGGGCCATGGGTCTCTTCCGTAGTTGTATAGAAACGGTGGACCCACAAGCGACGTGCCATGGTTGGAATCGCAATAGATCAAACTCAAATTTGGCCATCCACCGCCATCCGTCACCGCGAGGATCTGTTGCATGGCAACTGTCGGCAGCCAACCACCCTACCCAACCGCCATAGAGGCTACAGCGGCCCATGGCGGCACCCCTAGGACAAATTGCATGGAGGTGATGAAGTGCACAATTTCCGAGGCAGGGCCAGCTTTGGCGAACCAATTCAAGGACCTTGTGCAAACTAGTTTGAGACATATGTGCATGACCCGGAGCATAAGATTGAACTGGACTAGCATGCAAACCGAGCACGACATGAGTCGAATGTTACAAACTGGCCTAATCCAATCCACAACGGTTCTGGACTTGATAAAGCACATAACTTCCAATGGGATCTGTGAATAATCTATCCAACGAATCCTCTTGAATTTTAGATATGTTGTTGCTCTTGTAGAGAGCTTTCCAACGAATCTAAGATCATGGATTCAGATGATTAGATCTCAAGATATCGACCAAACAGCGGTCGAATATTAATTAGATCCTAGCTTGGTAGCCCTTCAATGGCTAGATGGATGCTAGCTTTACTCCTTGGTGTGAAGGGGGAGCAGTTGATGTAAAAGAGGGTGGTTAGAAACTGGAAGAGACCGATCAAAGACTTGGACGATGGAAGAAGGGAGGTGGGATAGGGTGCCAATGGCTAGGAAAAAATAAAGAAGGAGATAAAGGCCAAAGCCAATTCAATTATCAAGATTATTCTCCAATTAGAGTTTCTTCTACATATTTATAGAGGTTCACCCTAGGGACCCAAACAACCAAGTTAAAACCCTAGCAAACCAACTAAACCAGTATTCCTTATCTTCTCATATTAACCCTTCAGTTTGCTGTAGATAGATTTTGAATCTAGAGATATCATTAATACCAAAGTTGTAGATCTAGAGGTTGGCAATCTTATTCAATTAGTTTGATATTATTCAGATATCTGTAAAATATTCTATGAATATTTTTTTCAAAACTACGAAGAGTTAGATTTAGCTAATTAAATAAAATCATGACCTACTAAGACTCTAACTAAATCAAATAACCAAATAAGATAATTAGACTTAATCCATTAAGCCCATTCTCTCTTTGATGTGAGCCAATCTAACCCAGTTCCTATCAATTCACCACGCTTCCGACCACCTTGTCCTCAAGGTGTTCACGGTGGTTTCCAAACCTTCCATATTTGCTGAATCGTTCCCACCAATATCAGAGCCGAGTCCAAGAGCACAAGACTTGTGGAGGAGGCCATGGCTCGGCCAAGTGTAACACAATGTAGCCTGCTGATTTGTGCTCGACCAATTAGTCCAAGGCTAAGATTTAACTCACCCATAATCTAATGTAGGCTCGAGTCTAGTCTAGGCCTCGTGCAAGGGCTAATCTATTTAGGCTTTGGCACATTTCTTATGGGCTGAGGAGGTTGTCCTTTAGATCTATAAGGAACTTGATGGGCACCACGACCATAGGATCGGGCCGTCGAGGTATCAGATCCTCGATATCTTTCAAAGCTTCAATGCCCTCAATTAGCTACTCGAGTAGCGATTGGTGATGGCTAACGACCGCTTTGGGATTCCTAACTGTCGATGTGGGAAACAATGTCTCCTTTGATGGTAATGTATACCTCGGTGATCCTTCGTCATGTTGTGGAGGTGCCCTCGGTGCAGGTTCATCGCGCTGTTGCCATGGTGCCTCTGGGATCGATCCTCTTCGATTCCCCTCTCTAGGTAAGAGGTGTTCTTCATGTCTTCGATGTTGCTTAGTGGTACGCCTAAGACGATGATTCATGTCAGCAAGGGTGGCCTTCATCTCCAATAATATTTGCGCCATAAGCGCCAGGGTTTGCGCGAGATCAGGAGGCCCTCTATCCTTCCTCTTGAACTTTTGGGGGGAGGGAGATCTTGACATAGCCATGTGGTTCGTTTCTAAGCCTTAATCGCTTACTTTCTTAGCCATCTTTGATCTTGTTGTAGCCATGACTGTCCGAGGAACGTTGGCTCTGATACCAATTGTTACGAACCGGCTTAATCTGATCCGTAATAGTTTTAGACTTGATGAAGCATGTAATTTCGAAGGAGATCTGCGAATAATTTAACTAACGGATCCTCCTGAATTTTGGATATATTGTTGTTCTTATAGAGAGCTTTTCATAGAATCTAAGATCATGGGATTCGGACGGTTAGATCTTAAAATATTGACCAAATAGTTGCTAAAAGTCAATTAGATCCTATTTTGGTAACCCTCCAATGGCTAGATGGATGCTAGGTTTACTCCTTGGTGTGAAGGGGGAGAAGTTGATGTAGAAGAGGGTGATTAGAAGCTGGAAGAGGCCGACTAAAGACTTGGTCTTTGTTATTTTTTTGGATTAACCCTTCATTTTGCTGTAGATAGATTCTGAATCTAGAGATGTCGTGAATACCAAAGTTGTAGATCTAGAGGTTAGCAATCTTATCCAACTAGTTTGATATTATTCGGATATCTGTAAATATTTTGTGAATATTTTTTCTGAAACTACAAAGAGCTGGATTTAGCTAATTAAATAAAATTCTAACCTATTAAGACTCTAACTAAACCAAATAACCAAATAAGATCATTAGACTCAATCCATTGAGCTCAATCTCCCTTTGATGTGATCTGATTTGACCCGATTTGCATTATCGAACCCGTGGGCCTATCACCCACGTGACCAGCCTCGACCACGAGGTCATATTAATCATAGTCTACATTTTGGAATCCAAGCTCAGACCGTCAAGCTTAAATTTTTAAAAGTCTCTAGAGGAGACTCGCTAGACTAGACGTATCTTGTGAAAAAATTCACATACCATGGCACATCTGACCACCAAAAGGTCTAGCTAGTATTATTCCACTTGGAAGGCATGGCGATTAGGTGGTACTAGTCAACCGAGCAGACTCAACCATTCAAGTCTTGGCAAGACTTTGCAGATGTGATTTGTGTTCGCTTTGGTCCAACCCAGTGTGAGGTCTTTCAGACCATGTTGACTAAGCTGACTCAATCAAAAATAGTTTGAGCTTACTAGGAAGAGTTTGAACAGATCTACAACTGAGTCACTAATTGGTCTAACTCAACTCTGAAGAGTACCTTCATTAGTGGGCTCAGGCCTGATATCCAAGTTGAGGTCAAGGCTTTAAGGCCCACCACTTCTGATGAGGCCTTCTTCTTAGCTGTTTTGATGGAGTCCAAGTTGGATCAATTGAATCAGATTCACAAAGAGGAGAGAAGAAAAATGGCCCAAGCTCATGGCGCACAAGAAACCTCATCTACCTCAACTCAGCCCGCGTAGACGGCTCAACCCAACTGCTAGATGATCTCGCGCCATTTTGTATCCAATGACTTGGATGAGCACAGAAGGAAACGCTTGTGTTTGCTAACTCTTGATTTGGTCGTACTTTTGATTTTTGTTGTTACGAAAAAGGGAAGGGGGAAGTCAGTGCCGATTTACCCCCGATCATAAATCCAAGTGTTAGCCAGCCCTTGTCATGTTCTTAGGTAGTCACGAAGAGGATGAACCTGAGTCCACTAATTTGCACGATCAGTTATATGAGTACAAGGACATTAGAGATTAGTCACCTTGATGACAAGGTGTTGGAAGCATGGTGGATTGATACGATCCAAGTCTGATCAGATCGAATCACGGGAATATTAGACTCGATGGATCGAGTCTATTTATCTTCTAATTAATTTATAATGTAAGCCACTAAGACAAGTCTAATTAAGTCATATAAGCCTCTAAAGACAAGTTCTAATACGAGTCATATAAGCATTTAGGGTTAGTCTGAGTAGGACTCATTGTACCTGATATATATATATAAAAGGGCTAGATTTCTTTGTTCAATATCCAAGCATTAAGAAATAATTAAGTTTAGTTATTTTATTATTGCAGTTATTGTTTTATCATAGCTATTAGATCGTCTTTATTTTTATAAGAGTATATCGTAACCGTAGAACCTATTCAAGTAAAAAACCCTAGCCACCATCCTCCACCATGAGCCACCCTATTATATGACCATCCACCACCATCATTGGTCGTTCGCCACCCTCCGATAATCATTACAACATTGAATGTTTACCAATCTATCCTTTTCTAATCTTCTTTTATTATTTTATTTATATCTTTTTATTCTGACCTTTAATTTATGTGAAACTACAATCATTAGAACATTAACTTCCGAGTCTACTACCATATAAATTTTCATAATTTTCTTACATCCAAATCGGTCTAGATCTAGTTCGAAACAACCTCTGATAAAAAAATGAGGTTTTAGTTTCAAATTTTAGGAAGTAGTTTGTGCCTTTGTGGTATGACGTATCCAACAGTTGGTGCAGCACTTTTAGGATAGGGGCGGAGTGATTTATAATGAACAAAGAAATTTAGTTCATATTAGGCTTCTCTTTTCTTCCTTTTCTCGAAGAGATCATAAAAATCAAGCCATCGAGGTTTTTGTTGTGCCTTTACATAAATTGATGCAGAAAATCTTCTCCAACTGAAAATAATGAGTCTAATTTTAATCCTACACTAATACTCAATAATCGTGATTGAATTGATAATTTATCCCAGCAGTCGAAGGATTTAGCTCCATGACATTCCATAAAGATTTCTGGCCAGATTCCAATAATTAAAAGTTGGTGATTTGAACTTCAGAAAAAACAATCGAGTCATTGGGTTCCTGAATATTCCTTTGGTCCTCCGTTAATCTATCTTTTCTCTCTAGTTAACTGGAGTAACCAATTGATAGTATTAAAAAGAAAACAAATTGTGGTGCTTTAAAGTGGAGTTCTTCACCAGAAACTGTGTTATTATGGACCTCAGACACGGCTTGTTTGCCCTTTCAAGTCCACTTTCTTTAAGAAAAGTAATTATTAATAGTTCATGCATTTCTAACTGCAATGTGTATGACTTACATGATGATCTCCTTTTATAGGTCGGATTGGTCCTAGATCAGGTTTGAATCTGATCCATAAAGTTCCTTTTCCACTAAGAGAAACCCTCAGATGTTTTCCTGTGACCCCTCTCTCTTCCTTCCTATCCCTCTCTCTTCCTACCTCCATCGCCTCTCCTCCCTCCATTGTCTTCTTTCCCTGTGCTGCTTCCCTGGTGTGGCTCCATTGGGACAAAAGGTGTCGAGGGTGCAAGGCTGTCTCGCCCTCGCCCTCGCCCTCACTTCTCGTGCCTTCAAGTTTGCAGTGCAACTCAAGTTTTTGCATCATCTACTGTCAGTTTTCTGGTTTTAACTTTTAGGTGGTTGCCAAATCTTCATTTCTTTATTTTCTTTTATGCAGTGAAGTAAAGTTGTTTGTATTCTCCTTTTGATGTACAGAAAATAAAAATAAAATGGGTACCAGACTACCAGTACATCCAATAAGGTTTTTGCATGGGAGATTTTTTTTTTTTGTTTTTGGTTTTACAATCTGTCTTACATAAACAAGTATATTGCTAAATTAATATATTTTAGTTTCTATATACTTGTGAAATTAAAAAGAATAGAAATTAGAGGTGGCGATCAGGTCAAAGTCAGGTCCATCGGATCCGATTCAAGCCAAAAACATAACCCATTTATTAAATGAGTTGGAATATTAAACATAAACACGATTTGTTCATTAATTAAATATGTTATGTTATTGAATAACACGAATCATTCAGGTTACGAACAAATCTATAGTTGAATTTATTTGTATTATAAACAGATTTGTCAAAAGCTAGATAGATTATTCAGTTTGTAATCAAGTTATTGTTTCATAAATAATTTAATATCTATAAACTGGTTATTATTTTATAAATATATTGATACATCATAATAAATAAACAGATTGAGATAATAAATATGAATACCCAACCAGATTATATTAAAGTCTATGTTCCAAACCAGATTATATTAAACTCAATCTTATTTAAAATACTCGGATTCGTATTCGATATGCATATATATATATATATATGTTATGAACTGGTTTGATCCGATTCGTAACGGTTCTGGACTAGATTGAGGACGTGAATTTCGAAGGAAGCTGCAGATAATCTAACCGATATATCTTTCTGAATGTTGTCGCCCTTGAAAAGAGATTTCCAACAAATCTAAGATCGCAGGGTTTGGATGGCTAAATCTTGAGATATCGGCCGAACAATGACCAAAGGTCGGATAAACCCTAGCTTGATAGCCCTTTAATGGCTAGACATGTGCTAAGTTAATTCCTTAGTGTGAAGAGGGAGAAGTTGTTGTAGAAGAGGGGGATTAGGAGTTAGAAGAAGCAGACAAAAGACTTGGGTGATGGAAGGAAGAAGGTGAGAGAAGGTATTAATAGTTAGAGCAAGAGAGAATGAGATAAAGGCACAATATCATTTTCAATTATTAGATTCAACTTCAATTAGAATTTTCTCCATATATTTATAGAGGCTCATCCTAGAGACTCATCAACTAAATTAAACAATCTTAACAAACCAATAATTTTTACCGCGGCGCATTTGAACGCGCCCGATCACATTCGAATGCGCCTAATCACATGCGAACGCGTGCAGACATTCGAACGGTCGCGTTCGAACGCCCCCTAGCAAAAGACTTTATTCTCTCAAGCAAACATAAACTAGATAAATAAACTCATCCCAATGAGCCTAATGCTACGAGTGGATCCAATTCGATCGAGTCGTATCAATATATTAGATAACTATCAGATCAATTTCAATCCAATGAACTTGAGCAATTTTCAGACAAGGAACAAAAATCTGGTGCTCAGGGAAAGGAGCTGCTGAATTGGTTGTAGTATTAAATAGTCTCCCAATTAAGTGGTTCACGGAATAGTTAGAGAGGGATCATGCTGAGTGTGAGAGGCGAAGTAGGTGTTCAGAAAACTTAATTTAGGACGAAACTGTTAAATTGGAAAAGTAGATTGGCACTATATGTCACACATCATACACATGATCTTCTTCTTAGTCTTCTTCTTTTTTATTATTTGTGTATTAAATATAATAATTTTTTGTTAATACCTTTCTGTTCGAAAATGGTTACATTAAATTGACCTAGGATGTTGTATCACCATTCACCAACCACATCGTGTGACTCCAACTATCATATTTCTTAAAACTAAAACGGCACCTAACAAACATCTTATATTGATCAATCAATATTCTAGTAAATATATTCTGAGGCATGCGTCCCTACTCCGGTTACATCTCTATCTAGACTGTCAAACCAAAATTGCTCATATTTTAGTACAATCTAGAGATGTTCCAGTTCAAATATCATATTACCTCTGAAGATCGAGGTCTACGAAATTAATTCTATCATATAGACTAGGCTATAAGCTGGATAATAAGGCGCAGCCCACCATGATACACATCTTATATCTTAACTTCATGTAAGCTTCATCAAATTGATTAGAGAAATCCATTCATATATCAACTGAACTTTCACTGGCTATCATACTCTATGCATTAGCAAACTTACCTCATATATATATAATTCCCAATGGTGCAAAGAAAGAGTAAGTTGGAGGCAACTGAGGAAGCCTTTGACATCTGACAGGATAATCGTAGTTATCATATTATCGAGGACAAGAGGAAGTATTTTTTAAGTCTGATTGGGGAATAAGTTGGAGCCATGTTTGACAGGGCAATTCTAGTTGAGATCGTGATTTTATTTACTTATTTACTTATTTATTTTTGAGAGACAAGAATCGAAGAAGGCGTGATCTATTAAAACTCTGATTGCACCTTGCATTTGGGTCGATCTTGGAAAAAGAGACCAGATTGGATGGTGATCGGATAGTAGCAAAACGATATCTATTTTTGGTCGTCGGTTTTTTTCACATACATACTTTTGAAAAATTCCATATTTACTTATATACCCCTATAAATCTAATACTTACATAAGTATACCTTTTGAAACACACCAATTATATATATATATATATATTCTTTAAAACTCTAGTTTTTTGTATGAGTAGACAAAACTTTAAAAGTTAATTAACCGCTAAAATTTGAATAATTTAGACATAAATAGACAAAACTATTTTTTTAGTCTAGTTTTCATACATTTTTTTCTTTTTTCTATTAAATTATTGAGATTTAACTAACATAACATAAAATTATTGAGATTTTTCAAAGATATACACATAAAAAACCTTTTTTATCTGGATCAATAATAAAATTGCTTATTTTTTGTTGAATTAGGATATATAATATAATGAATAAATATTAAAAAAAATAGAAGAACAATTTATATGAGCAAAAAATAATAATAAATTCGAAAACATGTTCTACCTTATTTTTATTTCACTATGTTAGTCAATATTACAGATATTATATATATAAGGTTTTGGATCAATCTCATTCACATGTGGAATAGGATTATGTGGAATAGGATTGAGAAAATAAGAGATTTATTTTATAAAATAACTATTCATAGGAATAATTACTTTTGATATGATATAAAGTGAACAAAAAAATATATCTTTTATAAAATTATTATAATTATTTTTTGATTTAATATAAAATAAATTTATAAGATAAATATCAACAGTAAATTAATAATTAAGTTAATATATATTTATTGAATAGTAATATTCTTAAATACGACTGTTACGATATTTAGCTATTATTCTGAAATAATAATAAAAAAGTTATTAATGGCTTAGTTATTAGAACACTATCAAAGACGGACATCCTAATATATATAATCGAATCGGATCATATTTAGATCAACATAGATCCGCTTGGAAGGTTTATCGGATTTATCAGGTTCTCAGTTTAGGGAAATTGGGCACACATTACAAAGCTCTTATCAGAAAGATGTAGAGTCGTCCAAGAGTTCTAATCGATCAAGTGGGTGTCGTTGCGTCATTAATTGCTGTGTTGGTAGAATCTTCTTTATTGAGCAATCAAACTCCATAACAACTTTCAAAGAATTTAAAGTCTGACCGACTTTAACTAAATGATTTGGTTTCGAGCCAGAGTTCCAGAAATAACTAAGTTCTGTCAGTTTGATTGGATTTGACATGATTATTTCACGAAGACAAGTCCAGTGATATGAGGATCTTCTTTTCCTTGATTCATTTAGTTTTATGTTTCAAATTCTAACTCCTAAAAACTCTATAAAAAGTAAAAGATTTTACCCTCCTGCCTTTTTGTTTCGGTATAAATTTGACAGAGTTTATTCTTACTTTATTACAGTACTATTCAGTTGAATTAAAATTTGTGTTATGCTCCAAAAAATATAAATGCTAAATTATTTTCTTACAAATTCATTTGTTCAGGATATACTATTGATATATAATTGCAGGATAGAACTAGGTTTTGGGATGGGAACTCATTATTTTATAACAAAAGGTCAATCTCCAGCTATAAAATTGTTATGATCCAACCATGGGAGTCAGAGTCAATTGAGTTAGTCTAGTCGAGTCGAGTTAAATTAATTTAGTTAGTTAGCTTTTTATTATTATTTTAAATTTAAATAAATCGGATAATCCACATATGGATTTGATCCGTAAGAATTTTTACTCCTATAAATAGGAGTAGTCATGTGTTGATTATTATGAATCATGGTATTTATTATTTAAGTTAATTTATTTTATTATTTCGTCTTTTTTTTTCACCGTAGTCGTTAGATCGTTTTTATCTTTCTATGAGCAGATCATAGCCGTAGAACATTTCAAGCTTCCAAACCCTAGTCACCATATTCCTTAGCAGCCACCCTACTTTACAGCCGTCCACCACCACCTTTGGTTGTTCGCCATCTTTTAATCACTGCCGCAACTTCAGATATTTATTGTTCTGCCCTGTTCTGATTTTGCTCTACTCTTTTATTTACATTTTTTCATCCTGACCTTCGATTTAGATGAAATAAAGGTCATTAGAAACTCTAACTCATGAGACTATCACCACTAAAATTTTTATAATTTTCTTACATCCAAATCGGTCCAGATTTGGTTTGTAACAAAAATAGAAGAGACATAAGTAATGAAAGCAATTAAACTTGTGGAACATTAACTAATTAGAAAGAATAAATAGAGAGAAGAGAAGGATAACTAGATAGTAGGTTACATAAAGAAGGGAATGATAGAACCCAAGCCTAGATAACGGAGAAGATAAGTTTTGTTCCTTTTATTTTTAGTGGTATCAAATAACTAATACATCAGTCATAATCATATAACTTATTTAGTATTTATATTAATCATAACTTCCTCAAGCTTACTTATGCAGAGAAAAAGTGTGGTCGGTATTTTGTACAAATTATATAAAGTAACAATGCTTTTGTAACAACCCAACCGACATGAGTCAGCCACAAAGTGGTCGTCCTTGTGCCAATGAATGAGGCATGATGCATGGGGGTCGGTGCCATGGTCCCATCGTCATTGTTGCATCCAACTGGCTATGGTGGGCCCCGCTGCTTAGCAACCATCGCAACCCCCACCGACTCCCCCACCACCTCTCTTCTCCTCTCTCTATCTCTTCTCTGTCTTTCTCATCCCCACCTCCCTGTCAAACTCTATCTCCTTCCCTCTCCTCAAACTCTCTCTCTCTCTCTCTCTCTCTCTCTCTCTCTCTCTCTCTCACATGCGCGTATTTGTCAATGTCGACCACCATGGAGCCTCACCGTCACCGCCTACTAATCCTCGGTGGTGAGCTCCTCCCTTCTTTCCTTATTTCTTCTTCTTCTTCTTCCTCGTTTCTTCTCCTTCCCCTATTTGCATCAATACTGGGCTTGGCCCAGCATCATGGAGAGATTTCAATTTTAATTTTATTTTCAATGAAGAGAAAGAGAGGCTATGGGGGGTTGTGGTGGCGACGGGGGTTGCAGAGGCGACAGGCCTACCATGGTCAGTTGGCCATAGCTAGTTGGCTGCGATAGTAGTGGTGGGAGTGTGACAAAAGTGGCCGGCTCACGTCATGCCCATAATTTTTGTTTTTCTTTATTTTATTAAGGTTGGATTGTTATAATCGATGTCATATATTTTTGTATTCTATTATATTAAAATGTGTTTTGTATAATAGGAAATATTGTATATATTGGACAGTATTATATTAGTTGTATATTGATGATTTGTCGTAGCTTATGTGCGCTTTATCAGTATATATTTATTTTGGACTTGAATATTTATATATTAATGTGTTGATTTGGTTGATACTATGATTTATTTTTGAGATGGATTATGTTAAGTATATATGTATCTATACGTGATAAACTCGTATGTTCTATCGTGTGCACGTGTCGGTTGCCGGGCAAGGGCGTTACTACTTTGTTTTTTTACCTTAATGTTGGTGCTAGAGAAGGATCAATGAACTTAAAAGCATGGTTCCCAAAATCGGCCGATCCCATTTCGAAACTAGTGTAGCGACTAGTTTTGGTTTGGGATTGGCTAGTTTCACCCATCTAGGCCAGATCAGCTAAAACTAATTTTTTTTTAAAGATTCAAATCGAATTTAAAACATATCTGATTTAGAAAACATTAGTAGTTGATATTTCTAATTGCATTCTTTTTAATTTTTTAGTTTTTACTCTATCTCTCACACTTTACTCATCTAGTGAGCCTCTCCATTTGCTTCACATTCTAGTGAACTTGGGTGATTATTTTTTATTTTTATATTTATTTATTTATTTCTTAATTTCTCTTCTCTCCTTCTTGCACACTTTTTAACTATCTTTTCTTATTATTTTATAACACGAGTGAAGAGAAGAGAAACTCTCTTCATCTTACTTTTGTAGCAGTTAAATATAAGCATATAAATTTATTAAATTTAGCTTGACATTCATCATGGTTTTGCGTTAGTATTTTTTTTAGTTTGTAGGATCATATGTGAGTAATTTTTATTTTCTTATTTTTCTAAATTTAAAAAAAAATTAATATATGTTTAAATAGTATTTAAAAATTTACATAATTAAAAAATAATTCGATTGGATATGACTGTCGACACGACCAATACAACCGATACATATTATTTTTTTCTAGCGACTGATTTCAATCCCGATATCGAATTTTAAAACCTTGCTTAAAATATAATAAAGTAAGTGACTTAAAATGAGATTCAATAATTCTTGCTAAGCATTTAGCTGAAATCTTCGCTAAATAGTATTATATTAGCTACATATTCTTAAGATGGAAGCTAACTTACCTGACCTAAGTTTTGGAAGTATGGCTCGGTTTTGCATATATGCCAACATAATTTAACAGCTGACAGTCTCGTGCTTTTGCAATTTATCTCCTTTTGTGAGAGGCCACCATTTGAAAAAAATAAAAAATGAAAAATAAAAAATAAAAAATGAAAAATAAAAAGAGTACACGTAGAGACGGGCGGGACACGGCATACTATTATCGGGGGTCAATTCATCCCCGATCAGAAAACCTCAAACCTACCCCCACCTCTCGGCCCTAAATCTCTCTCAGCAGAAGACGACAGTGCGGCGACGGTGAGCGCGGCGAACGGCTGAGCAAATCGAGGGCGACGAACGGCTGAGCTTCTTTGAGACTGGGCAGCGAGGTTCTATTTATATATATCTCCCTCCCTCCCCGCAAGCAGCTTCTTTGAGACCTCTCTCTCTGTGCGAGCAAATTTTTTTTCCATTTCTTCTGATCTCCGCTGGAATTTTTAGAATAAAATTGAATGTTATTCTTCCTCACTGGCCAAGTGATCGATGATTCCTCTCTGCCTCTCCGCTAAAGCCTTTCATTTTGTTCCTTCTTTTTTTTTTTGATACTTGCAGGGCTTAAATTTAAATTTTTTGTTGTCTATATTAATTCTATTTAGTGTGATAAACTGATAATGTGATTTCTTTTTTGACAAAAGATACTGTGATGTTTGAATAGAGAAAATGCTACTAATATATATTGCTTTAATGATTAATATGATATTGTCATCTTTGATATGTGATGTAAAAACTCTGTTAATCTTCTAAATTGAAGGAAATGCGACTAATAGATATTTTTCTACTAATGTAGTTTTATTGCTTTCGAAGAAAACTGAATATTGAAAATACAGAGTCTAGTCAAAATACTGCATCTTCTATGACTGTGGATGATAATGCTCTTTTGTGGAAATATGTTACTAAGATGGAGAAATTGGGAGAAGGTGGAGACAATCATAATTTCAGATGCAACTATTGGCAACAAGTCTACAAATGATTATATTATAGGATTAAGGCTCATTTGTTTAAAATTAGTGGGCATGGAATTAGGGCTTGTCCAAAAGTTAGCGGTGAACATATTATGAAAATGAAAAGGGTTGTTGATATGACCGATTTTAGGATAAAAACTAAACAAATTCTTTTGCCAAAATTTGGGCAAGCTACATCTTCTAGTGATGAATAAGTTAAAGTGCAACTAACCAAATTCACATTTCAATTAGATAAAAGATTTGATGAGAGCCAAGAAAGGAACAACAGATTATAGAGGAACTTGGTCAAAATTGCAGACTGGTTCTTGTATGTTAGATATGTCAGAGATTGTGCAGGCCACTGAAAGAGGTGATTATTTACCTTTTCCCATGGTAATTGACTATTAGAGAGAGAAGGATGATACTAAAGAGCTAAAAAGTTGAGCTCCTTAATTGTCAAGGCTATGAAAACAAAGATATGAGAAAGAAGAGAGAATAGGTCATTAGATAAGATAATGGAAACCATTTCATTGTACTTTTCAATAGGAATGATAATGGAAATGAAAATCTCTATTATCTATTGCTATTGTTGCCGTATGAATACAAGCATGGCTGGACAACTCGCTAGTTGCCTCTTTTGATATTTCTTTTCAATAATTGGAAATAGATGTGCGAATGAAATATTGTTAGATTAACATAATATTGAGCTAATGTAAAGAATAGAAAAGGAAAAGATGGATAAGTTTTTTGAGTCCCAAATGTGAACATGATTTATTTGATCTCTGATCCAAACTAATTAGGTATTATCAATATGCTTTAACTCTTTAGCATAACATATGAAGCATGGAGAGTGGAGAGTGGAGACAGATATAAGATACAGGCATGACATTATGTGCATATGATTAGTACTGCAGAAGTGCGGATCTTTACGAATGATGTATACAATGAAATATTACTGGTTTCTTACATGAAGTATTTAATCAGTGTCTTTGAAATAGTTAATGGATGTATGATTAATTGCTCTGTTTGCATTTATCACTATTCATGTTGATTGTCTTGCAACATTTGGTTCAACACAAGTATGCTTGCATTGTTATATAAAGTCTAGTCATTTGAAGTTTTGAATTTTAAGTCTTGCTCAACTTGTTAGTAAATCGATTGATAAACAACTAGATTGTCCTGTACTATACCTCTATCATTAGGATATCTGATTTGTTTGGTCTCATTGATGTGAGGTATTATTTCCATTTTTTTTTTCCGATTTCGTATTTCATCTGCTATTTATGTGATGTTCTTGATATACTGCACTATAACAGGTCAATTTTAATAGTGCAAGGCCAATCCTTGCTTGGGAGTAACAACATTTCTATCGACTTACCTTTTGTGCTATGTTGAGAGGTGAAAACTCTTGTTGATTGTTGTACATTGCTTAGAGGGACCATCTAGCAAATATGCCCTCTCTGCAATTATTGCCACTAACGGAGCATGGCCGTAACCTTCTGGCTTCTAGGAGGTGAGTTAAACCATAGATTTTGTGTTTTATATGTAGTCTTGAGTTGAGTCTATTGTATCCTTATTATACATTTCAGTGACATTTTGCTCTCTTAAATTGTGATGTTATATGCTTTCCATGTGACATGTGACTTTCTTGAAGTGTTAGCAAGCAACTGCTGCTTAGTAATAAACTAATAAAGGACTGATGTAGTTTCTGGAGTTATCCATTATGGCTCATAGTACCATGGATTTCTTTTTGTCCTAACATGAAGATCTGTTTTTATCCATTACATGTTTATGTTGGCTTTTCATGCTACGTTGCAATTGTCTGTTTTAATGCTCTCATTTTTATTTTTAATGGCAGCTTGTACATATAATTGTTATTTTGGTGGAAGTAGGCAAAGGTGATAAAGAGGAGGTTAGTAGGATGATGTAATTATGTTTCCATGTGGCATATCTAGGTCGGATTATCCTTTTGAGAGAGGAATCTGAGGTTGTTTGGTGTAGTGTTCCAGGAAAATGCGTTTTCTTAAAGACTTAATTACACTTTGCCCCCCTAGATTATTACTCGGCAAGATTTTTTTGCTACAAATTGCTGACCCCTCCAACTATTAAAAATTGATAATAACTTGACATTGTCAATAAAAGTAGCGTAATTGCATTGTTAACCTTTAAACTATGGCTGATAAATATATGAAAGTTGGAAGATAGAAGCAAAAGAGATAAACAAAATGATGAGAGAGATAGAAGAAAAATGAGATCAATTTCAATTGTGGATTGTGTCTGTAGCATAGTTCCAAGTTTCAGCCAATCCCGAGTGGGATCGGCTGAGACGGATTGGGATCGGCCATAGTTTACGGGCTCTCCTTCTCTCTTCTCTCACTCCATCTCTCTTCTCTCTCTATTTTTTTTATTTCTTCTCTTACTGGTGCCCCATCTCTCTCATTTCTTTCTACTCTCTGCCTCTAGCGTCTGCCTCTCTTTCTTTTCTCCACTCTCTCTCGTCTCTCTCTTTTTTAATTTCTGTTACTGCAGTAGATAAAGAGAGAGGGAGGAAGAGATTGAGGGAGTAATAGAGAGAGAGAGAGAAGGGGAGGAAGAGATTGAAAGGGAAAGAGAGGGAAAGAAGAAATGAAAAATAAATCAGAAAAAAAAATTACCTTGCGATAGTAAGAGAGGGAGGAAGGGAGAGATTGAGAGAGAGAGAGAGAGAAAGAGGAGGGAGACGGAAGAAATAAAAAAATAAAATTTTCCTTATGGCAATAAGAGAGAGAAGTTAGCGAGAAGAAACGAAAGAAAATTAGAAAAAAATAAATTTGCCTTGACAAGTAATAAAAGGAGGAAAAGAGAGAGAAGGAGAAAGAGAAGGGAGAGCTAACTCGGTATTCGTCAAAATTTTTAATAAGTTAATGTAATTTTTTATTCTTAGACTTTATATGTGAATAATTATTATTTCTTATCTTTTTTAGAAATTTTCCTATATTTTAAAATAATATTTAGAATTTATATGATTAAAAAATAGTTTGATCCGATACGGGTGGTTGATACAGCCGATATGACCAATATAGCAGATACTTATCGTTTTTCCGAATGGCCGATCCCGATCCCCATACCTATTTTTGGAACTTTGGTCTGTAGAATAATATGATGGAAGAGATGGAGTATGAGTTTTGAATCAAGGTTTCGAAACTCAGTATCAGAATTGGGATTGGCTATCCGGCAAAGCAATACCTATCGGCTGCTTGTATCGAATCGGATTAATTTTTAATTATGTCAAATCCTAAATATTATTTAAAAATGCAAGAAATTTTTTAAAAATTTAGAAAAAAAAAGAAAAAAAGGAAAAAATTATTCACATATAAAGCCTAAATTTTTTAAAATTATATTAATTTAAAAATTTAATCAATACTGAGCTAGCTTTCGTAAATTCCTATGGTTTTCATCATCATAATAATCATAAGTTTGTAAATAATGATGTCTAGGACTTGGTGCTCCAAAAAGTGATTGCATCATACTAGAACATATCATATGAATCTTGTTGTGTTTGAGAAAGATAATAATCACTATATGGATCTTATGTCTGAGGATATTGAGGATAATAATCAGCATATAGATTTTACGATGGCTCCAAACAATAAATAATTGATGCATCATAATCATAAGGAGCAACATTCTTATGACGACATCGCTGATATGTATATATATCCTTAGTTTCTCTATCTTTAATCCCTATCCCTCCTTGACTTTTTTCAACAAATATAGAAAGGATGATCTGACCACTAGGTGTATCATCAGGATCATCAGGGTTATCACTGTACTGGTAGGTGTACTATCTCTTGTTGCCAATGACTCATACCAATCTCTGCTCTCGTTGTGGTCTCTGCCAATACCTCATCTAATAATGAATCATCTTTATCATCTAATAATCTGTCTTAGAGTTAAGGGGTTTTATTCATCAAAAATATGATTTAAATAAATCAATTAGTCATTTTCTATCTTTTCTTTGTGTAGTCCACTCATTACACATTAGTGTTCAACCAAATTTATCCTAATATTTTTTAAATGTCTCAATACATGTGTGAAGCTCATCTACCTCTGACTCAAGATATTTAGTAGCAATATTATTTGAACTATGAGGATGAACATTATGCCCTACTAATTGTATAGCATCCACCGTATTATGATAATAGGGATTATGAATCACATTAAAAGGAATATGGTTGTAAAAAAAATTTAGAGATAGTCCTACAAATATGCTTCTTTATATTTTTAATTCTTTTTAGAGCTGTTTTGATTGTGGTTTCTGTACAACTAATTTTTTTTAAAGATATGCATCCATTGGTCCAATTTTTTTAAATTCTACTGTAACATCATGAGTCTTACGGGTAATACTGCTGTTTCCATATTCTCTTTCTCGTTGTATATGAACTGATCTAAAATTCTGAAAACTACCACTGCTGCTTTTTCTCATATTTTCTTTTTTCCTGTGCGTATTTCTACTCTCTTTCATTTCTCTCCTTATCTGTCTGTCCTCATCATTTTTCCCACTTTGCTCACTGTTATTATTATCTGTCTTCAGGGTTGTGCATTAATTGTTTATGAACCATTGACTCTCTTTGTTGTATAGATTATTATTATTTTTTACTTATTAGATGAGCCAACATCTATTTCTAACTTCCACAGTCACTTGAGTGTAAATTATTACATTTTCTTGCTTTCTAGCTAAATGTTCGTTTAAATGGTTGACACCACCACTCATTTCTTTTTCATATCGGTTGCATTTGACATATCTTTTATCTTACCCAAGAGTACTGTAATGTTGCCACTTAATATCGGTATTGTGTGACTTTTCTATTAGAGCCATTTTAATTTTTAGTGTCAATAAACATAAACAAGTAAACAAGGATCAAAATAAAAATAAAATAATTTAAAACTTAAAAAATAAAATCCTCTCTCTATCTTCATCCCTCACACTTTTTTTTTTCTGATTTTTTTCTTCTCTGCCTTCTTTTTTCTTCTCTTTTTCTCTTTTTCTCACACTCTAAAATTCTTTCGCACCAAAATTTTCTAATTTTTTTCCTTTTAGTTTCTCTCTCGATCTCTTCCTTCTCTCTCTCTCTCTCTTCCTCCCTCTCCCTCTTATCGTTGGATTCGTCGGAGGGCTCGTTAGATGTTGAGGTCACCGGGGATCTGCTTGGGCGATGATCGGTTGGGTGGGAGTAGAGAATGGGAGAGAAAAGCGAGAAAGAGAGAAATGAGAGAAAATAAAGAAAACAGAGAAAGAGAGGGGGGCCACGAGGACATCATTATTGATGTCCTCAGGTCCGATATGACTCGTATTCGACCAATCCATCTATATCGGGGCCGATCTCGACTTGATATGGATTTGGTATCGGCCAGGCTCATACCTGGCCAAATCCAGTCATTGGATTGGTTTCGGTCCATGGTCGATCCCTATCCATTTTGGTTGATCCGACTCGCGATTGGTCAAAACTAGCTTCCGTGTTTTGAATTTGAATTATATTAGAAATGGAAAAGAAAGAAGAGATGGAGTTTGCTTGTGGATTATATTAGAAGAAAAAATGTTGGAGAAACAGGGTGAAAGAAGATATAAGTTCAACATTTCTGTGATTAAGTTGGAGGAAGAAGATGATAGGACATAGGACATCCTATTTTATACCACGCACAAATCTAATTACCATTTTACCCTTGATATCTATTCTGTTAATCTATTTTATATGAAATCAAAAAGTATTTATCATAATTTTATGAAAACGAAAATATATTTTCAAAAGTTGAAGTATTGGTGATTATCAAGAAGGTGGCGGAGGAGTGAGAGATAAAAAAATAAGTTGAAAAAGAGTACATTAGTGAAGTATTGGTGATTATGAAATGTTTTCAAAAGTTTGAATATGGTAGTATTGCTCTCACTCATTCCCATCCTCCCTTTTCTTATCATTTTTTATAATTAATTTATAAATTTTATAAATTAATTGTGAAGTTTGTAAAAAAACTGTGAATTACAGTCAAAAAATAAAGTTGATGAGGAAAAAAGAGATACTACTCTATTCAAACTTTTGGAGACATTTCATAATCAATAATATTTTGCTAATGTACTCTTCTTTTGCTTATTTATTTATCTCATTGCTCCACTACCTTATTTTCCTTATATAAGAGCCTTGCAGAGAATTATTTTAAGTGGAAGAAGAAGACAAAGAAAGTAGTGGAGTGAGAGATAAAAGAAGGAAATAGAAGAAGAGTATATTAGAAATGTTTTAATGATTATGAAATATCTCTAAAAGTTTGAATTAAGTAGTATCTCTCTCACTTCTCGTCTACTTTATTTTTTGACTGTAATTTGTAATTATTTTACAAAATTTGCAGGTAGTATACAAATTTGTTACTCTATTTTTTTTTACTTCTATCTCGCACCTTCACCATCTTATTTTTTTTTTTGTATGAGAGGATTGTATAGAATTATTTCTAGTGGAAGAAGAAAAAGACAAAGAAAGTGGTGGAGTGAGATAAAAAAAGAAACATAAAAAAAGAGTAAATTAGCAAAGTATCAATGATTATGAAATGAATCCAAAAGTTTGAATAGATTAATATATCACTTACTCTTTCTTATCCTCCTTATTTTGAACGTATTTTACAATTAATTTATAAATTTTGTAAATTTAACTACAAAATTGGTAAAAGAAAAAAATTGCAAATTATAAGCAGAGAGAGGAAGATAAGGAGAAGTAAGAGAAATGCTATCGTATTCAAACTTTTGGAGACATTTTATAATCATTAATACTTTGCTAATGTGTTCTTTTTCTACTTCTTTTATCTCTCATTCCTTCACCACCTTCTTTCTATTCTTTTTTTCTACTCGAAACAATTTTATACAAGCCTTTCATTCTATTATGGAAAGAAATATTACATTAGTTTTCTTACTACTCTACCATCTTATTTCCCCTGTATAGAGACTTGTGTAGAATTGTTTCTAGTGGAAGAAAAAGAAGACAAAGAAGGTGGTGGAGTGAGATATAAAAGAAAGAGATTGGGGAGAAGTAAGAGAGACACTACTTCTTTTTCTAACTATAATTCACAAATTTTTTACAAAATTTGCAGTTAATTTATAAAATTCATTGCTCTATTTTTCTTTTACTTCTACTATCTCTCACTCCTCCACCACCTTATTTCCTATGAATAAGTGACTTGTATAGAATTATTTCTAGTGGAAGGAGAAAAAAAATTATGGGTCACTTCTTTCTATTCTTAGTGTCCCATCAGCACTTAATGAGTTACTAAATGACAGAAGGGCAAATTTAGAAGAAAAAAAGCAAAAATGCCTCATCTGCAAAGAAAACTGAAAATTGGCCTGAGTGAGAGAGACAAAAATCTAATGTGTTTTTGGTGCAAATTACCCCTTAAAATTTGTAAACGTATATTTTTCTTATCTAAATAAATGAAAATATGAGTAATGATTGCATTGATATGTTGAACACAATATCATATTTAGATATTTAGTTATTTAGTTATTTAGTTATTTAGTAAAGATCTAGTGGAAAGGTTTAACTTCACTACGGTAATGGTGTGTAGTCAATTGCATATGAAATTAAATCTCATTAATTATTTTCTCATTGTTTGTCATCAAGGCATACTCTTCAAGTATGCTAAATTATATGAGGTTACTTCACTATCTGATATCAGAACTCCAAAGGCAAAAACAGTAAGCACCACAGACTGTTAATTATGACTAGTTACCTGTTAGCTTTTTTATAATTTCTCAAATTTTCATCGCTATACTTAGTAGTGAATTAAGCTAAGAAAATGTATGCACATACATTCATGAGGATTTGTATAAACTCTTTTGTTGATAGAAATTTAGAATGTATTGAAGAGTTGAAAATATCACATGTTTGACATGTGTATACATGTATATAAAATAGCTGAGTTGGATCATTTGATTCAAGAGGTTATGTTAGTAACTTGATGTGGATCTATTTTCTTTCTTCATGAACTAAGGATGGCATATTCATAGTTTAGGGCCATTCACTATAAACTGACAACAATGATTGTCGCCATGTAAGGAGGATTCTGGTAACTTCTCGTTGTTGCATTTTTCTGATGCCTTTTTCTTGCTCGCATTTTTTCTATCATCCAAAATTAAGTATAAGACATAACTCTTGTACCACTTTGTGATTGTTTGGATACTTTGTGCACAAAGGATGGTTTTATTATTTAGTGTTAGTGAGCTCTTCTAGTGTCTTTCTCGATCTCTTTATGGTTTTAGAATAGTAACTATCATTGTTTGATCTTATAATACATATCTAGAATTTGCTCTGACCTTACGTATTAAATGCTATTAGGGCTTGAGTGTAATAGGATTAATTGGAATCTGATCAATAGATGGGATAAGAGAAGTTTGTTGCCAGTGTTTATGGAATTCTATAAATAGCATCCTGCCTTTTGTATCTGTTATCACTTATCATTTACATTTGTAATCTTTTTTTACCCATACACATGGTAACCTTCAGTTAGACAGAATAACTCAAGGGTGTTTTCTGGCGATAAAATTGAAGGCATGATTAAACTGTGGATGTCCAAAGGGCAGGGTGTGAACAATATAATTAACGCAAAATAGGAGGTTTATTTATTTTTTGTGTATAGAAATTTCATTTATTTGTAATTCACGACAAAAGAAAAAGTAATTAGAAACGGAGAAGAGAAAACAGATGGGACACTGCACTATGATTTTATTCAACAATTATATATAATTTATAGAAAAATTTCCTTATACTTCTACATATAGACTAGTAAATAGCCTTAAGACATGGCTTAACTTCCAATGATTATCCTACTTCTATGGCTATAATTAAAAATTAAATTAATTTCTACAGACAGAATTATAAAATTGAAAAATGAAAATGTCTAATTATTAGTTCCAAAAATCCTCAATTTCTTGATTGACTTAAATTATTCCTGAATTAGTAAACTAGCGTCATATCTTAAGGTTTTTATGTCTTCCATTAGCATCCATAATGTCCATTGATTGATTGGATTGCTCTAGCTTCCAAATTGCACCAATCAGGTTTTCTTTGTGAAGCTTGCCCTCTTAATGTAGAAGAAGATATTAGTCATTGAAGGTGTGATTTGATGAAGCAGTTGCATATGATATATTCTTTATAGATACCACTTAATAGGCTAGGTCTACTGTCTTGAACTCTTGATTAACGAGCAAAGAGTTCCAACCATGGTTTGAATTTTCAGCCAAAACCAATTGGGTTCAACCATAGCCTGGCCAAGGCCAATTTTTGAATTGCAAGATCACCTGTTTCTGGCTGTTTTAGTTGGTTTCAGTCAGCTTCACTGGTCCTCTGGTTTTTTCTTAAACTGCAAAAAAGCTAAATCTATGATTCCTAATCTATTTGATAGATGCCCATTGTTTATCTTGAAAGGGGTAAAATTGACATGTCAACTTGTTTGCTTATAACCGATAAATCCTGGTTGTCATCACAATTTTGTTTTCCGACATTAGTGAGCTTCTTCAACTTGTTTGTAAGTCTCTTTAAAATGTATCACTTGCATTTGTTTTGTATGTCTTTCTCTATTTTGTATTGAATCTTGTTCTCATTATCCACTTCATGGCCATCGAGTCATACATCCTGTGCTGTTGAAAGTTTCTTCTTTATCCCAAAGGAACATAAAAAACAGACCTAAATACAATGTTGGTGTACTAACAGGAGAACATTTGCACTGGTCTCGACTGCCTTATTGGCTGGTGGAACTATTGCGTACATGCAATCACGCCAGCATAAAAGATCCGCAAGACAAGAATCTTCTAATGGTCTTCGCGCAACGGATAATGGGGAAGAGAGTTTGAGCCAGAATGGTATAGAAGGTAAATCAGTTAGAACAACAAAGCAAAGAAGAGGTGGATTGAGATCTCTACATGTTCTAGCTGCCATTTTGCTCAAGCAGATGGGTCCAATGGGCATGCGTAATCTTGTAGCCTTAGGAGCAACAGTAGTAAGATTCTTTATCTCCATTGTTTCATTATATTTTTTATTTTTATTTTTCTGGTCTTCCACTCATCCTAATCTTTTCCTAGAACTTGTATACTAGTGTCAGAAACATCTCAAACAATTTATACTTAAGATTTACGGAGTTCTATTGTGGGTGCCTAAATGTTTTTTGAAGTTATAATAAATTTATAGTTTATATGTCTAACTTCTCTCATTTTAACAAAGTGGTCCATTGATGTTTTTAATAATTACATTTAACAAAGCGGTCCACTACTCCACTGATGTACTTAATTTTTTTTTTGCATTATAAAGTATTTCAATTTATGCAATCCAAAATTTGCAAACCTCACAAGAAAACATACATACAATCATTTCTAGAAATATTTGGAATGACTAATTGTTGTTTGTTAAGAAAAAATGCAAAGAATGAGTAACTCCCGATGCATAAGAAAAACCGCTTTTTTTGTTTGTAATTTTGGGATTTTAAAGTTGTACTTTGCAAGCTTGCATAGTTTGCTGATATTTTTTTAAGTCATATACCATGAATATGTTTGAGAACTTTCTTTGTGATCCTTTTCATTTTCTAGGGTCTACATTGAAATGAATCTCTTAAGCATCTGGTTCGAAATGACTGTCCCATACTTGTTTTCATCCTCTAAAAGCTTGTCAATTGCCTACAATTTGTCTAGTGTTCTTTATTTTACACTTGTAGACAAACTATAGTTGTCATGATTCATGAACTCATGATGAAAAGGAGAATAGATCATCAGTCATTATATATAGAATCAAGAAAATAGCAGTTCGATGAAGATATATTTGATCTTTTAAGTTTGTTTTGTTGAGTTGTCAAGTTAGACCGAACTGGACATTATAGAATTCTCCAGACCCAAATGGGAGCCCTGGTTGCCCTGGAAGTGCTAACTTAATTGTACAAATAGAATTGTTGCTTATCTGAAAACTGAAATGTATGTGCGTTAACCATATATTAAAAGAGAAGCTTGATTTTAATGAGGATTAGGTAAAAGAGTTCCTATTGTTATCTCAGTTAGCTATTCACACAACTGTTCAGGTATTA
Source organism: Typha latifolia (assembly GCF_019914945.1). Lineage (NCBI taxonomy): Eukaryota > Viridiplantae > Streptophyta > Magnoliopsida > Poales > Typhaceae > Typha > Typha latifolia. Next base: position 7,094,183 of record NC_133091.1, read on the forward strand.
TGTTTGAATTTTGACTTGTTTGATTTATTTGTTTTGGAACCTTGAGCACTCATGATTCAACGGCCTTGGCTTATGCTATTATTATTTGGGTGGGCTTCTGAACTAGTCTACTCCATCTTTGACCAGCTCAGTATATAAAACTTGTGAACTAGCAGTTGAGATTTGAGTTCATGGTATGGAAAGGCATGGCGGCTGCCTTAGTGGGGTGATCCATGGACTCCCCTTTATAGGCCTTATGGTCATGTTGGTGGGTTTTCGCAGGTCACCAAGGCAAAGGCAGCCCAAAATGCAGTAGAAGTAGCAGAATGGGTATGATTGGGGTAAAATATCGAGTTTTAGGTAGTGTTTAAAATAATAATTAAAGCTTCATGCAAATCCCTAACCCTAAATCACGTCTTCTTCGAACAGATGGTGGTGGTGACTCTCATGCTTGCCGACGAATGAACAGTGGTGACTCCTCTCGTTTCGTCCTAGTCTCTCTCTCCTCTATCTTTCGTTCATTGCTTGTCCACCACCTCCCATCTTCCTCCCTTGCATATCCCTTTCCATGCCACACCACCACCACCTCTCTTGTGCATATCCCCTTTCGTACCACACCACGATCACCATTCTCGTCGACACATTCCCCTCACACCATCACCACCCACTGGGTTCATTCTCTTTTTTCCCAAAGGCAACACATTCATCTTTTAAGTCTCTTTCTCTCTCTATGTCTATGCAAGTCTCCCGTACCTCTGCTCATCACAATATCAAATTGATTAGATAGATCGTATTATCAGTTATCACAATGCTGAATAGTGTGAATCATGTTACTATAATAGTATAATTTAATCTAATTAGTGTAAATTAGTCTAATAAAATTTACATATAGTAAATATTATATCATACATGATTATTTTTAGGAAATTTTACAATTCACACCCTATATTTTGCTTATTTTGTGAGCTTATTTTGTGATTCACATTCTGTCTTTGAGGATTTTGTAACTCGATCTTTCTTTTTTTTCTATAATTTTTATTTAACACTCTGATGTTATTTTGACTAATTGACATTAACCAAATTACTAAGAAATTTTATGATATTGCCACAAAAGTAGAAGAGTCGAGAGGAGAGAAAGAAGTCAAATAGAATTAACAATTTATTCCCTAAAAATATTGTATTCTCCATATACCTTTTCTTTAATAGAGAATAATCCTAAAGTAAATAAAATTCCTAAAACTCCTAAGAATCCAATCTAGATCGGAAACTAACAAATGTTAGGAAACTAAATAATTAGGAAAGACACTCGAAATAAGAAATCTATGCAGGAAATCCTTTGAGATTAGGAATCATATGGGAATTAAGTAATATTTGAAAATGAGATTCATATGAGAAATAGGAAACCATAAGGATTAGGAATCCTATGATAATAGGAAATGCCTGATACTGCATCAAAAAGTCTCTAACAAAGGTTTCAGTTGGAGATGGTCCGAGACTCGGAATAAAAAAAAATCTTCATTATTTACAATAGCATACAATATATTCCAAGATAATCAATACACTTCCAATCTCGATGTTGCATATGATTTTACATGCCCGTTAACTGATGTCTTCTGTGATTCTCATATTAAATGGGAATCTTTGCCTGTCTTATAGGTTATATACTGTTTAATCCACTAGGGTTTTCTAAACACAATATTCTGGTTTTTCATTTGTCATGTCCTTAGTTGAAGCTACAAACTTTTTAAACTTATGGATATTTGTAGGCCTCACTATTTAGTACACCACTTTGGGTGCAAGAAATATTGAGCTGCTGTTGCTGAAGAGCTGAAGAAATACCAGTATTTGTATGCTGATGTAGTGGTTCATGAAGGGTACCTAAGGATCTTGCCTAAAACCTTACAATTTAAGGATGACACTTTGTCTTCCTTTTCTTATTAATATTCTTCTGAATTGTTTCAACATTCAATTTCTGCATTTTTACTCCTTTTCTGCAATATATGCTATTATGTTCCTTTATCAATTTGATGTAGTGACTCCCTGAAAGAAAGTTAGAATAATAATGTGAAATATCTAACCTGTTGTAGGTGCTGCGTACTACCTTGAGCATCAGATTAGCAAGAGTTCAGGGATTCTTGTTTCGAGCTGCTTTTCTTCGACGAGTACCAAACTTTATTCGTCTGATTGTGGAAAATCTACTCTTGTGCTTTCTTCAGTCTACAATATATTCCACCTCAAAATATTTAACAGGATCCTTAGGGTTGCGTTTCAAGAAAATTTTGACGGATCTCATACATTCTGATTATTTTGAGGTAAACCCAGCAGTAGTTTTTTTTTCTTATTGTGGTTGTTGGGTTACTCTTGTTTTTCTGTCTATTAGGTACTCACTTCTCTGATTTTATTGAGAGACTTCAAAAGTTTCATGATAGAAAATTGTATGACCTATACATTTGTATTGAAGTAATTTTACATGACAAAGATGAACAGCGAAGAATGGATCCTCATTGTATGACCTGTATGTTGAAATTCTGCAAAACTAAGATCATCCTCATAATTGGCATAACATTATCAACCGTAATTTGGAAAGGTGACTGTGGCATGTGGGTGATCAAGGGATAAATATATAGCAAATGTTATAAACAAGTGCTTAGGAGGCACATTTGTAGTAGATCGATGTGTATGCAACATGTATGTGGTCATAATAGAAAATAACATTTGTGATAGGTCGGTGTGTATGCAACATGTATGCAACATGTATGTAGTCGCAGATGTGTATGCAACATGTATGTGGTCATAATAGAAAATAACATTTGTGATAGGTCGGTGTGTATGCAACATGTATGTAGTCGCAATAGAAAATACAAAAGTCCTTAATTAGATATAATATAAGAAAAAGATATGGAAGAAAGAAATTGAAGCCTATATGGGAACCTATTACTTGTAAATAGCTAGGGATTTTTGCTAGAAAGTTTTATAATAATGCTCCAATAATTATATGCACCAATATGTGTTGGTCTTGGGATTCAAGACTATAGTTCAATTGGTCTAAGTAGGCTCAAACTAGATTGGGACTCAAGACTCTAGGATTTTGATTTTAGTTTGTTTTTTATTGTGTTAGATGACCAATTATCTAAGGCTTCGTTCACTTGTGGAATAAGGCCAATTCTAAAATAAGTATTCTAATTTTTAATACTCAAAGAAGAGAGCTAATACTGGTATAAGCTATTCTATTGTTTAGTTGAATACTAATATAAAGAGTAATAATTATATTTGATGTGACATAAAATTAATATTAAAATAATAAAGAATAGTGAATTTATATTAGGAATTGATGACATTTAAACCAAATAACTAAAATACCCTTGATTGGATGCAAAGTAGTAGTAATCAGGTGTTGTCTAATCTAGGAGCAAAATAGTAATTTTCAGCTATTATTAAATTGATTTAAAAAGGTTGTAAGGAATAAGAAGACGAAAATGATGAATTAATATATCAAAAGAAGCTAAATTATTGTTTAGTTACTATATCAGAATAAGGAGGTTTATTCTATAAGAAGGCTATTCCTATTTCACAAGTGAACGGGGGCTAAAAGTCTTAAGTTGATAGATACCAACAATATATACCATGCCCTAGACAGTTCCTCATGTATTGCCCCTTTTTTCCCGAGTGATTACAATTATTTACTTACTCGGTAGAGTATACCAATTTAAGTGAATCTTCTATTGATTCCTATCTGGAGGCTTTGATTCATCTTGCAAGAGTGATGCAAAGTAAGGATGGTTGTGCCGATAGTGGCACGACACTTGGCACGGGGTGTGCCAGTGGCACACCCTCGTGCCATGTCAACCGGCATGCATGCCACGTTGACTCGTGTCGGTCCGGCACGGTTGCATATAGGTCATTATGCTAATGTGGAGTCTTTTTCTTTTAATTTTTTCTATTTCTATCAATTATCATCTAATTAAGATCAAAGCTATGGGGTTAGATCTAGACAACCACAAGTCATAATTTATGAGTGACAGAGGAAAGGAAAGGGATTGTCTCAAGCTCAACATAATTATAGCTAGATGAGAGAAATGCTTGAGTTTATAGGTAGCAGGACATCAGGAGAAGTGCGCTCATGTGATGGTATGAGTTCATCATCATTACCATCATATCAATCACACCCACCAGAGCTATAACACCCTTATTATATTTTATATCCATAATCTGTATATGCTTACGGTGTGCCTATGCCGGTCGTTCCCGTATATGTTTAATATCCATATCATATCATAAGAGAATTGTAAAATTTCTATTTATATGAAGACTATGTGAGACGTTACAACGAGCAATACTATCAGTGGATGACTATTAAAGATTATCTAAAGTATTTAATGCATCATTCTCGTTTTATTTTTGTGTCGGCAAATGAAGTCTTTGATCCTCCTTGTCATTCTATTTTCAATTAGATATTAGTTTTAATTATTAAACTATTATCAATTAATATTATGTATTGAATATTATTATGTGTTCAATTATATTATTGAGTATTCAATCATATTATGGATCATTAATATTAGTTTTAATGAATCTATTTAATCATATTATGTGTTGGATAATATTTATATTTAATTGTTGCTTTATCTTTAATAAAATAGGTCATTTATAAAAATAATTAAAAGATAAACTATTAAAGTGTAGGTTTTAATACATATATTTAAATAAAAAACTAAAGATTGACATGCACCCAAAAACATCTCTAAATATTCTAAATTTTTATTAAAAATATTATAAATGCGTGTCAGTGGCACGCAGATGTGTGTTGAGGCATGCCGTTTAGCATGCTCCATGTCGTGTCGATGGTGGCACGACATGGCACGTGCGATTGCCACAGCCATTGTTGATGCAAAGTATTTTTCTCATAAGACATTGAAGCACAATATGGAATCAAAAATGTCGGGTCTGCATGCTAGTTAACACACACCCTAGAGCTGGTAGTGCCATTGGTCCGACTTGCCTGCACAAAAATTGTTACTCTAAATACATTATATATAGTAATGAGAGGACAACAGCTGTCTAAGATTGGATACATATTAGAGAGTACTCAAACCATATCCGTATCCATATCTTTTGTCCAGATACAAATTCGGATACGAATATTGGACGGATAACAAAACTTAAAACCATATCCTAACAATGGATATAAATCAGATAAGAATTGGATCTTAAACGGATATGAATAAAGATCGAATACGGATCGAAACCAAAGCATATTAAACTAATATGTTTCATATATATATATTAGAGAGAGAGGAAACCAAGGCATGTTCAAAAGAATCACAGATTTGATTTCAGTGAGATGCATAATGTTTCACTTGTCATGGTGTTTATGATAGCATCTCAGACCTAATAGTGCCTCTGAATGAAGATAGGATCATAACTCAATAACAGTTTTCTCTCCTTTCTTCTTTTGTTCCCGGATTTCATCTTTGGAGACAACAGCTGTCTCAGATGGGGAGGAACTCACAGTGAACCTGACAAAGAGGCAATACAATAAGCTGACTTGTTTTCTATAAGGTGCATTTAAGGTCTTAATTTTGCATACTCCCATACTCTGATAGAATAAGATAACTTCATAAATTAAGCTATTTTCCCTGTCAGCAATTCTAGAGAAATGGGTTATGTTTACAAAATCATGGCAGATACTCCCCAAGCAACTTCAGAAACTAGTTTGAGCAAGATGACTGGTTAACAAAGAAAATATAATTGTTCAGCCAAATTAACAACAAGACCTATGAATTCCATCCAACCTTGTGCAGAAGATAAATATTCAATATCCATCTAAAAACTGAAATTGGTGTACTCAATTCGTGGTGTACAGAGGGTAGAAAAATCTGAAGTTAATGAATTCATGTAAATAGACATTAAAAGAAAAACTAAAACAGAAGACATGCTTACTGCTGTATTGTTTTCTTCAAGAGGCTATGGACGCCCAACCCAAAGAGAGGAGATTAGTAGGAAACTCTAGATTAGAAAGAGAAGGATCAAATAGATCGAGGCATCAAGAAACACGATGGAGGTCTAGTAGAGAGAGAGAGAGGAGAGAAGAGAAGAGAATGTCTCGATTTCATTTCGGGACTAGAAGAAGAAGGTAAGGCCATAAGGATGTTGGGATTTCGACGACGGCTAGGGCTAGGAATAGAGAGTAATGAGATGAAGAGAAGAGGGGTAATTGGTAAATGAGTAGGATTTTTAGTAGGTAGGGTATACAACATTAAGTATATAATTTATAAATTATGTGGTAAACGGATATCCAATATCTGTATCCAGGTCAGGTAGGATTTTTCGACCTGAATCCGATTCGGATCGGGTTGGGTAGTGAGTCGGTTTGGAGTTATTTTGACCCGTGTTCACCTCAGGTACAATTTAAGAGTATATATACATTAACGCCCCTGTTTAAACTTAAGGTGGATCAAACACAAGGAGTTTCCCAACTATATATTTAAAACGTGGAGTAGGATGTGACTTAGTGAAGAAATAAGCTATCAACTCCACAGATATATAAGGAAGACTAATAGTGCTAGCTAGAAACTAATGTCGAACAAAATGATAGTTCACCTCAATGTGTTTTGTTTTCTCATGGAATATAGAAATGCTTGCAATCAATATAATATTCATGTTGTCACAATAAAAAGCAATGGACTTGGGAGTTGACATGCCAATATTCATTTGATTCATAAGGGAAAATGTCTCCTCATAATCAATGCTATACTCAGTGAAACCTTTAATAATAAGGTGAGCTTTGTATTGCTTAATAGATTCATCAAGCCATTTCTTGATTTTGTAAACCCAATTACAACTAAGAGGTTCAATGCCACTTGGTAGAGGAACATCTCATGTCTGAGTGCATGCAAAAGCCTAAAACTCCTCATTTGTAGTATGCTGCCACTTAGGATGAACTACAACCTCCTAATAAGAACTAGGCTCATGATTTGCATGTAGAGTTGTTAGAAAGGTGTGAAATATAGAAGAATGGTATGCAACATCATTAAATCCATATCTTTGAGGAGGACGATGCACATGCTGAGATCAAAGATAGTAGCAACTGGAGGAGAGAATGCAAATAGTGGCACAGAAGATGAAACAATAGGAGACGCAGATGAAAGAGGTATAGGAATAACTCTTTACCAGTTCACCTTGGATGAGCCCAATAGCGGTGTGGGGGCATTGGGTTCGGTGCCCAAGAGGTTCCTTAGGGTATTTTAGATTAGACCCTGCAATTTATTTTATTGCTTTCTAGTCCGATTTAGCTATTTCTTTCGTATTTCAAATAAGACTCTAGATTATTGTAATATATTTAGACTTGTGTTCAATTGAGTTGAGACTAAGTTGGAACCATGTTGGTCGACCAAGTCAGGGTAGCCACCAATAAATAGCTGTGGTGTGCACCCAAGTCGATTATTGAGATTTATCAAGTCTTCTTCTTTCTGTCTTCCTCTCCTCCTCTTACCTTTAGCCAAACTTGGCCAACCACCTTGGTCGCCTTTCTTACCTTATTGTTCGACTAGCGCCTCCTGCCCCCTAGGAGACGGTCCTCCTATCGATCTTTATACTGACCCGCTACACTACCTCATCCTCTATCGCATCACCACCATCGCTCAATTTAGTCGAACCACTACTCAATTTAGCCAAACCACCACAACCATCGGCTACCCACTTCCAAATCCACCACCGTAGAATCAAAACTATTGGTATGTGGTACACAGCTAACTATCAGTTTGATTCACCATAAAAAAGTGGTTGAAAGTTGGAAAGGACGAGAAAGTGACGGTAGCCAGTGGTGGAGATTTCGATCGTTGGAATAGGGGTTCGGACGGTCGATATCTCAATATCTAACTAGCCAAACCTTGTGATCTTAGATTTTTTAGAAAGCTCTCTTCTAGAGCGACAACATATTCAAATTTTAAGAGGTTCCAACGTCTAGATCTTTCGGCCCTTGCAAGGTTTCCCTAGAACTAGTCCAAAGATTGCTACGAATCGAGTGCGTAACAAACTCGTCGAGAGTACACTTGAGTAATGAGATGACAAAGGAGAGGATCACTAGGACATTCAATAAGAGGCTTCTTAAGAGAATATGAAGTAGGCATAGTCTCAATAGGAGGTTGAGAAGAAGATGCCAAATATAGAGGCTCAAGAAAAGTGAGATCCTGAGAGTCATGAGAGTTATAAAGGAATATCCTTTAGAAAAGAGATATGATGAGCAATCCACATTCGATAAGTCAAAAGGATAATAGCATTGATAGCCTTTATGTATAAAACTATACCCAAAAATAACAAATCTCACATATCAAGTTGACAGCTTGTTATACTCATGATCAGGAATCAGAATAAAGAAAGTACATCCAAAGACATGAAGATTACTATAATCTAGTTTATCAGAGAAAATAACCTTATGAGGAGAGCGATTTTGTAGGAGAGGAGAAAACATGAGATTGATAAGATTAACAGGAGTCAAGAAAGCATTTTCATAAAAGGAATAAAGGACAGGAACTGAGAATAAGAGCATGATTAATCTCTAAAATAAGATGATGTTTTCGTTCTACTACAGTATTTTGCTTATGAGTGTAGGGACAAGAATGTTGAAAAGAAATTGTCATGAGAGTGAGAAATGGAACACATAGAAGCATAAGTGTACTCTCGAGCACAGTCAAACCTATAAACCTTAATGTATTTGTGAAATTGATTGTGAATCATAAAAGTGAAAATTTGATAAATTTGGGGAATCTCAGATCGATGACTAATGAGATAAACTAAAGTATAATTTAAAGAAGTCATCAATGAAACTCACATAATACAAATGTCCACATGTAGAAGGTAAAGATGTAGGTTCCTAGTATTAGAATGAATAAAATCAAAATATGATATTGATGCAAATCTAGTATGAATGCAATGTTTTGGAGAACAATCGACTCAACAAGTAACTAAAGTAAAATATAGTAAGCAATAACTGATAAGAAGTTAATTGATTAAAAGGATCACTACTAGATAGAAGGAGAGAAAACCACTCAGATAAGGCAGTAGCTTCCTCAACTCTCAAATAGGTACATTGATAGTAGAAAGGCCTAAAATATGGTGTAAGGAAAGACTTTAGAGTTTAGGTTTACTAATAAATGGAATAGTAGTGCTTTACTTTGAAACCAAGTCCTCCTCTTCACGTCCGGGCACCCAAAGATTCTCTTTCACTACTGGAATCTTTTGGACAGCAGCAATAACCAACAAAAAAGTAGAGGTTGAAGAAGAAGAGAGATTTAGAGAGAAAGTGGAAGAGATTAGAGAAGAATCTTAAGACAGAGTAGGAGAAAGGGAGAGAAAGAAAGAGAGAGAGAAGAAGAAGACCATATGGGAGAAAAGTGAGAGATCTCAAATAAATCTTATTCCAACTTGTCCTTGTTTCTCATGCAATAACCCTTAAATAGGTTAACAACCTTAATTCTAGCTGATTCTAATAGAAACTTATTTCCTAATAGGACTCTAATTGATTTTCTTACCTAAATTGATTGATCCAATTTAGGTAATAAATCAATGTGGACATCCTCCACATATAAGCTTACCATAACTATCAATTGAGATTCTAATAGGAATTCATTTCCTAATAGGATCCTAACTGATTAAACCTTACCTAAATTGACTAACCCAATTTAGGTAATAACTCAATACGGACATCCCCCGCATATAGGCTACCATATTTGTCAATTGACTAATTCAATTGATTATTTGAATTAAAAATCAACAATTAGACCAAAATTGGACTCGAGTAATTCTATTTTGGTCAAATTGAAGATGATGCCCACATCAGATATGCTTTTACTCAACGATGGTCGTGCCACAGGCACGGACCGTGCCGACCACCGGCTGGCACAGCACGGCATGGCACGTGCCGTAATAGAATGAGAGAAAGAGGTAAAGGATACTCACCTTTGCCATTGTAGTCGCCGTTGCCATCGCTCGCCGATCGCTTCATGCCCTAGCTATCGAGAGAGAAGAGAGATTGAGAGAGAGAGAGAGAGAGAGAGAGATCGGGAGGGTTAAAAACTTAAGTTGCGGGTTTGGATCCGGATATCTCTCTCTCTCTCTTTCTCTCTCTCTCGATCACTCGATCTCTCGATGGCTAGGGCACGAAGCGATTAGCGGGGGGCGGGTGACGATCGGCGATCGGCAACGAGGTCAATGGTGAGTGGCGATGCATTAGGAGCGGTGCCGTGCGGCACCCTCATGCCACATGTCGGTACGTCGTCGGCCTGGCAAGTGCCGACCGGCACGCCCCGTGGGGAAGGGAAGATTAATTTGTGTAGAGATGGAAGAAAAGATACTCACCGAAGTTGTGGGAGTTCATTGGGGAAAGGAGAAAAGAAGAGAAGATCAATTTGTGGGGAAGGGAAGATTAATTTTACCTGGGCATGGAAGGAGAGAAGAATTACCCACCTGGATGTAGGTGGGAGATGGAAGAAAGTTATAAATTATAATCAACCTTTATTTTTCAGATCTGAATTTTCTACTGTTTTGTCTTCTGGCCTTTATTGCTCCAGAGCCTTCACAGACTACTTGAGGCCCTGGTTTAGGCAGATGTGGATTTAGAACTGGTTCAGAACTTAAATATTAACTTTCCTTGGACTTAGCCTCCAAATAAAGAGTCTATCACTCTAGGGGAAGCTTTAAGTGTTCATTGTTCAACTAGGAAACAATTGGGAATCCTAATTATAAAGGATAAATGCTCAATCAGGAACTAGCTCTTGTGATGGTACATTGGGGGGCTTGTTATATAAGATCGGCTTGTCTTCAGCAATCCCTATTGGCTGATCCTAATGGTAATGAAGTCCGTGATGTTTCTCAATCGGCACATCGGTAGACACTTGGGCAGCTTGAGACCTAGTTGTTGCTGCCAGATATCTGTTTGAATGTCTCCATTAGGATGTTATAGGTTCTATTTTATCATGTTGGCGGCAGTTTCCATTTGACCCTTAAAAGGACGTAATACTCTTGTCACCAAGTAAATGAATATAATTATCAATTGTTCCATAGGTTTTCTTGTAAAACTATTGCATTTGACTTCTTATTCTTGGAGTTGAGTTAAGTAACTTCAACTTAAGATTGCATTTTCTATTGCATAGTTTGGCAATGTGCAAAACATTTTCTATTGCATATTCTTCTGTGCAGAATATGGTGTACTACAAAATATCACATGTTGATGACCGAATCACCAACCCAGAGCAACGGATTGCTAGCGATATACCGAAATTTAGCTCAGAACTAAGTGAACTTATACAGGATGATCTTACTGCAGTTGCTGATGGCCTGATATACACTTGGCGTCTTTGTTCTTATGCAAGTCCAAAATATGTGCTCTGGATACTGGTAAAGTGTACCTCTCAAAGGAAAGATACTTTTATTCTTAATATAAGTTCTGGATGTTCTTGATTTTTCTGTATGATACCATTGATACAAAGATACTCATTAGTAAGTTATTGTTCTCAGGCATATGTAATAGGAGCAGGGGCTACAATTAGAAACTTCTCTCCTGCTTTTGGGAAACTGATGTCGAAAGAACAGCAACTTGAGGGGGATTATCGACAGCTCCACACACGGTTAAGAACTCATGCCGAAAGTGTGGCATTTTATGGTGGTGAGAAGAGAGAAGCCTCTCATATACAGCAGCAATTCAGATCTCTTATTAGACATTTAAATCTTGTTCTTCATGAGCATTGGTGGTTTGGAATGATTCAAGATTTTCTCGTGAAGTATCTTGGTGCAACAGTAGGGGTTGTCCTGATAATTGAGCCCTTTTTTGCTGGCAATCTTAGACCTGATTCTTCGACCTTAGGAAGAGCAGAAATGTTGAGTAATCTTCGTTATCATACAAGTGTCATAATATCACTATTTCAATCCCTTGGGACTCTTTCTATCAGTTCGCGACGGTTGAATCGTCTCAGGTTATTGCTTGATCCATTATGAACTGGAGAAGTTATGCCACTATTTTTGCATGTTAGTAAAATATTGAGAATATATATCAGATTCCTTCGACTGTAACATGTTATTTGTATATGCCTGAATTCATGACCAAGATTGTAAAATCTCACATATCAGCATGTAGTATCTGTTCATTGCACACAGAATTTTGATACATAACATTACCCAACTCTTGTCTTGGTTACCTGATGCACAATTGTGTCTTATATTATTGATATTGTTCATGTCGTGAAGTCTCATCCCTTCTGAATTGAAAGCCATATTATGCATGTTATCATATGTAATCCAGTAGAGTATATATCTCTTATTTCTTTCTCAGTTATTAGTATTATAGAGTTGTAGTATATTATCTAGATAAGCAGCTTGCACAAAGGCCATGAGGATTTTTTCACTTGGAAATTGAGTACTTAATGCAGCTTGCCTTATAAATATATTCTTTGCATTTACTTCCAGTTGGCCACTTAGGCTTTCATCTTGGAGCATCTAGATTATCATAAAGTTTGTTTATCTCCTGCTCTATATTTCATCTGATTACAGTGGGAATGATTGGATATTACTTATATTTTCATTTAGAGCTGAAGTTACAACTTGAGTAATTGTAGTACATTGAATGGAGATGCATAAATTTGTAGATATATTTAATATAAATTAATTTCTGGTATAATTGTGCCTAGTAAGAAATTTATGCAGTTTTTTTTTTTGTAAAATTGTAGGAATGAAAGGAAATAGTTCTTAATTATTTTATGTGGTTATGGCAAAATTTTTGTAGTTGAGAATATTTTAGGATGAAAGTTTGCTGGAGTTTAATCAGAAGACAAATGGATTTCAGCTTGTATTCTTTTACATGTTGAAGCTCAGTTTTACAGTTCATGATCTAAAAAATTTGTGATTGTTGAGGGAAAGATGATTGGCCTCCGTGTCAGTAGAGTGAATGCTTGCATTCGATATATTTTTTGGTTTTCTTGCATGCTGAATTAACATGCTGTTTTCACAAAGCAAGAAGAATCTGATATTTGAGTAGGGGCAAATTGGATAGCCTTCTTTTTTTTGGTCAGATGCAAACCCATGTGTTTGATTTAGCAAGAGCAACAAAAAGATAACTCGAACAATTTGGAAGTTCAAACAATTCAATTTTTTTTGTACTGGCTAGCAAAATCCTTATCTCAGGTTTTCTTCCTCTTTTTCTTTCTCCCCATATCTCTCTCTCCTCATACTTTCATTTTAACATGGTATGAGTGTGGACGTATCTCTGCTTTCTAGCTTGCTATGGAATCAGTGAGCTAATTGTCAGTCTCTGAAGTATATAAAGTACTGTTGTGTTTCTTCATTTTACTTGGCATGGTTGCTAAGGTGATGTTTGGTTTGCATCGTTTTTATTTGTATTGCTTAGATATGTATTATTCTACTGATTTTCCACATTATTATGCTCATTATTTGGAGATATTGTATTTTACAGTGGTTATGCGGACCGCATTCATGAGTTGCTGGCTGTCTCACGAGACTTATCTTCTGGCCATGACAATTTGTCACTTAAAAGGAATGCTAGTAGAAATTATATAAGCGAAGCAAGTTATATAGAGTTCGCAGGTGTCAAGGTATGTTGTACTAGCAGGGATGCAATTATTTCTTTCTATTTCTTGTTTGATCTTTGTCTTTCTTAGTCTGATACTAAATTCTTCCAGGTAGTTACACCAACCGGAAATGTCCTAGTGGATGATTTGAGTCTCCGAGTAGAATCGGGTTCTAATCTTTTGATTACTGGTAATTATTTTAACCTTTCTTTTCTTTATTTTGATACTTTGTCTAGCATTTAACTAACGGATTCAAAGCTGTTGAATTCAATATTAGATTGAAGCCCAAGTTCCTAATCAGTTGGAGGATTTTTGTAATGTTGAGCAACCTTTAGAAAGCATTAGTTAATTACCTGGTATTGTTTTTGAGAGGTGAGTTTCCAGTGGCCACGCTTATCCAGCTATCTCTGAAGGATGAGTTTGCTTAGATTCAAGCAGTGCCACAGTAAGATACCTCTAGATTTACTCTGTTTTATGAAGTATATAAATAAAAAGTTAAAAACCCAGTTACATAATTTGAACAAGTTGGTCTTCTCAAGAATTTCACTACTAGTAAAGTGATTGCTACAATGAAAATTAATACTGTTATTTTTTTGGCATCTTGTCCCACATTTATTGCTTAGATAATCATGGCTCTACTGTGAGGTCAACATTTAGAGGATATACTGTAGGAAGCCTCGGCGTTAAATGTTTGATATTTGTTCCTCTGCAAATCAATGAACTGTCTTATAGATCTTATAGCTCCACAGTGCCATCTTTGAAATTTAAGTTTCCTGTCAAACATTTCACTGTGTACCTTTGCAGAGCTCATTCTGTCATTTTGGTGTATTGCTTGGATCATAAGGGTGGTATACTTATATTATTGTTAAGTGTTAACCATGCCAGATGATGGTATTTTGTCTTGATTTTTATCTGCTAAGTACATGTGTAGTTTCATAGTTGGAAAATGATTTCTGTTCATACTTTGTTCAGGTCCAAATGGAAGTGGGAAAAGCTCCCTTTTTAGAGTCCTTGGAGGACTGTGGCCACTGGTATCTGGTCACATTGTCAAACCTGGGGTTGGCTCTGATCTTAATAAGGAGATATTCTATGTCCCCCAGCGACCATATACAGCTGTTGGAACACTTCGAGACCAACTCATCTATCCTCTTACAGCAGATCAAGAGACTGAACCACTTACATATAATGGGATGGTTGAGCTATTGAGAAATGTAAAATTCGCGTACTCATTAATGTTTCTTCTAACTCCTGTCCTAAATATTGCTTCCTCTTCTATTATTGAAGTTTATTTCTTCTTCCCTCTTTTTCAACAAGTGGATAGTTCCATATATCTAAACTGTTCATTTTTCAGGTTGATCTTGACTACTTGCTGGAACGTTATCCTCTTGAAAAGGAAATTAACTGGGGTGACGAGCTCTCTCTTGGTGAGCAACAAAGACTAGGGATGGCCAGGTTGTTCTATCATAGGCCAAAGTTTGCTATTCTAGATGAGTGTACCAGTGCTGTCACAACAGATATGGAAGAGCGTTTCTGTGCTAAGGTTCAAGCAATGGGTACATCGTGCATTACAATATCCCATCGCCCAGCATTGGTTGCATTTCATGACATAGTTTTGTCCTTGGATGGCGAGGGAAGGTGGAGTGTTCAGTATAAGAGGTTGTAGTCCATGAACTGTTTGATTTAATTTTATTCTTCTCAAAGCTTCTGACTTTTTGAACTTATATTGTCTTGATAATGTAGGGATGGCTCATCTTTTCTTACTGAAGCAACATATGATTTGTTGAAATCATCTGAAACTGATCGTGGAAGTGACGCGTTAACTGTTCAAAGAGCTTTTATTACCAGTACAAAGGTCTGCAATTTGTATATTTATCTCCTCATATACTAGATTCTTCATAGAAGATTTTACAGGCTTTATTTTGCAGAGAAATACATTATTAAAATCCAAGGAGCATTCTTATTCGACAAAGGTGATAGCATCATCTCCTAAAATAGAGCGTGAAGCTCCACAGCCCCCAGTCCCACAACTACAATGCTCTCCAAGAGCATTACCTCTCAGAGCAGCTTCAATGTTCAAAGTGCTGGTAAGCTCTTATGTTTGGATCAATTTACTAGGAGGCTAATTTATGCAAACCTGCCTGGAGTCTGTTATTTAAAGGAAAATTAGTGAGCATTAGTCTACAAATTGTCAATTCCTGGAACAAACCAATAAGACGTATGTAGGTACTTCAAATTAAGATTTTATTCCAAAATTCACTCCTAGAATGGAAGAGATTTGAAAACAAAGTTTTTTTTATTGATAAATTGATAGATCAATTATTTTACTATTGATCAATAGTAAAAGCAACAATGGCCATGCTAAGGGCACGTACCGTGTCGATCCCCAATCGACCAGCATGCCCCTGCGTGCCACTGGCATGCATTGGCACACTTTTGAGATATTTTTAATAAAACTTTTAGTGTATTTAAAGATGTTTTTGGTTCTTCGGCATGCCCAATTTTGCTTTTTGGTTTGAATATATATAGTAAAAAATTTCATCATTATTTTATTTTAAGATTATTTTTACAGACAACCTATTTTATTAAAGATATAGCAATAGCCAAATAAAAATATTATTCAACACATAATATGAATGAATACTCTATTATATGACTGAAATAGAAATAAGTTAAAAAACTGGGCTCCACATGACATAATATGTTTCACATGATAAAAAAAAGCTCTATAGATATTTTAGGTTTATCATTCTAATGGATATGTTCTGGATAGGGGTGAAAACGGGTCGGATTAACTTCGACCCGACCCGCTATCTGACCCGATTCGGATCGGATTCGGATAAAAAATTTCTATCCGATTCGGATACGGATAGAATTTTTGAAAAAAATTTGGATACAGATTCAGATACGGATCGGATATATTTTTCGGATTCGGATACGGATATCCGTTTATCCGCATATTTTTTTAAATGATTTACAGTTTTTAGTTTGCTTATTTAAATAGTAAATATTAATATTATTACTAATAATACATTATATATTATTTATAGAGATTAATTTCTCTAATTTTATAAATTTGACATACAAAAAAATCATTTATCATAAAACTCTTAATAATTTTGTGTTAATTATATATAAATAAAATATTATAATTATTTTAAATTCAATCAATATCCGTTTAAGATCTGATCCTCTATCCGAAAATTATCTGTATCCGTTTAGTTAGGATATAGTTTTAAATTTTGCTATCCGTCCAATATCCGTATCCGAATCCGTATCCGGACTAAAAATATGGATCCGGATATAGGTTGAGCACTATCCGATCCGTATCCGATCCGTTTTCACCCCTAGTTCTGGATCAATAAAATTCGTTTCGAATTTTACACAATCCATGCGGTCCAGCACTCACCTGTGCTAGTCACACGGCTCAGCACAAGAGTGTGCCAGGTGCCATGCCACCATCGGCACGGGGCATGCCGACTAGCACGACCATCATTGAGTAAAAATATCTACCAAGGATTGTGCTGTAATTGTTTAGGAATGAATCTATGGAGACTAGCCAGAGATAAAGGATTTAAGGTTAGTTCTAACCTAATTGGTTTATATAATTCTTATTCCTTGAAGCGACTTCTCCATCTTCAACTCCAGGCATCAAAATTGACTCAATCCATTGCAAGGATCCTTCAGACAGCAGTGGAATATTTGACAGCAGCTGTTGGAAAGTATTAGTGGTTGAGAAGTGTAGAGAAGAAAGAAAAAGAGAGGAAGGATGTGGGATAGAATTGGAGAGCTAGGGAGGGAAACTTGTACACCAAAGAGAGGGATAGTACATGTTAAATAAAGAGGCAGAGAGAAGGGAGTTCAGTGAGTTGTGCACGTAGCCTTTTGGGAAGTTGTATAGGAGAGACAAATAACTGGGTGACATAATAAAAGGGGTGGAGTACATACAACTTTGAGTAGTAGTAAGGGTTGATGGCCATAATCAGGGCAGCTCCACTTAAATCTGACTATAGGCCTATCCTTGGGCCCACTAAATAGGTATCAACTCTCTTATTACTTAGTGAACTTTTCCTCTTTAGGTTGATACTGGAATTAGTTGGATGCCATTTTGAACTTTTTCTGTACTTCACTCACTGATATTTGCAGAGTTGCAATCAAGGATTGTCGTATTAGAGGGACAGGATGTGTTGACCATGGCATGGCACATATCGCAACATGTGCCTTACCAAGCTAGTATGTTGCTAGCACACTAGATGGCCTTAATGTGACAAATATCAAAAACCATAATCTTTAAATTTTAAACCCTTTTAGAGCCTTAAAATCAGTTTTAAGGGTTAAGTTAAAGTCTTTTGGCACTAGATATTATTGTAACACATACAATTTATTATATAAAATGGTGAATCATACACCAATTGGATTCTAACATGATTTCCCCTTTTTTCAGATTTTTAAAGTTGAGTCAAATAACTTAGGGAAAACCGAAATGTTCCTTTGATTCTTAAAATTTAAAATATAATTTATATAGATTGAGCAATAAAAGTTAAATGGGTAATAAAAGGGATAAGAGAGGCCTCAAATTAGGTCTCTTTAAAGCAACAATGGTCGTTTCACTGGCACGCATTTATAATATTTTTAATAAATTTTTAGGATATTTAAAAATATTTCTGGGTCTTTGGTATGTCAATCTTTGGTTTTTAGTTTAAATATATATATTAAAACCTACATCATAGTATTTTATCTTTAGATTATTAATGACCTATTTTATTAAAGATAAAGCAACAGTTAAGTATAAATATTATCCAACACATAATATGATTGAATATATATTTATTAGAACTAATATTAATGATTGAACACTCCATAATATGATTGAATTCTCCATAATATAATTAAACACATAATATTAATTGATAAGAGTTCAATAATTAAAACTAATATCTAGTTGAACGTAATATAACGAGAAGGATCAAAGACTTCATTTACCTATAGAAAAATAACATAAGAATGTTGCACTAAATATTGTCGATAATCTTGAAAACTCATTCACGGATAGTATTGCTTGTTGTAACGTCTCACATTAGTCTTCATACAAATAGAAATTTTGCAATTCTTTTATTATATGATATGATATGAATATTGAATATGAATAGGAACTAAATTGATTTGATAATGATTAATAAAAATAAGAATTTTTTAAATAAAAAAAGGGTTTCACATGTTGTGTCGGACGGCACGGGTTAGCACGGGGGTGTGCTAGTGGCGCACCCCGTGTTAAGTGCCGTGCCACTACTGACACGGGAGGTGCCGGCCGGCACGAGGCGTGCTGACCAGCACGACCATCCATGCTTTGAAGTTAGATATACTCAATACTTAGTGACATTGGTCAGCATGGGTGCCCATGAGAGGGTATCAAAATTCAAAATACTCCACCTATGTCGGTGTTGGTAACTCACTAGCACGATATAGGTCAACTTGTGTTAAGATATCAACATTTGTCTATTTAAGTAATTTCTTTTTTAAAATTCAACTTGTAGCAGTACCTAGTGATATGCTCTGATATCAGAATGTGATAGTCTGATTGATCAAGTAGTTTATCCAATTCTTATGTTTCATATTCATCTATATTTCCAGATTCCAAGACTGCTTGACAAGCAGGGAGCACAATTGTTTGCAGTTGCTCTACTTGTTTTCTCTAGGACCTGGATTTCAGATCGCATTGCCTCCTTGAATGGTTGGTTAATTTTTATAAGACTTCTTAAGAAAGGCATCAAATGAACTGCTTCATTTGATATAATTTATGCTCCCTTACAGGCACTAGTGTGAAGTATGTCTTGGAGCAGGATAAATCAGCTTTCATTCGACTGACTGGAATAAGTATCCTTCAAAGTGCTGCAAATGCTATTGTGGCACCCTCCCTAAGGTATGTACTTCCTTCCAAGTAGGTGATCTTTGACTTGTCAATGCCGCTATCTTGCTCGGATTACTTAGAAGCAGTCCCTTGGGTTGGAGAAGAAGGATAAAATGTACTGTCATCTATATGGCATCTTCAGAGTAACAATTGAGTTAGTCCTCTACTGAAAAGAATGTCTTCTGATATCACCAAGGTGTAACCACACTTCCTCACCTCCTCTTCTTGAGGAAAGAAATACGCAGAGAAGTTATGTAAACATCTAGTAAACTAGTGTTCTTCATACGTTTTAAGTGCTCAACCTCACAATAGTTTATAAAGATTCTAGTTCTGTATCTTAGGACTCCAGAAGTTGCATAGGAACTTCACTAATTTTGAAGGTGCAGTTGGACTAGGAACATAAGTGAGACTTGATGTTGTCTTCATTAATATGATTTGTTGATAATATAGAATCTTATTAAGGTATCCTAAGATCTAATATGTTAGCAGAGAAAGAGATGTTGCGTTTATTCTAAATGCAAAAGCTAATGGCTCAAAGGATTGTTGCTTAGATACGTCTGTAGATGCACTGTGAATACAATTTTATCTATTTAATTGTTTACTTCCTTTCTTTGATCTCCTATTATCTAGGTTATTCATTATGTGGAAAGGGATATTATAGTGACAATTGCTTCTAGTTAATTTTGAACTGGCATTTATAGTTTGAGATGTGATACAAACTTTAACCTGCCTTCCATTGAAAATCATGTCAAGTAGTATGACCTCATGACTTCAGTAACCTTTCTCGTCTACACTTTACAGGCACCTCACAGCTAAGCTTGCCCTTGGATGGAGAATTCGTTTGACTCACCATCTACTCCAACATTATCTGAAAAGAAATGCTTTTTACAAGGTACCCTTCTTTTTGACTAAAACACTTACAGGCTTAAAGCATTAACTTAAATCCAGTGTTTTATTCTTCACTTTAGAAAGTTTACCTACCTAAACTATTTTTTTCAATTAAAAGTCAATAGACGAGAACTTTTGAATACACTTCTGAGTTTTGATTGTGCTATATGAAAAATACCTCAAAATGAAGCTATTTAGAAGAAGGTTGCACAAGCAACATTTGAAAATTGAAACTAAGACTTTATGGAATTTTGTTTCTAGTTTAAAACTAATATTACTCTACATTAAGGGTTTAATTGATGGGGTGTGTTAGGGCTGTTCGGGCATGTGGTGTATTGTTTGATACATGAGGAGTATCGGCTGTATTGGGTATCATACAATATGCAATAAGTGACACACAGGACTCTCTAAGGGTTACTCGAGATACTACTTTTGGGGTCTACTTCACTCTTATCTTTCCCTCCGCAGCCCCTAACAAAAAAAAGGATTAAAACACCTTTGGGAGAACATGACAATCCTTAGGCACCAGAGCCTCAGGACACATACTACACTTAATATACATTGACTTTCTTTATATTCACAGCCACAGGACTTTGCATGTGTCATGTATAACTTGTCCACAATCCTTTGTAAGCCATCCAACCTCCACCATGCACATGGTGCCAAATGTGAGAAAAGTAGAAAACCGAAGAATGAAGCAGAGAGGAAGGGGAATGAAGGGGAGAGTTGAGGACTTGAGGTTCTCAGCTTGTTTGTTAAATGGGTTTAAATTTTGGTTTGGCAGGCCAAAAGCCCATTGGCTTTAATTATTTAACTTAAGACTAACCTAGAACACTCATAATTTTGTTCCTCTCCTGTTTTCAGCTTTTTCTTGATTTCACATAGCCCATCTCTCTCTCTCTCTCTCTCTCTCTCTCTCTCTCTCTCTCTCATCCATCCCTCCCTCTTTTCTTACTTTCTGTAGTTGGAGGTTTTGATGTCTTCACGGAATTAATGTTGGTAATTCCCTGTTCATGTGAAATTTTAGTGTTAGAGAACCTGAAATAAAATCTTAATAGGCTAATTGATAATTGGCTAGCCTGTTGATTTATGGCTTAGAATGTAGGGTGATGATAGTAAAGTAGGACAAATGACAGGCGAAAGATTTGAATGAGGGCTTCTTTTATAGGAGTTAGAGAGGAGATTTTTCTTCGTATCTTTATCATGCAGTAGACAGAAAGTGAGCAATGTCCATTATGAACTTTAAATGTGTCCTATAGTGAATAGCAGATGGGGTTGACCTTTTGTCTAGTTGTCATAAAACACTCAAGGGTCAATTACATATGGAAGTTCCATGAGCATAATGATTAGTGCTCACAAGAAGCTCTCTCTCTCTCTCTCTGTGCACGTGCATGGAAAAATCTAAAAAAATGTGTTGGCTAGTTAGTGTTGCTTGACAAGTGGATCTTTGTTTAACAGTGCATGAAGAGAAGAAAATTAGAAAGAGTCAACATAGAGATATTTGGCTTTATTCTTGTGCTCTCCATCCCATGGTGGCCTATAGCTGGATCTCTTATGTGGTTCCAGATCCTGCTGGTTTCCTTAACTCAAACATGTAGAACCTTGAAATGCTATTTCTTCTTTTTCATCTCATTAGAACTCAGTTCGTAGGCCATCTTCAGATACCACATTCAAATTATCAAACCAACTATTCTATGAAAATTTCATATCAAACCATGTGTTTCGGTTTGCTTACCTGCACACTTTTTTGCTAGTTTTCTTTTCAACAAATATTATTGTTGGTATAGTTGAGGACAAAGCAGTTGAAGTTTTGTTGTTTCAGGTATTCAACATGTCAGGTAAAGGAATTGATGCAGACCAAAGATTAACACATGATGTGGACAAGTTGACCACTGATCTTGCTGGGCTGGTCACTGGAATGGTGAAGCCGTCTGTTGATATTCTTTGGTGTGTCTTCGTTGGTTTCATATAGCACCTAGCCTCTGTACTTTGGGCTCTGGACAATATATCATCTTTGTTTGCATATGTTGATGGTGTTGATACTCTGCAGGTTTACATGGAGAATGAAACTTTTGACTGGACGAAGAGGAGTTGCTATACTTTATGCATATATGTTGTTGGGTTTGGGTTTTCTAAGAAATGTCTCTCCTGATTTTGGTGATCTTGCAAGTCAAGAACAAGAGCTTGAAGGAATCTTTAGGTATCATTGCCTTCTGTCTGTTCTGCAGGTCTCTTTCCCATGTGTTTCCTAGAAAATAGATGTATATATATATATATATATATATATATATATATATACACATATATATACATATATATTATTTATTTACTCAGGTTACTGAATATCAATTATGCACTGTAATCTACTAGGTTTATGCATTCGAGGTTACGTACACATGCTGAATCTGTCGCTTTCTTTGGTGGTGGCTCCCGGGAGAAAGCTGTGAGTTTTTCCTTGGAGATCAAATTCGAGATGTAGCAAGCTCCTTTTATAGTCAATGGAATTTATATACTATTATATCTTATGGAATAGAATGTTGATTTTACTTGTGGAACTCATTCAATTAAGCTCCACTAATTTGAGCAAACAATATAATAGCTCAATAATCCTATTGACTCTAACAATTTACTCACGTGTGAATAACTTTGTCCTTTTCCACTTTATGAATTTGTTCTTCTTGTTCACTTCATCTTCTAATGTACCTTTTGCTTTCTGGTGTTTTAATGGTTGATTTGTTTACTCTTTTTTGTGCATTCTTTTATATATGGTTTTTTTTTGTAGACCCCTCCAAAGTTCCTTATTTGCGTGTATAGCCTTCTAAATTTCATATCTATGTATATACCCTTTAAAACCCATGTTTTTTGTGTGGATGCCCTCAGGTTACGTTTTTTTACAGGCATAAAGTTATTTATGTTTTTTGTAGCTAACTTGATGAAATCTTAATGGTTTGTTAGGTTTGAAGAGTATCCATGCAAAAAAAAACAATTGTTTTAAGGGGTACTTTTGCAAAAATCACGTGTTTTAAGGGATGAGACACACAAATAAGAAATTTTAGAAGGGTAGACATGCAAAAACTCTTTCATTTCATATAGGATTGGCTTCTATGATGTATTATTATTTATTTGTAACAAAGTCATCAAGTATACCATACAGCCATTATAAAGATTCCTTTACTTTTTCAGCATTAGATCTTCTTGCATATGTTTTAAGTGATATTTGAATTGACCATCTAACTTCAATTATTTTTCCAGACTACAATACATTTTTCTATTATTTTTCTGCTGATGGTATCTAACAAAGAAAGTTTGGTTTGTTCTGGTTATTTAAAACCATAAAATATTTATTAGGTATCGTAGAGTGTTACACATGTTTTCTTTTTCCTATTGTATGTTGCATAGATGTTTGATAAGTACATCTCAAACTTTCACTCGTTTAACTTTTTCTTTTAATATTAAACAGATGGTTGAGGCAAAGTTCAGGAAATTGCTTGAACACTCTGCACTTCTATTGAAAAGGAAGTGGCTGTATGGTATACTTGACGACTTTGTTACAAAGCAACTTCCACACAATGTGACATGGGGACTTAGTTTATTATATGCTTTGGAGCATAAGGGTGATCGCGCTTTGACTTCTACACAAGGTTGAACAATTATGATAGAAGGCTTTTTAGCTATTTCACTTGTTATCTGGATTTTAGTTCACAAGTTTGTTAATATTTTCTTCAGGGGAGTTGGCACATGCCCTGCGCTTCTTAGCATCTGTAGTGTCGCAAAGCTTCCTAGCATTTGGAGATATTCTTGAGTTGCATAAGAAATACCTCGAACTTTCTGGTGGTATTAATCGTATCTTTGAGCTTGAGGAGCTTCTGCATGTTGCCCAAAGTGGTTAGTCTTATTAGATAATAAGCATCAGTTAGATATTGCTCTTCTTAAATTGTGACCTATTACTCTTGAATGTTATCGCACCTATACTCTAGTTGCCCATTTCCATGTTTATTGTTGTCATTTTACATAAGTGCTATCAGAAATGTGCTTGGAGTACCATTCTAATAAGAACCAGGTGCTACAAGTGGTTAGGATACAGTATATACAGTTGGAAGTACCATTCCGCTATATTCTTATTGGATACATCTAGGTACTCTTCTTTAAGGTGTCTTTAGGAGATATTCTCTTCACGCACATGGTAAAAATAATCTTACCGTAGTATATAATGTTTATTTTCTCCTTTTGTTACAAGTTGACTGTGACAATATATATGTTGTCTTGTTCCCTTTATGTGTATGGAAAAATGAAGATGAGATGAATCATATAGTGTAATAATTGTTGACTTAATTGATATCCCATGATCTATGTTGTACGAGTGAATGTATTTGACTACCATTTTAGTTTTGGCATTAATTTAGAGAATACGAATTTTAAAGTATATCAATTGTATGTTTTGAATAATATTGAATCTTAGTTATAAATATGCAGACTCTTATTCTTTTATGAGTATTATATGGTATTGATGATGTTGTAGATTTTGATGATATAATGAGATATAATTATTTGGTATATATGGTGGACTTTATTTGGAAGATAAAGTAGATTATTATTTCTAAACTTTGTCAGATTTAGGTAAACTAGTTATCATAAGTTAGATATATGACGTGTTATTATTAACAGAAATATTAAATAGAGAGACCATGTATATTGACATTTTAGTTGTTTATCAGGTAATTGAATAGAGTTATTCACAAAGTATATAGATATGACCCTTTATCATGACAAATAGATAATTTGGGAGTTGGATTCATTACTTAATCAGACATAAATAAAGGGAATACGAAAACTCTATCTTTAGAGTAGTATATTTAAGCATGTTGTTATATTGGTAGATGATAAACAAATAATAATGTATAGAAAATGATTATATTAGCTTTTATATAACTATTGACTTACATGTTAAATTATGACTAGAAGTTTTTGAGCAAATCTTTTAGAATAATGATGTTGATCTTAATAATTTTAGTAGTATATACAAATTTGCATTTGAAGTTTAACGTGAAGATATATGACTAGGAGATAATGATATATGATGGATAATTCTATTATAGTATGTAAAAATTTAATCTATTAGCCCTTGTTCACTTCAGGAATAACTTTTTTCTTATTTTGGAATACAACTCCTTATTTCAGAATAACAGCTAGATATCATAATAACTTTTTTCTAGAATACAAATACTATTCATTAAAATTACATCTTATGCCACACATTAACCCAATTACTAATTTACTTTTGATATCTATTTTATCAACTTATTTTATATCAAATCAAATGGTTTCATACAAAACAAAACACCAATTTCCTATCTTTTCATTCACTTTGTATCACATCAAAAATAATTATTACATCTTTATTTCTGAATATAAGTGAACATAAGAATAGTTATTCCTAGAATAAAGACTTTATTTTAGGAATAACAAAGAGGAATGTCTATAATAGAATTGATCTTATTCTTCTAGTAAATGAGGTTTTAATGAATTAATATCTGAAGTAAAAGAGAAGATATACTAGTGAGGTTGGATAATTAGTATTTTTAGACGTCTTGTTATCTATATGAATTAATTGGTTTTAGTTGCTTTGTCGGCAAATCATAAAAGCATGAATATTTGAGAGATTGATCCTAGTAGCTTTATATTTGTGGTTATGCTGTCATGGGTATGATCCCATGTAACAACAGAGAATTATCATTCTTTCAATGCCACAACCACATCAATCAACACCTCCCCAAGCACCAAAAAACTGAAGCACAGACGACGTAAAAAAGAAAGGAAGGAAAAAGTATAAGATGAAACGGAAAGAAGGAAAAACGATGTGCATACATGATATACCTATAACCCTGCTTTGTTTGTTTGATGTGATGTGCTGTGCATATTGAGCCTTATTTTTATAACCTGTTTGTGATGTAATCATGGAATCACAAATAATTCACCTTGTTTCATTTGAATATGCAGAAGTTAATCTATCTGATACTTCCCTGTCCTCCAAATTGAAAGATGTACCTACTGAAGATATTATTTCCTTTCGTGAGGTGGATATCATTACACCATCTCAGAAGCTATTGGCTAAGCAATTATCATGTGATATTGTTCGAGGGAAAAGTCTGCTTGTTACTGGTAAGTTTTTCAGTCACTTTTATTTTCCTTCATTTGGATGTCATTAATCTTATGTACTTTCTTTGTTGTTTATGATCTTGAAGGTCCTAATGGTAGTGGGAAGAGTTCAATTTTCAGAGTCCTTAGAGATTTATGGCCCATTGCTACTGGAAGACTCATCAAGCCCTCTGAAGGGGTATTCCATGTTCCTCAGCGGCCATATACTAGTCTGGGGACCCTGAGGGATCAAATCATATACCCTCTTTCACGTGAAGAGGCCGAGCTAAGAATGCCTTCATTGTTCAATACAGGTAAAAGACAATTGCTTAATTGATTGTAGATTTATGAAAGGGAACTTGAAATGTGTTTGGTTCAGTGTGCATGACAGCTCTTTCTTTTTTTTGTCTGTTGTTTAAAATTTGTAACATTTTGTGTTATTCACTCGTGACTGAAACCCTTGGCTCATTAAGCATTTAACCATTTTCGGCTGCACTAGCAGTAAGAAGAATTGCTATGTGTAATAGATACGCATAGCAATTATATGTGCTTCTCTAGAAAAATAGTAGTATTGTATTCTGTTGGATTTTTTTTTCTGGGTTTTTGTTGCAATAATATTTATTTGCAATGAGCCTAATTCTTATGATGCATGGGCTTAATATGCCTCTGATAAAAAGTCCAAGTTTTTAGTTAGAAATTTTAGGAAGTACTTTGTGCATATCGGATATCCAATAGTTGGTGCAGCTCCTTTTAGGATAGGGGCGGAGTGATTTATAATGAACAAAGATATTTTGCTCATGTTAGGTTTCTCTTTTCTCCCTTTTCTCAACAAGATGGTAAAAATCAAGCCATCGAGGTTTTTGTTGTGCCTTTATATAA